>NC_064251.1:30984307-32234307 GCF_003254725.2 Canis lupus dingo
ATCTATAAGGGACTTCTCTCTCTCTCTCTCTCTCTCTCTCTCTCTCAAATTCAGTTCATCAAGTCTTTCTTGTTTACTTCACAGTCTGATTTTTAAAAAGCATAATTAAGCATAATTTTTGTATTATTTGTGTTTGTTTCTTGTTACCATGGGGACAAAGATCCTTTGCAACTGGAAGCAAAAAGCCACTTCTTCCAGAAATGCTCATTCATCAACTCATGGACATTACTTTGAGAAATCTTCTAGGAGAGTGTTGAACTATAGACCACATCTAGGGGGATTTGCTTTAGAGTCACAAATAGGAGTTTTATATTCCTTATAATAGCTTGAGGCATACAGATAAGCCGAGTGACAAAATGTTCTTATATCAAATATGTTAGAGCTATCAGCCACTAAAATCTTTTATAGAACATTCTTTATTTAGATGAACTTTATCTTGAGTTTTATTATTCTTATCCAGAGCCCAACCCTCCTCTATTTCAACTACTAAAATAAGGCTTGTCCTCAAAAAGTGCATATTATAGGCATCTTCTATTTTCCCTCTAAGAGTTAAATGGATCTATAAAAATTAATATATTTAGTCTCTAATATATTCAATAAGGAAGAGGCACTATGGTACTTAGTGGATACTCAGTAAATATTTTTAATAAATGAACGATATTGCTACTCTGACTCCTCCCATTTATCTTTATTCTCTTTCCTTACCTCCCAGTATCATCTCTCCAAATCCTAATCAGAATAATCTTCCTATTTCAATTTTCTATTTAAAAATTTTTAATAGGTCCCCCCACATACATTGAAACAAGTCAAATTCTCGATTTGACCATTAAGGTTTTCCAGAACAGGGCCTCAAGCTATATTTCAAGCTTACTTCTTCTCATGTATCTTTCATTCCAATCACACTGAAACAATATTCTCTCAGTTTTTCCAAACATGTTCCTCGCTTTTCAATCTCTACATCATTATGCGTGCTCCAGATAAAATTGCCTTTTTTTTCTCATTTCACTCTTTACCTTTCAAAATCCTCCAGCATCCATCTCAAATGCCACTATCACCTTGACATACAACCTGATCCATGAAACTGGACATGATCCTTTTCTCCTTATCCTCCCCCACAGCATGTGGCTTGTGCCTCTCTAAAATATTTGCTTAACTCTATATTATAATAGTGAACTGTTTTTAAAACCAGCATGAGATCCTTGAGGGCAAGGGCTATGCTAACTCATATCTATACCCCATGTCACTACATCCCCACCAGGAACAATCACATTGCATCATGCCTACCATGTTTTACATGAACATTTCTTTAAAATATAAGAACTTTAAGGGTATGAGTCACCATGAACTTCTATATTTCCACCTAGCTCATTTCATAGACAAAATGTATAAGGCTCCAGGAAACTTAATGAATTGAGTTAAATTTCATCAAATTCAAACAAACCCAAACATAAACTACTGAAGTGATAATTTAAGTGATTCCATGTTGGATAAGACTACGCATGATTTAAGTAAGAGAAAATATGCCCTACAAATTCTGTTTTTCATGTAATGTTTAGATTTACCAAAGCAGAATGTTCCATTTTGATTTTATTCTGAATTAAATATTAACCCTAACAGAGTCAATCAAGACAAACCTTTATCCATTTTAATGGGCCTTGTAGGGTAAAAATGCAGTTTATAGAGACTGATATGGCTATGCCAGTTCAGGACATACATTATTACCCAATTATGCATCTTGCAGTAATAACAATTTTTATATATTCTCATTCTAGGCCTTTCGAACAGTTTTAAAAACATTAATTCATTCATTAAAATTAATGCCAAATTTTAATTCTGAATATATTATGTAATATTTTGACCTACATAACAGCTGCTTCCTTGCAATCAAATGGTATTATTAATACCATGAAACTTTGCATTTACATTCCTTTGTGTGTATGTTTCTTTTAAAGGCACATCAGTACTTCTGTGTGGGGTCCTTAAGAGAAACCCAATGTGTGAAGAGGACAGGGGGAATAGTAAGTAACTAGCCATAAACAAAAGGCTGTGTGGTTCTCACCTGTGACATATGAATCCACACAGGCTTGCTTCAGAAGTAGAAAGCCTTATGAACAAACATATAAATGATTCACCTTCAACTCTATTTTGTATTCAGTTTCAGCTGCTCTAAAGCTGTTCTTTATTTTGTAGAGCAGCCTGGAATTCATCAGAGAAAACAAAGGCCAGCACTGAAAAAGTCAACACTCCTCTAGGTACCTATTCCCTTGTTACCTCCAACTTCTCCTGTATGCCACTACATTGCCCTTCTAACAAGTAGAGTAGCATGTGAGCCATGTGTTTACATGTGTATCTGAGAGCAGATCCTGCTTGGTGGAATGAGAATTTTGGACTAATTCTTTTGCCTATGAAGTCAATTTGAATCTTCAGCTTCAAACTTATAAGTAGTTACTCATATGGAATTCATAATCACCCTCCTGGAGTCTAGATGGAAACTTCTTCCAAACCAGGATGCTCAATATAAGGGAAACTTTGAAATATACATAAATATCTGTATTATTGTTAGCCTGGCAATTATGGATGGGTGCACAGAGAAGTAGTGTTCGGAAAGAATTCTGAGAAAAGTGAGAAATTACATTTAGTCCTGGGAAATAAGCACATTTGTTCCCCAAATTACAAAAAAAAAAAAAAAAAAAGAAAAAAACCCTCAACATTGTTTTTTCACATTTGTGGAAATTTTAACTATTACGTGACTTTCCAAATATGATTTGGTATGATGTAATAAAAGATCAATAGTTGGGAAATTAAGAGAACTAATCAAAACAAAAACAACACAAGGGCACCTGGGGGGCTCAGTCAGTTGAGCTTCTGGCTCTTAATTTTAGGGTCCTGGGATCAAGCCTCATAGGGGACTTCATGTCCAGCATGGAGTCTGCTTGTCCCTCCCCCTTTCCAACTGCCTCTCCCCACCATGTGCACTGGCTAACTCTCTTTTTCTCTCTCTCAAATAAATAAAACTCTTTAAAAAACACAGTTTAAGGAACACTGACACACTTAAAGATGGGAAGGAGGAGTGAACAATAGAAAGAAGGCTTGAATGGCAAATAATACTGGAGAAAAGCCAGAGAGTTGTGTCCTGGAAGGCAAGCAAAGAAAATTCTTCAAGTTAAATCCTGCCAAGGAAAGGCCAATTATAATAAGAATTATAAATGGACCAGTGGACATAGCATTGAAATCCTCAGAAGCCTTAACATAAGAAATCTGAGTGGAGGGAACTGAGAAACTCTAGAAAAGTGAGGCATGGCAATGTTTTCAAGCAGAGTAGGGGAATGAGGCAGGAGCTGAAGAGATATATAGAATTAAGGGAGGGCCTGGTTAAGAAGTAAGATATTCAAGTATGATTGTATAGTATATTAGTTATGTACTGTTGCATAGCAAATTACTTCAAAATTCAGCAGTATAAAACAATGTATTTATTCCCACTCAGTTTCTACAAGATAGGAATCTGGGAGTTTATCTGAGTAGTTCTGGCTCATGAGGTTGCAGTGAAGATATTACTGGGATTGTGATCATCTGAAGGTGTGACTAGTATAAAGGATCTGCTTCCAGCTTTCACATATTGCTGTTGACCAGGGGCATGAGTTCCTTACCAGGTGACATACAGAGTGATAATGGCAGCAGCTTCCTCCAGAGTGAATGAAGAGAGAGAAACAGAGGAAGAGAGAGAATCCAAGACAGAATCTTCAGTGTTTTTTTTTAACTAATTTTAGAAATAACATCCCTTTGGTTATTGATCATACAGACAAACTCTTACAACAGAGAAAGGGACTACACTAAGGTGTGAATACCAGGGATCATCTTAGAGGCCAGCTATCACATATAATGAAATAAATGCAGGATGGAGGGAGGTGGGGAGAAGGTGAGGATTGAGGGGGAGGGCGGGGGAAGGAATGAATGAGTACAGGATTAAAGTACTTGAATAAGACAGGATGTCATCTAGCATATAAGTGGAAGGATGAGTCTTAAATAGAGCAGGCAGCTGATAAAAGTATAGCAATCTTAACAGGGAAAAGAAAAAGTATGTTTGATGAGGTAGTTCCTTATGATTCCTTTTATTTTTTTTAATTTTAAAAAAAGATTTTATTTATTTATTCATAAGAGACACACACACACAGAAGCAGAGACACAGGCAGAGGGAGAAGCAGGCTCCATGCAGGGAGCCCAATGAAGGACTTAATCCCAGGTCTCCAGGATCATGCCCTGAGCCAAAGGCAGGCACTAAACCGCTGAGCCACCCAGGGATCCCCTGATTCCTTTTATCTAATCAGTGACATCAGCAAGATCAAGTTAACAGTGAGGAGGGGAGAGAAGAAAGAAAGATTTGAAGAGAGTAATAGTGTGAAATAGCCACTTCAGAAAGCAGGAAAGTTGACAACAGAATTGACTAGGAAAAAAGTAACAGGATTTAGGAGCAGTATGGGAAGGGAAAAACCACCTAGTAAATGAGACACAAGGGAAACTTACCTCCTCTTCCAAGGTCCACAGGACACAGGATATAGAAAGAAAAATAGCCACCAAATAGCAGAATAGCACAGAAGCAAAGTCCTTAGTCATAACAAAGTTTCAATTAGAGCAAGAAAACCCAGAAAATATTTATACCAGAGACTGAGGCTCTGAAGGATTTTACTGATGGGTTCCAGTGACTCTAGTGTGGACTAAAGAAAGAGTCGTAGATTAGGTCATATTGGAGATAAACAGAGTAATAGTTCAGATGAGAATCTTGGACTGCTGAGGTGAGGAAACTATGATGATGAGATCAAGCTTGATGATCCCTTAAGTTAAGTTAGAGAGTCAAATTATAATACCCTTCTTGGGATTAGGCAGTTTATAGAGGTGAGGCAGAGAAGGTAGATGGCATTTCCCAATGGAGAGGTAAGTAATGTGGCACTCTTATATCTTACTAAGAGTAATATTGAGCCTGGTAAGGTGTAATCAAGAAGCTCAGTAATTTTGAATGGATACCAGGGACTTGGATAGTCATTTAGTCTCAGATACAAACTAAATACGTACCTACATATTTTTTTATTCAACAGTATACAAATCAAACAGTATATTGAAATTTTCTTGATTTATCATTGGTTCAATCTGATTTGATTTTATGGTGGAACTTCTCTACTTTGTAATTTGTGGAGTAGTGAAACAGTAGAGAACAACCCAAAGTGTCTTTGGCCAGATTTCCTCTAAGAAATAGAAAATGAGAAAAAACAAACCTCAATTCTCTTAAAGACTTAAGAGGGTGGAAATAGGATTAACTTTTTCAAGCATTAAAATGGAATTTTCAAAACTTATATAATTTCTTGTGTATTTATCTCCTAGCAACATTTTGAAGTGAAATCAAAACTTGAAAATTGGATTTTAATTACAAGTGGACTTAAGGTTCCTCTTCTTTTTCTCTCTCCTTCCATTCCTTTTCTTTCCAGAACAATTTAGTCCAAATGCCATTAGGTGAAGTTCAATAGGTAGGCATCCTTTTTGGATGGGGAATGGGGTAAATCCTCGTGTGGGAGGTGGTCAAAACCAAACTGAGGTAAGGATGGGATCCACATGAGCACACAGCAGCAGTGGCCCAGTGGCTTCTGTAAGGAGAGAAAGTATGTACACAGGGGCCAACCCAGTGAAGAAGGGGGAAGGGTAGGTAAGCAAGCTGTAGTACCAAGAGATTAGAAAATTGATCAAACAAGCAAATCTTTTAAAGATAATGGAAGCAAAGTTTCTCATTGTCAGAAAAGAGAGTTATAAATATGGAAAGAAAGAAAACTAGAATGCATTCTATGGTGTTAGATTTGAATTGTAGATAATCAGTGTGAACTCACAGCTGTCAAAATGGATGTATGGACAAATATGTAAATGTGTCTGCACATGTGTACATAGATGTGTACATATGTGTATGTGTGTGTATGTGTCCCTAAATCTGGCTACAAAGTCTGGGAGCAGTGACATCCAATATCACTTAAATATCCTAGTGTCTAGATCATGATTTATAAATAATATTATCCACTTAAAGGAATCAGGACTCCTTAAAAAGATAGTTGATTTCAGGGGAGATACAAAATGAGACAGAATATCATATTATGCTAGAAAATAAGGCAATGCTCCAAAAATTATGTAAACCTCTTAAAAGGACAAAGAAGCCAATTGTAGGCTTACCATTAGTCAAATCTAAGACAATCTTACTATTAATGTAAATAATAGTAACTGATTATAAACCATGGAATAAAACTGGAATCTATAATTCCACAGATATAAAAAAAATTCAGTGAATTGAGTTTCATGAGGAATGGTGTATTTACATAGGCTCCAATTACCTTCCATGAAATACATATTAATTACAAAGTGGAGAATCCTGGCAAATGCCATCTTAACCAAGTGATCAAATAGTTTATCATCATTAATGTGACATTAAAATCATATGCCACTGGATAGAAGGCAGTAAAAATACTGTATTGTGTGTGTGATATGCTGCCAAAGTATATAACCTGAATCTAATAATAAGAACATATCAGACAAGTTGAGGGATGGTCTATAAAATAAATAAATGAACTCAAGACTACCTACATGATTTGTGGAATCCAGCACAGAACAAAAATGAAAGGACCTTTGTTTAAAACTTACTAAAAGTTTCAGGAAGTAACATCACAACATAAAATCAAGTATAGAGCCTTTCTAAGTGTGGGTCTCCATGTGACTAGACAGGTCACACACCCATAAAGCTGGCCCTGCCTGAGCTTCTTAGAAGAGTAAAGATCTGGAATGCCTGGGTGGCTCAATTGGGTCAGCCTCTGACGCTTGATTTCAGCTCAGGTCATGATCTCAGGGTTATGGGTTTGAGCCCTGCATTAGGCTCCATGCTCAACACAGAATCTGCTTGTCCCTTTCTCTCCACTTCTCCCCCTTGTTCATTCATTCATTCATTCATTCATTCTCTCTCTCTCTCTCTCTCTCTCTCTTTCTCTCTCTCTCTGTCATAAACAAACAAATAAAATATTTTTAAAAAAGAAAAGACTCAATGTCTTAAAAGTCAAGAGAAGTTTGAGGAACTGCTCCAAATTAAAGGCCAAAGAGACATAACATCTAAGTGCAATTCATTATTCTGCACTGAATCGTTTTTCCAAAAAAGACATTGGAACTAATGGCAAACCTGAAAAAAGTTTGAGGGGTGATGGTAGCAATGTATCAAGGCTGAATTCCCCATTCTTATGATTATGTTTCAGTTCTATAGGAAAATGTCCTTGTTTGTAGGAAACACATGCTAAAGTATTTGGGGATTATGGTAATTTGCTCTCAAATTGTTTGGAGAAAAAGGAAGTTCTTTATACTATACTTTTAAGTCTACTGTAAATTTGAAATTATTCCAAAAAGTAATTAGATTTTTTGGGTGAAGTGCTCTATGGATCCATCCCTTGGTTTGACTTCCCACTGGACACAAATCTATTTTGAAAATTTGGATGATACATGATCATGAAATTACTGCAAGTTCTTTTGTAAAATTACCAAAAGTCTTCGAATAAGAAAGGCAGAGTTCCAGTTATAAAGACGCGCAATGGTCTCATTTCCAAGCTGCTTTGATGTCTAGGTTCAAAAGTCTCTGAAATCATACCACATCCTAACAAAGTGAATGTTTCATTGAGGGGCTGTCATCCCTTCCTCCACAACCCACACCCCCAAGAATGCTGATTTAGTTAATTAAGCCTTCTGGGCTCACTGTAGCAAACGTTATGGGGCTTAGAGAGGATCTGAGAGCGTCAAGGCCAATGAGACAATACCCTTGTTTGAGACATCACATTCCACCAGGCTTCTTTCTTCTTTTGGTTGCTAATTCTCTCTCTCTCTCTCTCTCTCTCTCTCTCTCTCATTTATACAAAAACACACACACAAGTGAGAACAAAATGACAATAAAAATCAAATCAGAGAGCACCTGATTCAGACATGATGACACATTGTTATTTTTTTCCTTGTTCTTCTCCACTAAATACCACTATAATCCCTGAAAATAAAACCAAAGATAAGTAAAGCTAGTTAGAGCAAGACAAACTTCTTTAGAGCCCCAGGACTGAAGGAACAACACAGCAAAAAGTCATTTTAAGAGACTCTACTACAACCCAGCAGGAAAAAGCAATTAGGCCTGTTATTTCTCAACCACTGACCTAGCAACAGAAGACAGCCCAGGTCAGCTTGTTCCTCTTCTGGGATCAAATGGGAGTCTCTAAACAACACCAGGAGAGCTTGCATCACTGGTGATGAACTTTGTTTTGTCCATAGGTGTGGGACTCCCTTTTCCAACTAAGAAATATTGAGGTGGCACAGCCTAGGGAAATTCCCTCTGCCCCCTCAGGCAGCACTAGCAGGGAACAACAGAAGGCCAAGAAGACAGAGCAAAGACTCTGAATATTAAACTCTTGTTGGAGCCATACCCCACAACAGTAAGCCAGGATGTGCATGCTAAACCTTAAACAGAGTGACCACCTGCTAAAATAGAAGATTTAAATAGAACCCAGAATGTCCTAACATAACAGGCAAAGTGTCCAGAATATAGTAGATTAAAAACTCATCATACCATGAATCAGGAAAATCACAATTTGGCTCAGAAAAGATAATCAATTGATGCCAAGGCTGAGATAAATCAGATGTTAGAATTATGTGCCCAGATTTATAAAGGAGCCATCATAAAAATGCTTCAACAATCAATTACAAATTCTCCTGAAGCAAATTAAAAAACAGCAAATCTTAGTTATAAAGAAGAATCAAATGGAAATTATACAATTAAAAAATTACAATAATATTTTTATAAAACAGAATGGATTAAATAGTAGAAATGACAGAGGGTAAAATCCATGAACTGAAAATACATAAAAAAATAGACCCAATCAGAACAGGGAAAATAGGGGGAAAACAAATGAGTAGAACCTCAGAAATCTGTGGGCCAGTAACATTTGGAAATATCCAGTATTTGTGTTAGTGGAATCCTAGCAGGTGAAGAGAGAGAAGGTAGGACTGAAAAAATATTTGAAGAAATAAGCTTTGATACCACATACCTTTATTTCCAGAAAAGAATTGATTTAAGGGATCCCTGGGTGGCACAGCGGTTTAGCGCCTGCCTTTGGCCCAGGGCGTGATCCTGGAGACCCGGGATCGAATCCCACGTCGGGCTCCCGGTGCATGGAGCCTGCTTCTCCCTCTGCCTGTGTCTTTGCCTCTCTCTCTCTCTCTGTGACTATCATAAATAAATAAAAATTAAAAAAAAAGAATTGATTTAAAAACAATCTAGTCTCCTTAACTCCTATAAAGAGAGAGAGCTGGGTTGGCTTCTTTTCTTGTTTCTGCACTAGCTTATGGCATAATATTAGGTAAATCACTTTACCAGTATGGCTTATGAGACTTCCACTTCTTCATCTTTAAAATGAGAGGGGTGGGTGTTTAAGAGAGACAATCCCTCAGGTCCCTTCCAGCTCATTGAATCAATGTGCCTTTTTTTTTTTTTTCCATTTTTTCAATAGTTTTCAGAACCCAGAAGGGCACATGTCCCTGAATCCTTCCTGTTCAGTTCTTTGCTTCCATTTGTCTATAGACTCAGAGCTGATAAAATGCTAGGTTTCTAAGATCTGAGTTAATTCTGGGTTAGATCTAGACCATTTCAAATCCACACCTAAAAACATCTTGACATTTGTAATCAGCAGTTAAGCACCTCCAGAATTTCCTAGATTTGTGGTAGGGAGGCACAAAAAATTGCCAGATGCCTACTGGGGAGTTCTGTGCATATAATATCAGAACTCACCTACATTAGATTTGCTGGAAGACTACAGAAAATCACTTAAACTCTCCCTGTTCCATTTAAACACTGTATAATAGACAACCTTTGGGAAACATTTTAGGTCCTTGGATAAATGAAAATACACTTGGCACTGAAGACTATTATCATCCCATTTGTGAAGCCCTTCATCTCTCTGTAAGAGACTTTTTGCCTGCACTGGATTTCGGCATGTCTACAAGCTGCCAATGCCCTGCATTAAGTATTTCCTGTCATCTGTGCTTGTCAGAGATTAGTTTGCAGACATTTTGTAAAAAGCATGCATAATACATATTGCTGAATACAATATTTATCATAAAACAGCCCCAGTGCTTGAAAAGCATTACTCAACAGCATCCTCTATTATGTGATTTGCCTTTCCATCAATGTACCCTAAGAAGGCAGTACATCGCTAACCACTGAGTCATATCTAGTCTAAGTCCAAAGCCAAGACTGGGAATTGGCTTAATCTCACAAGAGCATCGTGCTGTTGACTGAACATATTTGTATGGTATGTGCTAAGGAAAAACTGAGTGTGTGTGTGTATGTGTGTATATATATATATACATATATATAAATTTCATATATATATAAAATTTATTTTTCCCATCAAAGAATACACTGCTGCCCATTTCAATTGAAAGTCAACTCCTTTCTTATGGCCATGAGTTAGAATTAGGGGAAGAGATATACTTAGTTACAAGGAACATTAAGCAGCACCTCATTTTCCTCTTCCTAATATACATGCTCCTGGGATAATAAGATTTTGAACAAATTACTCTCTTTATTTCATGAGTGCTATGAATTCTGGCAGGGTTTACTTTGACAGCTATTTTAACAGCACCGTTAACTCTCAAATCTGTCAGACCAAGCTTTTCTCCCCTCTACTAATGACATTCTTGCCAAGAGTCAAAGTAGGTTTTAGCAAGAGAGGAGGAGGAGCTGGAATCAAACCAGCCATGCAATCTGGAGGACCTCCAGAGGGACCTGGAGGTAAAAGATGGAATCATCTGTTGGACAGCATTCCTCATCTCTCTCCACTCTCCTATAGGAAAGATGTTTCAGGACATTTTGTCAACAAGCAATTGCTCTTTCCTAGTTGTGTTCAACACACAAAATGATGAGTATATATAGTCCATTTCTTGACTTTGACTTACAACCATCATTTCCTTGAGTTTTTCCGTGTAGAACATTCAGTTCCCACATCACCCCTCTGTTGAGGCTAGCAGGTAATGTCAACAGTATCATACTGGAGAAAAATATAATCCTAAAATAAAGACAAAACTTCAAAATAGACTGGAAAGAAGGCATGAAAAAGGCAAAAGTGGAGAAGCAGGATGGATACCCCAAGAGTGAATGCAAGACAAAACTTTCCTTCCTAAAACATTAGTAGAAAGTGACTCTAGGGAAAAAAGGGGGCAGAAAATTGGAATATATCTTTTTTTTTCTAAAGTGTTTTTTAGCCTGCCTATGTCCCTCCCTAGTCTATAAACATTATGAGAATACTTCTACATCAGGTCACAGATGTCTACTCTGTCTTGTTTGACATTTGAATAAAGTCAAGAGTAAGAGTCCCCCCATAACTTATTTAATCACCTATTCTGGGGCATTTAGATGATTTCTAGTCTTCACTTTTGTAAATAATCCTACACAAAATTATTTAGTCCTCCCTTCCTGCTTTTTTTTTTTTTTTTTTTTTTTTTTTTTTTTTTTTTTTTTTTTTTTTTAAGAAAGGAGAAGGGCAGAAAGAGAAGGAGAGAGAGAATCTTAATCTGAGTGTGGAACTGGATACGGGGCTCAATCTCACAACCCTGAGATCATGACCTGAGCTGAAATCAAGAGTCAGACGCTTAACTGACTGAGACACCGAGATGCTCTTATTTATTTAGTTCCTTAAAATGAACGTGTAAATGATAGAAGTAAAACTGATCATTGAAAGACTATGCACAATGTGTCCTCCAACACTGAATAATTACAACTGGTCCTGAAAAAAAAAAAAGTACATGTATGGTGATTACTTCCAAATATCCATATCAACACTAAGCATTATTCATTTTTAATTTTTAGTCTTAATTTTTAGTTTTAAAACATAATACTGGGGCACCTGAGTGGTTCAGCGGTGGAACATCTGCCTTTGGCTCAGGTCATGATCCCAGAACCCCAGGATTGAGTCCCACAGCAGATTCCCCTTAGGGAGCATGCTTCTCCCTCTGCCTATGTCTCTGTCTCTGTGTGTCTCTCATGAATAAATAAAATATTTAAAAAAAAAGATATGGTTTAATTTTTTTTAAAATAGACATAATACTTCATTATTTAAATTTGTTTCTTTGATAATAAATAAGAATAAACATTTTATCATGTTTGTTGGTCAATAGCATTGTGTGTGGATGTGTGAGAAATACTCTTTTAGACAAATTTTCCATTAAGGTATTAATATTTTTCTTAGTGATTTACCAGCATTTTTACTAAGGATAGTAACCTTCACTATACATTATACAACATTACACAATTATTTTTTCCAGTTTGTCAGTTATCTTTTTAACCTTGTTACGATGATTTTGCTATGCAGGCTTAAAAATATATATATATAGTAAGATCTTACAATCTATTCTGTGATGGCTTTGGTTGATTGGCTTCCCCAACTAAAATTATAGTTAGCCCTTGACTTTCATATGCTTAATTTTCACACAAGTGGGGGTTGTCAACATTACAATACTTTCCTTGAACCATCTTCTTTTATTAAAGATTTTATTTAATTGAGAAAGAGAGTGAGAGCAAGTGAGCACAAGAGCCAATGGAAAGGGAGAGAGAGAAGCAGACACTCCTGCTGAGCAGAGAGCCCAATGTGGAGCTTATTCCCAGGACCCTGAGATCATGATCTGGGCCAAAGGCAGATGCTTAACTAACAGCCACCCCGGTGCCCCTCTCCTTGAACCAACTTACCAATGTTGAACACCAACATTCAGACATTCAGTGTTTATGACATTTATTTTTCCAAATTAATATAAGCAATTTGTTAAAATCCTTGGCCAAAAAGTACTAATTTGACTGGGATAGCATTAAATTTATATTTTAATAGAGGGAGAATTTATATGTTTAAGAATGGTGACATTCTCATCTAGAAATACAGTGGTACTTTTCTTAATTTGCTCATCTCTTCTTTAAGCACTAGTGGCACCTAGCCTCCAAGATGGCTTCTGGTGTTGCGTTCCTCCTATTGTTAATGCTCTGGTGTAGTCCTCTCCTACATTTTATCAGGGTTGTTCATTAGTGATTCCAGAATTTCATATTCTAGTAGAAGTCACAGTATATAATTTCAAATCCCATTCCTACTGTCTCTTGGATTACTCATTCTGGAGGGAGCCAGTTACCATGTTGTGAGGACACTCCAGTAGCTCTTTAGAGAGGTCCAATTAATGAGGAACTATAGCCTCTTCTCAATAGCCAACACTAACTTGCCAGCCATGTAAGTGAGCCATCTTAGAATCAGATCCTTTAGCCCCAGTCAAGCTTTTAGATAACCATGAATAGCCAATATCTTAACTGCAACCTCATAAGTAATCCCAGCCAAAAACATCCAGCTGAGCTTCTCCCAAATCCCTGACCCTCAGAAACTATTAGCTAATTAATGATTATAATGTTACAGAGCTAGCTGCTAAGCTGTGGGGTAATTTCTTATAACAGAGATAGATAACTAAAATGGTACTTTAGTTTAATATTTTCTTTATAATGTCACCTGCATATCTTAGTAAGTTCACCCTTTGATATTTGACTGTCTTTGTTTCTAACATCCTGAAAAGATAGAATGTATCTATGTCATGTCATTTACAAAAATCACTCTAACATACATTTCAGACAGCATATTTGTAATACTCACTCTTGAGGACAGATTACATGACTTGGGTCACCTAGTTGTCATGAAGATAAACAGTGAAGATATAAAACACTATTTCAGATTTTTAGTGGTTTTCACCAGTTTAATAAAAGTAGATAATGGGATAAATAAGTTCAACTCAAAAGGCATGAACAAAGTATATCCATTGCAACATCTTTCTCAATCCCCAGGCTCCTTTTCTTCCTGCCACATTGCCACATTCCATATCAAGCAATTGGGGCATTTGCTAAGAGAGTTGAGAAACACAAACCCGGAAATAAAGGTTTCCCCTGGAGTCTTATACAGTGTTTTGTTTTAACTTCCTCACAATAAGTTCTTAATGTCTAAAAATATATAACACCTATTCGTTAGTATCAAAACGTCCTACCACTAGACCCAGGTACTCCTGGCATCTTGGTAACACTGGATAGAATATAGAAATTACTATATATGTCTTTCTCAATATCCTAAGTAATCCTAAAACCTCTGTTCAGACAACCCTGTCACAAAAGAAAATTCTAAAAGCACTCTGTAACTGTCAGTGTTCAGTCAAAAGGCAGAAACTTCACAATTTGCAGAGAAAAAAAAAATGTAAAGAACTATTGCCTAGTGAAAAGGGATTAACTATTAAGAGAGGTAGAGAGAACTCTAAACAATACACTAACAGCTAATATAGGAAACAGCTACTACCTCTAGGGCTGAGAGAAATTAAAGCTGAGAGAAAGAAACAAACTGGGAAAGATCCTCCCTTTCCAAGGCTGAGATTCAGATCTCATTGGAGAGGGTATGGCTGTGGCCTATTGGATTGCGAAGAAGATGGAAGACAGAGGTTAGCAAAGAGAGAATGCCCGCTGGAGTACCAGAAAGACTCTTGGTGAAGCCACATGCTGAGATGGTGGGTAACAGTCACTGGGAAACTGCCCTCCATTATGGGAGTAATGCTTTGCTATAGGAGAAAGAAAAACACCAGCATCAGGAAAAGCCCCATCTTCTTGCAGTGGTCCTCCACTGCCCTCTACTGGCAAGGGCTAGCCTGCATTATTCTAGCTGGCAAGAGAGAACTGTTTCCAGAAATAATGAAGGAAAAAGAAAAGTGGATTTGGCACATACATACAATGAAATATTACTCAGCCATAAAAAGGAATGAGATCTTGCCATTTGCAACAATATGGATAGATCTTGAGAGTATAAATGCTAAGAGAAATAAGTCAGAGAAAGACAAATATATGATTTCATTCATGTGGAATTAAACAAATAAGCAAAGAAAAAAAAAGAGGAAGGCAAATCAAGAAACAGACTCTTAACTATAGAGAACAAACTAATGGTTACTGGGGGAAGTTGCAGGAATAGGTGATGGGGATGAAGGAGTGCACTTGTGATGAGCACTGGATGATGTGTGGAATCACTGTATTGTACACCTGAAACTAATACAACACTGTGTTAACTGGAATCTGAATAAGAACTTTTTAAAAAGTATATCTGGAGCTTCGAGGCAAAACGTTGATGACTGGGATACACTTCAAAGCATAATGAAGGGATGCCTGCTTTTGGCTCAGTTCATGACCTTGGTGTCCTGGGAATTCAGCCCCATGGTGGGTTCTCTGCTCAGTGGGGAGTCTGCTTCTCTCCCTGCCCCTCCCCGCTGGTCATGTATGTGCATTCTCTCTCTCAAATAAATAAACTTTTTTAAAAGCACAATGAAATGCAGAATGTTAAAGAGCATTAAATAATTGTTAGGAAAAAAAATAAATCATACTATAGCTGGCCTCAGATTCCACCTTAAAACCGAGAATTCAATATAACTCATCCTAATTCTCTATTATAATCCTCCTTCAGGAGCCTTCTCTACAGTAGTATTTTCACTTTATTGATCTAGTAGGTCAAAGAATGTTCACAGTACATTTCCTTTTCCAGCCTTTACAAGTCACATTCTCTGACTGAGAGAGAAGCAATGAAGTTCAAGGTTCCTGTGAGACACAATTCTCTGAAAATACTCTCATGAAATACCAAATTATTTTTATCACAATTTCTCTTTTTCTTTCATCTCACTTCATTATGCTAAATTAAATACATCAGCATGGATGCAATAAAAAGAGAAATAATAATGAATTTTTGACCCATGGGGAACAACCATGAGCCCATAACCCTCATTCTGCAGTTATTGTCATGCAGGAAAAAACCCCCAGCAATCTCTACTCTTGCTTGGAAAAATCACTCAAGATATATATATTCTACCTGGAGGGTATAAGTCTATGATCAGACCTGCTTTGGGCAACAAATTCTTGCTTCTTTCTTCTGTTGGAATCTTCAGCATAATAAGCAATTTAATCAGCTCAGCTTCACGAAAATGCTTCAGATATTTGCATTTTAGCACTACTTGTCTTCCTTTTTCCTTATTAAAATAGGCATCTACTTGTTACGACACAGAATTGCAGAGCCAAGCACCCTAGGCCAAAGACAGCACAAATACAGCTGCTTGCTCTATAGCCTAAGCTTTGGTCTCTGCCATTTGTCCTGGAGACCTGAATTTTTCCAGCTATAGAAAATCCATGCTGTTTTTCCTCTACCCAAAACAAATCTGGAGAGAGATGTATTTTATTATTGTTAATAAAACTGCTTAAATAAAAGTTCTTCAACAAAAATATCTCTCTTGAATGTTAAAGCACTGACAAGCCAGGGAAAAGGTGAGAACATTACAAATAATTGCAGCAGTGATGTGACACTTGCAGAATTTATGTTACTATGTTTGTACACTATATTCTACAGACAGTGAGAAAGTGTGCATATCAATAAATTAGATACTAGGTTGGAATTGCCATTAAAAAAAACAGGTTGCAGTATATTTGCAAGGTGAAACCAAACAATCAAAGGGGCTTAGTGATCATGCAGTGATCTCCCTTAGCAACTAACTTCGAGATATATCAATTCAGAATTACTATTAAAATGTTGAATTATTGACTTTTAAAATCTCATATGTAAAGTGTGGGAGAGACTGCCCTGTGTTCATAAATTTTAGTCTTTCATACAGTCTATCCTCCATCATAGGGTAGTCATTGGTAATTCTTATTAAAGGAATGTGATTTTTAAAAAGTGATTTATATCACTTTCCAGACAAAGCTCTTTGGAAATGAGTATGGCGCCTTACCACTCTATTTCCCCTCCCATCAGCTGAGTTCAGGAGATACCAGGGCCATAGGACCTGCAGATTCAAGGACTCACAACTTGGAAGGAGCCTGGGTCCCTAAGTCACAAGGCAGACTCCCACTGACCAAACCTACCTCTATATTTTCCTCATGATTCATATAAATTTTATTTGGTTTGAGCCAGTATAGATTTTAAAGTCTCAGAATATTAGGGATGTCTTCATATACTATCAAAATAATTATTTTTAAGTCAATTAAAATGTCCGGGAATCTGATCTTTTTCCCTCTCAAATGCCATTTTATCCTAAGTCATCCATTCTTTCTAGCCCTAATTTTATTTGCAAAGAGTATAAATTTATTAGACATACACACAGAAAACATCTTTAAAAACACTTAGGTGCATTTTTTAAGATTATTGCCCAAAAGTTGTTATATCAATCAATATTGCATGTTTTGAGGCAGTTTTGGGATGCAACAGATGACACAGAATTTTGATTACATTTGAGCTTTTGGCACATGCCAGCACTTTCCCACTGATATTTATTCAAAGTGACTAGTGACCTACAAAGCCACCAAAAAATCCATCAAAGCAACCAAAACATGTTTCAAATCATAAACACTTTATGGCAATGTGAATGAAGCTTTTTGAAATTCAGTGTTTGCCATACTGTGTCAAGCTCAATACATATTTATTGAATTTAATTGGTCAAAGAGGAAAAAGTATGCATTTCTCTTAACCTAGATTTGATTGATTAACATCAGTATTTCCAAATATGCTTTGTTCTTTCAGTAATGGATTTCACATTCTTTTCCATACTTAATGTCACTTAACTTGATTTAAGAGATTATTGCCTTGTAGTTTTGCTAGTGGTGAATCTGATGGCTTTTCTCTAACCTCATTTCCTCTTCATTTGCTTTAATTTTGTTTTTGAACCTGAAGAACACCTCCTTCCAAAATCATATTTCCCCTTGGCTGCAGCAATTCTATGTAATAGTAGCACATCTCCTACTATATCTTATTTTTTTTCTTTTGGTCACTGTTCCGTCTTTCTTTTCTTACAGGCTTTTCTATAAAGCTGTCTTTCTTTCTCTCACTCTTTGATGTGTGAACTGTAGATGCCTAAATTTTTGTCTCTAGGTATGCCAACTTTCCTGTGATCTCAAATGCCTATTGTCAATTGCTTAAAGAACACACGTGTTTACCTCACCATCTTTTCAATTTTTGCTTGCCAACATCTTGTCTTTCTCAATCTGGGTATCTATTCCCTTATGTACTTGTTTGTATTAGTCAGTGAAATCAAATTCTGCCAGTTTTGAAGCCTTTGGATCATCACTGAATTTTCCACATTCAGTTTGTTGCCAAGTCTTTTCAATCTTCTCTGCAAAGTGCTTACTAAATTCTCCTCCTTTTATTGCGGTGATTGGTATCTTTACAGATGCTCAATCCTCAAGCGTGGGCTTGATAATTGTATCTGAAGTGACTATAACTCCACACATCCTCCAGCCCCAAACCAAATAGTTTACCAATGGTTCTCAAATCTGGCTATGTTGAAATCCCTGAAGAACTCTTAACACACCAATGTCAGGGCTCCCTAGAATTCTGATTTACTTTGAGGTGCAGCCTGAGCACTAATATTTTTAATTCCCTTAGATGATTATAATATACAGCTGATATTGAGAACCATTGAAGTATCCCATTTCTAGGCTATGTTTATTCTTTTTTTTTTTTTTTTTTTTTTTTTTTTTTTTTTTTTTTTTTAAATTTTTATTTATTTATGATAGTGAGAGAGAGAGAGAGAGAGAGAGAGGCAGAGACACAGGCAGAGGGAGAAGCAGGCTCCATGCACCGGGAGCCCGATGTGGGATTCGATCCCGGGTCTCCAGGATCGCGCCCTGGGCCAAAGGCAGGCGCCAAACCGCTGCGCCACCCAGGGATCCCTAGGCTATGTTTATTCTAAGGAAGTTTATATTTTCTGTAGAAGTAATAGATCTCTTCTTTCATATTTGCTAAGTGACTACTGTCGGTGTATTAAAAAAAGTATTGATTTCCATATATTTATATTTGGAAAACCTATAATATTTATAGGGACAAATCTTAGTGAATTTTTTTCATCTCTAAGGGACTTTTTAAACTGATAATTGTGGGTTTTCCAAATGAATATATCTGTATTAGTTCCTTATTGTACCTGTAACAAGTTACCACAAAGTGGCTTACAATGGCACAAATTTTATATTCTAGAGGTCAGAAGTCTAACATGGGTCCACAGGGCTGTATTCCTTTTGAGGACTTTACAGAAGAATTTGTCTTTTCCTACTTCTAGAGGTCACCTATATTTCTTTTCTCTTGGGCCTTCCTCCATCTTCAAAGCCAATAGCTTAGCATCTTTCTTCTTCTCTGACCTCTGCTTCTATCCTTACATCTTTTAACTATTATACTGCCTCCATGTAGGGAGACTTGTGATTACTTGAGCCTACCTGGATAATTCAAGATAACCTCTGTATCTCATGATCCTTAACTTAATCACACTTGCAAAGTCCCTTTTGCCATGTAAGGTAACAACATATTCACGGGTTCATTGAAATTCCAGGACCTGGATTTCTTGGAGAGAGGGGGGGTCATTATTCATTCTACTGTATCCTCTACTGATAAATCGCCTCCTATTAAATTTTTATATCGTATCTCTTTTCTCTGGGTTTTGTCAGACCTTCCCCTTCTTACTGTTTATAGCAATGATAAATAGATGATTGATTGATAGACTGATTAGATAGAATAAAAAGACATAAGTATGGCTATATTATCAGCTCTCCTCCCCTCTACAGTTTATAGTACTGTTATATTTTCCCATATTATTTATAGATTATTGTTTATCCCTGAATGTGGGCATTTTCATGTGAACTATCTGCAAAAAATATTGTTAGGGTCAGGGGTGAGCTTAGAATAGTGTCCTCTCTTGGAGGAATAGCTTCCTCAGTTTTCAGAATTGCCACTTCTGCAGTTATTATTCAAAGCTCCCAGGCCTTCTGTATATTTTAGCATTATTGATCTCTGCCCAGCTGAATCAGAAGAGGATTTAAAAAGCTGACTGCAGGGGAACCTGGGTGGCTCAATTGGTTAAGCGTCCAACTCTTGATTTTGGCTCATGATCTCAGAGTCCTGAGATTGAGCCCCGCACTGGGCTCCACACTAGGCATAAATCTTGCTTAAGATTCTCTCTCTTTGCTCTTCCTCCCCCTGACTTTCTCCACATTAAAATAATAATAATAATAATAATAATAAAGAAAAGCTGATTGCTACTTCACCCCAGTCATGTGGCTTGGATCAAAGGCTGTCAGGGGAAAAGGAAAGATGACATACATTTCTAACAGCATGAAACTGGGCTCCTAAAAGTATGTTTCTTCTCCCTACGCAGACTCATATTCTGATTATACTCATTTCTAGTAAGAGAATCTTTGTTTAGGACTTTTAGGACAAGCTTACTGATGTTTAGAGTTTTTTTTACCTTTGTGTAGATTTTTAAAAACAAGAGTCTATGAAGGGGTCAAGTGGTAACATCGAAGTGTTCATATTGCTTCCCAAGCACAAGTCCTCATTTCCTGCACTCTGAATGAAGTCTAGGTTTTGCTAGACCAGTTCTAGACCTCTGTGATGAGCAACTGAGAGAATATACCAGCTAGACTGAAAAAGTGGTAGCAAATGGGAGAAAATGGGAGGAAGAAAGAAACTAGCAGAGGTGATTTTACAAAGTGCCACAGAAGATGTGCTGTTTATCCATTTATTTGCTTGCCAAATAGTCTATTACACATCTTCAATATGTTAGACACTCTTCAGGTCATGAGGACAGAGCAGTATACAAATCCATCAGGCTTCCTTTCTCTGGCTTACATTCTAGTTGGTGGAGATAGTCGATAAATGAGCAAACACACAAACATGATCAAATCTCAGCTTTAGGTAAATTCTAAAAAGGAAATAAACAAGATACTAAGACAGAAATAACAAGTCAGGGGCAGGTGAGGTAGTCAATGAGGAAAAAATAGCATTTCAACTGTATCCTGAAGGATTAAATAGAGCTTCCTTTTGAAAAGCTAAGGAAAGGGTATTCCAGCCAGGGCACATAAACCCTAAGAGAGGATATAACTTGCCTCATCCCAGGAACAGACCAGTATATGAAATGCCTCAGCACAGCAGGCTGGGGAAACAATGTATGAGGGTACAAGGTGAGATGAGAGACAAAGGCAGGAGCCACATGGTGTAGAAGCTCAAATCTCTATGATCCAATCTTAGAGTAGAATTTCGGTCTAGTTGCCAGAAACAATTAAAAATTAATCCAGTACTAAAGTTTTTTCCCTCAGAAAAGTCTGGCTTCTCCATTTGTAATCTGAATTTCTGTAATCCCTGCTCTCTCCTACTGTTAACCTTCTCTTTCCTGCATCATGTTTGCTCCTATCTGATGAGATCAATCCAGTGAATATGTACAAAGAGAAGCCAAGGACTAAATGGCTTTTCAGGTGGAGTCCACCAAATACCTTAAAGAAGAATTATTGCCACTCTTCCTCAAACTCCAAAATTGAAGAGGCCAGTATTACAATGTTATAGCCAGATAAGGACTCTAGAAAAAAGGAAAACTATAGGCCACTATCACTAATGGATATAGATACAAAATTTTTCAACAAAATACTAGCAAACCAAATTTAACAGCACATTAAAAGGATCATTCACCATGATCAAATGGGACTTATCCCTAGATACAAGGATGGTTCAACATCCATGAACCCATAAATGTGATATACCACATTATTAGAATAAAAGAGAAAAATCTTATTATCGATACAGAAAAGCATTTGCCAAATTTCAACATACCTTCACGATTAAAAAGTCTCAAAAAATTTGGGTGTAGAAGTAACATACCTCTACATAATAAAAGCCACATATGACAAACCCACAGCTAACATCAACTCAACAGTGAAAGGTTGGAAGTTTTCCCTCTAAGATCAGAAGACCAGATTGCCTGCTCTTACCACTCCTATGCCATATAGTACTAGAAGTCTTAGCCAGGACAATTAGGAAAGAAATAAAAGGCATTAGAATTAGAAAGAAGGAAGTAAAATTGTCTCTGATGACATGATCTTCTATATGGAAAATCCTAGCAGCCACCAAAAAACTGTTTAGACCTAATAAACTAATTCAGGATGCAAAGTCAACATACAAAAATCAGTTGAGGGCAGCCAGGGTGGCTCAGCAGTTTAGCGCCGCCTTCAGCCCAGGACATGATCCTGGAAACCCAGGATCAAGTCCCACAACAGGCTCCCTGCATGGAGCCTGCTTCTGCCTCTGCCTGTGTCTCTGCCTCTCTCTCTCTCTCTCTGTGTCTCTCAAGAATAAATAAATAAAATCTTAAAAAAAAATCAGTTGAGTTTGATCATCTATAGTGATTTTATATACACTAAAAATGAGCTTTATGAAAAGGAAATATAGAAAAACAAAATCCCACTTACAATAATATCAAAAGCAATAAAATACTTAAAATGAATTTAACCAAGGAAGTAAAAGATCTATACACCAAAAACTATAGAACACTGATGAAATAAACTGAAGAAAACACAAATAAATAGAAAGAAAACTCATGTTTATGGATCAGAAGGTTAATATTGTTAAAATGTCCATACTGGGGCACCTGGGTGTTCAGTGATTGAGTGTTTGCTTTTGGCTCAAATTGTGATCCCGGGGTCCCGGGACTGAGTCCCACATCAGGATCTCCATAGGAAGCTTGCTTCTGCCTCTCCCTGTTTCTGCCTCTCTGTGTGTCTCTCATGAATAAATAAATAAAATCTGTTTTAAAAGATGTCCATTCTATCTAAAACCACCCAGATTCAATTCAATCTTTATCAAAATTCCAATGGCATTTTTCACAGATTTAGATAATAAAATTCATATGGAATTAAAAAAATAACTTGAATAACCAAAGCAATCTCAAGAAAGTACAAAGCTGGAGGCATCACACTTCCTGATTCAAACTATATTATAAAGCTATAATAAGAGCAGGAGGGTACTGGCATAAATAGAGATATACAGACCAATAGAACAGCATCAGGAGCCAGCAATAAACCTGTGTGTGTGTGTGTGTGTGTATTGAGAGAGACAGAGAGAGAGAGTGTCAGCTAACATTTGACAAGGGAACCAGGAATATTCAATGAGGAAAGGATAATCTCTTCAATAAATGGTGATGGAAAAACTGGATATACACGTGCAAAAGAAGGAAATTAGACCCCTATCTCATACCGCTAATAAAAAGTAATGTAAATGAATTAAAGGTTTAAATATAAGACCGAAACCATTAATATTCTGAGGGGAAAAAATCACATTGGTCTTGGTAATGATTTTTGGATAAAGCACAAGCAGCAAAAGCAAAAATCAACAAGTAGGACTACATCAAATTAAATGCTTCTGCATAGCAAAGGAAACAATCAACAAAATGAAAAGGCAACCTATGAAATGAGAAAAAATATTTCTAAACCATCTAATGGATAAGGGATTAAAGTCTAAAATATATAAGAAATTCATACAATAGCAAAAAAATCTAATTAAAGAATGGACAGACTTGAATAGACATTTTTCCAAAGTAGACATAAAATAGCCAACAGGTACATAAAAAGCCACTCAACATCAATAATCACCAGGGAAATGCAAATCAAAGCCACAATGAACTATCACCATTACTGTTTTGATGGCTGTAATAAAAAAGATAAGACATAGCAAATGCTGGCAAGGCTGTGGGAAAAACGAGACCCTGGTACACTCTTGAGGGGGCGGGGAAGATGTAAATTGCTACAGCCACATGAAAATCAGGAGGGAGGTTCTTTTAAAAATTAAAAATAGAACTACTATATGATCCAGCAATTCCACATCTGAGTACATATCCAAAGGAGATGAAATCATTATCTTAAAGAGATATCTGCACCCCAACTTCACTGCAGCATTATTTACATTAGTCAAAACATGGAAACAAACTAAGTACCTGTTGATGGATGGATGGACAAAGATGTGAAATATAGCTATACCATGGAATAGTAATACTATTTAGCCATAAAAATGAAAATCCTGCCATTAACAACCACATGGATAGACTTTGAGGGCATAATGCCATGTGGAAATAAGTCAGACAGAAAAAGACAAATATTATATATCATCTGTATGTGGAAACTAGAAAACCTGAACTCACAGAGCAGACAGTAGAATGGTGGTTGCTAGGGGATGAAGGATGGGGAAAATGGGGCAACATTGGTCAATGGTACAAATTTTTAGCTATAAGATGAGTAACTACCAGATGCTGCATGGTTCCTAAAATTAACAATACTTTATTATATACTTGTAAATTGCCCATGAGAGTAGAGCTTTAGTGCTGCCACCATCACAATACAAAATGTTAATGTTGTGTGGTGGAAGAAAAGCTGACTAACCTTACTGTGGCAAATGTTTTACAATATATACATATATCATATTATACAGTGTTATATGTTGATTATATCTCAGTAAAGCAGGGGCAGGGGCAGGAAGGGGAAGAACTAAAAAAAAATTGGGGGGGGGAGAATCAAAAAATGAAGCACAGCTAGAGAGAACTGTGAGATTAAGGGCATGTTTTGATGTTGGCACTAACTTATTCATCTGCTCACTGAATTGATGGTGGGGGGCACATGAATCAGAAAAGACGAGTTAACTGTAGGACTGAATTTCTCTAAGAGGATAAAGAGGATTCAAGAAATTCCGATTACAAATGGAGAAGCTAGCTTTTCACAGAAAGTTTAGTCCTGAATCTTTTATTGTTTCTGACTGCTAGACTGAGCTACTACTCCAAGACTGGACCACACACTACTTTGAGTTTACATTTGAATCGCATATCAGTTTTTAGCTGCAGATGCCCTTCAAAGTTAGTGAGTCTGTAGCTATTTCTTAATTTAATTATGAAGAGAGATCACTATTTTATTCTTTTACTGTTTCGGGCTGAAGATAGGGGTGAAGAAAAAAATGCCAACCATTCTTGACAATACTTGTACAGAAGTTTTTTACTAGTTTAAAGTAAAACCAACGGAATTATTAGTTTCATATTTTTCTCCAAAAACTAAGCCTTAAGCATCTATATCATGCAGGCATCGTGGATTATGAGTTTTAAAAGTTCTCTCTCTGCTCCTCTTTGTCTCCCTCTCCGCACCCTGTCTCTACCCTTCCTCTCCCTCTCTCCCTTCCTCAAAGACAGCACAGTTTAAATACAATTGGCTTGAAAACCAGAGAACATTTTCCTCCTCAGTGTTTTCTCTAAGGGTATCCTAGGATGATGCCTAATTAGAAAATATAGTGATTTAAATGTTTAATTCTTTTAACTAGGTCCAAAACAATATGACTATATTGGTGTAATTTTTCACCAACATTTTCAAGCTAATTTTCCAATTAGTAGGACTGAGTTGAGATATTACCCACTAATTAATGAAATTAACTTATTATTTTCATAATATCATATAATCATCAATCACACTTGAAAATGGGTTAAGAATTTTATGTTGGTTTATTAACAGGCAGCATAGGATGTTTTGTTGAATCATGTAAAAAGCCCAGAGAACAAGATGGCTTCTGTATATGTACAACTTCTGGCAGATGAAAAAGCCTGACTTTTTAATCCAGACAATTGGATTCCATTTTTTCTTAGTCCCTTAAAACCCAAGGGAGAGTTCATACCTCTCTTATATAATTTATCCAAATTCAAACTCGGAATATAGGAGAAATAACAAAATGTAAAGTCATTAAACTCAGTTTATATCCTAGCTCTGTCCCCTAAGAGCTTGGAACCATGGACAAATCAATTCTCAATTATCCCTGAGAATATTTGCCCCACCAAATTACTATAGAGATTAAATGTGAAAATGTTTGTGAAAGCATTTAAACCAGGAAGCTATATAAAAATACATTTTCTGATATTTATCATGTCTTTTTTTAAACATCATCATAATCAGAACATGAGCCCTCCCTATGATCATTAAAAATAATGCCTTATGGTTATTTATGTATATATTTCTATGAATCTAAATAGTAAACAGCTTGATATTAAGTTAAAACCAAGTCTGGCAGAACATAAAGACTCCTGGGATCCCTGGGTGGCGCAGCGGTTTGGCGCCTGCCTTTGGCCCAGGGCGCGATCCTGGAGACCCGGGATCGAATCCCACGTCGGGCTCCCGGTGCATGGAGCCTGCTTCTCCCTCTGCCTGTGTCTCTGCCTCTCTCTCTCTCTCTCTCTGACTATCATAAATAAATAAAAATTAAAAAAAAAAAAAAAAAAAGACTCCTAACTCTGGGAAACGAACTAGGGGTGGTGGAAGGGGAGGAGGGCGGGGGGTGGGGGTGAATGGGTGACGGGCACTGAGGGGGCACTTGACAGGATGAGCGCTGGGTATTATTCTGTATGTTGGCAAATTGAACACCAATAAAAAATAAATTTATTGAAAAAAAAATCAGGTCTGGGACACCTGGATGGCTCAGCAGTTGTTTGCCACCTTTCGGTTCAGGTTGTGATCCTAGGATCCTGGCTCGAGTACCACATTGGGCTCCCTGCAAGGAGCCTGCTTCTCCCTCTGCCTATGCCTCTACCTCTCTCTCTCAGTCTGTGTCTCTCATGGATAAATAAATCTTTTTAAAAAAAAAAGTTTTATTTTTTCTCCCCCACATGCACATTCCCATAAATGTATTGTTTTTTTTTTAATGCTTTATAAGTTTATTCCTGCATTTTAAAAATCTTCCTATCCACACAGCCCTTAATTTTAAAGTAGCTTACGCTTACAGACATCTTACTTTCAACCAGAAACTGTCCTGAGCATTTTAGATGCAAAATCTCATTTAATTATCCCAACAGCTCTACAAGGTAAGGTACTGTGGTAATCTCTTCCTTAAAAATGAGACTTCATTATGGTAGACAATTTCTAATTCTAAAAACACTGTGATTACCTCAAGATGTTGGAACAACAAATGAATCAGCTAGTGGTCCTACTCTTGGGATATGTGTCAGGAAAAGAGATCTGTATTGCAACATCTTCAGCATCAATTACAGATAACAGGAAACCTCAACTTTTTTGCCTAGCATATTTTTTGACATTTTCACTAACTTTTTAAATGAGAAAAGGTGAGGCATTGGTTATCAATTTAGATAATTTTAAAGATGTGAGGATGATTTTTATCAACTTCATTCCAAAAGCATCATGATATGGATATGGGTTTCCACCAACACAAGCTTTGGAGAACATGCTTCCAGGGGACAGAGTTTGTACCTCCCACAGGGCCCAAGACAGTGCGAAAAACATAGGTTCTAAAATAAATGTCTGATGAGTAGAAATGAATCAAGATTGCTGAATTAGATGAGATAATGTCAGAAAAGTCAAAGCAACAAGTGACAAGCAGCTTATTGGAGAAACAAAGAAGATAGAAGGCAAATTGCCTTTCATGTCAGAAGTAATAGGTACAGATGATTGACATGGAGTATACTCCGGGAAGGTGTTTAATGACAGATACTTTGGGTTATTTCAAAACTTGCTAAGAGAAGAGAAAGATGAGGTAGTACTCAATAAATTTGAACAAAAAATGAACAAGAAGCCTCTGTTTGATCAAACTATATGCTTTGTTAAGTGTGCAAGCTGGGTGAAAATATTGTGAAGCTTTAAAATATTCATCAAATATAAAACATTAATAGTTTACAGCATTTGGCCTCTCACCTTTGTCCAATCATTCCTTCCCTTAAAGGTGGGACTACATAAGTGGAGTGAGAAAAACATGGGATTTCAAGTCAGATCAAGTTCACACAGATTTCTCCTACTCCTACCTGAGTAACTTACTAATCCCTTCTGATAGTGCTTCTCAAATTTGAGGGGTGTTATAAGAACCACCGTGGATGTCTGTTAACATGTGGATTCCCAGGTGCAACCCACAGAAATTCTTGATTAAGTGCAAGGTAAGGTTCTGGAACCTGATTTTTAATACGTACCCCAAGATATTCTAATCTGGTGGCTCGGGATTCTCAGTTAAATAAACAGTCTCTTAGACATCAATAATTTCTTATCTCGATGGAAGAAATGATAATACCCCCAAGACCTGGATTTTGGGGGGAAGGAGGCATAGACAAATGAGATAACAAAGGTAAAGTCATATAGTTCAGTGTTGGCACTTAGGAGGAGCTCAATGAATGCTGTCAGGAGTAATTCCCAAGGTATATAGATGTCATCCAACAAATCCACCACCACTACTTCTGCTGCTCCCATGCTTTAAAAGCTTTCTTAATATCACATGCTTTTGCTGCCATCAGCAGAAAATGTATTGGAAAATCATCTAAATGAGTGAATCAAATTTCAGTTTCTTAAACACATCTTGGAGGCAGGCAGTTCATGAAGGAAAATGTACAGAATTGTACCTAAAACCTGTTGCTTCCCTAACCCCCCAGTCCTAAACCTAGTTACATACAAATGTTCAAACTCCGTATGTAGCAGTGTCTAGTCAAAATAACAGATATGATTTCAGTTATTTTAAGTAGGGAGATTTTAATACAGCTTTCCCAAAGTGCTGGAATGACTGGAAAGGAAAAAAAACACAGTCTGTTTCAGTTACCAGTAATGATAAGAAATCTCTCTTCTCCAATAGGATTGGAGGAACCAGTGGGAAAATTGTGTTACTCCAAACCCAACTTCTATGTCACTGAGTCTGCTGGAGCATCCAATGCTATTATTGGAACTCATGTTCTGCTACTTGGCAGAAAGCTAAGACACCATCCTTCTGCTGATCCTGCTTAAAGTCCAAGGACATACTCCCCTGTTGCCATCACTGAGCCCACAAGAACTATTCTGCTGAGGCACTGAAACGTCTACTGCTGCCATGCTGCCCCTACCAGAGCCAGAATAGGTAGACACCATGCTGTTGACACCGCTGTTGTCTGCTGCCAGTGCACTTCATGGAACCCTTTACCTAAGCAGGACCTCAAGAGCTCATTCTTCTGCTGAGGAATCACCTAAAACAGGGGAACATGGCATCTTCCTTTTTCCTACTTTCCAATATTCCTTCAGCGTCTCCCATCGGAAGAACCTAACCAGAAACCAGCTGGCAAGGGATTCTGAGAAATATAGTTTGTACACCTCTAGCCTCTTGTGATGAAGGGGAGAGCACAGAAGGGAGGGAATGTAGCTGAGATCCAACAGGATGTCAGAGCAACTTGCTAAATATCTCTTACCAGTTGGAAAATAAGTTCATTTGTGAGAACTTTCCAGATATCAACTGATTAGAAGACTCTTTTTTTTTTCTTTTAGCTGATCACAGGAGTATGATAGAAAATTCTAGGAATAAAGGATTACATTTGGGATTTTGTAAGGTGAGCTCACCAGAATCTGGATTTTAGAGATTTTACCATGAAGGTAAGTTTTTAGTTGGAGTTTTCCAGCGTAGCAAATGGTGTTTACTTCGTTAGGATCACCTACTACCTGTAGTCTACCAAATTAGTTCAGCCCAGAAAATTTCTTTGCCTACTGAACTCCTTCCATATCTCTTGCTGGAGATACCTATTTAGCATCTAATATACACTAGGAAATAATTGCCCTAAAAATAGTTGCTTTCTGAAAAACTGGATCCCATGTTTTAGGCCTCTTTGTGATCTAACACTCAACAAAGTTCCTTAAACATGGTAGTTATGTGATCTGTGTTTGCAATAACAATTGTTACAAAACAAAATACAATTTAAATAAGGAATGTAAATAAATAAAAATAATTTAAAATATTAGTTAGCTTTTCTGCTACATTTTCTCACTCTCCCCTCTTTTCTGAACCTATGTGCAGTACAGAGAAGATCTAGCACCCCTAAATACCTTAGCATGTATCTCTCACAAACAGAACATTCTCTTATATGACCAAAAGGTCATTACAAAGGCAAGAAATTTAACATGGATCCAATAACATTATATAATATATAATCCATATTCAAATTTGCCCAAATGTCCCTTATATCGGTTTTCCCCCCACCCAAACCAGAATCTAATCAAGGCTGATAGATTACTTTTTGTCATATATTACCAGTTCTCCACAAACCTAAAGAATCTTTTAATCTATAACACTCTTTCATTATATTGACATTAATAGTTTAGGACACTTGATTACTGGACTGTCCCATATTTTGAATTTGTCTCATTGCTTCTCCATAATTAAACTCAGATTAAACATTTTTGGCAAAAATACTACATAGGTGATATTGTATGCTTTCCTCTGAATTACATTAGAAGTCACATCCTATCAATTTTTTTCTAATAGGAGCTAAGGTTGACTATTTGATTAAGGTGGTTTCTGCCAAATCTTTTCATTAGGAAAGTATCCTTTCCTTGTCATTTAAGAAGCAATCAGTTGGGTAATATTTTGAGACCATGAAATATCCTGTTCCCTAATAATCTTTAACCAAGTAATTTGGGGACACCTGGGTGGCTCAGCAGCTTAGCGCCTGCCTTCGGCCCAGGGTGTGATCCTGGAGTCCCGGGATTGAGTCTCACATCGGGCTCCCTGCATGGAACCTGCTTCTCCCTCTGCCTGTGTCCCTCTCTGCCTCTCTCTCTCTGTGTCTCTCATGAATAAATAAAATCTTTTAAAAAAACAAGTAATTTTAGCATCCTTTAGGATTCTTGCCTGAATTAATTACTATAAAGGTGGTACCAAAATGATTATTCTAACACTATCACATCTTCCATATATATATTAACTGGCATTCTTCCATAAAGAAAAGTATTTCAATTCTCCTCTTCCATTTTTTGTTATCATTGAGGGTTCGTATCTTTTTAATCGTATTATACTCCATTACCATCACTGTTTTTCATGCTCAAATCGTCCCAAATTTAGCCAATGGGAGACTCATTAACTCAGTTTTTGCATCCGTTTCACATGTTCTCAATACTTTTTGAACATTTTATTTTTTTCAGGTGCCAAAACATTCTTAGGCTTACCTTGTACTTTTTCTGCCTCAGTTCTGGAATATTTATTCTCAAAGGAGATTTGCTCTCTTTTACTGAGTATTTAGGAGCCCACTTTTCTTAACGAAGCCCTTTAATTCAAGCTTTCAAACTCAATTTTGAGAAACAATTTTCTTGTTGGCCACTTCATTGTCTTCACATAATTTCAAGATAGTATTGATCTGCAGCTCAAACACTGATTGAAATGTTTCAAGAATGGCTGATGTTCTCAAATTTACCCAGTCTGTGCTCTAAAAGGTGAGCAATCAAAATATAGGATAGAAAAGTTGAATTTCATTGTTACCTGAGAAGATATGATTAGTTTATGAATCTACCTAAACTATGCCATAATGTGCATTACATAAATAGTGCTCTACTCGCCTTTTTTCCCCCTAAATACCTCTAAGTATGTCCTCAAATTTGGTCAGATTATTTTAGTAGCTCAGTAAACTGTTCTAAGGCAGAGACTACCAAAGCTTATCTATAAAATGCCAGACAATAGGGGTACCCGGGTAGCTCAGTGGGTTGAGCATCTGACTTTGGCTCAAGTCATGATCTGGGGTCCTAGGATGAGCCCTACATTTAGCTCCTTGCTCAGCAGGGAGTCTGCTTCTCTGTCTCCCTCTGCCCTTCTCCCTGCTCAATGCTCTAAGTGTATAGATGAATCCTTAAAAAAAAAAAGCCTGACAATAAATATATTAGGCTTTTAATCTCTGTTGCAACCACTCTACTCTTCAGTTAAAGCAAAATCAGTTATAGACAGTATGTAAATGAGTAGGTGTGGCTATGTATCCAATAAAACTTTCCTATTTGCAAAAATAGAGTTGTAGTTTTCCAATCCCAGTCTTTTTTTTTTAAGATATATATATATATATATATATATATATATATATATATTTTATTTGAGGGCAGCCCTGGTGGCACAGTGGTTTAGCACTGCCTGCAGCCCGGGGTGTGATCTTGAAGACCTGGGATCGAGTCCCCCATCAGCTTCCCTGCATGGAGCCTGCTTCTTCCTCTGCCTGTGTCTCTGCCTCTCTCTTTCTGTGTGTCTCATGAATAAATAAAAAAAAATCTTTAAAGAAAATATTTCTTTAAAATTTGAGAGAAAGATGGAAAGCACAGATTGAGAGGGAGAAGCAGACTCCCCACTGAGCAGAGAGCCTGATATGGAGCTCAATCCCAGAACCCTGAGATCATGACCTAATCTAAAAGCAGATGCTTCAGCGTCTGAGCCACTCAGGCATCCCCGCCAACTCCAGTTCTAAATAAAAATAACAACAATAATCATGACAGCTCTCATTTCTATTACAATGATTATCAACAAACTGTGAGAGTTCTAGAATCCGAGATATTCATTTTTAATGTTTTGCTCTGTTCCTTCCAATCTTTAACAAGTGCTTTTTTTTTTTTACACAAAGGTGATAGTTCCCCATAAATAATTTTTCTCCAGTATTTTTCACTGAATTTTATCAAGACATTTCCCTTTCATAGCAAATACTGATTTTTCCCTGCCCCATATCAACTCCACTCTGAGTTTACCTGCTGTGGTATGGACACCTTCCAATACTGATTATTAGCATCTGTTTTTCTGCTGAAGAGTCTCTCCAGGTTCAGGAGAGTTTGCAGAGCTCACCCATGGATTCAACCCTTCCAAGGACAACTCTCAATCAACAAGAGGCTGAAATTGGTGCATAAGTGATCCTTCAGCTTTCCTGTTCTTTAATGCCCATGTTTACAATGTATCAGAGTTACATTTTTGGCATATTTTCTCCAGGTTGTTGATATTCTCATTTTGTTTATTAATGTTTTATGTGTTTATACTTTAAATATTTTATTTGTATTAATTGATCTTTACTGCTTTATCAGCTTTAGGTTGATATAATCCTCTCCCAGATAGCAACTATATATTCTTCAGCTTAAGTTTCAAATCACTTAGTCAAATATATATCTTTTATATATATATATATATGAGAATTTATATAGGATGCTACAACTTTATATTCAAACTTCCTATTAATTTGGGTGGACTTCCCAAGTTTAGTCTTTTTTAAATAATGTCTCTCAGAAGCACTTACGGATTTTCTTGATATAGATGCCATATAGTCTGGGTTAAGATTATTGCTGGGTTCTTAATCTTTATTGCAAATGTGAAATAAGGATTTTTTCATCCATTACATTCTATAAATGGTTTTGTTTTTAATTATTACTGACTTTGTATGTTTATCTTGTATCTAGATAAAAGTACATGTACAGAATTGTGTTGAGATGATTTCAGCTGTATACAGGGACCACATAGGAATAGGCTTTCTGAAAGTCATTGTTGTAATGATAAGTATTTTGAGAAGGCCATTCATGACTCATTTACAAGGACATAATATTTTATGGTCTGCATTTTTAAAATTGCTTCATTTGATATCCTTGGACTCCTCTGTACGTTAGCTTTCTATATCCTAGATTTCCCTAAATAATTTCTAACAAGCAAGATTTAATTCATTTAATATGATATTAAACTCTAATCATTAGAGGTTCTTTTATTTTCTAGATATGAAAAAGAAACAGAAAAGCATCTGCTTTAATATAAATCAAACATTAAAACGTACTGTTTCTCCTTTACAAAATATATTGCCAAAAGTGCAATGGCATTTTTTCACCGGTTTGTTGATATTCCAGTTTTGTTTATAATTTTTGGTGAATATAGGCTTTAAGTGTTTGTGTATATTTATACCCATTTTTACTGCTTTATCAACTTCAGGCTTATAAGATCCTCATGAGGATCAAGCAAGTTGGTCCAATTGCTTTGGGTGCTGCATATTGAGAATCCTTGAATAGTTTGGGCAGTGAAGATTTGACTCTTGCAGCAAATGCCAGTTCTGCCGAACTTCTTTGTGCCAGTTCCCTGATCTGTAAAATTGGGTCATGAGGTCACCATGAGGACTAAGATGGCATATTCTAATATGCATGCTATACATTCACAGTATTTGTTAATCTTTAGGCTCTCCTTTATTTTACAGTTATTCTACTGAGTGCTTAAAACACAGATACTACCTGCCCCTAAGGGGTAAGTAAAAAGGAAAAACTTAAGCGGTACCAAAGCTTGCAACCATTTAATAAGATATGATGGTTCCCATAGTAAAGCTAAGATGTACATTTTATGTACCATTACCAAAAAGGAAAAAATGTAAAATATTCATCTATGACATCCTCACAATTAACAGATATATTCCAAGTTCAAAAATGTTCAAAAAAAAAAAAAGTTCAAATTGGGGCTGGGGAGGCTGCATCTTAGAATGATATACAATAAGTTTAAATTGCTTTTCCTGCTGTCCAAGCACCATGTTAACACTTTTTACATGTTATTCTGCTCACTCAGCATTAACATCCTTATACCCATTTCACAGTTAAAGAAACTCAAGTTCTCTAAGGTTAAGTTCTTCAGTAAAAAAAAAAAAAAAAAATTATTATTATTATAATTTAAAAGGCACTCGGGTGAGTTGATTAATTATCAACTCTTGATTTCAGTTTAGGTCATAATCTCAGAGTTATGAGATTAAGGCCCACATTGGACTCCATGCCCAGTATGGATTAAGAATCTCTCTCTTGTCTGTCTTTCCATCTGCCCCCATGTCTCCTGACAGCATGCCCTAAAAAAAAAGAAAAGAAAGCCTGTAATTTTAAAATCTACCATATATCAGGGCATCTGGGTAGCTGCCTTTGGCTCAGGTCACGAACCCAGGGTCCTGGGGTCCAGCCTCACAACGGGCTTCCTGCTTGGCAGGGAGCCTGTTTCTCCTCCCTCTCACTGCCTGCCGTTTCCCCCTACCTATGTGCTTTGTCAAATAAAGAAAATATTTTAAAAACATATATATCATATATGAACTAATCTGCTGTATGCTGAAGATACAATAATGAAAAAGATCAAAATCATTTCCCTCGTTTAGGAACGTTGCAGGTTACTAAAGGGTGCTAAGGGAGGGTTATAACTGGAGGGGAAAGACAACCTAGACTAGGGGCTCAGGGAAGGTATTTCAGAAGAGGTAGTGTTTAAGCTGAGATCCAATGGTTAAGTAGCCATCATCTAGAATAATATAGCAAGAGAGCTCCTGGCACTGAAGAATAAAGGTAAGTAGCCCAAGGAAACAAAGAATGGAGTTAGGACTTAAGTCCAAGTCTGACAGACACTAAATCATGTAGCGAGTTCACTTACCATCTGTAAAAGCAAATCATGATGTTTGCCCCTGTACCTTCCTACCTGCCCCCATGCCCAACATTTTCATACAGATTAAGTTAATTAATGTCTAAGACAGCCTCCAAAGAAAAAGGTATAGGGCAAAAGGCAGTTTAAGAGCTGTATAAACTCCTTTTTTTTCTTTAGATAGGAACGAAGAATGTAACCTATCTCTTTCTCTACCACCTACTTAACTTGCTGCCAAACTATTCAAGGATTCTCAATATGCAGCACCTAAAGCAATTGGACCAACTTGCTGGCCAAAAGATGACCCTGGAAAGGGCACCTGTCTGGTTTGTATGTGCTGTATCCCTCCAAGACCCAATAGAAGCTCCTTGATCCCTAAAACAGAAAACAATTTGAGAGTATTCAAAGCTACTGAAAGAACACAGAAGACAGAGACTAAGACTGCTCCATAAAAAGATATTCTTCCAGAAAAATAGGTGTGCACCTCAGAGGGCAAGAAGAAAAAGGGATGCAAGAACTCACATCGAACTGAGCCTGCACTTTAAACATCAACTGTGCCTTTGGCTGCAACACACAAATAAAAAAATAATCTTGTGTTTACCTAATTAGCACAAGTGAATCAAAGATAATATACACATTCACACGTGCATTGGTAGTACTTTTTTGTATAAAGAAGTGAAATGTTGGCATTCATAATCTGATAAAATTTTAAATGCCTCCCTACATCTTCCCTATTTCTCTCCACCTTTCCCCTTCTCTTGAATCTGTCATTTCCTACACAGGTGCATTACAAAGGATGCCAAGCATAAGCCAACAGATGCTGAAGAAAAATGAAGAAAAATAAAAGCTTACTATCTCTAAACAACATAAAAACATACTTTTTAAGTGGGTTGGATCATGTGTATCAGACTACACATTGATATTTGAATTTATTTGTACATCATCACCTCTCAAGGGTAAGTTTGTTGCTTTTGCCAAATGAAAGGAACATTAATGTATTTGATCAGCTGTATCAGTGGAGCTGATTAAAGACACTAATGGTGCATGTGTCATCTGATCAGTCTTGGAGAAGGCAGGCACACCGAATGGTGGAGCCCACATGTGACAGGCAGGCTTTTCAATGGTCTCAAATACCTTCAAGATGATAGAACTATAGGGACTTGGGTGTAGGGACTCTTATTACCCATGTAAGACAGAGACCATAATTTTTTTAAGACTTTATTTATTCATGAGAGACAGAGAGGCAGGGACCCAGGCAGAAGGAGAAGCAAGCTCCCCACAGTGAGCCTGATTTGGGACTTGATCCCAGGACCCCAGGATCACAGCCTAAGCCAAAGGCAGCTACCACTGACCCAGGCATCCCAGGACAGAGACAATTTTGACTCACTTTTCTGTATTCATCTGATTCAATGCTTCAATTGAGAATACATGACATCTTTTGTGATCCTGTTTGTCCTTGTACATTATACTGATTGAAAACTCCACAAAGATATATTTCTTTGAAGCAACGTCTCTGTTACTTTGAAATTTACAAAATATATGATAGTTTCCATTCTCTCTGACCTATCCAGAACTAGCCAGTGGGCAGCATTCTCTGATCAATATGTATACTGAACAATTAGATCCTACCTTGTTTTCTTCATATTTCACTTTGCAATAGGCATCACATTCACTGTTGAAAGTACCCCAAATGGATTTGTGAATGCATCATTTTAGACTAAATGAAATCATACATATTATTTATTCTAGAGAGTACAAAATACTAAGATCTTTCTGAGGAGAAAAGTCAAACAAATACCTGTACAACTATATAATGACTACTACTTTATGTTAAAACCTACTTGGGTTGAAAAAATAAGAATTATAGGTATGAGTGGGACATAAGAGTAAGGAGACTCCCAGTAATTGATTCAGCTGACATGGCCAGTTGTACTGCTACAGATGGAGATGCATTTCCCTCAAACAAATGACTAATTGAATTTATACCAAATAAATTTCATTCCAAGCAATTGTGAAACAAATGCATTTTGATTCTTTTCATTAGTTCAATACAATCTTTTCCTTGGTTGCAGAGGGAAATAACAATTAATTTCTTTGTGCAGAAGCTGAGAGCTAAGGGTTTCTTTCCCCCGCTAATCCCTTTATGATAATTACAGATGCACAGAAATATAAGTGAAGTAGAACTGCTTGCTGGGAACATCTGGATAATGTGATGAGGTCATGGAATTTCTTTCTTTGCTTAAAAGTAGAAAATCCCCATCTGACCTGTATGGTATAACACATAATAACAGGCACTGTATTGTATTCATCCTGAAAGGCCTCCACAATTACCAGAATCTGGTATATGATAAAAGCTTAATAAATTTTTTTGAGTGTAGAATATGGTATTCTGGAGATGGGGGACTGAATGATCCCCCAAATTCACTCCTATCTCTACAATTTTAAAACACTGGTAAGGAAGGTAAATTTTCATCTTTGTTTGAACAACAACAAAAAAAATCATAGAGTAAAAATGCATGTGACCTAATTCAGATTGCCTGATTAGCTTTATCCAGTTTATTACATAGTCCTATGAGTGGCCCATTTTGTCTGAGTAGACTTTCTGACCAAGGAGAATTTTAATTTTCTTTCAGACATCTTCATAATCTCAGCATCCTTGAATTCTATGAAGAGGCATTGTATATAAACAGATCTCTGGAACTCAGTGGGAACATTTTCCTTTGCACTGTGAAAAACAAAGGACATCTTTCTAATGCCTGTGTTCATGATTGCAGTAAGGTATTTGCTGGAAAGAAGACATTAAGCAACTGCTTTGATCAAAATTGCTATTTGTAGCAGGAATCATGGAACAAAATCAACAATAGTTTATTTTGATTTATTTATTGAAGATGTGCAGAACATTAAACTTCTTATGGCAAGTGGTAATTTTACTGCAATCGGGGTACAGTCATTATTTGCAGTATAATAGTGCACTCTGCAGGATTTCATTTCTAAATGCAAGATGCACTAATTATGTCTTTGAGAGACAGAGAAAGATGGAAAAAGGAGAAAAGAGTAAATGATGAGAGTGAGAGAGGCTGAGTAAAAGAAGAAACAATCAGAAAAGGATGTGTAGGTTAGTGTTCTAGAAAGCCTTGAATATTGCCTAGTTCTGTTTACTACGATAGGAAATACTTAACTTGGAGAAGAGTTCTTTTGACTACAAAATACTCTGTACCATATATTTTAGGAGCTTGAGTTCAGCAGAGTACAGCGCTGCTCTCTTAGAAGGAAATGACCAATGCCTTTTACTAAGTTATCTGAATAAAAAATAGATATGATTCAGTGCAGGGACTTTAAATTGGTATCATCTTATCCTCCAGGCTTAATTGATGTTTAATTGACAAAATTAGAAGACATTTAAAGTGCATATTGTGATGATCTGACACGTGTACATTGTGAAAGAATTCTTCCTAGCTAGTTAATTAACACATCCCAGCACTCTCATATGTGTATCTTGGTGACAACATTTAAATTCTACTCATTTAGCAAATTTCAATTATACAATACAGTGTAATCAACTACAGTCACCATGCTCTACATTAGGTGTTCTGACTTGATTCATATTATAGCTGAGAGCTTATGCTCTTTTAACAACTTCTTCCTATTTCCCCCACACTCCAAGCCCTGGCAATGCGTTCTCTACCCTGTTTAAATTGGGGGGGGGGTCCACATATAAATAATACCATGCAATATTAATCTTTTTCTATCTGACTTATTTCACTTAGCATACTATACTCAGAGTCCATCCATGTTGTCACAAATGGCAGCATTTCCTTCTTTCTCATGGTTGAACAATATTCCACTGTGTGTGTGTGTGTGACAAAAGACATCTGCTATATCCATTCATCCATCAAGAGGCACATAGGTGGTTTCCATATTTTGGCTACTGTGAATAATGCTGCAATAAATATGGGAGTGCAGATACCTCTTTGAGATAGTGATTTCATTTCCTTTAAATATATACCTAGAAGTGAGATTGCTAGATCATAGGGTAATTTTATTTTTAATTTTTTGAGGAACCCCCCCTACTGTTTTCCATAGTGGCTGTGCCAATTTAAATTTACAGCAGTGGTGCACCAAGGTCCTCTTTTCTCCACAGCCTCACCAACACTCGTTACTTCTTTTTGATGATTGACATCTAACAGGTGTAAAGTGATAGTTCATTGTAGCTTTGATTTGCTTTCCCTGATTATTCATATTGGCTACCTTTTCATGTGCCTTTTCATGTGTTGACCATAGCATGTTTTCTTTGGAAAAGGGTCTATTCAAGTACTCTGCCCATTTTTTTTAAATGGATTGTATTTTTGCTATCGAGCTGGGTGGGTTCTTTATATATTTTGGGTATTAACTCATCAGATAGATGCTTTGCAAATATTTTCTCTTGTTCAATAGGTTGCCTTTTCATTTTGTTGAGAATTTCCTTTGCTGTGCAGAAGCTTTTTAGTTATTTCACTTTTGTTGTCAAGTCCAAAAGATATTTTCCAAGACCAATGTCAAGACATTTACTCCCTATGTTTTCTTCTAGGAGTGGAATGGTTTCAGATCTTATATTCAAGTCTTTAATTAATTTCCAGTTAATTTTTCTGAGTGGTGTAAGATAAAGGTCCACTTTTCTTCTTTTGCATGTGAATATGCAGTTTTCCCAACATCATTTCTTGAAGAGACTATCCTTTCCCCCACTGTGTATTTTAAAAATGTTTCATCTTCAGTGTTCACTCTGATCAATTAGTGCTACTTGACAGAGACATGGGGGAAAGCAAGTGGCATCACAAGTGCTATTCATTTGTCACCCCTTAACAGGTAAAAAGAGTAATGAATTAGTAGTCAGAGGGTCCACATTCAGGTCTCAATCCTATTATTTTGCTATAACTCCATGCCCTGGAATGGTGTCCTATACTTAACAAATATATGCTAGAATAAAAACACTTAATACACAGGCCTGAGAGGACTCCAACTTTGAATGGCAGTCAAGTCTGCAGAGTGTCTCCCCAGCATCAATCTCATCCAATTCTAACAGCAACAGTGTGGAGAAAGAGGTCTACAGATAGCATGAAAAGAGTGGAAAGAGAAGCAGGAAGGAGATAATACAGATCTGCTTTAATACTGGCTTCTCCATTTAGGTTCTTCATTTCTAAAATGAAGTTTATAATAACAATGACCTCCCAATGAATATAAGATTGTTCACTCTGGAATGTGGCACTGCTACTCCTCTTATCAGGGCTGACCTTGTGTCTTACCTTTACCAACAGAGAAACCCTATTTATGAATACGAAAGCCTAAAAGTTGAGGTGCCTGGGTGGCTCAAGGGTTGAGCATCTGCCTCCTGCTCATGTTGTGATCCCAAAGTCCTGGGATTGAGTCCCGCATCAGGCTCCCTGTGAGAAGCCTGCCTCTCCCTCTGCCTATATCTCTGCCTCTCTGACTCTCATGAATAAATAAATAAAATCTTAAAAACAAAAAGAAAGAAAAAAAAAAGAAAGCCTAAAAGTTAAGATGCCTAAAAGTTAAGATACCTAGCAGTTTCTGCCTTCACTGTCTTGGACTCCTGAGGCCATCATGCTATGAAGGTCTGTCTAAGTCTAGTGGAAGGTTAAAAGATCACAGATAGAAGAACTGAAGTGCCTCAATTGGCTTCAGCTGCCAAATATGTGACTGACACCTTCTGGGAAACATCAGCCTCACTGGAGGCATCAGATGACAGGAATTGCATGAATGATTCCCAGTGAGACCAGGAAAAGAATCAGAATCACTGAGATTGTACATCCACAGAATCTTAAGAAATAATAAACTGTTACTGTTTTATACCACTAAGTTTTACAGCATTGTGTTACACAGCAACAGGTAACTGATAACAAGAATAATGCCTACTTTCTAGGATTATAAGGAAGACTAAATAAGATAATTATGTAAAATGACAAAAACAAATCAATAAAGGACAGGAGGTATTATTAGTGTCCTGTTTCACAGGTAAAATGTTAGGCTTACTGCAACTAAGTGGATTATTCAAAGTCACACAGCTTTTAATTGTGAAGCAATACAATACACAAATTACAATCAAGAACAAAAATTCAGAGGTCACACTTCCTGATTCACCACTCATTAGTGTGAAACCTCTGCTAAGCTGTTTATCTGTAAAATGGGGCAGTAATCATACTTGCCTAAGAGGATTGATAGAGACCATGAATGTGTATCAAACAGCACAGTGCCTGGAACATAAGAAGCATTTAAAAATGTATATATAATGATTTTAGTGAAGGTTTCCATTTTAAAACATCATGGAGGTTTTTATTTGCTCCTTTAACAAAGGTTACCATTGATAGAAATTTTATGGGCCCTGAGGTCCCATAGGGTTTTATTCTAGTCCAAGACTAAATTAAGAGCATGTGACAGTTTGCAGTTAGGAAGTTTAAACCACAGAGCACTGAATTTAGGGTACCTCACGCAGTCAGTGAACAGATGACCCAACAGACAGGCATGGGGAGATGTGGTTTTCTAGAGTACAGCTATGACTCAGAGTTGGAATTTAAATGGGTAAAAAGCAATAGATTAAAAAATGGGTTTAAACAAAGAAAAATAGAGATTATCACTCAATGAGTTGCCAACAGTCTGAGGTAGAACAAAGACTATTGGCTCCATGCCTTTTTTCCAAATATAATTGTGGGCATGTATTATTAAGAGTTGGGTTCTGTATTAGTCCAGGTTATCCAAGAACCAGATGCCAAGATGAGATTAAATGTGCAATGAGTTATTAGGGAAATGCCTGGGGAGAGAAACAAGAAATGTTGGCAAACCTGTTGACGATCAAGGGATGGAGAGAAAAGTGTAGTAGAAGCATCCTAGAATACCATGTTCTCTAAGGAAGATTTGACAAGGTCTTCAGAGTCCTTAAGCAAGGTTGCCCATCAGAGAAGCCCCAGGCTTCTCAGGAATGGATCTGCCTTAGCACCCCTGCCATGCTCAGTCATTGGCTGGAAGCGACCATAGGAAGCTTCCATTGAGCTCTGTACAATGTGGCAATAGATTTCAGAGCACAGCAGTTGGTGCTCTGTTCAATTACACCTTCCATAATTGGAAGTCTACAAGGAGCATTCACATAGCTGTCACAGCCCACCAGAGAAAAACTCGGTTGAACAGGTGCTGTGTTCACCAAGAAGTCACTAACAGTCCAGCACACTAGTGTGTTTCAATTATAATAAAAGAATGATAAACAAGTGATAAAGCTGCTCTGAGACCTGTCCTTCGTCTCACTAAAGAAGAGAAGGTGTCAGGGACTAGAAGCAGCTTGTCTGTTTTAAGATATTGGTTTTACTTCAAGTGACATCTCTCTTTGCATAATTGATAGAAAAAGATCTTCCTAGAGTTGGTTGAATAGAGTGTTAAAAAGGTATCAGAAAAAATTCAAACGGATCCTGTGGCATCTCTGCTAACAAGAGTAACTGCTGCTCCACAGAGAGAAAAGAAGCTGAGTAGATGTCTGAAATAAAAAAATCATCAGCCATATTTCAAAGAATCCTATTTCATCATGATATGTATAGGGATTTATATCTCTAAATGCAATAAAAAAGTTACCATCTTCTCCAAATGAAATTATATGGTATTTTAATACTGACAACACAAACCCATGTGCACTTTAATTCATCAAGTAAGTATACATGGGCTTTTGTCCCTCCTTCCATCTCCTTCTCTCTCTCTTTCTCATCCTCTATTTTTTGAATTCCCCTTTAGTCCAAGTGAAAAGTTTCACAAGAGCCAGATAAAACTGGTGAAAACCACTTGCTTATTTCTAGAGTTGCTATTCTATCTTTTTTCTACGGAGTTGGAAATTTCATTCCTGTAAGTATTTATCTAGAACTATGTGCTCATGCCCTTAACTCTAGGTGTAGGCGGGATAAAGAAAATCTAACAAGAATCTGTGTTCCTCAGAAAATTTCCAGTAGGTACCAAAACTCGTTGAGGTTGAAGCATTCGCCTTTTAGCTCTAGAACTGTCATACGCTGTGGTACAGGTTGTTCACTGCTCAAAGGTGCTCAGCCAATGGAGTGGAGACCTGAAAATACCTATGCTCAATTTATCTACCTTACACAGAAGTAGGTCTTCCATGAGAAAGTGTGTTTTTTTCTACTTAGCACAAAGTTGCCATATGGCCAACAATACTCTGAAAATAACTCTGGATCTTAAGTGAATTTAGTCTGCCACACCTAGTAGCAACACAATATTGAATGAGTGAAATGATTATGCATCAGAAAATACAGTGTATTTTACAGCATTTTATTATCCAAATGTATGGTACAGAAGATAGTTTCTCTTAGAGATCAAAATATGAAGAAACTGCCATAAGCTATATCATTCTTAGAAAACTATCTTTGTAGCATACTCAATTCTCAAATATATACACGGGGGATTCACAACAGAGATAATTGAAAAGCTCAGAACAAAAGACACTATGGGCTTTGAATGTAAATTGGATGACTTCTGAGACTCAGCAAAATTACTGCCACAGTGCTATTGCTCATTCTCATTCCCATATTCAAGCAGATTTCTATGTTCTAATATCCATTGATTGGTAGCCAGAAAAGTTAGTCCTAGATTAGGAAGATAAAATCTAACTGTGAACAAATGCTTGTCAAAAATCTATCTACCAAAGAAATGGATCACTGGCTAATAATAACATATAGTAAAATGGGCAAGAAAAAATGTATTCCCACAGAACCCCAGGGAAAGGTTGGTTGGCTAAACTGAACTTTCTTCAAAAGGCAGCAGGTAGAGCTGGAGACTGAGTGGGATGAGTCTCGAGGTGGGTGAGAACAATGATAACAAAGCATGAGATGTGGAGCCAACAGAGGTAGATTTATTGATGACAAAACTCCCGTGCAGGGAAACCCTAATCAAGAATCTCTGAAATGAAATCAAATACAATGTGGTTGTCACATTACCACATTCATTGTTACATGTACAATCTAGATAAAAGTAAACATGAGGAGCTCTGTAGGACATTGTAAGAACTTTGGCTTTTATTATGAATGAGACTGGAATCCATCAGAGGGTTTTAAACAAAAATTATTATAAAATAAGACTTAATATGTAAAAAGTCCTCTGACTTCAATGTGAACATTTAACTAATAGGGCAAGAGGAAATGTATTATGTGAAGGCTGCAACAATAATCCAGGTGTGACATGGTGGCTTGGAGCAGGATGGTGACAGTAGAGATAGATGTACTATATATAAATGTGACATATTAGAGGTATAATGCCAATATAAATGCACTGAGTTAACAAAATCAAATTTTAAGTGAATTTATATGCAACCGTAATTCTGAAACCACCCCTCTCTATTTTATCACTTCCTTTCCCCCCCACTCCTCAAAACTGGAGAGGATTGTTGTTCTTGCCTGAAAACTTACTTGAGCCCTTCAAAATGGAGTTTCAAGGCTCTTCCATGTTTTTCAAACTTGAGAAAATGGACCATGGAAAACCACTATTTGCCACATTTTTTTTTCCCTCCAGTCAGAAGAGGCATAGTCTGGAAAGGGTAAGGTGAAAGAACAAATGGAAATAAACTAGCCAAGTTCTGTATTATGAATATATTGTCCAAAGCAGGACATTTTTGAGGGATAATTTAAAATATTACATTTTTTTAAAAATGATTTACTGACAGTTTGGTTTTATTATATTGTTAGACCTTTAAAATAATTTTATTCAAAATTATTTTCAAAATTCTTAAAATTAAAATATATTCATATAAATGCAGATAAAACAGTATTATGATAAAATGTTACTGATATTGACATCCTAAGCAAAAAAGGTAAAAATAACAGGTGTAGGATAATTATTCTGACATAGATTAATCTGTTTCTTAACCACATTTCTAGTGTCTTCATCACTGATATTTGTCTTAAAATTATTTTCTTCAAAATACTCATTCTTAAATTTTGTAAATTAATTTTCACACATGATCCTCAATGTTGTATCTTATATGCATGAGATTTAGAATTGTTGAAACCTTCAACTGACTCTTTCCTATAGACCATAATATTTTTAATTAAGAAAATCACTCTCTGCAGACATTCAGGTGTCTGTAAAGCTGAGAACAATTTCTCATAAATGGATATTATTCTCCATTCTAATCTTTTATCTTTTTGATGTGTAAATGCCTCAAAACAAATACTTTTAAAAATACTGTACTTTTGCTTCCATTTAGATATTGTTCTTAATCATCAAATCTCTATTATTTTTTCTTTTTGGTTATTTTGTATACTTTGCCAAATTTAGATGTTGCAACTTTGTAGGCCTTTTCAATTTCATGTCATCCTAGTGCAGAATATAAATGTTTCCAATAAAAAAGTGTCAAAGTATTCATCTTGTCAAGGTATTTCAAGTGTAATTATCAAATTTCCAAATGAAGCCTTTTATACCACTGCTTCTCAAATTTTAATATAAATACAAATGCCACAGGAATCTTATTAAAATGAAGACAGTACCTCTGGGGTGGGTGGGCAGCTGCATTTCTTAAAAACTCCTGAGTGATGCCAATGCTGCCTAGCACCACACTTTGAAGAGCAAAACTGCCATTTGGGCTTTTATTGTTTTATTTGTTCAGTTTTTCCTTTCCATTTTGTGAGATCAATTTCACAAGGTTGTCTTCTTTGCAAAGTTGCCAAATACTTCAAAATCTGCAGTTTTGGGGCATTCATGCGTTAAATATTTTGATGAAAAATTTTCAATTATTTTTGGACAAAATGCAACCAAACATTAAAAAATTTACTTTTTTCTTTTTTAAAAAAAGCAGCTTAATACCATCACCATCATAAAACAATTAATTTTCTAACGATGCTCATTACAAATTCAAACATCTCTGATACTGAGTAACTAAGAGATAAGCACTGCCATGCTAAAGAGTTTTTTAAAAATTAATGCCATCCTCATTACAAAATATTTTATTTATTCTCAGTGGATATATATGACAATATTTGTTTTGATACTTACAGCTTCCATTTTGATTAGTATGATCGCACAATTTGTTTAGATGCAATTATAAATTATGTGTGTACCACAACCAATTTCAAGTACATTTCTGTTCCATGGCCTCTTAATAAGAACATTACTTTTACCATATACTGTGTGCCACTAAAATCTATATTCCTATTTTCTCCACAAAACAAATATTTTAAATGTTGATATATTTAAATTTATACTAGTATTCACAATACTGTCAGATGTTGTAACTTAGAATGAGTTTGATTCCATTAATTAGAATTTAAAAAATAAGCTATTGTTGAATTTATCTAAATTCATTTTCTACTTGAAGCATTTGTTGACACTGAGAAAAAACTGGCATCATTTAAATCTTTGTAAAGTTCTGCTAATAAGGCTATCATATTGAAACTATTAATTTATCTTTAGTGTATTCACAGGGAAAGTTGGAAACAACAATGAATTTAGAAAAGTCATTTGATCTAAATGAAAAGTCATGCTTCACAGAATAAAATGTAAGTGATCTTCTTAAGCTGTAGGTTTTTAATCATTGTAAAGAGGACAGTCTTCTTAAAGTAACTTTTAACTTTTAAAGGGAAAGGTTAATGCTTCTTTAGCATACTTCTAACTCCTGGTTTTCACATATTTATCACTATCACGATAACTTACGGAATAACCTTCAAAGTCTCATGGAGGCTTCACGTTCATCAATATCTTCTAATAAAAAATCCTATTTAATCTCTTATTACTTTTTTTTTGCTCTAGCTCACTACAGTCAAGAATTTATTGCAAAACAAGCATAATGAAATAGTAAAATAACTTGTAGGGTTACCATAATGACAAAAATCACTGTAGCACCACATTCCAACAACTATTTCCCATACCTATTTCATATTTATCTAACCTACGATTCTGCATGTTTGCCAGTGTCTGAAAATAGTGGCCCAGTGCTGAGTACCGCAGCAATTCACCAAGTAGTCAGCAAAGACCAGCAATAATCAGTTCTTCCATCACTGTCTCAAAGCAGGTGTTGGCTATCCCTAGCTTCCCCTAAAAGAGTGCACTTTGGTTCACCAGCAAGCCTTCTTAATGCTGTCTTTCAAGGGAAGGAGATAGAGCATTCGTTACTGAGCATTTGGAAACAACCAGAAAAGAGAAACAGTTAAACAAGAAAAATGGACCACTGAGGACCCATGTGTTAAAGAACTCTGTTCACTGTGCATGCATCTCACACTTGACATGCAGAAGCTGTGAGTAGAAATGAAATCAAACAAATGCAGAGTGCCTATCTTAATGCAGCTATCAATAATTTTAGGCTTAAAAAAATAAAAACTCTAGGACAAATGCTAATTGAAACTGGATACAGTGATTAGAGTCATAAACCATGACTGCCACAGGCAAACACGAGGTACAGTCATTCTAATTATTACGAAGTACTATCCCTACTGTAAGAAAAACCAATCTCTTAACTTATTAGAGCAGTTAGGAAAATGTTTCTCTTGTGCCTTAAGGATTTAGATGGAATTCAGTATCTTTGTTTATAGGACAAATCTGTCCTGCAGACATTTTGTTGGCTTACACAGACTTGTTTTTTATTTTAATTACTTGCAAGAAATTATATTGGGAGATTTCACATGGAATTACGGTTTTTGAGAAAAGTGAGACAGAAAGATAGATTTGATGACTGTATTTTCACATACTCAAAATCAGATGTAATGTCACAGAGCCATTTTTCCTATAAACTCAAAGAATACCACTTAGCTTTTACCCGAAGTGAAATTAATACCATGGAATTGTACCCATGTAATACAAATATGCTACTCTCCTGGAATTGAGCAACAACTAAGACCCTGATATCTACAAATGACACTTTTAGAAGAAACAGCCTTCAGTTTGCTACAACCCCTTACCAGATTCAATCAATCAATTTCATCATGTGGCCATATGAATAATAGAGTTTGTTACCTCTGGTTTGGCCTATACTCTTCCTAAGAGTTATTTTTGAAAGGTTAGTATCTGTCTGATTTTATAATTAGCTACTGGACAACTAAAATAAGAGATGAGGGATCCCTGGGTGGCGCAGCGGTTTGGCGCCTGCCTTTGGCTCAGGGCGCGATCCTAGAGACCCGGGATCGAATCCCACGTCGGGCTCCCGGTGCATGGAGCCTGCTTCTCTCTCTGCCTGTGTCTCTGCCCCTCTCTCTCTCTCTCTCTCTCTCTCTCTGTGTGTGTGTGTGTGTGTGTGACTATCATAAATAAATAATAAATAAATAAATAAATAAATAAATAAATAAATAAATAAATAAAATAAGAGATGAATCTGCAACCCTTACTGGTGGAAAATACTCAAGTGAATTGCCTTACACCACCATGCACTATTGTGTGGGTGTTTAAGAATAAAGCCACCCATACTCCATCATTCTTTACCACATTATTCAGTAGGATTGAAGAGGCAAGGGCCACTGGTTCTGTTCTGTTTGTTGGTAGGGAATAGTATGGATGACCTGAAGCACAGCAGATATAACAAGGAAGTAGTGGTCCCCAGAAAGAGATTTATGTAAAAATAGGTATATGGTTAGGAACAGAAAACATTCCAAAGAAACCTCCCTCACATAACTAACCCTTATCCCTCAAAAGTTGTATTTTCTGGATGTTTCCCCCTTTTAATAGCTGTATTTCATATTGATTATTTTTTTCTCTCTTACATTGTAATTTCCTTTAGTTATTCCAGATTTTTGGCAAAGTTAATTATACCCATTAAGGCTTGCCTAACAATGTTCTTGAACAAAGCAGAGTAAAGGCTAGGGTGATTTTCTGGTGCCCAGGAAGAGAGCCAGGCATACTACTGTTGGCCGTGGATGGCAGATCAAGTGGGTTCAGCAGAGTGACACAGAATACCCGACTTTAAAGAGCTGCAATCTCATGAATAACTCACAACTCAAGAAGAATATAAACTAACCCTTCACTACTGAATGGAAGAGCAAATGTAGAAATAGAACAGATAGCAGGAATACACACACATTCATATACATACCTATATAAATGCATATAAATATAGGCAGAAATAGATAATTTGGGTTGCAGCAAGTAACTCCTTCTGAAAGAAAAAACTGGTTAGAAGATATTGGGGTCTTTACCTTTTCCTTGCAAAGTTTCTGAGACTAAAAAGTTGCATCTTGCATCTTCCCAACATCGACATAGCCAATGACTGACATTGTTCGTGCTCCAACTTTGACACCATAAGCATTGCAACAGTCATTCTCATTGCCAGCTTAAAAGTGCACCCTTGTTTAAATGGCTGGAATGCATCTTGGCAGATAACGTATATTGAATAATGTCAATACACACCTTATTAAAGCTGACAATGGATGCTCAGAAGATGTCAAACAGGAACAGAACTCACCCTTTATCATGACCCAGGTTGCTTAAAACTGAAGTGTGGTAAATTGGGCATGTCTAAAATGGAGCTGTCAAGCTTAAAAGGTTTAATATGGAATTTTTCCCTACAGATCTCAAACAGACTAATATAGCTAGGCACTTGTACTTCTCTTGAGTTATAGAACACTTGAAAAATACTTATCAAGCTACTAAAAATGTTTTCTTTTTTTGAAAGGTAGTACCATTTTAATTAGTGTTGTAGAAACAAAACCAAAGAAATTAAAAATTCCCAAAGTAACAAGGCAGGAAATAATTTTATAATCCCAAAATACTGGGTGATCCTTTAGTTGGTGGGTGGAAGAGGTCAAGTTAGTAGCTCATGTAATAGATATTGAGAAATGCAGAGTTGAGGTTGGTATGACTACTAGGAGGCTAAGTTCTCCACCTATGGTAAGGGGGCAAGTGGAATTATTACATAATCCATTATTTCCTTCTACAAATGCCCATGTGATTCTTTTTTTAAAATATTTTATTTATTTCTGAGAGACAGAGAGAGAGAGGCAGAGACATAGGCAGAGGGAGAAGCAGGCTATCTGCATGAGCCTGATGTGGGACTTGATCCTGGACCCGGGGATCACAACCTGAGCCCAAGGCAGACGCCCAACCGCTGAGCCACCCAGGCATCCCTGCCCATGTGATTCTATATAGGGTTTCCTCCTATGGTTTTATCCTAAGGATGCAAATAAGTTTCCCATTGAAGATTAGTTTCCCCTGCTTACTAATAGCCTCAACAAGCACTGTATTGAGGAGTCTGAGGCCTCTTCAAGCTAAAATCAGAGTATCACAATCCAAGCAGGTCAGGGAGATATGAGTTAAAAATGTTGACACAGATGCCAAGTATCAGCTGCACAGTGAACTGTGTATAGCACAGGTGTGTTGTTTTTGTGTTTGTTCAGGATCACGGTCAGTGTAGTTAATAAGCTGGTGAGCTGAGTACCAAAAGCACTGGAGGATGTTCCAAATGAGAGTGTACTGTAGGTCACAACTTCTAAAGCAGAAACCTTTGCTGTAAAGATAAAGGGATATGAGGCCTATATGTCTAATTTGGGAAAAAAATTAATAACATTTCTGAGATCTACCTGGAAAGAGATTTCCATTTAAGAATAGTTTGTATCCAATTTCCCTTACACTTCATATGCTTTTTTTTTTCCTACCCAGAACATTTTTGTTCTAGCCTTTGCAACCCACTTCACTTGTGTACTTAGAAAAACCATCTCACTTCATTCTGAGAAAGTAGTTTGAATGTCAATTCTAGTTTTCATGTGAATAGAAAGATTTTTTTTGGAGTTCAGTTAGAAAGTACAGAGAGTGGTGAATACTAATCTCCTTAACTAAGCAAGGAGTAAATCGCACCTCCAAAAATGACGAGTTGGGTCCTGGATCAAAGAAAAAGTGTGCCTTCATATATGTAATAAGGGAAGCTGAGTAAGGAGAGAACCAATGGGGGAAAAAATGATTTTCTTTTAATAGGGCTATTTTTTCTTAACAAATCCCATCTTGACTGAAGAGGCTACATGATTGTGGAAAGCACACCACTGTGTGTGCCCTGTGCCCTGTTCACTGTGCCCTGAAGCCTGGTCTTATGCCTGCAGTCAGCCTAGCACCAAATGCATACACATAGAGAGACAAAAATGGATGTATCCTCACTACGCCAGCCTCATTGGCATCGTTGCTTTCTCTTTGCATATCCTCTAAATTACTAGCTGACTTGCCAGCAGGCAGTAGACTTGCTGCAAAATTCAAGTCCAGGTTTCTGGGGGTTTCAGATTGCTGGGATTTGTATTAGTATAGTCTGTACATAGCACCCAAACTTCTACCTCTGATGATGTTTCAAAACTGCTACCCTACCTCTCTCCCACCACGTTGCCATGGGGTAGTGATGGCAGAGCTCTGAGGGAGGGAGAAAAGAAGGGCAGGACTAAAACAGTGTTTCACAAAAGCCAATAATTCCCCAGCCTCTATCATGATTTGCACCCAAGATGTGTACCAATGATACAACTACTTATGTAGCATTATCCTTGAAATAGACTCACTTTGTTTCCCTCATCCTAAGGACTACCACAATAGCATGGATTTAAGGGATAAGTAACATTTTTAATGCTCATTCAAATCCATAACTAAAGCAACAAAAAAGTGTGTCCGCACACAGCCCCCAAACCATCTTATACCCCTCATAAGTCACACTTTGGGAAATTCACAACTGAAAGAAATCCCAGCTGAGAGCTGCTAAAGAATCTCAGATTGAGCCCAAAATACCCTCGCTTGAGCTGCATGAAAAAAGCAGTAGAGAACACTCACTGCAGACTCACTCTTCTCATCTAAATAGACCATCATTTCTCTCCACTTTTCCACATCCTTATTACCAGCAGTAATACTGGTACTGGTATTTTCAAGTCCTGGCAGCTGTTAGAAGAAATGTAAAAGGGGAAGAAATAGGAAGAAAAAAGAAAACATATCTGCCAACTGAAATGGAATCTGCTTGGTTTTCTGCTGTTGTTGCATTTTGTGGGTTGAAAGGCTAATATCAAAATATTGTGGTTATAAAAACATCATAATCATAGGATTCTGAATCATGTTTGTCATCATTCTATGCTTTTGTCTTTGTCTTTCTTTTAATCTCCTTAATGTACCATAATTATGTCTTCAGCGTGGGTCAATTATCTCTGAACTAAAAAACAAATTACCATCATTACTTCTGATTATCCTTCCCTTTCCTTTGATCCTATTTTGTTCAGCAACCAGAATTTTGTGTTCATTCATCCCCTCTCTCCTCTAGTTTGTGGTTGGCAGGGCTGAGATACAGTAGAAGATCATTCCACTGCCATTTCTAATATTACCCTTTCCCTTCATCCTCTTCTTCAAACACTTCTGGTGACTACACATTACCAAACTATGTTCAAAGGACCTTATTACCAACATAGCTCCTGGCTAACACCACCTTTTAGGCGCAGCATCCCTTTAATCTTTTACTTCACCACCTTAACTACATTTGCTAAATCCAAATTAGTACACAAAGGCCCATTCAGACTGAATTAATATCTTAAACAGTGTCTGTGCCCTACTGTCAATAATTCTAAGGTCAATGGGCCCCAGGACTTATGTGACACAGAAAATTAACAAGGCTGGATTGCAGGAAGGATCCATGAATTTCGAAGGACCTCTCTGCTATGGTTATAGAATTTAATGAAATTAGCATTTCTTTTGGTTGGAAAAGGAAGAAAACCCAGGAAGGGTACCAGAAAAATGGTCTTAAGAAATAGTACTTACAAAATAATACTTGAGAAATCGAAATACACAAGTTGTCTCCATGAGGCTTTTCTAGACAGGTGTCCAGAAGACTAAGAAGCCAGGTGATATGTTTTTGCTTTCTCTTTGTAGAAATAGGATGTAAATTAGGGATGGGGGAGCCATAGTAAATTCATTGCTCTGGGCTATCTTTCTGGTTATGGGGCACCAGGCATCATGAGGATTTTTCTCACCCCTTACTGACAAGCGGATAGTGAAATGGAAGAACATTCTTAGCACTTAGCACATAGACTCTTGGTATTCAGGTTTTCTGTGCAGCAAAGTACAAATAGAAAAGGGGGTCTTGCAGCAGCAATTTCCTCTACCTCAAGCTGGCTGGAGGCCTGTATGTAATCAAAATCTTCACGTCTACCACATATTTGGTTCCTCTCTGCATTTTATGAGGTGTTTCTCCTATGCTGATTATTCCCTTTCATTTCTCAGGGCACTGAATCTGCAGTGAGGGGGCAGAAACTAAAAAATATAACCCACTTGGGAACCTACTCTGGAAATAAGAACAGCCTGATGTGTTGCAGACACTAGGATAGACAGGATCCTCTAAGTCTTTGCTTAAAATAACCATTAGATTTGGGGCAGGACATGGAAAAGCTATAAACCTAGGACAAAACTGAAATATTTCATGTTTTAGAAGAATAGCATTATTTTCAGAAAGAAACACCTGTTAATAGTTGAGGCCATGATGATAGGAGTAGACATCAGAAGTCCAAGCTAGGATTCTCATATGCCTTACCCTAGCTGAGTGACTTTGAGATCACATAAACTATGACAGTCCCTACTCTAGCTTATATCAGAGGATTTCTGAGGATGCTGAGGTAATATACATGAAAATGCTCAACATTAAAACACTGTATAAATACAAGATGCTTGCTATAGGCTGAATGTTTCATATACTGAAATCTTAATACCCAATATGATTTGAAGTTTATGAAAGGTAATTAGGTCATGAGGGGTGGAACCCTTATGATGGGATTAGTGCCCTTACAGGACATACAAGAGAGCTTGCCTCCTCTCACCCCCCCGCCCCCCCCCCCCCACCGTTCTCTGCCACCTGAGATAAAAAGGGAAGATGGTGGTCTACAAACCAGGAATAGGTACCTCACCAAGAATCTGATCATGCTGGCATTCTCATCTCAGATGTCCAGCCTCCAGATCTGTGAGACATATTTGTTGTTTAATCCACATCAAAGGTAATTTGTTATAGCAGCCCAAATGGACTAAGACCCTTTGTAGAAAGAATTTGCTGACCACTATTTTAGGAGCTTGGAATATATAGTGATAGAAATACAAAAACACAAAAATCTTTGCCTTCATGGTACTTAGCAAGTACAGAATGCACATGGATGCCATGGTCAGATTTGTCCCTGGCTCCTGCTTTGTGAAACACTGCAACCATTTACAAGATGGGGTTAAAGGTCCAACCAATAGTTCAGAATGACAACTTTTTCTTACTATACAGAAAATAAATGGCATTGCTAATAGCATTTTCTAACCCATGGAGCTAACTAGCTGAGAAGAAATTTGAGCATTAGGCCACTTAATACTGACTCAACATAGATAATCCACCACATCAGAAACTTCAAAGCTCAATAGATTAATGAGTTCCTGGAGTCTCTGGAGACTGCTTGCTGGTCAGAGAAAAGATCTATCAAAGAATCTTCTCTTTAATTTAAAGTGAAAATTGATGCTCACATGTAATCACACTAATTTATTGGGAAATATATGGGAGATTGCCAAAAGTAGGAATGATCCAATTATAGGTTTAAATGAGCTGATTTTCCTTGTTTTTGTCAGTCTGATTCATGAAGTACTTCCACTTTCAGACAATCAAAAGTTATTTATATAGGCGTGGCCTTATTAGGGTAGCTAAAAAGCCCAAAGATAGAATTATAGTTGTTTCTGAAAAACACTGAAATGGATACACTAAAAATCTAAACATCAAAATTTGAGTCAAAGTTACTTTTAATAAGTAGCAAGAGAGTGAATCACTGGACAGGATAATTCAGGAGAACGCTCAATTGTGGCTTCTTCCTCTAAAAGGTTTTTGGCTCCATTTTTTGAGAATCTGCTAGGGCAGAAACTACCCTTAATTCATGGTTTGTTCAAATGACATAAATAAGTTGGTAGCTACCCTAAACTCCTACCATGTGGAAACATTATGAAATCACTTGATAGTCTGATTCATTGTCTGGAACTGGGTACCCAAAGGTGCATTGAAACTGTTCTGCTACCTTTTTCTTCCAGGACAGAAATGAATATAATTAGGAGAGGACTCAAAAGAATGGGCCATTTCTCTTACAGGAAAAGGAGAAAGTAACATGTCCTGTCTCATAGTCACTACTCCCTGCTCTAAGGAAGATAATATTGTAAAATTTTTAAAAGATTCATCTTTGGCATTTGGAGAACATCTGAATGTCCTTCTCCAAGAAGAGGCCTTCTGTGACTTTAGGCAAGTCTAGAGGAAATCACGATAGTCCTGATTTCATAAGGCTATTGTGAGGGTTAAATGTAAGGAATACAACACACTGTCTAGAACAAAGTAAGTAGTATTAATTGTGGTTGTAATTATTATTATCTGAATACTAAAAGAGCTGTAGTTAAATACTACCAATTCCACAACTTTCTGTGTGAGCCAAATATCCTTTGATTAAATCTCAAACCCCATCACCCCAAAGAAGAGACTGCGATGAAAGGTCAATTCTTCTGAAAGTATGATGAGAAATTTGTTCTCCTATTAGTGAAAGTAAAAAAGTTGTTTTTATTCATTTTTTTGTGTGTGATTTGGCTGAGGATCCAAAGGCCCTGAGGCATCTGGCACAGAAAACTAAAAGTTATTATTGAAAACTAAAGTTTTTGATGAACCTAAAAGCCAAAGGCAGATCACATCCACATAGCATGAAACCTAAAAGTAGGGCAATCCAAAAAGCAGGACTGAGATAATATTGAAGCCTCAACCCTGTGGCAATAAATAATGGAATGGGTCAAAGTGAGTGAGAAACAAAGCAAGCCAGCATAAATGCTGATGTGGGCCCCTTTTAGAAGAAAATGTCTATCAGGAGCCATTGATTTTGAAGTCATTCCTATTACTGGGAAGTCAAAGACCAATTATATCAGATTTAAGACCCCAGCTATATGGGCAGCTCTGCCAGATTCCACTTGTTAATTTCTTATTCTATCATCTATTATAAAAGAATCTTGATCTTCAAAATAACTAATTCAAAGGGATCCATTCATGCCTATGTTTATTGCAGCATTATTTACAAGAGTTTAGATGAATGGATGAAGCATTATTTACAAGAGTTTAGATGAATGGATGAAAAAAAAAAGTGAGGTTGTGTGTGTGTGTGTGTGTGTACATGCAGATTGGGGAGGGAGACTCAAAGCTATCTTAAATCCTGAGGGTGAACCTCAGTGAGATGACCTCCACACAGCCACTTCAATAATAGGCAACCATGCATTTATTCCTTTAGCAAAAATTTGAATTCCAATTGAATATGAATTCAATCAATTCACAGTTTGCCCACTCTTCTTGCCTAGTGGGGGAGCAGCAGGGGAACTTAGCAGGTTATTACAATAACTAACCCAAGGAACAATGGTATCATTTTGGGTAAAATAGGTAGCACTTGAGAAGTGACTGGATTCATGATATATTTTAAAAGGTACCACTGAAAGAATTTTCCAATACAGTCATGTAGAAAATAAGAGAGAGGGAACTTAAGATGACTCCAAGATTCTTGGCCCAGGCAACTGGTAGGATGGAGTTGCCAATTATTAAGATAACCCTGTGGGAGGAGCAGATTGGGAGCTTAGAAATCAAGAGTTATGTTTTAGCCATATTAAGTCTGAGATAACAACTTTACATCTGAGGGGGATGTGTTGAGTAGGCAGTTGGATTTATGAGAACCATTTCAGGAGACGGCTGTGGGTTGTAGATATAAATTTAGGCACTGTCAGAGTTCAGATGGCTTTTAAACCCCTGAAACTGAGAAAGTAGATAACCTAGCGAGTGAGTGTAGAAACAAAGGAGAGCAGGTCTGAAGACTGAGCCTCAGGAAGATGAGAAAGAATGAAAAGAGGAGTCTAAGGAAGGGTGATAAGTAGAATAGAAGGAAGACTGAGAGGACAGTTCCTGGAAGAAAAGTGAAAAGATATTTCAAGAAGAGAATGACCAATTCTTCCTAATGTTACTAGACCTAATCAGATGAGGAATAATTATCACCTACGGATTTGACATTATGGCAATCATCAAGGACTATGGCAACACTCTTTCAATGGAGAAAGGAACAAAACCCCAATTAATGTGGGTTCGAATGAGAATAAAAGAAATGGAAACAGCAAAATAGACATCTCTTTTTGACGAATTTTCCTATAAAGGGGAGATAACAAAGGGATCAAACCACTGGCTAGTTTCCCTAGAAAGTACAAATGATTAAGGATCCCTTTAGGTTCCAGAGCAAAATCCAAGTTGACAACACTTTAAAGATATGTTCAACCCCACTGGGATGGTGGAAGAGGACAGAAATAAGTAAGTACCAGTCCTCAGAAAGATTTTAGACAAGCCGGGAAAATATTTTTGATTTCAGGGTCAGAAAAAAAAAATTGCATTTCATCCTTGAAACAAGCCTATTACTTTCATATATCTGATCCTAGGCATCTGCATATTTAACCCTGGGAGATTTTTGAATATTTATAAGTCACTTTGAAGACTCCAGATGTATAGCCATTTGAGTTTTAGAGAATAGACTGGGATGTATGTACTGTCCGGTGTGGTAAAAGAACCACTATTCCTACCACCCAGCATCTGCAACTGGCTCAGGTTTGTAGTTATCAACTGTCTGTCATATGAATGATAATATATGTCAGGAGTCTCAGGTAGGTCACTTAAGATTTTCTTTTATACTTTACAGAATAGCAAATATACCATTCTATTTCCTGGTAGAGTGAAACAGTATATTGAATGGAACATTTGCTATTATCTCAGGATTTGGGCTATAGCCTTTATGTTGAAAACAATAAAACATTCCCCTAGATTTTCTGTTCTCTCTGTATGGCTAACTATCCAATCATCATCATGAATGACACAGTAATTATCAGTAATTAATGATGAACTGATTCAGGAGAGGTAAGTGGTATTAGATGCCATTCAATCTCAGAAGGCAACATACCTAATCACTAAATAAAGAAAAATCTAGCCAAAATACACATAATTATACAAGTTACTATATTTTCTTTTTCAGAATCAGAACCACTTTGTTGGTGGCAAAACAACAGATTTTCATGATATAGATCTCTTCGGTTATGCAAGAGAAAATTAAATGCAAACAGACTTAAAAGATATGGTTTGTAAGAGAAGAGAGAGGGTCCCAAGCACACAGCAAAACATAAAAACACACAAAAATGAGAATAAAAAAGGGGAACTGTAAAGATGAATTTTCATAAAGGCCCTGAAACGGCTTGACCTCTGGTAACTGTATAAAATTCTCATCAGAGAATTATTGTACATGAGATGAATCCACGCTGCACTAAAACATAAAAGAGCCAATGCAGTGACAATAAAATCTTCCATTATTTTCTGCTTCTGATCTATATACAGCTAGGAATTCAAACAGTCACTGACTATGGCTGGTAGGAGAATATTCATACAAGTGAAGAATTCTTTTCTTTCTCCACCTATCACCTAGGAAGAGATTTGGAAGGGTGGTACTTCCCTTCTATCACACCAAGAGAAAAAGAACTTAAAGACTGGATTGATAGGAAAAAAAAAAAAGAAGAAGAAGAAGTGATATTGATACTGGTTCAAAGCTTTTAAAAAAAAATCTCTTAGAGCAAGAAAAATTCACAGGTCTGCCGCTGGGCTATGGAGGTAGATATTTGAAGAGTCCAGTATAAACCCTCAGGAGTTTGAGGGTACAAATGAACACATCTAGTAGTTACTGAGGAAGTCTGAAAATGGGAGGCTGGCTGGAGCCCCAGTCTACACATTTAAGACAGTGCTATTAGAATCTGAGCAAACTGTCTTTTCATGATTTGGCAGGGTAAGGATACTGGAGTGTCATAAGGACTAAGAAACTGTACTTGAGCTGTCTTGATTAGCTTCTGCCAAAAAGGATGCCCTGCTACGATAGGACAAGAAAGCAGTAAGCAGCTGTAGGGAGTCTGTTACAGGCAAAAGCTGATTGGGGTGTTAGATGAGCCATGGATTGCATCCATACCAGGAACCTGTGCACAAGAGATGTCCTCACAGGGGCCTTTGGAGAACCCACTAATAAATGCACAAAAGAGCTAGTACTGGATACCTACCATGAGACAATGTATGTGTAACCACAGAAGAAAATACAAACAACAGAAAGATTTCTCTCCTACCATCTAGAACCGTCCTTTTGTCCTGACCTCAGAGGAACCAGAAAGAGGTGATGTGAAAATTCCAGAGGAACAATAACAAAATAGCTCCTGCTGCTTTTTCCTCTATTATAGTTCTGGCCTTCTAAGATATTGCCTTCTTCTAGAAGAATCAGTATTGAATGCCATGAGAGATGCTGAAACAAGGCTTCAAGGATGCAGAGGATTGATTGCAAGTTAGTTGCCTTTTACTAGAGTCTCCTTTGTGATTTTAATAGAAGTACTAAGGAGCAAATGCTAAAAGGAACAGGACACTGTTCAACATCTCATCCTTTTAAGATTAAATAGAATCTAATTGGAAAAGCAGGTGCTAACACATATTGGAGAAGTGGAGGAAATGTTAGTCAATCTAAGCAAATTCTTGTAACTCTGGTTATTGATTTTAGATTACAAAATCATTGATAAATTGCACTGTCATCTAGCTTTATTTAGTGCTTCAAGAGAGTCTGAAGAAGTAGAAATTCATGACAAACATCATACAGTATTTCAAAGAGGCCAACCACATTGTCATTAACTGCCATGGCAGAAATCTATTACTCTACACATCCATCTATGCCCAGATGGCTTATTTCTCTTCAGATTGTTGATACTCAGTGAGACTATGCAAAGTGACCAGTTCACTTTTTTAAAACTTTAATCTTTAAAAAAAAAAAAAAAACTTTAATCTTACAACTTTAAAGAACCTATTTGTAATTTTCAGTTAATACTAATGGCAATTATGATTGTTTATCCAAAATAAAATCAGATATTCACTTATTCTTTAAGTGCAGGCCATCCACAGATATCCAGTCACCAAGCATCTGTCAATAACTTAAGTTATTCTTCAATTCTGCCAACAATCAGGGGCTCTAGGCAGGATGTAGTCCCTGTGTGACTTGGAAGCACTCCGAGCCTAATAGAAGAATCTAACAATTATAAGTATGATTCATTGTGGTAAATAAAGATACATAAAACCAATATTCAACATTTATTATTTCCCATGCACTTGTGTGGAAGTGACATATTTTTCTATTGAAGATTCATGATCTTCTGTAGGGAAGAGTTATTGCTGGAGAAAAGCTGCCCATGCAGCTACTACATTTCCCAACCACAATCACATATAAGTAAGACCACATGATATGGCCAATGCGGGCATAAGTGTCGTATGCCATGCCCCAGCCTGGATGGTAAAAACCTTTTTAATATCTCCATTAATCTTTCTCCTCCTTCCCCATGCATATATCCCACCACCAGTGCTGAGATGGATGGATGGAGATATGGAGGGATAATAAATCACCCAGGAGAAATTTAAAGGATACATGTTGATGATGGCAGAGCTTCCATAAAAGTACTAGTTCTAAGTGCTTGATATAATTAATCTTTTAAATCAACAACAACTTTATGAAATGGATACTCTAATTATCCACATTTCACAGATGAGGACACTGAGGCTCAGAGAGGAGATGTCATTTGCTCAAGGTCACAGAGCTAGTAAGTTATGAAGGCACTTTATTACTGAGTAATAATAAAGTCATTACTGGCTCTGACCTTGAAGAGGTTTTAAACTCAAGGTACAGATGATGTAGAAGTACAAATTCCTAAATATAAAAATCTATAAACAAGAAAGCTTAAAATCTCATCTGCATATTTCCAGAATGAACCTCCCTAAGTAATTAGAAAATGCAATGATAATCCAATAATAAAAACTTAAAATGAGGGATGCCTGGTAGCTCAGCAGTTGAGCATCTGCCCCCTCACGCTCAGGGGGCAGGATCAGTGTGATCCTGGAGTTCTGAGATCGAATCCCACATCGGGCTCCCTGCTGGGAGCCTGCTTCTCCCTCTGCCGATGTCTCTGCCTTCTCTCTGTGTCTCTCATGAATAAATAAATAAAATCATTAAAAAAAGTTATGATTTAAAAATATCATGGCTTGGAAAAAAATTCAGAAATAAGTAATAGAAAAATATATGTATTTTAGTTAATACATATTCTTAAATATATTTTTAAGTTTAATGCTTACTCAGTTTTATAAGTTTTATAAATTTTAATACTTAGTTTTATATTGTTAAGTTCAATTTTATTCCAATAAAAACATTTTAAACCAACTGAACTATTGAATATGAGATTAAGTTACATATTTATTTTTATAGATATTTATCTGACTCATTCAAACAAAAGGAGGAATTTGAGGCAGCTTATGAAAAAGTAAACTACATAAAGCTTCGAAATAAATGAGAAAATGAGAGTGGAAAGGCAAAAAGTAAGAAGTCAAGGATAACTTTGATACAAAGATTTATATCCTAACATCTAATACATTTTCACAAAAGAAAGTACACATTTATAGCTGATTTTCCTGGGCAAAAAAAAAAATGAAAATATTATGATCAATTAGTGGATTTACGATATTACTGAGGGTAAGTTCAGCTTTTCAGACTTAGAACATGATGGCAATTATTCCACATCCTCACACAGAAGAAACTATGTAATGTAACAGACAAAAGCCTCAGTACTATGCCTACAAGATGTATGGTGGCAAGATTTATATGGTTATTTTCTGTATTTTCTCTCAGTACTAACCTTGGTGTCATTTCAAAACCTAGTTCAATAAGGATAGTTATATAAAAAATCAAAATGATGAATCCAGGTCCACAATCCTCTAATGACCCAAGTCTGACCTTCAATTACTCCACCCCATCTGCTTACTGGTAGATGGTGTAGCCCACTGGAGAGAATGGACAGAAACCTGAAAGCATGGACAGAAGCACACAGGTATGAAGTTATTGATTATTGACTATAGACAGGCCAGAGGAGTAATGGGAGGAAGAACAGGAATTACAACCCCTGAAGAAAGAAGTTAGGAGGGTGGAGTATTAAGACAGAATTATGAAGAACCAAAGATACTGTGGACCCTGGGACTAGAAAGCAGTTATTTAAGGAAGACCAGGACATTGCCTCTGGATGGAGTAACGAGATGTGACTTCATGAGGCCATCCTAAAGATGGGATGAGTATGTTGTAACTGTACAAAAGAAAGATTGTACATGAGAAAGACAGTTGTAGAGGTAGGAAAGAGCATCCTCAGAGATGTAGGACCTGGAAGACAGCAGGTGGAATGCACTGGACAAAAACCTCAAAAAAAATCTTGCTAAGAAATGAATACTCAAGACAATCTGTGGCAGGTGAAATCATGTGCTTCAAGCAAAACTGTGCTGGTGTATTTGTCACATTGATTGCATTAGGGAGAATTTCCCAACTCATGAACACCCAAGAAAAATGGTCCATTTTGGTTGGTGGCTAATCAGCCCAATTCACCTGAGGAGACTAAAGGTGAAAGGCAGAAAGCAAAGCAGACACTCCTGAAGGGATGTCATAAGCCATTAAGAGAAAAGCAATGCACTAGGCTATAGAACTTTTTATATCCCCATGTTGCACAAATAAAGGTGATAGAACTCTCATAAAACTAAAGGAGCAAACTAACATGGTAGTATTTGGAAGGCAAGTGTTTTGAAGTATCTTATCTATATTAGGTGGTATAATGGAATAAGCTCTGGATTTGGTGTCAGAAAATAGGTGGGAGAACTAGTTAAATCACATACTAAATTTGTGATATAGGTATCCTGAACGCTTTACTTATTAGGACAATATCATGTCCATTTCTTTCAAGGCTCAACACCATGTTGATTTTGATGTAATACTTTAAATTCTTAAAGACAAAAAATTATAAATACCATGTACAAGCAAGAATAAATGTTGCAATGTTGTTTTAAATGAACATAGAAAGTAATATATGCAGAATGGTTACTACTGTGGAATATATACATATGTAAAACATAATTATATTTTCCATTTAAAAGTGGAAATTATGATAGACTGATGGGGTTCTACACAATATTTCCCAATACTGGCTTATGTGTTTGTGTCAAAATTAGACCAAAACAATGTGTGTGGAAATAATGGCTCTCCTACAGAAAAAAAAATAAGGTGGTTAAATGCAAAAACCCTGTGCAGCTATGAAATATGAGACTTTTAATAGTATAAAACAGGGAAATAGAGGAGAGTTAACAAATTCTAGAAGGAAACTGTTTTCAAGATGTATGTAACCTGAACCTTGTTTACCTTCATCCCCACTTACTGCTTTAGCCCAGATGAGAGAGAGAAAATTCAGATGGAGAAACAGCACAAAAAAGAGAGACCTTGGACACATGTTGTTTAGTACAGACTCTGTCAGTCACTGTGCTTGACTGATACAGATCTAAACAGCAGTGAGTAAATATCCTGCTCATTCACACAGATCTTCTAAGAGTTTGTGTGTACTATGTATACGAGAAACAAGAAAACTTCCTTAATGTCTTTTTAAATAGGAATAGAGATGGCTACATCCAAGAATACAATCAGTGGTGATTCTGTAAAGTTTGAACTTTGAACAATAATGAATGAACAGAAAAAAATATTGAAAATTCTCTAGCTTTAGTACTAAGAACACTTTAAAAATTGTAAAAAAAAAAAAGGGTATAGGATATACATAACACAGAATGCAGAAAAGAGTAAGTAGAAACTGTAGAATGAGAATAATCAAAAGAGCTTTCCAAATAGAACGAGAAAGAGACATTTTCCTTTGCCATTTCCTACTTTTGGTTTACCTGATTCCTCTATAAGAATGGAAAGAAATTGGCGGGGGGTGTCTGGGTGGTGCAGTCGGTTAAGCATCTCTTGGTTTTGCCTCAGGTCATGATCTCAAAGTCGTAAGATCGAGCCCCATGTTGGGCTCTGCATTTATTGTAGAGTCTGCTTGGGTTGCTCTCTCCCTCTGCCCCTCCCCCCTTTAAATAAATAAAATTTTTAAAAAGAATGGAATAAATATTTATCCCAGAACCAAACTTTATATTTGCCAGTTGTTTCTTATATAATTGTCCATAAATCAACTCTAATAAGCTGCATATATTTCTCATTCCAATCAGTAATTCTTAATCCTTTGTTGTATTTTAAAATATTGAGTTATTATTTAGATTTCATATAGCCATATATATCTGCAAACCTTTTGTAGAAAATTACATAATTATTTTACCACAAATTAAAATAACATATGTCTAACTCCAAATTATGAGATTCTGCTGACAAAACTGACAAAACCAAAACAAACAAACAAACAAACCCCAGCAGACTTCACAGAAATTTACCTTAATGGAATTGCAAAATTGTACCCTTTGTCTGGGCTACAAAAGAAATCTGCAAAATTTAAAGAAGCAGTTCACTAGGAAAATCTGACCTAGGGTCAAAAGACCTAAAATCAAATTAATGAGCCTTAAAGTATAGAACCTTTCCCTTGACTTTAAATTTTATTTATGAAAAGTAACCAAAAAGTATTTGTTAATGGTTAATTATGTACCAACCTCCTAATTCTTGGGTGTGTTTCTTCAGAAAAGCCTGATATCCTTGGCCAATCAGAAGAATAGCCCTATTTTTTTTTCAAGTACATTGACCTTACTGGCATCAAAGAAACTGTTCAAAAATATGAAAGCTCTCCCTAATGGTCCAATGCACATTTTTTTCAAAGATTTTATTTATTTATTCATGAGACACAGAGAGAGGCAGAGACATAGGCAGAGGGAAAAGCAGGCCCCCTGGAAGGAGCTCAATGTGGGACTTAATTCCAGGGCCCCGGGATCACAACCCGAGCCAAAGGCAGACACTCAACCACTGAGCCACCCAGGTGCCAGGTGTCCTTCCAATGCACATTTCAATAGACAAACCTAGCAAATATGAAAAGAATAAGGAGGGGCAACCCTGGTGGCTCTGTGGTTTAGCACTGTCTTCAGCCCAGGGCCTGATCCTGGCATCCCGGGATTGAGTCCCACATCGGGCTCCCTGCATGGATCCTGCTTCTCCCTCTGCCTGTATCTCTGCACCTGTGTGTGTGTGTGTGTGTGTGTGTGTGATTAATAAATAAATAAAATCTTAAAAAAAAAAAAAGAATAAGGAATATGCCTCCAACTCTAACTAGAACCCACTGTCTAGTATGCAAAACATTCTAAGATCAAGAATGCAGGATAGAATTAAAAATGCCGAATGCAGGGGATCCCTGGGTGGCTCAGCGGTTTAGCGCCTGCCTTTCACCCAGGGCGCGATCTTGGAGTCCCGGGATCGAGTCCCGCCTCGGGCTCCCAGCATGGAGCCTGCCTCTCCCTCTGCCTGTGGCTCTGTCTCTATGTCTATCATAAATAAACAAAATCTTAAAAAAAAAAAAAAAAGCCGAATGCTAAGGCGTATACAATGAAACAAAAAGAGGTAAATACACTATTCTGATGTCTCCAGGTAACTACAGACATTTGATCCTTAAACCTGTGTCTAAATAACCCAACCCAGTTTATTTTGAGAACCCTTCCAATTTAACGCTCCTCAACTGCAGTGTAGACCATGAATTGCATGGGATCCATACTGGAACAGGGACACAAACTAGAACAATATATAGCAGTCTCTGTGTCCCACAAATACAGACAACACATTCTTTCAAATTTTCCTAGAATACCTATTAAAATGAACACATACTTGATCAAGATAAATTTCAAAACATTTCAAAGCAAAAAGTGAAATAAACTGCCAACCAAAAATAATTTTACTATTTAAAAATAGAAAAGACATTTAAAATAACTTTCAGCAAAAGAAGAAATTAAGTAGATTTTATAAGTTGTATATAACAAAAAGGGAATAGTTTATGTCAAAACTTAGGAGATATGGACAAATGTATTGTGGAATTTTATGCTATAATTGATGTTACCATTAAATGAGTAATAAAAATAAATTAAGCATTTAGCTTAGTAATTTATAAAAACTATCAAATTAGAAATACAGGAGGAATTAATAAAAATATAATGAAAATATAAACCCCACAAAATAGAAATACAGGAAGGAATGTAAGCCACATGTAGAGGTATATTTTAAAGAGTGGAATAAAATCTATAATTCTGTGCTTATATATTTGAAAATTACAATAAGACAATTTTCTAACAAAATAAGAACTACCAAAATTGTCCCAAAAAAGGTAAGAAAACTTAATAGAATAACGTGGGAGGAATTGAGAAGTATATTCAAAGTCAATCCCAGTTCCAAAAATTGTTAAGTGATTCCTTACAAATTTTAAATTATAAAATCCAAAACTACTGAAATTAATACAAATTTTAAAAACTTGTAGCTTTGCAACCTATTATACAAAGCCAGCATAACCTTCACAGCAAATGCAAGATGACACAAAGAAAACTAAAATTTAGTACAGTTATTACCTAAAAACACAGGAAAATTCTAAGTAGTAAACTGAATACATAAACATCATTACATATGTAAAATAATAAGACTAAGTAGGTTTGATTATATAATGCAAAAACAGTTTAATAGGAAATTTTGTTAGTATAATTCATCCTTATCAGAGGGTCAAAATAGATGTCATGTAACTATATTGATACTCATCTTAGTACCTTAATCATGTAAAGAATGAGGCCTGTTCAAACTAATAATACCATTCTTTTTTTTTTAAGATTTATTTATTTTATTTATTTATTCATGAGAGAGAGAGAGAGAGAGAAAGGCAGAGACACAGGAGGAGGGAGAAGCAGGCTCCATGCCGGGAGCCCAACGCGGGACTTGATCCGGCGACTCAGGATCCTTTTGACCCTGGGCCAAAGGCAGGAGCCAAACCTCTGAGCCACCCAGGGATCCCCAATAATACCATTCTTAATTGTAAGATTCTCACATAATTCTCTTTATAGTGAAAAAGTAATGTTACATGTGATTATTACTACTATTTAAAACTATTGTTAAACAGAAAAATTATATTTGTTTATATGAAAAATATATGTATCAGAACTGTGTAAAAGTTTTTTTTTTTTTCTTCCTGGAAAATCTAAAAGAATTCACTAAAATCTATTCAAACTAAAAACCTCTTAAGGTTGTTAAGCACAAAATATGTATACCAAAATAGTCCTTTTATAAATGAGAAATAACCAATTAGGAAAGTCTTATTTATAATTGAAACAAAAATATAAAGTGTGTAGGTATTAATTAAAGACCAGAGGCATGTGGATCAAATATGGTTAAAGCTAAGATCATCCTAAGAGATATAAATGAAATTTTGAGTATTTGGAGACACAAGTGATGCTCATAATAGGAAGGCTTAATATTGGAAAAGGTTAGTTCTTCTCTCCCTCCCTAACACCAACAACTCAGAATTGTGTGGCAATATTAATTAAAATTCCAATGATATTTGGAGAGAGAACTTATAATAATGTTAAAATTCATCAGGAAGAATAATGGTACACATTAAGTTTAAATCGTCCTGAGATAACAATGTCTAATGATCACCTACATGTAGCTCTTTTCTCCTTCCAGGTATGTGGGAGGATTACACTACCCCATCCCTTGCAGTTAAGTTGCTGTCATGTGACCAGTTCCAGCCAGTGAGTTGTGAGAGAAGATAAGTTGTGTCACTTATGGACAGAAGAACTTAAACGCCAATGTAAGACTTTCAGGTCTCTCTTTTCTACCATAGGAATTATGGAAGAGGATTTGTGCTGAAAAGTCACAGCAATCTAGATTACTGAGTGGTTGTATAGAGGACAGCTTTCCTGAAGAGCCATCTAAACCCACAATAGATTGTGTATGAAAAGAATCTTTGTTTCATTAAATCATTAAGATTTGGAGATTATTAATACAGCATAACCTGATCTGTGCTGATAAACTTCTATATAGGAAAAAAGAGAACTGCTGTGAACAAAGAAAAAAGACATACCAAAAAGAAAAAAAAAAAAAAAAAGACATACCACAGGCTGACAGAAGATCATAAAAATGAGCCAAGGATATAATAGGGCTTTACAAAGAAAAAATAAATGGCAATATAAGAAACACTATATTTCACTACCAATTGAGAAAATGTATATTTAAATGTGATACTATTTCACACATTCATTTAATTGGACAAAATTAACAAGATTCATAAAATTAGGTTTTGGATATGAGAAAATTGAAACATATTGCTTATACATTCACACAGTTAATTTTGACACATCCCATAAAGTTGAAAAGTAATTTAACCTCAACCCAGCTATTCCACTTTCAGTTCTCTAGAGATCCTTTTACATGTTCAAGGAAGTATATAAAAGTATGTTCATTGCAATTCTGTTGGTATTAGTTTAAAAAGAGAGAGAGAGAAAGAGAGAGAAAACAATCTATTCCATTGAGGGAGTACAAAAATGTGTGGTTTATTTCTTAAATGGATCTATATAAGCATTTACCATTACAAAAAAATTCACAAATCTAATATTGAGCAGAAGAAAGTACACAAATATGCACGTGTGATCTCTCTCTCTCTCTCTCTCTCTCACACACACACACACACACACACACACACACACACACAGAACCCAGCTTCCTATTATTAAAAACAAAGCTATGGATTGATTCAGACTGATCTGTTACTGTGGCAACCTCCCATGCTTTGTTTGAACTCAAAAAAAGATAGAAAATCCTTGAAATTTCTTCCTCATCATCTTCATTGAAAGCATTTTCTGAGCTCTAATGAATCATGAATAGCACTGTTTGATTGGTATAGGGTTACATAGTATGGGAAAAGCAATTTGGTTTTGTCCTTTTGAGGTTATGATTTAAATAGGAAAGTAGGAAAGTTAAGACCAGATGAGGGATGATAAAGGGGCTGACTTATGCCAATATATCAAGTAAGTGAGCAAATTCCAAAGGAAATGGTGTTATATAGATTAAGACATTAGAGACGTAGAGAGTAGCCATAGAGAGATTTGTTGATGTGCACGCAAATGTAAATATAGATGTATACAGGGGTATTTCTATTGTTTATAGAAGATAGTATTTGAAACAATATTCACACTTTCCTCAGAACAAAAAAGTGTACGAACACAGTATACTTACAGTCTAGAATCTTAGAGATACAAAAGACATGTCTCAAGAGATACTCCAGTCTAGTCTTCTTCAAAGTATAATGCATGTAATGTTATAAGATATAATATTAGTTGATACATGAACACTTTCATGCTTATTTTTATAAATTCTACTTATGGCAAATTTATATTATCATTACCTACTATATTTTATAAAGTTAATTTTTAAAGAAGTTTAAAAATGGATTGATCTGGACTTCCTGCTCAATATGTCTATAAATCTAAAACTATACAAAATAAATATTAAGAATGGTTTGGTTGGAAGAAAAATATTAAATAAAAGTAGAGGTGATCCAAAGTTATTACAAACATCATAAGACAAAACACAACATACTACAGATAGGAAAATTACTATAGGTTCTGTAGTTGAGAGCTTTATCATATGGCCTTCACTTGTCTCTGTGGTTAATATATGTGACTTTATTTTTTCAAATAAATCTGAACTATACCATTCCTTACTACTGCACAGCAGACAGGATTATCTGTGATATTTCTCCCAGAAATCTCTCAACTATGCTTGCATATCAGATAAAATCAAGTTAGCAGAGAGAAACCAGGTCAGTAATTGAACAGGGAAAATTTAATATAAAAATTATTAATGAGTAAAGACTACTAAATAGAATATAAGATCCTAAAGCAGAGCAGCAATTAAAGAGATAATTGCAGGATGCAGCTGCTATTCATAGGTCTAAGGATGAAAAAACACAGAGGAAATTTAGAAACTTATAGGAGCCCTTTCCACAGGCTGGAGATTCAGACTTCTGAGGAAAGATATGGCTGCTACTTGAGCACACAGCCCATTCATGGAAACTCAGCTGACCAAAGGTCAACCACCATAGCTAGACCATAGAGGTAGCATGCTGCTGAATGGAGAAAAAACCTGCTGCAGGGTCAAGGCCTCAGATGAACCATGAGAGCTGCAGAGGTGAATATACCTCCCATTTCTACCTACCTACCTACCTACGCACGTGCACACACACACACACACACATGCACACCCCAAACCAACATGCTGGCTGCCACAGCACACTGGAAAAAGGAAAATAAATCCCTCTTTTTGCTTTCACATTACAAAAATAACTCCAGCAAGAAAAAATGTCTACAGGGTCCAGCTCTAGTATCACAAAGCATAGCAAAAAAAGGATAAATTTTGGACTAAGAGGCAATAAATTAATAGCTAGTATAGCCAATTTAAAGATGTAATTCATAAGGACATACTTCCAAAAAGAATCCCCAAAAAAACAAAAACAAAATATTAGAATACACCATGAGAAAATTCTTGTGCAATGAAAATCTGAATGAGTTCTCCAAGATGAGAAAAGTTTAAGAACGTGGATATAAAATCCTCTATTTAAAATATCCACTCTTGGACGTTGAGACATGATGGCAGAAGAGCAGGGGTCCTCAACTTATGTTGTCCCACAAACTTACCTAGATAACTTTCTAAATATCCTAAACACCTATGAATTTGATCTGAGATGTGAAGAGAAAACAGCTGGAATGCTACAGTTTTCGCTTCCAACAAGGTAGGAAGGCAAAAATAAATAAATAAACAAAGTAGGGGAGGGGAACAGCAACAAGCCGGGCAAAAAGTGGAGCCTCAAAAGCCTCTGCAGCACAAAAACCCAGCCCTGGACAAGCAGGAACTTTAAAAATCTGTGCCTGAGTTTTCCCTGACAGAAAAGTGCTTAGCAGGGAAAGAGGGCAGAATCACAAGAGGGGCAATGAAGCATCAAGATTCCTGGAGACACTAGAAGCAGAGGAGCACCTGGAAGAAAGCTCACTGCAAACCGCAGTCCAATCATGGTAAAGGGCCGGAGCACCACAACCCTCCAGGGCATTTGGGAGAAGCCAGCTGGTTATGCAGGCACCCTTTACCCTAGAGCCCGGCCATGGATGGAAGCAGCTGTTCTCTGTTCCCTTCTGGCAAGGTGGTCCCTAGGAGTGCAGGTCCGGCAGCACAGGGCGCTGGATCCAAGGGTGCCCAAGCGGACAAAGCCAGCTATCCTCCGTTCACCTGGGACAGATGGGAGCAAGGAGGGCACAGGAAAGCAAGAACTCTCCTGCTGCTAGGTGCCCTGCAAGCTGTGCAGATCACTGCACCCGTGCCTGTGCCCAGAAGCATGTAGGTCAGTGCGGACTGGGAGACTACAGTTAGTTACACGTGAGGAGCTCAACTCCAGAGCTGGAAATCTGGCCCCACTGTTTGTTTTGTTTTGTTTTGTTTTGTTTTTTTCTTCACCTTACACCTGGGATAGGTGGACCCTCTAGGGAACAAGGGCCTCAAGGGTAAACAACTCATACTGAGCTCAGCACCTGGCAAGGGGTGGGGCATCTCCGCCCAGTCACAGACACCTAAGAATCAGTGCAGCAGATCCCTCCTCAAGAAGAACTGCTGGAAGAACAAGGGAAAAGCAAGTTTACTGAACAAGCAGCACTAAAAGGCTCCAGGACTGAGAGAAAATAGTATATAGAACTAGAAGGACTTTATTTTTCCTTTTCATTTCCTTTTCTTTTTCTTTATTACAACTTTTTTAATTTTTTAAATTAATTAATTAATTAATTATTTTAATTTTTATTTATTTATGATAGTCACACAGAGAGAGAGAGAGAGAGGCAGAGACATAGGCAGAGGGAGAAGTAGGCTCCATGCACTGGGAGCCTGACATGGGATTCGATCCCGGGTCTCCAGGATCGCGCCCTGGGCCATAGGCAGGCACTAAACCACTGTGCCACCCAGGGATCCCTATTTATTTATTTTAATAATAAATTTATTTTTTATTGGTGTTCAATTTGCCAACATACAGAATAACACCCAGTGCTCATCCCATCAAGTGCCCCCCTCAGTGCCTGCTACCCAGTCACCCCCACCCCCTGCTCTCCTCCCCTTCCACCACCCCCACCCCCCGCCCTCCTCCCCTTCCACCACCCCTATTTCATTTCCCAGACTTAGGAGTCTTTATGTTCTGTCTCCCTTTGTGATATTTCCTACCCATTTCTTCTCCCTTCCCTTCTATTCCCTTTCACTATTATTTATATTCCCCACATGAATGAGAACATATAATGTTTGTCCTTCTCCGATTGACTCATTTCACTCAGCATAATACCCTCCAGTTCCATCCACGTTGAAGCAAATGGTGGGTATTTGTCATTTCTAATAGCTGAGTAATATTCCATTGTATACATAGACCACATCTTCTTTATCCATTCATCTTTCGATGGACACCGAGGCTCCTTCCACAGTTTGGCTATCGTGGCCATTGCTGCTATAAACATCGGGGTGCAAGTGTCCTGGCGTTTCATTGCATCTGTATCTTTGGGGTAAATCCCCAACAGTGGAATTGCTGGGTTGTAGGGCAGGTCTATTTTTAACTCTTTGAGGAACCTCCTATTACAACTTTTTTTTTTTTAAATCAGGTTAAGAATTTCTAATATTCTTCTCTTTTCCCACCTTAACTACAATATTTTACCAACTCTTCATTTTTAAGCTTTTTACTTTTTGACTTTCATATTTCTACAATTACATGTCTTAGATATATTTTTCACTTCTGGATTCCCTTCAATGTATTCAATTTAATTTTAGTAGATATGAGATATGGGTTTTTGGGTTTTGTTTTTTCTGCCTCTTTTTGTTTTACAATGGTAGAAGTTAGTACCTTCTAACACGTGACTAAAATACACTCAGAACCAAGTGGAACACTGTGTTGGTTCATTCTGTGAGATTATATTCTCTCTTCCTTCCCATTCTGCCCATCTTTTGTTCATGTTTTTGTGGTCACTGTTGGGTCTTTATATAAGTATTGCTCTTTTATATAAATTTGGGATTGAGCATCTTTTAACATACAGAACAAAATATACTCAAAACCTAGAGGATCACCCTCTAGGTCCCCTCAGGGAGACTATAACTATATTCTCTCTCCATCACCACTTCCTCACCACCACCATCTTCCCCCCTTTCTTTTCTTCTTTGTGGTTTATTTTTACTATTTTAAAATTTCTTTTTCAATTTAGTGGTCCTTTTGTTTTATTTTGTACTATTCTTTCTCTTTTATTTTCTGGTCTCTTATCTCTTCAGAATCATCTAGAGTGTATTTTACTTAGGTCATGGTTGATATTTTTGACTCAGCTCACTCATATAGCTACTCTGCACTGGACAAAATGACTAGAAGGAATAATTCACCACAGAAGAAAGAACCAGAAGCAATATTCTGCCACAGAGCTACTGAACATGGATTTAAATATGATGTCAGAAATTCAATTCAGAAGTACAATTATGAAATTACTGGTGGCTCTGGAAAAAAGTGTAAAGGACTCTAGAGACTCAGTTACTGCAAAGTTGAGATCTAATCAGGCCAAAATTAAAAATACTTTAACTGAGACACAATCCAACCTGGAGGTCCTAACGACGAGGGTTAATGAGGTGGAAAGGAGAATGAGTGACATAGAAGACAAGTTGATGGAAAAGAAGGAAGCTGAGGAAAAAAGAGAAAAACAAGAGCCCACGAAGAAAGGCTTAGGGAAATAAATAATAGCTTGAGAAGGAAGAATATACTTCTAAATTGGGACTCCAGGAGAGGCTGAGAGAGAGAAGATCACAAAGTATATTTGAACAAATCATAGCTGAGAACTTCCCTAATCTGGGGAAGGAAACAGGCATTCAGATCCAAGGGACAGAGAGGATATCCCCCCAAAAAAATCAATAAAAACTGTTCAACACCTTGACATTTAATAGTGAAACTTACAAACTTCAAAGATAAAGAGAAAATTCTTTTTTTTAAAGATTATTATTTATTCATGAGAGACAGGAAGAGAGGCAGAGACCCAGGCAGAGAGGGAAGCAGGCTCCATGAAGGGAGCCCAATGTGCGACTTGACCCTGGGACTCCAGGATCTTGCCCTGGACCAAGGGACCACTGCTGAGCCATCCAAGTGTCCAAAGAGAAAATCCTTAAAGCAGCTCCAGACAAGAGACTCTTAACTTATATGGGGAGAAATATCAGATTAACAGTAGACCTCTCCACAGAGACCTGGCAGGCCAGAAAGGGCTGGCAGGATATATTCAGGGTCCTAAATGAGAAGAACATGCAGCCAAGAGTACTTTATCCAGCAAGGTTGTCCTTCAAATAGAAGGAGAGATAAGGAGCTTGTAAGATAGACAGAAGGAATATGTGACCACCAAACCAGCTTTGTAAGAAATATTAAGGGGGACCTTGTAAAAGAAAGAGGGAGCACAAAGAAACAATCCACAAAACAGGGACTGTATAGGTAACAGTGATACTAAATTCATATCTTTCAATAGTTACTCTGAGTGTGAATGGGCTAAATAATCCCATCAAAAGACGCAGGGTATGGGACTAGATAAAAAAGTAAGACCCATCTATATGCTGTCTACAAGAGACCCATTTTAGACCTAAGGACACTTCCAGCCTGAAAATGAAGGGGTGGAAAACCATTTATCATTCAAATTGTCCCCAAAAGAAAGCTGGGGTAGCAATCCTCATATCATATAAGTACAGTTTATACCGAAGACTGTAATAAGAGATGAAGAGGGATACTATACCATACATAAAAGGTCAATCCAACAAGACAACCTAACAATTATGAATATTTATGCCCCTAATCTGGAGCCGCCAAGTATGTCAATCAATTAATAACCAAAGTAAAGATATACTTAGATAATAATACACTAATAGTAGGAGAATACAACAGGGCATTCTTAGCAAATGACAGATATTCTAAGCAGAACATCACCAAAGAAACAAGGGCCTTGAATGATACACTGGACCAAACAGATTTCACAAATATATACAGAACATTCCATCCAAATGCAACTGGATGCACATTCTTCTCAAGTGCACGTGGAACTTTCTCCAGAATAGACCACATACTGGGTCACAAATCAGGTCTCAACTGATTCCAAAAGATTCAGATTGTCTCCTGCATATTTTCAGACCACAATGCTTTGAAACTAGAACTCAATCACAAGAAATTTAGAATAAACTCAAACACATAGAAGTTAAAGAGCAACCTACTAAAAGATGAATGGGTCAATCAGGAAATTAGAGAAGAATTAAAAAGATTAATGGAAACTAATGAAAATGAAAATACAACCATTCAAAATCTTTGGGATACAGCAAAACTAGTTCTAAAGAGGGAAATACATCATAATACAAGCCTCCCTCAAAAAACTGGGAAAACTCAAACACACAAGCTAACCTTGCACCTAAAGGAACTGGAGAAAGAACAGCAAATAAAGCCTAAACCAAGCAGAAGAAGAGAGATAATAAAGATTACAGTAGAACTCAATGACATAGAGACCAGAAGAACTGTAGAACAGATCAACAACACTAGGAGTTGCTTCTTTGAAAGGATTAATAAGATAGATAAACCATTTGCCAGCCTTATTAAAAAGAAAAAAGACTCAAATTAATAAAATCATGAATGAAAAAGGAGATCACAACCAATACCAAGGAAATACAAACAGTTTTAAAAACATATTATGAGAAGCTATATGTGAATAAATTAGGAAGTCTAGAAGAAATGGATGCATTTCTGGAACTGGAACACGAAGAAATAGGAAACCTGAACAGGTCAATAACCAGGGAGGAAATTGAAGCAGTCATCAAAAACCTCCCAATACACAAAAGTCCAGGGTCAGATGGCTTCCCAGGGGAATTCTATCAGACGTTTAAAGAAGAAACAATACCTATTCTACTAAAGCTTCTCTGAAAGATAGAAAGGGATGGAATACTTCCAAACTCGTTTTATGAGACCAGCATCACCTTAATTCCAAAACCAGACAAAGACCCCAGCAAAAAGGAGAATTATAGACCAATATCCCTGATGAACACAGATGCAAAAATTCTCAACAAGAGACTAGCCAATAGGATCCAACAGTACATTAAGAAGATTATTCATCATGACCAAGTGGGATTTATCCCCCAGATGGAAGGCTGGTTCAACACTTGTAAAGCAATCAACGTGATAGATCATATCAGCAACAGAAAACAAGAACCATATGATCCTCTCAATAGATACAGAGAAAGCATTTAACAAAATATAGCATCATTCCTGATCAAAACTCTTCAGAGTATAGGGATAGAGGGAACATTCCTCAGCATCTTTTTTTTTTTTTTCATTCCTCAGCATCTTAAAATCCATCTATGAAAAGCCCACAGCAAATATCATTCTCAATGGGGAAACACTGGGAGCCCTTCCCCTAAGATCAGGAACAAGACAGGGATGTCCACTCTCACCACTGCTATTCAACATAGTACTAGAAGTCCTAGCCTCAGCAATCAGACAACAAAAAGGAAAAAAAGGCATTCAAATTGGCAAAGAAGTTAAACGCTCCCTCTTTGCAGATGACATGATACTGTACATAGAGAACCCAAAAGACTCCACCCCAAGATCGCTAGAACTCATACAGCAATTCGGCAGTGTGGCAGGATACAAAATCAATGCCCAGAAATCAGTGGCATTTCTATACACTGAGACTGAAGAAAGAGAAACTAAGGAGTCAATCCTATTTACAATTGCACCCAAATGTATACGATACCTAAGAATAAACCTAACCAAAGAGGTAAAGGATCTATACCCTAAAAACTATAGAACACTTCTGAAAGAAATTGAGGAAGACACAAAAATATGGAAAAATATTCCATGCTCATGGATTGGCAGAATTAATATTGTGAAAATGTCAATGTTACCCAGGGCAATTTGCACGTTTAATGCAATCCCTATCAAAATCCCATGGACTTTCTTCAGAGAGTTGGGACAAATCATCTTAAGATTTGTGTGGAATCAGAAAAGACCCCAAATAGCCAGGGGAATATTGAAAAAGAAAAAAACAGCCAGGGGCATCACAATGCCGGATTTCAAGTTTTATTACAAAGCTTTGGTCATCAAGACAGTGTGGTACTGGCACAAAAACAGACACATAGATCAATGGAACAGAATAGAGAACCCAGATATGGGCCCTCAAAGCTATGGTCAACTAATATTCGACAAAGCAGGAAAGACTATCCACTGGAAAAAGGACAGTCTCTTCAATAAATGGTGCTGGCAAAATTGGACGGCCACATGCAGAAGAATGGAAACTAGAACCATTCTCTTACACCATACACAAAGATAAACTCAAAATGGATGAAAGATCTAAATGTGAGACAAGACTCCATCAAAATCCTACAGGAGAACAGAGGCAACACCCGTCTTGAACTTGGCCACAGCAACTTCTTGTAAGAGACATCTATGAAGGCAAGGGAAACAAAAGCAAAAATGAACTATTGGGACTTAATGAAGATAAAAAGCTTCTGCACAGAAAAAAAAAAAAAAACAGTCAACGAAACTAAAAGACAACCTACAGAATGGGAGATAATATTTGCAAATGACATATCAGATAAAGGGTCAATATCCGAGATCTAGAAAGAACTTATCAAACTCAACACCCAAGAAACAAACAATCCAATCATGAAATGGGCAGAAGACATGAACAAACATTTCTCCAAAGAAGACATAGACATGGCCAACAAGTACATGAGAAAATGCTCCATATCACTTAACATCAGGGAAATACCAATCAAAACCACAATGAAATACCACCTCATATCAGTGAGAATGCCTAAAATTAACAAGACAGGAAACAACAAATGTTGGAGAGGATGTGGAGAAACGGGAACCCTCTTGCACTGTTGGGAATGGAAACTGCTATAGTGCCTCTGGAAAACAGTGTGGAGGTTCCTCAAGAAGTTAAAAATAGAGCTACCCTATGACCCAGCAATTGCACTGCTGGGTATTTACCCCAAAGATACTGATGTAGTGAAACACTGGGACACCTGCACCCCAATGTTCATAGCAGCAATGTCCACAATAGCCAAACTGTGGAAGGAGCTGCAATGTCCATTGAAAGACGAATGGATAAAGAAGATGTGGTCTATGTATATGATGGAATATTACTCAGCCATTAGAAATGACAAATACCCACCATTTGCTTCAATGTGGATGGAACTGGAAGGTATTTTGCTGAGTGAAGTCAATCGGAGAAGGACAATCATCACATGGTTTCACTCATATGTGGAATATAAGAATATAGTGAAAGGGATTATAAGGGAAAGGAGGGGAACTGAATGGGAAAAATTAGAGAGGAAGACAAACCATGAGAAACTCCTAATTCTGAGAAACTGTTGCAGAAGGGGAAGTTGGTAGGGGGATGGAGTAACTGGCTGATGGGCACTGAGGAGGGCACTTGATGGGATGAGCACTGAGCATTATATGTTGGCAAGTTGAACTTAAATAAAAAATAAACAAAATAAAATATCCACTCTTGCAAAAGTTATCATAAGAAAAGCAGGAAACCTAGAACCATTCTTAAGAATTATTGAATTCCATAAAACTTTTATGGCAAAAGATACTATAAACAAAATCAAAAGATAAAAAGACTTAGGAACATACAAACTGTCTGCATCATATATGAGAAACAAAGAATAATTATCATTAATTTACAAAGAGCTTCTTCAAACTGATTAGAAAAGATAAACCAATAAAAATAGGCAAAGTATTTGAAGAGGCAATCACAGAAAATAAAATGCAAAGTCCAATAAATATATGATAATATACTCAAACAGAAGAGCAGATAAAATACAAAATACAAAATGTTTACAAGGTCAAATTTTTCCCTCCGACTGAAAAATTTTAACATCTCAAGAACCAATTAAGTAAAAATAAATTGACTCACACATTGTTGAAAGATGTAACTGTCAAAGGTTTTTGAATAGCCTTCTGGCAATATGGATTAAAATGTATAATGCAGATATCCTTGACCAAGCAATCCAAGCTAGGCAATTTATTTTAAAGACAAAAATAAAATATACATATATAGACGTACGATTTTTTATGAAAACATTATTCTGTTAGCAAAAAAAAATGGAATAATCAGAACAGCTCTCAATATGGAAAGAGTTGACAAAATTATGGTACATTTTTCAAAACTGATCAAATTTTGAGTGCTGACTTGAAAGTGTATTCAAGAAACAGGGGTGTCTGTGTGGCTAATTCAATTAAGCATCAAACTTTTGATTTTGGCTCAGGTCATGATCTCAGGGTTGTGAGATGGAGCCCCCACTACATGAGGAGCTGCTTGGGATTTTCTCTCCCTCTCCCCTTCCTGCACTCTCTCTCCTCCTAAATAAATAAATATGTATTCATGTAATAGAATGAAGTGAAAAACTTATATTGTATCTTGTTTTCATGATAAAATTTCATATGTATAAAACCAGTATAATCTTGCATAAGTAAAAAATATATATACAATGTTAAGCATTACATTTTTTTTTAACAGTGAATACACCGAGGAGGGCAGAAATTGGAGTTTGAGAGAAAACAGTATTAACTTAAAATATTTCCATATTGCTTAAATTATTAAATTAGGCATGTATTACTTTAATGACTGATAGTTTTAGATACAATTGTTGCTCTAATACTGGCCTATGAACCCCTAAATCCCTTTTTCTTTTTGGCTGAGGATAACTGAGCCAATTTCATCTGAATAACAGTAATTTAAAAAATTAGACATAGTGAAATGTAAGACCCTCCTTTCCCAATATTATGTAAGGTGTGTGGGAGATGTGCTGTCAGATGGAAGGAGGGAGTATGGCTGCCTTCGAGAGGAAGAGAAGTGGGCTGTGCAAAGGTTTCAAGGATGGATACAGATGAGCAAAGCTGAAGGGTGCTTTTCTAAGCAGAAGTGGAGTAGGCAGTGAGTTCTATTTTCATGTTCTTCATTCACAAGAAATAGTATCATCAAAAAAGAAAAAATATGCAAACAACCTTCACCCTTCAGAGTACAGCAGAAGGATCAGAGGATGCCATCTGCCTCATGCACTATCACAGGAAATTAATTTTCTAGCAAATCCAGATTTCTACTTCAAACTATCCACTTGAAAAGCAGGGGAAATTCTAGAAGTAAATGGTCAAGGTAACTATGCACAGTATGAGTGAAATATGACTAAGTTATAAAACCAGTGGCAGAGTCAGCCTAGAGAATAGAGGATGGATGCTTCTGGACACTGGCAATCAAAGCATGGTTGACTGGTTATAGCAATGTCTAAGATGGGAGCATTCCTTTGGAATGCACTGGAGGGTGCACATTGATTAAGCACTAAGTACCAGATATTCAACAAACTAGATTTCACTGAATACATATGACAACTGTAGAAAAAGTATTATTACACCTCTATTTTATAGATGAGAAGCTTAGGAAGGGGACTGACTTGTCCTCTGTACAATGCTAATACGTGACAAAGCCATAAACCAAACCTAGTCCAGATAGCAATCTCTATGATCTTTATAATAGGGCGGCTCCAGAACTGGCTTACGGTCACAGAAGGATGTTAGTGAACTGTTAAGTTTCAAATTCAACATATTGACTCTATGTAAGCTATGGGTCTAGAAGAATTTTGCTATGGAGAATCAGAAAAATATGTGACTTGGATATTGCCTTCAGAAAATTTATGTTTGGGGTTTCTAAACTCATAGAAGTAGCTGGCTTCCAGCAGTATATCATATAATTGCCTACAGAATCCAGACAGCAAATATATATGAAAACAAGTAAGCCCAGTAGGGACTGTGCAATTAATATGGCCCAATGTAAATTAGAACTGTGCTTTCAAAAATTGACACTATTATACAAGATCTTTTTAAATAAAGGATGATCAGCCCCTAATGCTTCTCCATTTATCAGCTCAATCTGATTTTTAATTAATCTCTATGCTCAATGTAGATCTCAGGTGAGAGTTAGAGTTCAAGAGTTGCATGCTTTATTGACTGAGCCAGGTAGATGCCCCCAATTTGGCCTGTTCTTGAACTTGGTAGGAATGAATGGTACCTCATGGAAGATTACCTCAAATTTAATGTCTTGTTTCCACCATTAAGGCATATTATTGAAATTACTGACTCTTGTCTAATCAATAGACAATCATTATAGACATTATAGATTGGCTATATTCTGTTCAGTTTGTTTTTTTCAATAATCTCTCAACTGAAGTTTGCCATGACTTCTGAAAGGACATGAAATACCTACATGCAGCAACCTGTGGAGTACCTCAACCACTTCTAATCACGTAATCTCTGTAAGCAACATCTTAAATGCATTCGCCTTTCTCCTGGAGTATAGATATGACACTACACTGATGACGTCCTCCTCCAAGCTCCATAAAACTTCCCTAGGCAACATTCTAAGCAAACAAATATTAAATCACTTCATAACCAGTATATCGGTGGAATACACATATTCCTCTGCTAGCCCTTGAGAGGAACACAAGAAATACAAATCAATTTTGTCTAACCTCAGGGAGCTTACAATCTTTTTGTCCATTCCATAAATTCATTTTTAAAAGTTTTGATAAATTACCATGTGGTAAGCTGTAACTAGCTAGGGAGGCAGGCCACACAAAAACTTTCTCTTTCAAACACAAAATATAGTATTGTAACACCAGCATTTTTATTATTAAATATTAAAGGAGCAAAAGTTTAAGTGCCAATGACTGATAAAAGTCATAGGACTATGAGAGTCTGGAAGCAAGAAAAGTCACAAGATATGTGACCTTCTGTGAGAACTTCTTGTGAAGATATTCAGCTGGTATTTATAAAGAGGAGTTTATTAGCAAACCTCAGAGATATCATGAGTTCAGTTCCAGACCACTACAATACAGCAAATATTGCAATAAAATGAGTCAAATAAATTCTCTGCCTTCCAAGTACATATGAAAGTTAGGTTTACACTATGGAGCAGTCTATTAAGTGTGCAATAACATGTCTACAAAAATAATGTGCATTTCCTGATTTTATAATCCTTTGTCACTAAAAAATGCTAACCATCGTCTGAGCTTTCAGGGAGTCATAACCTTTCTTGCCTCATGTTGACAGCCACTGACTGAAAGTTGGGGTGATTGTGGCAATTTCTTAAAATAAGAAAATGAAGCCTGCTACATTGATCAACTTGTCTTTTCATGAATGATTTCTCTGTAGTAATGTGATACTGCTTGATGGCATTCTACCCACAGCACTTCTTTCAAAATTGTGGGGTCACTCCTCTCAAACCCTGCTACCAACTAAGTTTATATAATACTCTAAATCCTTTGTTGTCATTTCAACAATCTTTACAGCTTCTCCACCAGAAGTAGAGTCCATCTCAAGAAACCACTTTCTTTGCTCATCCAGATGAAGCATCTCCTTACCAATTCAAACTTCTTTTCATGTGATTGAAGCAGTCACATCTTCAGGCTCCACTCCTAATTCTAGTTTTCTTACTCTTTCTATCACATCTGAAGTTACTTCTTGAATCCCTCCCAAGTCATCCATGAGGATGGGAATCAACAAATTGCAAATTCTTGTTAATGTTGATATTTTGCCTTCTTCCCATGAATCATGAATGTTCTCAATAGCATCTAGAATGATAAATCCTTTCCCAAAGATTTTCAGTTTACTTTGCCTAGATCCATCAGAGGAATCACTATCTATAGCAGTTATAGCCTTACAAAATTTATTTTAAAAAATAAGACTTGAAAGTCTAAATTATCCCTTGATCATCCCTCGATCAGTAGGCTGCTGAATGGATGTTGTGTTAGCAGGCATGAAAACAACATTAATCTTGTACAACTCCATCAGAGGTCTTGGGTGACAAGGTGCATTGTCAATGAGCAGTCATATATTGAAAAGAATCTTCTTTTTTGAGTGGTAGGTTTCAACAGTGGGTTTAACATATTCAGTAAAACATGCTATAAACAGATGTGTTGTCATCCAGACATTGCTGTTCCATTTATAGAGCACAGGCCATAATAGATTTAGCATAACTCTTAACTTAAATTCACCACCTGCATTGGCCCCTAACAGGAGAATAAGCCTGTCCTTGAAGCCAGGTATTGACCATTCCTCTCCACCTATGAAGGTTCTAGATGGCATCTTCTTCTGATAGAAGCTGTTTCAGCTACACTGAAAAACTGTTGTTTAGTGTAGTCACCTTGATTAATAGCTTAGCTAGATTTTTTGGATAACTTGCTTCTATATTAGCACTTGCCGGTTTACCTTCCATTTTTATGTAATGGAAATAACTTCTTCCCTTAAACCTCACGAACCTCTGCTAGCTTCAAACTTTTCTTCTGCAGCTTCCTTACTTGTCTCAGGCTTCACAGAATTAGAAAGTTAGGGCCTTGCTTGGGATTAGGCTTTGGTTTAAGGGACTACTGTGGCTGATTCAATCTTCTATCCAGACCACTAACACTCTCTGTCCATCAGCAATAAGGCAGTTTCACTTTCTTATCATTTCTGTGTCCACTGAGCAGCACTTATAACTTCCTTTAAGAACTGTTCCTTTGCATTTACAACCTAACTTTTTGGCACAATGGGCCTAGCTTCCAGCCTATCTTGGCTTTCAACGTGCCTTCCTCACAAGGCTTAATCACCTCTAGCTTTTGATTTAAAATGAAATATGTGATTTTTTCCTTTCTCTTGAACACTTAATGGCCATTAAATGGTTATTAAATGGCCTAAATGCAATATTGTTGTGTCTTAGGAAATAGAGGGACCCAAGGAAAGGGAGAAAAACAAGGGAATGACCAGTCAATGGAGCAGTCAGAACGCAGACAATATTTATCAAGTTTGAGACACCTGGGTGGCTCAGCGGTTGAGTGTCTGCCTTCAGCTCAGGGTGTGATCCCGGAATCTGGGATCGAGTCCCATATTGGGCTCCCGGCAAGGAGCCCACTTCTCTCTCTGCCTCTCTTTCTTTCTGTGTGTGTCTCTCATGAATAAATAAATAAAATTTTCAAAAAAAATTTCTTATCAAGTTCATTGTCTTATATTGGCACAATTTATGGTACCCCAAAAACAATTACAAAGCAACGTCAAAAATCACTGATCACAGAGTACCATAACAAATAATAATGAAAACGTTTGAAATATTGTGACAATTACCAAAATGTGACACAGAGACACAAAGTAAATAAATGCTATTGGAAAAATGGTGCTGACAGTCTTGCTCAATTCAGGGTTGCCACAAAACTTCAATTTGTAAAAAACAAAATCAGTAATGTATACTAAAGTGAAGTACAATAAAACAAGATATGCTCATATTTTGTCATTATCATTTTTTTTTTTTTGGCCTCAACTCCTTCCCAGCGTAAATTTTTAAGTAAATTTCTCTCATTCTGGAAAAATCACTGCACTCTAGGTTTCTGTATTTTTCCCTCATTCCCAACCACAAGTTCTGATTGCCAAGAATACTATTCATAGAATTTTGAACTAGGAAGAGATCTTTTGAACACAGAAAAGAGACCCACTCTCTATACTGAAACAGGGATAGGGGTCTGGAGGCTGGTCCATTCAGCTTCCTCCTCATTTCCCCTCAGCAAAAATCAGGACATCTCAAAAGGAACATATCATCTATTTTTTTAGCCACTGATTTAGATCAACTCACTAACCAAGAGTTTACCAAAGAAGATAAATGTTCAACTGCCAGTAGTTTTAATACTATTTAGTGGTGCCTGCTAACATGAAATTTTCTAGTCCAATGCATCTGTTAACCACTCTCACTTCACCATCAAAATAAACATTACTTCTAATGTATCCTCAAGAGCAACTACATAATTTACAAACAAAACAAAACCAAAAAAACCCATGTTAAATATTTTAAGAAGCTGGCAGAAGGGCATTAATCAAGAGGTCCTTCACATGAAAACTCTGACACATAGGGTGCATGCCCACAAAGTCAGTGGGCTTACCCTTCTTATTTTTAACCCTAAAAATGTAGGCAGTAAATTGGTAACTAGAAAAATGATGAATTCCTGTGAGAGTCACTTCTGGCTTAAACCACTTTTCCCCACATTTTCCATCTAGGAAGTATGGGTGAGTCATTCAATGTGTCTTTGAGGAAGAGTTGGATAGTCTCACTGTAGATTTCAAAACATAGTTCCTGAGATTTGAATTTTACCCTCTAGCAAAAACAGAACAAAAAGTCATAAATAAAAACTCACAACTGCCCATCAGTGACCCATATTTTGCCTCTTTTGCTTTAAGCTTTTTTGTTGCAGACACTGTTCTTGACTCCTTTAAGTGAAGTTCTGAAGTTGGAAAGCAAGGTAAAATATTATAGTGGCCAAGGGAGGTTAGCCTGATTTTTTAGATGAAACAGATGGGCAATCAAGGGATTTGAGCATTCTCTCTCTATCTTATTACATATTTTGAAGTTTTTCTCCAAGAGTAGTGAGTAAACTAAACCTTAGAGAATTAGTTTGATGCAGGTAGACAAAACTCTTCCCTTTTAGTAGCTTTTCATACCCTTCCCCTCACCAGGCTTCAGAGTAGTGAACCCAAGAAAAAATCTTCAGCATCTTTGAACAGTAGAAGGGCTGCTAAAGAAATGCAGCTTGGAAGGGGAGCATCTTATAGTTGGCTTATTTTATTGTATCATGTCTGGCCAGAATCTATAAGGCCATCAGTCTAAAAAATAAGATAATTAACAGGAAAAGAAAGCTTAATTTTTTTCCATATAGTCCCCCACCAAAGAATCACTTGTATTTTACGTTTTAAAACAGGAGGGAATAAATATGTTGGGTTGGCCCACACAACCATTAATTCATAAACTCAGGGATTAACATTTTGCAAGAGTTAACTCATGGTACTCTAAAGCTAAATTATTTCTGACCACATTTGCCTAAAAAATAGAAGATATGAGCATCCCTTCAAGACAACTAACTAAAAATCCTCTCACCCTTGAAAAGAGTGTAATGAAAACTACATAATGCAAAGCAGAAAATAAAACTATTAAAAAAAAAATAAAATAAAACTATTTGTGTCAGGCTTTTGGATGTGGCATTTTTTTAGGAGTAGACTTTCTTAATTATACTGGCAGAAGTAAATGTACATAAGACGGGCTGACACATGGGAAAAGCTATAGCATCCCAAAGCTTTTGAGAAGAAAGGTGTTATCAATTGGGATTTTAGAAGGTAGCTAATTCATTTATGAATAAATACTCCTTAAAAATTCTCATGTGCTCAGGATTAAATGACTTCATTAATATGTAATGATACTTTAAAATTAAGTGATCCCTTCCTGAGTTCCATTTATGGAGATCAAAAGATGACCACATCCATGTCCAGATGTGCAAATGTAATCAGAGGCAGAAAAAAAACAAAACAAAACAAAAAAAAAAAAAAATTGCGTCCTTTACCCCACCATCATCCTCAATTCAGACACCTGCAGTCACTACCTGCCAGAAACTGAACACCTACTTGATTTCTTTTCCTGATCAGGTACTGATATTTGAAGAAGATATCTTTTCATACCCAAACTGAGGTGGATATCCTTTGGTGGAAATGAAGAAGGGACATGAAAACAAGAATTGGAAAGTTGAAAGGCAGTGGCCTTGTGATTTACATTACATCCCACAAGCACAATACTGGAGGCAGCAGGCAGTAGGGAACACATGCATGATATTGCAGGCTAAAGCCAGAGGATAAAGCATTTTGTTTTTCTTTAAATTCATTTTTTCTATTGTTGTTGTTATGCTCTCTATTAGTTCAGAGTAACAGCCACTGGGGAGTAAGATAAGATCCCAGCTCAGTATAGTAAAGCCAAGCCAGATAAATCTCTGCTAGATACGGGAAGTTGGATGGGAAACTGTGAACATCAAACTCTCCTTGAGCTGTAAATCTGAGAAAAGGATTCAATTACTATTCAAAGAGACAGCAGAAATAAAGAAATATCCCACACTGTCTCTTGACAGATTCGGAACGGCACCTACCTCACCCAAGAACAAGTGTTCCTAATTCTATAACTCTTTGAAAATATTATCATAAAGTATTGGAAAGGTCTAACAAATAATAGGCCTGGGTGGAAGATAAATAGATGTAACAATTGTAAACTTCATTTTTTTTTATTACCACTTACTGGGCAGTAAGATCTAGTACTATTTTTTACTTGATATGGAAATGTGTTTCTCTCTCAAGATTATCAAAGCAGTGGGAAACCACTTGTCTTCCTGACTCTTTTTGCCCAGGCAATTTATATTAAGGATGAATTTGCCCACTTCTAATATGTCTCACCATGGAGCATTTCAATTTCTAATTTTATACAAGCTTAAAATGAAAAAAAAAAATACTTGTAAATTCATCTTTTTGATATGTGCAAGTGATATAATAAAAGCAAATTATAATTCTTTGGAGGTCACACACATCAGCATTTTCCTTGCTTTCTTTGGTTCTGCCTTATCTATAATTTTTTGGTTCAATCTGGTTCAATCTGTTGGAAGAATCCCATCCACAAGGACTAATCTGCCAATCACAGTCAGTATAAGATGTAAAATAAAACCTACAGGTCTGTGTTTAGGATCCATAGCCTGTCATCACCACCACTGCCCCCATACCTCAATCTTCTCCACCACCAAGCTCCACTTACCACCCATTCTCCCTTCCATCACTTCACCATCTCTCCTTGTCTCCATCACCATTATCACCATCACCACCTCTTCTCTGTCCTCCATGAATTCCCTCATAACCTCTCATCTCCACTCCTCCCGTGTCCTATTCCTTACTTGACCAATACACTTCCTCCTTTCTTCAGGCCTATTGGAGCTTAGAGATGAGACATGATCTGAAAATCAGGATCTGGAGGCCCTTCCCTCACTGGTTCTCTTCTCTGTGCTGAGTTTCTATGGCTGCCAATAACTTGGTAAACTTGAGCTCTCTCATTCTAGAACTTTAAGAGTCCATTGTAGAAAATAAGCTCTTTCTAAACTCTATGCATGTCCCACCTCTTTTCCAAACTAACCTCTGCCCTCAATTCAGATAAGTAACCTCTGCTTGCTTGGATACTTGACTGCTCTTTCATTCCTCTCCTTAAAGAACTATCAAAGAACCCCGTTTCCCGCCCATATCCAGTCTTCATATCTAAGTCCATCTCTCATATCCAAGTCTATTTTGCCTGATTGTTTATCCCACTCTTACCAAATTTTTGTGTCTAGACCTCACACACTGTACCAAAGCCTTACAGAATTATAATAAGTCTTGTTCCTTTGTTTCTGATTTGCCCTTTCCATTTCCCTCTAGAGTCATTTTACTTTGAAATATAAGTCTTGTTTCTAGCAAGAAGTATCACAGATTTAAGCACATAAAATACTACAAGATTTAGCTTTTTGTGTTCAATTGTTATGAAGAATAGGATGGACACACCATATTTGTTGAGAGTCAATCCAATGTATTAAGCTTTTAGACTTCTTCTGGTGTACTGGAAATGTGAATGTTCCCAATTTGACTCCTCTAAAGGAAATATTGCTGAAAATCTATAAGGTTTCTGAAATTTGAGGTAAGATTCATGTGCCTTGTGTTCTTGCTCAAGAAGAAATAGCATGAATGGCATTGTTAATAAAGAAGCTCCATTATTCTCAAAAGTTTAACTTAAGACCAGTTGATTGCCAAAGAGAAAACATGCTGAATCAATTCATATGACAAGTACTAGTTCATTTTCCAAGAATGTAGAAACAGTAACTTGGATTTGGTTCAACCAGTTTGCTACCAAATCAACAATTAGTATAAAAAGGACATATGAAAATAAAACGCAAGGAAGTGGAGGAAATTAAAATGCAAGTAATGCTTTCCTTTTCCTCAGGTTAGACTCCAATGTTTCATGGTCTAAGAACACATAAAGGTTGAATGACCAGAAGTCATGAATTCAGAGAAAGGTTAAAACAATACTCAAGGGTCTACCAACTACCATATCAATAAATTCCTTGCTATGCCACAATGATTTATTTCCCTGTTTCACTGATTTCTATGTCAGAATTAGGAAAATGCCTTCAGCATCCAAAGGTGCATAATCAAAAATAGACTGCAAAAGAGACTTCATTATAAACAACAGATATAAATTCTGGCAAACTTAAAGAGAACATGATTATTGGAAAGATTGTGGATAGCTAACATAATCAATGGAAAGAGTGCAGAACTAGGCTCTGGGTAGCAGGACCATACCAAGACATATAAGTGTTCATACTGGAATGAAGAAGCTTTAAATATTTTCCACGTTGCCACAGCACCACCAATATTGAAATAAAGAAACTCAATTAGTCAACTTTATCATATGTTCTAACATGCCCACTCCTTGGAGAAGGGATAGAAGATCATGCTGATTAATAGTGCCACCTGGATCATCCATAATTAGAGAAGTTGCTACTGAGGGGTGCCTGCATGGCTCAGTCAGTTAAGTGTCTTTGGTTCAGGTCATGGTCTCCAGGTCCTGTGATTAAGCCCAGGGTGGCAGACTTCCTGCTCATTGGGGAGTCTGCGTCTCCTCTTCCTCTGCCCCTCTCCCACACTCTCTTTCAAATAAATATAAAAAAAGCTTAAAAAAAAAGTTGTTACTCAAAAGTTAATTGGAATGCTATTACATAAAAAAAGTGGTGGGCTGGGTAATGGACACAGAATCGCTAGATAAGCAAGAAATTTCTACTACCTTACCCAATATATTTATGTAAGTTACTTTCTCATTATTTTTCTGTTCAAATGCTCCTGGGATGGTCACTCAGCCATTCAGAGGCATTGTCCTGTCAATACAAACAATCCACAGCATTCTTACAACTGAGTATTCAGGACATGGGATGTGCTAATGTGGCACATTATTTGCTCTGCCCTTATAGACCATGATTCTGAAGAAAACCAACAGGTTGACTTCTGTCCCTGATAATAAATTCAGTGTTTGTCAAATTTTATAAATGTTTTAGCAGAAAAGTTTGAGGGATTATTCTCCTCAGAAAGTTTCTCTACCTCTCCAGAGTCCTCCAGAACAAGGGGGGGAAAAAGGCTTTAACCTCAACCACAGATAGGTTTCTACCCCTGGCTATACTGAATTCTCCTTAGGCAATCACTTGGAATTCAAGACAACTTTTTAGATCTGTCTTGAGAGTATAAAGGAAGGAAGAAGAGAGGGGAAGGACAAGAAACAATGAGGGAAGTTATGCACATCTGCTACCCATTTGGACTGCAATTGTTTCACATGCACTAAGACAACTAACCACGATAAAGCAAAAACATCTGTTGTTCTGACCCCACAGTATGCCAAGTGACCAATGTGACTGATTCCTCTAAATGAAATTAATGAACTAATTAGTCTTCTATTGACCAGTCTGAGAATTTATACTGGAAAATGATAGAAGATTATGGAATTCAGATAAAATCAGACTGAGATTTATATCCCTGTACTTCTATTAACAAGACAAAGGAATATAACCCCTCTGAACCTTATTTGGTGTCTATAAAGTGACTTTATTTTGCTCCTATTCAGTAAGATGATGTTTGTATGGTGACTTGTGCTTTATAGATGCTCAGCAATGATCATTCTCTTTTGTCTCTCTGGTATAATTAAAGGAATAAACTCTGGAACACACACAAATGTATACTCTTCTATATTCCTCACTTATTAACTAAGCATTGGTTGCAAGTCTACACTATGCCGGAAACTGCTCTGGAGACTGGGTATATCCTGGCATACAAGTCAAAAAAAGTTTCTTCCTCATGAAGTTTATAAGGCTAGGGAAAGATAGTAGCAAATAAGTAAATAACTACAAAATAGAGAAGAATAGTAGTGAGTGCATAGATAATAAATTCGCTATATAAATAGTTAAAGATGGCTGCTCTGAAGAGGTAACATTTGAATAATAATAAAAGCTTACCTTGGATAGATATGGAGAAAGATCAACCATATAGAAGCAGCAGCAAAGATTAAGGTCTTAATGAGCAGTGAGCCTCACATTTTTGAAGAACAAGAAGGCCAGCATTAGTGAAGCTTAGAGAGAATGGGATAAACCATTAAGAGAGATCACAAAGCTGGCTCCTGCCAGATCACATAGGGCCTCATAGGCTCTCATGTAGAGTTTAGATTTTATTCTACTCCAATGAAAAACCATGGCAGGGAGGGAGTCTTAAGAAAGTGAAATGATTTGAATTCTGATTTAAAATAATCACACAGACTACTATGTGGAGAATAAATTATCGAAGACCATTATCATCCCCACACTAAAGATATTTCCATTTCCATTCTAATCACACTCTTCCAGGCTACAGTCTAGGTTACCTGTGAATCTCTTCAAATGCATATTGAACATGAAATTTTGAGTACTATCTAAGCAGTCCCAAGTACTAAGAAACTATTTACCTGCTTCTTTGTACATCTATCAACAAAATCTAAGGTCATATTCACTTTTTAAAAAATAACTGCATGTCAAGATGAAGAGTTACAGACTGACTCCTACTTGAAATAATTTTAAAATTGGGCAAAATATATGAGACAAAGATTTTCAGACATTGTGTGTTAGGTAGCACAGGAAAATGATCTCTAAGAGAAGAAAAAACAAGGTAAGTCCTATAACTGCTCTAGCTTATGACCTGCAAAATTTCCACTGAGTCGAGGAGCTAAGTTTGGGAATCAAGTCAAGGTGGCAAGAGTTCTCAGAGCAAAGTACCTAAGAGAGGAAGGCTGCAGATAAAGAGCCCTGGAGATCTGTAGAAAGTTTCCCCATGCAGTTTCAGCTGAGAACTTAGTGCATATAAGCAAGAAAACAACCTAAACTCTGGGAAAGAATCATCAACAAGGACTAGAGGGAACAGTCATTAGAGTTCACATGGGGCCAAAAATAGTTTGTGTCCCCACCAGTCAGAGTGTAAGAACCATGTGTCATGCATCAAGCATTGAATAGAGTATCTAGAAGGATATTGAGTCAATAACAGAGAAAGATTAGACTATTAGACTAAAGTTTACTCTCATTCCACCTTAAAAAACTTAAAAGCAAACCTAGAAAGGATCCAACAATTTCTGTGTAATTTAACTGCATTTCACAATAAAGCCAAAAGAAAAAAAAAATCAAAGGGAAATTAGAAAGTATTTTAAACTTAATGAAAATTTTTAAATATCAAAACTGGTTAGACACAGCTAACAAACTTAGAGGGAAATTTATATGCTTAGTATTTACATATAATATAAGAAAGGCCCCAAATCAATAATCTCAGCTTGACTTTAAAAACTAAAAGCAGAAAACAAAAATTAAACCCAAAGTGAGCAGGAAAAAAGATGAAGTAGAAATCAATAAATAGAAAATACAAAAGCAGTAGTGAAAAATCAGTAAAACCCAGATTTGGTTCTTTGAGTAGATAAATAAAAGCAATAAACCTCTAGCCAGACCAATTAGTGAAGGGGGGGAGGGGAGTCTGAAAGAGAGAATAATTACAGATCCCACAAATATTAACAGGATAAGAAAATATTATGAGCTATATGCCTATAAATTTAATGAATTAGATGAAATGGACAAATTTCTTAAGACACATGTAATTAAAATTCATTCAAGAATAATTACATAATTTGTACAGTCCTATACCTACTAAACATTTTGAATTGTAATTTAAAAACATTTCCACAAAAGGAATTCAAGGATCTGATAGTTTCACTAGTGAATGCTACAAAACATTTAAAAAGAAAATAATTCACTCAGCATAATACCCTCCAGTTCCATCCACGTTGAAGCAAATAGTGGGTATTTGTCGTTTCTAATGGCTGAGTAATATTCCATTGTATATATAAACCACATCTTCTTTATCCATTCATCTTTCGATGTCTCAAGCAGAGCTTTAGACTTCCAAGATGGCCCATAAATATCTGTTGAATGTAATTGAATAAGGAACGAATTAGAAAAATATTTCATCAAGGTAAAATGTATTTATTAATTTATTTACTATGTATTTATTGAGTACTATGAAAATGTTTTTGGCCAAAAAAAAAAAAAATACATCCAAAGAAGCACGATATTATTTTAGAACAACAATTCATCTCCCTTGCTAGTAAAGGCCAGATTTGGTCAATAAATAATTGATAATTTACTGCCTAAAATGAATTGTGAGGGGTGTGTGTGAGTAGCATAGTCCGTTAAGTGTCTAACTCTTATTTTGGCTCAGGTCATGATTACAAGGTCATGAGATAAAGCCTTGTGTCAAGACCATGCTCAGCTCTCAGTCTGCTTGAGATTCTCTCCTTCACCCTCTGCCACTCCCCCCTCTTTCTCTAAATTAAATAAATAAATCTTTTAAAATTTTTTTTAAAAAAATAAAAAAGAAAAAAAGAAAAAGAAAATAATTCTACACAAATTTCTTCCAGAAAACTGAATACAGGGAAATATTTCATAACTTATTTTAATAAGGCCAGAATTAGGGGTGCCTGGGTGACTTAGCTGGTTAAACAGCTGCCTTTGGCTCAGGTCATGAGTCCTGGAATGGAGTCTCATGTTTGGCTCCCTGCTCAGCAGGGAACCTGCTTCTCCCTCTCTTCTGCTCCCCACCCCTAGCTTGTACTTTCTCTCCCCCTCACTCTCAAATAATAAAATCTTTAAAAAAAAATGAGGCCAGAATTATCTTTATACCCAAATCAAACAAAGACACTGAAAGAAAGCAGCAAATAAATACCCCCCTTAAATATATCAAAATCTCTTAGTGTTAGTAAATCAAATCTAATAACATTTAAACAGAAAAATGCACAATGACCAAGAAAGTTTATCTTGGAAATGTAAGGCTGTTTTAATGTTTTAAAATTAGTTAATGTAACTAACCATATTAACAAATTTAAAAACAAAGACCATGATCATCTGAATAAATACAAAAAAATCATTTGACAAGATCCAACAACCATTCCTATTTAAAACTCTCAGGAACGAATGGTATTTCCTCAACCTGATAAAGAGCATCTACAAAAACCTTAGTTATTACCATACTTCATGTTGAATATAGAATGCTTTCCTCATAAGATTGGAAATAGGGCAAATGGTATCTATAGTCAGCCCTTTTATCGTTTTGCCCTTTTACATTTTACTGAGGGTTCCAATTGGTACAATGAGTCAAGAAAATGAATATAGGGCATCTAGAGTGGAATGGAAGAACAATCTTTATTTGCAGATGCCATGCTTACCTGAGTTGCAAATCATACAGAATCCACACAATCAGAATTAATGGGGATAGTAAGATTTCAGGATAAAGGCAAAATAAAGATAACTCAGTTGTATTTCTATATGCCAACAATAAAACAACCAAAAACTGAAATTTTTTTATTTTTATTTTTTTAAAGATTTTATTTATTTATTCATGAGAGACAGAGAGAGAGAGAGAGAGAGAGAGGGGCAGAGACTCAGGCAAAGGGAGAAGCAGGCTCCAGGCAGGGAGCCTGACGTGGGACTCAATCCTGGATCTCCAGGATCCCACCCTGGGCTGAAGGTGGCGCTAAACCGCTGAGCCACCCAGGCGGCCCGAAACTGAAATTTTAAAATATCATTTAAAATAGCACAAAATAGGAAATACATTTTTTAAGATTTTATTTATTTATTCATAAGAGACACAGAGAGAGAAAGAGAGAGAGAGGCAGAGACACAGGCAGAGGGAGAAGCAGGCTTCCTGCAAGGAGCCCAATGTGGGACTTGATCCTGGATCCCGGGATCACACCCTGAGCGGGAAGGCAGATACTCAACCACTGAGCCATCCAGGCATCCCAAAATATGAAATACTACAAAATATGTTTAAGATCTAAAAACTAGAAAACAATGCTGAGAAAAATTAAAGACCTAGAGAGATGGATGTATATTCTATGTTCATTGATTGGATGATTCAGTATTACTAACATGTCCACTCCCCCAAATTGATCAACTGATCAATTCAACATCAGTCAAATCTCAGCAAGCTTTTTGTTTGAAATTGACAGAATTATTCTAAAACATATGGAAATGAAAAGGACAGACCACTAGCCAAAACTTTAGGAAAAAAAAAAAAAAGAAGAAACAAAGATGCATACTATCTGATTTCAAATCTTATTTTGAAGCTATAGCAATCAACAGTCTGCATGTGTAAGTGTGTCATCAATGGAATTTTGACCAAGGTACACAAACAATTCAACAGAGAGAGAATAGTCTATGATAAATGGTACTAGAACAACTGAACAGCTATAAGGAAAAAATAAACCTTTACCTCTATCTCCTACAAAATACAAATTTTAACTAGAAATGAATCACAAAACTAAATTTGAAAGTTAAAACTATAAAACTTCTACAAAAAAATTTTGAGAGAAAATCTTTACACTGTGGGTATGGAAAAGATATCTTAAAGGGCACAGAAAGCACAAACTATAAAGAAATAATTAATAAATTATATTTCATTAAAATCCAAAAGTTCTGATCTTCAAAAGATTTTGCCATAAAAAGGAAAAAGTGAGCCACAGACTGAGAAAGAAAAATCTTTGTAAGAATCTGTCCAACAATGACTTGTATTTAGAAAACATAATGAACCACTCAATAATAAACCCAATAGAAAAACGGGCATAGAGTTTAATGTTTAACCAAAAAATATTTAGAAACACATAAAATGCATATCATTAGTCACCAGGGAAATGCAAATTCAAATCATAATGAGATACCACTACTAGAATGGCTAAAATTAAAAGGACTAAACATACCAATACTCAGTAAGGATATAGAGCACCAGAAAGTCTCTACACTGCTGATGGGTAAGTAAAATGATAGAATCACTTTATAAAAATAATTTGGCAATTTTTTTAAAAAGTTAAACATGGGGGGGTGGGCAGGGCAAGATGGTGGAGGAGTAGGGTCCCCAAGTCACCTGTCCCCACCAATTTACCTAGATAACTTTTAAACCATCCTGAAAACCTATGAATTCCACCTGAGATTTACAGAGAGAACAGTTGGAACGCTACACAGAGAGAAGTATTTTCGCTAACAAGGTAGGAAGGCGGGGGGGGGGGGGGGGGAAAAAACAGAAAAGAATCCAGTGGGGGAAGGGGCCCCCGCGAGGAGCCAGGCTAAGGAGGGCGGGGAGAGAGCCTCAGGGACAGGAAAGCCCCGCCCCAGGGAAGTAGGAACTTAAAAAATCCGCACCAGATTCTTCCCAAACGAAAGGCATTTAGCAGGGAACTTGGGCAGAACTGCAGGAAGGACAGTGGAGCCTCCAGTCTCCCGGAGTCACTAACAGAGGAAGTGCGCCTCGGGGGAGAGCGCGCCACAGACTGTGGGCCAAGCGGGGGAAGGGCTGGAGCGCACGGGGCCTGGGGGAGAAGCTGGTGGGTCAGGCGGGGGTTCCTGGCGGAGGGGCTGCGCCCTGCTGCCTACGGGAGCCAGGGCCAGGAGCAGGATTCCAGCAGCACAGGCCCCGGATCCCAGGACGCTGGGGGACACAGCCCAGGATCCTGTGGTCCCCCCCGGGACAGGAGGAGGTGGGGAGGGCACAGGACAGGAGGACGCTCCTGCTGCGGGGCACTCCCCGCCCCCAGCTGTGCAGATCAGTGCCCCCACCCCTGGAGCATCTAGGCCAGTGCGGACTGGGAGCTGCGGGAGTTACTGTGGGAGCTGACTCTAGGGCTGGAGAGCTAGCCAGTGTCACTGTGTCCTTGGGAGGGGCAGGGCCACCAGGGAACAGGGGCCTCACAGGATAAACAGCTCCCACTGAGCCATGCACCAGCATGGGGTGGAGCATCTCCCCCAGGTGCACACACTTGAGAGTCAGCACAGCAGGGCCCTCCCCCAGAAGATCAGCTGGAAGGACAGGGGAAGAGCAAGTTCTTGACTGAGCAGCACTGGAAAGCTCCAGGGGAAGTCAAGGGATTTACAGTATATAGAACAGAGGATACACTTCCTTTTTTTTTTTTTTTTTCTTCTTCTTTCCAGTACAACTCCTTTTTATATCAGACTGTAAATTTCCAATTTTTTTTCTCCTTTCCCACCTTACCTACAATATTTTGCCACCTCTTCATTTTTAAGATTCTACTTTTTTGACTTTCATATTTCTACAATTATAGATCCTAGATACATTTTCCACTTCTAGATTCCCTTCAACATACTCAATTATGGGAGATATACAAGATATGTTTTTTTGTTTGTTTTGTGTTTGTTTTCTCGCTCTCATTTTGTTCTACAATGGTGGAAGTTAATACCTTCTAAAACATGACCAGTATACACCCAGAACCAAGTGGTATACCGTGCTGGTTCATTCTGTGAGATTCTTCATTCCCATTCTGCCCCCCTCTTTTATCTCATTTATGTTTTGGTGCTCAATATTGGGGCCCTCTACAAGTATTTCTGGTATAAATAAATTTGGGACTGAGCATCTTCTAACATACAGAACTTAATATACTCAGAACCAAGAGGATCACCCTTAGAAACCCTCAGGTATACTACCTTCTCCCTCCACTACAACTTCTGCACCACCACCATCTCCCAGTACCCCCCCCTTTTTTTTCTTCTCCTTTTTCTTTTTTCTTTTTTTTTTTCTCTTCTTTAGGGTTCCTAGCCTTTTATTTTTTACTACTTTGTTTTAAAATTTGTTTTTCACTTTAATGGTTCCTTTGTTTTATTTCATTTGATCTTTGTTTTCAATTTCTGGTCTCTGACCTTGTCAGAATCATCAAGGGTGAAATTTACTTAGGTGGTGGTTGATATTCTTGACTCAGCCCACTCATACAGCCACTCTGCACTGAGCAAAATGACTAGAAAGAAGAACTCACCACAAAAGAAAGAATCAGAAATAGTACTCTCTCCCACAGAATTACAGAATTTGGATTACAATTCGATGTCAGAAAGCCAATTAAGAAGCACAATTATAAAGCTACTGGTGGCTCTGGAAAAAAGCATAAAGGATTCAAGAGACTTCATGACTGCAGGATTTAGATCTAATCAGGCCAAAATTAAAAATCAATGAAATGAGATGCAATCCAAACTGGAGGTCCTAACAACATGGGTTAATGAGGTAGAAGAACGAGTGACTGACATAGAAGACAATTTGATGGCAAGGAAGGAAGCGGAGGATAAAGGAGAAAAACAATTAAAAGACCATGAGGAAAGGTTAAGGGAAATAAATGACAGCTCAAAAGGAAAAATCTATTTTTAATTGGGGTTCCAGAGGGCGCCCCGAGGAACAGAGGGCCATAAAGCATATTTGAACAAATCATAGCTGAGAACTTCCCTAACCGGGGGAGGGAAAGAGGCATTCAGATCCAGGAGATACAGAGATCCCCCCCTAAAATCAATAAAAACCGTTCAATGCCTCAACATTTAATAGTGAAACTTGCAAATTCCAAAGATAAAGAGAAAATCCTTAGCAGCAAGAGACAAGAGATCCCTAACTTATATGGGGAGAACTATTAGATTAACAGCAGACCTCTCCACAGAGACCTGGCAGGCCAGAAAGGGCTGGCAGGGTATATTCAGGGTCCTAAGTGAGAAGAACATGCAGCCAAGAATACTTTATCCAGCAAGGCTCTCATTCAGAATAGAAGGAGAGATAAAGAGCTTCCAAGATAGGCAGAAACTGAAAGAATATGTGACCACCAAACAAGCTCTGCCAGAAATATTAAGAGGGATTCTGTAAAAGAAAGATGAAGTCCAAGGAAACAATCCTCAAAAACAGGGACTGAATAGGTATTATGATGACACTAAATTCGTATCTTTCGATAGTAACTCTGAATGTGAATAGGCTTAATGATCCCATCAAAAGGTGCAGGGTTTCAGACTGGATAAAAAAGCAAGACCCACCTATTTGCTGTCTACAAGAGACTCATTTTAGATCTAAGGACACCTACAGCCTGAAAATAAAAGGATGGAGAACGATTTACCATTTAAATGGTCCTCAAAAGAAAGCTGGGGTAGCCATCCTCATAGCAGATAAATTAAATTTTATCCCAAAGACTGTAGTAAGAGATGAAGAGGGAGACTATATCATACTTAAAGAATCTATCCAACAAGAGGACCTAACGATCATGAATATTTATGCCCCGAATGTAGGAGCTGCCAAGTATATCAATTAATAACCAAAGACAAGACATACTTAAATAATAATACACTTATACTGAGAGACTTCAACACAGCACTTTCTGCAATGACAGATGTTCTAAGCACAACATCTCCAAAGAAACAAGAGCTTCGAATGATACACTGGACCAGATGGATTTCAGGTATTTGCAGAAGTTTACATCCAAACGCAACTGAATACACATTCTTCTCAAGTGCACATGGAACTTTCTCCAGAATAGACCATATACTGGGTCACAAATCAGGTCTCAGCTGATACCAAAAGATTGGGACTGTCCCCTGCATATTTTCAGACCATAATGCTTTGAAACTTGAACTCAATCACAAGAAGAAATTTGGAAGAAACTAAAACACATGGAGTTTAAAGAGCATCCTTCTAAAAGGGTCAAACAGGAAAATTAGAGAAGAATTTAAAAGATTCATGGAAACTAATGAGAATGAAGATACAACCATTCAAAATATTTGGGATACAGCAAAAGCAGTCCTAATAGGTAAATACATTGCAATTCAAGCATCCCTCAAAAAATTGGGAAAAACTCAAATACACAAGCTAACCTCATACCTAAAGGAACTGGAGAAAGAACAGCAAATAAAACCTACACCAAGCAGAAGAAGAGAGTTAATAAAGACTCAAGCAGAACTCGATAAAATAGAGGCCAGAAGAACCATAGAACAGATCAAGTAAACCAGGAGTTGGTTCTTTGAAAGAATTAATAAGATAGATAAACCATTAGCCAGCCTTATTAAAGAGAGAAAAAACTCTAATTAATAAAATCATGAATGAAAAAGGAGAGATCACCACTAATACCAAGGAAATACAAATGATTTTAAAAACATATTATGAGCAGCTATATGCCAATAAATTAGGCAATCTAGAAGAAATAGGTGCATTTCTAGAAAATCACAAACTACCAAAACTGGAACAGGAAGAAATAGAAAACCTGAACAGGCCAATAACCAGGGAGGAAATTGAAGCAGTCATCAAAAACCTTCCAAGACACAAAAGTCCAGGGCCAGATGGCTTCCCAGGGGAATTCTATCAGATGTTTAAAGAAAAAACAATACCTATCCTACTAAAGCTGTTATGAAAAATAGAAAGGGATGGAATACTTCCAAACTCGTTTCATGAGGCCAGCATCACCTTAATTCCAAAACCAGACAAAGACCCCACCAAAAAGGAGAATTATAGACCAATATCCCTGATGAACACAGATGCAAAAATTCTCAACAAGATACTAACCAATAGGACTCAACAATACATTAAGAAGATTATTCACCATGACCAAGTGGGATTTATCTTCCAGATGCAAGGCTGGTTCAACACTCGTAAAGCAATCAACGTGATAGATCATATCAACAAGAGAAAAAACAAGAACCATAGGATCCTCTCAATAGATGCAGAGAAAGCATTTGACAAAATATAGCATCCATTCCTGATCAAAACTCTTCAGAGTATAGAGATAGAGGGAACATTCCTCAGCATCTTAAAAGCCATCTACGAAAAGCCCACAGCAAATATCATTCTCAATGGGGAAACACTGGGAGCCTTTCCCTAAGATCAGGAACACGACAGGGATGTCCACTCTCACCACTGCTATTCAAAATAGTACTAGAAATCCTAGTCTTAGCAATCAGACAACAAAAAGGAAAAAAAGACATTCAAATTGGCAAAGAAGTCAAACTCTCCCTCTTTGCAGATGACATGATACTGTACATAGAGAACCCAAAAGACTCCACCCCAAGATCGCTAGAACTCATACAGCAATTCGGCAGTGCGGCAGGATACAAAATCAATGCCCAGAAATCAGTGGCATTTCTATACACTAACAATGAGACTGAAGAAAGAGAAATTAAGGAGTCAATCCCATTTACAATTGCACCCCAAAGTATAAGATACCTAGGAATAAACCTAACCAAAGAGGTAAAGGATCTATACCCTAAAAACTACAGAACACTTCTGAAAGAAATTGAGGAAGACACAAAAATATGGAAAAATATTCCCATGCTCATGGATTGGCAGAATTAATATTGTGAAAATGTCCATGCTACCCAGGGAATTTACATGGTTAATGCAATCCCTATCAAAATACCATGGACTTTCTTCAGAGATTTGGAACAAATCATCTTAAGATTTGTGTGGAATCAGAAAACACCCCAAATAGCCAGGAGAATATTAAAAAAGAAAACCAGAGCTGGGGGCATCACAATGCCAGATTTCAAGTTGTACTACAAAGCTGTGATCATCAAAACAGTGTGGTACTGGCACAAAAACAGACACATAGATCAATGGAACAGAATAGAGAACCCAGAAATGGGCCCTCAACCCTATGGCCAACTAATATTTGACAAAGCAGGAAAGACTTTCCACTGGAAAAAGGACAGTCTCCTCAATAAATGGTGCTGGGAAAATTGGACAGCCACGTACAGAAGAATAAAACGAGACCATTCTCTTACACCATACACAAAGATAAAATGGACGAAATATCTAAATGTGAGACAAGAATCCATCAAATCCTATAAAAAACAGGCAACACCCTTTTTGAACTTGGTCACAGCAACTTCTTGCAAGATACATCTATGAAGGCAAGAGAAACAAAAGCAAAAATGAACTATTGGGACTTCATCAAGATAAGAAGCTTTTGCAAAGCAAAAGATACCGTCAACAAAACTCAAAGACAACCTACAGAATGGGAGGAGATATTTGCAACTGACATATCAGATAAAGGGCTAGTATCCAAGATCTATAAAGAACTTATTAAACTCAACAGCAAAGGAACAAACAATCCAATCATGAAATGGGCAAAAGACATGAACAGAAATTTCACCAAAGACTATAGACATGGCCAACAAGCACATGAGAAAATGCTCCACATCACTGGCCATCAGGGAAATACAAATCAAAACCACAATGAGATACCACCTCACACCAATGAGAATAGTGAAAATTAACAAGACAGAAAACAACAAATGTTGGAGAGGATGCAGGAGAAAGGGGAACCCTCTTGCACTGTTGGTGGGAATGTGAACTTGTACAGCCACTCTGGAAAACTGTGTGGAGGTTCCTCAAAGAGTTAAAAATAGAGCAGCCCTACCACCCAGGAATTGCACTGCTGGGGATTTACCCCAAAGATACAGATGCAGTGAAACGGCAGGACACCCCAATGTTTCTAGCAGCAATATCCACAATAGCCAAACTGTGGAAGGAGCCTCGGTGTCCACTGAAAAATAAATGGATAAAGAAGATGTGGTCTATGTATACAATGGAATATTACTCAGCCATTAGAAATGACAAATACCCGCCATTTGCTTCGACGTGGATGGAACTGGAGGGTATTATGCTGAGGGAAGTAAGTCAATCGGAGAACAAAAAACATTATATGGTCTCATTCATTTGGGGAATATAAAAAATAGTGAAAAGGAATAAAGGGGAAAGGAGAGAAAATGAATGGGAAATATCAGAGAGGAAGACAGAACATGAGAGGACTCCTAACTCTGGGAAATGAACAAGGGGTGGTAGAAGGGGAGGTGGTGGGGGGGCTAGGGTGACTGGGTGATGGGCACTGAGGGGGGCACTTGACAGGATGAGCATTGGGTGTTATGCTATATGTTGACAAATCAAACTCCAATAAAAAATATACAAAAACAAGTTAAACATACTTTTGCCATACAGCTCAAGCATTCCACTCCTATCCAATAGAAATGAGAACATATATTCACATAAAAATTTGCACATGAAACCTCAGAGCAGCTTCACTTATAAAAAGCAAATACTGAAAAATCCAATGTCTATTAACTTTTGAATGAATAAACAATTTATGGCATACTAAAGGACGATAAAAGAATGAACTACTGATATATACATCAATATGGATAAACCTCAATTAACACTAAGTGAGGAAAGCCAGGGAAGGAAGGAAGGAAGGAAGGAAAGAAGGAAGGCAGGCAAGGAGGGAGGAGGACTGAGGGAGGGAGGAGGGAGGGAGGAGAGAAGGTACTCTATGATTCCTTTTGCATAAAATTCTAGGAAATCCAAACTAATTGATTGCTAGAGACAAAAATCAGGTCATTTATTGCTTTGTGGCCTAGTACATTTTTATAAATGTGCCATGAGTGCTTTAAGAGAATATATACCCTCTAATTGTTGGATATATAATTTGTTTATTTCTACTAAATTAAGTTTGTTAATTTTGTTATTCTATGTCCTTTTAAATATTTTTTTTCTTTGGGACACCTGGTGGCTCAGTGGTTGAGCCTCTGCCTTTAGCTCAGGTCATGATCCCAGGGTCCTGGGATCAAGTCCCTTATCAGGCTCCACAAGGAGCCTGTGTGTGTCTCTGCCTCTGAATCTCTCATGAATAAATAAAATCTTAAAAAAAAATTTTTTTTATTCTATTCTCCTAACCTACCAATTACAGGGAGACATTTGTTAAAATATCCATTCTGTTTGTCAATTTGTTAACTTTGATTTATATATATTGAGGCTATAGTATTAATCACAAACAAGTTTATAACTGCTACATTTCCTCCTCTCATTAGGTCAGGAAACGTTATTAGGGATCATGAAGTCTATTTTAATATTACTATAGCTATATCAGCTTTCTGTTAATAATTTCTATACCTTTTCCCTTTATTTCCAGTTTTCTATATCCTTAAGTTTAAATGGGTGCCTTATAAACATGTATCTAGATTCTCTCTTAAGATTTATTTGTGAGAGAGAGAGAATGTGGTGGGGAGGGGCAGAGGGAGAGGGAGAGAGAGTCTGTTAAGCAGACTCTGCACTGAGCAAGAGCTGGATGCAAGGCTCTATTCCCAGGACCCTGAGATCATGACCTGAGCTGAAACCATGAGTCAGATGCTTAGCTGACTGTGCCACCTGTAGATTCTCTTGTATCAATCTCATAATCTTTGTTCTAAGTACTAAACTCAGTCCATATACATTTATGGTGATTATTTGCATAATTTGATTTATTTCTATCACCTTACCCTACAAGTAAAAACTTAGTCCATTTATGTAGAGGTTATCTTCAAAGTCAAAAATTAATCAATGTTTCTATACATTTTCTGAACTAGAACTGTGAAACATTTGAACTTTAATCATATAACTCCCAACTTAAATGTTACTTTTGCCCAGTATTTTAGTTCCACTTTTTTTCAATCAACTCCCCTCCCATTAAAGGTTATTTAGGTATATCTTTACAGATTTCTTTGATCAGTATTCATTCTCAAAACTCATTGTGGTTCAATTTTCTTCTTCCTAAAGAACATCTTATATAGAAGGTTTTTTCAGTGAAGATGAGTGGTAAAACCCCTTAGTTTTGCTTTTCTGAGGATAATAATAACACCTTTATTGTGGGTATAGGATGCTTCACAACATATTATTCCAACAGTAACTCTACTAGTATCTAGTATGTATTATCCCTGGGTTACAGATGAGGACATATCTCTGAGAAGGTTGGCTTACTTCACCAGTGAGTAACTGATGAAAGCAGGACTCTACATGGAGCAACTTGACTCCAAAGCTCAAAACCCTAATTTCCCAATGCACTAGGAAGGGAAGTTAGAGTTGGGGTAGGGATCAAAGGGGTGGATGCAGGAGTCTAATAGTGATGCTCCAAGAATAAGAGTGCTAAACAGAGCAGTTGCAGCTTCTGGAGAATACTTAGGACATTTCCTATGCCTCCATTTAAGTTTTGCTTTGTTTTGTTTTGAGAAAAAACAAAAATTGAAAGGCTATGCATCTCAAAGTTATACCTTCTCAGAGTAGGCTGACTCTCAGGTTCTTCTACGAACCTCCCATCAAAACATAGTTCTAGCTTCCAAATGAGCCCTCAGGGGAGGTGATAATTCCATAAGTCTTTTTAGTAATTAAACAGCCTTCAAGCACGACTTTTCTTTCACCTTGTCTGATTTTTCCTTTCTTTGGTCACCAGGAACTTTCACCTAGCTTTGCTTAGACACCACCTCTGGTTTTCCCAAGACACTGGCATTCTATTACATGCCTCTCATGTGTCCTGGTGAATTCCACGGACTAAACTATAATCTAAAAAAATATCAGACAAGAGGTATGGAAACTGAAAGGAACTCAGACACTGAAGTCACATGTTCCTAGTTCTCTATTAACTCTGCTGACAGAGACATCTGGAGTGTGTCCCTAACAGTCATCCTTTCCAACAGTTGATGGGAACTATTTGTAGTCCCCAGCCCCAAGCTCTTGCTCATGCAATTCTACTCATCCAGAATTCTTTCTGAGTATTCCCTACTGGGGTAAATGCCACCCACCTTCTCAGAGTGGCCCACCACCCACCTCTCACTTAGCTTTCCTTCTTTAACCCACATGGTTTCCTCCCAAAGCTGCACAAAAGCAGTTCAAAGTACTGTCCAACTGTTCCTATCTTTATCTTTTCTTCCCTGGTAGATTATGAGCTCCCCATATGCAGTGAATTATTTCTTTGTAACCCCTTATGGTAATTGCATAAAAATGACAGCATAGTGGAGGCTCAAACAAATTTATGCTGATTAAGTGACTATGTTCTGTGATAAACTATAGCTGTTAATAATGATTACCTCCCCAAGATATGTGAACATGTAGAATAGAGAAAATAGAATTTTCAAATCAAATGCAGGTAGGGTCAAGTCTAAGGCTTGATTGAGTATACTGCTGAGTAGTTATGTGATCTTGGACTATTATCTTACAGCTCCAAATCTATGTTTTCACGTAAAAATGAATTTCCAAGGATCTCTGAGGATTAAATGAAATTGTCTGTCAAAGTGGCTAGCACTGGGCTAGGACATAGTAGAGGCTCTAAATGTGTCAATGTTCCTTTTATTTCCAAGGAGAAAGATTTCTTGGCAAATAAACTCACATTACCTCAGTTTCTACAGAGCAACAACCTCAAGAAATCATTGTATGCAAAATAAATGCTCTTAATTTCAGTCCCTGATCTCATAACTGAGCTTCTTGAAATATAAACCAATAAAAAAACTAGACAGTTTGTTTAAATACATGGATTGGGTGATTGTGATGAACTAAAATTTGAGAAACTTGGATATAAAATACACTTACTTTGAACCAATTTCATTGTAGTCAAGATTCTGGTACACCAGCTGGACAAAACCTCTTCTTACAGAAATCTCTCTTGAAAGTGATTATTTCTTCCTGTTTATGCTTCTTATCACAAAAACACGCTTTACTTACCATGCATAAATATATATTATCAAACTATTAAAGCATTTGAGGAAATAGCAAAAAGTTAGAAATACTCTAAATGTCTATCAGTAAGGGACAGTTTCTTGGTAGTCACATGATGCAATTACATTCAATAGTGTGAATTCACTAGATCTACATGCATCTAACAACATGGATCACTCTCTAAAATATTGTTAAATGAAACAAGTTTCTAAACATTCACATAAATATTGCAAAATACGAGAGAGTATTAAGTTTTTGTGTATACTAGAAATAAAAACATATGGACTAGAAGGATTCATGCAAAATTTACAATGAGAATTAACTGTAGGTAAGGAGAAGACTGGAATTAATGAAATATAGAGACATCTATTTAAGAGAAAAATGAGAAAAAGAAATTTTTAAAATAGGTAATTTGTCAATTTCGCATTTATCAATTTTCTATCATGACTACATGAATGTTAGTAATACTTTCCATGTTTTTTTTCTATTTAGGTTTTCTTTTCCAAATTAGAAAAGAGTAGTTATTTGAAGTTTAATGTCTGAAAACATTATGAGGGAAATAAAACAGCTATAAAGCAATGAGTGATAGAGATAATAGAGCAACATAAAATAGCAGAAGAAAAGACATGAGTCAGCTGTGATTTCTGTAATTACACTGATTGAATTTTGTGGTTATTTGGGAAAAGGAGGTTCCATTCCCACACGTAACAGTGTTACAAAACAGCAGCTTGAGGTTTCAGGGGCACCTTGCTTCTGATAGGCACGTCTTTCACAGGGCTTTTGGGAATAACTTTTCCAAGACTCATCCTGGCTCCTAAAACTTTCAATCAAATTACACACAAACAGAACCACCTGAACATTACAATTACCCTGTCCTGTCACCTTCTGTATGGAGTAATCCTTATTAATGTTCTAGCACTTCAAAAACCAGGAGATAGGGACGCCTGGATGACTCAGCGGTTGAGCGTCTGCCTTTGGCTCAGGGTGTGATCCTGGAGTCTGGGGATTGAGTCCTGCATTGGGCTTCCTGCAGGGAGCCTGCTTCTCCCTCTGCCTGTATCTCTGCTTCTCTCTGTGTCTTTCACGAACGAATAAATAAAATCTTAAAAAAAAAAAAAAAAAAAAAAACAGGAGATAGCATTTTGTAAGAGATCTAACAATGTGCCCCTGTGATGTCCCAGCATATTACATACATTATTTTAGTTCTCATGAGGTAACATGCTACCATATGTTACAGGTGAAGAAATGGGTACTTATGAGATTAAGACCCATAGCCAAAATGGGGTGACTATAAAGTGTCATGTGTCTGAGTCCCCACAGAAAACATCTCTACTCTTTCCTGCTAAGAGGGAAAGTATGTGGGGTTAGGCAATAGCAAAATAAATTATGTTGGAGGCAGAAGGGCAATTATTTGTGTCTTAAGTGGTGTGAGTGTGATTATCAAAATGTAGAAAGCAGACCGTCTCTGGATGGCTGATGGCAGATTTTCCATCGCTCTTAATTACTATTCAATTACATTCAACATGTCTGCAGCAACGATAACATTGACTAGAAACTAAGCAGAAGGTTCTGCCTTTTTTTTTTTTTTTTTTTTTTTAGAAGGTTCTGCCTTGATTGATTTTACCTTATCTTGGAGCCCCCAGCCCTAGAGCTCACCTCCAGCCAGACCCCAAGCAAAAGCCCACTAACATCCCTTGCCATGCACCTGCCATCAGTTCAGCTTTGGTTAACAAACATGTAACCACTGAGAGACAGAAGTGATTTGCACTCCCATGTTTCAATATTCAAAAGCCAGTAGTCTTTTCTGCATACTAACTGACTTTCCTGTTTAAATAGCAGCAAATAGAAGAGAATCTTAATTAATATTTGCCTGTAGTGAGAAACTTTAAGGAATAATCTTCTGGGATTAATCATAAACCTACTCCCTTTTATCTCATTCTGAGTTCTGTATGGGATACTTAAAATCCATAGGACTTCTAAAACATTAGATAGGAAAGAAACAGCCCACCTTGGTTTTCCCAATCTCTGCATTTGCCCATGCTTGACTGTCTCACTTCACAGGAGACAGCTGAATGAATGTTCATTTCCTAATAAATTCTTAGAGAAATAAAGACATGGGGAAAACTGTGACACAGGAGCTTGAGTAGTCAGCTATGAAGGCTGCATTCCATTAGCCCTTTAAGACTTTAATAGAGAGAAAGGCATTAACTCAAATTGGAGTCTATAAATGGTTCTGGTCATGCTGCCTAAGTTTGGGATTCCAAATACTACAAGGAAGCTTTGCCATTAAGTTTGTCAATTAATTCCTCAAGCCCAAAGGGGATTCGAAAGAAGATTAAGCCATATGCTACTGATTCATTTACACTTAACTCAGCAATATGTTGTTTAGAAAGTAAGATGGGTGGGGGGGAGCACAAGGGAACCTTGAAGTGCCTTTTTAATACCATTAAAGATTTATTTGCTTCATAATAGTAAAGTAGAGATTATTTCCCCAAATGTAATTCAAGTCTAATCTCACTTAACACCTTCAAAGTAAGGTGAGGTTGGAAACAGCTGGCTTTCAGCTGACTGTGCTCAACACATGCTTGAGAAGATCAGACTTCTGAGTTGAGGAAAGGCAATCTATAGGAAAGAGCCCTTAGGAAGGGCTGATGACATTGCATTTACTGTTCATTTCTCTCCAGTGCTTATCACTCCTCCCAGTTCTTGGTGGGAAGATCATTTCATATGCTTTTTCCAGCTGTTACGGGCTAAGTGTTGGGCAGAAGTCAATATGGAGACAAAACTTTTCAGTATATTCTTTTGTTTAAAAAAGTCACGTGACTCAAGAACCCAATGGTGGCACAATCTCCATATTTTCCTTTGCTTCAATTTGCCTTCTAACCCATCTCCCTCCACATTTCAAATGGTTCTCAAGCTTCTAAAGGCCAGAGGGGAACTGTTAACAAAGTGTACTGTGGCTGGAAGAAACCAAGGCAAATGAAGAAATCCCACATTTCTTCACATTATAAAGCCTAAATTGTCCTTTTATGGATTTCCAAAATAATAATTTCTATGTATAGGACACTATAATGGGTAACATTTGGAAAGATAATGGCTCCATTGATCATCTTCCTAGAGGCTGGCTATTAAGAAGGCAAAGGTGGTGGCACATTACAAATCTTCTCCTTGGATTTATTTATATCCTCTATTTTCTGAGGTAACCCAGAAACACATAGAGAGAAATTAAAATGCATAGATGGAATTCTGGAATGTTAGTGATGATGGTAACCATATAGTGTGATTCTCCCTGAATTCCTCCATTAAAAGAAAGCAACTAAAATAGCAAATCACACAGACAATATCCACAACAAAATTTTAACAAAGGATTATTTCTATGAACTCCAAAATATAAACAGGTGGGGAATGATCATGTAGAGCCAAAAGGCCCTTGTGATATCAGTATCTCTATGGGATGATGAAGAAGAAAGTCATGGGGCATTATGTACATTCTGAGAACAGAAGAACCCCTAAGATTGTGCATTCTCCAAAGATTCCTTGTTGACAACACAGGCTAGTTGAGGACAGCAGAAAACCCTGGGAGGAGCTGTCACACTTCCTTGTAGACATCCGGGTAACAAGGTATCTGTGGAGAAGTCTGAAAGTACTGAAAGAAAACATGACCTATCAACTCTCAAAACTAATCAACTCCCTTTCCCAGGACAAAGTCCCACACTGAGAAGAAACGACCAGAAGGAGATTCCAAATTGAGCAGGGAAGTGATGACAGGTATACAGGAAAAATAAAACCCTGATAAAGGTGGGGGACCACCAGAGGAGGCAGCTCTCAGAATGTACAACATACTTCACTTTGAGAAAAAGGAATCAAAGCAGCAGCTCTAGAGACCTGAAACTAGAATAAGTACTTCAACCCAACCCTTCTCCCTGAATGTACAGGAAAACCAGTTTCACATAAAAGTGAGCAATCAAAAAGAATGGAGGTAAAGCACTGTATCAAGTTCTCATAAGCAACTATAGAGAAGATGGACAAATTAACACCCGTACAAATAATAAAAATACACCAGAACAAGTCTGCAACACGAATCAAAACTGTAGCCTACTCTCAAATAAGCCAAAAGGCACATAGATATAAGATAAAGAAGTACAACATAAAAGTAGGTGAAATAAGATGAAGAAAAATAAACTGCCAAAAAAATTACAGAAATGAAAACTAAGAAGAAACACAAGAGTAAATGAAACACAAAAGTTAAGGGAAAAAAAGTAACAGGTATAGAAAAAATTTTCTAAAGAACCAATATACCAGGGACACCTGGATTGCTCAGTGGCTGAGCATCTGCCTTTGCCTTAGGTCATGATTCCTGGGTCCTGGGATGGAGTCCCACATCAGTTCCCCGCAGAGACCCTGCTTCTCCCTCTGCCTATGTCTCTGCTTCTCTCTGTGTCTCTCATGAATAAATAAAATCTTAAAAAAAAAAAAAAGAATCAATTTTTTTTTTCTCCAACAGATTTATTTGGAAAGGAATGGATTTTGAGGAGAAAAAACATGGGGCAGAGGTATGGAATAGAAAATAAATACAAACGTAAGCTGTTTTTTTAATTGTTTTATAACCACAACAAATTCGTACAGAGAATGCCCTGTACAAAACAACACAATAAAGGTTCAAAGATCGAGGTGTTCCCCTAGGCAAGGCTGAAGATTTCAGTCTCTGGTATTTGGAATTTTAGTCCTTGGTTTTGGATGGATCACTGGGTGTGTGACACAGTCCATGCTTTTAACCAGATTTGAACAGAAGAATGGCCACTTGGCCCAGGTAGAAGTAGATGAAGTGTTTGGTTTCATGTATCACATAACTACCGAAGTTCCTCCCCACGATGCAGTGCCAGGTGGGGTTGTACTTCTTGTCAAACTCCTTCTTAATATGGGCCGCAATGTCCTTCTCTTTGTTATATTTCTCCAACGCCTGAGTCGCACACTCCACCGAGTCCTGTTGCATCTCCTCTGACAAGCTTTCCATTGTTATGTAACAAATATACCCAAAACTTAGGGCTTCAAACAATAATGACATATTATCTTTCATGGCTTCTGAACATCAGAGAACACATAAATGAGATCAATTATTTCTACTCCGTGAGGTCTACAGCCTCAGCTGGGAGGATTTGAAGGCTGGAATCGACCAAACACTATTCCGTCATATGCCTGGCAGTCAGTACTGGTAATTTTCTGAGTGTCTGGCTGGGTCTATTGGCTGGAACAGCTGTATATGGTCTTTCCAGGTGGTGTGAGCCTCCTTGAAACACAAAGGCAGGATTTCAAGGACAAGTATCCCAAAGAATGCCAGGAGGAAGCTGCATTATTCCTATGGCCTAATCTCAGAAGTTGTAGAGTATCCCTTATTATGTCATCCATTGGTCAGTGTAGTTACAAGGCATGACCCTGATTCAAGGAGAAGAAACAGACTCTGCTTGTGAAGGAAAAGTGTGTCAGTCCCGCTGTGAGGAGGACATGTCGGGAAAATAAATATGCAGACATGACCATCTTTGGAAAAATATATCTGGACACAAGACCTAATAGAATTTCTAAAGTACGGGCACCTGGGTGGCTGAGGTGGTTAAGCTTCTAACTCTTGATTCCAGCTCAAGTTATGATCTCAGGGTTCTAGGATCAAGCCCTGAGTCACCTCTGCTCTCAGCAGGGAGTCTGCTTAAGGTTTCTCTCTGTCTCCCCCAGCTGACATGTTCACTAACACAAGCAAAGATAAATAAATCTTAAAAAATAATAATAATTTCTGTAGTAAACCAACACAATGAGACAAAACAAATTTCAAACTTTAATTGAAGAAAGCTTCCCTAAAAGTTTTACCTAAAATAAAAAAAGTGTTGACATTATGTTCTATAAGGGTACACAACTAGCTGGGGAAAAAAAAAAATCAACCCAGAAGAACCCAAAATAAGACATTCTAGTAAAGTTACCAAACTATAAAGAAAAAAGAAAAAAATTCCTTTGGACATTCATGCAAACCAACCAATTCACTTATAAGGGAAATAAAGTGTCATCATATTTTTACACCAGTGCATTATTCCAGATAACAACGGAATAATATGCTAACTTACTATAGGAAAGAAAACATGAAACAAGAATTTCATACACAAATGGACTTTTTAGTTATAAAGCTCATAGATAAACTATTATGAGCATGCAAGGATTTGGAGAATATAGTTCCTTTGTGCCTTTCCAGAGGAATTACTAGAGAATAAGACATTCTAAATGAACCAAGAGAGATTGATATAAAGATTGGTGGAAGATACATTCTGTAAAATACAGATTCTGGCTGTGACTTTGTCTATCACAGAATTAATAGTAGTGTTAATTGGCATAAATATGACTTTAAAAATATCAACTTCTATGCTCCCAAATATAAAATGAATGATGATATGTCCTTGAACTTTGTGGCCTGAAAAGAATATGAAAATCCTTCCATGAAAGCACAGGTTCATCATTATAACTGATTTATATTGTGTGATTAAGATCCTAAAGCCAATATTTATCTAATTTATTAGGTTTTCTAATTAAAATGAGTGGTGCTTTCATAGATATCCTGAGGATTTCAAATTGCATAGGTCATAATGTGACTACTTAATGCAGCACTGAGGTCTTGTCAATGGACTCAAATTGACAAGAGCAACTAATTAATGTTACTAGAAGACAGTAATACAGCCATATTTGACTATTTTTTAATTGACTCTCAATAAAACTGTTCTCTCACTATCTTTAGTTGGAATATACAAAAAATATTCCCTATTTCTTCAAATTATCTCACTATTGCTTAGAAGGTATAACTATGCCTATTTTTAAATATCCTAGAAACATATATGAAGATCTCTTAAAAGGAAAAGTTGTGAGATGTTTATAACAAAATGTTCAATTTTATAAGCAACAAGATCAATAGCAATGGCTATTTAAGTTCATAAACTTCTCAAACTTTGAATAAGGGAAAGGAAACAGGTTTACACTGGCTGTTCCCTCTGTCCTGACATACTTCTTTCAGATATCCACCTGGCACACTTCCCCACCCCCTTCAAGTTGGCTCCTTCTAAGGGGGAACATCTAGCAGCACCTCACTTAAAAAGGAATTCTCCAACCTTACTCTCTGCTTATTTGTCTCCATGCTTTCAGTTTGATACAAAATACGTTTGTTTTGTTCACTACTATACTCCCAGTGCCTAGAAAAGCACCTGGCACATAGAAAGCGTTCAATAAATACATTTGGATGAAAGAAAAAATAGTGGGTCAGGGAAGGTTCTAGATGAGCTTTGTGATCAAAGGTTGAAAGTCATATGACAAAGCAATTTTTGCCTTCCAAGCCCTGGAACCCTATCCCAAAACTTAGCAATTAGCTCTCTTATGCTTGTTATATATGCAGGATATTCAAAGATGTTACATTATCACTCAGGATCATACACTGTGTAACTGGGATACTTACTATGAGGCTACGTCTTCAGGTACAAATTCAATGTTCTTGCCACATTAACAGATCCTTCTTAGTAATCTAGTTAGTCACTGGAGTCCACAGATGTTACAATGAGCTTTAAAATCTCAACTACAAGGAAAATGGTGAAAATACTATAACTATAAAGTATAAAGTAAAAGAGAAAAAACAAGTATTTAATGGAACCGAGTGGTTCTCAATTGGGGCAGTTTTGAACCCCAGGGGACATTTGTCAATGTCTGGAGACATTTTTGTCGTTACGTATGGGAGAGTACTACTGGCTTCTAGCAGGTAGAGGATAAGGATACTGCTAAATGTCTTACAGTGCATATAGTACATAAAATTAGCAGTCTCCAGATGTCAAGAGAGCTGAGGTTGAGAAGCTCTGACAATCTGAGACTTATGTACACCCAAGAAGGACTAAGGCACCATGGAATCCAGTATAAGGGATAGAACTATTCTTACCACATTACCTTAAATCATTTAGTTCACTGTTTTCATTTTAAATGTTATTCTTTAACCAATGTACTGTGCTTACATATAAAACCCTTTAATTGGTATTTAATTACTGTTCAATTCTTTTTCTTGTAATTAACTCATTAAATGTCTTACTAAGTAAAAACACTAAGCAAATGAGCTAATTAGTGTCTAATTATCGGTTACTAAAGATTACTATAAATGACTTACAAATGGCTAGCTTCTTTACTACTACTGAGAATTTCAATTGCTAACCCTAAGTAATTGACTGCAATTTATGTAGCTGGGTGTATATGTAAACTGCATGACTGTTAAAGCTGAAGCAAGAAACCTTCATCATTTTTCTGGGGGAAGAAGTACATTAGCAAAAGGAATTTTTGGATTCATGACCACATGCCTCCATCCTGCGGCAGAGCGTGGAATAAAGAGTGGCATATTGGAGACAGAAAAGAAACAGACTGTGGAAGGACTAAACTAAGTTAGAGATTCTGGCTTAGCCAGCACTGGAACATTGAGAGGGAAGCTCTAACTTAAACCAGGAATCAAGAGTCAGAGTCTAACCACTCCAGAAGGTAGGTTTTATTATTATGAACTATTTCATTTATATTACTATCACCTGCTTTTCAAGTGGAGAAACTAGGTACAGAGGGGTTCAGCTGCTTGCCCAAAGACACAGAACAAGCAAACAGATTCAAACCAGCAATCTAGCACCAGAGTTGTTCTCTTTTTCATTAGTAAATGACGCCTTCTTCCTACTACCATGAAAACCCATCTGCCTTTGGCTCAGGATGTGATCCCAGGGTCTTGGGATCAAGTCCCACATTGGGCTCTCTGTGGTGAGCTGCCTTCTCCTCTGCCTATGTCTGTGCCTCTCTCTCTCTCTCATGAATAAATAAACAAAATCTTAAAAAAAAAAAAAAACCAGCATACAAAACCTACCATTGCATAATGAAGTGGATAGGTTTGTTTCATTGTTGAATTTAGTTTCTAATCCTAAAGAATGGTCAATTTCATAGGCACACTCCCTGGCCTTGAGACACCATGCCATTGGACAAGCTTTATTTTTTAAAATATTTTATTTACTTATTTAGCACATGTGCATGCCTGAATGGAGGGAGGGGCAGAGGGGAAGGTAGAGAGAGAATCTTAAGCAGACTAAGTAAACTGGGCAGAGAGCCCAACATGGGGTTCAATCTCACAACTCTGAGATCATGACCTGAGCTGAAATCAAGAGTCAGACACTTAACCAACTGAGCCACCCAGACACCCCAGATAAGCTTTGAATCAAATATAAATAGGCTTTAAATCAAATATGTAGCTTTAAATCAAATCAAGCAGATCTGGGTTTGGGTTTCCACTCTGCAGATTACTCTTCATGTGACTTTTGGTAAGATACTGAATCACCTCATTTTTTTTTCATCTGTAAAATGGGGATAATAATGCTTATTCAAAAGATCATCATGATGATTAAAAAAAGATCATATAAAATGTTTACACTAGAACCTGGCATATACGAGGTGTTCATTTACTTTTATTGCTATAGCAAATAGGAATCTGGAAAAATTTTGTTGTAATTATGCTAAAATGAAGTGTTCTATACCCTGTAAATCAAAAGCAACATAAGAGAAGTTTCTTGTTTCTGTGCAACAGAAGTTTTCTTTACACCTCATAATTGTATAGAGTAGTGGAATTTGTAATTAAGGGAGTGGCAAAAAAAAAAGGATAAAGAAATATAAGGAGAGAGCTTTGCAAAGTGGCAGAATCATAGCAAATGAGGTTTATCCAAGGTGCAATTATTGCTAATTGTAAAGAAATATAAGGAGAATTGCCATTTTTGTGGAAGCTAATCTACTCCTATTTCCTATGGGTACACCAAGAAAGAAGAGCCCATAAACTCATTTGCTCTTTCACCACCCAACATTTATTGAGTGCCTACTATCTACTAGGACTAAGATACTCACTTGAAATAGAAATTTTTAAGATAAAAGGAAATAATTTATGGTAGGAGACAATGAGTTTTTTCTATTCCACAAATATTTACAAAATCCTAGTAGTAAAAAGGCAGGAGAGACCATCAAGACCTCAGCCTCTTCTGGAACTTAGCATGAGCAATTCTGTGTGATGTAACAGGAGGCAGGATGCAAAGAGCACCTTCTTCAGATCTAGGGTATCACAGCAGTTTCTCAGTGAAATGCTCTCTAAATCAAATCTTGAAGGATAAGTAAACACTTCCTGAGCCCAGAGGCACTGTCACACTGTGGAAATGAAAATGAACACGTGGCTTAGAATCCCAGATCTGACAGTCCTACTCCCTGTGTAACACCAGGCAAGTTATTTAACTGCTCTATGCTTCAGTTTCCCCCTTTACAAAGTGAAAATAAGAGCACCTACTTCATCCTCCAGCAAAAAGTACTGAATACATCAATAAATGTAAAACCCTCAGAATTATATCTGACTCATAATTAAGTGCCCAATAAATTTTAGCCATCATTTTTAATCTTTCCAGTTTCAGTTCAAATGAGAAGTGAATGGCATGTACAAGGTTTCAGAGATGAGAACATGGAACCATTTGGAAAACTGCATGTAGATGGATCTAACCGGAGCAAAGCATTTCTCTAGGGGTGCAGATAGAGCCCATATCCTGAGGAAGAGGCCTGAGTACTTCTCTGACTAATCCAGATGTTATCATGCTGGTTATGGGTTGTGGGAGACACAGAAGGATTTTTTTAAGCATGGATTGACTGGATCTAATTTCTAATTCAGTAAGAATGTGGAAAGCAGGCAGGCCAGAGGCAAAACTGGCTGTAAGAAGTCAGCTACAGTGCTACTGCAATTAGTTTCTCAGGTGAAAAGTTAAGGGTCTTAACCTACAGCAGTAGAGTGAGGAATGATGACTTTCTTGTAGGTAAGATGGTTGGGTTAAAGGTCTTGTTTTGACCTCCTATAAGACTGATCATAAATCTCTTACTCATATACTAGGGTTCACAGTATAAGAAGAAAGGTGTTTGTGTTTTTTGTTGTTTTTTTTCCAGGGCTTGGATAACGTGGCTTTTCTTTCTCTTCCTGTTCCTCAGTAGACATTTACTTTCTAAATACTCCCAAGAATGATGCATTCTAAATGCTTGTAGACTTAGAAAGAATTCAGAAGAATCACTGGTCTCCATGGGCAGGCCAGCAGTCTACTTCTACATAAGACCCCTGAATAGAAGCAAAAGTAAATAGACATACATTGATTTATATCCCCAAGCCTGCCATATTACCAAGTCTACCTACCATGTGTTATAATATCTCCATGTACCATATTTCATTACAAGAGGTGGGAACAAATTTACTCAATCTCATCCATTCCACTGAATTAAATCATGTACTTTTGAAATATGCATCTTAAATTACTAACAACTTGGGTTAGTGCTGTTTCCATAAAATATGCTAATACTTAGTTATGTTTCAGAGAAAGAACTAATTCATCAAGGCTAACTGAATGGTTTTAGAACTTCCTAAGAAGCGCAGATGAATGTGATTTCAGAATCATTTATTGTTAATGTGCAGAGCTAAATTTGTTGGCAAAATTCCTCTGGTATTCTTGGTGAATGACTCCAGGTGCAGTTATTAAGGTCAAATATTATGGTGTCACTGTCAAGATTTTTTTCCTATAAAAACTAAGGGAGGATTACATGTCTCTTAATATACAGGTCCCTAATGAACTATGTCCCACCTGCAGCTATTAAAGCAAGATTCATCTCAATAAAATGTGTGCTTATCAAAGTTCCAATTGTAGTCGTAAGAAAATCAAAGATTCATCACTTATAAAATCATAAAATTAAAGGGTAGAAAGGAAGTTGCATAGCTTATTCTCTATTCCCTTGGCTCTAGATGAGATAATATGTAAAACGGTATACTTCCCTTTGGTATGTGAAGGCCATCTGTTTGTGACACGTCTCCTCTGAGGGTCAGGGTTGTTTCAGCTGAGCTGGTGGGAAAGGCAGCTGCCCCCTCTTTTTCTCACCATTCCACCTGAAAATTCTACCTTTGGGCATCTGCCAAAGATGCACATTTGGTCAAGAAGCACAACCTTCCAAGGAGAAGGACCATTTATCTTATCAAGGGTATTCAAGGATTTGTACTTTCCTGCTCCAAGTTCTAAACAGATTTATTTAGGACCAGCAGGAAGATGATATAGGACAGTAAATTTTCCAAGACAGCCCTTCTCTGAAAGCCTGTTCCAGAGACTGACAGCCCTCACAGTTTAGAATCTGAGTACAATCTGAATGTATGCCAAAAGGATTTAAAAAAAATATATGTCTAATCTTTCTCCTTTTTTACAATTAACAAACCCAGTGATATGAAATGACTCCCTTAGGTTAGTTAACTAGATAAAGGTAGACCAAGGATTAGAACTCAATTATCGTACACTGTCCAAATAATCTACATGGCTTATGTAGTGGAATATACTCCTGCTTTTACATCTCTTTTGAGGATTTTTATTTTCCATTTCAATATTAGAGGAAAGGGGATATTTGGCAAATTTAACCTCTGATTTGCAGGATAACTGGGATTTGAGGTAAATGGAGCAAATGTTTACAAGTTACTGACTGACTACTGAATTGTTTTACTACCTCAGATGATATGGCCAAATGCCCCCAACGATGGACATTTCTTGTTTTAAAAAAGTAAGGATCTCAGCAATACAAAGGAAAATGACACTGAATCCCCCCCATGATTTCTGGGTAAGTACATTTGGCACTGGTTCAGAACAGAGGACAAGACTGAATATGCATAGCTAAGAGAGCATGAGCTTGGAACTTTTTACAACTCTTCAGGAGTCTAGAGGAGCAACAAGGGAGAAGCAGCAATTATAGTTTCTAACTCCTATGCCACTTTCTCTCCCTCAGCCTTATAAAATAATCAAATGTACCAACCATTCCTTTCCTAGCTCTGCTTGATATTTAATTTAGTAGGGACTTGTGCTAAGGGCTGCATGCTTAAAAGGATTTATGAGCAGACTATTTGAAAGAAACATTATAGTTTCAGAATTTCAACTCAAACCCACTAAAAAGAGTGTTATTTCCTTGGAATCTCAATTCCTGCAACAAGGAAAACTGTGGAAATCAGAACTACTTTACCTAAAGGGCCCTTTGTGTCCTCTGCACATCTCCATCAGGACCACACATCGTGACCACTAGAAATACGTTTGAGAGTGAGGTGGGGGAATGGGAAGTGAGCAGAAGCTCAGTGGTTAAAGTCACTGAAAAAAAAAAATCACTTAGAGATTTCTACTGGTGTTGGCAGGTAGTGGGAAGACTTATAAAGCTAGATAAGTAGCCAAGAAATGGATTTTTTTAACCTTCCTATTTAAAGTATTTTAAAATGATAAAATGATAAAGAAACCATAGACTGAGAAATGTCTGTCAGGTCTAGTGGCCTTTTAAATATATAAGAATGGAATCTGGGCTATAGCCAAATCTGATGAACTTTCAAATAGGTATTTAATTGAAAAAAGAAAAAACAAAGATTGTTATAAATGAAACAATCAAGAGACAGAAAAAAAAAATCTCTTGTAGCTCTAGAACACTAGTCTGAATGAGGCTAGACCAGAAGTCAGCAAACTACTTATGTATAGGATCAGATAGTAAATATTTTAGGGTTTTCAGACTCAATCTGTCACAACTACTCAACTCTGCCATTATGGTGTGAAAGCACCATAGACAACTTATAGGCAAATGGGCTTGGTTGTGTTCCAATAAAAATTTATTTATAAAAGTAGGCAGTGGGGTGAAGTTAGCCTTCTGGTTGGCTGTAGTTTATGAACCTCTGGCCTAGACTTTGGTACCAGGCTGGCTACTTAGAATCCTAAGGGCATTAACACTGAGGACCTGCTGGGCCATGTGTGCACCCAAAATCAAAGAACAGGAACCAGCCACTCCAGTGAGACTGGTCTAAAAGGGTAGATAGTCTCAAGAGGAGAAAGTGACAATAATGCTTTTCAGTCTCACTATTCAAATAGAGGAACTATATTCCTTAGTCCCTGAGTGATTTGTTTACATTAGCTTAACAACTTAATCAAATATATCCAACATTTCAATAGTTTAATATGATACAATTTTAAAAAATCCTAAGGGCAAATTTCAAACTAAAATGTCCAAAGAAAAGGAAGATATGGGTGTTAAATGGAGGAAATTGAGTTTCCATACATGCCTTGCTGACAGATGCCAAATAAAACTTTGGAATATTCCTTGACTTTCTCTTAACTTGACTGAGATTTTCTCCTCTAAGATTCATGGATTTATGAATTAAGGGTCTACTTCTGATGTGGTCTGCTTTAAAGCATCCTAATTTGTCAATAAAAATTGGATATCATACAATTGCAGAGAGAGGTAAGCTAGTGATAAATCCATCTTAATCTCTGAAGGAAAAAAAAATCACAATGCATTTTATAAACATGAGGCATAGAAGTGGTGAAGACTGGCATTGAAATAAGAGACTAACAGACTTCACTAACTTTTCTCAATCCTCTCCCATGAACCGCCTTGTAAATTTAAAATGCAGAAATCACTAGCACATGCTTTAGAGTTTTTATTGGAGGAATTATGTCTTTAAAATTCACACACCATTTATCACTTTGTTTTATGCAGGGGAAAGGAAATGCCTAATGTCCATATGTGTTGTCATTTGTTAAAGGCTTTCCTTAGATATGATGATAAATCAGTCTCCAGCTGTGTGTCAGCAACACTGTCAGACCAAGAAAAGGAACCCGAGCTGCTTTTCATATTTTCAGCTTCTCTTAAACAGAATTTACTTCATCTTCATAGAATCAAAAACCTTAAAGGGAGAAGCTTTAGCAAGTCTCCTCCTTTATCACCTAAAATATTGTCCCTTGCACATACTGGTCTTCTTTTCAGTGCTATAAAGGAACTTCTCTAACTGCTATAATAGTTTCTCTTAGTAACAAAACTCCAACTTTTCTGTTTTGCCTTTGCTATTCATAAGCTCTGATTTATTCTAAAGAATTTCAAGACATTTTTAATAGACTTTCAAAATTTCAAATGAACAGAGTATTTTGAGAATGTAGTTTGTTTTCTTTTATTGTGAGAGAAGGCACAACTTGGATTTCTAGATTACAGAAAAAATAATCCCCCTTTGCCTAATTGCTGGTCATCTGATCTGGTCATCTGATCTTTATCTACAGCTTATTCTTGATCCTTCATCTACAGCAAGTGTCCTTGTACTTGCCACATACAAAGAAACCCTCCTTGTCTGTCTGGTCCCTCTTTAAGGGAATCATTTAATAGACCTGTAACGCCATCATACTCATACAAAAGGCAGTGCCAGGTGTTTCTGTATTATGAGGATGACACAAAAACTACACCCTTTTCTAGTGCAGCTATGAGTCATCAGGGAAAGAGTTGGGACTCAGAGCTAGATCTTGAATCAGACAGCTGTGGCTATGAAATTTAGATCTGAGAAAAGGGAGATTGTAATAACATGTACCTCAGAGAATTAAAGGAAATAATTTATGTAGAAATACTTTGTAGACTGTTAGCACTAATCTGTTATTGTTGGCCTGACAACTTTCTTTTTCTGTACTGGGAAAATCATCTCATGAACATGGCCCTACTCTCCTTTGAGCCAGACTGCATTGGATAGGAACAGACATGAGTTTTGTATCCTCCTCAACATTTTCTGGCAAGTTTTTTGCCTTCCATGCTGTCTGCAGATCATGTCCACGTGTACTTCCTAGCCTACACTGATGTTAGCCTGAAATGGTTGGAGTAACAAAACTCTATTTAGCCATACAGCCAGGGAGGAGGAGGAGGAGGAAGGAGATGGGGGCAAAGAGAGGGGACCAAGAGGTTAGAGAATAAAGGAAGTTTTTAAATGATGCTATGCCAGAGACAAATTATCTCTGTAGAGGAGCTTTTCTCAAGCTCTCTCACGCTTAGAAATGTTTTTGTTCAGTCCTACAGATCAGAGATCAAGTAGAATACAAACACATGAGGAGATGGCATGTTAAAGCTAATGCCAACAAGAAGTTACCAAAATGTGGAGACCGAGATGAAGACTCTACACTTCAATAGTGAAAGCTGAACAACTGTTAGCTATGGTATTATGAATCTTGTGTATTTTAATATTCTCCAACAGTAAGAGGTAACTAGCCCAGCATAAATTGTGTGAGTTAAGACCTGCCTGAAATCAGAAGCAACCCCTCCTTAAGAATAGTGAAAGAAAGCCAAATAGGGACACCATAAGCACATTAACTTTTCCTTAGTGAAGAGGATTAGAACTTAACCTTAGAATCACCTTATAAAAAACACATAAAACACTTTATAGAATTTAATTTGATTTATATAGAGATGGTTATGCTTCTAGAGTGAGTTTTGCTGCCTGACCTGAGTTAAAAGCAAGTAGTAGTCAAAAATCTGGTATCCAGAATTGGCAAAGGAAGGAGCCCTATCAATCCTAACAGAATTATGCCATCACGTATTTTTCTATCTAGTTTTGCCACATTTTGTGCTTACTGTGAAATGTTTTTCCAACTCTTCTTTTCAAGTATTGTCAGAAGAAACTACTAGACTTTGGAATTTTCAAATCATGGATGTTCATGGTTTGGTGCAGAGTGGTGTCATAAGAGGATTATTTTTCAAATAACATAAACTCAAAATCCTACAAATGAGAGCTCTCAGTAAGAATTATTGAGAGAAGGAAAACTATTTTCTGAGGGGGTATGGCCTCTTTGATGAGTACATCCCACCTTTGATCCTGATATCAACCATATACATTCTCCAAAGACACTACTTTTATTGGGATAGACTAGAATTCTTAAACACAACTTGAATAAAATTAAAGAATTAGCAAAACACAAATGAAAGCACACAAATGTAAAAACAAAATCAGCTTAGAATCCAGTGAATTTAACAGGCATAGTTCTATACACAGAATTTTTTTAAAAACTAGTTAGAACTGGATTAAAATTCTGGCTCTATTATTAGCCATGCAATATTGGAAAAATTTCCATGAATATAATTTCCTCGACTTAAAAAAATTACAGTATTTTTTCATGTTGTATCACATGGTTAAGTCTCCCAATAATAGCTGAATAATCTAGAGGTTTACATTTGATCTAAAATAGGCTAGTCAAATGCACTCTTCTAACAACTGGTAAATTTTTCATTGAGACACAAAGATTGAAAGTGTGAAGTACAGTAACATTTATACCATTGAAAAGACCATAAACTCCTACTTCTGAGATACTAGGGGCTTTTTTTCCCCTTGCTCTTCTATAGGTATGCTTATTTCCTATGACCCTATGAGATACACAAGAAACCTCCCAATAATTGTCTATGGATTTTTGTGTGTATGTGGCCTTAGTAGCCATAACTTGCTTTCTGATTCTTTTGATTCTTGTAATCAGAAGAATGTTGAATCAAAAAGATATTAGGAAGAATATTGCTACAAGTAAAAAAAAAAATTTTATTAAAGTCCGATTTGCCAACATATAGTATAACACCCAGTGCTCATCTCATCAAGTGCCCTCCTCAGTGCCTGTCACCCAGTTACCCCATCCCCCCATCCACCTCCTACAAGAAAAAGTTTCTGAAGTGAGGAATTGCAATAGCCCTCCCATGATCCTGAGCTGGGAAGCCTATGATGTAATGCCACAGCAGTTGATTCAACAACTCTTGGTTATCCAGGCTGTGATCCAGGCTGGCCCACTGAATCATCAGATCTTAGAGAATCACTAGAAGTGATTAACCTAATTCAGGATAGGATCATGAATTCAACCCTAGGACCTTTGAATCTGGGGGAGAAAGAATCTTTCTAGTGGCTAATGAGGACATGGAATGTAACACTGGAGCTGCTAGTGGCACTCTTGACACCTTAGAGAACCTGCCTAAGAAGGAATCAACAATAGAAAAGCATAACCAAGAAATAAGGGGAATGGCACTTTGCTTGAGGACTTGGATCTAACCAGGCCTAAATTATCATCTTGATACTAGTCCCTGCAGTCCTCTAAATTCTTTATAAAAAGAACTTCTTTGACGTACTAGATAATTCTATGACTTGTTAAAAGCTTTTAGCCACTAACAACAATGCTGGCTGAAGAAACTTGACAATACCATAACAATCTGGACATATGTGCAACTGCTATCTTTCAAATGATAATGTATAAGTGTTTAAGTATCTAAAGGATTTTTAGAGGTTTGGGGTTGTTTTTATTTTGGATTTAGCCCCACTGCCTAAATGCCTTGGCCAAACTTGATGAGCTTGAGTTACCTCATTCATACATAGGTGATTCCATAAAAAAAGAAGGTCCATCTCCTCTGGTAAGGTAAGAGGACCTACACCAGCCTGTCTACTACGCCTGCTGGAAATGACTGTCTGAACAAGTGTTTTCTCATCTTGTCAGAACAAAAAATGACCCAACTTTTTTGAGGAATGAGGACCACAGATTGTCGGGACACCTTCACCATTTACTTGGCCATATTGGTGAGATTCTATTGACTCTTAATTATCCTCTTGCTGGAATGCTTTATTTTGTTTCCTGTTTCTAAGAAAGACAAGTGGTTGCCTTAAAGCTTGCTTATAGTTTATCTGAATTAAGTGATTCTATTTCTATTCTACTTATCTAGGAGAAAAAGAATATGTTCCATTTCCCCGTTTCTGAAATTAGAAAATTTGTTTCTAATACCACTAATACATAGGCTTATGGCCTAGATTTTTCAGGCACAGGAGCCATTAAATTCCCATTGGCTCCAACCAATTTGAATTTTCTGTAACTTACTACCAAGAGAGCCTTGACTAATACACTACCTGACCCGCAACATTAGGCTTATCTAGCCTTCTAGTCCTAGACAAGCCTGAATAGGATCTGTGTTTTCATCCTCATAGCTCCTTTGCTGATGAGTCTCCTGTGTTCTAGTCTTCACTCATCCCAGTCTTTATAGGAACAATGTAGTACATTAAAGTGCCCACTAAAGTTATATGTATAATGTCAACCCAAATCAATATTAACACAGATTGGTTTTAAACATACATATTTTGATATTCCTAAAAATATTGTCCACTTAAGGGTAGGAATGATACCCTATTTGTCTTTATATGCTCCATATCTAGGAAAATGCTAGACACTGATGCTACTTGCATCAATTAATGGAGATGAAATGAATCAGAAAAATTCAGGCAGTGGGGAGAACTGAAGTGGGTGACTGCTGATACAGAGTCCCTGTAGGCTATATAAAAATGTTGCATGAGAAAATTCTTTTTCTAAGTCCAAGGCAAAAATCATATCGATGAAGCGCTGTAAGAAGAAAATGGTACACTAGAGGCTGTACATAAAATTTGAAGCCCTAGGGAAGGTAGAATTGTCTGTGCTGGTTTAGGAGGAAAGAGAAAGACTACGATTTCAGAAATCATATTGGAAGAATCTGGACACCCTCAAATAATCATAGTAATCCAGCAGGGATAAGGCTTGGTTCTGCCCTGTTACGGAGGCTGCCATGTACATAATGTTCCCAGGGTTCACAGCAGTCGCCGGACAGTCAAAGGAGTCATACCCAAGGAAGGACCATGACTCCTTAGAGGGATGATCCCACCTCTTGTACATGCTTCATTCTTTATTCCATACCCAAGTATCTAAAGCAGAGGAGGTGAGGGAGGGAACAGTAAGAAAGACTTCTGAATAAATAATTTTTAAAGCCTGTGTTAAGAAAAAACTCTAGTCCATAGATAGTCCTAGGAGCAGCTTCTCTGTAACTGAACTAAAGGTTGCCTTAATAGTTAGACTGCTTGGAACAATAGGGAAACTAAGTTGTTTTAGTCCTATCAGCAAAATGGACACAACACTACCTACCCTGTTTTCCTAGAGTTATTATAAGGCCCAATGACAAAATTAACTTATGCATATGAAAGCACTTGGTAAATCTGAATGAGTTTCTTGATTACAGGTTTTATTAATGTCCTTCCTTTTTTTTTTTTTTTTAAATTTTTTATTTATTTATGATAGTCACAGAGAGAGAGAGAGCGCGGCAGAGACACAGGCAGAGGGAGGAACAGGCTCCATGCACCGGGAGCCCGATGTGGGATTCGATCCCGGGTCTCCAGGATCGCGCCCTGGGCCAAAGGCAGGCGCCAAACCGCTGCGCCACCCAGGGATCCCAATGTCCTTCCTTATGCCTAGATTGTGTGTCCTGGCTTTTAGGGTTGGACACTGTGTAAGTCAAGCACCAATTCTGAATTGTTAGTGGAAGCTAATTGCTGCAAACAACAGCCCCCAAATCACAATGGCTTATCACAATCTCTCACTCATGTCACACTCCATAATGGGTGAGCAAGTAATTTTTTTTTTAACCCAGTCCCTTGTATCTCATGGCTTCACCCAACTCTGGGTTCATGGAGCCATCTCTTCTCTACCAGAAGATGGAAAAATAGAGAGAGGACAGCCCGTGAGAGAATTTCATGGGCAAATGCACACTTCTGCTCACATTCTCTCATACAGAACTCCATCATGTTATTGTACCTGACCACAAAAGGATCTGGAAAGAGTAAGCATGTTGGTACCCAAAAGGAAGAGCAGAATTGTGAGCTCTAGATCACAGACACTCAGCCAAGGTACTAATGAACTTATGAACTTCTCCATATTCTATTACATGAAAAGATCCAACCCATCTATGTATTCCCACAGCTTCTGGTTTAGAGACCCACTATAAATCCTAATTAAATATACTATAATCTACTTAAATGCAGGAACTTTTTATCACTTCAGTCCCACAATGCTTAAATATAGAGGGTACTCAAAATATGCTAGTTGAAACGCTAGAACTAGTCAAGTCCTTAATTCCACCTAACAAAATATTCAAGTCCAAAATTATCTGTGGTTTCTTAAACACCTCCCACAACTCCAAGTTGCTGGCAAGAAATGGTTGCCTAGCCACAAAAGTTATACTAAAACTTAGGGCTTTCTCCCTCTTTCAAAACCAGAGACTTTCATGACTAACACTGAGTTTAATACATAGTAGCACTAATTATAAATGTGGTGAGTAAGCAAGTGCATGAGTAATTGTGTGAGCTAACAGGCTACAGACCCACGAGCTTTATAAATTAGGTGAGTTTGCTATTCAATCATTCAAACATTTGAAAATCAGAAATTTCAGTTTTCAGTTTTTAGACCTCTAATTGTCTTGTAGGTTTTTTGGTCTTGATCCATGTGGGTCTATTTATCTAGTTCCCTGTTAACCTGGTAGAAGATAAAGATACCAGTTTTAGTCCTTGACTGAACACTAAGTCATTATATTTTTGAGCAATTTTGCAGTTCCCAGGACTGCCACCTCTCCCTCCTTGGAGTCACAGCCCTTATTTGTCACTCATTTGAGACTTTCTTACCCGCTAGCTATACCAGCTTATTGTCTTATTAGTGTCATCTTTCCAATCATCAATTCTTCATCTGGGGAGGGCTTTTCTTCTCAAATCAGTTGGAAACAGTATACAACTATGGCCCATATGTTCTTTGCTATTTCTAACAGTCACTTTTGCCATACACAAAGAACAAATAAATATTCCTGAGATTCACAGATGAACCTGTTCTACATGCAGCAGACACTAGCTCTGACCATGTGTCAGGGGTAACACTGAAGTATACATTAAGTCATAGCCCCTGACATCCAATAGCATCATTTAGTGGGAAAATAAAGATACTAAAAATTACCTACTATTCTATATAATAAGAGTTATAAAAGGATAAAGTAATATATAAAAGAAGTGAAGAAACTTAATAAACTGTATAGGTTAAAAAAAAATCCCAGCTCCACCACTATTGGCTGTGTGGCTTTGGCAAACTACTTAATCTCTCCTACCTTCAGTTTCCTCATCTGTAAAATTTTAATAATGATATTTACCTCATAAGTTTGTAAAGAGGATTAAATGTGTTAACATATGTAAAATGGTTAGAATTGTACCCAATTCCAATAAATACCTAATGTTGTCTATTGTCCTGATTAGTTATTACTACTGTTTTTTATAAAGTACAGTGAAGATACGGTAGGTGATGTGCCTAAATCAAGGTGTATCTAAATGAGTATATATTTTCAAGTTTTTAAAAGTAAGATGGTTCTGGAGGTAGTTTAAAAGGCTCTGTGTTAAAAAAAAAAAAAAGGCTCTGTGTATTTCCAAGTATTATTATTTACTGAATTAGAATTCTGTTGTTCTATCCTTAGATCTCAGATGAAGCCAGTATAACTTATCAAAACTCAGTTTGTACTGCCCAAATACATCGTATTTATCTGTCATTGGAATGGATCTGATAAACATCAGAATTACTGAATTCTTTCTGAATTACTACTGCAGCATGCTAACTCATGAAGTCTTCCAGTTACCAAGCAAGCAGACTGCTTTCTTTGCTGTTTGAGATGCAGAGATACAAAGGTGAGATTCAGAGCTGAGTCGTTTGTAGAACTGGCAGGCTAGTGAGACTCCTGGGTATCTAGTCATATGATTTTATGGTATAGGATTATAGTTAGGGGGAAGAATCTAGAGTGAGGAGGCTTGAATCAATGACAGAGGAGAGAATTTGATATGGAGGGAATTGCTTGGCATCTGTCTCCCTGCTGGCCAAAGGATTTTAAAATTTGATAGAGAGATATTGCATCCAGAAGATCTGATAAAGGATAGGTGATATTCTGGGAACAAAATGTGCTTTTTCAAATGTTATGAAATGAGACAGAATTGGAGTGCCATTTTCATCACACCATGCCCACCACCAAACCCTTGTTCCACTGCCACATACCCAGGGTACTTTAAGTTCCCTCCTAGCACAAATGGCATCTAATCCCCTGAGGCACATTGTAATGAGAGTCAGGGTGGGGCAGCTACAGAGCCAATCAGAACCTCTACTAGAAATTCTAGCAGAGTACATGAGCAAACTTGTTTTGGGGCACATGGGTACAAGTGCTCATATGCTAGGGACTCTCAGAGGGAACTAGGGGAGTTTTTAAACGGTACTATAAATCTGTAAAATGGGAACAATCTGCATTTACCAAGGGAGAACACAACCTTAGCAGAAGTATGCCATTTTCACTACCTAGTAAGCAACAAGAGTGGGATTCAAATTCACTTCTCTATCCAAGGATCCATTCCCTTTTCAGAGTATCATATTGCCAAATTATTTCATATTGTGGCCATAATACCATAATAGTTACTTATGGGGAACAAAACAAAGAGAACAAAAAAGAACTGTAGACCTTCATATTACTCTAAATTACTACATTGTCCACTATTTCTGCTACGATCTGGAACACACACATACCCAATACCCACCCCACAACACTTCTTTGTACCAGAGGAAGTGTGTCTTAACTTAATGAAGTTATATAATTACTTAATAATTTAAAAAAATAGACTTTTATTTCTATGTTACCTACCCACTTGGCCAAGATGAAAGCCGAGAAGTAAATCACACTAGGATCAAGGTAGCTGAGGTAGTGAAAAGACAGAAGTTACATCTTACATGTGCTTCTCCAAATCTGAATCCCTCCATCCCCAAATGGCAGGAATGCTTAATTAAATCCATATTTTTTAAACACTCCAATCTTTTTTAATGTCATTATTTTTCATCTTTTGCATCTGGGTAAATACTCCTATTTTGGCACGAGAAAGAGAAGGCGGATTCCAGAAACCGTTCTGCTGCTAGGAGACCTAAAGGCCTGAAAATGAGTTTTTGACAAATTGAAGAAGCCACCTCCTTGCCCTGCTCCTAGACAGCATGGTATTTCATAAGGTAGCCTTATCCCTTTCCACTGTACCCCCTGGCCTAACCCAGACTACACTGTTCAGTGCTCTCTCTGGAACCCTCTTATGCCCAGAAAACTCCTATTTCAACGTGCCTTGGAATCATCCAGGACAGTTACTGTGACCAAAGTAGTTTTTTTAAATAGAAGGCCAACCAGTTATTTGGATTTGTATCTCCCAATGATCAGTGCTGCTTTGCAACAGAAAGCAATTTCTCTGCTTTATTAAGCACCATTCTTTTATGCTGACCATATACACTGTGAGTGAAAAGACTCCTTCCAAATATGGCTCCAAACAGTTGATTAAAAAGATTTAGGTATGATCTTGCAAGGTTAGGTATTTCTATACACTCAGCTTTAATTTGGAATTATATCTTCATTTGACTCAAGAGATTCTCTTTAATTTCATGATTATAAAAGACCTCAGTTCTCCCATATGTGCCCAAATTAAGCTAGGAAGACTTGAAATTCACCACCATATGGAATTAGTTTGTCCTTCCTCTGGGTTCCCATGACAGTTCAAACTTGTCTTTAGTTTTATATTTATTAGGTATCTTACGTATTTATATCTTTCTTTACGTGTAGCCAGTAAATGCCTGAAAGACAATATACTTTAGTCATCTTTTTATCCCCAAAGCCTAACCCAGTGCCCAGCAAGTAGCTAATAAGTACCCAGTATAGATGCAGTCAGATTAGAATTTTTCATGTCCATGATAACTACTTTATACCCTCGGGCACTGATTGTACTACCACATCTCATTTCTTTCCCATTTATACCTCATGTGCATCTTCTCTTTACTCCATGAACCAGCACAAGCCTGTCACACAGCCCTGCCTGAAACCACAAGAAAATAACAGTTCTAAGAAGGAGGACATTGAAAAATGTTTACAAAGCTAACAGACATGGTATTGAGATTTTCCTGCTTCTTTACCTGTATATCCCATTTTTCCTCATGTTTATTCAAGCTCAAGCTCTCCATTACCTGTTCTAGTAAAAAGAAGTGATAGCACACATAATTCAAAATAGAAGATCATCTAAATAGTCCCCTTTTCCTTTTGGGGAATGTATCATACAAAAACAAGGCTTTAGAGATATGAGGCTGACATCACACTCCCTATTTACAAGATGACCCTGAATAAGTCATTCAATGTTCCCAAAACTGTTTCTTTGCCTGCAGTGCTAACCTTTACTAGCCATAAAATGAGTGTCTGGATCAGACAAGTCAGTCTATATTCTGCAAATCATAAAATGCAACACATATCTAAGATTGTGTGATCACATTTGGAATGGATTACCTAATGGCAAGGAGTGATGAAGAAGTTGGCATCAGGTTAAAAGTTGGTGCTCTGCCAAGCAAATATTAAAATAAGTTTACAGTTCCCAAAACTAAACCAAGTGACAGTGTGGAAAGGCAGTCCAGTTACATATTAGGTACAGGGATAGCTGACTAAGGTTATAAAAGATCCATGACTGATCCACTATGTGGCTGTTTCCTCTGCAGATAATCAAGAGTTGAGTGACTCACATCAAGGGCACACAACGGCACCTTGTACTACCGTTACCCATATGGTAGAAAACGAAGGTTACTTGTGCCAAATGCAGATCCAATTAAAACTTGGAAAGGTTGCTCCATTATCACATTTGCAGCCATAATTAAATTTGTGAACTGAGAAGAGCTGCCAAGCTTGCCTCTCTGCTTTGGAAGGTGGGACATCTGTTAACATTAGTATGGACATGGAGCATGGGGAGTAAGTCACAAAAATTCTGCTTCAAAATGAACATTCAAAATAAACTATAGTTTAAGGCTCTGAACACTAAGCCTTCTATTGTTTAATGTGCCTCTGTTTACCTGTTACCTTTTTCAATTCATGATTTTTTAATATAAATGACTTTCCCCTGCCATTGCTCATTTCCAAAGTCAAGGTTTTTAAGGATTAATATTCATGTCTGATCACACTTTCAAGAAGGAAGTTGATCTATGATCAGAATCAAGCAGCTTTAAGGAGGACCCTTAGTATTCCCTATGGAGCTACTAGAGAATGCTGGAATTGTATACGACTTGATTCAACCACCTGTAGAAGGCAGCAAAACTGGAAGGCTCTAAAGCATGCAGTTAAGTAATAATGTATTTGTAGGACTTGTTATAGTTGACAAAATGTTTATATTCACAAATTATCTCAAACTGGACAGTAATCTAATGTGGTAGTTTACTTGTATTCTCATTGTGCAGGAAAGTAAGAATCTGAAACATCAAGTGAAATGCTGATAATTTCACAGTTGACTGGTAAAGAAAAGAGGAACAGAATACAGGTTTAATAATCCTACTCTACATATGTATGTATTTCCCTTATAAGCTATATAAATACAAGTCAACAGAGTCATTCACCTTGCTCCCCACCCCATATAAAGAACTAAATGTTTTCATCCAAACAATTTTTTCAAGATTATGACACTGAAGTCTACTTTCTGCCCATCAGGATGAAACCCTAACGTGAACAATGTGAACCAAAGTAATGTTCTCAAAATATTGATAAATCCTGCATTGGACTATAAAGGAAACCAGAAAGTATCTGGGCCCTAATGTGTACGGTACCAAAAGGGGAAAGAGCAAAGTGTGGTAGAAAGAGCTCTAAGTGGGAGGCCTAAGTTCTGGTTCTTATGGCACATCCTTCACTCATTTTAGCATTGCTTCCACAGGAGAAGACATGTAGCTAGAGAACTACCCCCCTGAGATCCTTTTCAGGCTTAAAAACTTCATGACCTCCTGTGAAGGACACTGAGCTAGAACTGCCACCTTATATGTTTCTGATATACTGTCATCTGAGTTTGAATGACACTAAGCTCATGCAGGCTTCACACTCACCAACGTTTCCCCTATAGTAATTCAGCCCCCAGACTCTCTCACAAATTACAGTCCATCTTAAGTGGTTGTAAACCTAGGCAAGGGAGCAAACAAATTGCCTTTGTGGTTAATGACATGACAGCAAGAGACCTCAGCACAGCAATTTATATAGAAGGATTCTCAGAAGAGAATGCTGTCTACTAAGCCTGAACCGGAGATTTCAGTGGTCGTTTTGATGCAGGAAGGCCCGGTCTGAGGACCCAGAAGGTGCCCCGCAGGACCAGCTGAGAGGATCCCTGGCTACATATTGAAAAGAAATAAAACACAAGCCAACAAGGAGTGAAAGCAGAGTTTTATGAAGGTATAGAGTGTGCAGGTACCGACAGAGTATCTGGGAGATTCAGAAAGAAAAAAGGGTCCCGTATTTGCTTGGGGTCTGAGATTTTTACTGAGGATTGTGGTCTGGTGCATGTATCCTCTCAGGCATCCAGGAACTATTTAAAACAAGGATGAGGGCCCGGGTGTCCTTCATAAGTCATTTATTCCTTGGAGCCAGAGGTTCTTGGCATTGATATGTCTAGAGCCAGTGGTCCAGAATGCACATATGAGATCATTCTCACCTTCTTTAGATGTCATAGATTCTAAAGAAATCATTAATCCTTTGTCCCTTACAAGGAGGACATACACTATGTGCATTCTGAGGCATGTATAAAGTGGGGGTGCAGACCCTAGCAAGCACAGAAGCAGGAAAAGGAGCAAAAAGCAGAATGGGGTATGGAAAAAGAAAATTCTGAGAATCTATAACTAGAATCACTATGTAAGATTAGTGAATTCTAGAATTATTATTAATTTTATATATACACACATACATATTTTTATTTTACATGTTTATATATATATGAAGGTATGCTTGTTTATACATATAAAGTGCCTACACACACACAATGTAGGAAGATGAAAACTAGAAATCAAGAGCACTACAGAATACTTTTAAAAGTTAAATTTTCCAGAGAGTTTAACATTTCTGACCTAAAAGCAGAATGCTGTAAGAGCTTGCAGTCTATGAAGGATCTTCACACACATGGCTTTGTTTGATCCTTACTACAACCTTCTGAAGTAAGAAAGGGTATTTTTCCCATTTAATAATGTTAAGGGTAGTCATTACGGATTGTGCCCAAAATAACAATGAAGAGGTCTATTATGCATTTGAAGCCATCAGAGCACATGTCAAAAGCTCACAAAATATACAACTTCTCTTCATATTGCTGTTTCAGATGACTACCAAACTTAATTCAGCCCCATTACCCACCCCAAATGGCAACCAAATGAAATCACTAAACATTCAAGAACATACATATCAGTATAGACAGTGTCCAGGCTTTCTCACTCTCTTGTCAAGTGACCAGGGCAATGTAATATAGAGTAGCATTTTGGTTAGAGTTTAGATTACATGAAAAAGTGTTCCAAATATATGTGAAATAACAAAACTATATATGACTAAATGAATCTTTTTCCTTTTGGGCATTTTCTTCTTTCAGTTTATTATTATTTATGTGTTAGTAACATTTATACAGCAATTATAGTCAAGTGCAATTTACTAAGAAAAATTGTTCCAATACTGCATGAATTTAACTTTCTAATTAAAGTCTTCCGATATATAATCTGTTGACCTTCCGACATTTTACCTAGCTAATTCCTACAAGGCATCAAAGCTCAGCTTAGTTCTGGTATCATTTTCTGACCTCTGTGTTTCTATCACACATTTATTTGGCAATTTACCATCTACACCACTGGACTCAAATCCCTTGAGGTTGGGAGCCTATCTGTCTTTGTATCCTGGTCTCCTGTCACTTACAGGTGCTCAATACATGAGAATAAATGACAGATGAAAGTAGGAAATAGGAGATATGATCCAGTTAACATACTGGAGAATGCACATTTAATGCAATTCACTAAATTACTTTTTCAGCATTTTGGCCAATATTGTAGCATGCCCAACAGAATCTAGACTTCATGTTTAAATTAAACACAAACTACATTCTCAGGAGAGATTCTCAAAACCGGGGGCTAGACAGGGTCTCCAGGAACATTTGGTCCAACCCATACACACAGACAAGTGAGTGTCTAAATAATCCAACAGAGATGCCTAGGTGGCTCAGTGACTGAGTGTCTGCCTTTGGCTCAGGTCGTGATCCGGGGATCCTGGGAGGAGCCTGCTTCTCCCTCTGCCTACGTCTCTGCCTACGTCTCTGCCTCTCCCTCTGTGTCTCTCTCATGAATGAATAAATAAATTATTTAAAATAAAATAATCCAGCAGATTTTGTTTCACTTAAAGCTTCATTTTTTTTCTCTTGAAACAGGAAAATAAAGAGGGTAAAATAACCCTTTGTAGAACAGTTTCCCATCCAAAAGAAACCTGCTCCCTTGCCCTGACCCCTGAAAGTGTCCCTGGAAAACTGCCACTTATATAAATTTTTCCTTGTTCATATTTCCTTCTCCATTCTTTCATTGGCATAATCTCTTCCTCCCTCACACACACTTTCAACTACCGAACAGAATGTCCATTTCACACTGTTCAAAATCTCAGTCTCATTTTTCAGCACTAAAACGATACCGTACCCTGCAGCTTTTCCGACATTCATTCTTTTAAAGGCATTGGCTGAACCAAGTTCATTGGCTGTGGGTTTAATAAACTCTCCCGGGTGCTGGTATCTTTCAGCCTGTCAATTTAAAAACCCTTTCTTGAGCACTATAGATCACTGCAGAGAGAGAAGTGCACTCAAAAAGAGAGACAGCAGGAAAATACCAGAATGCAAAGACTGCAAATGAATGGCTCAAAGGCTGCCACTGATGAAGATAATTAATAGCCCAGTTGTAAACAAAATCACTTTAAGAATGCAAAATGAGATATCACCATTAGGAAGAAGCTGTTTATGTTCTGACACCTTCAGGGGTAATGAATACAATATACATTAAAAATTACCCAAGATGTACATTTAAAAATCCTTAGATTTCCTACTAAGCACTCAACCCCCTGCCTAAAAAACAAAAGATATAAACAGCTCTATCAGTGGTCTTGTTCCTTAATTACTTATTTCATTTTACTCACATAAAATTAGAACCAGTCTTAAGTCCAATCATCCTGAAGGATGACACATTTCCTTCTCTTAAATTTTATCACATTCTCTATACAACATCTCCTTTGCAAAATGTCCACATATGGCCTTGCATTGCCTTTTAATTGTATATGTTTAAGTGTCTTATCTCACCCAACGAAATCATAAACTACTTGAGGATAGAAATAACTTTTATTTCTCTTGTCTAACACACAACAGCTGGCATAGTAAAAAGCACAACACAGGTGCTCTATATAAACTCTGATACGAATAAAATGAGAAACTTAGAGATTGAGAAAGTTTGATTCTTTCGTTCCTTCTGGACTTTACAGAAATGCTATCTCAGGGCTTTCTCAAACTCATGCATTATTGATTTTTACAGGTGCCACCTTTTTCTAAGGAGATATGGGGCAATAACAGCCAACCACAGTGTGTTACACTAATCAGCAACAATTTCGGTCTTATCCTAATCAGAAACCATTGTGCAGTTAGGATGGGTCCCATAAATGACAATCATCTCACCATTGTTAAATGGTGAATACACCATAATATCATCAAAGCAGAAAACTGCCCCAAAGCATTCTCTTAAGTAATCGTACTGAAAGATTAGGCACCAGCAGGTAATTTGGCCTTATCTTTCTCTGGAAAAACTTAGAAGTGACTTGAAGTTGAATAAATCACCATGAGCCATTGTAAGAACAAATCACCCAGGGCAATTTGGTATCTTTCTGTCTTCACACACAAGGGGAAGATCATTTTATAGTCATGATTTTCATATTATATTCTGGGCTCTGTAGTTCTTTAGAGTGAATAATATTCTCCTTCCCCCATCAAATATAGTGTGCCTCAATTGATTCAAGTATAGGTTTCCCAGAAATAAGAGATATCGACACTGGATTAATTGCTTTCCCAGTTTCCTTGATGATGTTGAGACCTAAAACCAATCCTGGAAATATCAGCCAAAAAAAAGAAATCAGAATGTGATAAAAGACATTTAAAAAAAAAAAAAGTGAGGCCAAGAACAGAGAGGATATGAGAATGCTTTGATAAATTTTTTAAAATAATCATTGTAGTTCCCTGGGGAACCATATTATTAAGTTACTAAATCTGTATGCATTAAACACCTAGTATGTGCGAATAACTGTGCTGAGAAATTCAAGGCATACAGAGATAAAGATCCATCCAAGCCCTAAGCAATCTGGTGATCTAGTAGAAAACATACACACAAAAACAAGCATTAAGTCATCATAAGGTAATATGGAAAAAGTTTATATCAGTGTTTCAGTAGTCTTGTTGTATTTAAGAGTCCATATATCTATACAAAGCTCAGAGGATTCTTATAATTAGTCAAATTTGGAAGAGCCTCAATTAAAGAAATTGTAGTTGAGTTGAGACCATTTACAATATGGAATGATAAATGCATAATTAGGAAACTTATGTTCATTTGTCTGGTTTTGAAGAATAAATAAGATTCCTATACTTGAGAGAAATATAGGGGTGAAGAACATTCCAAGCTAAGGAATAATCTGAGCAAGCATAAAGGCAGGGAGTCACAAAGCATATCAAGGGGAGAGAGGGAACTCAGTCCAGAAAGGCAGATAGAAGCCAGAATATCTGGTCTTGACTGACAAGGTAATGAGTTAGTTTAGCCTTTACTCACCACAGACTAGGAAACAACTGGTAATTTTCCGTCAGAAGAATGGCATAATCACAGTATTACTTATGAAGAATTATTTAGCAATCACAGCATTACAAGAGGAATTGGATTAGTGAAAAAAATGGAAGCTTAAAAACAAAGGAGTGGCTATTGTAATAGCTTAAGCAAAAATGAGGTACTAAATCAGATAGCAGGGGTGGAAAAGAGGGGATCAAACAAAGTGAATCTTTGAAGAATTTATAGAACTTGATTATTAATTGTATATGGAGGAAAATGGAGAAGAGGCAGGAAGATGACAGACATTTCAATGCCTGATAGCCATAGAAGAATGGAGGTTAACTAGAAATAAAAGAATTCAAAAGTGGAGCTAGTTTTAATAGTATAGGAGTAGGATTGGACAGATGATGATTTCATCTATTGAGTTCAGATTTATTGAGCTTAAACTATTTGAAGAATATATAAGTGGAAATATCTGGTATAGAGATGGGGGCCAGAAAGGTAACATAAGTGAATGGAGCAGACCATAGATAGGCCAAACAAAGGTCCTGCGGACACTCTTAATCACACTATCTAGCAATTAATCTTTCAACTCTTTAAATAACAAGGAACACAAGCCCACACAAAAACTTCTACCTGGGTGTTTATAAAAGCTTTATTCATAATTTCCAAAACTTGAATACAACCAATATGCCCTTCAGTGAGTGAATGGATAAACTGGAGTACATCCAGACAATGGATTATTCTTCAGTACTAAAAGGAAATAAACTATCAAGGAATGAAAAGACATGGAGGGAGCTTAAATGCCCATTACTAAGTGAAAGAAGTTAACTTGAAAGAGCTTCATTTATGATTCTATAAGATATTCCAGAAAAGGCAAAAACTATAGAGAGTAAAATGATCTGTAGTTGCCAGAACTTGAGAAGAGGAAAGGATGAACTGATGAAAGAGTGGATTTTTAGGGCAGTGAAACTACTCTGTAAGCTACTATAATGGATACATATCATTAAACATTCATGCAAATCCATAGAATGTCCAATGCCAAGTGTGAACCCTAATGTAAACTATGGGCTTTGGGTGATAATGTGTTTATGTCAGTTCATCAATTGCAACAAATGTACTACTCTGATGGTAGATGCTGATAATAAGGGAGACTACGTATGTGTGAAGGGAGGGGATATATTGGATATCTCTGCAACTTCCTCTTTGCTAGGAACCTAAAACTGCTCTAAAAAATGAAGTCTTTAACCACACACACACACACACACACACTCACACAGAATAATGATGCCAAAAATTCCAGTGATTCATTTTTATGTTACCATTGACCCTTTATCCTCTACACAAATGCATATACCACATCACATTTCTAATGAGTATTTCTAATAAAAAGCAGGAACAAATATGCAGAATGAGAAAAGGGAGGATTTAAGGAAAGAACTTTCTGGAAAGGAGGTAGACAGGAAGACAAGGGGCAACAATGAAGGCATCCACTTCCACAAATATTCTCTTAAGACTGAAAAATACTTTCTTTTTTGGAATAAATCTTAGTTGTTGATGAAGCTGTGGAGTGCTTGGGACTTCAAATAATTGCTACCAGGGGTATAAATTAGTATAGTTGCTTTGGAAAATTGTTTGCTATTATCTACTAAAGCTAAATATATGGATACACTATCATAACTCAGTAATTCCCCTCCTTCATACAAATCCAACAGAAATGCATGTGTGTTCACCAAAAAGACACATACGAAAGTGTTCACAGCAACACTGTACTAGCCAAAAACCAGAACCTAAATGCCTATCAATAGTGGAATGCATAACTGTACTGTGGCACAACAGTAGATACTATATAGCAAAGAGAAAAATGAACTATTATACATGAAACCTAAATGCCTAGGACAAACATTATAATAAATGAAAGAAGCCAGACACTAAAAATGCCATTTATATAAAGCCCCAAAAGGTAAACATTCTATAGGGAATAAAGTCAGGAGAGTAGGGGTACCTGGGTGGCTCAGTGGTTGAGCGTCTGCCTTTGGCTCAGGTCATGATCCTGGGGTCCTGGAATGGAGTCCCACATCAAACTCCCCACAGGGAGCCTGCTTCTCCCCCTGACTTTGTCTCTGCCTCTCTCTGTTGTCTCTCATGAATACATAAAATCATAAAAAAGTCAGGAGAGCAGTAGATGTTGAAAGGAGGATGAGTGGCTGACACAAAGCTTGAAGAGTATCTCCAAGGCACTGACAATATTCTTTCTTAATCTTAGTGATTACAAGTTCACTTTGTGAAATGTACCAAGCTGTACAGTAATGATTTGTGTTTTCTTCATGTATGTTCTGTTTTAGAAGCTTCCTTACAAGTTGTATAGGATTGGAGGATTAGGCCTGATTTTTTTTACTCAAGATATCAAAAACTCCTCTATGATGATTAGAAACTGAAATTTAAAGGACTTCACTGTTTAATCTGAGTCCTACATATTTTAATATTTATTTTGATTTATGACATAATTAAGATTTTCTGTTGATAAAGGGGAGAACACTTCTACTTTACGGAAAAAGCTTCAATTAATTGATTCTGTTTTTAAATCGGTAGAATCACTTTCTTCGATATTAAGTAACTCACTTGTTTAAGGCATGTTCTGAGGATTGAAAGCTGAGGCTAAAACAAAATACAAAAACAAGTAGCCCAGATTTAATGGGTTGGGGAATTGGGAAGAATGGATTTGGGTCACAAATGAAAGCTATCAGCCTGAAGGGAAGTAAAAATCACTAAATGTCAGTTCATTCCATGGTGGGTTGTTTCTGTAGTTTGGCAGTTATCGCATTCACCTGACATGGTGGATATGGCTTGGAGTCTGAAATACAGAGCCAGAGTCTCCGCAGGGAGTCCTCCCCTAGCACTCTGGCTATTTGGTATGCAAAAGATTTCATATGAGCCAGCATAATATAGGTTAGAGATGAAATAACGTTCCCTTTACCCTCCTCCCACACCCTAATCCACCTGCGTTCACGCGTGCTCACACACACCATGATTCCTTTGATTGGTAGTGGCTGCCTGGAGGACGAGTTAGGGCAGATTCTGAGGCAATATGCAGGTTCAGCAGAAAAGTGTTGGGATGGTTCATCTACGTTTATTAGGAGGGTAAGAGGAAGAATGCAAGGTGACCAATGTATCTCCATTTGCCTGACACTCTCGGTTTTAGCACTGAAAGTCTCACATTCCAGGATTCCACACAAACCAAGACATTCCTCCTTCTACCAGGAAATGGTTACCTGCTTGCCTTCCATGTTCTAGTTCAAAGAGTGAGCTCTTTGAAGAAAAATAACCTGGGCTAGCTCTTTCGCACAGCTAATTTTGTTAAATACCTTGGAAACACCACTTGGTCTCTCAGAATCTCAAGGTTCTTGTGTTAAGTGAAGAAAATCATACCTATGGTATTAGAAGGACAACAGGAAACAACAGTTATAAGATAATGAGCACTGCAGTTCACACTGTAGAATCTCAGGAAATATTGGTTCAGTCTTCTTTCTGGAACTGCAAGTTTTAATTGAGGCTACAACTAGTACCCTTAATCAGGACAAGCCAGTGTGAATGGCATGTGGGTGTGTGAATAGCCCTATCCAGATCAGCTTTCCAAACTGTGTTAGATAAGATCTAATTAACACCCAAAAAGGGTTGCAGGACAAAATACTTTCCAGACACTCTGGGTTAAATAAAGTCAAACAGCCTCTTTCCTGTGAGTCTTCCCAGGAAATTTTTTCCTCATGGATCATCTCTTAAGATGAACTCTCTTCAGAATACACCCAATAAAATGCTGACCCATCCTTGCTACAGGAAAAGCAATGCAAAGTTCATGTCTATGTGAAAAATCCAAAAGTGTTTGCTCCTGAAGATAAAAATTTGTGGATGAAAGGAAGAGCAGTGGTCTGGGAGTCAGAGACCCAGGAGCAGGCCGACATTTTGATCATTACTGAGTTTTATGCCCCTAGTCCCTTCTGCACAATGCAAAAAAAAAAAGAAAAAAGAAAAAGAAAAAAAAATTCTAGAAAGTAACATCCCCTCCCAATATTCCCATTTTTTAAAAAATTATTCCCTTGGAAGCAGCATTCTTCAAATGCCTTGATATTAGAAAGTTAACTACAGAATCCTTTCATCATTTGCTTTTTGCTTCCTTGGCTGTATTTTTTTTTTTCCCCTTGGCTGTATTTTTAGTTGTTACTTTTACTTCCTTATAAATGGCTTTTCCAGCACAATCATTATATATATATTATGTCACCAGTTTCCACTGCTGACTCTTTCTCTTCCTTTGAATAGCTTCTCACTCTTCCATATCCTAGGACATGCTTTTCCCTACTGAGATTATGATCTTTCATAAAGCACCTCCACATACAAATAGCCTGGGAAAGAAAATGTACCTCACAATTACAGGGACCAGTGATTCCCAGGGCCATGCAGATAATGCACTCCTGGGTCTTATTTCTACATCTCCACTCCATAAGACTGCAATGAGGACTCTCCCCACTCCCTCCCCCCACAAAAAAAGCATTATGTGAATCAATTCTTATGACAGTAATTATAATGAGGATAGGAAATGGTACAATTTAAGCATTTGACACCTGAAGCTCCACTTGGTAAAAATCTAATCTATTTTTCATTAGAGTGTCCTCACAGAAGATCCCATGGGACAGGCCAGAAGCCCCTGCTCCACTTGCAATCAGATTAGTCCATCTGGCTTCCTGCCATCTCTAAATGCTGTTCTCTGAACAACAGTCACATGCAGGCTGACACTCCAGTGACTTTTTTTTTTTTTTTTTTTTTTTTTTTAGTTTCAGCCAAGAAAATGTAGCCCATTGTGCTGAAATGTCATGTTAACAGTGCATGCAGAAAAGGTATTGCTTCCGTAAAAACTATGGGATAAATTTTTGATGGTATCAAACTAGACAACCTAAGAATTCAATGCACTATTACCCTCTTACCAACAGGATTTCCAAAGGAACTCAAAGTAAATTATAGCACAGGATTAATAAAATCTTCTTTTGTTTTTAGCTGAGTATTACTCTATATTCCCTAAAGAAAAGTGCTGATAATATTGGGTTGTAACACACAGCTTAGTTTCAAGGCCTGTTCATCTGCTTCTCACATGCAAGCCTGGATCCAACTTTACCACCCCCTGGCCCAGAGCTATAACAAGTATTCAGGTGGAGAAAGAACAGAATTTCCAAATTTTCCATAACAAGCATGAGTTACCTTTAACATATTCATATGGGAAATATCAGAAAGGGAGACAGAACATAAAGACTCCTAACTCTGGGAAACGAACTAGGGGTGATGGAAGGGGAGGAGGGTGGAGGGTGGGGGTGAATGGGTGACGGGCACTGAGGGGGGCACTTGACAGGATGAGCACTGGGTGTTATTCTGTACATTGGTAAATTGAACACCAATAAAAAATAAATTTATTATAAAAAAATATTTAAATGGCTTTAAGGCACTGGTTCAACGAGCTACTTGAAGGACCCAGATTGGAATGACACAAGTGAGACATTACATTTCTTAGGTCTGGGATCTAGAGTTTACAGAAATTTGGTGGGAATGCATGGAAAACATTGAAGACCACCATTGCTTAGAGTCTTCTCAAAACTTGTGTTGTAGTTTCCAAAGCTTCCTCTTCTCGTGTACGGGGTGGGGTGGGAGGTGGACTGGAAGGCACTTGTTCCTGCCTTCTTGGATTAATGATAAGGTAGGGTGTTGTGTGAGGTTCAGGCTCTGCTGCTCAAATGTTTGAATCCCAAGGGAACAGGACTATACTGGTATAGAATTCCGAAACTGATATATTGAAATGGCAGGATGAGATTCTAAAAATACCTTTTATTTATGGGCATCTCAAGGGGGAAATGGAAGGAAAGAACAGAGAAGCTCATTACTTTGACCCTTGAACCCTTTCTAGGACAAACGAAATGGGCTGTTAGATCTGAAAAATGGATTACTCCAACTTCCTTGTAGATTCCATTTTCTCCATTTTTTTTTTTTTTGCTAATCATTAACATTTTTAATTGTTTCCCCCACACATACTTTTTGCTTTTAACTTCATGATAGAAGAAAAAAATATATTTAAATAAGTAAAGCTCAAGTGTTCCTTTGATAGGCAGATTTGCCTCAATGAGCTGTCCAGACTAATCCCCAGCAAAGTCACAGATAATGAAATGCATCCTCTGGGTTGACAAGTCAGCGTCGCATAAAATTGAGAAGCAATTTGCCTCCACTACTGTTCTCTGTAGGTAACTACTGCCTCAGGAACATGCCAGCTATGCTAAATGCCATTTCCCAGCACTGGGCTCATAAGCTGACTTCAGAAAGTTTCACTGTGGCAGTTTGGGAAGGAAGATCCTCTGGTTTCATGGGTAAAGCAAATGAGATATTGAGCATCAGGCCAATGCAATCTCTTTTGCTCCCATTGTTCAGTCCTGATAAATAATATTTGTATATACACATGCACTTCCCCATTCAAGTTTTAACAACTAGTAATTTTCTTCTTACTGTAAGTAATCAGCACTACACATCAGGATTTCTCAGTAGGGACACCTGGGTGGCTCAGCGGTTAAGCAAGTCTGCCTTTCAGCTCAGGGCATGATCCTGGAGTTTACGAATCAAGTTCCACATTGGGCTCCCTGCATGGAGCCTGCTTCTCCCTCTGCCTATGTCTTTGCCTCTCTCTTATTGTCTCTCATGAATAAATAAAAATCTTAAAAAAAAAAAAAGAATTTCTCAGTAGTACTTATCTCTGTGTTCTGGGATCCTGGCATGCTGAGAAATTTCAATAAATATTTTCTCAAAGAACTTACAAATAGATTAGCATAGGATGTTTGGTATGGCTAGCCAATATTCTTTAGTAGATTCTACTATCTTCTACTATCAAAAGTTAGTATCATGAATGAGCTTGCCCAGGAGTGGATAGCACAGAGCAAGAAAAAAACCCAAGGCAGACAAAAACCTCCAACCCAAACAGGCAGACCAAATTAAGATGTTTCATCTAAGAACAGCAGAACTACAACCATCAGATAAAGATTCAGAAGCAGGACTCTGGTTCCTAGGAGAATGACTAAACTCAAAGATTAGCCCCTAGTCCTGCATGGTTTACAAGAAAGTGATTTGAAAAGAATGAAGATAAAAACAGTCTCAGGCCTGTGCATAAATACCTAGAAGAAATTATGTTGAGACTGTGGGTATAGAGCTGGTTGATTTCTTCTGCCTTAGGTCTAACTTCTGGTACTGGAGTGGGCCTGAATCTATAAAAAGGAGCTAAGCATTGTAGACTTAGAGGGGAGAGGAATGCAGAGGGTAATACAACAGACAAGGTATGACCCTTGCTGCATTAACATGGAGTCCACCAATGTTTAGATAGAAAGTGTTGAGCATCCTGAAAGGTTCTACACTTCTGGAGTAAAGACAATATACTAGGACTTAAAAGCAGAGTAAAAAAGAAATAGACTTGATCTTGCAAATCATAACACTAAGACTTCACAGGTTCAAAATGATTAGTAATTTAACTGCCAACTAAAACAAAACATTCTCCAGTTGAAAATAAGGGAATCCAATCTTCATAAGGTATCATTAAAATACTCACTACTCAATAAAAATTTAACAGAGATGGAGGGGACACAGTAACATGTAACCAATAGTTTAAAGAAATGTACTCAGTAGCAAACCAAATATTGCTGTTTTCAGACAGGACTTTAAAATAATTCAGATTATAGGAGACCTGAGTGACTCAGTGGTTGAGCATCTGCCTTTAGCTCAGGTCGTGATGCTGGGATCCAGACCCGCATCGGTCTCCCCAAAGGGAGCTTGCTTCTCCCTCTGCCTCTCTGTCTCTCATGAATAAAATCTTTAAAAAATAAAGTGTTGAACAGTTTACAGGAAAAGATATTGAAAACTTCATGAGATTTGAACATTGTAAAAAACAAATCTAAATACAAAGTAATAGAATATTAGAAATCAAAAATTTTAAAAACTTATTAGAGGAGATTAACAAAATTACATACAACAAAAGATTGTTGAACTTGAACTCAGGTCAATGAAAATTATCCAAGTGAAGCAGAGAAAGAAAAAAAAATTGGAAAAAAAATGAACAAAACCTCAGTTACATTTGTAACAATATCAGGCACTCTAAATTCATACAATTGGCCAACTTTACTCTAAATTTGACCAAAAACAGCAACTCACAAATCCAGAAATATCAGCAAACTCCAATGAGGATAAATATATATATATAAAAAAAAATCACACCTAAACAGCTAAAGTTCTGGAAAACAAAGATAAAGATCTTACAATCAACCCCAGGAGGAAAAAAATCATTACATACATGGAAATAATGAGAAAGTGACAGTATCATATCAGAAACAATGATAGCCAGAAACCAACAGAATATAGATTTAGGGCCTGCAAGAATAAAGTCCCCAACCTATAGTTCTATATCCAGTGAATATAGTCCTTAAAAATGGAGGTAAAATACAGATGCTTTCAGGAAAAAAAGAAAGAAAGACACTTTATTGAAAACAGACCCACAAGGATACCCCTCCAAATTTTCAGCTGTATGGAAAGTTTATATATTACTTATTTTTCAAAAATATTGATGTTTCTCTAAGTTTTTGTGTATATTTTTACAGTTTAGACCTCTTTCCCATCTCATTCCAATATATGAATTGACAATAATAGCTAAGAAAAGATGTAGTTATGAGACAGCCAATGCTTTCCCATTACTACATTTTTTTTCCTGGCTTATTATTTCAATTACTATATACTGTAAACAACTTTATTAAATCACTACTATTTCAGATGAGAAAACATGTAAGTTGCCCAAGATAGGTTTAAATGCCACTCCCATTTAACATACTGCAGAACTGTGAAATTTGGGAAGACTGCCTGCGTTTATCCTACAAACTCTACTTCCCTGATCCCTAGAATGGAATAATTACCGACAGTTTCTTACAATGTTTACATATTCATTACATTAAAATCTAATGCCTCGGGATCCCTGGGTGGCGCAGCAGTTTGGCGCCTGCCTTTGGCCCGGGGCGCGATCCTGGAGACACAGGATCGAATCCCACATCGGGCTCCCGGTGCATGGAGCCTGCTTCTCCCTGCTTCTCCCTCTGCCTGTGTCTCTGCCTCTCTCTTCTGTGTGTGTCTCTCATAAATAAATAAAATCTTTTAAAAAAAATAAAATAAAATAAAATAAAATCTAATGCCTCCCCTTATTTTGTACGTGATGGGAGATGAGGATTTAACTATATACTAAGTATTTCCATATTTGAGGGTCTGGATCATCTAGCCTATTCACTGATCAATCTACTTCTGTGCCAGCAGCAGATTCTTTAATTATTATGGCTTTATGGAAAAGAGTTTTGACAGTGGATCATCACAGAAACTGTTAAGCTTTCTGTGTACTGTGACCTTTTGGTACACTGATGACAAACTCCAAATGCAGCCTAAAAGGTTACACAAAATTCAGCTCTAATAGCACAGTTTCCTTCAGTTGGCACTAAGAGTAGGGGGTTGGGAAAGTGTGGATTTGAACTGGTTATTTGCTTTTTTGACACCCCCCCCCCACATCTAATCTTCAATAAAGTGACATTTTGTTACTTCATTCATACTGCTAATGTAGGAGAGATAACCTTATCATTCAACTCCCTGGGATAAGAGCAGCAATCGGGCAGCCCAGATTTATTAGTTATAGCAAGAGAAAAGCTCAGAACACATTGCTCAATTCTTACCTCATATTTCTTGTATATTTTCAGTCATTATTTCTTTTTCACTCATAAATTTGGTTTTAATAGAAGGGTCATGAATAAGCTTCTGCCTTTCCCTTATCATCCAATGAAAGACCATTTCCCAGGCTGGAATGTAAATGAGGGCATACAAACCTTGCTCTCTTATAATGGGATTTTTTTGACCACGATTTTCTAGTCCCTTCTTTCAAAATTATGAACATTTTTCAGAACACTATGTAAGATAGCCTTTGCTCTTATACATACAAAAACTATGAATGATATGGGAAGTCAAGTTTACTTTCTGAGCTTTCTAATAAACATTTCATAAAAAAAATCATCCCTCCCATAGGAGAAGTCCACAGACAGCATGTGGGGACCTAACATGTGATAAGCTTGGATGCTACTCCCACTGATAGGTCTCACTGTTCTTGTAGAAACAATTTCAGTGGTTAACAATGACCCTTAAGATTTTCCTGCACCCAAGGCTACCAAGAACAATTCACTTCCAACCTGCTTTTCCCCTGTGAAAAATGATACAAGATATAGGATTGTTTTGCATTACCACTCAGACTATTTCTTTAAAAATTTCTCTAGAACCTACGAGAGCCTACGGCAAAAGTTTAAGCTGCGTCTCTAATTTCTGAGGTAAACACCTGCACATGTTTGTAATATTTATGCTCATTGTTATAATTACCTTACAGCCCTTTTTTCTTTCTCCCCTCTCCTTTCCTTCTAGACTCTAGGTCTTTTTCTCCTGGTAATCATAACCTACTTAATGTCTTTTTCCCCTGGCCTCCATGAACTTACTTCTTTCACCCTGTATATCCCCCATCTTGCTTCCTACTATTAATCTTTATCTTTCTGCTTGCTATTAAATGCATGGCTTGAACAATGCTACCTTTCATTTAGTTTTACCTACGTTTTAATATCAGAGAATGTTAGAACTGAAAGGGATCTTGAAATCACCTACTCAGGAAAAAAGAAAAGCAAAGAAATGTTAAAAATAATAAACATAAATATGATATAAAGAAGTCCTAATATATCAGTAATTACAATGAACCATATGGTCAGTTAAAAGACAGATTTTTTTTTTCATTTCAAAAAAGGACAGAAAAATATGTACCAGGAAAACCCTTTAAAAGTTGATTTGCAAAGAGATACCAATATCCAAAAAAAAGAAAGAAAACCCTATCAGTGATTATCACTAATACTTAAAAAAAGTCAACTCACCTAGAAAATATAACCATTTTGAAATTATATCTTAATAAAAATACCTCAAAATATCAGCAAAAAACAGTAAAATTACAGAAAGAAAAAAAACTAAAAAACTCCCTTCACAGAATAGTTGAACATACCTCTCATTACTGGCATGTCCAGTGCATAAAAAACTAAGATGCTGAAAATCTGAACATAAATAACATGACTGATTAATGGATATATATAATAACCCCTATACTTTTTAAATATATGTTATTTCCATGTATACTAGGGATATTTATAAAAGCATTTATGAATACTGGCCCTAAGTCTCAAAAGATTTCAAAGAATATCATACAGATGTTTTCCTACCAATCCAATTAGAAATCAATAAAAAAATTAAAAGACTTCCCATGTATTTGGAAATTTTAAAATACCTCTTTTTAAATCACTAAAGAGTTGAAAAAGAAATTATGGAAATGTTAAGATACTTAAGTACTTGATATATATCAAACCCTAGGGAATATAAGTATTTAGAAAGAAATTTTAGCTTTAAGCTTATAATAGAAAAGAAAAAGATTGAAATTAGTGAGGGAAGCATAATAAAATTAGAAAACAGTAATCAAGTTAAAAGCAGAAAATGAAATACAAAACAAAGCCATCAGAAGCATTACCCAGACAAATCTGACTTTTTTTTTAAAGAGATAACCTTGATAATTCTCTGGAAGATTAATACAGGAAAAGAGACAGAATTAAAATGTGATTTAAAAGAAGGCATAAATGGAAAAACAAGGAATAACTACAGTTATATTCGATTTTTTTATTGTTATTATTTTTAAAGATTTTAATTATTCATGAGACACAGAGATAAAGAGACAGAGACATAGGCAGAAGGAGAAACAGGCTCCCCGCAGGCAGCCTGATGCAGGACTCAATCCCAGGACCTTGGGATCATGAACTGTGCCAAAGGCAGCCGCTCAACCACTGAACCACCCAGGCACCCACATTCGAGATTTTCTAAATGCTAAGACAGCACTATGAAAAACCAAACATTTTGAAAACTTTGATGAATTATTAGTAGATAACAATTTACCAAAAAATTTGCAAAGCAGACTAGTTTTACAACTACTCTGAAAGTCTTCACACAAAAACTACTCAGGTAATATTGCAAAAGATTTTCACCAAACTTCTAAGCAGCACATATTTTCAAAATTATACAAAATCTTCCAGAAAATAGGAAAATAGGAAATACTTTCTGTGGAATATAATTTTTGCCCATTTTCATCAGTTTCTCGATAGGTTCATGTGAAGAAACAAATAGCTAGCTACATATGGGTGAGTCTGCAGGAACACTCTACTTGGCATTTTTTTTCACGTTGGATTATTAACTTTACCTCTCTTGCTCATGTTTGCAGAGTAATCTGAGAGCATATTTTATTAAAGTTGCCAACTTGGAGTATATAAATGAATTCCAACTCTTTAAAATAAACAAGGATTAAACAAGTTATTTTTTAAGGTAAGAAGATAAAAAAATCAAAATTATTTGTCAACTCTTTGGAGAAATAATCTCCTCTCTTTGAAGCCATCTAAGAAATCACAAAAACAATTGAAGACTTGTTTGACCATCTAAAATGAAAGGCGATGTGTATTAAAAATAAAGTTTAGGGATCCCTGGGTGGCGCAGCGGTTTGGCGCCTGCCTTTGGCCTAGGGCCCGATCCTGGAGACCCAGGATCGAATCCCACATCGGGCTCCCAGTGCATGGAGCCTGCTTCTCCCTCTGCCTGTGTCTCTGCCTCTCCCTCTCTCTCTCTCTCTCTCTCTCTCTCTCTGTGACTATCATAAATAAATAAAAATTAAAAAATAAAAAATAAAAAATAAAAATAAAGTTTATTAAAAAGGGAAACAAGGGGTGCCTGGGTGGCTCAGTCAGTTAAGCATTCAACTTTTGATTGCAGCTCAGGTTACAATCCCAGGATCATAGGATCAAGCCCCACATGGAGCCTGCTTATGATTCTCTCTCCCTCACCCACCCACCCGACTCAAGCTCTCATGCTCTTTTAAAAATATTTATATTTTTTATGTTGTGTGATTTTTATATTTTGTGTGTGATATTTTTATATTTTATATACATATATTTTATATTTATATATATTTTTTTTATATATGGCTTCTAGTACTATGTGGAACAATAGTGATGAGAGTGGACATCTTTGTCATGTACCTGACCTTAGGTGCAGTGGTCAATGGGAATTCTTCCTTTTATATGAAAAATATATATATTTCATATATACATATATACACATACATATATATGTGAATATATTGAATATATGAATATATGAAACATTTGCAGTAAGCTGTTAACATAGGTTACAAGAAAATATCTCGAGCCCACCAGCATATAAAATGGGCAATGAATAGAAACCGTTTATTCACACAAAAGAGGGCTCTAATAAACATATGGAAAATGTTCAACCTCACTATTAATAGAAGTTTAAAGTCAACCTTGAGATAATGTATATTTGAATTATTTAAAAGTTTTAAATATTCACACTAAAGAAAATGGCAATATTGTGTTGAGCTTAGTATTTCCTTAGTATAAGGTGGTATCTTTTGAATCTACTAAAAGAATGCATTTTTATTTAAAACAACAAAAACGCTATATCCATAAAGATAGTGCACTAATACCTTAGAAATATTTTTTATTTTATTGGAGTTCAATTTGCCAACATTTAGCATAACACCCAGGGCTCATACCACCAAGTGCCCCCCCACCCCCAGTTCCCATCACCCAGTCACCCCAAGCCCCCGCCCTAGCTCAGCAAATTTTTAAAGACAATTTGAATGCCCATGTAGGTAATACATTGTTTTGTGTGTGTGTGTGTGTGTGTGTGTGTGTGTGTGTGTGTGTGTTTTAGGTAATACATTGTAAATATAATAATGTAACATGGTACTGCCCAAATGTTATTAAGCAGCTACTAAAACAAAATGAATAGCTATAGGGCATGACAAGTGTTTTGTTTTGTTTTGTTTTTTTAAGATTTTATTTTATTCATGATAGATATAAAGAGATAGGCAGAGACACAGCTAGAGGGAGAAGCAGGCTCCATGTAGGGAGCCCGACATGGGACTCGATCCCGGGACTCCAGGATCGCACCCTGGGCCAAAGGCAGGCGCTAAATCGCCAAGCCACCCAGAGATCCCCGAGCATGACAAGTGTTAATGACAAAGTATAAGCAGATTACAAATTCAGTTACTAAAATAACTACAAAACAATATACACCATGCAGTTGAAAGGGCAATTGAAAATGAAGGAAACCAATGATCAGATTAGAACATACTAAGTGATTTATATTTTCATTGGTTAAACTTCCTTTCATTTTGTTGCAAAACTGATTTTTAAAAGAAATTGTTTTAATGAATAAGAGATGATACAAGCCAGCCTTTTAAACCCAGGTACTTTATTTTTTAAGATTTTAGTTATTCATGAGAGACAGAGAGAGAGAGGCAGAGACACAGGCAGAGGGAGAAGCAGGCTCCATGCAGGGAGCCCGACGTGGGACTTGATTCCGGGTCTCCAGGATCAGGCCCTGGACTGAAGGCGGCGCTAAACCGCTGAGCCACCTGGGCTGCCCAAACCCAGGGACTTTAATATGGACATTTATCATAGTGAACGGATTTCAAAAATGACCATTAAACTTCCAGATTTATTAACATCAAAGTACTCCAAATCACTATTTTTGTATCTTTTTGGGTCAATACCTAGTTAGCACAATTGCTGCATCATAGGGTAGTTCTATTTTTAACTTTTTAAGGAAACTCCATCCTGTTTTCCAGGGTAGCTACACCAGTTTGCATACCCACCAACAGTGCAAGGTTTCCCTTTTCTCCAAATCCTCACCAACATCTGTTGTTCCCTGAGTTAATTTTAGCCATTCCGACCAATGTGAGGTGGCATCTCACTGTGGTTTTGATTTGTATTTCCCTGATGGCAAGTTGAGCACCGTGTTTCACACATCTGTTAGTCATTTCTAGGTCTTTTTTGGGAAAATGTCTGTTCAGGTCTTCTACCCATTTCTTAGCCAGATTTTTTTTTTTTTTTTGGGTATTGAGTTTGATAAGTTCTTTATAGATTTTAGATACCAACCCTTTATGTGATATACCATTTATGATTATCTCATCCCATCCTATAGGTTGCCTTTTAGTTCTGATGATTGATTGTTTCACTATGCAAAACTTTTCATCTTGATGAAGTCCCAATAGTTCATTGTTGCTTTTGTTTCCCTTGCCTTTGGAGGCATGTCTAACAAGAAGCTGCTGAGGTTAAAGAGGTTGCTGCTGCCTGTGTTCTCTTCTAGGATTTTGATGGATTCCTATCTCACATTTAGGCCTTTAACCCATTTTATTTTTTTGTATGGTTTAAGAAAGTGATCTAGTTTCATTTCTCTGTATGTGACTGCCCAATTTTCCCAGCACCATTTATTGAAGAGATGGTCTTTTTTCCATTGTATATTCTCTCCTGCTTTGTTGAAGATTGGTTAACCATAGAGTTAAGGGTCCACTTCTGGGTTCTCTATTCTGTTCCATTGATCTTTGTGTTTTTGTGCCAACACCATACTGTCTTGATGCTTACAACTTTGTAATTCAGCTTGAAGTCTGGAACTGTGATGCCTCCAGTTTTGTTTTTTTTCAACATGCCTTTGGCTATTCAGGGTCTTTTCTGGCTCTATACAAATTTTAACATTTGTTCTAGCTTCGTGAAAAATGTTGGTGGTATTTTGATAGGGATTGCACTAACTGTATAGATTGCTTTGGGTAGCATAGACCTATTAACGGTATTTGTTCTTCCAGTCCATGAGCATGGACTATTTTTTCAATTTCTTGGTGTCTTCAATTTCTTTCATAACTGTACAGATCCTTTACCACTCTAATTTCTATATATCTCATGATTTTTGGTGCAGTGGTCCTTCTCTTTCTTCTGCCTCATTGGCAGATAGAAATGAAAATTATGGGATGCCTGGGTGACTCAGTGATCGAGTTTCTGCCTTCAGCTCAGGGTGTGATCCTGGGATTAAGTCCCACATTGGGCTCTCTGCAGGAGTCTACTTCTCCCTCTGTCTCTGCCTCTCTGTCTCTCATATGAATAAATAAAATCTTTTAAAAATGCAACTTATTTTTGTGCATTAATTTTATATCCTGCAACTTTGCTGAATTCTTGTATCAGTTCTAGTAATTTTTTGGGTGGAGTCTTTGGGGTTTTCTATATAGAGTATCATGTTGTCTGTAAAGAGTGAAAGTTTGACTTCTTTGCAGATTTGGACACCTTTTATTACTTTTGTCTGATTGCTGAGACTAAGGCTTCCAGTACTATGTTGAACAACAGTGATGAGAGTAGACATCTTTCTCATGTACCTGACCTTAGGGGGAAAGCTGTTTTTCCCCCCATTGAGGATATTTGCTATGGGTCTTTCACATATGGCTTATAGGATGTTGAGGTATGCTCCCTTTATTCCTACATGGTGAAGGGTTTTTAATCAAAGAATGCTGTGTTTTGTCAAACGGTTTTCTGTACCTATTGAAATGAGCATAGGATTCTTGTCCTTTCTCTTATTAATGTTGTGTATCATATTGATTTGCAGATGTTCAACCCTGCAGCCTAGGAATAAATCCCACTTGGTTGTAGCGAATGATTTTTCTAGTGCATTGTTGGATTCAGTTTGCTAATATTTTGTTGAGGATTTTTCCATCTAGGTTCATGAGAGATATTGGCCTTTTTTTAATGGTGCCTATCTGATTTTGTAATCAAGGTATATGCTGGCCTCATAGAAGGAATTTGGAAATTTTCCTTCCATTTTGATTTTTTGGAATAGTTTCAAAAGTATATGTATTAATTCTTCTTTAGGTGTTCAATAGCCCCTGACAAGCCATTCAGCCCTGGATTCTTGTTAGATTTATTATTATTATTATTACTGGTTCCATTTCTTTCCTGGTTATGGGTCTATTCATTCTTGTTTTGGTAGTCTATAGGTTTCTAGGAATTTATCCATTTCTTTCAGATTGCTTAATTTGTTGACATAATTGCTCATCATATTCTCTTCTAATTGTATTTCTTCAGTGTTGATTGTGATCTCTCCTCTTTCATGCATGATTTTGAGCCCTTTCTCTTTTTGGTGTAAGATGTCTGAACCAGAATTTAAAACAGTGATCATGAAGATACTATCTGAGCTTGAAAAAAAAATCATAGAAGACACCAGAGAATCCCTTACTGCAGAGATAAGAACTAAAATCTAGTCAGGCAAAAGTTAAAAATGCTATTACCAAGATGCAGTCTCAAGTGGATCAAATGAGGATAAGTGAATCAGAAAAGTGAATCAGTAACATACAAGGTTAAATCATAGAAAATATGGAAGTTGAAGAGAGGGAAGGACACCTATTAGATCACAAAGAGACTTAGGAAACTCAGTGATTCCATAAAATAATATCTGTATCAGAGGAATCTCAGAAGATGAAGAGTCAGGGGGAAAGGAGAAAAAGGTTTATTTGATCAAATTACAGCTGAGAACTTCCATAATTTGGGAAGGAAACAGGTATTCAAGTCCAAGAGGCACAGAGAACCCTCCTTAAAAAAAAAAAAATAGGTAAACACACCTTAACATATTATAGTGAAGCATAGAAGTTACAAAGATAAGGAGAAAATACTGAAAGCAGTTCTGGACAAGAGGTTATTAACCTACAAGTGTAGACACATAAGGCTGGCAGCAGACTGTCCACCGAGACCTGGCAGGCCAGAAAGGACTGGCATGATATATTCAATGTGCTAAATGGGGAAAAATATTCAGCCACGAATATTTTATCCAGCAAGGCTGTCACTCAGAACAGAGGGAGAGAGAGTTTCCAGGACAAACAAAAGCTAAAGAAATTCGTGAACATTAAACCAGCCTTGTAAGAAATATTTTTTTGTAAGAAATATTAAAGAGGGATCCTTTGGAAAGAGAGCCCAAAAGTAATAAAGACCAGAAAGGAACAGAGATGATCTACACAAATAGCAACATTACAGTTTTTACAATGGCACTAAATTCATATCTTTCAATAATTACTCTGAATGTAAATGTACTAAATGCTCCAATCAAAATACACAGGATATCAGAATGGATTAAAAAAAAAAAAAAGACCCATCAATCTGTTTTCAAGAGACTCATTTAAGACCCAAAGACACCTCCAGACTGAAAGTGAGGGGATGGAGAACCATTTATCATACTAATAGACATCAAAAGATACTGAAGCTTTAAAGCCTCTGCCAATTCTATTCTAAAGGGTTTAGATTACTATTTTAGATTATTATTTTAGCAGAACCATTAACAGGCCATTGCATACGCAAAGTAGATCCAAACTCAGATAAATTATTCTGTACGATTTGATGGAAATTGAATGGGGGGGGGTGCTGGTTGTGCAGGAATATCATAGATACTTCTAAAAGCATCCAATATTCAGTTTTAAGTTTTTTTATCTATAAGGTGATAGCCTATCATCCTGAACCTTCTCAAAGACTGCACACATATATAAACACATGCACACAGACACAAATGCTTCACATAAAAGATCTGGGGAGTAAACAATGAAAAACTTAATGTCTGACTCACTACACTGCAGAAAGAAGGGTCATAGAAAGTCAACTATGATTGAATTGAATATCAATGTGAAAAGATGACCTTGAGAATGTAAGCCCATGAGAACCTGCAGAAGTGTGTGGGAAAGTATTAGACTCAGTTCAGAATTTAAATCTCAAAAGACAGTTTGGTTTCACCACATCTAGGTAAATAGTACACATCTGGGTAACAGGATCTTTTATATGTATATACCTATATGTAGAAAAGATGTGAATAAACCTTTCAGAGTTTGGTTCATCCATTTATTCAACAAATATTTATTTAGTGCATATCAATTGCCAGACATGATTGTCAGACACCAAGAATGTGAAGAATAAGACAAAATTCCTTTTCTCAAGAACTGAATGGTTTAATAGGTGAGAAAGATAAGGAAATGGGCAATTTCAATTCAATATAATAAGAACTAAGGAGGAAATAACCCACAGTGCTATGAAAACAAAACTTATGATCAAAAAGATATGGTAAACATACCTCCTAGATTTTTTCAGAGCAAACCCAATTTCAAATAATCTGTCCCCACAGATATATTTAAAAATCTCAAAACTTGTACTCTGATCAAAGATTCAAAAAATACAGCCAACATTTCCATAGTCTATCAAGAGCTTATTCATTTTTATGTTTTTCCACCTTTAAAATCATCTTAGGAGTACCTGTACATGCCAAGATGGAAAAGGCTCACCACACAGCCTCTCTCCCACTGCTTAGAACTCAATACTCTACACAGAATGCTAAAAGCAAACACCTGAGAATTTTGAAAAATAAACAGTATCAGAAAACTTCTAGACCAACCAGTGCTGTGTTCTCTGTTTTGTAACTTTTCCCCCCTTCTTTGATCCCAAGGTAGTGAGGCAAGGAATGCACAGTAGGATCAGATAGTTAAAACTCTGGGGCGGGGGAACCACAACATCCTTTTGCTGGCTACAGACTGAGAAAAGAGTCTCCTGTAAGCCAGAGAATTTTTAAAATAATTCCCAGAGTTTTGGATCTCTTTTCTCACTCTCTTGCCTAGATGTGTCTCAAAGCCAGCCTAAGCGGCAGAGCACCATTGATGGTGATTGTGTGGGTACCTAAACCCTTAAGAGCAAAATACCATAGGAAATGGGGAAAAGGAGGTTTGTAGTTTAAGAAGTGTGGGGAGTTACCCAGTTAAACTTTTCTCATTTTCCTCTTGCCTCATCACACCAAGGGCCAAGAGCAGCCCTAACTGTGTAGAACTAGGAAACAGTGTAAGGGGCTGAAATGCATTTTTCTAGAAGAAGAAACTAAAATAACAGATCCCAGGATCTAGGAAGCTCAAACAAGGCTGGGACTAGGGTGAAGCAATGTAGCATCTGAGAGCATAATTTTAAGAGGTCACTGACTCTCAGGATGTTCAAGTGCCAATCTTATACACAGACCACAGTGAGGGCCTCCTAAATTTTTGATTATCTGACTCTTAAGAAAAAATTGCTGAATGCATTAGAGAAAACTGACATAAAAAGAGAAAAGTGATCTAAATTAGTATAGATTTCTGATCAGGAACTTGCAAAGCCAGAAGGCAGTAGAAGAACATCTTTAAAATATTGAAAGAAAAGAATGGTCAACCTACAACTCTGTATCCAGTGAAAATATCCTTAAAAATGAAGACAAAATAAAGACATTTTTCAGGTGAAGGAAAAAGGTATGAAGTCAGATGAAGAAAAATTTATCACTAGCAAATCTGTTCTAAAGCAGATGCAGTAAGAAATTCTTCAGGTGGAAGGGAAATGCAACTTATAAATGAAGGAAAAGCAACAGCAATGGTTTTTACCTGGATAAACAATACTCTTTCTCAAGTTTTCTCAAGAGCAAAAATAAATGGAACTAAATAAGTAACAGGAAATTCGATGAAACCAAAAGCTGGTTCTTCGAAAAGATGAAATGTATGATCATTAAGACTGATGAATAAGGGATGCCTGGGTGGCTCAGCAGTTGGGTGTCTGCCTCAGGACGTAATCCCCAAATTCCGGGATCAAGTCCCACATTGGGCTCCCTGCGGGGATCCTGCTTCTCCCTCTGCCTATGTCTGCCTCATTCTGTGTGTGTCTCTCATGAATAAATAAAATCTTAAAAAAAAGACTGGTGAATAAAAAGTGAAGATACAATTTGCTAATATCAGGAATAAAGGCAGTATATCACTACATACAACACAGATATTAAAGTACTACAAACATTAAACTCATAAATTCAATAAAATAGTCCAAATTCCTTGATAGACACAAACTACAAAAAACTGATTCAAGAAAGTTAGATAACTGGACTAGTCCCATAGTTGCTAAAGAAACTGAACTTTTGGTTTTAAATCTAACAAAAAAACAAAAATTAAACTTCAGTCCTAGATGGATTCACTGGCGAATTCTACAGAAGCTTTAAAGAAGAAACTATGTGAATTTTATGCAATTGCTCCCACACAAAAGATAATACACCCAAATATCATTTTATGTGGTCAGCATTACCTTGATACCAAACCTAAAGACACTATAAAAAATACAGTACATGAATATAGTTCAAAAATCCACAAAAATAGACTTAAAATATTAGCAAATCAAATCAAGCAATACAAGGACCATGACCGCTTTGGGTTTATCCTAGAAGTTAAAAGTTGTTTCACCCTTCAAGTCAATCAATGTAATTTATCATCTTAAAAGACTATGGAAGAAAAACCAATCATTTCAATAGATGCAAAAGATAGAGTTGAGAAAATTCAATATCCATTAATGAATTTTTAAAAACCGCCCAGCAACTATGAATGTACAATATCTTCCTTAACTTGATAAAAATCACCTACAAAAACACTATAGATAACACCATGCTTTCATTTCATAATGGTGAAAGATTAAATGCTTTCCTCCTAAAATCAGGAATAAGGTAAAGATGTATGCTTTCACCACTCCCATTCAATATTATTGTGCTGAAAGACCTAACCGGTGCATTGAGGTGTAGGGGTGGGAAAAATAAAAGGTATACAGATTAAAAAGTAAAACCCTGTTTTCAGATGATATTATTGTGCATATGGAAAATCCAAAGGAATCTACAAATGAACTTCTAGAAATATTAAGTGTGTTTAGCAAGGTTCCAGGAATCAATGTCAACATTAAAAAAAAAGTTTCTATATATTATGGATCTTTGAAAATAAAAATTGGAAACAAATAACACCAAGTTTAAATACATAGGTATAAATAAAATATGTGCAGAACCATGTCATGAAAAGTATAAAACACTAATGAAAGAAATCAAGATCTAAATAAAGAAATATGCCATATTCATAGATTGGAAGAGTCAACACCTGTCTGTTCTCTCCAATCTGATCCATAAACTTAACACAATCACAATCAAAACCCCATAATCCTATTCTTGGTATTGACAAGCAGATTCTAAAATATATGGGAAAGCAAAGGTACTAAAATAGTCAAATTCTGAAAAAGATCAAAGTCATAAAACTCATATTACCAAACTCAAGACTTAATAAAAAGCCACAATAATTAAGATAGTATAGTACCAGTGAAAGGATTGCCACACAGATCAATAAAACAGAATAAGGATTTTATTAATGCCTATTCATATACGGACAACTGATTTTTTTGACAAAATGACAAAGAATTTATTTTTTTAAAGATTTTATTTATTTATTCATGAGAGACAGAGAAAGGAGAGAGAGAGAGAGAAGCAGGCGCCACACAGGGAGGCCAATGTGGGATTTGATCCCGGGTCTCTAGGATCACCATCCAGGCTGCAGGTGGCGCCAAAATGCTACGCCACCATGGCTGCCCAATGACAAAGACAGTTTAATGAAGAAACTATAGTCTTCTCAGAATTGATGCTGGAACAACTGGATATCCATATGCAAAAATAAAAATGAATCAGAACTTACATCTTTTTATACAAAGAATTAACTCAATATAAAATGCAAAACTATAAAAATTGTAAAACAAACAAAGTGCCTGGGTGGCTCAGTCAGTTAAAGGTCTGCTTTTGGCTCAGGTGACAATCCCAGGGTCCTGGGATCAAATTCCACATTGGGCCCCCTGCTCAGTGGGGAGCCCGCTTCTCCCTCTCCCTCTGCCTGCTGCTCACCCTGCTTGTGTGTATATGTGCTGTCAAATACTTAAAAGAAAAGGTTTTTAAAACTAGGTCTGTGGAGACTTTAGATTCTCCAAAGAGTTCTTAATAATGAAACCATAAGTGTAGTCCACAAAAGGAAAAATCATGATAAATTGGGCTTCATCAAAATATAAAACGTTAGCCCTGTGAAAGATACTGTCAAGAGAGGAAAATATAAGCCACAGATTAGGAGAAAATATTTCCAAGTCAAATATCTGACAAAACTTATAAACAATCCATAAAGAACCCTCAAAATTCTATAAGAAAACAGTGTAATTTAAAAGTGGGCACAAGTTCTGAATAGACACCTCACCAGAAGGTATATGGACGGCAAACATGTAAACAGATGATCAACATTAAAATTTAATGACAATGCCACTATATACACCTATTAGTATGGCTAAACTGTTTTATAAAATGTGGACAAAGCAGTGGCAAGAATGTAGAACTGGAATTTTCCTACATTACTGAAAAATACAAAATGGTCTAGTGTGGAAAACAGTTTGGCCATATATTATAACTAAGCATGTACCATACTAGACTATAATCTCACTCCTAGGTATTTGCCCAAGAAATATGAAAACTTATGTTCATACAAAAATACATATGCAAATATTTATAGTAGTTTCATTCACAATTGCAAAAAACTGGAAATAACAAGGTCCTTCAGCTTGTGAAGAGATAAATTACGATGCAGGCACACAATGAAATACCTCTCAACAATGAAAAATCATGAATTACTGATTCACACGACAACCTCAAATTCATGGAGGAACCTCAAATGCATCTTGTTAGGCCAGGAAAGAGACTCAAAAGACCATGTATTGCACAATTTTTTAATAGGATATTCTGAGCACACATAGATCAGTGGAACAGAATAGAGAATCCAGAAGTGGACCCTGAACTTTATGGTCAACTAATATTCGATAAAGGAGGAAAGACTATCCATTGGAAGAAAGACAGTCTCGTCAATAAATGGTGCTGGGAAAATTGGACATCCACATGCAGAAGAATGAAACTAGACCACTCTCTTGCACCATACACAAAGATAACTCAAAATGGATGAAAGATCTAAATGTGAGACAAGATTCCATCAAAATCCTAGAGAAGAACACAGGCAACACCCTTTTTGAACTCGGCCATAGTAACTTCTTGCAAGATACATCCACGAAGGCAAAAGAAACAAAAGCAAAAATGAACTATTGGGACTTCATCAAGATAAGAAGCTTTTGCACAGCAAAGGATACAGTCAACAAAACTCAAAGACAACCTACAGAATGGGAGAAGATATTTGCAAATGACATATCAGATAAAGGGCTAGTTTCCAAGATCTATAAAGAACTTATTAAACTCAACACCAAAGAAACAATCCAATCATGAAATGGGCAAAAGACATGAACAGAAATCTCACAGAGGAAGACATAGACATGGCCAACATGCATATGAGAAAATGCTCTGCATCACTTGCCATCAGGGAAATACAAATCAAAACCACAATGAGATACCACCTCACACCGGTGAGAATGGGGCAAATTAACAAGGCAGGAAACTACAAATGTTGGAGAGGATGCGGAGAAAAGGGAACCCTCTTACACTGTTGGTGGGAATGTGAACTGGTGCAGCCACTCTGGAAAACTGTGTGGAGATTCCTCAAACAGTTAAAAATAGACCTGCCCTATGACCCAGCAATTGCACTGTTGGGGATTTACCCCAAAGATACAGATGCAATGAAACGCCGGGACACCTGCACCCCGATGTTTATAGCAGCAATGGCCACGATAGCCAAACTGTGGAAGGAGCCTCGGTGTCCAACGAAAGATGAATGGATAAAGAAGATGTGGTTTATGTATACAATGGAATATTACTCAGCTATTAGAAATGACAAATACCCACCATTTGCTTCAACGTGGATGGAACTGGAGGGTATTATGCTGAGTGAAGTAAGTCAGTCGGAGAAGGACAAACATTATATGTTCTCATTCATTTGGGGAATATAAATAATAGTGAAAGGGAAAATAAGGGAAGGGAGAAGAAATGTGTGGGAAATATCAGAAAGGGAGACAGAACGTAAAGACTGCTAACTCTGGGAAACGAACTAGGGGTGGTAGAAGGGGAGAAGGGCGGGGGGTGGGAGTGAATGGGTGACGGGCACTGGGGGTTATTCTGTATGTTAGTAAATTGAACACCAATAAAAAATAAATTAAAAAAAAAAAAAGGATATTCTGAGCAGGCAAAACTATAGACACAGCAAACAGGTTTATGGTTGCCAAAGGCTGGAGCAAGGGGAAGGAAACAGCTACAGACGAAAACTATGAGAGAATTTTTGTGGAATAAAACTGTTCTGTTAGGACTGCAGTGTTAACAGATACAAGTTTATTATCAAATGAATGCACCATGACGAGTGTTCTACTGCATGTAATGTTTTAAAAACACTTTACACACACCTGAACACATAGGAAAGTAAAAGACCATGGACTTGTGACCTCTAGCAAGAATTAAGAACAAACATACCAAAACACCAAGTACCTAGATTGTTAGGAGAAAGCTAACAATGGTGTTGTAAAGACTTTCATCATGGCATAGATTAACAGCCAATGTTTCCGTACCCAGTTCTCACCTTTAACAAAAAGGTATGTGATCTAATCAAATGATAAGGCTCTTCATGCAGAGAACACATTATATGTAACCCTCTTAGAGCCACTGTACATCTGTGTAAAGCATTTGGAGGCACTCAATGGAAATATGTACATTCACAGACTTTGTTATTACCACAATTAAGGCAAAATATAGCTAGCTAAAAAGATCATGCCAAGATAATGAAGATCTTTTAATTACCAGAGTCTTTGTAGCAAGTCAACTTTATGTTGAACTCAATTTCCCCTTGTCACACTAAACCAGAGAGAAACTCAAAGTGCAATCCTGGAATTTAAGAAATGGAAGAAGCTACAGGGATCATAGACTCATACCAAACTCATTTTAAAAGCATAAAATATAGTATCCTACCTTGTAGAATGCAGGATATAGAATTTATTCTCTTATGATGTTAGCAAACAGTTTCAGACTAGAATAGGAAGTTTAAGATATCTGTATATAAAACAGGCCAAGAAAAAGAAATGACCTTAATTTTTATATGAATCTAGCTCCTGATTTCTTGTGACCCTGCTTTTAAGAATGCATGGATTTTGTTGCAGAGTTTCATAATTGTTTTGGAGATTGTATATATTTATTCATGAGAGACACAGAGAGAGAGACAGAGACATAGGCAGAGGGAAAAGCAGGCTCCCTGCAAGGATCCTGGGATCACACCCTGAGCCAAAGGCAGAAGCTCAACCACTGAGCCACCCAGGCGTCCCTATTTCTGGTTTTACAGATAAGTCAGGATAGTATTTTCTACAAACATGCAAGGGAGGTAACAAGCCCCAACAAACTTACTGCCTTAAACCTCTCATCCCAACCCCAGCCTTATCTGCACCAAGGAGAAGAAAGAAGATGCTGTCTTGCTAGGGTCCAAGAAAATAAAGCCACAGAAGGAGGACAGGCAATCTAAGAGCACATGAGAAGACCCCATAGATTAATATTAATTTCCAGCCTTATCTAATGGAAAAGTTGATATATATCCCCAGAAGAGTTAGGGCACAGGCCAAAGTAGCCTATTACAGGTACAGAATTTCCTAAAATATTATCTTATTCCATACAAAATTTGCATGCTGTCCCATAATTTATCACTATTATAATACACAAATAAGTTTCCACAAATCTCATTTTTAGGAAAGGACCCAAAAGTTACTGGATATGAGCAATGTTCATTCTTTAGCTCTTTGGGTCCTTTTCCCCAAGCACAATACTCCAAGGTGCTAAGTACAGAAAAGTTTGTTATAAACGTACATACATACTATCATCTGGTGAAATTCACTCTACAAAATTTAAAAACACTTTCTCCAAGAAAAGTGACTGAGGACCCAAGAATTTTGGCAAGTTAGAAAGGACCATGAATGTAGATGGACACACCTTCACATCTCACCCATACATTTCAGGAAACAGAGGGTGAACATTAAGATAGGTTGACACTTTCCTTTTTAAACAGTTTCCAACAGTTTTAAACAGAAAAACAATATTTGAGTACCCACCATGTACAAAGCACCATGCTAGGCACTTTATATCCAATAACCTCATTTATTCTCTATTGCATCTCTGTGTGTCTGTGTAACATGTTTTCCAGGTAATGATACTGAACCTGGCTGAAAGTCAACACACCAATTCAGTAGCAGAGGTTTGAACTCCCAGAACTTTCTTACAGCCAGAGCCTATGTACCATGCTTCCTCCCTAATTCTTCCACAAAAATAATAAAATAAAATAAAATAAAATAAAATAAAATAAAATAAAATAAATAAAATTTAAAAAACCACGTTTGCTGTCACTGGGCAATTGAAATAATAAACTAATGCCCTGCATCAGATTTTGTGCCTTCAGAACTAGCTTTAAAAAGTTAAAATAAATTTAAAAATCAAGCTTTGGGACACACACGGTTAAGTGGCTGACTCCTGGTTTTGGCTCAGTTCATGACCTCAGGATCCTAGGATGGAGCCCCATGCTGGGTTCCATGCTCAGCAGGGAGTTGGCTTCAGAATTCTCTCTCCCTCTCTCCCTTTTCTCTTCACTCACACATATGCTCCTCTCCCTAATAAAATCTTAAAAAAACAAACAAACAAACAAACAAAAAAAAAAACAAGCTTTTACTAGAAATCATTCGAAGCTGCCCATTATGATGGTCTTTCTCAAATCTTTGGTAGAAATCAGTTTGACATTGTCTAGGTACATTGAAGATGCACATACCATATAACCAGTAATTCTACTTTGGGGTATAAACTCTAGAGAAATGCATACAGATATCCACCAAGCTTCCCATTTAAGAATGTTAACATCACCTTTGTTTGCTATAGCCCGAAGTGGAGACAGCTCAATAGCCCATCAGCAATAGGGCAGATAATTATTGTTAACTCATACAACTCCATTCATACAATGGCATATGCATAAAAATAAAAATAGATTAGACATACAGCACGAACTTATCTTTCAATGTCGAACCAAAGTAGCTACACACAAAAGGAATTCTTATAGTAGGATTCATGCTACATAAAGTTCAAAACATGCAAAACTAAGCTATGCTATTCAGGAATGCTTGCATTTGTGGTAAAATTTTTAAAAAACCACCTGCCACACTAGGGATTACATACCATGAAATCAATGATAGGAGATACTCTGAAGGGAGAGAAGATAGTCTGATAGATGAGGCCCTCTGTGAGGGTTATGTTAATGTTACAACAGGCTTATTTCTCGACTTGGATTGTATTACAAAGTATTCACTCTATTATGCACTTTTTTCTATCAATAATTGTAAAATGTTTACAAAATTAAACTTTAAAAATAAAACTCTTGGGGGGGAATCATTTCACTTTAGTAAACTCCGACTTCTGAATTCCTTACCTTAATTTCCCGTTTTAATTTTCAGGTGCTGAGAAGGTTGAAGTTGCAGATGAGAGTAAGAATAGAAATGAGGGGCAGCCCGGGTGGCTCAGTGGTTTAGCGCTGCCTTCAGCCCAGGGCCTGATCCTGGAGACCAGGGATCCAGTCCCATGTCAGGCTCCCTGCATGGAGCCTGCTTCTCCCTCTGCCTTTGTCTCTGCCTCTCTCTGTCTCTCATAAATAAAATCTTAAAAAAAAAAAAAAAAAAAAAAAAAAGAATAGAAATGAGGATAATCAAGTGAAACTGTCCTGAAATTATTCAAACTACAAAATATAGATGTAAGAATATATGTAGACGGAAAATAGAATTCATGTTGAAGGTCAACAAACTTTAAACCCATATAAACAACATATCAACCATCTTACACAAAGAAAGTCAGTATTAAGGTTACTATATGTTATGGATGCTTATACACAAAGACCTCCAAGAGGTAAGTTTTCATCTGAATTTTGAAGGAGCTGAGGGACATGGCTTGCCAACAAAAGATTGTGCTAATAAAGGCACATTTCACCCTAGGGAGACATGTAATATGTGCAGCAGGTGTTAGCAAGTTTTAGCCAAAGAATATGAGCATGGGGGAAGCCCAGGTGGCTCAGTGATTTAGCGCTACCTTTGGCCCAGGGTGTGATCCTGGAGACCTGGGATTGAGTCCCAAGCCAGGCTCCTTGCATGGGGCCTGCCTCTCCCTCTCTCGGTCTCTCATGAATAAATAAAATCTTTAAAAAAAAAAAAAAAAAAAAAAAGAGAGAGAAGATGATGAGCATGGAAGATGGACTCAGCTGGAGTGTAACTATGGTATAAAGAATAATGAAGTGATATTTGCAATATAAATAATATAAAAGAATCAAGTGAGATTTATATAACACATACAGGTACAAATATATGCATATTTATAACAATACATAAAGAACTCTTCAAGACATCCTCAATTTAAAGATGTACAAAAGACGAATATTTCACAAAATCAGAGATCAAAATAGCCAATAAAGATACGAAAAAGTGCTCACCTAATTAGCAAAAACTCAAAATCAAAATGAAACACCACATACCCACTGAATTCACTAAAATGGAAAAGTCAACATTGCTAAAATACTGGCAAGGATATGGTACAATGAATTTTGTTAACTTATTGGTAAGCACAAAAATTGGAAAAGCTTTGGAAAATGTTTGGTAGCTACCAAGGCTTTGGTAGCTAAACATATATACTCTATGACCCTGCAGTGTCACTCCCAGATGGGCACTCAACAGAAATGAGTGCTGTAGCCAAAGACTAGGATAAGAATGTTGATAGAATGACCCACAATGTCCATCCACAGTACAATGAGTAGATAAACTGAGGTATGGTCATACAATGAAATACTATACAGCAATGAAAAAGAAAAAGCTGATACATATGACCATATGGATTAATCTCACAGATAAGATGGTAAATGGAACAAGTCAGATACTAAAGATTAAGGTTTTATAGTTCTATTTGACATTTTAAAAAAGGCAGAAACCTATCTATAATAGGAAGCCAGAATAGTGGTTGGCCTTAGTGGAAGGAAAACCACCCATAAAGAGGCAAAGTTGATCCTTCAAGCACCCTTCACATGCTCTGTGCCTTGATCTGGATGGTAATTACAGGGGTTTTTGCACATGAAAAAATTAAGCTGTACAGTTCATATTTATATATATACTGCAGTTATAGCTCAAGAAAAAATAAAAATATAAAGACCAAAAATTAAAATATCAAAGTAATTAAAGAAGTGTAGCTCTGGCAAAAATAGGGTAAATTAATTTCTCACGAATTTCCCCAAAATTTTATGGTCATAAGATTAAGAGATTTTTTTAAAAGAAATATCACATTCCTCTCTACTTATAACCCAACCCTAAAACACGAGCTATTTTCATGTACCCATATTCAGTTATATATTCTTTTTCATAGCTTTGTATAGTATACACTGTTACCCAGAGAGTCATTCTGGACACAAATCCCATATAGAGAAAAGTCAGAATTCAGAATCAGAGAACCTAATTTAATCATTGATGGGCTATTTATTAACGGTGTGACTTTCACCAAATTAATCTAAATCTTTGGTCACTTAAAGGGAACAAAAATTTTATCTACCTCATAGAGCTGAGAATAAATTAGGTAATGTGCATGTACAAGCGCTACTCAAAAGTTTGGTAGTTTACATTAACATAGGTGACCATAGTGTGGCTATAATTCTTCTTTCTGCTATTCTCATTTCCTCTATAATTAGCATTTCTACAATGACAAGCAATCTTCATAGTGGTCTGCCTAATTTCCACTCCCCCTTCATTTCACGAACACAAACTCAATTTTATTTGAGGTTGGCAATATGCCCAGCCCAGTGATCAATCAGGATTGATCTAAACCAGTCAAAACAAAGCTGTTCCCAACATCCCAGCCTTCCAACAAACCAGGGTGATGGGTTTCTGTGACTAAGTTCTGGCAATGAAACCAAAGGAGAAAAATCCAGTGGGGAACTAAGGAGTGCTACTGGGAAGGCATTCACTTAACTGGAAAAAAAAAAAAAAAAAAAGACTCTTCTGGCTCTTCTCTTTGCCCTCTCCTTCCTGCCTTGACCTAGACATACTACTTACAGCTTTAAAAGCCTTTCTGTGTAAATGAGAGAAAGGATTAAGAATTTTTCCAGAGACCTCAGCCATGGAAACACCAATGCCCTGCAACAGCCCATGCAATCACCTACCTCTGGGCTTCTTGCCTTATGAGAAAAATAAGTTCAAGTTTCTAGAAACCAGTTAAAGTTTCTGTTATTGCATTTGAGACCATTCCAAACTAATATAGTTTTAATGCCTTTGGAAAAGTTCATCAAATTGATATCATCAAATTAGTTATTTTCCTTTTGCCAGAAATTTAGAATTAGATCAACAAACATTTACAGATGGTCTCCTATGCATTAGTTCTGTGTTATTGAATAAACTACATTCCTTCCCATGAAGGAACTGACAGTGTTTCCAATACTGCACTATTGAAAAAAAAAAAATCCAAGCTGAAAACCACTGTGCATATATTTTTCTTTGGAGTTCTTTCCAAAAGAAATAGCTCTCTTGTTTATTGTGCTCTCACTGACCTTTGGTTCCAGGAACATACCAAGCTCATTCTAAATTAGTAAATCTTCACAAGTAGTTTTTTTTTTTTTCCCCCAGAATGTTCTTCCCTCACACATCAGTGTCTAGCTAAGTCTTTGTCAATGAGACCTCAACTTAAGTGCCACTTCCTCAGTATGGTCTTTCACCCCAATCACACTAAAGCAGTCATCCGTCACAGCATCCTGTTTTAATTATCTGTAGAATACTTGACCCAATGTCCTATTTTTCTTGCCTATTGATTTATCTTTATTGTCTGCTCCCCTACCCCTACCTCACTATCAGAATGTAAATTCCATATAAGAATCTCATTTGTTTGGATCACCTCTATAACTCCACTATATGGAACAGGGTTTGGCCAGCTACAGCCTGCAGCCAAATCCTGCCAGCTTCCTGTCTTACAAAGTTATTAGAACACAACCACTCACATTTGTTTTTATATTATCTATGGCTGCTTTTGTGCTACAAGGACAGAGTAGAATAGTTGCCACGGAGACCAGATGGCCCACAAAACTGAAAATATTTGCTATCTGCACTTCATAGAAAAAAGTTTGCCAATTCCCTATCTGGAAGAAGTATGCTTAGCACAAATTAGGCACTTCATAAATCCAAAAAATGTTAAAATTTTATATTAAAGACTACTGAGAAACTTTATTGGGTTTTTTTTTTTTTTCAGTCTATAGATACATTTGTTCTTAATGAAGTATCAGTCCTGTTTTAGCAGAGTTGGTCTTTCCTGGAAACACTTCCTAGAGGGTAATTCCACACCAAACTTCCAAAAGAACAACTCATCACATTGAAACAGACGATTAAAGTTTAGCTCAGCATACTTCAAAATCATGGGGACATCTCAAAGGCAGAATCTAACATTTCTTTTTCCCCAAGTTAACAAGTTAAATCAGGTTCCACCCGCACTTCTTCATAGAGGCACTCTAGATCTGCTTTTGCCAACCCAAATTACACTGCCTTTTCAATCTTAGCCAATTAAAGTTATGTTTTATATGTTATGCTAACATCAAGGTTTTCCAAAAATTAGAGCACTTTTTAATTCAAATCTTTTTACTGTTTTTAATTACCAAAATAAAACAAAACTGCTTTGAGCCAAAGCTAGGGTTTCAACTCTCATGTCCATTAAGAGTCACTCGTTTTTGTTTCTTAGGAATAGAACGTTTAACAAGATCTGACATAAACAATGGAAGTTTAATACCCAGATGATTTTAGGAATCTACCTCCCATGTTTTTACTTGCTGAGACCTTAGGGTCTTCTACTAGGTATATCCAGGGCAGCTCCAGCCAAGTTTTGTCTCCAGCAGGACATAGGGGTAAGACAGGAGGAAAAATGCAAAGAAGTTGTAGAGGTCTCTAATTGCACCTATTCGACCACCACAAGACTTCTAAAAAGAATCCTTATATCTCAGGGTCCCCTCCCTTTGAGATCTATCAGTTCTATCATAAGCTCTGCATATCTTTTTTAGAATCTGCCTGGTTGACATCCACCTGATTTATGCCTCCACTGAGTCCTTCTAGGTTGAGGTTCTATTTGGTCTTTGTTTGGTCTAGCCCTCAAGCTAGACTCACTCCATCCCTATATTCAAGAGGTCCTCACGTTCCCAGTATGTGGGATTTGCTAAGGGAATTATAATAGGCAAATGTAAATATGTGGAAGGCTGATCTACACTCAATTACTTCAGTTCCCATTTTGTATACAGAGAGCCAGAGAAACTGCAAATCACCGGTGGGGGGTGGGGGGTGGGGGGGTGGAATGGCAGATCTACCTTTGACTAAGAGAAAGTTACTCAATTCCTGTGGACTTCAGGCATGTCATGTGTAATAATTTTCCTTCTGAATCTAATGTAAAGTTCCTCTAGCATTTAGCCACCATTTCACTTTCTTTGGCCTCTATTTTCAAGGCTCCCATAGAAATACTTGAATTGTTACCAACTGAGACATTGTAGGAATAAACTTTTAAAATTCCCTAATTGATACACAAGACAACTTGGATGAATCTCAGGGACATTATGCTGAGTGGAGGGGGAAAAAGCCAAATTCAAAAGGTTACATAATGCATGTTTCAATGTCTGTAACGCTCTCAAAATTGCAAAATTCTAGAAATGGAAACTAGATTAGAGTTTTCCAAGGAGTGGGGTGAGAAGTGGTGAGAAGACAGGGTAGCAATGGATGGGATTTTAAAGGGGTAGCATGAGGATAAGTGAAACAAGTCAGAGAAAAATACCATAGGATTTCACTCATATGTGGGATTTAAGAAGCAAAACAAACCAAAAAATAGACTCTTAAATATAGAGAACTAGTGGTTGCCAGTACGCTTATTGTGAAGAACACAGAGTACTGTATAGAATTGTTGAAGCATTATGCTATATACTCAAAATTAAAACAACACTGTTAATTATACTTGAATTAAAACAAATTTTTAAGGGGGGATAGAAGGAATTTTTCAGGTGATAAAGGAGTTTTCTATCTTGGTTGTGGTAATGGTAACAGAGTCTACATGTCATAAAACTACACCAAACTAGACAGAAGAAGGAGTGCATGTGACTGGCCAACTCTGAATAATCTTTGGATTGTGACCAATGCCAGTTTCCTGGGTTTGATATTATACTACATAAGTTTGTAAAGTGTTACTATCACAGGAAATTGGGTTAAGGGTACAGAGAGCCTCTTTATATTTTTATAGTTTCCTGTGAATCTATGATTTTAAAATTTAAAAACTATTTTAAATCTCCTAATCTTAGTAAAGGACATTGTTGGGTTACCAGTGAGTGTGGCTCTCCCCAGCCACACCTTGGGCAAATCCACCCCACCAGCCCCAAAAGTCTCCTATCCCCCCAGGAAAAGTGTCAAGGGTTATCAGGGCTGCTGTCAAACATATCCCAAATCTAACCAGGTTGCTTCTCTTTTTAAAACACATCTATACAATTAAATTCAAACTCCTTAGTATGACATGCAGGCTCATTGTAAACTGTATCCGGCTTACTTTTCCAACCTCATTATATGCCCTGCCCCTCTCCTGCCAAAAAAAATATTTTCATGCTTGTGGTTCTGATTATACTCTTCTTTCTGGAATGCCTTTCTTCATGGTTGTTCCAGAAGGACTCAGCTGTCAGTCCTCTGCAGCCCTGCAGTATTGCCAGCAGCCAGAGATAGGAGTATCTCAGGAGATATCTGGCCTCCCTCTACAAATTCAGTGTTTTTGAGGCAGCCCAGCTCTGCTCTTAACAGACCTTGCAACTAAACAGCAGCATAGGACAAGTTAAAAGCTCGATTCACCAAACAACCCATCGGAGATTGCTCACATCCTCTCACCCCAGCCAGGATTCCTAAGAGTTTGTCTTGGCCAAGTCCTAAATCCACTCACCAATGTTTTATAGTTATCCCTCTAGGAGTCCTGAAACAAAGCCTAACCTAAATTATCCCCAGAAGGGAAGCATGCTGGTTTTTCTCTCCCATTTCAGGTGTTTACTACACACGAAGATTTCAGAATCACCACAAGAGTAGTGATGACAAAAGGTAGCACAAAGACATGGACATTGAAATAATAAATCAGCTAGACTTTCCCCACACAGGTTACCCCCAAGAGGTTGAGAACAGATTAATTTGCATCACACAACCCCAAGGTTTCACTGGCATACATTTGAGTGGAGAAAATACAGTTCAGCTGCAACTTAACTGGGGAGAAGAGGGGAAGATAAGCCAAGAAAACCAAGTGGCATTATCAGAGCCCAGAATTACAAAGCTGGTCCAGTCCTGGTTTGTTTATCCTGAGGATTTCTGACCATTCTTGGTTCTTCTTTCCATTCCGATCTTATCACTCTGATGACTAATGCCACTGACAAGTAATAGCGCTCCTGAAGGAGGTGCAGTCAAAACAAAATCATTTTTAAAGATTAGGGAACAGATGCATCTGCATAAAGAGATTGAAATATATTTGTGAGATCGATTCTTGACCAACAGAGTACACATTTTTATCTAGCCCTGAGCGGATTTTTACCTAAGCGGGACAGTCTGATTAACCCTATCTCCAAAATCTCATCATAACTGCACCATTTAATTCAATCACCAAGCAAAGCATATGGAAAAGAATAAAGAAGTGCTGATCCTTTTAAATAACTCGGCAGCATATTATCCTTGGTGAACTCCTGGGGGCTGTGTTAAGGTCAGCTTTGTGTTGGTTCTCTGGGACCATGGCGTGTTCTGGACACATTTCTCACCTTGGGCACAGAACTACAGAGGTTCCAGTTCACAGTGACGATGTAGCAAAATCCTGAACATACCTCCTCCCTCAGACATGTGGAATCTACAGCTACATATGGAACAACTTTCTTGGGGGGTAGGGGGGAGAACTAGCTGAGGGACTCCTACACGTGCAGGAAAGGAGAAGGGATCCCACAACCAAGAGGGTAGGAGTGGTTCCCCCCGGGGAAGGTCACTTGCAAGCAGGAGGGAACTCAGAACTGGGAGCCTTTCCCCAGATCAAAGGGTTTGAACCCAATGGGGGCTCACATTTTAAGAACCATCCCTCAGGAATAAACCCCCTCACATCTTTAACAGGAAGGCAGTGGTGCTGGCATCCAGGAGACCTACCAGACCACAGTGCAGAGTGAGAAAGGGCTCCCGCCCTTAGGCCACAGGCCCCATGGCCCTGCGCAGAGGGAGGCAGCCCCCTGGACTTTCCTGTTCTTGTCTTGAAGTGGTGCTGGCCTGCGGGGCAGGCACCCGAACCTAACACCCACCTAGAGGCCCGCTGAAGTAGCCAGGACAGCCCGCACCATCTGCCTGCGCTCCCTCTGCCTCACACCAGCCTCAAGCAAGCTGGTAAAGAGCTTATATATAGGCTTGTGGCTCCCAGGCTTCTGCAGCTGTGCCCAGGGGCACTTCTAGCTCATCCCTCACAGGTGGCCAGCAGGGCTTCCACCTGTGGGCTTTGCACAATTGGAACCAATGGAGAAAGATTTCTTAACCAGGGCACAGCAAGAGGAGCCCAGTCTTTCTATGAAAGAACTACAGCTGTGCACACTCCGAAACATTTAAGTCTGGAAATTAAGATGGAACACAAAGAACCTGAAGCCTTTGGAACTGGCCACACATGAGCATTCTTAGGAGAAAGGCCCTATTCTGAAGAACAGGATTCTGACTCTTCATTTCTTCTCAACCACTTCTCCCACCAGGTAAGTAATAACCCCAGAACTTTGTCAATCATACTCAAAAGAAGCTATGGTTGTTGAAGCAGAGGATTCAACCCAGTAGATTGAATGGTTCCTTCCTTCCAGCTACCCAGAGCTATTTCAGCCAGTGTCAGAAAGTGAAAGATACCCAAAGAGCAATCATATCGACGTAGATGCCAAGAAGTTAACTGGCCAATTTGAGGATATAAGAGATGTGCATTAATATAGTCTATCTACACAGATCTAAATACTAGTCACTGCAAAATCTGTTTAGAAACACAAAAGCATATGGGTGCCTGGGTGATTCAGTCAGTTAAGCCCTGGACTACTTGGTTTCAGCTCAAGTCATGATCTCATGAGTGGTGAGATTAAGCCCCACATCAGACTCTGCACTCAGCAAGGAGTCGGCTTGAACAGTGTTTGCTTTCTCCTCCCACTTGCACTGTGTTTGCTTTCTCTCTCTCAGATAAATAAACAAATCTTTAAAAATAAAACACAAAAGCATAGAACTCTTAGTGATTTTTTTAATTCAATGAAGTTATACTTTGAGTTCTAAATGCTTTAATTTTATCATCCATTGACCTTTACCACATGTACATAGAATTCTGCCTCCACCTAATTGTGAAATATTAAATCCACCTGTCACTGTGTATCTGCTTAACCACTTTGAAGAATATTCCTAAAGAAAGTATTTTCAAATCTTTCCAAAACAATTTCATCTAATTAATGGCTTAGGCATATGTCCTTGGGAATGGGTTCAACATACAAGGAACGATGCTTTTACAAAAGCAGCCCTCTACTCACTGTCTTCACAAAGAATTGGCAGGTTATATAAGTACAGCTGGCACACCATTGGAGATTTGTGCCCTCAAACTTACCTGATGGAAAGCATTAATAAGAATTAAAGGCTTTTTAAAAATAATTTAATCTATCTTCAGCTCTGTTTAAACACCTTCCTTAAAGAGGTAGGGCTGAAAAAAAAACAACAACAACAACAACAAAAAAACCAGGTAGGGCTGGTCCAGTTGATAAGCAAAGACTCAGTGCTAGAGGTTTCCAAAAACTTTAAACTAGAGGGTGGCAACCTATCTAAGGCAGTGTGAAAAGAAGCAGAAACATGTACATAAGCCAAAATCTATTGCAATAGCTGAAAAGCAAGATGCCAAAAAGCAATTTAAAAAGAAAAGAAAAATCTACAGTGCCAGAAATGAGAGATCTGAGGGAAAGAGTCAAAAGTTTGAGGTTACAAGGGGCTTACATCAGACAAAAATTACGTCAAAAACAAGCAAGGAAGATCCAAAGTGCTAACTGAAAACACCATTCAAACGCCTGTGGTGTGCTTTCACAGTTGGACAGATAGGAAGGACATAACCAGCTGGCTTAACATATCAGAAGTAGGCTGCAGAAGCCTTTGATCACACCAATGGAAGCAGTGTATGGGTCAATCATCCCAAAATAGGTCACGGATGCTAAATGATTCCTCAAAGCCTTTGTCAAATCACCTCTGTGCAAAACAGATCACACAAGAATGGGCTCTCTTGGCACTGTCAGTTCAGAACCTAATCAATGATTTAAAATTTTTTAAAGGTAGTGTTCTAAACTTTCTACTTAAAATTTGTACTTAGGGTAAAAATGCAAGTCATATTCCTTAATTTTCCTATCAAAATGTTAATAAGTCTTCCACTTTTGCGTCTCTATCTAAAGTACATGGAGCTCCTTCAATGAACAACACAGAATATTGGTACTTAAGAGACACTGATCTTCAACTTCATATTATATTCTATCCATTTAATGTCCAAACTCTGAGACTACTGATATTCCAGAAATATAGGCTAAGAAACTTGCTAAATATTCATTCCCCTCAATCCTCTAAGCTCTATCCCTGAATCAAATCAAATAGCCAGAAAAGCTACGTGTAAGGATTAGTTCCCTGTAGAAATGCCTTTAGAAACCAGTTTAACATTATGTCTTCCTCTTATTGAGAGGACCAAAAAATTTGTCCTCTCTTGCAAAATTACTATTGGAAAAAAAAAATACACAAGTCTAGTATACTGTGTAATGCTTACTATATAAAACATAGCAAAAACAAAATCAGTGTAATTACATCCTTTGATAAACAGAACTTGCCTATTATACTTTATTAGAAAATGACAGCATTGAGATTTTCCACCATGACATCCAGCAAGCTCAAAACTAACATTTTTGCACCTTCTTTTTATTTTGTATTTTTTTACTCTTGTTTTATTTGAGGCCCTCTCAAGTCATTTTTGGAAAGAAGAAATATATAGATTAATCAATATTATAATTGAACACCAGAGTGATAAAAATGGAATGATAACTATAGCTTCATTGTTGATTAAATTTTTTATTAGTGTTCAACTCATGGTTAGATCCATCTATTAATTTCTGATATTTAGAAAAATTCTATGGTATGTATCTACCAACTTCCATTTCATTTTCATCTTCCTGGACATCCAGGAAGAATACACTTCTTGCCCAAACTGCTAAATTTGCACTGTATCCATGGATTCTGGCCTATGAAATTTAGGTGGAATGGTGTATGTCACTTTAGGCATGGCACTTAGAACATTCTATATGCACTCTCTTCCCTTGCTTCCCTAGAAGCCACAATGAGAAAGCAACATTATAAAAAGGTGTAGCCTTCATCTGCCTGGGTCTCCAAGTGACTATGTAGAGTAGAGGGATTATTATTAAATTCATTGGTAAATTCATTAATTGGTTTTTTAATTAATTAGAAAATTAATTGGTACCTATTGATGATTAATGGGTACAAATTGGTAACTTAATTGGTAAATTAATTGGTAAATGCATTAATTCATAAATTTTTTCTTGGAATAAGCCATTGAGAGTATAGCATTAACTCTGTTATCACATAGCCTCTTCTCTCCTAACTAGTCACTGTGAAAAATATCATTCATAGAACCCTTCATAAAAATCCCCACCTTTTACTCTTGACTTGGATTACAGACTCAAATACCTTTCTGCTCTATTATCCCAACAAGCTAGACTAGAAAACATACAAAATTATATGGCTTCCTCTTTACATGGTTTGTTTTTTAATTGTGGTAAGATACACATAACATAAAATTTATCATCTTCACCATTTTGAAGTATACAGTTCATTAGTGTTAAGTATATTCACATTGCTGTGTAACCATCACCACCATCCATCTCCAGAGCTATTTTCCCCTTGCCTCTGTGCTTACTAAATAATGATTCTCCAATCCTCCCTACCTCTAGCCCCTGACAATCACCATTCTGCATTCTTCATCTATGAATCTGACTACTCTAGGTATTTCATATAAGTGGAGTCATTAGTGTTTGTCCTTTTGTGATTGACTTATTTCACTTAGCATAATGTCTGTCCTCAAAGATTGTGTTGTACCATGTGTGAGAATTTCCTTCCCATTAAGAGTGAATAATATTCATTGTATGTATATACTATATCTTATTTGTCCATTCATTCATCAATGGACACTTGGGTTGCTTCTACCTTTGGTTATTATGAACAAAATGCTGCTATGAATATAAGTGTACAAATATCTCTTTAAGATTCTACTTCCATTTTTCTTGTGTAAACACCCAGAAGTAGAGTTGCTATATCATATAATAATTCCATAGGTTTTTGAGGAACTGCCATACTGTTTTTCACAGTGGCCACACCACTTTACATATGTACCAATTGTATACAAAGATTCCAATTTCTTCACATCTTCACCAACACTTGTTCTTTTCTTTTGATAGTAGATATCCTAATGGGTTTGAAATGGGATGTCATTGCATCCCATTTTATTTGTATTTCCTCAGTGATAAGAGGTGTTGAACATCTTTCATCTGCTTATTAACCACTCATATTTTCTTTGGAGAAATGTCTATGCAAGTCCTTTGCTCATTTTTTAATTAAGTTCTTGGTGGTTTTTTTTTATTTTGTTGTTGTTGTTGAGTTACCTAGATGGTCTTTTAAAGCCCGAACCTAAGTGACTAGCGCTTTCTTCATCCTTTTCTTTTGGATCCCATTCAGAACTTCTGCTCCCCAGAAATGAATGCTTATTTTTTCTTCTTAAAATAAGCTTTCTCCTCATATGCAGCAAAACTGGGGTATTTTCATCAAATGTAGAGACTAAAGTACATTTTATCTGAGAAAAAGAGGTGAAACTTTTTGAAAAGTTAGAGCTTGGTGTGTGATATATATATATATATATATATATATATATATATATATATATATATATCATAATATATTAATTCACACAAAAAGCCAACAAAGATTAGGTCAACAGTGAAGGACAAGCGAGGCAAAATCAACCAAAGACCTGATATTTATGGCCCTAAGGAAAGAAGCTTAGTTCAGACAAAAATAGCTGAAGGGTCCACAGCAGGTATTCCACAGGTTGGAGTTATCTGAGGTACATTTACAGCAAGCAATTGAATCTTTATTTGTCCAACTCAGAGAATTAAACCTGTCAATCTGGGTCAGGGTGGGTATTGCTAGTTTACCACTGTCCTGCTCCAAAGAGAATTTCTATCTGTTTCCACTATACTCCATGCAAGTACAGGTATGGAAACATACCTTTACTTACCATTACTATCATGACAGGTACCAGGGCTCCACCCTTTTCCTCTGCGACCCCACCCTGCCTTTCTCTATGGCTTCCAATTGTCTTGGAATCTTACAAGGTGGGAGAAAGTGATAGATTGTTCACATAGGATAAGTTGGCCAGGGACAGAGCAGCTTCCAAGCACACAAGTGTCTTCCTGCTGGGTCAGTAAGCCATGTTCCAATGACTAGTGAAGAGAAGTCCTCCCTAGGCAAGAAGGAAATCTAGCATAGCCTTGGGCATATGTGATGCAGCATGGTCAATAGCAGGGATGTTGGATGATCACCCACACCATTGATGGAATCTGGTCACGGGGGGTAAACACTCATTGCTTGGGTGGAATCTGTGAAGTATGGGGAACTGACTCACTAGCATAGCATCCCTTTATGTAGGCTCCCCTGAATTCAACCCCTACAAACTTTCTCTGTCATCATTTACTGTCTCCTTTTGTCCCTTCCCCCAGACCTGGAGAATCCTTTCCATACCAGTGAAGAGGAGAAGCCTTGATACTCATCACACCTTCTTCCTAATAGTCTGAATATGAAAACCACCCTTTCCATAACTCTTAGAACCTAAACATAAGAAACTCAAAAACCATGAAGAGGCACATTTTTTTCTATGCTTTGCTAGTATATCCTTGCCCTGATAAAAAATTTTTAAAAAGCAAGGAAACACCTGTGTATCTGAATGAGGGTGGTCAGTGGGTATTATATCAGAAAAGCCACAGTCCCCAGGCAATTACCTCAAGCAGTTCTATTTATATCTCAACACTTGAAGTTTGGCTAATCAGCACAGGAAGTAGCAGAAATAGGTTTTTATTGCTTAAATGTGTAGCATATAAAATAGCATGATGAATGGTAGATATGGAACTCTTTGGGAAAATCAAAAACATTTAAGATGTGCATTGGCTAAACATTCTAGAGATATACTCCACTCTTACAAGAACAGGGTATAAGAATCTGGAACAGACTTCTGGCTTTTTCCCTGAGGGATGTCCTCTATGGCTTGATCCCTATCACCTGATCTTCTATGAAGCCTCATTACAGAGACTTCTAGTTAACTGATAATGACTATGAGATGAACTGAATTCTGCCTCTGAGAAAATGTCATGCCTGGATCCTACAAGTGATGGACAGAACACCCAAAAAGACAGTGAGTAGAGATTTTTGGCACTTGCTAACAGAGTAAATTGTAAAACTGTTTTGTGCCTCCTCCATAAATCGATTTTCCAATAAAGGTCTGTGTGCATAGTAGGATTTGATGTAAGATGTGAGATTGTAGGAAGTAACTAATCCTCACTTATTTTAAATTCCTTTGGAGGCTACCTTCAGGATTTAAGTGTTGACCATGACTACATCAGCTAAGAGGGATAATAAAAACAGAAAAAAAATTTAATATTATAATTGTATTTTTTCCACTATAGGAAGTTTCCAGATTGTAGGGTAAGCACCAAGGCTGTAACACACTTCTATAGTCAACTGTGATGGGGAGTGGAGGGTGTGTAACTAGGAAGGAAAAGTTCTAGAAAGTACATAGAGCAATTCAAAGGCTGTATAGACATAAAAATATTCTATATATGGTTAACCATTTCAGGTATAGAGATGACTGAGTATCCTAATTAATTTCAGGATTGGCTCTGATAAGTTTTCCAGGAACTGTGGAAGGCCTGAATCTTCAGGGACATTTCAGTATATATATTCATTGGAAACCCAAGGAGACAAAGGCAGAGAATAAAGCAGAAGCTGACAGTATGGCAGTCTCCTTTTCTGAATAGACAGATAAATTTTGCAAACAAATCAATCTACAAATGAATATGTAGAAATCTCTGGCCAAAACTTGTGTGCAGAAGTATATCACCTTTCTTGTCTTTCTGTAACTGAAATAAAATTATATTTTTGCTAATCATTCAGCCAGGTGATGAAAACTTAATCTCAGTTAGAGTTGCTGCTTCTTTAGTCAAGTTGTGCCAAATGCCAGGGAAATTATATGGTGTCAGTGCTTGGTTGGGTGGGGTGTGGTGGGGTATACACATGTTGAATCTATTTGCCTATTTTGTACTCCTCTGGGAACAGATCCTGAGACAAAGATTCACATGCACAAAATTTGTTCAGAGCTGATCCCAGAAAACAATGGTAGGGGAGTGAGAAGTGAGCTGGGATAAGGAAGCCATGGCAGTCTGTAAGATCGAGCTGCTTTTTGCTGGGAAATTCTGAGACTCAATGTAGAACACATTCCTTTTGACCATCTAAGCTCAAGAGACCTTGGGTATTTTTATACCAGATCCCATTAATCTACTGGTTGAGGTGAGGTGTAGTTGCTGGAGGTGGAGGTGACACTGATTCTCCAGCACTGCTGGGCTGCCTAGCAGAGAAGTAGAACAGGCTCAAGAATCAGGAAAAGCCCTGTAGCAGTTGAAAGTCAGGCTGTTGTCATGGCCTGCACCACAGTGGTAGGTAGAGCCAGAGGTGACATATTATAAGGTACCAACATCCTCTGCTACGTTGAGTCCCAGTGTCATTATCTGTTCCCCTAAGAGTGCCTCACTCCCTTCTGGGTTTGTTTGTTTGTTTTAAGAATTTATTTATTTATTTATTTATTTATTTATTTATTTATTTATTATTTTTTATTTTTATTTTTATTTGAGACACAGAGAGAGAGGCAGAGACATAGGCAGAGGGAGAAGCAGTCTCCCTGTAGGGAGCCTGATGCAGGACTCCATCCCGGGAACCCAGGATCACGACCTGAGCCAAAGGCAGACACTCCACCACTGAGCCACCCAGGTGCCCCTCCTTTCTGGTTTTGATCATTAATCCACTGGGTCACCTAGTGGCTTCTCATTCATGATAAGCCTCCTGAAGTTTAACTTTCTTTCTCCTACTTCAATATTTTTCTCTATGCAACGGAGTAATTCAACAAACCCCAACCCATGCAGAGTTGCAAGAGATTCATAAGACTATCTGATCCTCAACTACCTCCGTGCTCACAGACACATGACATGACTTTGCTGCTCCAGTGACAAGTTAGGTAATAAAAACTCTAAGCTTTCTAAGGTCCCATCTTCCCAGCTCATAACCATTTCCTCTCTAGGGTCTTGCAACCTCCCTGAGATTCTTTTCTGGAAGCAGCATACAGAGTCTTCAGAAATACCTGTCATTTTTTTATTGCCTTTCTCCCTCCCAGTTAGCCCAAGGAGGTAGGTCAAGATGGGGATACCCCTACTTTTTCAGGGACCTGCAGCATCTAAGCTTATACTACTTTGCTTCTCTTCAGTCTGTTTCTACCTTCCAACCTGTGGAATCCCTGTCTGGTCTCCTGGCCTGATTCCTGGCTCTGACTGACATCTTGTATTCTTCCAATTCTATTGTTCTTTTGCAAAAAAGCCACATTTTTCTTGGCTTCTTTTTTTATGGAAATGGGTTTTTATTGCTTAAATGTGTAGCATATGCATGAATGCCTCAGAGCTAGCAGTCCAAATGAGGAACAGAAAATACAAAAAACAAAAGTACAACAAAAAGATTTTGGTAACTATTTCAAAAATATCATGAAGCCATGACTGTCAACCATGCTGATTGCTCTTTTGCTTGATAAGAATTGTATTCATTCATTAAGGAGTGGTTTTCTGCAGACACCCTCAATTTGGAAACAGTCCATTTCTTTATCTGACCGTGTTATTTCAGGGAGTGTAGCAGTGTTTACTGGAGCAGATATCCCTATAATTTCACAGCTCCTTCTTTTCTATCCAGGAGGTGACCAGCACATCATTTCTGTCTCTAAATGAGAAGAGTTAACCTTGCTGCACTTTCTGGATTTACTGTTGGAGGCTTCAGTGTCTGTCCCTTATGTTTCCAGATTTGCAAATGAGACAGAGCCTAGTGTTATCTCACAACTCATGCAAATTAGATGCCAGGAAGGCTATTGAAAAGGGAAGATGGTATCATCTGTCTTGCAAGGGCATTGCTCAGATTGACAGCCCTACAGTTAACCTCCTCTTTTCCTTCCCATGAATTAATAGCCCAGTTCACCCTCCCCAAGAAGTCATCTGCTTTATTGAAATTAAATTCCAGCTACCCTGGGGAGAGCCGCTAGACAGAATCTGTCACTTGTTGCCTTTGTTCTCTCGGACTAGAAAGGTCCATATACTGAAAGATAGATGGTGCTGAAGAATTTTTAAGGAAGATTTTTGATGTGGCTGATGAAAGGGGGAGGGGGAGGAAGTAAGGACATGGCCCTTATTTTCAGATGCCTACATATATATTGGCTTTAGTCAGTAGCATCTATGCTGGGTCCTACCATCATTCTGGCATTTCCCATGATGTCCAAGAGATGATACTGCCAGACTTATTCACCAATATACAGCCTGACACATGATAGCAGCCCAGGCTTAAGATTAACTCAAGCCACCCCATGAAAATATGAGCTGCTGAGGAGTAGCAGGCAACATTTTTTCAATATGTTCAGATGAACCTATAATTAGGGTGCAACGTCTCCAGTCAAGAGTTTCACAAGAGACACACAAGTGTTTATGACAGGACTATAATTAGAAACATCCCTAGGTAACTAATTATTCATTCAACAATTATTTATTGAAAAACTACTATGTTCCAGGGACTATTCTATGCTCAGGATACAGTGGCAAGCCAGGCAAACATGATCACTGCCCTCAAAAATTATAGTCTTTCTGGGAAACCTGAAAGAATAAACCATAAAATCAAATAAATAAACTAGCTGATTTCAGACTGAGATAAATGTCATGGTGGACACAAAACAAGGTAAGTGATAGCAGTTAGCACTAGGATGGACACACTTTGGGTAGGTAGTCGGGGAAGGCCCCTCTGAAGAGGCCACATATAAAATGAGACATGAATGGTGAGAAGGAGACACATAAAAAAAAAACAGACTAGGTTTCAAAACCCTAAGGTACAAATGAGTTTGGGATAGTCCAAGAAGCAGGAGGCCAGTGTGGCTGAAATCTAGTGACTCAGGGGAATGGAAGTGACCAAAACCCATTGGAATTGGTGGGAAGACTTTGGAGAATTTTCAGCTGGAGTTTGCATCATGTATGTCTTAAAAATATCACTTGGACATTTATATATCAAAGTGGGTGAAAATTGGGTAATTAATCAAGAGGGAGGCAGAAACACTGGTTGGGTGGCAATAGTGTAATCCAGATGAGGAATGGAGGACATATAGATTCAGGGTTTGGGAAAAATAAAGCACATTGATTTTAAATCAGAAATATCATAATCAGGGATGCCTAGGCTCAGCGATTGAGCATCTATCTGCCTTTGGCTCAGGGCATGATCCCAGACTCCCGGGATCCAGTCTCATATCAGGCTTCCTGCATGAACCCTGTTTCTCCCTTTGCCTATGTCTCTGCCTCTGTGTGTGTGTGTCTCTCATGAATAAATAAATAAAATCTTTAAAAAAAAAGATTAAAAAGAGAGATCAAGATTGATAGTGCAAGTGTTTAAAGGTAAACTCAGATAAAAAGAATTTGACAATAAAACATGTCTTTTTAGGAGATGAAAGGACATCTCAAAACAGGAAGTCTACCACTTGAGACAGGAAGAAAAACATAGTTAAATTTGGTTGTCTTGTAATTCACCTTCAGCTTGATTAATTGGAGAATCAAAGCTTTTGTTTAATTTGAGTTTCTCAAACACAAAAGCTTTTTATGAATAGCATCTCATTTATATAAACAAAATTTCCACAGCATCTTCTCTCAATCTAGGATTCTTTGTTTTAGGTGTTCCCTTTTCAATCAAGCTGGGCAGAAGGAAGCATATAATTTTTAATTGAGGCCTGAATTCTACAGGTGTTAGTGGTGGTGGTGATTCAAAGAAGGATAAAGGTTCAGAATATATATACAAGAGAAGAGATTAATGATATTTTGCTAGTGGATATGAGATAGGGTAAAGAAAAGTGAGGAACTAAGGTAAATTCCTCAACTTTGGGCTTGAGCAATAATGTAGGTTTTTTTCTTGAGGATGAACAGTTTTTCAATTTTTTATTTTTAGCTTTTTTTTTCATCATAAGTGTACTCTTTAATCACCATTTCCCCAGCCACCTCACCTCTGGTAACCTTCAGTTTGTTCTCTAGAGTTAAGAACCTATTTTATGGTTCATCTCTCTCTTTTCTATTTTTCCTTTGCTCATTATTTTGTTTCTTAAATTTCACATATGAGTGAAATCACATGGCATTTCTCTTTCTCTAACTGACTTAGTTCACTTTAGCATTATATTCTCTAGCTCTATCCATGTCATTGCAAATGGCAAAATTTCATTCTTTATCATGGCTGAATGATATATATATATATATATATATATATATATATATCATATATATATATATATATATCACTTCCTTATCCATTCATCTGTTGATGGACACTTGGGCTGCTTCCATAGTTTGGCTATTGTTAATAATGCTACCCAGTAGTGTGATTCCTGGATCATAGGTAGTTCTATTTTAAATTTTTTTTGAGGAAACTTCATAATGTTTTCCAGAGTGGCTGCACCAGTTTTTATATTCCCACCAGTAACGCACAAGAGTTCCTTTTTCTCCACATCCTCACCAGCACTTATTGTTTCTTGTGTTTTTGACTTTAGCCATTCTGACAGGTGTCAAGTGATATCTCATTGTGGTTTTGATTTGCCTTTCCCTGGTGATAAATAATGAGCATCTTTTCATGAGTCTTTTGGCTATATGTAAGTCTCCGGAGAAGTGTCTGTTCATATCTTCTCACTGTTTCTTAAAAGGATTATTTGGTTTGGGGTGTTGAGTTATATAAGTTATTTATATCACTATTTCTTAAAAGGATTATTTGGTTTGGGGTGTTGAGTTATTTAAGTTCTTTATATATTTTGGATACTAACCCTTTATTGGACATGTCATTTGCAAATGACTTCTCCCTTTTAATTTTGCCTTTTAGTTTTGATTCTTCCCTTCGCCATACAGAAGACTCTTATCTTAATGGAGGCATAATACTTTATTTTTGCTTTTATTTCCCTCACCTAAGCAGACATAGCTAGAAAAACGTTGCTATTACTGATGTCAGAGACATTACTACTTGTGCTCTCTTCCAGGATTTCTCTTGCATGTTGCTGTCCAGTTTTGCCAACACCATTTGTTGAAGAGATTTTTTCCCACTGTGTAATCTTTCCTGTATTGTCAAAAATTAATTGACCATATAATTTTGGGTTTCTTTTGGGGTTTTCTGTTCTGTTCCATTGATCTGTGTGCTTGTTTTTATGCCAATACCATGCTCTTTTAATTATTATCACTTTGTAGTATAACTTGAAGTCTGGCATTAGTCGTGCCTCTAGTTTTGTTTCTATTTTTTCAAGATTGCTTTAACAATTTGAGGTGTTTGGTGGTTCCATACAAATTATAGGATTGTTCTAGTTCTGTGAAAAACACTAGTGGTATTTTTATAAGGATTGCATTAAATCTGTAGATTGCTTTGGGTAATATAGACATTTTAATAATATTTCTTCTTCCAGTTCATGAGCATGGAATATCTTTCCATTTCTTTGCCTTGACTTGAATTTCTTCCATCAGTGTTTTATACTTTTCACAGTACAGGTCTTCTACCTACTTGGTTAAGTTTATTCTTAGGTATTTTATTGTTTTGGTGCAATTGCAAATGGGGTTGTTTTAATAATTTCACTTTCTGTTGCTTCATTATTAGTGTATAGAAATGCAACAGATTTCTGTACATTGATTTTGTATCTTACAACCTTACTAGATTCATTTATCAGTTTTAGTAGCTTTTTGGTGAAGTCTTTCAGGTTTCTATATTGAATACCATGTCATCTACAAATAGAGTTTTACTTCCTCCTTACTAATTTCGATGCCTTTTATTTCTTTATGTTGTCTGATTGCTGTGGCTGGGACTTCCAGCACTATATTGAATAAAAGTGGTGAGAGTGGGCATCCTTGTCTTGTTGCTGATCTTAGGAGGAAAGCTCTCAGTTTTTCTCCACTGAGTATGATGTTGACTGTGGGTTTTTCATCTATGGCCTTTATTATGTTGAGGTATATTCCCTCTACACTTACTTTGCAGAGGATTTTTATCATGAATGGATGTTGTTCTTTGTCAAATGCTTTTTCTGCATCTATTGAAATGATCATATGGTTTTTATGCTTTCTCTCATTTTTTAAAATTTATTCACTTGAGAGAGAGACAGAGACAGAGACAGAGAGAGCACAAGCAGAGGGAGAGGCAATGGGAGCTGGGAGCCTGATGTGGGGCTCAAACCTAGAACCTGGAGATCATGACCTGAGCTGAAGGCAGACGCTTAACCACCGGAGCCAACCCGGCACCCCTATGCTTTCTCTTATTGATGTGATGTATCACTTTGATTGTTTTGCAAATATTAAACCACCCTTGCAACCCAGGAAAAGCATTCTACTTGATCATGGTATGTGATTTTTTTTAATATATTGTTGGATTCAGTTTGCTAATATTTTGTTGTGGATTTTTGCATCTATATTCATGAGAGATATTGGCCTATAGTTCTCTATTTTAGTGATGTCTTTTTCTGGGTTTGATATCAGGGTAATGCTGGCTTCAACAAACAAATTTGGAAGCTTTCATTCTTCTTCTATTTTTTGGAATAGTTTGAGAAGAATAGGTATTAATTATTCTTTAAATGTTTGGTAGAAGGGCACCATGGCTCAGGTCATGGTCTCCAGGTCCTGGGATCAAGCCTCATGTCAGGCTTCCTGCTCAGTGGGGAGTCTCTCTCTCTCTCTCTCTCTCTCTCTCTCTCTCATCTTTCTCTCTGAAATAAATAAATAAAACATTTTTAAATTTTTTTTTAAATTAAAAAAATATATGTTTGGTAGAATTCACCTGTGAAGCCATTTAATCCTGGACTTTGATTTGTTGGGAGTTTTTTGATTAGTGATTCAATTTCATTGCTGGCAACAGTCTGTTCAAATTTTCTATTTCTTCCTGTTTCAGATTATATATTTCTAGGAATTTATCCATTTCTTTTAAGTTATCCAATTTGTTGGCATATAGATTTTCATAATATTCTGTTACAATTGTTTGTATTTCTATGGTGTGGTTGCTATTTCTTCTCTTTCATTTGTGATTCTGAGTCCTCTGGGTGTGTTTGTGTATGTGTGAGTGTGTGTGTGAGTGTATGTTTTGATGAGTATGGCTAGAGATTTATTAATTTTGTTGACCTTCTCAAAGAACCAGCTCCTGATGTCTTTGATCTTTCTATTGGGTTTTTATAGTTTCTATATCATTTATTTCTGCTCTAATCCTTATTATTTCCTTCCTTCTGCTGGTTTTGGGTTTTATTTGTTCTTTTTCTAGCTCCTTTAGGTGTAAAGTTAAGTTGTTTATTTGAGATTTTCCTTGCTTCTTGAGGTAGGCCTTGTAATTTTTTATTTCTTTGATTTTGTGTTTGACCCATTCATTGTTTAGTAATCTGCTATTTAACCTCCATGTATTTGTCCTCTTTCCAGATTTTTTCTTGTGGTTGACTTCTAGTTTTATAGTCTTGTGGTTGGAAAAGATGCATAGCATAACCAGTTTTTTGAATTTGTTGAAACTTATTTTATGGCCTAATATGTGATCTATTCTGGAGAATGTTCCATGTGCACTTGAAAAGAATGTGTATTCTGCTGTTTGAGGATAGAATGTTCTGAATATATCTGTTAACTCCATCTAGTCCAGTGTGTCATTAAAAGTCACTATGTCCTTGTCAATTTTCTGTTTTCATGATCTGTCCATTGATGTAAGTAGGTTATTAAAGTTCTCTACTATTATTGTATTACTATTGATTAACTCCTTTATGTTTATTATTAAATGTCCTATGTATTTGGGTGCTCCCATGGTGGGTGCATAAATATTATAATTGTTATAGCCTCTTGATGGGTTGTCCCTTTATTATTACATAGTATCCTTTTTGTCTCTTGAATAACATAGATCTCTTTGGAAGTAGGAAGCCTTGAGAGCTTCTGAAACTAAGAATTAAACTTTTTAGAAAATAAGGAGTCTGAGGAGTTTTTCTTACCATATGAATAGATTCAAGCCTCTTGAGGGTAGGGATCATATTATCTATCCATTTATCCAGCAACTAAAATACTGAATGTAGTTAAAGATGTGTAGATTGCTGTAGAGTCAACTCCAAATAGAAAATTGTGTTAATGCGGGTAGAGGGTCAGTAAATCTAAGAGCTTTGAACAGGCTGCCTAGCATAGCTGGAAAACCAATTGTGGATAAGATATAATAATAATGATCATTACAATCACCAGCATTTGATAGAGTAGCTTGTGTCATTTTTAGGGTACCTTACATATATTGTTTCAGTTAATCTTCACAGAACCCTATGGGATAGATCTTTTTATTATCTTCACTTTACAGATGAGGAAACTAAGACAATTGATGACCAAACTTGCCAGAGTCACATTGGTAGAATTGGCAGAACCAAAATTAGAACCCACACTGACCATGAAACCTTGGCTCAGGACCACTAGTTTACTATGTATAAATGGTGAATATATTCCTGACATTTTTGACATTCACCAAAAGTGAATCAAGAAATTATATGGAAATACCTCTGTCATAAAAGAAACTGAAATATCAAGGAAGGTAGATGAGTCCATCTGAAGTTGAAGAGAGAGCTACTTTCTGACTGCTGTGGTCACAGAATGGCCCAACGCATAGGATGGTAAACCATGACCTCTGGAGCTACATTTGCTGCATACCTATCCACTTAAAGAAACAGTGCCTACTCTCTCCTTTAGGCTAGCTTCTCCAAGACTGGGACCTGTAACCCTAGAAGGTATTTATTTGGTTTTCCTTTCCTCAATATACTAGTGTTCTCCAAAGAAACAGACCCAATAGGCAATTACAGAAGTAGGCAAATCCAAAATCTGCAGGGTGGACAAGCTGGACACCCAAGAAAAGCCAATATTGCAGTTCAAGTCCATCTGCTGGCAGAATTTCTCATTGCTCATGGGAGGTCAACCTTTTGTTCTGCTGTGGACTTCAACTAACTGAGTGAGACCCAACCATTTTATAGAGGGTAATCTAGTTTCCTCAAAGTTCACCAACTTAAATGTAAATCTCATCTAAAAAGAACAATCACAGGAGCACCTGTGTGGCTTAATGATTAAGAGTCTGCCTTTGGCTCAGGTCATGGTCTCAAGGTCCTGGGATGGAACCCCACATCAGGCTTCCTGGTCAGCAGGGAGTCTGCTTCTTGTTCTCTTTCTGCCTCCTCCTCCCTACTCATTTCTCTCTCTCTCTCTCAGGTAAATAAATAAAATATTTAAAAAATAAAAAGAACATCACAGAAACATGACCAAATATCTAGGCACCATGGCCCAGCCAAGTTGGCACATAAAATTAACCATCAAACTCAATTAGGTAAAACGAGAAAATACCAGTGGGCTCTAGACTTTTTCATGGGAATATGAATATTCTTCTTCCCTGGGAATATCCCAATCTTCTGGAGAATGCAGCATAATGCATAGACTAATGGTTAAATGTCCAAGTGTTGGTATCAGGTCTGATCTTGAGTCCTGGTTCTGACGCAAACTTTGTAATTACAGGAAAGTCACATTCACCTTCTACCCAAAGGTTTCTTAACTGTGAAAAAGAATTCATAGTGTCTCCATCTCCTAGAGTTACAATGAAATAATGGAAATAGAGCACATGGCATGCCTGTTTGGTACCTAATGGGTCTCCACTACTGCCAGCAGAAGTCATCTAACCTTGTCCAGGAAATGGTGAGGACAACTACTTTCATTATTTGGAATAGAAAAATAAAAGCAACATGAAGAATCCAGATCAAAAAATATTCCTAATTCCCCAAAGCTAGACTCATACTATTTTCCTACCTACTCAAAAGCACAATGAGGTCTCTTTCTTCGCACTATTTGGCACATAATTGTATTTATGAGGTTTAACACTTATTTCTATTCTCTAAGTCTATGTGTTTCTCAGATCCACAAGATGTTAATAGGTGCTACCTCCCCCCCCCCCCCCCCCCCACACACACACACAAGTTCCTGGCCATCTAAGATTTGGAATTTATACAGGCTTCTTCATCACAAGCTTTCTTGGAGCTGTTGGTATGTATAAGGACACTGAAATCTCTGAAGGAGGATATAATATGCAACATTTCAAATTTAATTGACCACAGAATCCTTTCTGAGGGTTGCTCTCCCACAACTAGTGTGCTGCAGCACACTCTTTGGGAAACAATGCCTAATTGTTTCAAGGGTGTCAGCCTTGTCTTTCAAGTTAAACCATAAAGTCCCCAAGAGGAGAGAAATAATTGCTTCTTTTGTATTCCCCATAGCACCAGCACAGAGCAGGAAATAGAGCATTTCAGTAAATATATGTCATTTGATAAAATTATTTTAATTGCTCAATCAGCATATATTCTCCATTTTCAGAGTGCCTCCTCTATGCTGGATATTACCCTAGGCACTAAGAAAATTAAATACAGCCCCTACCCTCAAGAAACACACAGTGCAGTAATAAAGAAAGGCAAATATATAAATACATTACTGCTCATTCACTACTATAATGTCGTATTTACACGATTGTGGAGTGACACAAAGAAGGCACCAATAGTTTCATGGCAGGAGGCAGAGAATGGGAAGGTAGGACAGGGGTGAGCAAAGGCTTTCACTGCAAAGTTGACCACTGAATGAACTAAAGCTTGAGCATGGGGAAGGAATTCTCCAGACAAGCAAGGAGTTAAAGGGAATTCCAGGAAAAAGCATAATGCTTGTCCAAGATCACAGATGTAAAAATAGCACAGCTTGAGATCTCACATCATGAGAGTTCTTTGAAGGAGATTCCATGAGGCAGATCATGGAATACCTGGTATCTTGCATGCCATGTTAGAAAGTTTTAATTGTTCTTGAGGTAATGGGTAGCCAGTGATAGATTGGGAGTCCTTGAAAATGTCAAGGAAGTTTTTGACAGGAAGGGAAAAATAGGACCTAGGAACCACATCCTCCCTGCAGAACTCTCAACTTGAGAACACTGTTGACAATGACAGGGCATGATATCTGTGTTTCTTCCTAATTGAAACAAATCCCTATCATTTTCATTTAATGATACCATAATATCATTGTCACTTCCCCATCCCCTATTCATAGCCCTTTTTGGAATAATACTGTCCCTCCAGTATAATGAATTACTAATTAATATTTGACTATTTTTAAAAAGATGAAAGCTTTTGGAAACTGTGAATGATAATATTATCATAAACTGATCTCGTTTAGAAACCCCATGATATCTGAAGAAGAGAATTATGTCAACAGCATCCTTGGAGATATTTAAGTTTATTGTTTTAAAAAATTACTCCTTAATATGAGGGTATATAAAGAAGATACTTTGGTTGAAGCATGCCATGTAATATCAGAGAATGATTAGGATTCTAGTTTGTAGGACACTAGCAATTAATGGAATTGTTCTTGGGGGAGAACTCAACATATACTTTTAAATGTGTTAAAAATTTTACATGATCTACTGTATAATGTAATATACATTAGAGCATTTGGAGTTTCTGGAATTACAAGTCATGAATGGTATTTTTTTCTGCATTTTCAAACATTTCAAAGACCATATATTTATCACATTTCTTATTATTGAGATATTACTGTGGACTCAATACTTTACAAGGGTTTTTTTCTTTTTTTTTTAAGATTTTATTTATTTATTCATGAGAGACAGAGAGAGAGACAGAGAGGCAAAGACACAGGCAGAGGGAGAAGCAGGCTCCACATAGGGAGCCCGACACGGGACTCGATCCTGGGTCTCCAAGATCACGCCGTGGGCTGAAGGTGGTGCTAAACCACTGAGCCACCAGGGCTGCCTAGGTTTTTTTTTTCTTAAGGAAAAAAAAATTTTTTTACAGGATTCTTTAAAGATTCTTCTAGAATAAACCTCCAAGTGAAGCCACTCACTTGATCATAACTTGAGATACAACTCTGGGCCTTGAGATAATGGCATTATCCTCTTCCCTTTTTCCCTCAAACCCCACTGATGATTAATCCTTCCTGCTTTGCACAACTTCATTACCACATGCGCCGTGAGTGACTGAAATCCACTTAATGTGTTTTCAGAGTAACATGATTTCACAGAGAATCTTCAATTCCCTGCATGATGGACTAGGAAATAAAGAAAGTCATTGTCTGCCAGATTCAAAGAGGCTATAAACTATTCACCGTATTTGGTGATGCTGTGACAGCAGCGGTCTTCCATGGGTGTAGTGCAGGGAGAAGGGGCACCTGCTCCCAAGAATGACAGGAGATGAGAGATGTATTAACTGCAGGAAATCCCCCTAAATTAAATAAGCAAGCCAAACCAGAAAATAGAAAAGCTCAAAATGACCTGGTAGTCCCCAGAGAAGGCAACCAAATAAAAGACAAATTCCCCAGCTAATCCTGAGGGCTCTGGCTTGAGAACATAATCAGGGACAATCTCACAGGCAAGTAGAGGAGGCTGCTTCTCACCTGGAAGAATCCAAGGGGGTGCTGGTGTTCAAAGTTAGCTCTTCACTCTGGTCCTCAGGGGCAGGGAGTGGGCCACAGGGATCTAGAGTCCCCCTCTCAGCTCTGCCAGTGAAAGCACTCATATTTTCAACCCAAAGTAATCAGATTCAGAGGTTCTAGCACTCTCTAACCATCTTAAGGGGTAGATTAATAAATCAATATGTCATTTAATTAATATACCAGCTGCTGCTGGCGGGGGGTGGGGGTGTCACATAGGGGTGCCCAAGCAGTTTCACTCATACCCCAAGGCCCAAAACTCTAGTTTTATAACACCAGCAAAACCTGCCCTATGCACAGTACAGGCATTACTGTAATACAACATATACATTCCTGAACAACATTAAGTTTTACAAAATTAGGTTTAAAAATCACAAGGTTTATGCAGAATATGGGGTTAGGGCAAACCACTCAAGACATATGTAACTGTACCCTGAGCACTTTTGGTCTCAATGATTGGAAACTCAAGAGATAAGTTAGAGAACCCAAATAGACCACTCAGCAGGTCTGAGAAAATGCACATCGAAGAGTAGATTACAGATGTGCACACAGAAGGAAGTGCAATCTGCCCAAGGCTGGAAGAGCCCCACTCTGGAGAGGGACATCTCAGTAGAGATGCTGTTGTTTCATTTGCTTCATAGAGAACTAAAAAGGCTTCTGTCTGTGCCTCAAACAACAGATGTCTTTTTCTTTCCTACTGAAGACTATAACTCCACTCTTCAGCTCACTTTGCTAAGGAAAAGTCACATGTGAATCAACACCACATCCACATTATGTGATGTCATACCTTCACTTACCAATCACATGTTGGCTAATTCAACACCATAGAGAATTGTGTTGTAGTAGGACAACTTAACTGACTTTCTGTTCTGTATCTCTCCTTCAGACCAGGTAGCCCAGAGTGGAACAGGGAACAGAGATCTGGGTGTCATCATCAAATCACAGGCTACAATGATCCTAAAATGTGCCACCATTTTCTTTTTTTGAATAGCTAATAGTAAGAGGTTGCCAGAGCTTGTTGGAAACAAGCCTGAGGTGCACATGGGCAGATGTAGACATAGCTCCCTAAGAGGATTTATAACATTAGAATGTCTCACAGGAGACAAGTACAGGCTATATTAGTACAGCAGACTTTTCTAGACCTTCAGCTGCACTGAGAATGGGGTAAGGGGACAGAAGGCGGGAGTGGCACTGTGTGCAGTAAAGTAAGAAGAAATGAGAATGTGGGGACACCTGGGTGGCTCACTGGTTGAGCGTCTGCCTTCGGCTCAGGGTGTGATCCCAAGGTCCTGGGATTGAGTCACACATCGGGCTTCCTGCAGGGAGCCTGCTTCTCCCTCTACCTATATCTCTGCCTCTCTCTCTGTATCTCTCATGAATAAATAAATAAAATCTTAAAAAAAAAAAAGAGAATGTGGCATCGTGTAAGCCAGAAGGAGAAAGTGTTCTAAGAAGAGAGTTGCCAACTGTGTGTAGCGCTGTTGAAAGATCAAGTAACAGAAAATCCTTGGATCTGGCAACATGAAGATTATTGTTTTGCTTGACAAGAGCAGTCACAGAAGAATGATGGAAACAAAGCCTGCTGAGAGTGAACAAGGAGAATGTGTTATAAAGAAGTAAAGAGACTTTAGACTAGGGGCTTGTAAAGGCCAAATAGTAAATATTTTAGACTTGCAGACCTTATAGTCTCTGTCACAACTACTTAATTTTGCCATTATAGGTTGAAAACAGCCACAGATAATATATAAGGAGATGGGCAAGGCTGTGTTCCAGTAAAACTCTATGAGGTGAAATTTGTATTTCATATAATTTTCCCATGTCACAAAACATATTCTTTTGATTCTTTCCCATTTATAAATGCAAAATCCACTCTTCATTCTTAAACTGCACAAAAATGATTGTCAGGCCAGATTTGGACTGCAGGCAATGGTGTGACAACCTCTGTGACAAACCTCTCTTAGGTTTTCTGTGAATGGTGTTAAGATGATGCAATCTGTAGATCAAAAGGGAATGCAAATTCCATGCAGAAGAGACATTTCCTCTATTGTTGTCAAGTCTGCCCTCAATTTCTAACCCAGGACTTAGCACATAATAAATGCTTAATAAATATGTGCTAGACAAATGAATTAATTTAACCTAGATCTATTAAATCTGTTTACTTTCTTCTCTAGCCCACTGCCACACAGGCACATAGCTTAAATTAGAGCCTACAGTAGTTCTCACCAGATAACATAATAATAACCTGTGTGTTGTATGCTGTGATTTCTTCATTCCTTCTGGGATAGGAGTCATACCTGTCCGCCAGACTGACTGCCTGATTACTTAGCCTTGCTTGGAAACTCTTGATGTAGACATCTGCCTGTCTGTTCAAACTTTCACCCTGCAAATACATTTGAGACTGCTATCCCATCTTCTGAAAACATCCTGGTTGAGTGAGGAAATTCCCCACCTGAATCTTGATGTCAATTGCATTAGACTCCCTTTCCTTAATAGAGATACCAAACTAAATGATAAGGCTCAGCCAAGAGGAGTATGTATATGTATCTATCTACATATGCATATGTGTACATACTATAAACAGACATATATGTACATGTACACAAATATATACATATAGACACTTATGTACATATACTCTGTCTTTCCTAATTTCCCTCTTTGTCTTTAGAGAGGCCTACTCTCTTGTCTTTTTCATAGCCTCTGAGCTACTTTGCCTTATAAGCCCATAAACGGGTAAGCCCTTTCAGACCCCTGCAGACCCTCTGGTAGCTATGCTGGCTGGAGAAACAGGTAACCCTGGGTTTGAGGAATGACAAAATTTTTCTTGATCTACTAGCTATTTGCTAAGAACTCTGCTGCACACAGATCCAGGATCTGTGTTTGCAAAGATCACTTGGGAAGACAGAACCAGAGAGAGGTGCTGTCAGCATAGAATTTCCACTATAAAAGTGACTCAAGGAGCAAACGCTCACATTGCTTTTTCCCTCCTCTGAACTCACATCACTTAGAGTGTAAGCCACTTGGAATTTAATCACACACTGCACTGGCATATTAAAGCCCTCCACCCACCTTTTTAGCCTTATCATTCATTGCATACTCTTTTTGATCCCCCACAGGCTATATTTGAGTCACACTAAATTTTCTGCCATTTCCGAACAACCCATTTATCTCTACCTCATTTATTCGCTCATTTTGCAGCCTGCAACCTACCCCTCTCTCACTTCTCTCCAGCCCTCATCTCATTCTCTCAAAGTCCTACCCATCTTTCAAGGCTTCACTATAATTCTCTTTCTCCCAGGAAATTTTCCCAGATGCCTACATTGACATCCACATCTCCAGGCCCTGCCTTCCACTTCATTTTGTTTCTTCCTCTGTTGCAACGTCTGCCACCTTTAATGTGTTTGCATAGATAAAGCTTTGCTCTAGAGTTGTACTAGTGGTTCAAGTCTTACCTCTATCAATTACTCACAAAGGGATCTTAATGAAGTGAGTTGACTTCTCTGAGCTGTTTCTCATTGATAAAATGCCTAAATGTTTTCAAGTGTACTTGAGCACCAAATGAGATAATAAATGGAAATCACCTGACTAGGTGATCAACAAAAGACCAGTTTGCTCCTTCATCTACCCCAATCTGTAAAGAATGACTTTATCTATACAACTTCCATATTTGCTCCTACCCAAGTATTTTCCATTGGGATCTGGCCTATTTTCTCAAGAGGAAAGTAATTAAACCCAAACACCTATACCCAACCTCTCAAGTTAAACAAAAATAGAATCAAGGAGTTATAAAGTAGAAGAAAAAAAATTTTAAAGATGTATTTATTCATGAGAGACACACAGAGAGAGGCAAAGATATAGAGGGAGATATAGAGGGAGAAACAGGCTTCTCACAGGGAGCCCAATGTGGTACTCCGTCTCTGGACCCAGGATCATGCCCTGAGCCAAAAGGCAGACGTTCAACCGCTGAGCCACCCAGACATCCCTAGAGTTGAAGAAATTCTAAGAAAGCATCTGGTACCATTACCTAACTTTAAACCAGTCTGTCACCTGATAGCCACAAGGTCTGCACATGGACCCAACCTAATGGAATCACTGGCCATTATCTAGTGCCAAAAATCCAAGCCTACAAAACTGCTTCAGCAAAAGATTTTCCTCTCTACTTTATATCCTTCCAAATGTGCTAACCGTGCACTATGACCATGGCAATACTGCCTTAGTTTATAAATAAGAAATTCTTGAGAGAAACTACTAAGAAAGCATTCACCTTCTATGACTGTCATTACATGTTTACATTACCAAATCTTTTATATTTCTGATCTTTAATTCTTTCTCCCTTTACACATTTCATTTCAAAGTAATGATGGCATTAGAACAAATCCAGCTTATCCCATTCTACAAAATGAAAAATTTGGAATTGTAATGGTAAGGACAATATGGTGATGTTGTCATTGATCTCTCTACCATGACCAATAAAATCTAGAAGCCTATTCCATGATATCCCTAGACAAAGTGTGGGCTCAAACTCAGTGGATGGACATCATCCTTCTAGGGGCAAGTCTGGCCTCTACCAGATTGAGCAGGAATGACCCTATATGTGAAATGCTTAGAATAGGATATTTTCAATTTGCAATGAAAGAAAAACAAGGCAGGAGTTGACAGCCCCACAAGTAAAAAAGTGTTTTTGAAAAGGAAATTTACCCAAGAAGATGATCACATTGAAAAATCAAATCTCCTCAGGCAAAGCAGACCGTATGCTAGTAAAGGTCAGTTATTTCTTCTAAATCAGAGTTGTAGCAACCAGCTATTTATTTTAAAGTGAGTCCCTTGGTGTTTGTTCTACAGATCCTGGTCTCTTATATAGTGACTACTATAAGGGGGGGAAGGCAGAAATATTATTTCCTATGATATACACCTGGGAATATTAAACAGTGCTTGTTTATTTAAACGTGCTGTTTATACTAAATTCAAAGTGTATTATCCTACATCTCAGTTGATATTGAGATACTTAGCCAAATGCTTAATGCCCAGAACAACTATATTAGATTTACCAGGTATGGTTTAAAAATAAGTAATGTCAGAATTTTTGCAGTAGCTCTTGAGTTAACTCTTAGTCATCCAGTATGATGTGAATAATGCCTAAAATAATCCCTGAATTGTAAAGAAATGATTGAATAGTGCAGAAGAAATACTAGGAATTTGTTTAGGTGGTTCTGAAGAGAGCTGAGAACTTTTAATCAGATTAACAAAAAAACTAAGGCATTAAGAGTTCTGCAACAAGTTCCACTGTGGAAACAGAAGGGTTGCCCACATTGACAAGCAGTGCTCTAACACCAACTGGGTATTCTGCAATTCAACTCAATTCTAATACTCTACGTGGAGACAGTATCAGCTCCCACAGGTTAAAGGCTCAGTCCCACAAGGCTACCCACCATCCCCTCCACTTCAGGTGCCAAATTACAAGTCTAGGTTGTCACCTGTGCTTCTGACCTACTGGCTATGAATCAGTTGTTCCCAAAGCCCCCCTCCTTGGGTTCAATCATTTTGCGAGTACAGCTCACAAAACTCAGGGAGCTCTAGTGATTTTACTAGATCACTGGTTAACTATAAAAGGATATAACACAGCAACAGCCAGCTGAAAGGGATGCATAGGACAAAATATGGGGTAAGGCACAAAGCTTCCATGCTCTCTCCAAGCACACTACTCTCTCCAAATCTACACATGTTCACCAGCCCGAAATCTTTCTAAACCCAGTCCTTTGGATTTTTATGGAGGCTTCATCACGAGGTCTGATTGATTAAATTATTGACCATTGGTGATTGATTCAACCTTCCACCCTTCTCCAGTGGAGGAGGGGACTGAAAATCCAACACCAAATGGATCTTTGGCTGTCCTGGCAACAAGTCACATTCTTAAGTGGGGTCTAAAATCACCTTATTCACATAACAAAAGACACCTTTGTGGCTCTCAGCACTTAGGAAATTTCAAGGATTTTTGAGGATCTGTGCCAGAAACAGGGCTGAAGACCAAATATATATTTCTTATTATAAATCACAATATCACAGGAACAAACCAAAAGTTGGGGTGACTAAGATATCTAAAGGTGCTCCATGCTGGAACTCCTGACAGGGCCAATAACTCTCAGATTGGAGAGGGCCAAAATGCTGGTATAGGAACATCCAGGGAACTGGTACCTACCAGGAATGACTCTTCCTAAGGAGCAGTCAACAATTTAATAGGCTTCCACAGGAACACAGACCTAGGGTTGTCTGACTCTCAGTAAGAAACCAGGTGAATAGCATCATATATTCACCAAGTCAGATCCTATAATAGGGGCTTTACCTACCTCACACCAGTTCATCCTCATAATACTTCTGCGAAGTAGGACTTATTTTTTCCACTTTACAGAGAAAGGAGTTGAGGTCCCAAAGGGTGAATGAGTTTGTCTGAGGTGACACAGCTTGAGTAGCAGAGATAGGGCTCGAACTTCATTTGTATAGTATATAAGTCTGAATACTTAACCACTATACATCCCAGACCCCCAGGAGGTGAGAGAGAAGGGAACCAAAGACTCAAGAGTGGTCATAGGCCAAAGCCAAGAGTAGAAGGAATGTACCTGCTAGTTGACCTTTAAATATTTCAAGTTAAGGGTCAGGTTCTAATGATTTCTTCTGGATGGCCAATGCATTTGTTTTTTCATGCTTTTTCAGGATCCTTTTAGCTAGATTCACATTCCCTGGTTTTCAGTATATGGTTCTGTCTCCCCTAGTTGGTCCAGGGATGGGACCTTTCCAAATTCCCTTGTTAATTCCTTAATGTCAGTCTCCACCCTGTAAGGTCTCTTGATAACTGGCAGTTACTTTAAGATATACCCACTCCACCAACCCCAGTTGGAAAGTTTAGCACATAGATGGGCCCCGACTTCTCTGACTTCCTTTTCCCAGAGGCCCCTTAACTCCATCCCTCCCACCCCACCATTGGGGAGGGCTTAAGACCCAAGCAGGAGGCTACAATATCCTGTAACAGCAGTAATGCTGTGGTTGAGCAAAAACTCCAATTCTAAGGAGACATTCTAATGATGGTAAATTCAAAAACCCTCATCCCTCATTCCAAAAGAGGCCACAAATGAACCTCGTCAAACGCCCATATAGATTCTATCTGTTAAGTGGCAGACAAAAGAGCAAGGACGCTTTTCAGATATTCAGGCTTCAGTGGAAATATACACTGCCGACCTCCAGGCCATTACTGAGAAAACATTTTTCTCTACCAGAAAATTCTAGCAGCCTCTCCTCAGGTTTGGCTCATTGATTCAATGGGTGCACCATACCTTTCTTCTCAGGTGCAACCTGTCAGCTACCTAGCTCCTTCTGGTTTCCAAAAATGCCATATTTTGCTCAGTGAGTGCTTAATTGGTGCTTTAATACCAGCTTAGTTCTCCCTCCATTATTCCTGAACCCTGACAGCCCCATCACTTTTCTCCCCTTTAATGTTTAATGCTATGATGACTGTTGCTGATTAGGACTAAATTTTACCCCAGGATGTCCAGAGAATAAATGTTTTTATTAAGAGTACAAGAGAAGGAGAGCCATTCTGAAAAATAGAAAAGATTCCTGTGATATCCCTCTTGAGACTCATTGAGCAGAGAGCAGAGCTGGCTTGTGGTTATTATTTGATCAGCTAGAGCTAATCTGTGTTGATGCCTCCTGCCAAGTCCTGCCATTTGTGTGTGAATTTTCATCTACTAATACATAATATATAGATCTGGATATAGGCAAATCAATTATCCTGCTTCAAGGAAGCAAAGCAAAACTAATGGAAACATTAGCCTAAGACTTCAGGAACATTGGAGAATTGAAGACCCAGGTATGGGTGTTTTACGAGTATGTGTGAGAACTTTCAAAGAAGAGTGAGGCAGAGAAAGGGTCCAGAGAGCAGAGGGGCAAATTTTCATTGCTTGAGTCCAAAATTACCTGGCTGTTTTGTGTAGAGGACATCTAACTACAAAAACAAAGATTCATGTGAAACAACACCCAGATGATTCCCAGAACCTTGGCTTCCCTGTGTTAAATTATCAGATGCAACAAGATATGTATTTAGCTCTATTGAGGCAAACTAAGGATTGGCATGAACATACACTGGAGAAATTATAAGTAACAGACTGTTCTAGGGAAGATTGTCTGTGCCACGCTTGAATTCTTCAGTTCACAAGAAATCTGAAAATTGATGGCACAGACACAATGTCTTAATGTCTGTGGGGGGTTAGAAGATGTGAAATTGGATGGGGTTGGGGGTACTTTGAAGGCTGGCTTCTACTGCATGCTTGTGAAACTAGTTTAAATCCATCTCTCTCCAGAGACTGATTTTTAAAACTTTTAAAACATACACTACTCCCTTTTAATTATTTACATGTAAAAATGTTACTGGATCTGTTGTTATTTTTCAGAAAACACAGATTTTTTTTTCTGGTGAATTCAATCTAGAATTTTATGATTTAAGACACTTGTAAAAAGCAATTTTTTATACCACTAAGAATTCTTAGGATGGAGCTCAGTGTCTAGCATAAAGTAAGTTCTTAATAAATGTCTAAATGGAAAGGTAGATGGGTGAGTGAATGAATGAAGAGTCTTATATGCATTCAGCTAGAGCATCCTATATGCACATGGCTGTAGGTAGATAATAACTAGATATTTTTAAGAAGAGTAGAAGGACCCTAGGCTCATCTCATCTGAAGGATGCAAGTAGATAACACTCACATCAATGTAAATAACTCAGAAAACAGCCTGAAGACTAGCAGAATAAAATCCCAACTAAATGTAGAGAAGACGACACATGGAATAGGATAGGAAGGGCAGAGATCTGGTGGGGAACTAAACAGGCTCCTGGGACTGTCTGTTGGAGGGAGGGACACTGTAGACACAGAAAGGGAAGAGAAACAGACCCCTACAGCAAGGAGCTTGCACAGGGAAGATGAATACCCACAACTTTTGGCTTCAAGAGCAAGAAAGGCCAAATTTTGTGAGTTCTTACAACCAGTAGCACTTAAAACCTGAAATCTAAAAAAATCAGCAGGCGTGGCTCTGGGAGAGCTGGAAGAGTGAGAGGAAACCAAGTTCTTGCCCTTAAAGAGATAGCACAACCAAGAGCCCATGGAGATACAGCATAGAAGCAGCAATTTTAAAGGTGCCAAGGCATAAAAGAGGGATTATTATTTACTCATCTCAGAGCCTACCACAGGGGCAGAATCACTGGGGAACTCCTCCAGGAACAAAGGAATTGGCAGGTGCCATTTTCCTTCCCCCACTCCAGTATAGAGAGAGGGCTATCTGCAGGACTCCCTACCTAACTTATAGCACTGCCGTCCTGACCCCATCCCCATGCTATACAAGACCCATCTATATGTTGCCTACAAGAGACTCGTTTCAGGCTAAAAGACATGTGCTGATTGAAAGTGAAGGTCTGGAAAAGCATTTATCATGCAAATGGATGTGAAAAGAAGGCCAAGGTAGCAATACTTATATTGGACAAAATAAACTTTAAACAAAGTTTAGACTATAAGCAGAGACAAAGAAGGACACTAAATAATCATTGGGGACAATCCAACAAGAATACATAACAATTGTCACTATTTATGCACCCAACATACTTAAAGCAGTTAATAACAAACATAAAGAAAATAGTCAATCACGATACAATAATAGCAGGGGACTTTAACACCCCACTTACATCAATAGACAGATAATCCAATCAGAAAATCAGCAAGGAAACAGTAGCTTTGAATGACACATTGGACCAGATAGGTTTAACAGATATATTCAGAATATCCCATCCTCAAACAGCAGAATACATATTCTTTTCAAGTGTACGTGGAACATTCTCCAGAATAGATCACATATTAGGCCACAAAACAAGTCTCAACAATTCAAAAAGATCAAAGTCATTTTATGCATCTTTTTCAATCACAACACTATGAAACAACAAATCAACCACAAGAAAAAAATCTGGAGAGATCACAAATATATGAAGGTTAAATAATATGCTACTAAACAAAGAATGGATCAACCAAGAAATCAGAGAAGAAATTTTTTTAAAAAAATACATGGAGACAGGTGAAAATGAAAACATAAGGGTTCAAAATCTTTGGGATGGGATCCCTGGGTGGCGCAGCAGTTTGGCGCCTGCCTTTGGCCCAGGGCGCGATCCTGGAGACCCAGGATCAAATCCCACATCGGGCTCCCGGTGCATGGAGCCTGCTTCTCCCTCTGCCTATGTCTCAGCCTCTCTCTCTCTCTCTGTGACTAACATAAATAAATAAAAATTTAAAAAAATTAAAAAAAAATCTTTGGGATGTAGCAAAAGTTCTAAGAGAGATGTTGGTAGCAATACAGGCCTACCTCAAGAAGCAAGAAAAATCTCAAATAAACTATCTAAACATATACCTAAAAGAGCTAGAAAAGGAAGAACAAGCAAACCCAAAACCATTAAAAGGAAAGAAATAATAAAAAAGAGAAGAAATAAATGATATTTGAAAAATAATAAAAAGAGAAGAAATAAATGATATTTAAAAAATGATATTAAAAAATTATCACTTAAAAAATGGTAAAAAAATAAATGATATAAAAAATATTTTAAAAATGAAATCTTGGCATTTGCAATGATGTGGATGGAACTAAAGAGTATTATTCTAAGCAAAATAAGTCAGATAGAGAGAAATACCATGTGATTTCACTCATATGTGAAAATCAAGAAACAAAACAAATGAGCAAAGGAAAAAAACAGAGGAGCAAATCAAGAAACATACTCTCAACTATAGAGAACAAACTGATGGTTACCAGAGGGGAAGTGGGTGGTTGTTTAAATAGGTGATAGGAATTGGGAGTACACTTATGATGAGTATTTGGTATTGTATGGAAGTGCTGAATAATATTAATTAATTAATATTAAACTATATGTTAACTAGAATTTAAATAAGACTTATTTAAAATTAAAAATTAAAAAAAAAAAAAAACAGGATGGATCAATGAAACCAGAAACTTCTTTCAAAAGATCAACAAAACTGATAAACCTTTAGCCAGACCCATCAAAAAGGGAGAGAATTTAAATAAGCAAAATCAGAAATGAAAGAGGAGAAATAACAACAAACACCACAGAAATACAAACAATTATAACAGAATATTATGAAAAATTATATACCAACAAATTGTATAACCCAGAAGACATGGATGAATTCTGAGAAACACATAACCTCCCAAAATTGAATCAGGAAGAAATAGAAAATTTGAACAGACAAATTACCAGCAATGAAATTGAATCAGTAATCAAAAAACTCCCAATAAACAAAAGTCTAGGACCAGAGAGCTTCACAAGCAAACTCTACCAAACATTTAAAGAAGAGTTAATACCTATTCTCAAACTATTCCAAAAAATAGAAGAGGAAGAAAGACTTCCAAGTTCATTCTATGAGGCCAGCATTAACCTGATATGAAAACCAGATAAAGATACCACTAAAAAAGAGAACTACAGGCCAATATCTCTTATGAATATAGATGCAAAGGTCTTCAAGAAAATATTAACAAACAGAATCTAGCTATACATTAAAAAAAAAATTACTCACCATAATCAACTGGGATTTATTCCCAGGATGCAAAGGTTCAATATTTGTAAAACAATTGAAGTGATTCATCACATCAATGAGAAGGCATTAAAGCCATATGATCATTTCAATAGATGCAGAAAAAGCATTTGACAAAGAACAACATCCATTTATGATAAAAATCCTCTGTAAAGTAGATGTAGAGGGAACATACCTCAATATCATAAAGGCCATAGATGAAAAACCCACAGGCAACATCATACTCAGTGGTGAAAAACTAAGAGCTTGCCTCCTAAGATCAGGAGCAAGACAAAGATGTCCACTCTCACTACTTTTATTCAGTGTAGTACTAGAAGTCCTAGCCACAGCAATCAAACAAGAAAAAGGCATAAAAAGCATCCAAATTGGTAAGGAAGAAGTAAAACTTTCATTATTTGCATATGACATAATACTACATATAGAAACCTGAAAGACTCCACCAAAAAGCTACTAGAACTGATAAATGAATTCAGTAAGGTTGCAGGATACAAAATCAATGTATAGAAATTCTTTTGTTGTTGTTAATGTATAGGAATTCATTACATTTTTATGCACTAATAATGAAGCAACAGAAAGAGAAATTAAGAATGTAATCCCATTTACAACTGCACCAAAAATAATAAAATACCTAGGAATAAACTTGAGGTGAAAGACCTGTATTCTGAAAATCATAAAATATTTATGAACGAATCCAAAAAATCCAAAAGAGAACACGGGCAGTAATGTCTTTGACATAAACCATAGTAACATTTTTACAGATATATCTTCTGAAGCAAGGGAAATACAAGCAAAAATAAAGTATTGGGACTACATCAGAATAAAAAGCTTCTGCATGATGAAGGAAACAATTACCAAGACTAAAAGGCAACCTACTAAAGGGGAAAAAATATTTGCAAATGACCTATCTGATAAAGGGTTAGTATTCAAAAATATGTAAAGAACTTATATAACTCAATACCTAAAAAGCAGATAATCCTATTTTTAAATGGACAGAAGACATGAACAGGCATTTCTCCAAAGAAGGCATACAGATGGCCAACAAACACATGGAAAGATGCTCAACGTTATTAATCATCAGGGAAGTGCAAATCAAATCCTCAATGAGATATCACCTCACGCCTATTAGAATGGCTAAAATCAACAACAAAGAAGCAAGAAGTATTTCAAGAATGTGGAAAAAAAGGAACCCTCATGCACAGTTGGTGGGGATGCAAACTGACGCAGCCACTGTGTAAAACCATGGAGTTTCCTCAAGAAATTTAAAATAGAACTACCCTATGATCCAGGAAACACATTACTTGGCATTTACCCAAAGAATACAAAAACACTATTGCAAAAGGATATGTGCCCCTATGTTTATTGAAGCATTATTTACAATAGCCAAATTATGAAAGCAGCCCAAATACCCATCAGTAGATGAACGGATAGAGAATATAGGGGGCATGTGTGTGTGCATGTGTGTGTGCGTGTGTATGATGGAATATTATTTAGCCATTAAAAAGATTGAAATCTTGGCATTTGGCACAACATGGATGGAGCTAGAGAGTATAATGCTAAGCAAAGAAATTCAGTGAAGGAAAGGAAAATACCATGTGATTTCACTGATATGTAAAAGTCAAGAAACAAAACAAATGAGCAAAGGATAAAAAAGAGAGACAAAACAAGAAACAGACTCAACTATAGAGAACAAACATATGGTTATTAGAGGGGTGATGGGGTGGGATGGGTAAAATAGGTGATAGGGATTAAGGGTACACCTTGTCTTGATGAGTACTGAGTAATGTATAGAATTATTGAATCACTATATTGTACCCCTGAAATCAATAGAACACAGTATGCTAACTATACTGAATTAAAGTTAAAAACTTAAAAATATTTTTAAATTATAATAATATTTTTATGAACATTTTAAATGACTATGACCACATTCCAGGATTTGGTAGTGAATCCATCCCTCTATGAATAAAGCAGAAACCAGGTAACAGTCATATATTTGTGAGTAGAATACAGAAAATATAGGTAACCACTGTATGATCTGTTCACTTGAGAAGTCATCATCCTTAGAAATGACAGGAGACCTACCTATAACATGCCATTAAAAAAAGCCAAGCTAAGCAAATATCAAGAGATGCCATAACGTCTGAAATATTGACAGTGGAATTCTAAATAGGTGGGCAAAATTCTGGATGGTTCAGAGAACACAAAAAGCCAGATTTATCTAAAACAAATAATGCAATTTGGTGGTGGCCTATAAAATTCAATATCTTAAATTTGTGTCAGATAGGATGCTGTGATGATGTAAACACAGAAATAATTTTGATGCTAGCACTATTAGCAACTGTCATGTGTTGAACACCCTGTGCTCTATACTTTGACTCATTTCACACTCAAAACAGCATGAAGCTGAGTGTCATTACCTCCATTTTATAAATGAGGAAAAAATCATGGACAAAAGATAAAGTAGCTTTATATACTTTAAAAGATGGAATAGCCAGGATATGACAGAGTTAGCATTTGAACCCAAGTCCATCTGATTCCAAAATTCAGCTTTTGATCCCCAAGAACTCCTACCTTCTGCTTCTAAAAGAACAAATGAATACAGGAAATTAATATTTTGTTAGTTTGCACTAATCCAAACATCATTTTAATACATATCTTCACATCCTCAGTCCCTATGTGAAGATTCTATGTTGGCTCCTGGAGATATGAAGGTGAATAAAGCACAGTCCTTAGTCTCAAGAAACTTACAGTCTAACATAGGAAATAGACACAAGCACAATGAAATGTAACATAGGACCCAGAGCTGTACAGGTAATACAAGTGAGGGATTAATTGTCTGTGTAGTGAAGAAATAAAAATGAATATTTTTTGTCAAAGAATTATGGGTACTTTTAACTGGTATACTCAATAATGAGATTAAGAACTGAGATGAGAACAAAGTGTTATGCCCAATAAGGTAGGTTTCTAATTCTGTTGTCATTTGTTTCTGTGCAGAGCTCTATATGATTATGAAATATTTTATGAAATGTACTACATCAAAAATGAAGCTAGAGGGTCAGGCTCCTTGCAAAACTGAAGCAGAAAAGCAAGAATGTATTCAAGAGTGCAGTGATAATTATTACTAACAGTTAAATTTTCACCATTTTAATTAAATCAATACTTTGGGAAATACAGCATCCTCTGTTGTAGAGCTGACTTTGTTAAAATTTTTTTTTAAGTGGCTGTGATTTTCAACATGTCATTAAACTATAGGCTAAGGTAGTTATAGATAAGTAGTAAAGAAAAGCAATAGAACATCAAATAACTTACTACAAAAGAAATATGCTCATGGATTGACCAGACAAAAGAACTCTATGAATACCTTAGTACCTAATTATGAATCACATACATAATAATAAAAATATCTAAAGATAATCCTATGAACATAAAGAAATTCTCATTATGGAAGAAACACTGTGAAGTAAAATTGATTTATTTTATGTATAAGAGAGACTTATCTTGAAAACATTTGCACAGAGATAAACCTCAGGAAAGTTTTAAAGCCATGAAGAAATTTTCCGTAGGTTTTGTAAAGAACTATTGTCCTTATCAAAGAAGGCTAGGCAGAGATTTCTTCACTAGGCACAAAAAGCATAAACTATCAAAGATAAAATTGATAAAAGAAAAAGTTAATTTCATTATAATTAAACACTTCTCTTTGAAGAACACTGCTAAGAAAAATGAAAAGCCACAAACTGAGAACAAATATTTGTAAAACACATGTCAGATAATAGACAGATATATAAAGATCACTTACAACTCAATAATAAAAAGCAAACAACCCAATTCATAGTGGAAAAAGATCTGAATAGACATTTTATCACAGAAGATACTGTAGTCCGCTTATCTATGGGGACTACATTCCAAGACCCGCAGTGGATGCCTGAAACAGCAAATAGTACCAAATCCTATGTTTGCTGTTTTTTCTTGTACATGCATACCTATGATAAAGTTTAATTTATAAGTTAGGCACAGTAAGAGATTAATAACAATAACTGATAATAAAATGGAACAATTATGAGGATACTCTAATAAGTTATGTGAATGCGGTCTCTCTCAAAATGTCTTATTGTACTGTACTCTTCTTGTGAGGATGTGACATGATAAAATACCCACATAATGAGATGAAGTGAGGTGAATAACATAAATATAGTGATATAGCATTAGGCTACTATTGACCTTCTGACCATTTGTCGGAAGGAAGATCTGGGACCACAGTTAGTTTGCCACAGGTAACTGGAACCATGAGAAGTGAAACTGTGGATTAGGCAGGACCACTGTATACAGATGGCAAATAAGAACATGGAATGATGCTCAAATCTTATAATTTATTGGGTATCTACATTTACAAATTATATCCTTGTTAAGGAAATGCAAATTAAAACCACAATGAGATATTACTGCACACCTGTTAGAATGGCTAAACTATAAAGACAGCCTACTACAGTAGGTGAAAATATAAAATAACTGGAAATCTCACACACTGCTAATGGCAATGTAAAATTTCCTACCACTTTGGAAAACATTCTGGCAATTTCTTAAAAAGCTAAATATATACTTAACCACATGACCCAACCATTTTACTTCTAGGTAATCACCTGAGAGAAATAAAAACATATGCCCAGGGGTGCCTAGTTGGCTCAGTTGGATAAGTGGTTGACTCTTGATTTCGTCTCAAGCCATGATCTTAGGGTCCTGGGATCGAGCCCTGCATTGGGCTCCATTCTCAGTGGGTAGTCTGTTTCTCCCTCTCCTTCTTCTCCTCCCCCTGCTCATGCTCTCACTCTCAAATAAATAAATAAACCTTTAAAAACAAAGCAAAACATACATCCACACAAGGACTTCTTTATGAATGTCCATAGCAGCTTTATTTGTAATAGCCACAAACGAAGGGGAAACGTTCATTACCTTGTGAATGATAAACAATGTGTGGTACACCCATATAATGGAATATTACTTAATAATGAAAAGGAACCAACAATTGATACATGCAACAACAAGGAGGAAGCTCAAAGTTTTATGCTAAGTGAAGGAGACCAGATTTAAAAGGCACATACTACAGACACCATTTATATGACATACTGAAAAGGCACAACTAATGTGAAAGACACATGTCAGTAGTTTCCAAGTCTGATGAGGGTGGAAAGGAGAGGGAACACTGACTACAAGGAAGGAAGTTTCCTAAGTGATGGAAACACTGTATACTTTGAGTGTGGTGATAGCTACACAACTGTGTATATCTGTCAAAATTCATAGAACTGTGCATCAAAAAAGTATAAATTTTGCTGTATGTAAATTATACTTCAATCAACCTGACTTTAGGGGTGCCTGGGTGGCTCAGTTGATTAAGTGTCTACCTTCTGCTCAAGTCATGATCTCAGGGTCCTGGGATCAGCCCAGGTTAGGCTCCCTGTTCGGTGGAGAGCCTGCTTTTCCCTCTCCCTCTGCCACTCCCCCTGCGTGTTCTCTTGCTCTTTCTCTCAAATAAATAAATACTTTAAAAAAAATCATTCAATCAACCTGATTTTAATATAATGTATATGAAATACTTATTTTATTTACCTTTAATGTTTAGTAATAGAAAAATTGTCACATGTAGGAAATCATAAACTATCATTTATTCAACAGTAAAAGCAAAATTGCTACCTGAATTTACTAATAAATTTTTTAAAGATTTTATTTATTTATTTGAGAGAGAGGGAGTATGGGGAGGGGCAGAGAGGAAGGGTGAAAGAATCTAAGGCAGACTCTGCACTGAGCACAGAGCCTCCCACGAGGCTTGATTCCATGACCAGGAGATCATGACCTGAGCCAAAACCAAGAGTTGGACACTTGACCAACTGAGCCACCCAGGCACCTCAATATTTTTGAATTTTTAAAAAGTCAACCATGAGCTACTGATCCTCAAAGATTTCTCACCTATAAAAGAATGTGTATTAAACTGAATGGAGATTTTTCCATTCCACACTTTAAAGTTAATAATTTTTGGCTAACCTTTTGTCATCTCCAAAAAGTCCCACGTTATATAGTTACTTTTAGGATTATAAAATAATAGATATCTGAACCAAATGGACTTCACTGGTTACATTTCTGCTTTCTCAGTATGAACAAAATATACCAATTAGTAGGAGGCCCTTTATGTCATTTTAATTTTAAGGATTATTTCAACCTATGTGTATGACATGTGACCTGTGGTCTGTAGCACACTATCTAATAAGCAATAGTGAAAGGAGAATCACACTTTCATAGGTGAAGCTACTGACTGGCTGCTGCGATTGCAATGCTCATGGAGGCTGACATCCATCAGATGATTCCAGCTCACCCTGTGCAGTATGAAGCTCAGCAATTGCCTCTGACTGAGAAAGAGTATGACTTCACATTATTGTTTCTGAGATTTCTAAAGCAGGGTCTCTGCCTTGGCACGTGATAAATATACTTCTCTCTCAGTTTATTTCCATCTATTTATATGGAATATTTCCCATAAAGGACTCATGAAGCGGTAGACAGGAAGCTGCTTCAGGCACTGGTGGAATGGCCTAATCATTTAATCTTTTGCAGAGAGCTCAAGGAGGGACTCATATCCAGGAAAGAGCTGCAGCTGCCCTCCAGAACAGTTGATGCTTAGCATGGTACTAGGGTGACACATCCATACATCTTAATAAAGCACTGTGCATTAATCTATTAGTAGCAACTCAGGGAAATACTCCAGTGGCCAAAGCAGAGTGGGTATGTGGTCAAGACTAACAAGATAGACGGGAGAAAAATATTACAAAGAAACTTAACAGTGTTTTCTCTAATTCTGTATTTTCAAAATTGAAAAGAATGCTTCACAGTAAAGGAATTGCCATTGGAAGAATCAGCTGGGTATGATGGGGATTGAAGGATAGGGAGCTATTCAAGCAATCCAGATGTGTATTGAGGGTATTTGTTCCCATTGATATAGAGGAAATCAGGAGAAACAACAACTGCCAATTTCTGGAATGTCAGCAACAGAAAAAACAATGGAGATGCAGTTACAAGAAATGTTACTTAATTTTTAAAAATGTAAAATCATACAAGCCAAAGTGAGGTTGGAGATCAGGTAACAGCCAGTTGACCAGTTTCTTGGGCTCTAGAGTCAAAGCTGTTTGCATATAATAGATGAGGTCAAGTGAAGGTAGGCACTACTGCTATACAAGCAGGAGCACTGAACTTAGATTCAAAGGATTTGTGTTTGAATCTCCATTTCTGCTACTTGCTAGCAGAATGTGACCTTTGGTAAGTTATTAAACTTTTCTAGAATTAAGTGAAATAATGAATATGAAAGTATATGGCACTACTAGTAGAAGACACCAAGTAGAATTTTGCTTGATCTGTTCACCTATTCCAGAGACCTTAATGCATGCAGTTAAGTTTTGGATAATGAACATTTATTTTTAAATGTTTTATGGTACACAGTTCATTGGTATAGAACTCATCAATCAAGATGTCAATATCTTTCTTGAGTTGGCCCACACAAATGGAGTCCTTCTTTCAGTTGACCCACCTAAATACCTAATATATACTGCCTTAGCTTGTGTGTACTTGCTGGTAAATTACTTTGTAAACATTCTTATGTCTGTTCACGTGTACATGTCCCGTCTACTCAATTAGGATTATTGATGTATTGAGCCATAAGGCATTTTAAAGAAGAGTTTAGGCCAAACTCTTCATTGTACAGGTGGGAGTATCAAGGTTCAGGGAAGTCCACTAACTTGTCTCAAGTCATATATTGATTGGTAAACAAGTTCTCTTCATCCCCTGGCCAATGCTTCTTTCTCCCTAACTCTCATCGCAAACTATTCTAAAAATAAGTATCTAAGGAAAAGAACCAGTTTTCCTGTGATTATTGCTCATTCCTAATATTTAGTATACATTTCATACAACCTAGATGACCAGAGACATTTGAAACTTTCAATGTTTATAGTTGCATGCAGAAATACCAGAAGTATGCTTCCAATGATCAACTCATTCTACAAACCCCATCCTTTTTTCATCAGGTTAATAATACTATTATAGAGATCTTTATGCTCTATAAAACATTTTTGTATCTATTGTCAAATTTGATCAGTTTGGAAAACCTGTGGAGGTGTCAGAGTAGGTAGTATTACCCCCATTTTAAAGTTAAAGAAACAGAGGGTCAGAGAGGTTAGATAATTTCCTTAGCAGCTCATGGGTGGAGCTGGCACTCTAACCAACTCAGGTTTTCTGGTTTAATAATCTAATATACTCCAACTGCACTATGCTACATCATATCAATAGGTATATTCTCAACAAAATGTTAATTTTAAGAACTGTACTGGATTGTTCAGAATTCTTTACCATGTAAGTGACCAAAACCCATTCAAAAAAGCTTGAATTTTGTTTAAAAAAAAAAAAAGGCAGGGGAGTGGGAGGCTGGTGGGGAATGTGAAATCCATTGGCTTGATATAACCAAACTATGCAAGGCAAAGGTAGAGCAGCCTTAATGAACACCAAACTTCACAGCTTTATCAGCAAGTGAATGGACTTTCTCTCCCAGTACCCTTTGGAAATCCTAAGGAACAACTCTGTTGGAGATCAGGAGTCAATTTGTATTATATGTTTATTTCTTAAAGTCTTAGACCAATCCAGAAGCTATTAGAAAATGGGGGAGGGGTGGGTGGGTGCAAGGGGGATGAAAACTAAGGAGAAAAATACCAGTACTAAAATACTTGATTTGTAGCATTTGCTTATCTCTGTGGTGTAAATACTCCCACCGTGGCTGATTTTGAGCTACCGATATGACGTCATAGACCCAAAATTCCTGAAAATTTAACAGTTGGCTCTTGTGAACCAGTATAAACTAGCTTCAACATATCAAAGCCATGTAGCACTGATTAACCATACTTAGACCTAAAGAGGTCAGGAAATTCACAGAAGCCGTGAGTTCATGGCAAATGTTCCTTCCTAACACTGGAAAGGAGAAACAACTAAAATCGGCAAATAGTAATATTGAATACCTACTAAATGGCAGGCATTTGGCTTGTCAATATGAAGATAAAAGATACATTCCCACCCTCAAGAATTTCATCCTCAGAAGGATGATGCACCAGCTAAAGAGTGACAGATAATGTGCGATATACTATAATAAGAACTTTAATTCATTCCTTCATAGATATTTATGGTTCATTCATTACATACTGAGCATTATGCTTACATTTAGATAAGAAAACCAGATAGTTCATACAAAAGTTTTAATGGAGGGAAGGAGCTCCAGGGTAGAAGGAGCATAGAAGGAGACAAGAAAGTAAGAGTTGGGGTCAGAGAGGTAAGCAGGAACCATCATGTATGGAACAGTGGTTTTCAAAGTGTGGTCCCCAAACCAGCAGCATCAACATCACGTAAGAACTTAAGAGATGCGAATTCTCCACCTGTATTCCAGGCCTGCTGAATCAGAACCTCTGGGGTGAGGCCCAACATTCTGGGGTTTAATAGATCCTCCAGGTGGTTGTGATACATCCATGTAATACGTGCATAGAATTTTATAGATCAGGATAAGTCATTTAGATTTAGTCTAAAGTATAGGGTAAAGATCATTGATGATTTTAAGATGTGGGGAGAAGTGTGTGGTATCATCAGATTTGTGTCTTTAAAAAATCACTCTCTTTGGCTTTGCAGAGAGTATAATGTAGAGATGTAAGAGTACAAGCAGGACAATGAATCAGGAGACTTCTTAAGACTATGAATTAGGGTAATCTTAGATTATGACTCTAAGGATGGACATGGAGAAAAGTTGATAGATTAGGGTGTTTTGGATATCCACAGAACTTATTGATACGGTGGATGAAAGAAAGTAAGAAGTCAAGGATAATACCCACATTTGGTTCCCAAACAATGGAGTAGATTGTGATGCCATTAGCTGAGGCAAAGAAGGAGGAGTACATTTGGAGGTGAAAATCAAGAGTCCCCTTATGATGGTGTTATTTTTGAAATGGCTATTAAACATCTGTGTTTATGGCTGTGTCAATTAAGCAGTTTGATATCAGGGTCTGAAGTTTCAAGAAAAAAATGCCAAAGATACACACTTAGAGTCATCAGTACATTAATTGTATGTAAACCCATGGGATTGGATGACATCACCTGGAGAGAGTCCATAGATAGATTAGAAAGGAAGGTTCAGCCCCCAGGCATCTGACATTTACAGATCTAAGAGAGAAGCATGGTCATAAAAAAAGTATCATCTTGAAATAGGAAGAGGCTAAGAAACTATACTTATGGTGTCATGGAATAATCAAGTAAAAAGAATGTTTAAAAACAAAAGGCAAGAGAGCATCAGTTGTTTGAATGCTGCCAAGAGCTCAATAAAATTAGACAAAGAAATTATCAGTGGATCATCCTAGATCATTGGTAACCGTGATGAAAGAAGTTTCCCTGAAGTGATAGAAAAAAAAAAAAAACACTTAAAATGAGTTGAGGAGAGAATGTGAGGTAAGGAAATGGAGAAAGGGAACATAATTACTCTATGTGAAGAGGGATAGAGAAATGGGAAGGAACTTGGAGGTCATTTGGGATTGAGGCAGGTTTGCACCCCCTGTCCCTGTGTCAGACAGACTGTATTTGCCTCTGACAGCTTTACCATACAGCAGGCAGGTCAGGAAGAAGAAAATAATACCCCCAAATCTAACCAATTACAATTATAATAAATGCATAAAACAGAATGACATTTACTGAACACCTATGATAGGTAGGGTACTATGAGGATATACAGAGAGAAATCAACATGGAAAGATGAAGGCAGTTAGATAATTAAAGGAAAAGCCAGAGTGTGACAACTCTACAGCAGAGGTACAAAGTGTTTTGGGATCAAAGAGAAAAAAGGGATTGATTTTTGCTGAACTGTTGCTAATCTTCAAGAAAAACAGAGGATTGGGACTGTTTTCATGAAGGATAGAGAATTAACTTATAGAGGGGCTAGTTTGCTAGGCACTAATTAAGAGAATAGTCAGTGGAGCAGTAAAAGTGGAAATATATCCGCTCCAATTACATTCTAGAGAATAATAACTAATATTATGTAATGTCTGACTTGTAAAATATCTTTGTATTTTTGTTTTCTGTATTTATGGGAAATAGAAGGGTTGGATACCTGCAAAGTGAGAGAGGAAGAGAAAGGAGAAGAGGGAAGAAATGGAAATCTAAAAGGAAAGAAATAGATTTATTGAGCATCTATTAACCTATTCTATGCCAAACGTTGTTGTGGTGCTTTCACATCTATCCATCAACTCCTCAAATCTTTGGCCAACCTTGCTTGGCCCCCTTTATTTCAGTACTAATCCCTAGATGATCATTTTAGAGAAAACTACATACAGTTTTTTCTGAAGATGTCTCCCAATGAGTGTATGTCCTCCCCCAATATAAATGAATAATAGATTATGATTCTTCTGTAGTTATTAACTGAGCAACTATTAATTGCAAGAATCTCACCTGGGGTGGGTTGGGGAAGGGCAGGGAGTGGGGGAATATTTTTTTCATTATGAAGAATTTCTAAACACTGAGAGACTGCAAAAGGTAATCTTGTATGGTGGTCTCCAAATCCATTGTACAGCTGGATCCTGGGAAATGCTTTTTGAAAATGTAGATGACCAAACCTCCCTCCACCACCAGCACTGAGCCCCTGATTCTGTTGATCTGATGTGCAGGTAAGAGGCTGCAAGGTGTAAAAGATCTTTCGGTAATTTTGATGTGCAGCCAGTTGTGGAAAGCACAACTCTACTACAGGCAGTTCTCTCACAATTTATGTTTTCATGACATGATTTGACTATAATAGGACTGAAAAATCAGGGCATATTGTTTGCATTGCAAACAAGGACAAGTCTCAGTACAAAGGGGTGGCCAGGAACTCACAATGCCAAAAGGGAGCAAGAAAATCTGTCACCCACATGGTATGGCAAAATGCTTTTGCTGACCTATTGCAGCTACTATATTTGAAAGATCCAGAGCTTTGTTTTGCAATAACATTGAATATAACAAGTCATGAAGAAAAGAGTATGAGATGTTCTGCTAATGAGGATGCTGGTGGTTAAAGGGAAAGAAGCCATTTCATTTGAGAAAATTAAACACTGGATATCTGCTCAGTGATATTTGAGGTTTATAATTACATACTTTGCCTATAGAAACACCCTCATTATTGAAAATTTTCAGGAAAAATAATCTATTTTATTCCATTTGAACGGTTGTTTTGATAACACTTTTAAAATGTCACCATGTTTCTTTAAATAATGCAACTAATATTTAATAGCAAAATAGATGACAGTCTCTGCCTGTGAACAGATATCATAATAAATATGCAAATATGCATGTGTGGCTAGAAGCAAGCATAAGGGGCATCTAATTCTGCTCAGGGGGGTCTTAAAAGATTGGTAAGAATTATGTTGAAAAGGTAGGGGGGATATTAAGAAACTACTTATTGCATTTGTTTATCTTAACCTTTTAGGTGTTAAAAGAAATTTTCCAGTACCTTTGTTTATTCTACAATCTCACCACTCTACTAATTAGAAAGTTCTTCTTGAATGCTCTAAATCCCTTTCTATGTAATTCCAATTCACTCCCAAGAGGATGCTTTTGTTGACAGAAATCCTGCTTATAGACATAGCACTTGGATGGTTTGATTTCCCTATAGAGGCAGGTATTGACAGCCAACTCAAGGCTCTTTCTTCTCCCTCATCCTCATCTGACTCCTTCCCAAGGATGAGGCAGGCTTGGGGGAAGACAGGGCTGCCTTTAAGGAGCCAGAGTGCTGATCCAGATGACTATACTTAGACTGCAGGCTATGCTTTTAGGTGTGGAATTTTTACAGGTGCTAAAATGTCTTTGTATCAGCAGAGTCTTTCTCCCCTTTCTGTAGAATTCCCTCAGATACTAGGCATGGCCAGGACTGCTTCAAATGGGAAGAGACCCACCAGCTCTGTCACTTCTCATGCCCCCCTTTCCTAGGGCTGGGCAAGGACAGTGCCAGGACAGGGACATCTTTACACTGAGGCACAGGGCTTTTTTACATTCTAGCTCCCTTGGCATGGCTTCTTCTCCCAGCAATGGGACAAAGTTCCAGAATTGGAAGTGGACTTTGGAGGGAAAAAAGTAAATTTGGCCATTTCCCCACCTTTGGTTCTAAGTTCTTAACTAAGCCAAAAAGGGAACTCTCTATAGTTTAGCTCCCTCTAGAGTTTTGTATTGAGGTTTGAAGACAAATCTTGCTAAAAACAAAGTGTTTACTCTCCTTTGCCTCCATTGTGTTTATATCATTCAAACTGATTTTGTTCAAGTCTTTTCAAGTGACCCAACCCAATTTCATCCCCATTCCCTCTTTATAATGCCCTCAACTCACCTTCCCCACCCTGTGGAAAACACAAGTCAATACTGGGATCTGTGTTTTCAGCCTCAGTTTCTAAAACTGCTACTCCAGGTAACTAAATGTATTCAGGTTGTGCTTCCTACTTCCAAGTAGTAATTTTTCTGTGAAGTCAATTACTGAAGAGTCCAGGTCTTTCTACCCAGCACCTGCCTATTAATTTGCTATGACCAACCTACAACATCTGTCAACTCTTCTCATGAATTAATAGGTCTGTAATTAAAATCCAACAGAGAGCTCAAAAATTAATTAGGACAGGAAACAGCCATGTGAGCAGCATGGAACATAGCTTTCAATAAAGAAAAGACAAGCTTCATGTAAAACAAGGGTATGCCACAGGCCTCTATCTCTGCATCAGCTGGTGCCTACACTGCCTTTTCTGATCAGTTACCTCATTGTGAAGGTGACTCACAGAGGCTGCCATGTAGTGAGCATCAATCCATCGCATTGACTGTCTGACTTGTTACTCAAAATATAATCCAGGGGCGTGTATTTCTCCTGCTTACAGAAAAAAATAAAAATAAAAATTCGGAAGGATCCAATATCTCATTGTTCACACTTGGGTTTTCTTCTTCAGATCTCCATGCTCTGTGCATGGAGAATTCTCTTACATTTTCTGAAGCTTGAGCTCCAGGGCATACTCTGTGGAAGCAGGATGTGCAGTGGTTACATACACTGGAAGCAAATGCATCTGCTTGCTTACTACAGGACCTACAAGTTATCAATACACTGTGCCTTGGTGCCTAGTACATGGCAATTTTGCAAATCTTAGGTGTGCTATTAATGCAGTTTGGTCCCTAACAGAAAAACAGTAATGATGTCTATTTTCACCTGCTCTCAAGAGAGGATGGCTAAGGGATTCATATTAATAATTCCAATGTATTCTCAGATCTGTAAGAAATAATTTCCAAAGGCAGAGTGCCATGTTTTATGCAATGTTTGACAACTGGCTAAACTTTTTTTCTTAACAATAAGAATAAATCAGAGAAATAAAATATCTTTCAGCATAGCTTTTGGAAAAAAAGATAGGTTAACAAATCCAAGTCCCCTTCAAAAATAAAGTACCTTTCTACCCTGAGTGGCTGTAAAAATTGTACATTCTTTCCCATTTTGTGAAAGAAAAGGACAAAAATTTCTTCCCAAATCTGTTATTTTAAGATTGGCAGCCAGAGAAGGGGACCATAAAACACTGTCAGAGATGACAAGGGTTGAATTAAATTCCAGGGACTATTAAGAGTGATGTGAAGGACTCATCTCTGGCCAGGGATAACTGGACATAAAAGAGTATTGATTAATAATGTAACCTTCCTTTAAACTTGTTCCCAGGCAGCCCAAAATCCTTCACTACATTCAGGTGAGAAATATGAAAGGTTTCACCAAGATCTTCAAAAGAAGCAACAACTGGAATAAACTAGACTTGTCATGGAAGAATTTCTACCATATGGAGCCCTAATGCCTCACTGAGCAGCACAGAACGGCCTGAAGGGGATACACATTCATGCTTGTTCCTCGTCAAATGCCCCCAGAGAAAATGTCTGTGCTTTTTCAAGGAAGTTTTACTTAGTGTTACTCTATTCAAAGACCAGAGAAAATGTATAAAACTAACAGTTAACAGAGAAATCTCCTTACATAGCCAGCCATATCTGGTGATGCATATTTGATGTACGACTCTGGTTCCCAATGTATAGGCAGAGGACAGTGTTAGCTAGGCTCTTTGGAGTTCTCAGAAACAGAGATTCACTGAGGTTACCTCTAGCAACAAGGAATCAGCTATGAAAAAAAAAATCAGCTATGAGGTTTCATGTGGAACTAAGAATAATAGAAGTCCCCCAGGAACTCAAGAATGGCCAGACTGAAGCTGGAATATGGATTAAAAGCTGTAAGATTTTTTTTCAGGACACACAATTCTCAAGACCCATTGTCTTGACAGGAAATTAGCATCAAAATTTTGACAGCCACTCTCCCCACCACCACCAGGTGGTAATCTTCTCAGATTCTCTACTATTGGTATCATTAACCAGCTACTCCACCGTCTACTTGGATATTATTTTTTTTTATCTTTTGGCTTTAGTTTACTGATACTCTCTGACTACTCTTGGCTCCTGGTGTGGCTGATCCTAGTAATAATTTTTGTATCCATCTGTCTATCCATCCATCCATCCATCCATCCAATTTATCAAGAAATACTGATTTCTTCAAAAATCTCATGCCAGCTTCCTTCCAAGGCTGCTCATTACCTTGAGACTGGCTAATAGATTTGCTACCCATACTTCAGGTGCCCTTTCCTAGTCTAATTAGTGAAAATGGTAGCATCAGATGATTTGGAACAGAGACCTGCAAAGTATGGCCCACAGGCCAAATCTGGCCTGCCATCTGTTTTTTTTGTACTCTGATTCATTGATGTATTGTCTATGGCTGCCCTCACACTCCAGGGGCAGACAGAATTAAGGAGTTCCCACAAAGTCTAGAATATATACTGTCTGGCTTTTTACAAAAAGTGTCTCCTGATCTCTCAATTAGAACATGGTCAAGTGTTCGAAGCAAGGACAGGGTTTGTACATCAGTTTCCTCAGGAAGAGCTCAGGAGTATAGCAGGTATTCTGAAGCTAAAGGCCATAAGGAAGCTCAGAATTAAGTCCTTAAGGACAGATGCATACTATAGACCGAATAGATGTACATTTAAATGCATATAGATGATTTTTTTTGTGAATAATATATAAATTAATTCACTTAAAAGTGATATTTATACTATATTATCTCTTTAGTAACTTTTTCCCCCTTTATGAATTGGAATGTATCTCCAAGTATGCTGGGGAGCCCTGATACAGAAATATCAAAACAGGACATGATCTGAAAAGCATTTCTATCTCACCCTGGGATAAAATTAATGTTGTTGTATTTGAGCATTCACCTTATAACCTGGGCCTGAGATTAAAATGAAATACTATGATTTCTACCACTTCTATTCCAGGCATCCCAAAACTCATCCTTTTTTGAAAAGAAGCCAATGAGGGAAAACCATAATCACTAGATTCCAGGACTTGACAAAAAGTGAATTTTCCTTCCATCTGCACAAAGAAATTAACTGTGCCCACTAAGTTATGAGTTCTTGGGATGCCTGGGTGGCTCAGTGGTTGAGCATCTGCCTTTAGTTCAGGGCATGATCCTGGAATTCCGGGATCGAGTCCCGCATCAGGCTTCCTCCAGGGAGCCTGCTTCTCCCTCTGTCTACATCTGTCTCTCTGGGTCTCTCATAAACAAATGAATAAATAAAATCTTAAAAAAGAAAGTTATGAGTTTCTTCCTTTCTTGATTGTGAGCACTTGGAGCACAAAGATTGGATTTTACCTCCTACATATATCACTGATTCCTTATGTGTTTGTAGAATGAAGAAGTGAATGTTGCCATATGTTCTCATAGCTCAGTTAGCAAAGCTGACATAGAAGGACCTTTAACTGTAAAGGACATTGGACACACCATTGTAACTGCTCTCACCCCTATAGAGATGGAAAAACTCTAAAAGCAAAAGTTCTGCCTGTAAGGGAGTCAGGGGCAGAATTTTTGAGATCCAGACTTGCTAGAGCTCCCTTCCCTTCCTGGGCATTGCATTATTTGTGCTCAGGCCTACAGTAACAGATCTGGCTCTAACCCTATGCTTCACAGACCCTTAATCCATGTGGGTATCTAATCCTCCATGCGAAGTTACTTCCCAGTCTGTGCTTCCGTGGTACTACTGTGTCCACACGTTTAGTCACCACTTAGACTAAATAGCAATTATCATTTACTAGACATTTCTCTCACTAGCTGAGGAGCTCATGCTATGCCTCTGTGTGATAAAATTTAATCATGTGTGCTAAGTGAAGGAATGAATGAATAAATGATCTAATAAGGATGTAAGATATAAAGCTTGATTCTCTCGTGTCTTCCTAACCATCTATGCTAATTGATTGTGACCCACTTCCATTACTAAACCCATCTCCAACTTCACACCTTTATATATTTTTTAAGATTTTATTGTATTATTTATTTGAGAGAGAGAGAGAGAGAAAGCACAAGCAAGGGGAGGGGGTCAAGGGAGACAAAATCTCAGGCAGACTCCTTGCTGAGTGGTGAGCCTAATGCACAGCTCCATCCCATGACCCTGAGATCATGACCTGAGCTGAAATCAAGAGTCAGATACCATTTAACCGGCTGAGCCAGCCAGGTGCCCCAGCCTCACACCTTTCTAATGGTGTAGGCTCCGCAGGCAGGCTTTACTGATATTTCAAAGTTTGCACAACTGTAGATTGTATTTGTCATCCAGAACTTCAAATCCTAGACATGGCTTTTGTTAATCCATTCCCTCCTGCAGCGACCTGATCCTTGATACATGTCAATTCTCCCAAACAACCAACTCCCCTAGACCTCCTATCTGCCTGCTAAATAAAGAATACCAGGTTTTACTCTAGTGCCAGGTTTTAGTGCCAACATAAGACCCCAGGAAAATAAAATGAGCAGAATCATTGTGTTTCCCCTCAGAACAGCTAGCCTTTAGCAGTCAAACCCCTGAAAAACACAGCTGATTGAGGTTCCTGGAGCACTCCCTCCCCATTCAGTGAAGCATTCTGCCAGAAAGTGGCTGCCCCTCTAGGCCTTCGGGAGAATTTGATAAGTTAAACAAGGCTGCCCTCTCGTGGTTAAAAAAAAATTATCTGTATAAAATAAAACGCATTCTATCCTCCTTGTATAAGAAATTCGGGCACTCTATTGAAAATATGAATATTCATATCTTTTAAAAAGCGGATAATTTAAAGTACACTGCGGTAAACTTCTAAAATAAAATTGTAAGTGAGGGGATCCCTGGGTGGCTCAGCAGTTTAGCACCTGCCTTTGGCTCGGGGCGTGATCCTGGAGACATGGGATCGAGGTCCACATTGGGCTCCCTGCATAGAGCCTGCTTCTCTCTCTGCCTGTGTCTCTGCACCCCCCCCCCATCTGTCTCTCATGAATGAATAGATAAGGTCTTTTAAAAAATTGTAAGTGAAAAGGTATATTCACAGTTTAAAACCTGCTCTAGATTAAATTATAATCATCAAGTATTCATGACTGGTTCCAGAATTTAAAGGCAGTTGGAATAATTCCTTGATATATGGGATTTCTTTCTTTCTTAGATGATTTATTTTAGACTTTGGTTGCCTTACACAACAGTAACACAAGTTCCCTTCATTCACGAGCAATTATCTAGGAAGTAAGTACGAGGGAGTTTCAATAATTCTAAGACATTCTTTGTTTCCTCTCATATTTTAACATTTCTGATGCATTTTTACAATTGTAGTCTGTCATAATTGATCACCACGCAGCAGTAGAGATGTTGTCATTGCCTGGACACTTGCAATCTATTTGTTATTGCTGGTAACTCACAAAACAACTGCAACACCTTGATGTTTTGGTCCCAAATCTATTTAAGGACCATTGGGGTGGAGAAGAGAGAGTCCTGCTCCTTGTCTGAAAAACCTTTCATGGACACTCTTTGGTAAGATTAAGAAAGCACCACCATTGAAACTTGCAAAAAGGGTGTCAACAGCTTAAGAGAAAATACTAAGAGAGAAAAGGGGGCACTCTTAAGAAATGATGTGTTCTCAGCGCTCTTGATGACACAAAGGATAACATGGTGCTGGAAAACGCATTGACACACTGACATTCCTAAGTCAAAGAGTGAGTCGAGAGATTTTGATTTTGTATGTGAAGAAAAAAAAATTTTGTTAAATGTATTTTGCTTACATTTTCCTTTTCATTCATGAACAGAAGTCCTATGTACCAAAAAAAATTTTTTTGTCTAGTTCTAATAAGTCTCAAGGGGTTATTTAAATAAACATAAACTTTCTAAGTGATAAGGAAGCAGGAAGTCATCATTTAATTGGGAACTTGTTTTTCTCTTTTAGTAGTCCCTAAAACAACAGTGCATCTTGCAACAGAAGGCATTTCAGCTTCAGTGAACTATGGAAAGTACTAGCAGCACTGCCATCACTGAGTGACACAGTGATGAACAAAACAGACCTTTCTCTGCCTCACAGAGCCAGCCAGTAAGGGACAGACAACTATAAACATGCAAATAAAGAAATGAGACCATTTCAAATACTAGTAAGTGCTGTGAAGACAGTGACACAGAGGAATAGGATAAAGAGGGGCTAGCATGGAGAGGGAGGCTTTAGATCAGCACTACTATAGGGAGAAGTCCAAGAGAGTGCACCATCCCATTACAAGAGCTAAGAGAGGAACTGTGTTCAAGAAGCAGGCAGAGTCAACTGTGACAAATGATATTAGGAGGGAAAGCAAATGAACTGAGCAGTCTGTCCTTAGTATAGTATTCACATTTGAAAGGTATCTTAAAGCTAGCCTAAAGTGGGTTGAGGATGAACGAGAGGTGTGGATATAGGAGCAAATATTCATCTTTATGAGTAGGTCTGCTTTCAGGGGAAGGTCTTACCCGTAGGCAATACAGGGTATCTGGAGGGTATGTTTCGCAGTGTAAGTGAGAGCAATAGTAAGTCTTTCGAACAGGCAACAAGTAAACAAATAATTGCACAAGACCATTTCAGATTATAATCAGTGTCATAAAGGGCATAACCATGATGGTATGGTAGAAAGTAGGGAATAGGAGCCTACTTTATTTAGGCTTTGGGCTTTAGCAATTAGTGAGCAGCAGTGAGATACCAAGGCATTTGCTCAGAGTGTTCAAATGTTTTGTCATTTAGTCTTGAGACTCACTTTCTGAGAAACATGGAATTAGCTCCATGTTCTAGATAAGGAAACAGGTTCTGAAGGAATGATTTGCCGGTCAAAGCCCACCGTTGGTGAATCAGAGGTACTGGGATCTGAACCAATCTGGCATCTAAACGAAATGCCTCTGTTCACCTTGCAATCTACCTCCTCTTCCAAGGCTCTCCTATAGAACAAACTTCCCAATAGCAGCCCACTGCTTGGCTCCAGCCTTAGATTCCATTTTTGAGTCTCTGGGGTAGTTCAGAGCCCCATTCCCACAAGACCTTTCTTCAAGTAAATTATTCAACAAATCACACATTATTCATACTGTACTAATAAAAATTAAATGCATGACTGGCATAATGCTTTTGGGTGCTAATAGGATCCTCTCTTCCCAAACAGGTAACACCTACATATTTAAACATGACATTTAGGGAGATATTGCCAAGCCTCACTATTTCAGGCCACCTGGTAGACTGGGTAAAAAAAAAAAAAAGATAACTAGTTAATATTTACTGAGCTTTGTTACATGCCAAGCACCATTTTAAGTGCCTACATTCATCATCTCATTATTTTTCAAAACAACACTATGGATTTGCAATTATTTTTATCATCTGGGAGCTGTTATTTGAACCCAGGTGAGCTGACTTGCAAATCTGAGCTAGATTTTCAAAAGAACACACAGGAATTAAATTACAAACCCCAAATGAGTTAAGTGTAACTGATGAGATCATGAAATCAACAGAAAGGCAGTTGGCTTGGGTTATGAAAATACTGGTTCCCTTAATTTATTTTCCAAATTGTGTTTAAGCTTCACAGGAGGGACACCTGGGTGGCTCAGTTGGTTAAATGTCTGCCTGTGGCTCAGGTCATGATCCTGGGGTCCTGGGATAGAGCTCCACATCAGGTTCCCTGCTCAGCAGAGAGCCTGCTTTTCCCTCTCCCTCTGCCCCACCCGCTGCTTGTGTGCGCTCTCTCTTTCTCTCTGTATGTGTGTGTGTGTGTGTGTGTCAAATAAATAAATAAAATCTTAAAAAAAAAAGAAGCTTCACAGGAATTCAGCCAACAGATGTCCCTTTGTCCCAGAACTCAACGGAGATCCTTAATTGTAAGGATAATGAGGGAAGCTAATGGAAAGCACTTGTTTGGTTTAAAGTTCAATATTGGAGGAAAGGTAACTGTTTAAAGTCAATCAACATACTCCTACTTGGCACTGCTGGATGAGGAACAGTGGGCTAGATGCTACAGGTCCTCCTTGAGATTCATGAATGATCCTTCCTCTGGGGGCAGTGATAAAAAAAATTGGAAAAGAGTCTAAGCTTTGTAAGCAAACCCAAATTCACCCCCTGATAATGAGTAACTTTAGCTGAGTGAGTAGAACAGGAATGATTCTTAATTTATAAGATTATTATGAGACTTATTGGAGATACCAAAGCACTTTATACAGTGGCTAACCCAATAAAAAGTAACAAGTGTTAGCTTCCACTCCTCTTATGTGCCTTGTCCTCTCTCATCTTGGGTCTCTGAGTTTGGCTGAAAGCCCACAGACATGGAATAAATAAGTGCTTGGTATGGGGTTTGGGGAGAGAAGCCCTCTCATGGGAAGCTGATACAGGTGATCCCAAGAGCTGGAAGAGAGGGAAGGTGGGGCTTTGAAGTTAATTTCCAGAATTAGAAATAGCTATGATTTAGTATTTTAAACATAACTGTGGAAATAAAATCAACATATATGTTTGTACATCCAGTTTACAAGAATAACGGGTAAATTATTATGTGAAAGACAGTAAATTTTAAAGCTAAGTAATATATTTGTTGACGCACAGGATCTTGGCTGTGTTTGGGAGAAGGTAGGCTTCAGTCCAATTTCCTCCCTAAACAGTATTAAGGCTTATGATATTTAAGAACTGCCAGATTGAGCAGTGTCCATAAAGGGAAAAAAGCAAGGGGACAGAGAGAGACAGAGAACACAGAGTAGGGAATCTATTTCCCTTTCTATGGAAAGGGAAAAGTTGGAGACAACTTCAAGATATTTTATTTGTGGAATAATAGTACCATTAGCCCATCTAGGAACATTTAAAAGTCTTGATGCCCTTGATGCATCTCAGGTTTGCAGAATCAGTCTTTGAGGCTGAGACAGGCATCAGTACTCATTACAGCAATCCATGTGATTCTAATACATCAGTAACTGTCTTCTTCAAAAATGTCAGGTAGGATATGGAGATGATAGAGAAAGCAGATGAATATAATTCTAGATGTATTAAGGTTAGGGTTCTGACGAGACATCCAGGAGGGAATTAAGGACTGGATCTCAGAAAGAATAGAGGAGCTCAAGATTTTGGAGAGCCATTTATGTATTCAGTAAACCTTCCTTACAGCCTGCTAAGTGCCTGGATAGCAAGTCCAGTAAATAGGGTCCCGTTCCCTTGAGGGACTTCTATCTGAGAGGCAGGGAACAGATTTCTAAACAAAGAAGTCATATAAAGTGTTATGGGCTCTAAGAAGTCTATGGGTAGGACTTGGCTGAAAAGCTCAAAGAAAAGCTTGGCAGTGGTCAGAAAAGACTTCACAGAAAAGGGACCAGGAGAAGGGACCTTGAGGAAAACAAAGGAGGAAAAGGCTGACTGTGGAACTGTGGCAAGCTAGAGAGGAAAATGAAGCCCAGTGAAGATCTTGAGAAAGAGCAGTCAGAAAAAGGAGTGTAGGATAGAGAAGGGCCCTGAGGTGAGGGGTGGGGAGAAGGGTGGCTAATGGGAAGGCCATCAGAGGGCACTTCACTAGCAAAGTGTGTGAAAATGTGTTTACTTTGGTGTTTCTAATCTGTAAAACGGTTATAAAGTTACTGGTTTCATAGAGCTATTATAGGATTAAGTGCTTGCAATGTATTTAGAGAGTAGCTACCATATAGTTCTAGTACAGAAAATATAACATTCTTGAACAAGTGCAGAGAACAGCAGGACTCTGTACCAACATATATGACTGCCCCTATACTACCTTCTTCCAGAGGTTTCCCTTAGAATCAAACAGATTCTCTTTAAAAGAGTGGGGAGGAAGGACTGTCGTGCTCAATGAGCAGATTCACCTAGTGGCAATATGAGCTTTGGACTCAGGCAGCCATTATTCTAACTCTAGCCAATCTATGTATTAGCTTTATTTTTCTTAAATTCAGAAATTTCTTAATTCACATCTTTGTAAAAATAAGGTGAATTCTACTTGCTTCCAGGATCATGGAGACTGCATTCAGATAGATTTCTAGTTCCAGCTTACTTCGTGTATTTTAAATCAAGGTTATTTACTTTGCTTCCACTTAGCATTATGACTTACATATAAATGTTTAGAAGTTGCTCTTTGGAGGGGCCCTTGAGTGGCTCAGTTGGTTAAGTGCCAACTCCTCGTTTTCAGCTCAGGTCATGACCTCATGGGTCTGGAGAACAAACTCCAGATCTATAGGGCTCTGCACTCAGGGAGCTTGATTCTATCCCTCTGCTTCTCTTCCCATTCTATATCTTCCTCAAATAAATAAATAAATCTTTTTTTTAATTTAAAAGTCTTTAAAGTCTTTTAAAAGAAATCTGTTCTTTGGAATTGAAATTTTGGTGAGAGTTTTGCTCCTGGTGTACAGAAAATTTACCATTGTTTGTTTCTAGGATTCCGTCCCCTTCTGTGACCTTAACTTGGTTGTGAATTCTACTATCCTGCTTCCAGACCATAATGGCACTGAGTGGCACTGACTTTTTTTTTTCATGGATAAATTCTTTATTTAGACCAAGAGACAGAGCATAAACACGCGTGCATGCGCGTATACACACACACAATGTAAAGGCATTTCACAGGCAAAGGGATAGGCAATGGGGGGAAGAAGCCACGAGAGCAGCTAGGGGCCTACAATGGTTATCATTTCTTGGAATTGCTGCTTAAAAGCTACAAGGAAAAACCCACTCCCAGTGAAGTCCCAGGCCATAAAAACACAACAGAGTTGGAAGCAGAGGGGTCGTGAAGAAAGTGGTAGAGCACAGAAAAGAGAAAGCTGCAACCACCATCACACCCTTCTGTGCATTGGGGAGTGAAAACCTTCTCCCAAGGCAGAGCTGCAATCCTGGTTCTGTTCACCCAGCCATAACATCCTGAACGCACTTTTTGCTGCTGTTTCTCCTGTTCTCTCAAGTGCCTCAATTCGGTAAACACAAGAAAATAAATAAATAAAATAAAATAAAATAAATAAATAAAATAAATAAATAAAATAAAATAAAATAAAATAAAATAAAATAAAATAAAAACAGAGGCACCTGGGGGCCTCAGTGGTTCAGCGTGTCTGCCTTCGGCTCAAGGCGTGATCCCAGGATCCTGGGATCAAGTCCCACATCAGGCTCCCGGCGGGAAGCCTGTTCTCCCTCTGGCTATGTCTCTGCCTCTCTCTCTGTGTCTCTCATGAGTGAATAAATAAAATTTTTAAAGAAAAAGAAAAGAAAAAAAAAACTTCTCACATAAGAAGTTGCAGAGTTATGTTAAAAATCTGTCTAGATGTTTGGTTCCTTCCTAGTTCTCAATCCCTGTTGGAAGGCCACTGACACCACTAGCAGCCTAAGCTAAAGTTGACTTTCTCTTTAAGATTGTTTGATTGCAGGGTTCAGAGAAAGTGAAATACCTAGAATCTATAACATGGAATGGAGATTGGGTGGGTGATGTCACAAAAGAGATTTTCAACAGTGTCAGCAGGCTGTAGTTACGCCTAAGGAAGTGGATAAATGGCACCATCCAGAACAGCCACTCACCCTGGATAAGCAGGTGGAGAAGATCAATTACAGGTAGGACCAAACCCATTATAAGGAACACCATCACAGTAAAGATGTTTCATTCTAGACGTTAGAATCCCAGGTATTAGCCCACTTAGGTCAAGAAAAATTAGAACAGAAATAGGAAAAAAAAAAAGTTAACTCCTTGGCACCACTGAAATTAGTTTTGACTTTTAAAGTGTAAGACTAAGGACGTAGGTCAGAACAAGTCCTCTTTGATCTCTCTAGTCACCAGTTCCAGGGCCAAAGAAGGGGTTTGTGGAACTGGCCCAAGTTGACAGCAAAAAAAGCAAGGTCTGGTGGGACAGGGAGCCCATCCGATGGCTAACTGCCATCAGCTGGAGACACCCCACTCTTGGGGTGAGAGACTGTCAACATGGTTAATCAGATGTTAATTGAATGCACAGGAAAAGGAAATAAATTCTGCTTCTGAAAGGCAGCTGGGAAGGGCTTGGACTGCTGAGGCTCGGATTTACATTCCAGAGCCGTCCAGAAGCCGAACACTGTGCTGGAGCTGGAGGAAAGCCCCTCTGCTCTGCGCAGCTTTACTGGAAAACACAGCTCCCGGGAGGGAGTGGGGGAGGGTTAGGAGCCCACAGCGTTCTCGGCGGCGCCCCGGGGTCCCTCAGGAGATGGAGGCGAGACAGAGGAGGCCGCTCCCGGGCGTCCCTACGTTCGAAGCCTTTCCCTCTGGCCAGGGATCACCACCTTTAGAGGTGGGGCCTCGCCTCCCGAGGATCGCTAGGGTGCGAGCGGGGGGGTGGGTGGGAAGTATTTCTATTACTCAATTTATTTAATGGTTAAATATTTATTTGGTGGGTGCCAGACACTGACCTAAGCGGTTTACCTCCTTAATTCTCCCAATAATCCTGAGATCTGTGCGATTAACCCCACATTTCCCTCTCTACTGAAGGGGGAGCAGGAGGCGCGCAGAAGAGCGGCAACCTGCGGAGCGGGCGGCGGCGTCGGAGCGCGGGTCTCTAACCGCCCCCGCCCCCGCCCCCGCCCCCGCCCCCCCGACTGTGGCCTCCCAGGGCTGCGGCCCGCGGCTCCGCCCGGCACGTGGCAGGTGCGCGGGCGCCCGGTGTCCCCGCCCCCCGCGCCCGGCGCCCCGCAGCGGCCGGGCAGGTCGCGCAGCCTCTGCCGAGCCCGGGAAGCGCTCGGGCGGAGAGGAGGAGCCAGGGGCACCGAGCGGGTGGAGTCGGGAGCCCGAGAGCGGTGGAGGCGGATTTCCTGGGCCCGGCTCGGAGGGGCTACTATGGCGTTTGGCAGGAGTCACCGGGATCCCTATGCGACCTCCGTGGGCCACCTCATAGGTAAAAAGCCGGGGGGGAAGGAGACGGCCAGGGGAGGCCTTGGGGACCCGGGGCCCCTTCTCGCTTGACTCCGTTCTCAGCCTCGTCCAAGTTGGAGGAAATGCTTCCCCTCCCCCTGCAACTTTCCCAGGGCACCCGCACCCCACCCGGCCCCTTCGCGGCATCTCCTTTGGGCTGACTTCCCAGCCCCCCTCCTCCCCGGAAGCCCTCCTTAAAACCTGCGTCCCTTCTGGCGCTTCCTGGGGCGTGGAGCCGGACAGGTGAGCACGCACGGGCCCCAGGTGTGGAACGTTTGGGCCTGTGCGCGGAGAGGGCGAGCTCCTGGGCCAGGGGAAAGTTGTGCCTCCAGTGCGCTCGCTGCGCGCTGCAGGGCACCGTGTGGCTCTCTCTGTTTTCGCCGAGGAGGCAAAGAAGGTTCAAAGGGGCTGAGTGATGTGACCTCACTGTCAGAGGCAGGTCCCTTTAAACCGGTTCTCTCTGGCGCCAAGCCCACAACAACCTGAGTTGTTACTTCTGGGTAAACAAAGAGCATGAAAATGCCCAACCCTGGAGTGAAGGAAGCGAAGCGGGGAGCAAAGGAGCAGTCCGGGGTCACAGGAGGCCCGGGGAGGAACCGTGCACGTTATTTGCCTAAGTCCTTTCTTCTGTGGCTGCACTCTCAATAACGTGCTGGGAAGCAGAAGCCAGGGACTGGACTGTTTTGACCAGCACCAGCCGCCTTCCTCCTCGCTTCCAGTCCTCCCTTGGGGACCAGGTGTGGCACGGTGCCTGTGGATGCCAAGCAAAGCGTGATCATGTCAGGAACCTAGTGGGCTGATGAAATCCTGAGAACCTGGTGGTTACAGGAAGGAGGCTCAGATTTGGACAGTTTTGCCGGCAGCTCAATTAACAAGGAACCCTCCACTCAACCTGAACCTTAGTTCCCACATCTTTGGAAAATAAGAGTAACAATCACAGAGGGGGAGAGGCTTTCTAAACCGGCTATATGTCCCTTTTGGATATTAAAATGAACTTTGAGCAGAAAGATTCAGACTGCATCTTCATAAGCCGACGAATTATTTAATGCTTTAAATATTTACTGATTGTCAGCTATATGCCTAGACCTGAAGAAAGAGGAGACACGGTCTCAACCCTCTAGGAACCTGCAATCTTGTAGGGAAAAACACACAATTACGTAGTAACTACAATACATACCTTTGTATGTAACTACAATACAGTACCCTTGCAATACAAGGAAACTGCAAAAACACTCCAAACTTGTGTAAAGGGAGAAACTTGGTCATGGCTTCTGAAGGGTGAATAGGAGTTTTCTAGGAAGATAGGAAGGTAGGAGGAAGCACATGGAGTGGAGAGCAAGGAATCTGGCAGAAGGAATGACAGTATGTGTCTAAACAACACAAAGTTGGTCAGCTTTGTCCGTGGAGTGCCAAATTCAAATAGCTCTTTTCCTAGATTGGAAACAGGCTAAACTTGAGGGTTCTCTCAACCAAACCCTATTCTTTCTTCCTCTTCATTTTTTTATGAAGAGGAAATTTTCTTTCCATTCCCCCTCTACCTTGTGTTTTCATTCTGAGGATCTTATCCTTTCATGAAGGAAATATATTAAGCTCATTTAGGTTCTCAGATGGCATTTTGTATTCTTTAGGAGAATGGCTAGAGAGGGAAAAATATCTGCTTGTTTGATGAGCATTCAAGTCAGCCTGGTACACGTTTGGTTAGTACAAGTGCTAGGAGTGACCTTGCTTTAATGTTCAAAGATATAGACCATTTCAGTAGTTCTGGTCTCTTTCTCAACATGGCCCTCTCTCCCCCGAGAATAAATGACTTTAAACAAACAAAAAACTAGACATCAAATAAATTTGAATGCTAGTTCTACCTTGTACTGGCTGTATAGCCTTGGGTAATTTCCTTAACTTCTCTCAACTTCTGTTTCATCTATAATAGTGGGTTAAATGAAGTTGCATAAGATGAAATACTTTGCACTATGTACTGCACTTTGTAGGTGGCTGCTCAATAGGTGCTTGTCCTCAGAAAGACGGGCAAGCAAGCAGATAGAGATTTAGCCAGCCTATCCTGGCCCTACAGCCTGGTGTTGTGCCTACAGCTTTTATTAATAGATCATTCATTACTGCTGTAATGGCAGCACTCTGAACTTGAGTTCCAATTGATTCCCAAATTACTGGGAATTGCTCAGGGAAAAAAAAAAACAAAACCCTCTTTGCCTTTTGGAAATATAAACTTAATTGTACTTGCTAGCGAACCCCAGGCAGATTATTTCAGCAAGACGAGAGATTTTTTTTAATTCTGTTGTAGCTCAAACTCAACAGCTTTTTCTTTGCAGAAAAGGCTACATTTGCTGGAGTCCAAACTGAAGATTGGGGCCAGTTTATGCACATCTGTGACATAATTAACACTGCCCACGATGGGTGAGTACAGTGTGTGGTGCACACATTTGCCTCTGATAAGAAGCATCAGAACTGCAGCACATTTTCTCTTAAACTCTTTGTTTTCTTATTGAGTGTTTTAGTCACCCCCTGGGCACGAGTATCTTTTGAAGACCTATCTAGTTGAAACAGAAAGATACCTACTTATTTCAGCATGTGGAATATCTGAGAATCCATTATAAAATTTTTCTCTTTGCCTTCTCTTTAATAGTTTAAAATTTTGTCCTTGTGAAGCTCAAATTCCTTTTTCTTTAAAGAGAGCAGAATTGTTTCCTTCTTTAGAAATTCCCCTGCTCTGATACCACTATTATATGCTACTGTAACGGAAAAAATATTATCCAGAAGCTAGTGAACTCCTGGTGGTGACCTGTCCACCAGGTTGTCCTGGGCAACTATCATTATTAACCAGGAAATCATCTAGCAGTTTGGTTTTTTCCCTCATTATAAGACATTTTTTTCTAAATGTCAGCTCGCTCATGTTCATGCTGTGTTCTTAAATGATGTGCTATCCTTTGTTGTACTTTTTAAACTTGAGGAGATTGAAGATTTCAAAAAATCATTAAGGCCAACTATTTTGTGAATTTAGTCTGAATTGCAAGTTGCTGTAAGGGATATAATTCTGTTAATTTTCCCGTGCTTGTTCAAGATTTAGTCTAGTTTGGTGGTGAAAAAAAAAATTACACTTATTGACTATATTGGTTGTATTAAAGTAAGTACTTAGGGTGTTTATGGTATTTTCCCTATAATCTTATTTACCATATTTGGTTCCTCTGAAGGTTTTCTTCACGGATAATACTAATTTTTTCATTGATAATATCAAGGGAATATCAAAGAAAAATTTTTCCTCTCAAAAAAGTATCTTTATTCTTAAACTTTGCTGAGAGTTTAATCCTAAATTCTATATACAATGTTTTAGAAGTATAGATATCTATATACTTATAGTAGTTACAATTCTATATAAGCATGTATAATTGGGGGCAGCCCAGTTGGCTCAGCAGTTTAGCGCCGCCTTCAGCCCAGGGCATGATCCTGGGGTCCTGGGATCAAGTCCCATGTCAGGCTCCCTGCATGGAGCCTGCCTCTCCCTCTGCCTGTGTCTCTGCCTCTCTCTCTCTCTCTCATGAATAAATAAATAAATCTTTAAAAAGGCATGTATAATTGTCACGTAATAGAAATTCTACCTGTGTAAACACAGACAAAACTTTAAGGAAATATGTAAAAAGGGTTTGTTTACTTTTTTCAGTATTTTGAGATATAATTAGCATATATAGCACTTTGTAAGTTTAAAGTGTGTAGCATAATATGACCTACATGTATTATTAAATGATTACCACAATAAGTTAACATTTATCACTCTATATAGTTACAAAAATTTTTTTTCTTGTGATGAGAGCGTTTTAGTGTCTACTCTTAGCAACCTTCAAATATCCTGTACAGCACTGTTAATTATAGTCATCCTATTATACCTTACATCCCCAGGAGTTATTAATCTTATAACTGGAAGTTTGCACCTTTCGACCACCTCAAAGTAAATATTGATCCTCTACTTTTACATAATTCTTTCTTTTATAATGTAAAATCGTAGTCTATCAGAAGCTGACCTACATGGTCCTAATTCTTCCTACATCACCTACCCTGGAAGGTGCTCTGGAAATAGTCTTAATCAAAAATGGTAACCTTCATTGTTTTGGGAATTACATTTCCTGTAAACCAGTTTTGTGCATTGATAGAGGGATAGGGATATGAGTGCATTTCGCATGTAGTTCTTTCTAGGCAATACTATTATGTCAGCATTCCATTTGATTCTCTCAAGGGGATAGATAGTATTGTCTGCTTAGATGAATGAGAAAACAGATGAATGAGATGTTAGGTAACCTGCTCAAGCAGAATCGGGGCCTTGGTCTTCTCTTTAGCCACTCCTCTTTCCACAAGACACATTGCTTTTCAGAGACTGCTTATTTTCAGCAGTGCCTACATTGATGATGTCACTGTATTATTGCTATAGGCCAAAAGATGCAGTAAAAGCTTTGAAGAAAAGGATTTCCAAAAACTACAATCATAAAGAAATCCAACTCACTTTGTCAGTAAGTACTTTTAACGTTATACTCAAGACTAGGATTTCCTAAGCCATAGACACCTTCTGTTTTGGGAAGGGAAAAAAATATGTATATATATGTATTCACAAACACGCACACACACACAATCTGAGATAATTAGCAATAAGTTATTTAGAATATGAATTAAAACTGAGACTTACAGAATTGAGAGAGCTTTGCTGATTGTCATATCATTTAATTTCATGGAAAGAGTGTGTTCCTGGAAAATCAGCTTTTCCAGGTCAGGAGGTCAGAACTGGTAATTCCAAACTTGTAGATACTGAGCCAATCAAGAAGTCTGTATGTGTGCTAACCATGAGGAGAATTGAAGTCTTGAAAAATGCTTCCCTGTTAGCTTTTTACCTCACTTGAGCAGCTCTGTGGAATCCTGAGGTGCTGGCAGCTCATTAAGTTTCAACCAAGCTCTCCTGTGTCATAGGATTCGGAGACTATTCTTTGTTGATTTAAACAGTGCTGTGCACCTTATTGTGTGTGACTTGGGTGTGGGCACTTATTGGATGTGTTCCCATTTTTCTTCTCATCCTTGGCTATAGGACCTCTTCAGTCCCTTTGGTGAGTTGCCATCTTTACTATGGTATGTTTTGCAAGCCCTGCCTGCTGCCTAAGTGAGTGAGCTCTACAGCTTTCTCATTTCTCCCGCATGCTTTTGTTTCCCTCAGCCAGGCACTGGGCCACAGGGTTAGGGCCCTAACCAGCCAGCATCACCCTCCCCTTGGGGGCTCTCGGAGTGTATGTATATCAAGAGGATGATGGGGCTGAGGTGCACACAGGCCCAGTGTTTGAGTTTCATGGGGAAGAAAACTCCTATCTTGCTTGGAGAGTAAGAGAATGAAAAGAAATGAAATGAGTGGTCTTGACACTATCTCTGAAGAAATCCTTCAAGTTAAGATGTGAACATGGTTTTAGAGACCTTTTCCTCCTTTACCTCTTTTTTATCCTTTTCCTTCTGTCTTGTCCTTTACTCATAGCAGCCACTTTACTCATAGATTCCACTCCTAAAATGGAGGGGAATCTAAGCTATCTCAGGGCTACTAAAGATTGGAGAATTAACTGAAAAAGGTAAGGGAAGAAGATGAATTTATGACTGATGTTTTAGCATTTGGTATTATTTCACCTTTTTATGGTTTATTCTGTGTATTGAATGTGTCTTTTTCTTGCAGTACCCAGCCTTCTTGGTAATTCTGTGGTTGCTTCTTATCCCTATCTCCTTGTCTTTCTACATCCTGGTTCCTTCTTTGCATATTGAGCTAGGGCCTTTCTTGAGGAAGCGGGGTTATTCTAGAGGGCTGTCTCTTCTCGCCCTCTGTTTCTCTTTGGGTTCCCATTCTTTGTCCCCTTTAGGTAATCTGATCTCTCAAGCTGTACTACCAGCTAGCTGCCTGTTCCCATTACCTGTTCCACCTCAGATAGCTGTACATCTTTTATCTTGTGTTTTCCACACCAGAACATGAGAATGAGAAAATCTAAAACTTATGCCAAATAAGAGGGAGATCATGGGTTGAGGATCAGAATAGCTCCTCATAGGATACATGGGTGGCTCAGTGGTTGAGCCATCTGCCTTAGGCTCAGGTCGTGATCCTGGGGGCCTGGGATCAAGTTCCATATCAGGCTCCCCACAAGGAGTCTGCTTCTCCCTCTGCCTATGTCTCTACCTCTCCCTCTGTGTCTCTTATGAATTAAAAAAAAAAAAAAAAAAAAAGCTCCTTGTTGTTAGGGTCAGAGTTCATTAAAGTACCTACTTCTTGGGTTTTCTTAAAATAGGCGTTTGACTCATGATAGCCTCCCACATATTTGCCCAATAACCTCACCTCTGACTCGTCACTGCATTGAAAAGGTGTTTATGACTTCAGAATGGACTTTAATATTAACTTAAGCCAGGCCTAATTATGAGGGAAATTAGTCACAGAATCATCCAATGTCTGTCAAAGCAATTAAATGTTTACCAATCAACTCTTTAAAAATTAATCCCCATATGTGATGCTTCCATTTTATTATTCTGAAGTGATGAGAGCCTGTCAAAGTCAATTATAAATGTTCTTTGAAGTATGTGTCATTTGGTTTCTCCATGGACTTGTTAGCTTTGATTAGGTCTGATGGGATTGGACTACACTGTGATTTCCTACTGTCAGTTGGTGAAATTTTGTCAAGAAGCCAGTAGTTTTGTTTTTTAAAAAGCATTTTGTTACCAAGCTTCATAACTCCTAGCCAGAGGCTAACCCTTTGAATGAGTCCATTGTGATAAGCCTCAGCAAGATACTATTATTGTTAAGTGCAAAGCAGTTGAACAGGTTCTTGGAAATCAATTAATTAATAGGCTTTTGTGGAACACCAGATAGGTGGTGAGCTATAGGGGCTACAGAACTTCTATAAAATGTGTCCATTCGTCCAGGAGCCCTTTGTAGAGTGAGTTCATCCCCTAGGGTGGCCATACCTTGGTGGGGTCTTCAGCTTTGAATAGCCGATAGCCTGGTTTACTATGCTTGGTTCAGAAATTTTTTTGCAAGAACTAAAACTACCAAGTAGCTCTTTTTCTTCTAGTCTTTGTAAGAAGAATACTTATGTCAGCTAATCAACATATTCTCTCCCAATAGAAAATTATCCATGGTGGGATGCCTGGGTGGCTCAGTGGTTGAGCATCTGCCTTCAGCTCAGGTCGTGATCCTGGGGTCTGGGGATCGAGTTCCTGTGAGGAGCCTGCTTCTCCCTCTGCCCATATCTCTGCTTCTCTGTCTCATGAATAAATAAATAAAATCTTTAAAAAAATTATCCATGGAAACATATCAAAATAGTTACCATATATTAAGATCCTGCTATGTGTCTGGCTCTTCGTATACATTATATTTCATTTAGGCCTTACAAGAAGTCTCTAGAGGGAGATATTATTGGTTATTTTACAGATGAGAAGACTGAGGCTTAGAACGATAAACAGCTTCGAAGTCCAGCACAAAAGGAGATTAGTGAGGCTTGAAGTCCTTCTCTAAACTCTCTTGGTCCCTTGGCTTCTAGGTTGCCTATCCCGCCTGAGATTATGGTGTCTTGGTTGTCCTATTTCAAAGATAGCTTATCTGAACACAATCTGAACATCGAAATTGTACCAAAGCCCAATTTTAAAATGGAGAAAAGCAACACCTAAATTTTTCTAATTTGCCACAATAGGTTCTAGTACTTAGTGGACTCTAGGGTGAAAGAGGTACCAGTGACGTAATGGAAGAGGTGAGCTAGAAATAATTAGTCCTGAAATTCTAGATTCCAGGGGGAAAACACAAAGGGCCATGATTTGTGATCTCCAGATGTTAACTTTCTCAGCATTTTATGTTGACTCTCTGATTTTATCCATGTAACCTCCTGGGAATGTTACCCATTACCATAAAATATCAGTGATCCAAAGATAAAAATTGGTTTGTGAAATATTTAGCAAGAAACTCCACATACATTTTACCATTATGGAAAGTGAGACTTAGAGGCTATCTTGCCTAATGAGACTGCCTAATGGGTTTGGTGAAGTATTTCTATAAATTCCCATTGAACTAGTTGTTCCTTTTCTCTCTGTATTTCACCTAGTAACTCATCATAATGCATCCAGCAAAAAGTCATTCATTATTCAGCTTTTCAACTTAACTTTCTCTAAACAACTTGCTTCAAAATGTTCATCTGAATAGATTTTGGGTTTTGTTTTTATTTTCTTTTGCTTTATAATTTTTCTGTGTTTCAGGGGCACCTGGGTGGCACAGTCAGTTGAGTGTCCTACTCTTGGTTTCAGCTCATGATCTCAGGATCTTAACACCAAGTCCTGCATTGGGCTCTGCACTTAGCAAGGAGTCTGCTTGAGATTCTCTCTCACTCTCCTTCTTCCCTTCCCCTCCTCTGCTCATGCACACGTGTGCTTGCTCTCTCTCTCTTTCTCTCTCTGAAATCTTTAAAAATCAATATTTTCTGTGTTTCACATAACCACATGTGTTCAGTTTCTATATTTCTGATTGCCTTCTTAGCCATATTGCTCTTAAAACTATAGCTTTCATACCTCTTCTCTTTGTATTGCTGTTATAGTGACACAGCACAGAACGGGCGGAGGGGGGCGGGTCAGTTTTCAGGGCTGCTTTTCTGCAGAGGTGATCATGCCTGTCCTGCTCACATTATGGTTTCTGTGACTTCTCTAACTTGAGAGGTGGCAGCATGGAAAATAGAGATTTGTTTTTTAGATTACTTCTAGAAATCCTTTCTGCATGGAGTTTTTCAGTGCCAGCTCATTTTTACTCAGCCTGACTACTGCTCATGGTGCTTGATTGAAAATGCTCCCCGCCCAACCCTGCTAGTAGAAGTAATGACCCCACTGATCAACAACCCAGGCAGAGTTTTTCTCCATTCACATCCTTAGCTGTTTTGACACAAGACCCTTGTAGAAACTGCCCTCTTTGGACTTTGCCAGTGTTATGTTCTCTATATGCTTCAGTTTCTGTTGGTTGCTCCGATTGCCTTCATTGAGTTTTCTTCTGGCCTGAATAGTGGTGAAATCTATTGTTCTAGCTATTACTCCCTGCTCCTCAAATGCAGCCTTGGTTTCTCATGTTAGGGTCCCTCCCTCCTGAACTGCAGCCATTGCATGGATAGCTGAGTTAAACGTCTCTCCCTGAATGTCCCACCATCTGTTTTGCCTTCATCAACTTGGGCTCCTGTAACAAAAATATCACCTACTGACTGACTGGCATAAACAGATATTGACTTCTCACAGTTCTGGGTGCTATGAAGTCTAAGGTCAAGGTGCCAGCAGATCCAGAGACTGGGGAGAGCCCACTTTCTGGCCATCTTGTCATTGCATCCTCACACAACTAGGAGAGATCATCTCTTGTCCTTTTTTATAAGGGCACTAATCTCATTCATCAGAGCTACATGCTCATGACTTAATTACTTCCCAAAAGACCTATTTCCAAATACTCTCACATTAGGGATTAGGAATGTCAACATATGATTTTGGAAGGGACACAGACATTTAGTCCACAGTACTGTTAAAATATCTAAAATTCAGTTCTAATTTAAGGGGGTACCTGGGTGGCTCAGTTGGTTAAGTGTCAGAATCTTGATTTTTGGCTTTGGTCATGATCTCCAGGTTGTGAGATCAAGCCCTGCGCTGAGCATGGAGCCTACTTAAGATCCTTTCTCTCCCTCTCCCCCTACCCCGCCTACTTATATGTGCTCATGCTCTCTCTCAAATAAATAAATAAAAATAAATCCATCTCCTCATTTTTACCCTAGACCAAGCCTGCAACCCTATCCACTTCCAAATTTCCATCCAAGATGCCATCAGTCTCCTACATAATAACAGCAGCTTAACATTCAGCCATCATTTACCAACATACATCAGTTGTACAGTTCGGCCTTCATGATTCTCTTGTCTTTCCTCACACTTGTATCATCCTGGTTTAGGCTTTCTGCATCAGTTCTGTGATAGTGGGTGCCTACTAGATTCTCTATCCTTCCAGGTTCCATTTGTAAAGTGCTGCTTGAAAAACCTTCCCAGAGTATCACTTTGCACCTTTTTCTGAAGTAGAGGCGTGGTGACAAAGTAACAATCCTCCACTGACTTTGTGCAATGGCCAAACTCTTTACATTCACTGCCCATGTGTTTCTCTACAGTTTGCATGATGCCACTTTATCCACACCATCTTCCCAGTGTCTCCCATCTGCCTACATGAAGAAGCCCCTATCAACCAGAGTATTCCTATTCCTCCTGATAATTTATGTACTTTGTCATTCATCCATTTATTTAAATATCACTTAACCTGCCTAGAATATAGCTCTATGCTCATTTGTACTTAAATATTTTTCAAGGCCCAGCTTAGGACCAGCTTTTTCCAAAAGTCTTAAGACCACTTGGCCCTAAGTTATCACTTGACCCTAAATTATTTATCCATAAAGGTCTGTCACTAGGGTGATTATGTAATTTATCATTCAGGCCAAGACATTTTAGAGAGTGAAGGGTATTATTGTTAATAAAGCCAGCACAACAGGAATGTACCAGAACTTCCTGGAAAAAAACTAGGACAGATATCACCCAGTCTGTAGCCCATGTGTCTATCGCACTTCCCATTTGGCCCTTGGCATTTACTACCTTGTATTGTTAATGCTCTGAGGATGGTGTCCTGACTCCCCAAGAAGTCGGTCCTCTAAACACTTACTTCATGCCCTATAGACTTCCTCACATTCCCAGAACCTAATGCTTTGCCATCGATTTTAGTAGACCATAAACCCTGTTTAATTGGAATGCTGATAGAAATCATTACTTAGCAATTTTTTCCTTATATTTAGGAGGTGGTTTTTCCAGAGATATAATTAAATTTTAATTTTTCTGTCTAATGTAGCTTATTGACATGTGCATGCAGAACTGTGGTCCAAGTTTCCAATCTCTGATTGTGAAGAAGGAGTTCATTAAAGATAGTCTGGTTAAGCTGCTGAACCCCAGATACACCTTGCCATTAGACATTCAGAATAGAATCTTGAATTTCATTAAGGTAAGTCTATTGTATGCCTTATGGGATGGTAGACCTCTAAAATTAGGGCTCTAATTATGTACCTCCTGATCAGTTTAGTGATCCTTTACAACCTCAGATTGAGCCAGAGAGTATTTTAGGCTTTCACTTTCCAAGTCCTAATTTCTTGGCATTGGATGGTGCCCTTTTTCTGAATAATTTGGTTATCTCAGTTTTTATCTTATTCATGTCAGATCAGAAAAAATAACGTGTACATTTATTTGGCAGATATGGAAACTGTTCCAGGTTAGACAACAGACTACTTTCAAAGTTATTTGATAGAGGAACTACTATGCTATTTCAGAAATCTATTAATTCTGGATTCATTACAGCAAAAAAAAAAAAAAACAATAAGTACCTATGCCAGGCTTTCTTTAAAATGCCAGGATGGGAATTTGATGATTAAAAATATATTATTGTTCTAGTCTCTGAAGAACATATGTTTTTATTCATGGCATTCACAACCAGCTTTCTCTTTCTGAGTAAGACACGTAATTGTCAGTGTCTCATGTTTGTTATCAGCTTCAAAATTGTGTTTTGATTTTGCTGCTGCTTTAACTCTGGAACCATCTCTTGAATTCAGACTTGGTCACAAGGTTTCCCAGGAGGTGTGGATGTAAGCGAAGTGAAGGAAGTGTACCTTGACCTCCTTAAGAAAGGTGTTCAGTTTCCTACCTCAGAGGCAGAGGCTGAAACAGCAAGACAAGAGGTAGGATGCCTTCCTTGGGCTAATAGAGAATTAGTATGTTATGAGATTCTTCTCTCCTTGAAAAGAACAACCCTGCCTCCATCCACACTCCATCCAAAAAGTTGAATTTATGAGAAGACCATTGCAATATCTCCTAGAATAATCAAGAAGGTTGGTGTTAGCTGGATCTTTGGAACAACAGAGAGCCAACCACTCAAATGTCCTATGACTTGTCTCTCATTGCGGGCTATCTTTTCCCACATAGTAGATAACATTTCTCTTAAATTTTCATGTTAGAGCTTTAACTTTTTCAGATTCCAAGCTCAAAAACCTTTGAAAAGGGACCAACCTGGGTCAGTTTTCTATTTCTGAACAAATTAACTGAGGTCCTATAAAAATATGGTGGCTCCAGATGGAAATCATTTAGACAGAGGAGGGGACAATTCTCAAAGGAAAGAACTCGTGCTAGACAGGCAAGAGTCTCTACCATGGGAAGTCTTGTATTAAACAATAATGGTTTTTGCATATAAGGTTTTGAACTTGTAATGCTTTGAGTACTGATTATAATTCAGCTCTTAACTTTCAGTAATTTCTGTAATGTGAAAGCAGTCATTCTTCCCTTCTGTAGATTGGTGAGTCCTGCCTTGATGGAAAAGCAGTTCAGGTGTATACCAGAAGTCTGACCTTTGAGGAGGCTTTGTCCAGAGGCTAACTCTTCTATCTGTGCAGTCTGTTCCCTGAACACTAGCTACCTGCCCCAACCTTTACCTGCTATGAGTCTGCTCACCATGCCCCTTTTATTCTTTCTTTCAAGGCATAATATAGTAGTGGTGTAGGACCTTATAACTCAATATGTGATTTGGGGAATATATAATATGGGAGCTTGTTAGGCATATTCCTCTGTTGAATAAATTAAACTCCTCATTTTTACAAGGTTTCTAGGTGACTTCTCTGGACCTAATGTCAAAACACTGGCCTGAACCTGCTTCAGGTTCTCTACTCAGGGTTGGAAATGAGGCATTGACTTTGGGAAGCACTCATTAGCGGAGAAGAAGGCGTTTTGCCAGTTGTGGCTTTAAAAGACTTGACATGAATTGACTTAGCATTTCTTTTTAAAAACTCAAAGAGAGGGCAGCAATAATCTCACATGGCAGTTTATCTTGTAGATCCTTGGTGTAAACTAAGAGCATTTTATTGTAATTTAGTTAATAACTATAATAGCCACCTTTTATTGAATACCTACTCTATTATGGGCACACTATTAGCACTCTTCTCAAAATGCTGGGCAGGTTGTACCCTTGACAATTGACTCTGGGCTAACACCCTCTACCCAGGACTTTTGGTTGGGAGAAGCGATTAAGTCATTTGAATGGACAAACTGGGCTTGGGGTGGCTGTGTTAATTCCAGTAGTAATACTTCCATGTTTCACATTGATAGACCACTGAGATCTCCTCGAGCCCATCAACGTCTGTTCCTACCGCACCAGCTCTTTCTTCTGTAATTGTTCCCAAGAGCTCTACTCTTACATTGGTTCCAGAACAGGTAACAACAATGACAGCACTTTATATACAGTTTATTTTTATTTATTTCAGAGAGAGTGAGCACAAGTGAGCATGCATGCAGGGGGAGGGGCAGAGGGAGAGGGAGCATCCCAATCAGACTTGGTGCTGAGCTCCAAGCCCAAAGTGGGACTCAATCTTACAATCCTGAGATCACAACCTGAGCCAAAACCAAGAATCAGATGCTTAACCCACTGAGCCATCCAGGTGTCCCTGCAGTTTGCTGCTGCTGCTTAACATTAGGAGGTGGAGGCACCTTATTACCATCACTTTACAGAGGAGAGAACTGAAGCTTAGTGATAATATGTGACGTATCATGGTCATGTTTAAGTAGAAGGAATTCTCTGGACTCTGTCTGATTCTAAAGCCCAAACTCTCAACCATTGTGCTTGGTTAGTGGCTTTGTCTTTGTGGAGGCTGAGCTGTGGAATGGATCTTGTGTCAACCAGCTGATTCCTGTTGTTCCTGATAAGACCGTCCATATCTCTTTCAGAGAGTTCAGTAAGTGGAAGCCTGTTACTTAGCATTAATTGTGCCAACTGAATTACTTTTTTTTTTTTTTGTCTATATGTGTATCAGAGATCCAGATAATCGGTTATTATTGACACTTATTTATGTTCTGCTATGAGGGAACTGTCATTTAAGACTGGATTATATTCAGTATTCTATAAAATACTATAAAATTTTATGAAAATCCATGTGATCGATTCCTCTTAACATTGAATGCAGTTGGGGATCCATGGGTGGCTCAGCAGTTTAGCGCCTGCCTTTAGCTCAGGGCATGATCCTGGAGTCCTGGGATCGAGTCCTACATTGGGCTCCCTGCATGGAGCCTGCTTCTCCCTCTGCCTGTGTCTCTACCCCTATATCTCTCTGTCTCTCATGAATAAATAAATAAAATCTTAAAAAAAATAAAAATAACTAAAATAAAATTGAATGCAAGAAGAAAAAAGTGTTTTTCTCTTGATTTTTTTTTTCCTTTTCTAACTCCATGGGAACTAGAAAATGCTCATTTTTTTCCCCATTGATTTTGCCACTAACATTTGCCATTTTGTCCAGATGCCATTATAGTCACCTTCCCCCTTTCCCATATTGGTTCTAATATTTTTCCCCTTCACTTTTTCTTAGAGCACATTTCTAGATTTACATGAGATCTCAAGTCCTTTTAGAAGGGTAACAGATTTTACATTTATTAAAAAATTAGATATTTATATAAATTTGAAAACATTAAATTTCACAAAAGCCTTTTCTCTACTAGCAAATGTCCTCTTGGTAGCAGAAAACAAGGTAACCATTCTTCATCACATACTTTTGATTGTGTTGCTTTCCGCAGATTGGAAAGTTGCACAGTGAATTGGATATGGTGAAAATGAATGTGAGAGTGATGTCTGCAATATTGATGGAGAATATTCCTGGGTCTGAAAACCGCGAAGACATAGAGCTTCTGCAGGTATAGTATGATTTCATGGACAGTCAGCCACAGTCTTTTAAGGTGTCTTCTATCTCAAGACTCTAAGAATAATATCATCTAGTTCATCTTCAGTGATTTCTAAACTTAACAAGGAGATGCAAGGATGACTTTATCATGAATGTAATAGTTACTTAAGCATGGTTCTTACTCTCTTACAATGAATAATTTAACAACATTAAATCATTTATAGCCTTAGTCGTATACAATCTCTGTTAGTTACTGTTTTAAATATGTACAGGTTGCTTCTATATCCATTTGCTCAATAAATGGACTGAGTAACAACAGTGGTGGTAAAGGATATAGAACTGAGGAGGTGGGATCCCTGGGTGGCGCAGCGGTTTGGCGCCTGCCTTTGGCCCAGGGCACGATCCTGGAGACCCGGGATCGAATCCCACATCAGGCTCCCGGTGCATGGAGCCTGCTTCTCCCTCTGCCTGTGTCTCTGCCTCTCTCTCTCTCTCTCTCTGTGACTATCATTAAATAAATAAATAAATAAATAAATAAATAAATAAATAAATAAATAAATAAATACATACATACTGAGGAGGCTATTCTAGTCCCCAAGGAATTTCTGTCTAGTGAGCAAGATTGTTTTGTCAACAACCAGTTTAAATAAAGTATTGTAGGGATCCCTGGGTGGCGCAGCGGTTTGGCGCCTGCCTTTGGCCCAGGGCGCCATCCTGGAGACCCGGGATCGAATCCCACGTCGGGCTCCCGGTGCATGGAGCCTGCTTCTCCCTCTGCCTGTGTCTCTGCCCCCCCGCCTCTGTGTGACTATCATAAATAAATAAATAAAATCTTAAAAAAAAAATAAAGTATTGTAGGTGCTGCAATAGAAATTTATCATACATTTGGGATCCGGGGTGAGGGCAGGGAGAATGGTGAGGGTTTTGGAGAGATTTAGATGAAGGCAGTGCTCCTGCTGTTGGAGGAAGACATGAATGGTGCATTTGGACTTGTATGAGCGTGTGAGGAAAACCACAAATGGTTCGTTATTACTGAAACCATGGCCTTCCCAGACGTTTCCCTGTGTCTGTGCATCCATATACTCTTCCCTCTAATAGTTCTCAATTTTAAATTTTAACACAAACTTTAACACATTAACTTTAGAAAGTGGTGGGGAGGGGAGGAATCAGTTTCTAAGTCTTTTTCTTCCAACAAGTTATAGAATCTTACCCTATTTTTACTTTTCTCTGCCTCCCACTCCCGGCTGCTCACGTTGCTGTTATCTTTCCTTTAACTTCGTAGACTGTTAGTAGATAATGTCTTTCTTGATCATTGCTTATTTGAGAAATAGTAAAAATTTCTCTTTCAGCATTACTCCTTGAATATCTTGCTGTGTCATTAATTATCACTAGTGGTAAACTTTGGGTGTTTTCATGTCCAAAAATGTCTTTTTTTGCTGCTGCTATTAAGTTTGATTAGACACAGAATTCTCACTGCAAAATTCTTAAGTCCATCCAAGATACTGCTCCATTGTTCTTTTGTACCCAGTGGTGGTGATGAGAAGTAGGAGTTATTGATTCTTGAGTCTTTTATAGCATTTTTTTTTTCTTTTTGTATGTATGAGTTCTGTTTACCTTACTATTTCTGAAATTCCACTATACTGTGTGTAGGGGGATGTATGTGCATATATGCGTTTCCTTTATCCTGTGTAGTATTTGATAAGCCTTTTTGCCCTATCAATATCTGTGTATCTTAATTCTGGGAAATTCTCAGCTCTTTAGGTATTTCTTTTCTACCATGTGATCTCTTCATATGCAACTTCTCTTAGATGATGAAACTTCCAGTTGTATTTTTCTAATCTCTCAACATTTTTTCTTGTACTTTTCATCTCTTAATTCTTTCATGTTGTAATTCTAGGCAAGTTTCTCCATTCTGTGTACTTCTCTGAAACTTGCACATCAGTTTGTCTCTTCAGCCCTTCTAATGAACATTTTATTTCAAAAATTATATTTTCTTGGGATGCCTGGGTGTCACAAGTCTGTTAAGCATCCAACTCTTGATTTCGGTTCAGGTCATGATCTTGGGGTCATGAGATCCAGCCCTGCATGGAGCTCTGCATTCAGCAGACGTTCTGCTTGAGAGTCTCTCCCTCTATTGCTCCTCTCCTCTTCTATCTCAAATAAATCTTTAAAAACTTGTTTTCTTAATCAGTCTGGATTTTTGTAACTTTTTCTTCATAGATATGCTTTCCTCTTCTATTTTTCTAAGGATAGTAATTATTTTTTGGTTGCTTTTTCCCTTTGCTCTTTGGATTCTTGTTCCTTGAATGCACATTCTTCATCATTTCTTTCAGTCATATTCCTCAGGTATCTGCTAGATTGGTGATTGTGAGCTCGTTTTTGTGTGAAGTTCCCTGGCAGCAGTTGGCATTCTCTGTGACCCAGCTCACCTGGGTGCTGAGGATAAGACGCAATCACAGCAGCATATGCTTGGTACCATTTTTAGAGTGTGCAAGATTGGTAGGGGATGATGCTGGATGGGATATATGGGTAGCTGATCTTCTGAGCTATACACTTCCTACTTTTCCTGCATGCTAATTCCTGTGGCCATGTCTGAAAAATACTATCTGTCCCATATTCTTGCTTTGATATTTAATTTTTAAATTTTAGTTAACATGCTTGTTACACATCGTGAGTCACAAAATTTATTATCTGTAAAAGCCTTTAATTGTGGATTTTTTAAAAAAGGATTACTACATAGGAACTACATTTAAGGGATCCCTGGGTGGCACAGCGGTTTGGTGCCTGCCTTTGGCCCAGGGCGCGATCCTCGAGACCCGGGATCGAATCCCACGTTGGGCTCCCGGTGCATGGAGCCTGCTTCTCCCTCTGCCTGTGTCTCTGCCTCTCTCTCTCTCTCTCTTTCTCTCTCTCTCTCTGCATGACTATCATAAATAAAAATTAAAAAAAAAAAACTTAAAAAAAAAACTACATTTAATGATTAATTTTCCTTTTAACCTCCTAATAGGATATATTAATATTACCTTTGCTGGTTAAGTATCCCCTTAGCTCTTGATGTTCCAGTAACTGAAATAATACCTTGTCTCTGCCCCAAGCATTGCTCCCACCTGGTAAGAGATACTCCCATCTCAGTTCTCAAATGGAGAGGTGTGGGCCTGCTTGTTCTGCTTGGTTGTTTCACTGCTGTACCTCTTAGGTGTCTGTTGGCTGCCCCTTGTGCCATCTTGTTCTAGCCTCTGTAGTCTCTAGGCATGGAGCATCCTTCATTTTCCATCCATGTTCTACAGCATTACTGCTTATGGGCAGCCTTGGATGTCCTGCATTATGCTTTCCCCTAACCCAGAAGTTGGCAAACTGTGGCCAGTGGGCCACATGTAGGCTTTGGTTTATTTTTGTGCCACCCATGAACTCAATGTTTTTAAAATTTTAAAAACGTTGTTAAAAAAGTTTCTCAAGCTATATCTGCAAGCCTACTTCCAGAGATCACTAAGGAATCAGATATACCTCTTAAGGAACTCTGTACCACTCCCCACCCACTATTACTGGATTTGAGTCTGTGGTACCTCTCAGGGACACAGGGATAAAAAGAGCATTTAAAACCACAGCTTGAGAACATAAAGCTCCAGGTGAGGAGTGGTAAGATCTGGTCTATACAGGTTATTGAGGACCTTATATACCATGCTAGAGTGGGCTTTCACTCTGATGGCAGAAGGGAACCATAAAGGGATAGAAGATGAAGGGCAATATAACCAGATACAATTTTAGAAAGATGCATCTGGTGACATTGAGATAAGTGCTAAAGAAGTGATTCTAAGAAATGGTTGAAGACAACCTTTACCACTTACACTACATTGTACTACATTCTAAGAGAGAAATGATCTCTGTGATCAAATAAGTTTGCAAGTCTGCCTATTACATTTCTCCTCTCAGAGATTCATAAAGCTTCTTAATGTACTAAAGATGCCTAAGACTCTTTGTTTAACCCAACATTTACAAATGTATTTGACCAAAGAATCCCCATTTGCTGAACATGTTAACATCTGACAGATTGGGCTGATGAGCCTAATATGCTTTGAGAAACAAATCAATATTTTGGATCAGTGGCTGCAAGTACATTATTTTTAGAATATTTTACATAGGAAAATTACATGATTTTGCTAAGGATTCTTGGGGTTCTTGGCCTTGGACAAATCACTTACTATCATTGGACTTCATTTCTATACATATAACTTAAAGAGCTAAGAGGATACTTAACCAACAAAGATAATATATCCTATTAGGTTAAAAGGAAAATTAATCATTAAATGTAGTTCCTATGTAGTTAGTAATCCTTTTTTAAAAATCCACAATTGAAGGCTTTTACAGAAAATAAATTTTGTGACTCAGGATGTATAACAAGCATGTTAACTAAATTTAAAAATTAAATATCAAAGCAAGAATATGGGACAGATAGTATTTTTCAGAAATGGCCACAGCAGTATTTCTAATGCCACATGGTCTTCCCAGGCCTTTCAGAGCTTCTAAAGCAACATGATTTATGATTTTTCTCCCCTCTTCATCCATTTGTGGCAAGCAGTCCCTCATTAAAAACATACAGTGAAGCATCCCATTCGAATATGTGAATCCAGCTTTGTGTGTGCTGTCCTGGAGTACACTGAAATGCCTTTTTGTGTCAGTCTTTGGGTGCAGATGTTTGGTTGCATTTTGCAAGGATAATGCTAATACGCTGTTTCGATGCCAGAGTTTAGGGCTGTGTGTTGCCTTGAATAACAAGGAGACTTGGGGTATAAATCAACATTAGAATACCACTCATGGCCCATTGGAGTTGAATGGGTTCTGGCACCTGATCAGTTTTACGGAGGCCTTTGATTGTGTAACTTTATTTTTCTTTTTGTTTTTCATTAGTAACACATAGGGATCTCATGAGGAGTGCTATTCTTATATGCTTTTGACAAGAATTGGAATTTTTTCGTGTACACTCAATTACTCAGAAAACTATTTCTCTTCTCATAACATTTCTGACACCAAGTGGGTGAGGTTCCACCACGCACACACATTAAACAGCTCTAACACTAACTACCCAGAGTTAGCACAGACCCCACAGGGTCAGGGCTCAGTCCCACAAGACCATCCCCACTTCATTCAGATGCTTGTTGCAGATCTGGGTATTCTATACTTTGGACCAATAAGCTGTAAACTTGGGATTCTTACAACCCCCTCCTTGGGTTGGACTGTTTGCTAGAATGCCTCACAGAACTCAGGGAAACATATATATGTGCTGCTTTATTATAGAGGCTGTTACAAAGGATACAGATAAACAGTCAGGGAAGAGATACATAGGATGAGGTCCAAAAGGGTTCCAAAGTGCTTGCTACAGGAGCTCTTGTACCCATGGACTTGGAATGTGATTGAGTCACCCAGGCGCCCCCTCATTCTTTCTTGAAAGCTGAGGCATATATGTTAAAATAGTATTATATCGTGTCCAGCATTTTTTTTTTTTTTTTAGGTATTTTGTCTTCAGGAAAGTTTTTAGGATCTTGAGCTGGAAACTGCTGGAAACCAAAAACTGTACAGCATGCTTTTTCTAAAAATTGAGATAAAATTTACATGGTAAAGAATTAACCGGTGTTCCTGGGTGGCTCAGTTGGTTAAGTGTCTACCTTTGGCTCAGGTCACGTCCCACATCTATATATAGCTTTTTAAAAGGTAAACTACCTCATGTCATCCTTCCTTGGAACCCTCCAGTGGCTTCCCATCACACTTGGAAAAAAAAAACAAACCCAACCTCCTTATTCTGGCTACAAAGCCCTCCCTGATCAGCTCCTGCCCCCTTCTCCTTCCACAATACATGCAGCTCTTCTTATTGGTCCATGTACACTGGCCACCCTCCTGGTCCTTGGACACACCAGGTTTGTTCTTGCTGGGGAGTATTTCATGCTTGACCATCATGTTTCCCTAACAGCCAGCTTTTTTTCCTCACTCTCAACTTAGTCTTACCTCCTCTGAGAAGCCTTTCCTGACTTTCCAGGCTTTAGACTCTGGGCTTTTGTCTCCTGCCCCTTCACCATTTCATCTTCTACCTAGGCTTCAAAGCTTGTCTTGAATATTTATTCAGCTGCCTTTGCTTAATAGAATGGAAACTCCACAAAGATTATCTCCCCTATTGCTCAGGTTCTGGCTTCTAGAGCAATGCCTGCCATAATGGACTTACTCAGTAAAAATATCTTTGATAAATTAATGTTTTTTCCCCTAAGTTTTGTGTGGTTTAAAATAAAAAACTTTGGGGCACCTGGGTGTCTCATTTGGTTAAGCATCTGCCTTTGGCTCAGGTCACAATCCCAGAGTCCTGGGATTGAGCCCCCCACGTTGGGGATCCCTGCTTAGCAAGGAGTCTGCTTCCCCTTTGCCCCTATCCCCACCCACCTCCACTCATGCTTACTCTCTCATACTCAAACAAAATCTTAAAAAAAAAAATAAAATACTTAGCCTTGCTGTGAGAGACAGTGTCTTCATTTCTTTTTTCTCAATTAGATAGCAAGTTGTCCAAATAGCATTTACTAACAATTCATACTAACTCCATTACTTTTAAACACTCCTTCATTGTATTTTATATTCTAATACAAGGGCATCTTTCTGGAGGCTGTTCTGTTTGTTTGATCTGTTTATTCTGCCCTTTGTTGGTATCATGCTATTTTAATGATCCTAAGTATGTAATTTCATGCCTTTGTAGGGTATGTTAGTGAAACATGTGGCATACTCAGTTTGGATAAGAGGAGAGTTTAATCAAGGTACTATTTATTCAGCAAGATATTGCAGGATTTAGGGAGACCACAGGTGCTAGCTCACTATCCTGTGCTACTAACTCATATCCATAGGCATAAATAGGCAAGAGGGAAGTTTTGCCAGAACCCAAAAGAAAGAATGATGGAGAAAAGCAGCCTTGAGAGTAGAGGTGCTTTTGGTGGAAGGATTAGAGGGGGAAAAATATAGCCAGATCTCCCTCTCTTTCCTTCCTTCCATTTCCTGCCAGTGCATGCTGCTTGTGAACTCAATCACAAGTGAGAGGGCAAGGGACCTGGTGATATGTTCCCTGCAGGCCATGCCCCAGAGCAGAGAGTGTGGATGGTGAATTTGGAGGGTAAAAGGCATTCAACACATAAGAAAACTCTTAAAAAAAAAAAAAAAATTCATTGGCCTTTCTTATACAGTATACCAGTGGTCACAGTCTTATGCAATTTGTTAATGTTAAAACAGGCCTCTGTATTTGGAATCTCTTCCTGTTTTGTCTGTGGGTATTTACCTGCTACCAACTGTTCTGTTTTGGGAGAGTTGTTTTTTGTTTTGTTTTTTGAGCCTGTTCCCTGTCTGTGTTCTTCCATCTGAAATCTGGTATATTTGAATTCCCTTTTCTCTTCTTCCAGGCCAGTCTACACAGTTATATCCTGAAGCTCCTGCTCTTTGTTAGACTTCCAGGCAGTAAAACTATTGTATAGTGGGCACCTTCCCCTGCTGCCATATTCTCATGGCCTTTGACCTTCATTGGGGTGGAAACTGGATTTCATTTCATCTCAGTGTTGTGATGAATCAAAAGTGTCTGCTCCAGTCACAGAGATGAAATATAGCATGAGTCTTGCCTTTGCTTTCTTAGCATTTTACACTTGGCTTAGAGCTACTTTACTCTTAACCTTGAATATCTGACTTCCCTGTACCTCTCATTTCAGTCTCCTCTTGTTTTTGCCTAGCCCTAGTAGGGCAATGAAAAAAAGAGAATGTTTTAGTCTTCTGTAGAAGAAAACAAGTTCTGATTTAAGAGTACAACTGGAGAAAGCCTTGGTCTTGCTTAGTAGATAAGTTTATAATTAGGTGAATTTAAAATTTCATCTCATAAGGATAATTTGTTACCAGTTGGGAGGAAAAAAAAAAAAAGTAAAATGTCCTTCAGTGGGGATGCCTGGGTGGCTCAGTGGTTGAGCATCTGCCTTTGGCTCAAGTCATGATCCTGCGGTCCTGGGATCAAGTCCTGCATCAGGCTCCCTGCAGGGAGCCTGCTTCTATCTCTGCCTGTGTCTCTGCCTGTGTTTCTCATGAATAGATAAATAAAATTGTAAAAAAAAAAATTCTTCATTGGACACTCTTACTGTCTTTACCATTTAGAAACTTGTAGAAGGAACTTTGAGTGTCTCTGAGATCATCTCCCTTCCTTTACAGAAAGGGGATGATCTGCCCACACAGTGGCAAGTCATGGAGCTGGGGGGAGAGCCTTGTTCTCCTAAACCTATATTCTGTCCATTTACCAACTTCTCATTTTGAGCCCAGAATCAACTTTCTAGTATGGGTGGCTAACCTATAGCCACCTATACTATTCTAGCCAGGTTGGAAGCAACCTGAAGGCAGTAACCAAGTCATATGCTTCTAAACCCATACAGTTTATGCATGTTTATGGTACATGCTTTGACACTGAATGAGTTCACTAAGTACCTGCTGAATTGAATAGATCGATGCTCTTTGTTGAGGAATTAATGATTTAGGGCAAAAGAGCTAAGGAGTTACTGAAGACAAAGACTTTTGGGGAAATCTTGAAAATATTTGGTTAGGAAAAAGGAGGATTCTACTAAATTAATTTGCTATTCACTCAGCTGACCTCTTGTGTAAGGAAAAGGACTACAAGCAGGTGACACAGAACTGTTTGGTTTTAGGGTGAGGGGTAGTTTTTTATTTTATTTTATTTTTTTGCAGATAGAGACATTTTCTAAGGGCTCCTGTAGTCTGAGTGAGGAGGATTGAGAGGGAGGAAATATGTTATGGGCTGATAATAGGAGTATCACCCTACAGATATTATTTCCAAAGACGGCTTGCAAGAAACACATTTTTCCCCCATTTTCACTTTTTCACAGGAGATGTTCAGGCACTCCGATTTTTCTTTTTATTAAGTTGCACTATGTTGCTGAATGTGGGCTGGTTATGGTTGGAGTTGAAAGTGCAAAAGAATCTCCTTCCTTAATTCTTGAGTCCTCTGTGGGGGACTAGGAACCATCTGGATGTCAGAAGAGACTCTTAATGAGCTCTTTTTGTTTTGCTCCAAAGACTTTTGAATTGATTGTTAAATTCCCTTGAACTGAGAAGTCTACCTTTGCTTTGATATGATATTTCAGGGGGCAGTTCCAGGGGCTCTGTGATGGACATATGCACCAGCAGCTGTTACTCTGTGTTTTGACTGTCTCCTTCTGGCTCCCCACATCCACAGCCCTGCAGGTGCCTGCCGTGGGGAACTTCTGACCCATCCTCTTGGTTCATGGTGCTTGATCTAGGCTCTTTCCAGGTGGCGTGGCCCTCCTCTGAGACGAACATCAATTGCAAAGATCAGAGTGGGCTGGCTTTTGAAGAGGTTTTACAGATTCTGCTCTGCAAACCTGCTGAGAAATATGGTGTTCCTTTCATGTTTCCATTCCATCTGTCTTTAGAGAGGGCAAAGGGAGGGTCGTCTTGTGACCGAGGGCTATTGATGTTGGCTGCAAATTTCATTTCAAATTAATTTCTACATTTTTGTCATGGGCATCTAACAGCCATTGTATTTCCTTGATCTTGACATTGCTCTAGCAAGGCTGCTAGTGAATAAGAAGGAGAATAATTTCATTACATTCACTAATGGAAAAGTTCTCATTCATCATGGGGATTATATTAAACATGTTCTTTGTTCTTTCCTCAGTATAATATTGGGTCCTGAGTAAAGGTGTATTACATGATTATATTAGCTGTTAAATTTCCAGTGATACTTCCTTATGCAGTTTATACATTTATTGACTACCTGCTGTATGCCAGACACTATGGGGTTTCAGCTTTACCATTTCCTATTTTTATAACAACCTGCAAGATAGTCATTATCCTTGTTTTTTAGATATGTAAAAAACAAAACTGAATCTAAAATTTAACTAAATCCCATATCAGGAATGCATATGGGAGAGGCCTTTGGTCTACTGAGTCTAAAATCTGTTCTCTTGGGTTGCCTGGGTGGCTCAGTGGTTAAGCATTTGCCTTAGGCTCAGGGCATTATCCCAGATTTTTGGGATTGAGTTCTGCATCGGGCTCCCCACAGGGAGCCTGCTTCTCCCTCTGCCTATGTCTCTGCCTCTCTCTCTGTATCTCTCATGAATAAATAAATAAAATCATTTAAAAAAATAAAGTCTGTTCTCTTTGTATTCCAGGAGGCCATATGTAAGCCAAATTTAGCTTACCACCTGTCTTTGTTTTATTAGGATATGGCCGCACCTACTTATTTGCATGTTATCCATGGTTGCTCTCATGTTATAATGGCAGAGTTGGGTAGTTCTTTTTCTCTGACAGAGAACATATGGTCCAAGAGTATATTTAATACTCTCTGAGCTTTTAAGAAAAAGTTAACCAACCCCTGCTGATAGTGGCCACATCATTAGCAAATAGGACAGTTTTTCTGGCTGCAGATTGTGGTTACAAAACCCAGAATCTATCCTTTATCTGTCCATATGGCTTTTTTCCTTTTTATTTCCTTTTATCTTCTAAATATTTTTGTTAGAATTCTATAGAGGGTAGTGGCTTTTACCTCTGAGTCCAAATGCCAGTTATTAATGGTTTGATTAATTTATTTGGAGATTTCCTGTCAGGGCTCTTGTAATAGATGGTTTGAGATTCTAAATGGTTTAGCCAGCTCTAAGTTTTTCAGTGGGTCTGTCTTTCTTGAGGAGAAACGAGTCAGATAATGGAATAGTATGATGATATAGGAAGTTCTGTCACTCTCGTTTTGAGAGTGTACTTAATGTATTATTACATTTACAAATTCTAGCTGAGGTGAATTTAAAGAAACATGAATATTAATTTTATGCTCCTCAGGCTTGCCTATAAGGATATAAGTGTAAGGCAGCAGTTTTCAAATTGCCCATGTACATAAGAAACACCTCAGATGCTTACTTGAAAAAACAAAAAAAGTAGATTCCCAGATCCTCAGCCCTGGAGATTCTGAATGAGTGGGTCGGCTGTAGGTACTCCTGATGCTCATGAGGAAAAGTTAGTTTGAGGAGTACAGTCCGGGCTTACTGCAGTGACTCTAGGTAGTCCAAACAAGGATAGCATCCCTGACTTTTTTTTTTTTTTTATTTTGTTTCCGTTTACCTTGGAATGTGATGTTGTAAACTTTATTTAAGTAAAATGTAATAGGAAAATTATGCCACTATAAATGTATTTTAACTACTACTTTCTTCTACCACTAATAGTGACAGTGAGCATTTTGTGTTTTATGTGGTGCTTTATAGTCATAGAGTTCCTCATTATACATATCTCATTTGCTTTTTATGTCATCCCTTGAGGTAGATGTGGCAACTAGTATAACTTCCATTTATCAAATGTGGAACCCGAGATTTAGAAAACAAGTGATTTCTATATTCTGCAACTTGTGAGCAGTACCTCATATACCAGTTATAATTTCTAGTCATTTGTTCTGTGCAGTGTACCATTGTATCCTTATAATACTGTTTTGGTTTTTTAGAGGAAAATATAATCATGTGTAACTCATTACCTTCTGATAAGGATAAGCTGTACATAAATACTTTGGTAATCTCCCATAAGTAACTCATGATGGAAGTGATCAACCAGCATTTACAGATTGGCCAGTTTCTTTATAGAACTTCTCTAGCATGGAAAAAGAAATTTTTCTCCTTTCTTTGACAGAAACTTTATAAGACAAGTCGAGAGATGCAGGAGAGGATCATGGACCTGCTCATAGTGGTGGAGAATGAAGACGTAACCATGGAGCTGATTCAAGTGAATGAGGATTTGAATAACGCCCTCCTTGGATGTGAGAGGTGAGCTGATGTGTACCCTCCTCAACCTCCTCCAAGTCTGGTTCCCCCCTCCCCCGTGGCTTGGCATTCTTATGAGAGTGCCTACTGGGTAAACATTCAGTTAGGATCAGGAACAGCTTGAAGACAAGCCTGCCTTCCTTCCAAGATCGGGAATGTGGTCCTGGCCTTCTGGGAGCTTGTGATATGGCTTGCACAAATGAGAGCACATTTGAGCAGTGCCAGTAGCATTCTTGGGCATTCTCAGGCAGTGTAAACATCTGACCATAGCAGGGCCTGGATCTTATTCACTTGATCATGTCTGCACAACTCAGTGGAGACTCAAATAGATGAACAGTATAAACAAAGCATCTTAGTAAAAGTGAGGTTTGTCCTAAGTTTGAGATGGACAAGGACATAAAACGGTACAGAGGGGAGAGGAGGATATTTTATATGACGAAAGTAGTCTATACAAAACGAGAGCAGTAGTGAGGACATTTTGTATATGAATATTTCTTTTTAAATTTCTATTCAGAAAAGTAAGAAGGCAAGATTTTAAATATTTATCATTTGTCACTAACATTTTAGTGTTTTTCCAACATTTTTTGTAGCTATGATCATGTAAAGGACATACACTTTTGTTTCTCTCAATTTTATTCACAAGTATTTACGTAACCCTATGTTTTAAGTCCTTTTGATAATGTTATTGTTTTTTAAGATTCTGCTGATTCATTTGAGAGAGTGAGTGAGTGCACAAGCCAGGGAAGAGGGAGAGGGAGAAGCAGACTCCTCACTGATTAGGGAGCCCGATGTGGGGCTCAATCCTAGGACCCCGGAATCATGACCTGAGCCAAAGGCAGTCACTTAACTGACTGAGCCACACAGGTGCCCAAAATGTCTTTATTTTTGGAGAATCCCTTCTAAAATATCTAAGGGTGAAATATCATAAAGTCTATAATTTTAAATATTTTAGCAAAAAATACATAAATATGGCAAAAAAATGCACCATTACTAAATTTAGCTGATGAATGGGATGTTCATTATGCTGTTCTCTTTACTTTCCTGTAAGTTTGAACTTTTCCTAATAAGTTAAAGCAAATGAATCTGAGTTAACAGTTAATGTCACCTATCTCAAACAACTTATTTCAGTGCTTTTAAAAAAAAAAGTTGTACATAAATGCACCCAGAGATCTATTATTAGGAACCTGAAAAAAGAAAAACCCATAGCTCCAGGCAAATCTCATGGTCTCTTTCCAAAACTATCCTGGGACTTCCTGTTATAGTAATATTAGAGCATCTGAGCTCCCCATACTTTTTCTAGGTCCTCATTTCTCAGTAGGAGTGGTGTTGATAATTTAGGTGAGGCAGTTTTCCCATGTGTGGACCCTGCTTAGTGGTTCCTATGGGAAATAGAATAGGGCTGGACTTAAAAAAAAAAAAAATTCAAATCTTGATGATTTCCAAGAAAATTGCTAAAGTAAGCAATTGTAAGACTTAGGTTTGTTCCTGTCTCTTAATTTCTTCCTCCTCCTCATTAACATCACGCTGAGCCTTTTAACTTATTGACTAGAGTTTTTTTCTGTTCATCATGAGTGAACCAAGAGAATCAGTGAAATAAAACCTCCATCTTTTACATACTGCCTATCAGAGACTGCAACTATTCATATGAAGAGATGACCGTGTGTTGACTGAGCAAGTGAGCTCAGCGACTGGTATTGTCTGAGCACTGAACAAACTCAAATTCTTGCCTCTTATTTTCTGTGGCATAAATCTTAGTAAGTGGAAAAATAGCTCAGAAAAACTACATGGCTGTCAGCAGAGTGCGGCCTTCTGGTTTTCGTCTTGGGAAATTCTATTACAAACCATTATGACCACGGACTAAAAGCTTTTTTTTTTTTTTTTTTTTAAGATTTTATTTACTTATTCATGAGAGACACAGAGAGGCAGAGACACAGGCAGAGGGAGAAGCAGGCTCCCTGTAGGGAGCCTGACGTGGGACTCCATCCAGGGTCTCCAGGATCAGGCCCTGGGCTGAAGGCGGCGCTAAACTGCTGAGCAACCCGGGCTGCCCTAAAAGCTTCTTCTGAAGGGGGATGTGTGTTTTTTGGATCTAGATATCAGGAGATTGGGTTACTTCTGTGAATGGCTCATTCATTTTTTTTTTTAATTTATTTATTTATTTTATGATAGTCACAGAGAGAGAGAGAGAGAGAGAGAGAGAGAGAGAGAGAAGGGGGCAGAGACATAGGCAGAGGGAGAAGCAGGCTCCATGCACCAGGAGTCCGATGTGGGATTCGATCCCGGGTCTCCAGGATCGCGCCCTGGGCCAAAGGCAGGCGCCCAGCCGCTGCGCCACCCAGGGATCCCATGAATGGCTCATTCTGATTCTGCTTTGAACCATGTGTGCCAGAAACAACTGCAGTCATTTGTGGGACAGAAACACTTAAGATTCAGACAAATGTTTTGTGTCTAGAAAAGCTGGTAGTCTTGGTGTATTAGTTTCCTATAGCTGCTGTAACAAATTATCACAAATTTAGTGGTTTAAAACAGCATAAACTTACTATCCTACAGACCTGTAAGAGTCTGAAATGGCTCTCACTGGGCTAACATCGAGGTGTCAATAGGGGTATGTCCTTTTTTTTTTTTTAAGATTTTATTTATTCATGAGAGACACAGAGAAAGAAAGAGAGGCAGAGACATAGGCAGAGAGAGAAGCAGGCTCCATGCAGGGAGTGTGATGTGGGACTGGATTCCGGACTCCAGGATCATATCCTGAGGCAAAGGCAGGCACTAAACTGCTGAGCCACCCAGGGTCCTGGGTATGTTCCTTTTTAAAGGCTCTTGAGGAAAATCCATTTGCTTAACTTTTGCAGCTTCTAGAGGCTGCCCACTGTCCGTGGCTCATGATCCCTTTCTACCATCTTCAAAGCCAACATCATCCAGTTTAGTTTTTCTTATATTAGATCATTCTTGCTGCTTCTTCTGTCTCCCTCTTCACATTTAAGGACCTTTATGGTTATATTGCTGGGCTGTATACTCTGTTAAGGCAACCTTCCATTTGCCATCCAATTGTACAATTGTATAAAACAGTTGTACATAAATGCACCCAAAGATCTATAATTGGGAACCTGAAAAAAGAAAATAAAAAACCATAGCTCATAACTTATTCACTGATCTAATGACTAGGATATAGATATCTTGGAAGGGAAGGAGCTTCATTCTGTTCATCCCAGTCTGTTCCCCAAAGATTCACACCCATCCACATAGAAAATGCATTTACCCTATGCCAACATCCCCCAGAGTTTCTGCTCATTACATCTAGGGAAGAGTTGTGCAAATAAGGAAACAGAAGTTTGTTACTCAAGGCTTGATCTGTGAGGGTTGTCCATACTTAGCACATAACTAATGTACAAAAAGCCAATGCCATAAGGAGGTAGAAGAAAGCATGTGTTTGGAAAGGGAAAAATCCTTAAACCTAAGTGCATGTTCTAATTTAGTCTAAGCTTTTTTAAATGTTGAGGTTCATGGAGCCGATGTGTCAAAATACTGTATGTTTCTAAAGCAACTCCTAGTTTGCAAAGCATTTCCACATTCATCCACCTGTATTATCTTTCTAGGGGTCGCCTCTGAGAATAACTTTCTGAGGAAATGCTTCAAATGCTGCTATTCTCTTTTAGCAGATATAGAACTGAGGATCATAAATTATATCCATGATCCTATAGTTATGTGATAATAAAGCTGACACTCTATCCTTGGACTACTGCCTTCAACTTCATTATTCTCTCAGACCTATTGTTTATCTATCTGCTCCTCTTTTATTCCCAGTGTATAAGCAATGCAAAACTTAAATTGTAAAAGGTCAGTATTTTTAGTAGATATCAGCTATCTTATAAAAATGAAGATAAAGAGTGAAAATATGTTAAATGTATTTGAATTTTTATGGAACATTACTTATAACGGCAGGGTTGGAAACAATTTAAATATTTGAGATTAAGAGTAGTTAAATGTGGGGGCTCCTGGGTGGTTCAGTTGGTTAAGTGTCTACCTTTGGCTCAGGTCATGATCTCAGGGTCTTGGGATCGAGTCCCACATTGGGCTCCACACTCAGCAGGGAGTCTGTTCTTCTCTCTTTGCCTCTCCCCTTCCTCATGCTTGCTAGCTCGCTACCCTCACACTTGCTTGCTCTCTCAAATGGATAAGTAAAATCTGGAAAAAAAAAAAAAAGTTGTTAAATGTGTGCTATGTTTATAAGGTAAAATAGGCACCCACTAAAAATTGCATTTCTGAGTAACTGGAAAAATGCTCACAACATACTTGAATTAGGATACAGAACTGTGTGAAGTATAATTGCAACAATTTTAAAAATAGATTAATTTACAGAAAAAGATACCAAAAGGAAATACATCATGATGTTAACAGGGACCATTTCTAGATGATGGAACTGCTACTAGTTTGCGGGTTTTTTTTTTTTTTTTTTTAAGATTTCATTTATTTGAGAGAGCAAGTGCATGAGTGGGGGGAAGGGCGGAGGAGAGAGAGAGAGAGAGAACTTCAAGCAGACTCTGCATCCAACTTGGAGCCTGATGTGGGGCTTGATCTCATGACCCTGAAATCATGACCCAAGCTGAAATCAAGAGTCAGACGCTCAACCAACTGAGTCACCCAGGCACCCCATTACTAGTTTTTATTATGTATTCCTTTTTTAAAAAATATTTTATTTATTCATGAGAGACACAGAGAGAGAGAGAGGCAGAGACACAGGCAGAGGGGGAAGCAGGCTCCATGCAGGGAGCCCAACATGGGACTCGATCCTGGGTCTCCAGGATCATGCCCTGGGCTAAAGGTGGTGCTAAACCACTAAGCCACCAGGGCTGCCCTTATTATGTATTCCTTTTCTCAGTTTCCTCTAAAGACATTACTACCCCTATAAACTGGGAAAAAAAAATTTTTTTTTGAAAAAAGTTATTAAAGTACTTTATTGGGAGTTGATGGGGACAAGGCTGATTGTCTTTGTCTTTGTTCCTGGATATTAGAATGTAAATAATTTATTAAGGATCGTGGCATTTTCATATCTGTTTTCTTATTTTCTAATATTTATTTATTTGAGAGAGAGCATGAGCAGAGAGGGAGGGGCAGAGGAAGAGAGAGAAGCAGACTCCCCACTGAGCAGGAAGCCCAATGTGGAACTCAATCCCAGGACCCTGGGATCATGACCTGAGCCAAAAGCAGAGCCTTAACCAACTGAGCCACCCATATGCCCCTCATATCTGTTTTCTTTTAAATACTTATATTTTGCTAACTCTCAAAACAGATTCACTCGGAACCAACAAAGAATTTTGGAGCAAAATAGGAACCAGAGGGAAGATGCCAATGTAAGTGAAGAGAAATGCTTTAAAAAAAAAACAATTGAACATTTTACAAATTGTACAGTAGGGAATAATGCTTACCCTAAAGTCTTAAAACAGGAGATTTTGTTAATAATTTGGGGTGGTTTTGGTGGTGTAGAGTATTTGCCGTAACCTTGATGTTATTAAATTACTAATAAGAGGTCATAAGAAGATTGTCTAATCAGCTACTCGTGTAGATGGTGAGATGGGATTCGTATGAGTGTTGCCTATTGAATAAAGCGTTCTCCTTTGAGATACATCCAAATAGGATTTTCCTTTAAAAAAAAAAAAAAGTCTCTAGGGAGAAAGCGATGATAAATTACCTAACACATTTTTTCTGAATTGTGTTTTTGTTTGCTTTGTTTTCAGACTTCCAGTGAACCTTCTGCCCCATCCTGTGATCTTTTAGACCTAAGGCCCAGTCCACCAATGCCCAGGGCTAGTCTGGGAGAACTCACCACCATGAATGCTCAGCTTTCAGACTTAAGTAAATAAGCACATGAGCCTTTTCAGACCAGCAGAAGAGCTTGATGTGGAACAGTTCTGCTTGGTTTCATGATTAAATGCAACCTGAGAAGGATTGAAGTCAGTTTAAATATCAGAGAACTGTATTAAGAGATATAGCTATTTCTTGGCAAATGGTTGGGTCAAACTCAGTAACGGGATGTATTGGCAGGGGTGGGGAGGATTAAGTCCCTGGAATTCGTTGAATTCACCTGGCCTGCTTTTATAGAGATAGTTCAACTTCATGACCAAACTTAAAACTACTCTGAGTCACACACTATATGACCTTTGGATTTCTCTGCTATGCTACAGCATTAAGTAAGGGAGTATTTGATGCAATAGAGAAAGTCAGGAATTAGGAGGACTGAGCTATATGGTGGTGAAATGTGCAGAGGAAAAAAACACAGGCTTTTGAGGTAGAAGTCTTCAAAATCCCCTTTTCAACCTTTTAGCTACCCAAACTTTGAGACTTTCCTACTTTGGAGTGTCTCACGTAGGATTATAGGAGGTTGAGATCTTGGGGAGGAGAGGGTAGAGCTCCATTTAAGCCCTAGTTTTTTACTTTTGTACTCAACAAGACACAAAATCCCTTCCATTCTAGCTCAGTTTGGGATTTTAGAAAACCCAATATAATAACATTTATTAACTTCACAGTATCCTCTCTTTGTGGCAGCATTTCTCTTTCCAGTTACCATTAACTGTCCTTTAATTTCTGTTAGAGTGAATGATTTTATGGTGGCAGAAATATGTTTTGTTTTTGTTTTTATTGTGGAAAATCAAACAGAACAACTGAATGACAATGTTTTAAAGCCAAACAAGTCCGTTTTGTGTTCTAGATTTCAGCTCTCCAGGTCCTGTTAGAACAAACAACTTGAAACCTAGTCTTCATCCACAGGTGGATTTGCTAGCCTTGGAAAATACAGAAACACCCCTGTAAGTATGTCCAGTAATACTCCAAAGATAATACCATCTCATTCTGATTCCTCATATATAAGAAAGCATAACAGAAGAGGAAAAGTAGAGACTTAAGAGTCGGGCAGTCCCAAGTTAGAATCTCAGCTCTGCGTTCAACCAGCTGCATGACCTTGGATGAGAAACTTCATGAATGTGAGCCTTCATTTTTCTTCTGAGAATACTTTCTAGGATTCTTGCAAAGATGCTTTGAGGTGCTGTATGTACCTCTTAATACAGTACTCAGTAGGTGATAAGCCTTCCATAAACTGTTTCTGTTATTTTTCAGTGGTAACAGGAGATGGGGGAAGAATAAGGGAAATTCAAATGACAAGGGAGTTAAAACAAATAATGGCCACACCAGTTATGGGGCACTTGCCATGTACCAGCCACTTTGCTAAGCTATGTTTGTTTATTCCATTTAATCTTGCAGAAGCTCTTGGACCTATGCTGTCATCATTATTCCCATTTTACAGGAGAAAAGGCTAAGATTAGTTTATACAGCTATGAAGTTACCAGGTCAAATGAACTGATAGTTCACTAAAAAGAGATTTACAAATGGCCCACAAACAGATGCAATGATGCTCAACCTTATTAATACTTACAGCAATATAAATTAAACTACAAAGACTTTCTGTTTTTAACCTTGCAGATTGGTAAGAGTCTGAATCTTTGTTAACATGCTTTATTGGCTATGGAAAGACAGATCCTATCACAAAATTATGCAGTTCTTATGAGGGGCAAGTGGCAATATCAATCACAATTATAAATGCATTTACTTTTGAACTCACCATCTCATTTCTAGGAATTCATACTCGTTTCTGCAAGATGAGATGTTTACAAGATTATTCTTGACAACATTTGGGCACAGCTAGTAACTGGAAATGACTCAAACATGCATCAGTTGTGGCCTAAATATCTACCCAATGTATTACCATACAGCTAGGGCACAAAAGTAGACTCTCTTTGAGGGACAGTCACCAGGATATTATGAAGTGAAAATATGTGCAAAGTCATGTGTGGATACTATCTGACGTTTGCACGAGGAGGTAGGAAATAATATAAACATTTGCCTCTTTGTGTAAAGGAACAAAAGTTTGCAGAGGAAACTAAAAAAGGCACGATTCCCTTAAGGTCAAGAAGAAGCAGGATAGAGTAGATACAGAAAAACAAACAAACAAAAAAAAAAAACCAGAGGTTGGATTTTCTGTACATAAGAGGCTGTTTTCTTCCCTTTTTAAATGTATATATTTTAGGTAATAGATGATGCATTTCCTTGATTCAGGTATCAAAAGGATATAAAAAGATATACAAGGATAGGACTTGATCTAACCCTACTCCATGCTTCCTGTTCCCTCTCCCCTGATGTCATATCCTGCTCCTATCCTGGTAGTCATTTTCTTATTTGACCTTCCAAAGTGTCTTTAGGTAAATAATGAATATGTTTTTTTCTCCTTTATTAAATGCAGCATACTGTACATACTCTTCTGAACTTTGCTTTATTTTCTCACTGGACTATCTTGCATATCTTGATAAAAATACATATGTTTTACATCAGTGGATTTAGATTTATTTTTAGAGTTGCCAGTGTTTTTTTTTACCCAATGTATCCAATCACTATATTACTTTTCTACTTTTGGTGTTTAGGGGGTGGTAGGGGGCAGAGGGAGGGAAATGAGAAAGGAAAATCAAACTGGGAAGAAATAGAAATGAAAGAAGATGATGAGGAAAGCATCATGTGTTGGGAAAGAATAGTGTCAGTGGCTGTGTCACGAATGACTAGTTGGGTCGGTACCTCTGGCCTTGACTGTGATGCAAGTAATGTACAGTGCTGTGGGCAAATTTCCAGAAAGTTGCTTAGTAAAATACTGTGATCTAAACTAACTGATTCTGTTTCCTTTATGCTGCAAACTGTATTGGGTAGTGAGAAAGGGGTGACTAGGTGAAATCCCATTACAAAAATGTCACTAGAAAGCTTATAAAAAGATCAAATCCTAGCTAAGAGCTGCTTATTTTAATCTGTAACATCAAGAATCTCATACTTGAGTGTGCATAAAAATCACTTGGGGGATCATTAAAAAGTAAAATTGCTGGCCCTCAGAAATTCTGACTCAGTAGTAGGACTCTTTAGTTTTAGAAAGCATCCTAGGAGAATCATAAAGCAGTACTTTGCTGATCATATATTAGAAACCCTATAATGGTTGTCCACTCAACATCCAGATATCAAAAGTAACTACAACTCTTGGGACTCACTGGAATAAAAGATAACATGTAATATCAGTATTTTGTTTTCTAGGCTGAGACTTTTGAATCTGTTTTCTGATTTTCAAAAGAGCTTATACCTGAGTGAAACTATAGTTAGACCAGCTTTTACAGTATCAGGAACTGAAGCACTAAAGTTGCCTTAGCATGTATTCTGGGTTAAATCCTATGCCAGAGATTACATAGGAAAGGTAAAATCAGCCATCAAAAATGTCTTAGAATCTTGAGAATTTTCCACTCCTCTGTGTTTATTCACCATCACAGAACAAATGAGTGATAGAATTATTCATAATAGAAAGGAATCTTTAAAAACAATGATTATGGAATGAAGAGTAATAAGTCATATTTATAGTCCACTTACTATCAGGCAACAGGCCAAAAAGAATAAGACATATTTACTAATTCCTTACTAGTGCTCCCAGTAGGCTTGGGAGGTAGATATGTCATCATTCTCACTTCTTCACAAGTGAAGAAACCAAGGTAGAGGAAGATTAACCTGCCCAAAGGTGTTGCCTAACTAGTAGGATTCAAATAAAGTGTGTCTGATTTCAGTGCCTTTTTTTCCCCTGTGTTTTATTTTATTTAAAAAATTTCTGTAAAGTAAAATTCAGTCTACTTAAAATTGTTTTTCTTTGGTGTGCAGTCCTATGAATTTTAACATATGTATAGATTCATGTAACCACCACCACAGGGTACAGGATAGTTCATCACCCCAAAAACTCCTTTGTAGTATTCCTTTATAGTCATACCCTCTCACACTCACCCCCCAAACACACACACCCAGCAACCACTAATCCATTCTCTGGTACTGCAGTTTGTCTTTTCAAGAATGGCATCTAAATAGAATTATACAGTGTGTCCTATTTCTAGAAAAAGTTATATAAAATTTAAGCGCATGTGCACTCAGTGTTATTTTGTCTTGGTGAATTGACCCTTAAAAGCATTAGGTATAGTTCCCTGTTCATCCCCTGAGATTTTTTTTGCCCTGAGATCTACTTTGATATGAATATAGCTGTTCTAGCTTTCTTTTGATTAGTGTTTACATGGTATATTGTTTTCCATCTTTTTACTTTTAACTATATAAAAATATTCAAAGTGTCTTTATAGATAGCATATAGTTGGGTCATGCATTTTTATGTCTCCTCATAATTTCTGCCTTTAATTGGTATAATTAGACCATTTAATGTCATTATGTTTGGATTTAGGTTATCATTTATTTAATTTATTTGTTCTCTTTGTTGGTTTTCTTTTTTTTCAGTTTCCTCCTTACTTCAGTCTTGGATTGTTTGAATGTTTTCAGTGGTCCATCTTATCTACCGCAAGGGTGACTGTAACCATGTAGTTTATATTATGAGGGGGGAAAGGACTGGTTGCTCTAAGGATTGCAATGTACATAATTCAGTCTACTTACAACCACTATTGTACCATTTAAAGTAAAATGTAGAAAATTTAGGGATTCTCCCTTTATATTGTAGTTATTTCTATGTGTCTACATTAGGAAAAAAAAACAAGACGATGTTATAATCTCTGTGTGCAACCCTCAAATGTATTTTAAAGAACTCAAGAAGAGGATTTACCCAGTATTTGTGATTTCTGTTGATCTTCTTTTGCTTTTTTGTAGGATTTCCCTTCTCTCTGAAGAATTTCCTCAGAAATTTTTTTAGATCAGGTTTATTGGCACTGAAAAAAATCTCCTTTTACTTCATGTGAGAATGTCTTTATTTCATCTTTGTTCCTGAGGGATGTTTGCAATGGCTGTAGAATTTTGGGTTGATGATTTTTTTCTTTGTTTTTAAACGTTGCTTCCCCCCCCCCCCCCCTTTCTGGCCTAAGAAAGGGAAGTCTATATCCGTTTGTGCCACTGTTCTCCTATAGATAACATGTTGTTTTCTCTATGCTATGCTTTCATGAATTTCTTTTTTCCTGATTTTGAACAGTTTGATTATGACATGTCTGGGCATGGATTTCTTTTGGTTTATTCTGTTTGGGATTTGCTGAATTTGTTTCCTGTGGTTGCCATCAAAAAACGCACAATAAACTGAGTGGTTTAAAACCACAGGAATTGATTTTCTCATAGTCCTGGAGGCTAGAAATCTGAAATTCAGCAGAGCCACACTCCCTGCAGGGCTTTACAGGAGAAGCCATTCTTTGTCTCTTCCAGATTCTGATGACTAGGCATTTTTTGGCTTCCTTGGTTTGGCCCACAACACCTGACTTTCTGCCTCTACTTCATGTTTTCTCTCTTCTGTGTGTTTCAAATCTCCCTCTGGTTTTCTCTTTAAGATCACTTGTCATTGGATTTAAAGCCCATTCAAGTAAAATAGGATGATATCATCATATTAGGATCCTTAACTTAATTACATCTGAAAAGACACTTTTTCCAAATAAAGTCACATGCACATGTTCCAGGAATTAGGACAAGGACTACTTTTTGTGGGTGAGGGCACCATTCAACCCACTGCACTGCATTTCCTGAATCTGTGGGTTTATGTCTTTCACCAAATTTGTGGTTTTCAGCCTTATAGTTTTTCAAATATTTCTTAGAAACTACATGTTATACTGTCCCTCTGAGACTTTTGATGACACAAATGTTAGACCTGGTATCATTGTCTTGTAAATCCGTAGAGTTCCTTCCATTACTTTAGCACTCTTTTTCTTTTTAGATGGGTTCATTTCTATTGACTTAAAATTCAAGTTTGCTGCCTATTTCCTCTTTCATCCCCATTTTGCTATGGAGCTCATTCTGTAAATTTTTTAAAATTTCAGTTATTGTATTTTTGTATTCTAAAATTACTGTTCTTTGTATCTTATTTTTCTTTGAAGCAACTATTTTTCCATTTTTTCATGAGTGTTCACAGTTTGTTGAAGCACTTGTGTAATAGCTGCTTTAAAATCTGAGATAATTTTAACATCTGCATCTTCTTGATTGCCTTTTCTTTTTTGCCTGTTGAAATTTTCCCAGTTCTTCACCTGCCTCATAATTTTGGATTGTATCTTGAGCATTTTTAATGTCATGGTACACTTGCTTTTATTCAAATCCTGTTGAGGATGGTACCATTTTGACTTTGGAAGGCAAACAGCCTCCTTATGTTCATGCCACATCTTCAACCTGCCGCATTCTGTGCTAGATTTGGTAATATAGAGGTCACTGGTTCCAGCATAGTTATATTTTCAAAGCCTCTGTGGTGCTATTCAGATCTGTCTTGTGTATGCCACCCTGAGATCTGGATGACTATGTGTTCAGTTTTCAACATCTTCTGCATCCCCACTAGGATCAAATCCACAGAGGCACAGGTCAAGAAGTAAGCCCAGTATTTTATAAACAACTTTGATTTTTTCCAAATTTCTCCTGCTTTGTGATTTCTCTGGTGCTTTCCTTTTCTAGGATTTACCTTTTTGAGTCAGACAGCTAGAGATTCAGTTACCCTACTATATGCCATGCATTTCCTTGACTGTGCTTGTGTCTGGGACCAAATGGCAGGACAGAAAGGACAAAACAAAAACAATAAGAGTTTGCCCTGTCCTTAGTAATCACAGTTACCTTGTTGGAGAGGAAGGGTCCCCTCAGATGAACAAACCTCTACAGGTTCCTGTTGCTTCTACTCTCATTGCAGCCACTTTGGGATTGCCTCAGGTTTAGAGGTTGAGAGAAGAGAAACTAAAAAAAAAAAAAAAGGTGGGGGGGGGGGATAAGGTATTTCCACTCTACCTCTGAGCATTAGGACTTCTCTTTCCTGCTTCTTGAGTGAGGAGAACAAAAGGGCTTCTCCTGGAATCGTCCTCACTGCCTACTCTTGGGTTTTAGGCTGCATTGCATTCAGGTTTGGGAATACAAGAGGGAGGGGGGAGAAAAGGTAAGTTCACCAATGATTTGGTGATACTCACATTACAGTCTTATTTCCCAGTCATCCAGTAACTATTCATTCTTTAGCCCTCAAATATTTGTCTCATGCATCCTATCCAGGTTTTATAATTGCCTTCAGTGGGAGAGATAGGGCAAAGGGTGTGTGTTCTATCTCCTGAAGAACCAGGACCCTTCCTAACCTCTATTCTGGATTGCTTCTCCTCCTTCAGGATATGATGGTGTGGTAGCCACTCTGATGGAAGAACCGAAGGCTTGTTCTCACTGGTTTATTATGTATACTTCAGGATCTCAGGGCTACCAGTGCCGGGGATAGTGCTTTGTCTTTATTCTCTTTGGTATTTGGGCACCAAAAGCTGGTGGGCATGGACACCAGAAGGCTATTGTTATATAAAATTAATTTATCATTGCAGCCTGAAGGTACGCTTTAGGTTTTGTGTGTAGGAAGTCATCTTTTTGCATTTGTATTCTCACTGTAGGGTAATCATGCTGTCTTATCCTACTTTCCTAGGTTTGCCCAAAGGACCAGCCAAAACATCACAAGTCCTCCACATGAAAATGTAAGTAGAGCAGCCCTTCCTGGGCAGCACGCCTAGTCAGTGGATTATCATAGCTGAGAGGAAATTCCTGGTTGTTAAATCTCCTGTTCATTGTTTTGTTATATGTTCTGTAACGTGTGATTCAGTCCTTGTTAGGATCTCTCTTTATCTTCCTTTTAGTCTTTCAAAATAGACAAATTGAATCTTAACTTTTGTTAAAGGATCAAAATTCCTTTAGTGGACTTCAGGAGGCTCTCATTCCCACCCCTCTGAGGTCTCCAGTGACCTCATTATTACCAGATCTAGTTCTGCAGTTTTCAGTCCTCATCTTACCTATCAGCAGCAGGTGATAGAGTCATTCACTTCCTCCTTTTGCGTACATGTGGCTTTCAGACACCACTCACTTTTCTTCTCTTGTCTGAATTCCACTTCTCCATCTCCTTTGGTGGCCTCCACTCCTCTGCTTGCCTTTTAGTATTGCAGACCCCACAGTTTAAGCTTCCAACTTTTTTTTTTTTTAAGATTGTATTTATTTATTCATGAGAGACACAGAGAGAGAGAGAGGCAGAGACATAGGCAGAGGGAGAAGCAGGCTACTCGCATGGAGCCTGACTCGAAACCCAGAACCTGGTATCACGCCCTGAGCCAAAGGCAGACACTCAACCACTGAGCCACCCAGGTGTCCCAAGGCTTCCAACTTCTCTTTCTGCATTCATTCTTCCAGTCTTTTGGTCTCATATCTTAAAATGCTATTCAGATTCTGACAATTTAAAATTGGCATCTCCAGCCCATACCCCTCCCCTAAACTCAGAACTCACAAATCCACCCTCAGCGTAATCTCTTTCTGCTTTCTTCCCAGTCCTGGCTCTCCACTTGCTCTTCCTGCCGTCTTCCCCACTTCAGTAAAGGATCCCTCTATTATTTCAGTTAAGTCAAAACCTTGCAAAACAGTGCTTGACCTCTACCTTTTCACCTTTGCCCTTCACAGTATACCTATCATCTAGCCACTTCTCACTGCCTCCACTTCTGCATGCCAGTCCAAGCCATCAGATGGATATTGCAGTGGCCTCCTAAGGGTTACCCTGCTTCCGCCTTCACCTCCATTTCCACCCTCATCCCCATCATATAATCTGTTCCCAAACCACAGCAATCTTGGGGAGAAAAAAAGTAAAGTCCTACATTACTTAACTGTTCAAATCCACCTGATTTTCTTCTTATGTTTTACTCTGTAAAAACCTGAAATGCTGATCTCACCACTGCCATTATCTCTCCAACCTTAACCTCTCTTCCTTGATTCACTCTGCTCCAACCACACACTGGTCGCCTTTGCTTCAGTGATGACCTTGTGTCCCTCAGGTACTCATAGCACCCACTTTGGCCAGGGCTCTGCTCAAATGTTCCCAACAGTCAGGCATTCCCTGACCACTATTATCAGAGCAGTAGCCCACCCCATCTACCTGGCCTTTCTTCTCTTACCCTGTTGCTTTATTTTGTTTCATTTTGAGTACTTGTTATCTGACATCTATTTACATTTGTTGATTGCTCCAAGGGAACAAGGATTCAGCCTGTTTTGTTTACTGTGCCTGGCATCTAGTAGGTCCCCAAACATAGTTGTGAAATGAATGAGGAAGTTTATAAGAAGAGAGATTTCTGATTTTAATCTTTATCAGTCCTGATTTGATACTGTCCTCTTATGCCTTTCTGTAGGGTTAAGATTTTCCTGTTTGAGGCTGAGATTTTTTAGTCCATGTGAAACAACAGAATCTAGACTGAGCCATACATGTCTGCTTTTTTCTTTTCTAAAGCAACATGTTAATTTCCCACCTTATATGGGAAATGAGGTGCAGTGGGCATGGAACCAGAGAGAAAATGGTTATTACCTAAAAAAAGTAATAGTTCATAATTTCTAATTCTTGTCCAGTTGGGAGTATATGGTTCTTGAATAGTGTTACTATTCAAGAAGCCTGGGAATCTAAATATTAACAAAAGAAAAGCTTAATGTAGAATTTTTATTTGAACATTACGCTATGCTTTCTTCAGCTTTCAGAATATTCAAATTCAGTATTGCTACAACCAGTTAGTCTGCAGAACATTTCGGCAACACCATCAAGCCAGAGACTGCCTTCCTTACCCAGCAATCATCCAGGTACTTGAGATCTGTTATTTGCATTGAATAAGGAAACTTGTGGGAATATAGGAGTCTGACAGAGATTTACTGCTGATTAAAAATAGGTATACAGAAAGGAAAAATGAGGACTTCATGTGCCGTTTTAAGCTCTGTAAATTCATGGCAGATACCATTATGACCAACATTGAATAATAAAAATGCTTGTGTTGTGCTGAATGTTGTATTTGGAATGGTGAGGTAAATGAACCTTTAGCTGAAGTTTGGAAGTTCTTTTGTTCTATATAGATTTGTTGCATGTGGGAGTAGTATTAGAATATCTATTGTAAAAAAAAAAAAAAAAAAAGATTATCCATTGTATTTATTTCTGGTTGTCAAAGTTTCTTAGCATCTTATGTTTGAAGTCTAAATCATAAAGAGAATATTAATTGTGCATGTGTTCTTGAAAAACACAATGTGTATTCACTGGTTGGTGTGGTATGTTGTTTTTTGTTTTTTGTTGTTTTTTTTTTGTTTTGTTTGGCCTAAAGCAATGACAAAGAATGATCTCCAGCCACCCAATTACTACGAGGTAATGGAGTTTGATCCCTTAGCTCCTGCTGTCACTACAGAGTAAGTCATTTACAAAATGATTAATTTATTTTTCGTCTTGGTTCCCTTTGGTACCAGAGCTAACAGGGCTTGGTTATGCATTTCATTTTGTTTAGGTCTAGGCAGAAATTGATGACCTTATTAAAAATGACTTATGAGGCTTTATGGAGGCCGTTGCTCTTAATGGTCTTATCGTGCTCAGCCTTATGACTAAAAAATAAAAATGCTGGGGCTGCACATTAAGAAATAACCGGAACCATCATGTACATTAACGGGTTCCTTGTAGATGCCTTGGGAGAAGAAAGTCAGGTTCTCTCCAGCTTGAGAAGGACACTCTATTCAGACTGCTGATAAAAGTAATACCACATTGAGGAATTATTCTGTTCTTGAACTACTAATCACAAAAAAAATTAGTCACTACATATGTCAACAACATGCTTAAAAAAGAGTAATAAAGCATTAGTGTAAACGTGTCCTTTTTAACTTGAAATCTTTAGAGCACTATTTTATGATTTCATATTGGTCAGTGTATATAAATATTTATGCAACAATAGGCTCATTAGCTTTTAGCTTTAATATAGTTTGACGATTACCCTCAAAATTGTTAAAAAGGATTAAAACAAGTTTATAAAAACCATTGTTTAGAAACTGGCAGCCTTTAGGCAGTCTCTTGCTTACAGCTGTGTTTTGTTTGACCTATGTGGGGTTTAAACTGTGCATTTAAAAATTAATTGCCAAAAATTAAAAACTGGGGTATTATTTAAAAAAAATTCTAAACTTCTGGATTCTTTTGATACTGTGGCAATGCCAGGCCTGCATTTTTATATGCTAGCAATTGTTTAGGACTGAGTAGTAGCTGCCTCATTAAGACAAGGTATGCTCTGCAGCTCACCAAGCCCCAACTGGCCCTCTAGCTCCATTTATTTGATCTGCCTGGCATGTGTTAAGCATTTGAGGTTTTAACCCCTGGTTTTAAATATAGTGACCCATTTTGGAATAATTTATAAATTTTAACAGACTTAGGAGTTCATTAAATTTTTTCTAATGTAAGATTGCAGAATTTCTGTAGGTCATCCTGCTTGATAAAGAATCACTGAATGTATTAGTGGGCTAAGGAATTAGAAATCAAATAGCATCCAAAGAGGCAGATTTTATTATATTCCAGTTAAATAGGAAATTGTTGTAAGTAGATACGACAGTGCAACAGATACTAAATGTGAGAGAGAGAGTAGAGAAGCTAGAGGTAGATCTTTGGAATTCTCTACCATTGTAGAGAATTTTCTTACTTTTCTTACATTGTTTTCCTTCTCTGAAAGTCATCTGAAATACGGGGAACTTCTCCCTAAGGAAAACCACATTTTATAGAAAAAGCTCTGGAATTTTCACATCACTAGTTGTCCATGAACCCTAGGTTAAGAATTTCTGTTCTAGCAGGACAAGTACGGTATTTATGAAGTTGTATACATCTATATACACGATTCATTTGGCAAATACTTGAAAACTGTGTGCCAGGGACAGTGACTGGTGCCTAATTTATAATGTTGAGCAAGAGACATTCTCCCCATCCTCATGGAGGTTAAATCTAGTGTGGAAAAGAAATCGTGGGGCACCTGGGTGGCTCAGTCAGTTAAGTGTCTGACTCTTGATCTCCATTCAGGTCTTAATGTCAGGGTCATTAGTTCAAGCTCCATGTTGAGCTCCAAGCCTACTTTTAAAAAAAGGAAATCAGGCAAATATGTATTTACAGTTTATGTTAATGGTATGAAAGAACATGGTGCCATGAAGCTAATTTAAATGAGGGCTAGAGAAAGCTTAAGGAAGTGACATTAAGGCTGAGACGTGCAATTATTAGTGAGGTGACAAGTCGGAATCCATGCTATAGATAACAATAGGTACAAAGATGCTAAGTAGAGAGAGTTTGGGCACATTCAAGGAAATGGAGAAGTCAAAGCCAAGAGCAAATAGAACAGGGAACCCTTTTAGATGTGAAATTGCAGCTTGGAAACTAGAGGGGAGTGCACAACTATGATGAACCATGGCTGAGAAGACAGGACAACTGACTGCAATCTAGTTAATGAATTAAGAAACAGGAAATCCTTGGTGTAAAAGCTGTTTTGCTAGATTGATGGAGACAGAAGCCAGATTTTAGTGTGTTAAAGGGGAGAGGAAGTAGGGATGATGATTGTAGAAACTTCCACATGAAGGGATGGTGCGAGGTAGCTTGGTAGCTAGAGGTTACTGAGTTTCACTCCAAGTAGACAGGGGATTAAGGACTGCCTTGTTTTAGAAAAGAGAAGATGCCGTGGAGCATTTGTGAATGCTGATGGGTAGGATCTAATAGACAGGGAGGCCAGAGGTTCAAAAAGGAAGAGGACTAAGTGGGTAACGTGTGAAAAGCCAGGGATAGATAGGATCACAGAAGCAGATGGGGTACAGATGAAGGCAGATTTGAAGATTTCGTGATAGGGAGATGAAGTTTCCATTTAATAAATTAAAGCATTTAACTTATTTAGAAGTGAGGTTTCTGACCAAGAGTGGTGAGAGGAGGAGGACCAGAGATTTGAGAAGTGAAGGAAGTTGAAATAGTTTTGTGGAAACACATTAAAATTTCTGGACCATCCTGGGGCCTCATTACATTGGGGACCATGGCTTCATAGCGCTATGATTTTCTTCTAGATTTTTTTTTCCTCTAGCCATGTTTTTGCTATACTGTATGAATGATGCATTTGTACATATAGAAGTTTTCTTAGCTACAGGCCTATGTAAAACATATATGAAGACCTGAATGATGCCATAAAAAAATTACTATAAATGAGGTACAAAGATGACAGTTATTAGCCAAAGGAGGCTCAGAAGTTTAGACTGTAATAACCTAGGTCAAATAAGGTACAGTGTTAATATTTTTAAATGTTTTGAAACCTAGAAAAACTGAACAATTTCTGTTTTTTGTAAAGTAGAAAGCAAACTATCCAAATTTGAGCCACATTTTTCATGAAGTCACAGTAGAATGAATTGGTTCTATGAGATACATATTTATAAGAAAGATGCATGGGAATTACAACATTAGGCTCTAAGAAAACTATACTGTAAGCTTCAAGGACAGAGATCTGTTTTTATTCACTGATATAGCCTGAATACCCAAAATGGCACCAGATTCTTTGTTAAGGTATTAGCAGTTAAAAGCTAAATAGTATACTTTAAAACTGATATATATATATATATATCTTGCCATGATTTGTTTCAGAGCGGTTTATGAAGAAATTGATGTTCAACACCAGAAAGGAGCTCAAAATCAGTGACTGTTGAGGTAGACTTCAACTTCTATAACTTACATTTCCCATCCTATAGAATTTCAGTGTAATTGTCACTTTCTGTACTTAGGATTTACATTTTATAAAGGCCATTTGAGTCTGAGCCTTTGGGAGAAACTTGTGTACTAAGATTTTACTCAAATTGTAATGAAATGTAATCTCTGTGAGCTTATTAGCTAAAAATAATCTTTGGAATGTGTAGGTTGGTTTATAGTACAGAAATATTAATATGAACAAAAATAATGATCATTAGAAATGTCTTAGCACTGAAATAGACATTTATCTTTTATGTAAAGTTAATACCTCGTAACTGGTAGAGCCCACTCATTGCTCATCCAGATGTACCTGGATTCTTCCTATTTGCTGAATTAGTCATCCCATTTTACTTACTTTTTTTTTAAGATTTTATTTATTTATTCAAGAGAAAGATGCAGAGGTAGAGGGAGAAGCAGGCTCCTTGAGGGGAGCCTGATGTGGAAGTCGATCCCATTTTATTTACTAATAAATGCATGGCCAGCAGTAATCCATTAATCTTATTCTCCTCACCTCCACCCATGGAAGGTAGTACATTCCCACCTTTCTGCATTAGATTGTGACTCTATTGTTATTATCCATGAATGGGGAAAAAAAAAGGAAAGGATACAGGTTGTCTATATTTTTTTTATTTTAGATGAAAGTGGATGACCAGCTCACTAACTACAAGTGCCAACTTTCTAAAGGTAGACCCTGTGCAGTTTTCAGACCCAGAAGACAAGACCTACCAACACATCAGAACCTTGGTGGAACATTTCTCCTCCGCAGTAATGAAGTTTCACAGAAGAGTACCTGTTCCAGAGGAACATTTTATGCTTCCAGACCACAGCTTAAACTTTATCTCGAAAGAACTTAGCTGTCTCATATTCACTTAAAACTTAAGCAGAAGAAAAATTCATTTACTGAGGCCAACTAGCTTAATGACAGCATCTTATGTTTCACAGGGCTTCCTACCTTTAGAAAAGAAATCCTCACACAGCTGTGATAAGAGTAGTAGATGAAGATTATTTTATTACAAAATAATTCCGAAGACTGAGTGCCTTCATTTAACTAAGTTGAATGTAAAAGTCAATTTGTACTTTTTTATAAATATTACTCATTTAGAATTTGCCTTCATGATTGTAGTTTATATTTCAGGTACCTTAAAGAGGTCACTGGACTCTATAAAGTTGCCTTTAAACATGAATCTTTGTAATACTAAATGATCTTTTTTTCTTCCCCCTTTACTGTAATATTCCTATTTGGAACAAACACTACTGGAAAACATTCAGAATAAATTGTGCATTCATTTATGTCAAAAATTACAATGACAAATTACTATTAAAACAGGTTAATACCTTTTTTTTTTTTTTTTTTTTTTACAGAGTTTGTTCATAGAACTTCTGATGTCAGTAAATCTTCACAATCCCACACTTACATTTTAACATTCAGGGACTTGAACTATCATAGGAAATGCTAGAATCCTAAGAAACATATTTCTCCATTTTATTTCATTTTCATGATGCCAAAATTTCAGAATATAAAGTAGCCCTAGTTACTAAAGGAAAAATAGTCAAATCTGCAATCAGAATGTAATCTCTGGGCAAGCTGTTAGGGCTCAGCAATTCCTCTTCTATTTTGAGCTTTTAAAGTAGGGACTACTCACAATAAAAGAAAATAGTAACTTTTAAAAATAATAAAAGTAGGCAGAAGTTTATGACCTAGAGCCTAAAACAGATAACCATGGGCATAATCAAAATATTCACTGCTACAAGTATGAAGGGCTAATAATCTGTAAGAGGAGCAAGTAGAATTAAACTGAACCATCAAGTCTCTGCCTACGGATTAAAGAAACAGAGCAGTTTCCTTTAATATTATCTAAATTTTATTATCAATATTACTTTTATTATATTCTATGGTTTTGAACAGTCATATATTCTAAATAGGCATGTGGATTCCTTATGATAGAAACCGTTCAATTTTATGTAGGGTAAATTAGCTGATAAAACAGCATTATATAATATTTAAAATAGCTTCACATTACTGTAGAGTATTTCTCCCCTGAGAAGACATCTATAGATTCATGATTTTTCAAAAATCACAAATCTGAATCAGGACTTAGGTGCAGACTTCAATGATAGCCTGGAACCGGCAACTGCTGCCCCTCCTTTGCTTCAAAAAACGTATAAGAAAGAGTGATGAGATCAACATTCACCATTCTTGGATCTTCAGCAAATTCAGGATCAATGTAGAAAAACACTGGCATATCTACTTCCTCTTGTGGATTAAGCCTTTGTTCCTCAAAACAGAAGCACTAGAAGTTATAGAAAAGTATTTGTTTAGTTTCTATAAGAATGGGTGTTAACAATGGTTCATTTCTTGGCTCTAGTAAGCATACAATACTATAAAAAAATATAACTAAATATAATCTAAGTTCTGTGACAGAATGACAGTATCTTTGATTTTTGCTTTAAAACAGACTCAAGGAGTGCCTGAGTGGCTCAGTTGGTTAAGCACCTGCTTTTGGCTTAGGTCATGATTCCAGAGCCCCAAGTGAAACTCGCTGCTTAGTGGGAAGTCTGCTTCTCCCCCTCCTTTTGCCCCTCTCCTTCCCACTCATGCTTGCTCACTCATAAATAAAATCTTTAAATTTTTTTTTTTAAAAACCAGAGACTCAACAAATTTGGAGGAGGGGGGAGGTGCAGAGGCAGTGGGAGAGACAATCTCAAGTGGACTCTCTGACCACAGAGCCAGCTCCCAGGCTGGATCCCATGATCCTGAGCCAAAATCAAGAGTCCAGTGCTTAACTGATTGAGCCACCTTGGTGTCCTGCTCTTCTTCTGATCTTAAGAGCAGACACCCTCATCTCAACTTCTGCATAGCTGTTACAAACAATGGGAAAAAAGTTTGTTTAGGAGAAATGAATTTTCAGAAACTAGTTTCTACTAAACCCTGTAGTAAGTTTAGTACTAAAGTTTGCATATAGAGCTGTACCTGTATTTTATTGAAATACTGTCCAGCTTCAAATGGTACAACATTGTATGTAGAAATTCCAATTACTGGTTTGTCTGTAGGATTCTTAGCTTTATAAAACGCCAGTGCAGTCTCTCCTGGTACTACCTGTTTTAAGGAAATATACATTATCAATACTTTAAATCTTACAGCTCCTAAATTAGTCATATTATTTTCCCTACATAAGTCATTTTTCCTATTACACCACAATACTTTACCTAAACTAATGTTGAGGGTCAGCAAAATAAATTGTGAATATTACCCATGAATATCTGCAGACATTTCCATCTGCAATTTTACTTGCAAATGTCAGTGGAACCAGTGCTCTATTCATAATTGTGGATTGTCCTCTTGTATATCTGAAGTATTCAAGCAATATAATATGCATTAAATTATTTAAAATGTCCAAGGACAGCCAAGCCTATCATAGCCCAAGCCTCACTTAACACTTATACTTCAATATCATATGATTGACATAAAGATTCTAAGAGGTTACCAACTAGAATAAACTTAGAATAAAACTGAATAGAACTTTTGAAAGAACAGATTTTTAAAACTTGCAAGGCTTTAAAAATATAGATTTCCAAAGGATCCAGTCATTTGTACCAATTTAGTCACTTATATCTTGTATACTACTGTATGATTAGAATATTCAAAATTATTAACCTATAAAACCCTCAATCATTGAAGAGATTCACTTATGTTTACTAACCTGGGTGGACACCAATATTTATAAGGGTGTTCCAACAAGGGTCACAATGAAGCTTTTCTGGCTATTCCCCAGCTCATAATTTCAATTAAATCCTCTAAGATTCCAATTAAGATTTTAGTAAATTTTTAAGGTATACCTTTTCTGAAGTAGAACATGACTATTTAATATGATTATTTCAAAGCTTTTTTTTTTTTTTTAAAGATTTTATTTATTCATAAGAGAGAGGCAGAAACACAGGCAGAGGGAGAAGTAGACTCCATGCAGGGAGCCCTACATGGGACTCGATCCCGGGTCTCCAAGATCAGGCCCTGGGCTGAAGGTGGCACTAAACTGCTGAGCCACGCGGGCTGCCCACTTCAAAGCTTCTCAATTATTATTATTTTTTTTTTTTTGAGAAAGGGATACTTGTGATATAAATCAGTAAACAACTATTCATTATAGCCAATGATTTTCAACTTTTCCCCCTTATCTATACCTGAAAGTCAACTACATACCAACAGAGAGTGAACTCTTAAAATGACTCTAATAAGAACAGATGACATTTTCCATTGTTTCAAACTGACTTTTACTACAATATCATATAACTTAAAGTATATTGCTACATTAGGTATCACAGTCAAAAATAGTCTGTGAGTAATAAAAGACATAGCAATAGAGTCTCAGTATTTTGAGAGTAAGTTTACATGAGTATTTCCTAAATTATGAAACAGTTTAAGAGACGGAATTTTTAAAATGCAAAAAATAATCTTTTAATAACTACTTTATCACTTACATATATTTCTGTTTGCTGAGGTCTAAAATTCCACTGGAGACTTGCATGCACATCTGCATTAAAGGTGACTTTAATAATTCGATCCTTAACAGGCACCATGTTTTCAATCTGGTCTGATGCATGACCTGCTACTGCTGACCCTCCAAGACCAGTAGTCTAGGTATTAAAGATATTAAGAATATTACAGGATAATATGTCAATACTTTCAGGTGATGATTTATTCGATAAAAACAAATCTTAAAAACAGTAATCTAGTAGAAATCAAGTTTTTATACTGACACTGACCATCTCCTATGAATGTGTCAATGGTTTGACCACCTTTGTAGTGTCAAGGGCCTATGTCTGTTAGAATGACTTCTATTTCTTCAGTAATCACTTGGATTACCAAATGAGTCACTTGGGAGAAAGAGACTCCCCAGTGATAATATATAGCTCAGAACTTTAGCTTAACTTTCCATTAAACATATTTCTACTTACTGTGTTTCATATAAACTATTAGTCATTAATAGAGGTAAAAATTACCCACAACTCTATCATTTCAATGAAACTAATTAATTCCATTATCTACGGTCCTGTCTGATCCTTTTCCACATCATAACTTTTATAACATACATTAGTTTGTAGTTTCACTTCTGTATTCTGCTTTTCTCAAGCATCATTAAGTGTTTTTCCATGTTGGTAAATGATTTTGTAATTTTTTTTTCTGTTCTTTAGTTCAGCTTTTATACATTATCAGTTAATGGGAAAAACTGATCCCTTTGGCAACTGAGTCAACTAATCACAAGACATCAGGGTAATCTGTATCTGATATTTCTTGCCTATCTTCACTGGCATTAATTATCTCATTATCAGAGATGTTTAGAAAAAAAATCCTTACTTCCAGGGTCATCATTCTTCTGATGCTTGAGGTTGCCAGAACTCTGGTCTCCGGATAATTAATCTGTTACTATACTAGGAGAAAAATACCAAATTTGAGGCTAGGGGAAGACTCCCAGCAATATGTAGTATCACTATCTTCTATTTATTACGCAAGTCAATTAACTGCACTCAACTGCCATGCAACATTACTGAATTACTTTATAAACCTACAAACTGCATTAGATGGCAAGCCTTTACTTATCCTTGTTTAGTAAATAAATTCTTCTGCCCGAGAGAGCTATAATGCTTAAGTTTTAAGATGTAACTCCTGAAGAATGTGAGTCACTTGATTAAAGATTCCTGAATGTATTCTGACAGTCTTTGAATTTGCAAATTTGATAGAGAAATTAACAGAAAGGGGCAATGAAAATATGTCCTGGGCTCTAGTCTAGTTCTGCTACTAAGTTGAATAAATCTTACTTTGGGGCAGGGGGCTACATTTTCCCATACTCATGTGAGGTCACTGTATTAAATCAATTATGTAATTCCTTATTTTTGGCTCTGAAGTTCTGTGATTCTAAAAGTGAAAGGGATGCTCTTTTGGAAATGTCCCTATGTAATATCCAACTTGATTTAAGATTACAAATCAGAATTTTTTTTATCCTGCCCTGTATTTGCACACACATGTACAAAATATTGTCATTCACTTCAGTGTGAAGCAGAGTTTCTCTGGCACTAAGGGCATTTTGGATTGGATAATTCTTTAGGTTTTTCTGGGGGTCTTTGGTGGAGAGAGGGGGGAGTGTCTGTCCTGTGCAGTGTCGTATGTTTAGCAGCATCCCTAGTCTGCCCAGTAGGGTATCAGTAGCATCCTCCCTGATCACTTCCCAGGTCGTGACAACCAAAAATGTCTTCAGACTTTGCTGAATTCTCCCTGAAGAATAAAAGTGAACCCCTCTTCCTATGGTTTGCAGAGATTTATATTTGATATTTTGGATTCAGTCTGGTTCATTGATTTAACCAACTGCTAGTTTGGGGATTCATGCTAGGTCCAGGCTGCCCTCTGATGCAAACTAATTCACATTCTGCACTCATTCTCCGGAATCAAGCTGCTGCATGCCTCATAAATGCTAATATTAAAAGACTGAAAAAAGTCTTTTTGACTTCTCTTTTGGTTATTACGGAAAACAATGGCAAGTTAATCACCAAAAGGAGAGAAGCCAGCCAGTAAGCCAGGCATTAACAATACCGGCAGGAAAAAAGCAGTTAACCTGTGATTGCCAACTTCACTACACATTGGGATCACCTGAGTAATCTTTAAAAAATTACTAATGCCTGGCTCCCACTCCCAAGACATTCTGATTTAACTGCTTAGGGACTGTGACCTGGATGTCGGGATTTTTAAAAGTTCTCCAGATGAGTTCCTCTCATCAAAACGAAGAGTTGGGAGAACCACTTACGAAATACTTAGTGAATGAAATACTTAGGTTTTTTTGAACAAACTCCTGGCCCCTTCTCAGAACTCCTAACCAGAGTCTCTGGTGTTAAGGGAGCCCTAACGGGTTTATTAAAGCAGCTCCACTAGCGAACGGTAACGCTTAGAGAAAGCAGCAAAATCTCCACTTTTAGAATGAAGGAGAACCAATGCGACATAATGTCTGCCTTTGTTTATGGTCGTCAAATATTATTGTGCACCGAACCGAAATCCCCTCAGGGACTTATTAAGTCACGGAATGCCGGGCCCCTCCCCCAGAGTTTCTGATTCAGCGGCTCTGTGGAGTTTTTCACCCAACACGGTGCACTCAAGTTCCCAGGTGATGGGACGCTGGTCCTCCGCAGGAACCACACCTGAGGAACAAACGCATTGGGGTTTCTGCTCGAAAGGGGAGCCTTGGGTAGTAAGCACGTCGCGGTCAGGGCTTAACAGTGGAGGGAAGCCCCAAACGCCGGACTCGTGCTTCTGTGTGGGGATTAAACCGATCTGCAAGCATAGCCCCCACGTTTCCAGGGTTACCCCTCGCACCTACACCGTACACGCTTCACAGAACGAAGGTACCGATGCAGTGTACGTTCCAGGAGCAAACACGTGTGTGAAGGGGCAGAGGCCAAGGCGCACGGCTGGAGGGTCTCACCCCGCAGGGAGGTCGGTAGAAGCACGCTCGCCGCAGGGCCTTAGCTTCTACTTGGAGCGTTACCACTAACTCCTGGTAAGCGCCGGCAAGTACTTGCTACAGCCCGTTTCCTCTCAGGTAGCGGCTAACGTCAGGCGTCCCGTCCGACAGGACGCGGAGGCGCGACCGCCGTCCCTCCGGGAGGCAGCGCCGGCCCCTACCTGGCAATACAGCCGATAAAGGGGTACAGCGGCGTAGGACGCTCCCAGCATGCCCACGGCGGCCGCGGCCACGTACGTGAGCACCGTCTTGTTCCGACGCCGCCAGTCCTCCTCCTGCGCGCGAGTGAAAGGGTTCGTGCTCTTCGGCCGCCGCGGCGGGGGCTGCAGCGCCAGCTCCGGGGCCGGGCTCGGGCGCCTCCAGGTCCCGAGGCGCCTCAGCGCCGTCTCAGCACCTCCTGCCCCACTCGTTCCCGGCCTGAGACGGGGCACTACCCTCTCCGCGGCCCTGGCCGCGAAGCCACGGTGGCTCCAGCGCCAGCCACAGAAGGCAACGGGTCTCCACGGGGGACGCCAGAGCCCTCCCATAGCGCCCGGGGGGGGAGAGAGCTCCCGGAGTCGGGGACGAGACGGCAGATCTCGCGAGGCCTGCGCGGTCTCGCGACATCTGGGGTGAGCTTGCGGCTGCCGTGGCTACAGGGCTCCTCAGGTGGCGGCGCCTGCGGTCGCGCTACGGAGGCCCGGTTGCCGGATTACGGGTAAGTTCGCGTTTTGCTTCATGACTTTCCTCCCGCTTTGCTTCCCTCCGGCGCCTTATACTAGCTTACTCTGAGGGAAACGCCATGCGCTCCGCGGGGGTGCAAACGCCTCATCGTTTGGGCTCGTATCTCTGAACTTCCTAAACTCCACCATCCTTTGTTTCGACCTAGCGGCCCTCAGCCGCCGGCCCGCTGCTTACTGCCCTGGACTTGAGCTCAGGGACCACCTCTTCCAGGAAGCCTGCCTGGTGTTCACCACAGCGCACAACAGCACTCACACACGTGTGCGTTTCCTCAGCCCCTGGGAATCGGCTTCCGCTTCTCTTCGGATGCCCTCTAACCACTTGTCCGGTGAAAACGACCAGTCCTGGAGCAGAGAGACGTTGTCAAACGAGTTTGTCCAGAGGAGAGTGACCAAGACAGGAACATACTTTAAGGCAGGATTGAAAGAAATGGGGGATGTTCATCGTGGAAGAGAACCCTGTCGGGGATGTACTACCTCTTCTTCGCTTGAGCCAGAGGACACACTAGGACCTGAGGGGAGAGGCAGCACAGCCTACTTTGCTGTAATGAAAGGAAAAAGCTTTCTAGGAACTATAAAGGAGCTGATGAAAGCCCCCATTCTGAGGTTTGGCAGCTCGGGGGTGATGCCTGCATCCCACTATGGCCTTCTGTCCTTAGGCCAGTTATTCCATCTCTCTCAGTCCTGGTGGCCTTGTTAATAAAACGGAAATCATAAGAGTAAACGACAATATGCATATCAAGTGATTTTCATTGTGCCCGAGACCTAGGAAAGCTAGTAAACGTGAGGCTGCCTTTCTTGTGTGGGGGTGTTATGGTTTTTTTTTTTTTTTAGATTTATTTTATTCATGAGAGACACAGACAGAAAGAGCAGCAGAGACACAAGCAGGCTCCCCGTGGGGAGCCCGAGGCAGGACTCGATCCCAGGACTCTGCGGTCACCACCTGAGCCAAAGGCAGACAGACGGTCAACCACTGAGCCACCCAGGCGTCCCATCACACTCTCTTTCTAATGACTGGTGCAGGTATAATTATTCCCACTTTATGGATGACACATATAAATAACATTTAATCTAAAAAAATTTTATTTATTGCACTTTTCCACAAGCCAGACCTTGTTCAAACTTACTGAGGCTACCGCACAGAGAAAAGCAAACACAATCCCTTCTCTAAGGAAGTGTACTTTTTACTGAGGGATTCTGGAGATAATCAAGTAACAGATATATAAATGAGGGAATTTCAGATAACAGTACAGTGAGACAATAGAAGAGTGTGATTGGGAATAATAATGAGAAGGGTTAGTGAAGTCTTTCTGAAGGTGTGACATTTGAGCCTAGTCCTGAATGATGATAAGGAACCTACCTATACGGTGACAATTCCAAACCATACAGAGTCCCAGAGGCAAGTAAGATCTAGATAGCATTGAAGAATAAAAAACAAGGCCACTGTGTTCCTGGCATAGAGAATAGGGAGGAAAGTAGTAGGAAATAAGGTCAAAACAGGTAGGTTAGGGGCCAGATAATACAGACCATTTTAAGCCACATCTAAAGGTTTGGATTTTATTCTGAAAGTAATAGGAAACTACTACAGAGTTTAGGTTGAAGTATACAGGTGATATGGTCTGATCCCACATTTTTTTTTAAAAGATTTTATTCATTTATTCATGAGAGACACAAAGAGAGGCAGAGGGAGAATCAGGCTCCCTGCAGGAAGCCCGATGTAGGACTCGATCCCAGGACCCTGGGATCACACCCTGAGCTAAAGGTAGACGCTCATCCGCTGAGCCACCCAGGCATCCCTGATTCACTTTTTGTTTTAAAGGGTTTTGTTTATTTATTTGACAGAGGGCCAGAGAATACAAGCAGGGAGAGGAAGAAGCAGGCTTCCCGCTAAGCAGGGAGCCCAACGTGGGTCTCCGTCCCAGGACCCTGGGATCATGACCTGAGCCAAAGGCAGACACTCAAGCACTAAGCCACCCAGGCCCTAATTCACATTTTTTTAAAAGCTTTTATTTATTCATTAGAGACACAGAGAGAAGCAGAGATACAGGCAGAGGGAGAAGCAGGCTCCCTTGCATGAAGCCCAACATGGGTCTCTGTCCCAAGACCCAGGGATCACGACCTGAGCCAAAGGCAGATGGTCAACAACTGAGCCACCCAGGTGCCTCCTGATTCACATTTTTTAAAAGACCTTGGTTGTGTTGTGTAGAATACATTAAAGGGAAGGGGGCAAAAACGGAAGTAGAGCAGTTAGGAGGCAATTGAGGTGAGTAATGATGGTCACCTTGAGTGAATATGAGTAATTATTAACTTGTTGTCACAGGGCCAGAAAATTGCAAAGCCAAAAATATCTTCTGAATCTTTCCTACTTTGGCACAAAAACTTGAAAATGCTATGATTCTACGAATTTATTTGTATTGTTTTGTGTTTGAAAATCTTTTTCATCTACCTTAGTTCTTATACCAGATTATCAGCTTTTTCAGGATAAGACCTGTCATATATTAAGTTTCTTACAGCATAGACTCAAACCTCATGCAAACATAAATGTCACTGAAACCAACAATACATTCCCTTAGCCATTTTTTTCCTCCAGGCCCCCAATACGTAGCAACAGATAGCCATATAAATACATCAGTAATAGTGTCTTTGTCTTGGGATCTGTTATTTTGTTTTGTAATTTCAAATGAAACTATTCCTTTCCAAGGTGCAATAATCTTTTTTTTTTTTTTTTAAGATTTTATTTATTTATTCATGATAGACAGAGAGAAAGGCAGAGACACAGGCAGAGGGAGAAGCAGGCTCCATGCCGGGAGCCCAACATGGGACTTGTTCCCGGGACTCCAGGATCGCGCCCTAGGCCAAAGGCAGGCGCTAAATCGCTGAGCCACCCAGGGATCCTCCCAAGGTGCAATAGTCTTGATAGCGGTAAAATGGTCTTAGCTATAGTTCTCATGAGTCTGGGTGTGCTTGTAATATTGCATACATCATTATGATAACTAATGCTAACCCATGAGTTTGACCATGAATGGAGGAGCACCTCAGGGCAAGGTTATTATCTGTTCTGCAGGTAGAGGTATTGATTACAAACTTAAAATATTAAGGACTGGACTGACATTTCAGACTTAGCACCTTTAATCTGTAATATCATTTTTTAGAAGTAAACCTTGCGAACCCTTTCTAGTTAGCTTTGATCATGTCCAATTTTATATAATAGGTAAAATTTGTTGTTATACAAGCCATTTGGGGAGATGGGGGTGAGCAAAATGGGTGAAGATGGGAAAAATGGGGGAAAACAGAAACCATTGATAGTCACACATTTTCTTATCTGATTATTGGTTTTCAAGCTTTATGAAGACTTAAAGATTATAAAGATGAATCGTTTTAAAAATTTGGCTTGTAATTCCATTTTTGAGTGTTTTTAATGCATAATATAACTTGAGGAAACTGCTACTTAAATCTTATCATGTTAGTCCCTGAGCTGCATTTCTCAGCTATTTGCCTAATAAAACTACTAGATCCATTTGGCAGTGAAACATCTAGCAATTATTCCAACAGTACTAAAACTGTTTATTTAGCTGCTATTTATTATAATAATCTCCTCATCCCTAAACAAGAAAGAGTAATGCATCTCAATAAATATTAAGAACAAGTGAATTGTAGTTCATTTGAGAATAAGCTGGGCAATCACAGTTTTCAGTGATTGCACTGATGGCATGAAGTTGTCTCAGTAAGTCTTGATCTCCTAGTTTCTTATTTCCTGGCAACTTCCTTTAAGTCACATATTTGAGGAGCTACTCCATTTAAAAGATCTTCAATAAGTTTATATATTTGACAGACCAGGTGAAATGAAAACAAGTCATTCATCCGTAGAGGGCCTTTTTAAAAAATGTTTATCAGGATCAGGGCCAGCTTCGTGGATAGATGACCCATGCAGTCAATAAGAGCCTGTTTTTTAAAGGGCCCTTTCAGCCCTGGTGGCTCAGCGGTTTAGCGCCGCCTTCAGCCCAGGGCGTGATCCTGGAGACCTGGGATCGAGTCCCATGTTGGTTCCCTGCATGGAGCCCTCCCTCTGCCTGTGTCTCTCTGTCTGTCTGTCTGTCTCTCTCTCTCTGTGTTTCTCATGAATAAATAAATAAAATCTTAAAAAATAAATAAATAAAAATAAAGGGCCTTTTGCCCCAAATAGACGGAATGACATTTCAGCATAATTTGGGCTAAAGCCATGTCAGCCTTCCTGGGATAAGCAGAGTTAAAAGCAGAGGCAAAAAACTGGGAAAAATGCAAAAGCAGAGAACCCAATCTCAGGAAGTAAAAGCGAAGAGATGAGGCAAAAGGAAAATTTAGGTCTCCTGAGAATAGTCAGGATCTATGAAATAACATCAAGCAAAATTCCAAGCTCCTTAACATGCCCCATAAGACCCTAGGTCATCTAGACTCTGTTTGCTTTTTGAACTTCATCTGCTGTTTCTCTCTCTCCCCACATTCACCATGTTCTAGCCGTACTTCTTTGTGTCTGTAAATACCCCCAATTTTTTTTTGCTGCCTCAACACCTTTTCTCTGCCTGGAATACTTTGTCTCCCAGTTTTTTTCCTGGCTGACCTATTGTTTGGATCTTAGCTGGAACACCACTACCCAATCTAAATCAGCCCGCGTCTGTCCAAGTTACATTGGTGTATATGAAATCCAGTTTGTTTGTTTCCTTTTTTATTATTATTTTGCTCTCAACACTAGAATGTAAATGCCATAAGAGCAGGGACCTTGGCTTGTTCCCCACATTATCACAAGCACATAGCTTCGTGTGCATGGTTGTACTGAGTAAATGATTGGGGAATGAGTGCAGGAATGAAAGCAAACAGAAGGCAGTCGGTAGTGTAAGGAAACTTTTGAGAGCAGTGAGCTGTTGCTCTGATGAAGATCTCCTGTTTGAGATTAGAACTCCTTTCAAGCAGTTTTCCAGTATTTTCCACAGGGTTGGTCTGTGTGTTCCAGGCAGTTGCTATGTGTCCACCCCCAAGGCAAATGAGCAGCATTCCTGAACTGCTTAGATTCTTTTTTTTTTTTTTTTTTTTTTTTTTTTGCTTAGATTCTTAAGAAAAAATTCATTAGCAGTAGGAATATTGCCTTTCGGTACAAAATAAAGAAGATAGATTGCCTTTGACTGATACTTTATATCTTAATCTCTTAAAACTTTCATGTTATTTCTTAAAAGATCAGTTAAGTAGTAAAGTCAAGCCCAGGGAAGGAAGCCATTCCTGATTATATGACCCTAGGATTATTTAAATACTAATACTGTCTCAAAGAATCTGTGCTGTGATAAGGTATAAGACATGTTGCCACAGTTTCTAAACACTTTGTTTTGTGTCTTCAAGTATAATGCTGAATCTATAGGTCTAACTTTACAACAAGAAATATTTAATTGTTTTCATATTTTAATATAGCAGTTCTAGTTGATCTATAAATAGTAAGCATTTCCAACTTGTCTGTCACAGAATCCAAACAGATTATTTATTAGGTAACCAGCACTATCATTCCCACCTTAATGTAAAATTTTTCCTGTGCAAGTCCTTTTTTTCCTCCCTTCCAGTTCCTTCCAAATGACTTGACTACTGGCTACCCTATACCACTCATGGACCAGACTGTGTCTTTGAGGTGCATGGACATTTTATAAGGAAAGTCCTCCCCTCAAAAAACTCTGAGGAGCTTGTAGTTCTGTAAGCCAGGAACAGAATTTTTTTTATTGATAGAACCAAGGAACCTTTAAAAATCACCTGATGAATGATCTTGTCATTCTACATACGGAGAAACTGGGGAGCAGAATCGTTCAGTGACCACTCCAAGTCCTGTGGCTAGTGGACAGCACACATGGAACTCAAACCCAGGTATCTTAACTTCTAGACAAGTGCTCATCCCAGTGCAATGCCCTTGTAAAAATAAAACGTGTGGCAAAGAGAATTCCAAAGTGTTTCTTTTTAAATAGGCTAGAGATGATTAATATGAGAGGAAATTTACATTAAGTACTATTTGTACTGTGAGTTTCTTTGCTATAAGTCTTCTTTTTAAACTCTAGGAGAGAAAAAGTGTCTGTTTTTACTGCTTGCCAATTTGCTTACAAAGGATTAGTTATAAGAAATTATTATTTTTTAAAGATTTTATTTTTTCATGAGAGACACAGAACGAGAGAGGCAGAGACATAGGCAGAGGGAGAAGCCCTGATCCGAAGGCAGATGCTGAACTGCTGAACTACCCAGGCATCCCTATAAGAAATATTTAAAGGGTATAGCCAGTTTTCTCTGGTAAATACCAGGTCTATGTTATTTTTATTTTCTCTTTCGCTTTGCAACATTTGCTGATACTTTAGCAAATGGAGATAAAAAAAGAGAATGACATAAAGGGAAATTACATCAAAGGAGACAGAACCAGAAGGGGCTAATCTATCTTCTCTCTTTTCTTTTCTTTTCTTTTCTTTTCTTTTCTTTTCTTTCTTTTCTTTCTTTTCTTTTCTGAGAGGGGAAGACAGAAATGGGTATGGGGGGTGGGCAGAAGGAGAGGGAGAAAGAGAATCTTAGGCTGCATGCCTAGCGTGGTGATGGTGGTGGTGGTGATGATGATGATGATAAGAAGAAAGGAAGAAGATGATGATGATGATGGTGAAGGTGAAGGTGAAGGGACCATTTCAGTGTAAAGTAGTAAGCCCATACATCTCTCCTTTATTGCCACACCTTGTCCTTCTTCCCTTTACTTCTAGTTTCTTTTCACTTTAGAAAAACAACTAAATGGCATAGAGTTCCTGGACTACACAACTTGTTGAATACTTTGAAGTAAATAATAGATATTTTAAAGACATTAAATAAACAACAAAGAGATTAAAATACCTAGGTATTAAATAAGCAAAGTGTGAGACCCATATGAGACCCCTTGGAAACACTACAGAAGGCCACAAAAGAAGATTTGAAGAAATGGAAAGACATACCAGTTCTTGGGTAGCAGGACTCAACCATATAGATACTTCCTCAATTATATAGTACTTCCTCAATTATAAATTTAACATGATTCCCCAAAAGTTGGCATAATTTTGTTTTGTTTTGTAAACAGAATGAGATTTTGAAGTTAATATGTAAAAATTACCAAAAATAGCCAGGAAAACTTGATTAACAAAAGAAGTAATGAGGGAGTGTTGGATTTACTATGTACAAAACATAAAGCCTCATCATTAAGATAGACTAACCAGTGGGCCAGAATAAAAAGCACAGAAGTAGGCTCAAATATTTATGAGATGGATTACTTATAGTAATGTTGTTGAGGCAACTGAGTGATATTCTTGGGAGAAAATAAAAGAGTTGGATCTATACCTTATACTGTACAATAGGATGGATTCCAAATGGATCAAAGATTTTTAAATAAGACTATAAAAATACTGGAAGAAAATACAAGAGAGTTCTTGATAACCTTGCAGTGTATAAGGACTTACATTTGACTTAAAACCCACAAGTCATGGAAGATTGATAAATTCCACAGGCCTTTGTATAACGACAATAACAACAAAATCCATAACTAAGAATAAAGGAGGAAAAATATATTTACATTTCTTAATGCAGACAGAGGAGATAGTCTCCCTGGGAAAAAAAGAACTCCTAAAACCTAGATGGAAAAAAGTTAACCACAAAAAAAAAAAATTGGCAAAAGATATAAAAATAAAGTTCACATAAAAGGAGACACTAAATGGTTCTTAAAACATAAAAACAAATGTTCATCCTCATCAATCTTAAGATCTTAAGATACTGGGCAGCCCAGGTGGCTCAGCGGTTTAGTGCCAGCTTCAGCCCAGGGTGTGATCCTGGAGACCCGGGGTCAAGTCCCACGTCGGGCTCCCTGCATGGAACCTGCTTCTCCCTCTGCCTGTGTCTCTGCCTCTCTCTGTGTGTCTCTCATGAATAAATAAATAAAATCTTAAAAAAAAAATCTTAAGATACTATTTTCATCAATAAGATTGTCAAAAATCCAGAAGTTATATAATACACCATGTTAATGAGAACATGGAGTATCAGGCACTATTATTGGATAGGTGGTAAATTAGGGCAATTGATGATTGAGGGCAGTTTGGCAATTTCTATCAAATTATCAAGTGAAAAAAATCAAGTGTATATAAATGCTGATCTATTTTTGTGAATTTGTCATACAGATAAATTTGCACACATGTGATGTGACCCATATGTAGGGTTTTCATTGCAGCATGTTTATAATAGCAAAATATGTGAAACAATTTAAGTATCTATCAATAAGGGAATAAATAAATATGAGAATAAATTCCATAAAATGGAATGCCATGCAGCTATGAAAAATTTAAAAAAATTAGGGAGGACCCTGGATGGCTCCATCAATTAAGTATCCAACTCTTGATTTCAGCTCAGGTTGTGATCTCAGGGTTGTGAACTTGAGCCCTACATCAGGCTCCACACTGGGCACGGAGCCTGCTTAAGATTCTTCCTCTCCCTCTCTTAAAAAAAAAAAAAAAGGATGCTATGTAAAAATGGAAATAATTCCAGGTTCTACATTAATTTATAAAAACGAGATTGCACAGCTGTGCTTACAGTTTACAGGACTACTGCATACACCAGAGGACCTGTTTACATCATGTATATGACCCATACCCTCAGGGATTATACAGTGCACAACATGAACAGCTGGATGCTTTCTGTGCATTGTACCTCCTTTCTTAGTCGAAACAAAAGCAAAGGAAACAATATTCATATTTGTCTATGCATAAAGGAACTAAAAGTATTCACAAGAAACAAAAACAGGGGTACTTAAGTATGTGGAAATAAGTTTGAAGATAGGATAGATATATACATCCATTGCATAGATCTCATTGTAATGTATTAGCAATTTTTAAAAACTAAAAAACATACTATTATCAATAGTATGAATATTCATTCAATATTATAATTTCATCAAGTTAATATTTACCATCTTTTCTGCCAGATGTTTTTATCCCTTTTTCTCTATTTTTGATCTAGTAAAAAGAACTAGTTTTAGAAAGTATTGAATGTAATCTCTTTGGGAATATAAATTAAGTCTATTCAAACTTATGCATTGTAGGCAGATTTTTTTTATCTAATGAAATTTCTATATATAATTTAAACTGTTTTCATCAAAGTAAAGCTCTCATTTGTTTTCTGAAATAGACTTATTTTATAAAACAAGATTTTTTCCCCCAGGGTTCCACTTTCTCTGTTGTTGCTGACCTCACATTTTTCTCTTATGAGTCACTAAACTAGAAAAACAATATATTTTTCTTGAATTGGCATATTTTTTTTTTGTGTGTGTGAAACTTCTGTGTCATTCATTAATAATGTGAAGTTGTGGGTGTGTGTGTTTGTAACATTACAGAACTGTTGGTTGGGCGGCTTGCTAGCTTCTGTAAAGGAAGGAGTAGAGAATAAAAAGGGAAGGAAAAGGCATTTTATGAAATTTAAGGCTTAAGGATATGATAATGGATACCTGTTCATTAAAAAAAAAAAAAGAAAGAAAGCCTGCTATTTGGTGGATAAAACTAAACCCATTTCTGTTAGTTTAATCAACAGTATCATCTCATATAGACAGCATATTAGTACTTTTAAGACTGTCACCCTATATTTTCAGAAAATGAAGTTTTTCTACATAAATCAGCTTCCCCAGCATGCTGTAGTGAAAAAAGGTTGGGTTTGGAGCTAGAGAGAATTAGGTTCACATTCTACTTTAACACTGTGTAGCCTTGTGGTCACAGTTTCTCCGTGACAAGGTTTTCATTTATGTAAATATAAATATGTAATTATACCTGCCTTGTGGGGCTCCTTTGAGGGAAGTTAAAATCCTCATTTGGCCACATTGGTGCTTAGTAATGATTCTGTTCTGGGTGGAGTGGCCTTCCTCCATGCTCCCCCAGCCCCCTGTGCACACACTGTCAGAGCACTTAGCACCCTCCTGATGTCTATTGCAGCACTTAGGATACTGTCAGGCATGTTAAGTGAATGAAATAATTTAAACACTTAAATTTCATTTCAATACTTTAAAATAGAAATATTTTTAAATGCCTTGTTAAGTTTGACATTATATGAAATCTGTTTTTACATTTTAGCCACAATATATCCATTAGACAAGGGTATGTTTCATCACTTGGGGAACTCTGTGTCCCTTTAGGACAAATCACCACTAGATGGTGATCACCACTAGGCTGGGATCTTATTCGCTTTGGCGTCATTTCTCTGCTGGTTTTAATCTGCATGCTTCCCATGCTTCTGCCACAGGGACTGTGAAAGTCGAAGCAGGATTTTAACATTCAGGCCAGTGGAACAACACTATGTTAGGTTCCCAGAAGGTGGTTGGCTCTTTCTTTAAGGCCTATTCAAGTTATTTACAGCAGAATGTGTGGTTTCTCCCTCATTCAATGGTTAGAGAAAAGCTGACATAATCACCTTGATTTTAGTTCTCTGCCTCAGTTTTGCTCTCCCTGGAATTTTGGTTTTCTGAGTCCTTAGCCTCTCTGGAATTCTGCAAGAAGAGTTCCTCCTGAATCTCCCTCCAGCTGTTTCTGAGGCCAGAATTTTGCTTTGAATCAGTTACTGGTATGCAGAAATTTCCCCTCAGCAACTCAGAGATATATAGCATGCCATCCCTGTTCACCCCAGTACACAATACACATGTTCCCATGTTCTCTATGTGGGCTCAGACTCACAAATGTTTAAGAAGTCAGGGTACCTGGGTGGCTCTGTCAGTTAAACATCTAACTCCTGATTTTGGTTCAGGTCATGATCTCAGTATTGTGAGATAGAGCTCCCCGACAGTCTCTGCAAGGCATGGAGCCTGCTTAAGATTATCTCCCTCCCACTCCCCCTCACCCAGCTTGCATGTGCATTCTCTTTCTCAAAAAAAAAAAAAAAAAAAGGAAACAAAGAAAAAGAAAAAAAAAATGGAAGCCTTGCCCTAGTTTCAGCTTCTTAGGTCCTTTATCAGTTATCATCTCACCATCTATTTTTTGTCCTCTAGCAATTTGTCAAAACATTTTATCTGATGGCTCTTCTCCCATTTATTCATGAACATTATGAGTTTATACTCTTATAAAGTGGCCTCTTTGAAGGGAAGGAAGATACATGCCAAGGTCAAGCTTCTACATTTTCTACATTTTTTTTTCTTTAGAGAATTTTTTTTTTAAAGATTTTATTTATTTATTCATGAGAGACACAGAGAGAGAGAGACAGAGACACAGGCAGAGGGAGAAGCAGGCTCCGTGCAGGGAGCCTGATGCGGGACTTGATCCCAGGACCTGGGATCATGCCCTGAGCCAAAGGCAGATGCTCAACTACTGAGCCACCAGGTGCCCCTCTTTAGAGAATTTTAGTTTTAAAAATGTATCAAAGTATACTTGACACACAACGTTACCTTAGTTTCATGTGTACAACATAGAGATTCAACAACTGTACATGATGCTGTGCTCACCACAAGTGTAGCCACCACCTGTCACCACACAACACTATTATGATATCATTGACTATATTCCCTATGCTGTACTTTTCATCCCTGTGACTTATTCTGTAACTGGAAGCCTGTACCTCCAACTCCCCTTCACCTGTTTCTTCCATCCTCCCAGCTCCTTTCCATTCTGACAACTTTAAATGAAAATCAGATTTTTAAAAATTTAGCTTAAGAGATTATATTGAGAGAAAGCATACATATGTGCAAGTTAGGGGAGGGGCAGAAAGGGAAAGAATCTTAAGTAGATTCCTTGCCCAGCAAGGAGCCCCACGTGGGGCTCCATCTCATGCCCCTGAGATCATGACCTGAGGTGAAATCAAGACAAGGGAGCCACCCAGGTGCCCTTAGATATAGTTAATTTATAACAAACAGTACATATTTATAGTGAGAGAATTTGGTAAATTTTGATATGTGTATGTATTTGTAAAACCATCACTACAGTCAAGGTAGTGATTGTACTATGAAGAAACTAAGGCTTCGAGAAGCCTACAAACTCAAATTGGCACCCAGGTGTCTGTGATGCCAAGATCCATGCTCAAGGCTCCGAAGTCTGAGTGCTAGTTAGAAAAACAACCACTGACTGTTTCTCATTTGTGTGAGGAAAGCACACAGTTTCTGAATCTAGCTATTCATTTCCTTAATAAGAAGGTTGTGCTAAATATTCTTAGTGTCTTTTAAGTTTCTGTACTTTATCCACATTTCTTCTGAAGAGATGATAAAGCTCTATTCAAATACAACTTTAATTAAATGAAACTGCACCTTTCTCTTTAATTTTCACAGAAGAGCTATATGAGACATTAAAATCATATGTATTTTTTTTTCTTTTCATAGGAAAGTATTTAAGAAGCTTGTGGATTAATATGAATCAAAGTAATATAAGATCTGCAGGAAGCCCCTCAAAATAGCTGGTAAGATGATAGGAATTTGTTTTTTTCAACAGTGTATTGTATAATTATTTTATAGACATTCTGCCTATAAACTTTCTAGCCTTGTGATTACAAAAGATATTTGTCACACTTTCATTAGTATGTGATTTTTATTTTTATTATTATTTTTTTAAGATTTCATTTATTTATTTGACAGAAAGAGAGAGAGGGACAAGCTAGGGAGCAGTTGAGGGAGAGGGAGAAGCAGGCCCCTCCTCTGAGAGCAGGGAGCCTGATGAGGGGCTCAATTCCAGAACCGTGGGATCATGACCTGAGCTGAAGGCAGATGCTTAACTGACTGAGGCACCCGGGTGCTCCTGTTATGTGATATTTTAAGTGTATTAATGGTGGAAACTATATGAGTTACCTGAAGTTCAACTGTATTCTTCACCTCTGCCAGAAAATGCAGTTGTTTTTTTTTTTTTTAAAGGTTTTATTTATTTATTCATGAAAGCCACAGAAAGGCAGAGACACAGGCAGAGGGAGAAGCAGGCTCCCTGAGGGGAACCTGATATGGGACTCAATCCCAGGACAGAATCATGACCTAGCCAAAGGCAGACACTCAACCATTGAGCCACCAGGTGCCCCAGAAAATGCAGATTTTACATAGATACAGATAATGACGTGGATGTAGTCCTATAGCCATGTCTATATGCAGAACTGTTTTCATATTTCTCAGATATTATCAGCAATGACAAGAGTGCCATAGTTCAAAATATATAAAATACATCTAACATGTATATATAGATACATATTGTTTACATGTATATAATTTTTTTAAGCAAAGTTGAATTTGACAACTCTTAAGACATGAAAATTTATTTTCTATTTCTGCATTCTTAGGAAAGGAAGAATTTCTAGACTCTTCATCACGATCTTCAATTACACGGTTAAATCTAAGGCTCCTGTGGTAAAATCATGAATAAAAATACATCTGCTGTGGTATCATCCAGTCTACTTGAAAAGTAATTTTTAAGTAAATTTTTAAAAAGTAATTTTTAAATCTAATATGTTTTGAGCTATCATAGTTTGAAATATGTAGAATGGTAATGAACTTTTTTGATTGAAAATTTTATACAGTTAACTGAATTAAGGTAGAGTAATAAGTTGATCAATTATTACCTTCCAACATAAATCAATGTATGGGATAAATTCTGCATTCTTTTTTATAATTTTTTATAAAAATTTTTTTTTAATTTGATCTGATTGTTTAGAATATCTAAAATATTTTATGATTCCAAGTTAAAAATAACATAAAGTAACAGTGGTTTTGCGGGGTAAGAAACCACCCAAAATACCTTGAAACAACAAGCATTTATTCTTTCTCATGATTTGGTAGGTTGGCTGAACAGTTTTTCTGTTATGTACCAGAAGTGCAGGATGGCCTCATATGTTCTGGCACCTCATCTGGAAAGGTTGGATGGCGTCTCTTTGAACCTGATCTCATTCTCCAGGATGCTAGCTCAGGCTCTTTCCCATGATGGCAGAATGTTTCCCAGCAACACACCTACGTGTTTTTCAGATGTCTTATTTCCCTCACATTTGCTGATGTACCATTGGCTGAATCAGTTCGGATAGCCAAGTCCAAATTCAAAGGGTAGAGATACAGACTTTACTTTTTATTTTTAATTTTTAAAATTTTTTTTAAAGATTTTATTTATTTATTCATGAGAGACAGAGAGAGAGGCAGATGGGACTCCTAAGTGGGTCAGCAGTTGAGCGTCTGCCTTCAGCTCAGGGTGTGATCCTGGTCCCGGGATTGAATCCCTCATTGGGCTCCCTGTAGGGAGCCCACTTCTCCTTCTGCCTGTGTCTCTGCCTCTCTCTGTGTGTCTCTCATGAATAAATAAATAAAATAAAATCTTAAAAAAAAAAAAGAGAGAGAGAGAGAGAAAGAGGCAGAGACCTAGGCAGAGGGAGAAGCGGGCTCCCCACAGGAGCCCAATGCAGGACTCTGTCCATGAGCCGAAGGCAGACACTCAACCACTGAGCCACCAGGTGTCCCCAGACTTTACTTTTTAATGGAACAACAGTAAAGGCGCATTCCAAAGGGCACACAGACAGGGATGGGAAGAATTGGTGGCTGTTTTGCAAACCCGTAACATACATATAACAGGATATATTCAGAGAAGTCATTCTTGCCTTTCATTCACTCCGTGACCTCATTCTTCCTATAGATAACCATTTTTATTCTTAGTTCTTTTTCAGTGCTTCTTTTTGCATAAGCAAATACATATAAATATATACACATTATATAACAGTATGTGTATATATATGATGTGTGTGTGTGTGTGTGTGTGTATATATATATATATATATATATATATATATTTGTATATAATAGTAAGCATGTGCACACCAGCCCTCAGGTTCATAGGTCTTCCCTGGAGAAGAGTATCAGGCTAATTAAATTGAGGATGTCTTTCTCTGACACCTCCTGAGAGCACTGGAAAAATGTAGTCTCCATGGGGCACAAGCAAGGCCCATCTCTGTGGTATGGAAAGAGCTCCATGTACAGAGCTCTGTGCCCTTGTGCTGAGCAGTTTTACTTTCTAGTACAGCATAGAGTTTTGTCCAACTCTTAAGGGAAACTCAAGCCCATGGGAAAGAATCCTATAACTGAAGCAAGATGGCCGCAAATATCCAGGCTCTGCCTCTTAGGTTCTACTCACCAGCATGTTCTTAACAAAAAGGCAACATGTTATATATACTTTTTGATCTTGCCCTTTTTTTTTTTTAACTTCTATCCTAGTGATCATATCAGTCTATAAATGTCTTCCTTGGACCTTGTTATAACTGTAGTATTTTATCCTGTGAATGTACTATAGTTTATTCAGCCAGTACCTTATTGACGGACAGCCATTGTTTGCAAGTTTTGGAGATTACAAATTATGCCAAAATGAATAACCTAATATACAAATCATTTTGTATTTTTTGCCAGTGTATCTTTGAGATGGATTCCTAGAAATGGGATTTCTGGGTCAGAAGGTAAATTTAGAGATTACCAAATTCTCTCTTTAGGATCTATGCCATTTTACATCCTCGTCAACGGTATACAAAAATACCTCTTTTCCTGAAGCTTTGTCATCCGAGTATATTGTCAGTTTTAAATATATGTTGATCTGATAGGTGAATAGCAATATCTCTGCCTGGTTTTAATTTGCAATTCTCTGTGATTAAAGTTGAGCGGCAGAACTATTTTTAACAGCCAAAACAAGTAAATAATATAAATTATTAGCATAAGGGGGTTTTAAAATAAGGTCGTAGCAAGTAAATGCTATATGGAAATATAGATATTCTATTGGATTAGAAAAGGAGGTCTCCATTACTGAAACAGTAACGTATGGTAGGGATGGTGTATTTTCACCATTGGAGGAACTTCGCATTTAGATGGTTTAAGAGGTTATGGGAGGTACTTAATGAGGTACTTTAATTCCCATTCCCCTTCCACTCTCTCATTCCTAGGCTTCAGTCTTATGCTTACAACTTAATATTCCACTAAGAGTGGGCTGAGCTTTTGAAATTTGTAATAGTGAAACATTATGGACCCAGTCCTGATGGCCTCTTGTCCTAGCTAATTGACCATTGCCCTAGAAACCAGACAAGCCATCCAACACTAGAGCCTTAATTTAGTATAATAAAAAGCAAAATATTTAAAAGCAGGGAGGTTTGTAAGATTTTTTTTTATAGTTTAATTTCTTTCAATTTTTTATGATTTAACTTTTGAACGCACTTTCTTAAAGATATCATTAGAATTTCTATGGCAAAAGCTAAGAAAGTTTTTTCTAAAAGCTATAATCATATTTAAGATATAAGGCAACTCTTTTTTAATACAGTTTGAGTTTTTTGATATGTTTGAAAATAGCTGAAAGTCCTATTCAACAATGGCTTTAAATACGGCAACAAAGTAGATCTTATACCACAATTTACCTCTGGAGTTATACCACAATTTACCTCTGGAATAAGACAAACTGGGTTTCCATTGCTGTTCTCTGACTTCATAACCTTAGACCACCAAGTTAACCTTCCCAGATTTTGGTGCTTTTAGAAAAATAAGAGTAATAATCTTAAGAGTTGTAAAAATAATTAAATTGAATGGCATAATGTATATATATTGATGAACACAGTGCCCAGTACATCACTGGTAAGCGGGCAGCTCTAAGCCTTATTTCAAACTGTTCCAAGTTTCTGTTCTGATAGGAGTGTTCAGAAACATAAATAGGGGGGTATACCTTGCACAAAATTCTTTTGGCAGTAATGACATTGCTCTTAAGTTTGATGGAAATTATGGATGGAGCACATGCTTTCTATGAAAACATACTCTTCCTAAATTAAAAAGATAACTTTTCCTTTTGAGATTCAAATGGAGGTCATATTTATTTTGTTATAAATGGCCTTTTAAAAGACACTTTAAGTGTCTTTTACCAATAATGTCTTTTAAAAAGTCACTTACCTAACTCATTAAAATCTTTAATTTTGGAATCCTTCAGTGTAATCTAAAAGTCAACTAAAGGCACATCTCTTCAGATCCCTTTAATAAATATTTACATTTATTTAAATCCTATGTTGAAGGTATTTTTCTTTGTTCTGCTCTAAAGAAATAAGTACTATTGCTGTGATTTTGTCTATGGTTTAATTGTTTCATAGGAAAAAATAAATAATAGAGGTAATAGAATCCATTTGTTTGCTCTTCTATCACCATACTTTTCTAAATGTCTAGATCTAAGAATTTGGTTTAACAAGTAGTTTAAAGAGAAAGTAGGCAAAGATCTCTAGGCTAACCTGTGAGTGCTAATTTACTTTATCTTAGGGATCCTGCCTTTCAGATGATTACAATTACCAAGGAAACGGGCCTTGGTCTGAAGATCCTAGGAGGAATTAACCGAAATGAAGGTCCCTTGGTATATATTCAGGAAATCATTCCTGGAGGAGACTGTTACAAGGTAAAAATGAAAATAAAAAATAACACTTCACCAAAAAACCCAAACCACCAGTGATGAAGTTTGTTTACCTACTACATCAAGTAATTTTTTTTTTAATTTTTAATACTAGCTGAATGTCCACTGTGACTTTCTCAGTGAAAGATCCTGCAAGCACTAGAAAGATAGGCCTTTCCTTCAAGGAGCTTTTTATCCCCATGAAAAATGTTTGTAATTAAAATAATTAATTGAGGGGCGCCTAGGTGGCTCAGTCAGTTAAGCATCTGCCTTCAGCTCAGGCCATGATCCTGGGGTCCTGGGATTGAGCCCTGGGTCCCTCATCAGGCTCCTGGCTCATTGGGTAGCCTGCTTCTCCCTCTCCCTGTTCCTGCTCTCTTTCTCATAAATAAATAAAATCTTACAATAATAAATTGATAGCAGTGATGCTAACTCTTCATCTGTTATCAGTGGTAGCAGACTGCAAATTTATACTTAAATACTTTCTCTTGTTGATGTTTCTTAGAATTTCATTGTTTGGAAAGGTTATCAAAAAGCATTTAATGAACTATATTCTATATTTACCACTAGAGAGCAGCACAGAGTTATTAATGTGCCTGGACAGTATTTGGTCAAATCCAACTGAAGAAAACAGCTAGAACAGAGAAAGGTAGAGACAGAAGATTAACTAGGTTTACAATACTTACATTTATTTTTGTATGCTTCCTCAAGATGGAGAGTTACATGCACATACAAATCAATGCAAATACAAATCAATGCAATTTTATTTTTAAATGTTTTTATTAATAGCATTTACTGTGTTTAAATATTGTTAGGTTATATTAATAAATTTTTGATCTGCACAAAATTTCTGCATAGTGGATGTATTCATACAATAGGAGACACAGGCTCATAAGATTATCCTTACTAAGTTCCTAAGCTGAGCAACTTAATATTTTTTAAATGCATAGGAGTGCTTTCACTTGCTCTAATTTTATTTTAGTATATTGTTTCAGAGCTAACAATATAGGCAGTCCTCAAGTTTATAGATGGATTATATAACACTTATATTTCCAAACTTCATATGTTAAGGGGGCTCCTGGAACTCAGAAGGAATCTTTATTTAATCATAAATAGCTGCCTGATTCCCCACCATCACCCTCTTACAAATGCATGAGTGTTCTCTAATGGCAAAAAAAAAAAACCCAAAAAACAAAACAATACTGGGTCAGTGACCAAAACACCATGTTTCTTTGAAAAACACATTCAGGGGCACCTGAGTGGCTCAGTGGTTGAGTATCTGCCTTCAGCTTAGGCTGTGAGATCCCAGGGTTCTGGGATCGAGTCCTGCATCAAGCTCCCTCTGAGGAGCCTGCTTCTCCCTCTGCTTATGTCTCTGCCTCTCTCTCTCTCTCTATGTCTCATGAATAAATAAATAAAATCTTAAAAAAAAACACATTCAGAGTTCAAACTTGGAGCATCTTGACATGTTTTTTCCAATTGAAATAGAAGGAAAGATCCTCCCAGCTCTAAGTGTTAGAGGCAGCCTATCGCAGGAGAACAAATCCACTAGGTCCTGAGTTAAAGAAATATGAGAACTCCGAGGTCCTTTGTACCCCACCAGCCAGTACCGTATCAGTCTGGAGTCCTCAGTGTTCAATCTTAGACTTTTTTCTGGCTTAGACACTTCTTTGAGCTTTATACCCACATACCCAATTGCCTGGTCAGTATTTCCATTTGGATCTCCTTAAGGCATCTCAAACTCACTATATCTGAGGCAAGACTCATGATAGTCACACCACACCCTCATCTGCTCATCTCTTCCCAAACAGAGCTTCTTCCTCTGTTCTCAATCTTAAATGACGTCTTCCATTTGCATAGTCAGAAAACCTGAAAGCATCCCAACTATTTCCTCTCCCTTAATACCCATACCCAATTTATTAACATGTGCTGTTGACTTTTTTTTTACTCTATAAATATCTCTTGAACCCATTAGTCTTCTTGACCTCTACCACCATCACGTAGCTTTTTTTTTTTTTTTGAAATTTTATTTATTTATTTATGGCAGACACAGAGAAAGAAGCAAAGACAGAAAGGGAGAAACAGGCTCACTGCGGGGAGCCTGATGTGGAGCTCGATCCCAGGACCCTGTGATCATGACCTGAGCCCAAGGCAGACTCAACCACTGAGCCACCCAGGTGCCCTCCCACCCCACCCCCGCTTTTTTTTTTTAAGATTTTATTTATTTATTTATTTATTTATTTATTTATTTATTTATTTATTTGAGAGAGAGAAAGCACAAGCAGGGGTAGAGTCAGAAGGAAAGAAAGAAGCAGAAGCAGACCCCTGCTGAGCAGAGAGCCTGACATGAGGCTCAATCCCAGTACCCTAAGATCATGACCTGAACCAAAATCACATGCTTAACCAAATGAGCCACCCAGGTGCCCCCATCACATAGCTTTTTAACAGACCTCACAATAGCTTTGTGTGCTCTTATGCACCATGTATATCCACCCACACCCCACTGCAGCCTATCTTACTAATACTCAGTTGCCTGCAAGGCTCTGTATAACATGACCTCTGCCTTATACTTTTCTGACTCTCCACTCTTATGCTTCCAGAGTGATAGTCTTTCAGTTCCTGGAAACTCTTATTTGCTGTTCCCTCTTGACTGGGAACACACCCATGCCCTTACCACCATTGCTTCGAAATATCTATTCAAAGACTGATTCCTAAACAATGTGTTCTGTGCCTCCAGTTTAGGTCAGATCTTTTTTCCTACATGTGCTCCTTTATATCACCTATCTCAGTTTGTAAACACACATCCATATCTGTGATTGTTTTATCAACTCTGTCTAAAACATAAGATAGTATGTTTTCTAAGTGCAAGGATTCTGATTTTATTCACAATGATATCTTTCATCCCCAGTGTGATGCCTTGCACATACTAATTGCTCAGTTAATATTTATGAATGAATAATCCCTTGGTCATTCTGTCATCTTTCTGAGAGTTGCTAATCTGCCTGTTTGCTATTCTACTGCCACCATCTGGCTCCACACCAAGTACTTCTCTTCACTGGCCCATTGTGTTAGATTCTGGACACGAAATTTCTTTGAAGTTTTCAAACGTTTTTGTTTGGTTTTTCTGCTCTTAGTATAAGGAAAGCAAGCAGTAATCAAAAGCTTTTCTTCAAACCTAATACTATATTTCATATTTCATTTAGCTGATTCTATGACATATATTAAAACACATACATAAGCTCTATCAGATGAGTCTTACAATCAATTTCATAGTGTAATTGTCAGCATTGTCTTCTTTTAGTGATACATAAAATAATAGTGTATCTTACAGTCAGTGTCATCTTAAATATGATAAATAATTCAGGACTTTTTTTGGGGGGATCAAACTCCATAGGTAAAGACAATGATCACACAGACATAGATACTAGTGGCTAGTCATTGTTCACAAAGGATTGCAGTAGGACATATTTATCTTTCAGAGGAAATGTATTTTCAGAATATGCTGAGCATATCCCTGGAACTGGGACCAAGGCCTCCGGTGTAAAGAAACCAGTCCCATTGATGAGAACTAAAGAAGTAGTGGTCAAGAAGGTTTACTTTACAAGGCACTCTTTTTTCTCCTTTGCTATTAATTATTTCTGTCAGAGCCACTTTAATTTCCTCAGACTGTTTCCTGGCCCTGCTTAATTTATTGTTCATTTATTATGTACCTGGCACTATGCCAAGGAGACAACCATGAAAAGACATGGTTCTGGCCAGCTGAAATAATCAGTGCTGTTAGTTTGGAAGTTGTTGAGTTAGTCTCTAATGGGAGAGAAAAAGATGTGTAAACAAAAGGGACAGTACAAAGTAAGTAATAACAGAGGTAACTAAAAAGTGCTTTTGGAGCAGAGAGAGAGGAACAAGTAGTAATTCCAGGCAGTTGGGACAAACTTACCACTGAGAACTTGTTTGCATTTGACTGTGAAGTTTGAGTTTATCAGAGAAGTGGTGGGGTTGGTGGTAGCATTCTAGACAGGGATTAGGATGTGTAAAAGCATTAGGGTTCCGAAGACCAGAGCTGGTTTGAAGAATATTTTCTGAGAATAGAATGAAGAATTTATATGATGAGGAGAAAAGGTAGATGGTGAGGCCAGAAAAAGCTGGTTGTGGCTAGTTTGTTGTGCTGGGTTTGGTAAGTTAAGGAGATACAGCTTTTCCTATGCATGGCCAGCCATTAGGGTTGGGTTTTTTTGTTTGTTTGTTTGTTTGTTTTAATTTTTCCAGAGACGGGAAATAGGGTAGAGGGAGAGACAGGTTCCCCACTGAGCAGAGAGCTCAATGTGGGACTTGATCCCAGGACCCCAGTAGCATGACCTGAGCCAAAGGCAGTCACTTGACTGACTGAGCCACCCAAGCGCCCCTACAGGTGAAGCAAGAGGGCTTGGTTCTTGTCTCATGGAGTCCAAGAATGAATCTTGTGGACAAAGGAGAGCAAGTAAAGCGATAGAAGTTTATTAAGCAGATACAGAGAAAGCTCTCAGAACTGAGAAGGGTCCCAACAAGGTTGCCACTGAGGGCTTTTTGGCTGGCCTTTTATGGAAAACCTGAGTAGGGAGTGGATGGCCTTGAGATTTCTTTTGCCATCTTGAGTGAATGACATGACTGTTTTGAGTCTCAGTGATTACGGGATAGATGTCAAAGGAAGATACTCCCTAATATTTTGGAGCTAGAGGGCCAGATTTCTGTCCTTACCTCATTTCTGTTGCCTTATCTCTATTGCATCTCAGTGTCCTTGGAATTTGTGGGAGCCTGACTCTGGGCCTTTCCCTTATCTTTCCCTGCCTAACCCCATATGCCCTAACTCAAAAAAAATTTTTATTTATTTTTTTTTCCTAACTCCAAAATTTTTAATTTGAGAAGTAACAGGATTAAATTTGCCATCAGTGTGAAAATTACAACAGGCATGAAATTTTGATTCAACTCTCCTTTATTTAACACCCACAGTGTGCTAGGATTTTATGTATTTTATTTAATTACTAATAGCAAGTTTGTATGACAGGTATTTTATCTCCACTTTACAGCTAAGAAAATGGAGTCTCTGGGGCTCCCTTGCTCAGTGGGGAACCTGCTTCTCCCTCTCCCTCTATCTGCCGCTCCCCCTGCTTATTCTCTCTCTCTCTCTCTCTCTCTCTCTCATGAATGAACAAAATCTTAAAAAAAAGAAAAGAAAAAAGAAAATGAAGTTTCATACAGATTGCACAACTTGTCTAAATTCACATTAATAACTGGCAATAGAAGAAGTTGACAGTTCCTGAATGTATGGAAAAGGAACCAGAAGTCTTGCAGGAAAATTCCTTAGTCTTTAGGAAAAAGAGTTCATTAAATCAGAGTCAGGCTGTATAGATGGTGTGGTAGTAAGCTAACATGTTACTTAGAAAACTATATAATGGTCATTATAAATGAACAGCACTGGTAGTTTTTAACAACTGTTTAAATGGTCAGGAGTACTTTCAACATTTTTGTAAATGTCGATATGAAAGAACACAGACTATGAAAGTGCTTGACATCTTGCCTGTCGTGTTGTACATTCACTCAGTAACTGCTGAATCAGAACCCAGACAGTGTGGAAGAGGCTTCAGCATGTCCCCGAAGTTAGTATCTTCACATATGCATTTATCCAACTAGGGCAGGATTCACTGGTTTGAATGCCAGACTCTTACAGAAATAGCTTTGTTTGAGTTTGCAGGTTCTGACTTTTAAACAGGTTCAGAAATTCACATGATCAGCTAAGATCTTGTTCTAGGAGGCAAAGGAAAAAAACCTACGACGTTAAATACTTTTTAGAAAGAAAAAAATACATATAAATACCAGAAGCCTTATTCTTCCTCTCTTCTCTGACTCTTGTCCTGCTGGAAAATGCTACTTCAGTACACTGGTGTACTTTAATATTAGATACATTATATTGCGTTCCTGAGAATTTTTTCCGCTGTGCTGCTAATACTGTACAGTCTCAGAGGAGAATGTGGGAGATAGTAGATTAGCTGACACCCTACTGCCTACCTCTGTTTTCTGCAGCCTTTTTTTCTGGAACCCTGACAGCTGGCTGTGGACTGTATAAGATATATGGACACAGGAGCTACCTCAAATAATTTTAAATTTAGTTCTGTATTTCTTGTGGATGAGATTGTGTGCCTCCCCCCAGCCCCTTTCTCTCTAATTGTTTATGAACACCTGGCTAGCAAGTGTAGAGCTCAAATTTGTATTTAGGTCTGTCTAGCTGCCAAACCTCATGATCTTTCTACTTCTGTCCACTGCCTCAGAAGACTCCTGCCCAAATGAAAAAAATTGACAATATTTACTATTATTTACTATCCGACACTCGATTCTAAAAAATCCTTTCTTTCCTTGTCCGTGTCCTTTATATGCTTTGCTCTAGTGAAACGGCGCTTTCTTCATTTTCTCCATTTTTTTCCCCCTAAATTGTTGCTAGGCTTTGTGATACAAGTGAATAATAGTCTAGCCATTAAATTTCAGCTTTACTTTAGTAAAGGTGATTCTAATAAGGAATTATTTATTAGGTTCCAAATGGTCAGAGCTAGATTTAATAATGATATTTATTTAATTTTATTTCTTTCTTTTAAAATTAGATTAAAAATTTCTCTATTTGACACTTATTTCCAATACCAGTTTTGGTATATGGAACCAAAATATAATTCAGCTAGTTAGACACATTGTTGGGCCAGATGTTATCAGCTCTGTTTATTTTGGGAAATGGAAAATTTCTTTTCTATTTTATCTTTTAAATTTTTTTAAGTAGGCTCCATGCCCAGTGTGGGGCTTGAACTCATGATCAAGAGTTGTATGCTCTACTGAACTGAGCCAGTCAGGCACCCCTCGTTTCTTTTTTATGTGATATTTGACACATGTAAATGAAGCATAATAATAGAATGAATACCTATGAATCTGCTTAGAGTTCACCACTTAAGAAGTAGAAAATTTTACAAGCTACAGAGGCATTCTTCATCACATTCCCCACACTCCCCACCCTTACTCTTGGAAATAAGCACTCTAGGATTTTGTTCACTCTTCTCCATTATTAGCCTTATCTTATTGCCTGTGGCAAAAAGGTTGTTTCTCTTATTTGTTGCCATATCATCTTAACCTTGAATAAATAACTGCTGAAACTAAAATTTTGTGTATCAAATTACAAGCCAATGTACATGAGTGACTAAGTATGTCTGGGTAGAGTTGATTTAAATGCATATGTAACCAAACTGTAATAAAGTTTGGGCCCAGGCAATATAGAACTGTGTTTGTAAAATCTTAACAAAAATCAGCATTTTCATTTTACTGAATATGTAGGATCCATATGATGGATACTCCCTCCATACTGCCAAGTTTTTTCCAGAATTACTATTGTGTTTTACTCCTTATACGTTTATCAGTGGAAGGGGGGAGAAATCATTTGTGAATATAGCAATCGTGTTGTGTTCTCTGACTTTGCTAGTTATATTTATAAAATATAAATTTCCAAATATTTTAAAATCAAATTCCCTTTTTCAGTTTAATTTTTTAAATAATGTTTTTAATATAGAAGGGTCATAAAGTCATGATGCATTTAGATGGTTTATCTTTTATATACTATTTGAAATAACATGTTTCTATAAAATTTTTTGATAAATATTTTATATTTATTTATCTTCCTGTATTCAGTGTTAGAGATAGTGTGGAGGCCGAGAAAAATTAAGGCCATCCCACCTAAAGTTTAGCATTAGCACAAGTATAGCCATCTTAGGCCCCTGTGAATAAGAGCTGAACTTTATGGGGGAAAAACTGCAGAATTCCTCAATGTCCTCAGCAGGGAATCCCATATCAGAAAGACAACAGAGCCCATGCCCATGGTAGAAAGTCCCATATTAGAATGAGAACAGAACTCAATGCCCTTGAAAGCCCCATATCAGAATGTAAACAGAACTGAGAAATTCCTCCACCCCTTCTGAAAATCCCCTAGACCAGCCTATAAAAAACCCAGCTGTAACCCACTTCGGGGTCCAAGTCCCTGCTCTGCTGTGTCAGGTATACTTGGACCCAAGCTCAAGCTTGCTAATAAACCCTCGTGCACTTGCATCGGTGTCGGCTCCTTGGTGGTTTCTCGGATTCGCAATCTTGGGCACAACAATAGCACTGAATGTCTTTATTTATTTATTTAAGGTTTATTTATTTAAGAGAAAGAGAATGAACAGGGAGAGGAGCAAAGGGAGAGGGAGTCTTAAGCAGATTCCACATTGAGTGTGGACCCAAACACAGGGCTCAATCTGATGGCTCTGAGATCACAACCTGAGCCAAAACCAGAGTGGGACACTTAACTGGCTGTGCCACCCAAGCATCTCTCAAAATTATTTTTGTTTTTTAAAAAAGACATTTAGGGGGCACCCGGGTGGTATAATCAGTTAAGCTTCTGACTCTTGGTTTCCATGTAAGTCATGATCTCAAGTTCATGGGATCCAGCCCTTTAGACTCCCGCTCAGTGGGGAGGCAGCTTGAGATTCTTTCCCTCTCCCTCCTCCTCCCTTCCCATCTGCTCTCCTCGCCATGCTCACACTCTAATAAGTAATCTTTAAAAATTACTATTGTTATTTAGCAGCAGTGTAATGAAATCACCATTATTATGTATATGGATGTACAGATCAAAAATCAGTTATTCAAGGGATATATCTTAAATATGGCTTTGAAGAAAGATACTTCCTTGAATTTGTGGAACTTCCCTAAATGCCAGTAGGGTGAAAATCTAGCTTTTTAACCATATAAGCTTTTTCCCCAGTTATAGAAATAGTGCTTTCTGTCTTTGTGTATATAAATGATAATTGAGACATTGTCTTAGGAACTGAAAATGAAGAGAGCTCATTCTTTTTCCACTTTGAATTAAGAAAAAAAAGGTGAAGACTGAGAAACTTATCAAACAAATCCATTAAATCTTTTTTTTTTTTTAAGATTTATTTATTTATTCATGATAGAGAGAGAGAGGCAGACACACAGATGGAGGGAGAAGCAGGCTCCATGCCAGGAGCCCCACGTGGGACTCAATCCTGGGACTCCAGGATCACGCTCTGGGCCAAAGGCAGGCGCTAAACCCCTGAGCCACCCAGGAATCCCCCAAATCCATTAAATCTTATAATCAATAGACTGTCTTACCCAGTTAGGCTAGTTACAGCCAGAGCTGGATCTTAGCAGACAATGTAAGGCAGCTGGTTATAAGTGGTCATCATTAATAGGAGATGACTAAAGCTGTATGTATAACCAGGTAGGCCTGAGTCACTGGAGGTACAGCAGATCCAGTAAACAGCTGAAATATGGGTAGGATCAATCTAATTAGGATCCTTGACTAATTTTAAGTCTTACAGTGGAGTTAACCTTACCAATTTGGTGGGATGAGAGATTCAGGAATGCTCAGAAACTAAAGTGAGTAAGTGAGTAAGTCTTGTATTCTGAAATAGGCTAGCATTATTTGACTGACTTTATCACAGAGTCAGAGCTGTATCTATCTCATAGTACCAAGCTTTTATTTTTTTTTTTCTTTTTAAGATTGTATTTATTTTTTCATAGGGGGAGGGTGGCGGTGGCAAAGACACAGGCAGAGGGAGAAGCAGGCTCCATGAAGGAAGCCCGATGTGGGACTGGATCCCGGGTCTCCAGAATCAGGCCATGGGCTGAAGGCGGCACTAAACCGCTGAGCCACCTTGGTAAGCCACCAGCTTACCAAGCTTTTAAAACAAGTCTTTTCCTGGTGTACCAGGCTATGTCTTCAAGTACGTTTTCAGGATTTTTCGTGTGCAAATTTAGCTCACATGTACATGAGACTGTCCCATTCCATTCATGTATGTAAGCAAACCAGGCCTTAGTTAAAACTTTTTGCTATCTAAGTTCTTTGTCCAAGGTTTTCTTCTTACTCTTTTTTTTTAAAATAATTTATTTATTTATTCATGAGAGATATATAGAGGGAGGCAGAGACACAGGCAGAGGGAGAAGCAGGCTCCCCACAGGAGCCCAATGTGCGACTCAATCCTGGAACTCCGGGATCACACCCTGAACTGAAAACAGATGCTCAACCACTGAGCCACCCAGGCGTCCCTTTCTTACTCTTTCTTTAAGAGACTGTTCACTAACTTTTTTCTTTGGTTTAGTTGCATCAATTAGTTGTTTCTTTTAAAACAGTTTCTTTATATGTATTACTACTTTTGTTAGGATGGACGTTTGAAGCCAGGAGATCAACTTGTCTCCATAAACAAGGAATCTATGATTGGTGTATCCTTTGAAGAAGCAAAAAGCATAATTACAAGAGCCAAGTTGAGGTAACTATCCTATCCATAAGATAGATTGAGTTAGCATGTTTCCTCAAAAATAGTAACTTAAGAGATTTAAATACTTTAGACCCTAAAATAAGTATGTATTTTTAAAATTTACTTATTTATTATTTTTAGAGAGCATATGCATGAGTTGGGGTAGGGGGAGGCAGAGGGAGAGAGAGAGTCCCAAGCAGACTCCCCATTGAGTGGTAGAGCGCAATGTGGGGCTCGATCTTACAACCCTGAGATCATGACCTGAGCTGAAATCAAGAGTCGGATACTTAACTAGCTGAGCTACCCAGGCACCTCCTAAAATAAATAAATTTTAATAATACTTGATACATTATCTTAAAACTCAGTTGTATCTATACTATATCCATAAAATTATTTCTTTTTAATGCTAGGTCAGAATCTGCTTGGGAGATAGCATTCATAAGACAAAAATCTGATGGCAGTCATCTAGAAAATCCATCTTGTACATCCCTTTTACAAGCTTCCGGAGAATATGGACCTCAAGCCTCGACATTTAGCCTTCTTCCTTCTCCCCCTGAAATACTAATTCCAAAGACCTCATCCACTCCCCAAACTACAGATACCACTTTATCTTCTTTTAACATTAGTCAGGTAATCTTAACATTTCTCTGTATATTTTTGCAGTCCAGAAATCCCCCATATGTTTTTATGTTTGTAATATACATGTAGAATTATAGTTTTGATAATGTATTTAAAAACAATTGGTATTTTCTTGAAAGTTCTTTTTTTTCTGTTTAAGACTTTTCTATTGTGCTGTCAGTAGTATAATTTTTCAAGTCAGTGTGTCTTTTGTTCAGAAAGACAGGATCAGGAATGGCCTCACAGAGATATGCCTAGGTGTCACTCAAAACTATGTTAGGAATGTCATATTTATTTTCAGAAAGTCTCTAATATGGTTTAATTTATTACTATTTCTGTTTTCTGCTTGACTGAAGACAGGCAATGTTCCTTTTGTTTCTTACCTCTTTTCCTGCACAGTGAAGCTAATCCTAATTACTCAGTGTAGGTGGATATGGTTCCCTTATGTGTGCATGCTAATACCTAGTTCACCCCAGTACAATCACACAGAAGGGGGAGTTTCTACATCGAAATTGACAGTTGATTACTAATTGCTACAATGCCTTAACAAATCAAAGATAAAATAAAGCATATACTCTTAAAATATTATGTTAGCACTAAAGCAAAGTAGAAACTCAGGTTGGCTTTTAGGTAATGGAATAAAATTTATCAATGGTAATTTCAGTTTCAGGTATCTGCTAATAAGATACAGAGTGTAAGATTTTGTCAGCCCCTTATACTTTTTTATTTGGGGTTATAATACCTTTTCAAAGATAAGATGCATGGCCTTATATTTTGCTGTTCTTGGACATGGTAGAGCTGAAAGCAGTTGTTACCTTTATTTCTGAAACGCTTTGTTTGGAGATAAATATACCAAAATTTTAGAGATCTCGTATTTTTTGGACCGCTGCTTTAATCTCTTAAACCATTCTTTTTATGTTAACGTGAGCTTCTAGTCTGGTCTTTGACCTACTTTGGAAAATGACATTTCATGTTCTTCCTTTTCTTTCATAGATAAAAACTGGATACAAGAAAACAGAACAGACTCCAATTACTTCTTCAGAAAACAGCCCTGCGGATATGTCTAATACAGGTAAATGCACATTTAATTCTTCTTTTACTGTTATTTCTTTCAATTACTCTTTCTCAATGAGGAGTACATAATGTGACTTAATAGACTTTAAAGAAGGGTGCATTATGCCTTTTTTCCTTCAATGAATAAAAGACCAAAATGAATGTATTGTTCAATGGTCCCTATCAGATTATGTCTTTTATTAGAAATTTTTCTGAACAAAGAGTTGAAATTTTAAGATACATTATCATAATGGTGTCTGTGAAGCTGTAATAATCAACGAACTGTTGAAATCAAATCATGTAAACTCTTCTTTAAATCAAGATTAGGTTGCCTTGTCCTTTTAGTGAAATACTGGTGAGGTTTATTAAATGCACCTTACAGAGAAATTATAGATGGGAGCATAGCTTAAGAAAAGAAATATTTGGGTTTTTTTAAGAGATTGTATAGATACAAATTAAAAAAGAACATCAGTATTATGAATTGAATATTCTTAGTTATCATCACCATGAAATGATTTACTGACTTTTTAAAACAATAAAGTATTAATTAAGCCACCCATAAAAAAAGAATTTTTATCAAACAGCAAAGTATCTATTAGTGGCTCAAACATCAAGAAAAAAGCCTTCCCTTTAAATCATGTCCAGAAATTAAATACAACAATAATAAAAAAAAAAACAGTGCATATAGAAAGGAAAAGTTAATTACATGTCTAAAAATTATAATGCAAGGTGTTACCTGTATATTTTAATTTTTAATAGCATTAATCTCTATCAGAATTGCAGAATAAAGACAAATTAGCATGAGTTACATAGTATCTTAGTCCATTTGGGCTGCTGTAACAAAATATCACAGACTAGCTTATAAACAATAGACATGTATTTCTCACAGTTCTGGAGGCCTGAAATCCAGGATCATGCTGCTGGCATGGTCCCAGTGAGAGCCTTCTTCAGGTTGCAGACTTCCCATCATGTCCTGACATAGGGACCTGTAGGGTCTCTTTTATCAGAACACTTTTATCAGAACATTACTGAGAGCTCCACCCTCATGACCTAAGCCTCTTGCAGAGGCCCCATCTCCTAATACCATCACCATTAGGGGTTAGGATTTTGACATATGCATTTGAGGAGGATACAAACATTCAGGACACAACACATAGGCAGTACACTTAACAGGAATTTATAGTGGATTCCAGAGTAGTTTCCTCTGATTTGGAGCAGTATTTACCAGAGGGTTGTTAGCAAAGCTCTAGCACAAATTACATGCCCTTTTACTTAGTGGGATTCTTTGACTCTTAGAAACTTTATTAGTATATCTCCTTTACGTAATTTCCATTCTCTTGATGTATTGTTTTTATTTTAAACTATGAACACATGTGAGAAAAAAAAGATAAATGAAAGACGCAAACAATGGTGAGGATACATTTATGTAACATATTTTTAATTTTGAAAGTAATTGAACTGCTCATTGCTTCTCTTAGTCTTTTATTAATTTAGTAAGCTTTTACTGAGTCTTGTCATGGACAAAGAAAACATAGTTCAATGGGAATTATGAAGGAATTAGGATATTTTCCATGAGATACTTAATAGTCTATGGTGAAATGAAGCATGGGGTTAAAAAAAACTTCATTATTCAGATTAGAAAGCATATATGTATGTGTTTATTTTATTGAATAACTACCATTTGCAGTGTTCTCTGTTAACTAGAGCAGGGTGTGGGTGGTTTCTGTACTCGAAGGAATATACTATCTTGTCACAGTGTGAAGATGTGAACAAAGTGGATAAGGAAAGAAGTGGCCCATGTGTGGTGTAGGGAAGGCACAGGCTCTGAATGCAAATGTAGAAGTTCATTTCTTTGCTCCTAGCTTATTAGCTGTGTAACCTTGAAATAGTTGCCTCATGGATCTTTATGAGTATTAAGTAAGATCATGCATATGAAGCACTTAGCATCGTAATGGGTACATAGCATATGCTCAGTAACTTTTGCTGTTATTATTGTTAATATCACAGAACCCACTCACTAGAGTGTAGCTCAGATGATATTCCAGAGGCTGTTTGTTTTTGTTTTTCTTTTTTTAAAGATTTTATTTAATTGTTCATGAGAGATAGAGAGAGAGAAAGAGGGAGAGAGAGAGAGAGAGAGGCAGAGACACAGCCAGAGGGAGAAGCAGGCTTCCATGCAGGGAGCCTGACGTGGGACTCGATCCCGGGTCTCTAGGATCACGCCCTGGGCTGAAGGCAGCACTAAACCGCTGAGCCAACCGGGCAGCCCTAGAGGCTGTTTTTAGAGCAGAAACCAAAGCTCCCATCTTTTAATTCAATTTTTCATCCTCTCCTCGTCCCCCAAACTAATACATAGGAAAGAATTTGTCACAACATGCAGAAATTTCTTAGCAAAAATCAAACATCAGATCTTGAAAGAAGTGGTAAACGTCAATGGTTGGATGAAAGAGATCTTCCTAAGTGAAGGAAGCACCATGAGCTAAAGTACAGAACAAAGGATGAGCTAGATGTCAGGTGACTGTAGGAGGCAGATCTGATTAGAGCAAAGAGATCCCAGAGTAATGAATAAAATGTAAATTCTACATCAGTGACTAAAAGAAACAGTGCTATACTTTGTAATAGGAAAATAATTTACTGAAAAATATATTTGAGTGAGCTGTGTGAAAAGTGAATATTAAAATGCAATTAAAACAACATTTTTCTAGGGTAAAATTAGCATTGAGTTAGTCCTATTTTTTTAATTTTCACATAAATGTGGTAGGCCAGATGTTTCTGAGGGAAAAAAAAAATTCAACTCTAAATTATCTCTAGGTAACTTATATAAATTGTGATAAGCACTTAATTATAGATTGTTCCCAAATTAGACCCCTAACTGTCACATCTAAACCCCCTTAGCCAGTTGGTATTTATTCAAAAAATGTAAACAAGTTTTAATGTTAACCTCAACAGAAATAAGCTGAATTAAGGGAAATCTTATCCCTGTTCCCATCTCAGAATTATTCCAAAGTATAAAACTGGTTAGAATTTTGAAATCTACATAATACTTGAATATGTTTTTAATCTATTCTATTATATAAATTTCTGATTCAGAACTCAGAGTTGTTTACTATTGCTATAAGCTGACTAATGCATGAGTTTATAAGTGAGCTAAAAGCATACTAAAGACATTCCTAAAAAAATTGGTAAAGAATTATTGCATGAAGAAATATTATCATTACTTTAACTTTACCAGAACGTGAACTGTAATCCTCCCACACTAAGGTTTTATAACTGAAACAAAATAGTGATGGGGGGAAAATATCCATGAAGGGTTCACCGTATAAACCAAATGGTTTTGATCCTGTCCTCTTAAAACATTCCCTTTCTTCTCCTAAAAAGAAGACTAGAAGAGAAGATCCAAGAGAATAATAAGCTATCTTTTGAAAATCCTCACTCCCCCAGAGAGGAACAAATCAAGAGCTTGAGGCCAGTGTTGAGAGGTGTCACCGGCAAATGGGGAAAGCTGTCTGTCTATGAGCAGCTTTTCAGGTCAAGCTACTCTGAATCACCAAAGCATGCCAGATTTATGCACAAATCCTCCTAAGGTTTGGCTAAAAGGTATAGGTTTAGGGGAGGGTTGACTGAAAGAAAGTGAGATTTTGTTAAGCCATGATTGCATGTTGTTAAATGGAAGGTTAGTGTAATTTTACATGAAATCCCCTATTTAAATATCTCTCTTTGTTAATATTAACAATATTCAAGGGGTGCCTGGGTGGCTCAGTCAGTTAATCATGTGGCTCATCATCTCAGCTCAAGTCTCCATCTCAGGGCCGTGTGTTCAAGCCCCATGTTGGTCTCCACACTGGGCATGGAGCCTACTTAAAAACAAACAATATTCTATAGTGTTTATAGTAGTTTTCTGTGATTCCTTATTTTACCTTTACAGTACCTGTAAGGTGCACTATTTTATTCTACAGATGAGAAAACATGGCGAAGGATACGGACAACATTTAGAAAATAATGGCTTTGGGAATCACAAGAGACTAGGACCCTGACATGGTCACCTACTAGCTGTGTGATCATAGACCAGTTTCTTTACCTTCTGGGCCCTTGATCTCTTCATCTTTGGGATGGGAATAATAACACTTATGCTATTATGGCTATAATAAAGCTTAATGAGTTTATCTATATGAAGTACTTAGAGCCCTGCCTGGCTAAAAGTAAGCATAGCTAAGAGCTGATCTGCTGTTATTTCCACTGCTACCATAGCAAATTTTTATGCTTAGGTGTAGGAATATATATAAGTGAGAATGCATGCCTCAGTATGAGTGGATGCCGTGTGTTTCCCCCTTTCCCTCCCACCCCCCAGTCCTTCCACATACTTAAAATTGAATTGAGTAATTCACTCCCAGGGTTAGGATTGTCAGTCTGGAATCATAATTAGGCTAGCTTGGGTCCACCTAGTATGTGTTCCTTAATTGCAGGTCAGGCACCAAGCTGAAGGTCATGGTCAGCCCTCACAGATCCAAACATTAAAGATGAAAAATAAAGTTTGACTTCTCTGTTCTTTGGTCTTCTATACCACTCTACTCCATGCTGATCTTTTGTGTCACACTGTAGGTTTGGCACAGAATTTTTCTTAAGAGGAAAAAAAAATTATATATATATATATATATATGCACACACACACACACACACACACACACACACTATTTTTTGCCTCATGGCTAACAATTAGGTATGATGACAAAAGAGACTTTGCTGCTTTTATGAGAACTGTAAAAATTAAAAAAAAAAGAACTGTAAAAATTCTATTATACTAAAATCACTCTTTTTCAAGGTTTGACTCCATTTGAAGCTAAAAGTCAGTAACCATTTTTTTTTTTTATGATCTTGACACCTATAAGCTATATTCAAGATTTTACATAGAATGTTAAGGATGTGTTAAAGGTTTAGAGGAAGACTATTTATTTTCATATGCGCTTCTTATGTTCTTAAGAAAGAGAATGCAAATCATTTTGTACTTAGAGACAGATGCTCTGAGAAATTAAAAAAAAATTAAAACACTGCATAAAGATGTGACATTTCAAAAAGTTTTTTCTCTTCCTCTTGTTTCTATGTAGAACTAGTAAAATATCATTTAGAAGTGTATTTAGAATAGTGACAATTTAGATACAAGGATTGACATGAATTACAGGAATTTGTTTTCCAAACTGCAGCATATTAAGGCAAATAATTTTTCAAGGTCTAATCCCTTGTTGGCATCTGGTCTCTTATTCATGTAACAAGGACAAAGGCTCATCTACCTAATCAGTATAGGTTGAGAAGGTGTTAGGATTAAGTGAGAGGTATAGGAAACTCAACTCTTGGAAGTCCATCTATGCTCCTTGAAACATAACCTTAATGTAAAGTAAGAAATAGGATTTTGGGTTCCAGAAGTTCCTAGTGTGTATCATACTTTATGCACAAACTTGAAACAGTTTGCAGTTATGAGGTTTTCCATTGTACCTTTAGAACTCATGTAACAAAACCACTTTTGCCAGTGAAAGACATATCTTTTTGAATTCCTAATATGATTTTACTTATTTCAGAAGAAAAAAGACTTCACTTTACAATTAGTAAGGCATTGTAATGATGGGGTAGTGGTAAGATGTATGTTTGTCTTTTTAAATTAATATTTCTGTGGGATTTAATACGTAATTGGACATTCTTTTTATATTTTATATCTTTTAGTGCTCAAGTGAAGCTAATTTATATGATACATTTTAGATTTAAAGAAAAAAAAAATCATGAAAACAAAAGTGAAATCTGCCAACTGATTAGCCAGAATTATTTTTAAACAGCAGGAGCCCAGAACACATCCTGTCAAATGAAAAGTTCTGTTCCAATTAAATTTCCAATTAACATGCACCCTGTTGTCTCTTAGATATTGCCCCTGCATGGACTGATAATTATGGACCACAAGGAAAGAAGATTTCCCTAAATCCCTCTGTTCGCCTTAAGGCAGAGAAACTGGAAATGGTAAATACTTTAAGTTTCCATTTTTCTTCCATCAAACAACAGTAAGGAAGTGTTCTCATTCTTTGAGAGGATAAAGGAAAGACTGAAACCATTACTTTTTTGAGGAGTTACTTATTTGCAATTAAATGAATGGCAGTTTGTGTTTTAGTTATTTATGTTTGAGTTGAGCAGCCAACTCATTCATACAAAATAGAAATAAAACTTTTTGAAGCCTAAATTGACACCAAATTAATCAGTTTCCTCCTATGTAGGAAAGACAAATGTGATGTAAAAAAAAAAAAAAGACAAATGTGATGTTATACAATGTAAAATTAAAGGAAACGGAATGAATTATGACCAAGTAGAAAAGTGTTTTAGAGCTTTTCCTATCAGGTGACCTGGGAGCTCACCACAGAAATATGCAGGTCCATAGTTTCTACTTTCCTGTCAGTTTTCATGGATAATCTCTTTTACATTTTAGAGAGAGTTGAAAATGCACAACTACAATAAATAACACATTGCATTTATTCCCATATTCGTACCTTTGCAATCCTACACAATATACTCTTTCCAGAGTCAACCTGAATCTTACCCAGTATTCATATCCTAATTCAGTTGCAATTCCTGTGTCCAGATTTTGCTGACTATTATCATTTGGGCCAATACTGCCTTATTTTGCACATCTGTAGCACTTAACATCACTTTGTGGTACTATACTATCTTTTTTATATTTTGTTTTGACAACAAGATAAAGTTTCTTCACAACAATATCCAGTATACCTACCACTGTTTAAACACTTGACTTGAGCTCATTAAACTTTCCAGTTAATTAGATACTTAAGATATCTCCTTTTAGGTTTTCAAAATCCTGAATGTCTTTTGCTAACTTGTACTCTCTTTTTATTGGTGGCTAAAATGTAAGTTCAGGATGGTGCCAAGGTTTAGAATTAGTTAATATTAACATTTAAAAAAAAAAGGGTATTTGAGGTTTAAAAATGTCTATAAATTTCTACAAAATAAGTTATTGTTTTTTAATGGTGTTGCTTTAATACGCATTTCTAAACATCCAAGATGTAATACTATTTCTCCAGGTAAGAAGAAAGTTATCCAGCTAATGACTTCACTTGGCAGCCTTTGTTCCTTTATTTGGTTTAAATTTTCCTAGCATGTGATTTTTTTTCTAATTAATTGTCTTAGAGATATGAAAATCATCTACATTTGTATTGATTCTGAGAAATTTGAATTGTTTGTTGACTCAGAATTTCCAGGTTTTGGTCCTCCTTTTAGCCTAAATAAATTATTTTTCTGGAAAAATAAAATGGTAGTTTTACAACAAAGGCAACCTACATTCTGTGTTAATTCAATTCATCTTCTTGCTTTTAGTCAGAGTATATTTAGGGACTTTATTTAGTAGAGCATTCTTTGTTTTCAGAGCTTGAAATGGTATCTTAATAAGAATTTTTTTCCAAAATCCAAATTAGCTCCTCTTTAGCCAGATACTTGTTAAGCTACTCTTCCTTTTTTGTTTGGTTACATAATAATGTAGTAATATTTGTATCATTCCATTTGAAATATTTCTATCTTTGTAAACAGATTCAATTTTCTTATCTATTATATTTTTAACATACTTTACTATTCAGTAACAGAAGGCCAATGTGATCAAATATTTGTAATGAAATAAAATTCGCTTTTTCTTTTATCTTCTATAAATATATTACATGTAGCATCTAGGAAATTTGTGTTATAATATTTCACAAGGTAAAGGTGTTGACTGATAATGTGGTTATTAAATAATTAGCCTACTTGGTACCAATTTTTAAGAAACACAGAGAAGTTAAAATTTACTGAAGGAAATTACCTGTCAATATATATGTATATATGGCATTGTCTTCAGGAAATCCCGTTTTACTAGCCTAAGTAGACAATTTTGTATCAGGATATACTGAAAAGTTATTTCTAACACTGAACTACTTAATTCCTTGTCTGAAAAATGGATTGCCTCTTTCTACAAATACTCTGAGGATGATTTAATATACAGATATTTTAAAATAATTTCACCATAGTTATTTTCAGTGCTATAGTTTTTAAAGCATTTTTATGAGTACTATGGGTCTCATTAATCCTAATATTAAACTTATAAGTAGGCATGGTAAATACAGCAAATAGGTATAAGTTTATTAGCTGGCTTAAAAACCAAGAATTATTGTGCTTCTATGCTATCCGTATTTTTGTACCTGAGAAGGATGCTTTGGAATACAGATGCCATTTCGCTGATATTTACTTTACCTCTTGCCATTTCTGTAACATTTGAAGAAAGCTGTAGTGAGCGATGGCATACCCAGTGTCTGATTACAGTTAATGAGATGTTCTTTGTATTAGATTGGGCAGTATGTGACGAATATTGTAAAGAAGTGACATTTTAAAAATTCATCATTCAGACATTAGAAAGAGCTAAGGCATTTATTTGTCCAATTAAAAAATTTGCATTTTGTTTAAGGTTAAAAGATGACATTATTTATTCAAGAAATTTTTGGAACCTGTTTTTTGACAAAAATAAATTGTTTCCCATTTAAATTTATGAGCTTACCTCACTGACATGCTGTATTCATCTAGAATAAATCTTTAAAGTTTGGCTCTAGATCCATTTCCATTGTAGCTGATTGCATTTTGTAATTTTATTATTACTTAGTATGATAATAATGACATCTTGTACCTTCTGTGATAGGTGTTTTGTTTGCATTGCTTTTGTAAAATTGTTTTTATTTCTTTGTATGAAAATATCAGTCAAACACAGAATGATTATATTGTACATATACAGTTTAAAGAACAATAAACAGGGATCCCTGGGTGGCGCAGCGGTTTAGCGCCTGCCTTTGGCCCAGGGCGCGATCCTGGAGACCCGGGATCGAATCCCACGTCGGGCTCCCGGTGCATGGAGCCTACTTCTCCCTCTGCCTATGTCTCTGCCTCTCTCTCTCTCTCTCTCTCTGTGACTACCATAAATAAATTAAAAAAAATAAAATAAAATAAAATAAAGAACAATAAACACACCTGTACCCAACACCCAGCTAAGAGTCAGAATTTGTGATATTGCCTGTGTGTTTCTTCTTGATCATATACTCCTCTCCTCTAAATTTCAAGTTTATCATTTATATGCTTTTGTTTTTTGAGAAAGAGAGAAGAAGAAAGAGAGGCAGAAGAGAGGGAGAGAGAATCTTAAGCAGGCTCCATGCCCAACACAGAGCCCAACGCAGGGCTCGATCTCCCGACCCAGAGATTACGACCTGAGCCAAAATCAAGAGTCGGATGCTTAACTGACTGAGCTACCAGGCACCCCTCATTATATGGTTTTTTAGGAATTGATTTACTAAAACATTATGAAGTCAGTGTTTGTTTACCTTCAGTGGTACTTGAGGTATTGCCAAAATTTTCATTTCTTTTTCTCCAGTTCCTAAAAAAACACATGGCTCATTAGTATCTGTTCAGAAAATAATTGTTGGATTGGTGAATTGTTTTCTAAAGTAGTTTTACACGTTTTCATTCCCACTAGTCTTAAGTAAGAGTTCCCATTGCTCCATATACTTTATAATTAATTTTAATTATAATGCATTTTGATTTATTTCTACCATTTTATTAAAATAAATTTTTTGTGCTTCTTACTGCCACTTCTTTCTCCCTCCCTCTTTGTTGTATTCTTTGGTTTGATTATGTTTGACTATCTGGTTGGTGGGTTTGAATTTTACTTCTTTTCCCCTAACTTACTTAGAAATTATGCCTTCTTTTGTTATTTTTTTTAGTGATTACCTTAAAATTTTAACATGCATATTTAACTCAGTGGCAAGTTAATCAAAATCTTCATAGTTCTTTTGAACATACAATGCTTTTATGATACTTTAAGTCTAATAAGCCTCTTCCAAACTTAAATGCTTATTATTGCCTAGTCTTTTAACTTGAGTTGAGACATTGTTTCTTTAGTTAACTGTGTCTTTGCAGCCATCTGCTACTTGACTATTGAGCTTCTAATTTGTTATGATCTACCTAGTATTTTTATAATAATATCTGGTTTCTCACTTTTATTCTTGATTCACTTTTTTCTTTCTTTTTTTTTTTTTTTTTTTACTTAAAAAGGATAAACAAAATGTAGTATATACATATAATAGGTTAGTATTGGGCTATAAAAGGGATAAAGTTCTAATACATGTTGGAACATAGATAAAGTTTGAAACATTAAGTGAAAGACCCCAGACACAAAAAGCCGCAAATATGAGTCTATTAATATGATATGCCCAGAATAGGCATATCCATAGAGATAGAACACAGATTAGTGGTTGCCTGTAGCTAGGGGTATGGGAGAATAGCAAGTGACTGCTAGTGAGTATAAGGTTTCCTTTTAGGGTGATGGAAATTTTCTAGAGTTTGTGGTGATGATGCCCAACTTGTCAGTATAGTAAAAGCTTCAAAACTATGCACTAAAATGATGAGCCTTGTGGTATGCGAATTATATCTCAAGAAATCTTGTTATTAAAACAAAAAGTCACATATTGATATATACAGTATGGTACCATTTATACAAAACTCAAACTATTTTTAAAATATTCATCATATATTTTTTTAATATTAATTAATTTGTTTGTTTATTTAAAGTAGGCTCCATGCTGGGCATGGAGCCCAACAAGGGGCTTGAATTTGTTTTTGAGATCAAGACCTAAGCTGAGATCAAGAGTGGGATGCTTAACCAACTGAGCCACCCAGGCACCTCATCATATATATTTATAAAAACATGAAATAATGGTATGCACACATGCCTGGGAACTGTCCATAAAGAACTCCGTAAAGAGAATATAAAAAAGTAAAAATGCTAAATATGCTAAAACAGTGAGAAAATATTTATTACACACATAACATAAAATATTGCTATCCAAAATATTTTTAAAAGTCCTACAATCAATCAAAAAAAGACTTACCAATACTTTTCCTGAATATACACGATAAAGAAAGTTGAATGCATATGCTAGAGTAGATATGTATAAGAATGTTCATTGTTGCATTGCCAGTAAGCAAAAAACCCCAATGTACTGGAGGATGGATGAATGAATTGTGACATATTCATCTAATCAGATATTTATCATTGAAAGTAATGTGCTGATGTTACAATAGCATATAACAGCATGGATGAGTGATGAAACCACACTGTAGGGTGAAGAAAGCAAGTTTCAGAATTCTATCTGCAGCATTTTTAAGCTGAAACATAGCAAAACAAAATAACATGTTAGAGGTACCTATGTATGTGACCAACTTTAAGATAAATCATGTGGGAATGATAATCCCACAGTTCAGTAGTAGTTACCTCTTGTAGAGTAGGACAGAAGTATGTAGTGACATGAATTCAGCACTATTGGCAGTTTTATAATTCTTAAATGGATTCATGGAATTTTTATTTTATTGTCTTCCTTTACATATTAGTTTTTAGTTTATATCAAATATTATATAATAAAATACTTAGGAATATTAACCAAATATATGACAGGTATTACCTCTTGGGAGAAGTTCAAAAGGGACTTACTTATACAATGTTTGGTTACATTCAAAATTTGAAGTATATATACTTGAATGCTAATGCACTATTACAGCAGTTTTAAAAAAGCATACAAAAGATGTTAAAATGTACAAAATAGAAAGCTATAATATATTGATAATTTTAAAAGGCATTACAAGCTTTGTGCAGTGGCAGTATCATAGCCAATGAGGTTTATCCAAGGTGCGATTATTGCTAATTAAAAGGCATACAACACTGTATATAGTATAATTATTTAATTATTGTAATAAATACATAATTTATGTATATTTAATATATAGGTGCTATAATTATAGAAAAATGTAGAAAATTATACACCAAACTGCTAAATAGTGTTTGTTTCTGGAGCAGTAGTTCTCAAGGTTGGGGGTGCTTTGTTTTTTGGGTTTTTTGTGGGTTTTTTTTTTTTTTTTCTTTAGATGACATTTGGCAATGTCTAGAGACATTTTTTGTTTTCGTATTTGGGAGAATGCCACCAAATTAGGAATCACTAGCAAAAAATACTTCAAAAATGTGTATGAAAATTTAAAACATATTGCTAAGTGATTTATGAGTCAAAAACATCACTAATAAACATATAAAAGAAGTTAAATCTCACTTGTAACTAGGGGAATTTAACAATGTACTGTTTCATATTCAACATATTGACAAAACTTAAAGTGTGAAAACAGCAAATGCTCTTAATATAGAAAACTAAGAGATCTTATACTAGTGGTGTGTGTAAATTGCTACAACTAGTTAGGAGAGCAATTTTTCAATATCTAAAGTTGACAATATATATACATATATATATACAATGCATGTGACTCAGCATTTTCTCTTCTGGGGATATACTGTAGAGAAATTTTCACACATCCATGCAAGGAGATATGTGTGATGTTTTGTAATAAAAAAATAAATTGGAGTAATTATAAAAGCTCATCAATCAGAGAATGTTTAATTTGTATTCATACAGTGGGATACCATTTAAACTAGTTTCACAGATAAGAATATTAAGCAATAATATTGAGGTATAAATAAAAATATAAATATGTTTATAGTATACTATTGACGTAAAATTTTAAGTGCACAAAAGTTCATAACATTAGGGAATATATGTGGTAATGGTATCAAATCATGGACAAGAAGGATACAGCAGCCTTAGGATAATGATTTCTGCTGAGGAACAATAGAGAGCTTTCAACCAAGTCTATGTTTGTTTCTTAAAAATACGTATGATTTCAAGCAAATACTAGTGAGTACTTGAATACATGGATGTTCTCTTTCTGTGTGTGTTTGGAACATTTTTAGGGAAAGAACACCAAAAGTCAAGAACCATATTGCCATGTTATACAAGGCAAATACTTATGACTCTGTAGACAGGCAAGCAGATGATGCTTAGCTATGCTCTACAATCACTTTTTTTTTTAATATTATTTTTATTTAAGAGAGAGAGAGGGCGTGAGTGCACAAGTAGGTGGAGGGGCAGGCAGAGGGAGAGGGAGAAGCAGATTCCTCGGTAAGCCGAGAGCCATATGTGGGTCCTAGGGTCATGACCTGAGCAAAGGCAGATGTTCAACAGATTTAACCACCCACAGACCCCTAGAATCACTTTTGACTGAATCTTTCCTAGTATCCATCTCACTTGTCTCCTTCTCTCACTGTACCCAGCCACCTATATACATTAACCAGTATGTATTTCCTGTACACACTTCTATTAAATTACATATTGCACTAGTTACATTTATTTACACGTTATCTCACCCTAGAGACTATAGCTCTTTGTGGGTAGCTGTATCTTCTTGTTCCTTTTGCATACTGTAGTACCTGACCTAGCACTTTGTAAATATTTGGTCAACAAAATGATGAATGAGCAGATTCCAAAGGAGGGAGGAATTTATAAGGAACAATTAACCAATATTACACTCTACCTACTTTATAGGTTTAATATGATTGACATGAAATATATTCTTGCCAGAATCCAGTAATAAGGCATGTAGTCAGGCTCTATGTATTAGTTAAGATTAGGTTTTGCTTATATATATAACTGGAGAACCTAAAATAAAAGTGGTTTCCATTACAAATTTATTTCTTTCACACCAAGAAGCCTTAAAGTGTATAATCCAGGGCTGGTAAAGTTCTACAGTGTCAGGGACACATGCTCTATCCTTCTGCTCCATTATCTTTATTGAAGTAGCTCATGAACCAAAATGACTGCTGGAATAGATCCTTTCTTCCATCTTTCTTTCCTTCTATCTTTCTTTCCTTTTTAAATTAATCCCAGAGAGAGAAAGAGAAGGGACATGAATACTTTACATATACTTTTGAAAGCCTTCCCAGAAGAACCACACAATACTTCACCTTTCATTTCCTTGACCAGTACATACTCTCATGTTTCAAGCCTAAAAGTGGACTGAGAAACATCTTTTAGCCAGATGGCAGGATTTCTAACTAAAACTATGGTTCTGTTACTAAAGAACAAAAAGAGAATGAACACTGGAATACAACAGTCTCTGAATTTTTAATCTGCTATGGGTACTAAAAGAAGGTAAAGAAAAGAAAAACAAGGGAAGATAGAGGTGGATTCCAGAGAAAGCTTTCTATTTTACTGTCTGTAAGCTTGCCTCTAAATAAGCTAAAATTAGAATATTTTGTATTTAACCCAATTCCTATCAACTTTAGTTTTGATCTCGTTTATTAACAAAATATCCAAGTTTTATAGTGCTACTTTTAGAAATTAATGCTTAATCTGATTTAATAGAATTTCCTTGATAATTTTTTCTTCTCCCATATCACATATTTGCAATTAAGAAATTGAGTTTTGGTTTTAGGGCTATGCTTGTTAATTTGGCATTAGCCAAAGTGCTAGTCTTGCAAAACAAAAGAAAAACAAAAAAAAACACACCAAAATACTGAAGTGGTGGTGAAATCAGGAAACTGTATTTCATAGAAAATTAATCCATAAATAGTCAACAGACTTTCTCTGGGCATGTTATTCTGGTTCCTGTTCCCAATACTGATTCTTCTCACTGCGTTGTAAAATAAAGTTGTAATGAAGTTTTATTCTTTGGAGATTTGAAAAATTACTTTACCTGAGTCCTTTTCCTTCCAGGCTCTAGATTATCTTGGAATTCAGCCCACAAAGGAACAACAGCAAGCCCTGAGACAGCAAGTGCAAATAGACCCAAAGGGGACAGTGTCTTTTGGAGGTAATATTAGGTTTATCATGTTATGTCATCACAGAAACTTGGTAGGAGAGTTATGGTGACCTATTTTCATTAGGAATGCATCTTCTTTAGAAGGAGAGAGAAAAATAAGACCACATCTATTTCAAGTTCCTTAGTCAGTACCTAAAAATGTCTAGAATTACTGGCCTGGCTGGGTCAGCAGAAAGGAGACCCTAGAATCTTCCAGCTCTAAAATATCATCATTCTATCCTCCTTTTTTGTTTGTTATTTATCGCATGAACATTTCTTTGGTAATAATAAAAACAATACAAAGTATAGAAGTTCTAATTCCACTGCTGTGGAATTTCATACTTTTTTTCAGCTAATATAACAGAATAAGTATTTTTATGATGTATAATTATTCTTATTAAATTTAGCATAATATTGACATACTTAGTTGATGTACTATAATATTAAGCCTTTCTACTTTTGGGGAATTTTGGTGGTTTCTCAATAGCTGATATAAATGCCTATATTTAATATCATAGGTTTTTTTTTTTCCCCTTATCTTTCTTAGGATAAACTTCTACAAGTGGTTCAAACTTTTGATAGATATTAATAAGTTGTTTTCAAGAGACATTTCACACATGTATTTGTTCTACCACTAGTAATGTTTGAACGTAACAGTATTTTATATCCTTGACAGCATTCAGTATTTAATTTTTTTTGTTATTCAATAGATGCAACATTGTATCATTGTAAAGTATCTGTATTGCTAAAAAAGAATTCACTTTTTGGTTTCAAGGTAATGGAAAAAATATACATTTGCTTTCCTCTCCTTTTGAAAATCACCCCCAAATAGGTAGGGGAACAGAAAACAGAATTGCATGTATTAACCAAAACTATGATATGTAAGGATAGTATGTGGATGAGGAAAGTAAGTGAATTAGTGAGTAGAAGCAATAAAGCCCAAATGTCTAAAGCAATAGAAGAACCACAATGGGAAACAAGCTGATCTATCCCTGAAACGGCTTAGGAATTAAAAATATCAGGTACTTCTGAAGGCTAGGTGTAGGCAGGGCATTTCAAATAGGGTTGTTAGAAATCTGTATAGAAGCTTTTATGTATGCTATTACCTGCCCCCTCTCAAGCAGCCCAGGATCAAACAGTCCCTTATACCTGCAAAGGAAAAGAAGTATATTCTCTTGAGGAATTAAACCAGAGAGATCCTGAACCTGTAGTTGCCAGCAGTCAGGGAATTTAGAGGAGTGTATGATGAGTTATCACTCACAACCACACCCAGATTACTTGGTGAACTTTGCAGTCGTGTTTATACTCTATAGGCAAGAGATTGTAAGATTCTCTACTAAAGAAACTGCCCCAAAATGTCATTTGGCTACCTGATTGCTCTGTAGTGAAACTGGCCAGATGACAAGTCAAGCTTTGTACACAAAATTTCCAATCAGAGTTATTGTGATGATTCTTCTTAAACATGAACTCATAGCCAAGGGTCATTGGACATTTGGAGAAATTCTCCAACATAAAATATAAGAGCCCAAAACTATGTGACAAAGAGAAAAACAAGAACGCTGAAAAAAGGAGGAATAATGCAAGAGCAGGAGAGAGCTTCAGACACAATGAACATCTTTGAAAAGGTAAACAAAGAGAAAGCATCCAGGAAATAAAATGTAGGATATTGTAGAGTAGAAACCATCAGAGAGTACAAACAGGATATTTGGAAGTTAAAAATACAATAGCTAAAATTAAAACATTTGAAGATACATAGATGAATGGGTCCCCCACATGTCTGAAGAAGCTTACAGTTTGCTAGCCAGCATGGGGCAATCTTAACAGGTGTTAAGAGTATATGCCTTGGAGTCAGATCTTAATTTGGAATTCTGCTCTGCTACTTACTTGCCATGTGGCCAAGGGAAGTTTGGCAGTTAACTTGTCTTAGCTGCAATGTAGAAGGGAGAGGATAGGAGTACCTACCTCAGAAAATTGTTTAGAGAATGAAATTGCAAAGTACTGTGCCTAGCACACAGGCTGTTATATAAAATATTAGCTGCTACTATTATTATTAAACCTCCAGCTCTAACTAGAAAAGCTGTAAGTCACAATATTGTCCTATGTTTCAGAGAAAGTTCTTGCTCACAGTAAAAAGAGTTGCAGAAATAGATATGCCTGTGATAGGTATATGCTTTCTTGTTGTCTTAACTGATCTATAACTTCAGCAAAGTTAACAAAGGTAAGTTAAAACCAGTTTATCTGTCACTTTTTGAGTTTGTAATTAATCTGTCACTTGAGCTAATACTACTTTAAGGTAATCCACTGAAAAGCAAGTTAAGTTTGAAGCCTTAATTATAATGCATAACTTCAACTTCATTTAGAAAAGGGTAAGATGTATTTAGATGAGGTTAAATGCTATGTTCCTACTGAAGTGTATTCCATTTCAGATTTTGTCCAGGTTGCCAGAAACTTGTTTTGCTTGCAGTTGGACGAAGTAAATGTCAGAGCACGTGAAATTTCCAGCATGTTAGATTCACAGGTAGAGTGTGCCCTATAGAATTGTCTTGATTGTTCTTGGATCATAAGTCTTGACTGCTGTATGTCACATATGTGGCCTTTTTCTTTTTCATTTTTCACTTTTAAAAAAATATGCAAATAATGTATGCTTCTTAGTAAATATATAAAACACAGATTTATTTAAAATCAAAAGTAAAACTTTATCTTGATCTCTCCTGTCCCTCCTCTCTATTTCTTTATGCTACTCCTCCCTGAATTTATCACAGAAAAGTACTCATAAGTGTATACCCTCTGAAATTTTGCAATCTAAACCATCCTCATGTGTCAGCATCTAGATTAAGAAACAATATGAAGGATGGGGCACCTGGGTGGCTCAGTCAGCTCAGCATCCAACTGTTTGTTGGTTTTGGCTCAGGCCATGATCTTAAGGTTGTGAGATTGAGTCCTGCATCAGATTCTGCACTCAGTGAGGAGTCTGCTTGAGATCCTTTCCCCCTGTTGCTTTCTCCTTCCCACTCTGCTCCTCCCCCTGCTCACTTGCTCTCTCACTCTCAAAAATAAATAAATAAAATCTTAAAAAGAAAAAAAAAAGAAAGAAACAGAACAGGAAGGAAATATATTATGAGGACCCAGATGCTCTCCCACCCCCCATGTTCCTTTTCTATTACTCCCGTTTTTCCCTCTGCATCCTTAATCAAGTAACTAGTCTTTTGCTTTTTTTGTGCTTTATGTAAAATACAATTGTGAAGCCCATTAACTTCATAAGTCATTTGCTCTAGAGAACTTTGACATTTGGGGGTGCCTGGGTGGCTTCATCAGTTAAGCCGCCAACTCTTGATTTTGGCTCAGGTCATGACCTCAGGGTCCTGTGGTTGAGCTCCATGTTGGGCTCCACGCTTAGTGGGGAGTCAGCTTGAGGATTCTCTCTCTCTCCCCCCGCCCCTTCTTCTGTCTTCTCTCCCTCTCAAATAAATAAATAAACCTTAAAAAAAAAAAAAGAACTTTGACATTTGTGGCATTTACATTGTCAAATTTTTCAGTCCTTTTCATTGCAGAATGTGTTACTGTATCCTTCAGGAAGGTCTTCCCAATTTATCAATTTAACTCACTCAAAATCTATTCTTTTTTTTTTTTTCATTTTTTTTTTTCAAAATCTATTCTTGTCTATGCTTAAGTTAGGGCCCCAAATGGGCAACCCCTTGCTCTTGTTCCACCATCATTTCCTTAATAACTGTCCTTCTCCACTTTTGCTGCCAACTTGAAATACAAACTTTATTCTATGCTAAATTTCTGTCTAGATACATAGATCTGTTTCTGGACCCACCACACTGTTGCATTGATTGATTTCTCTATGCCAGTACATTACTATTTTAATTATTCCAACAGTGTATTTCTAGGTTCATTATTATGTGGTAAGCTAAGTCCTTCATTTTTTTCTTTTTAACTTACTGATTTTTGATCTTCTAGATGATCTTTAGAATCATTTTTGCTGTGGTAATAAAAATTCAGTTGGAACTTTTAAAAATTGGAATTGCATTGAATTTAGAGAGTGGTTTGAGAGAGATGAACATGGTTTATTTCTCCATTCATTTTGGTGTTTGTTGATATTTTAGAAAGAGGAAATTATATCTTGCTTCATATATGTCTTGAATATTTCTTGTTATGTCTGAATAGGCATACTGCAGTTTTTGTTGCTGTTGGAAATGGGATTTTTTTTAACCATTGTATTTTCTAATTGATGACTAGTAAAAATATTAATTTTTTTTTAAGATTTTATTTTTAAGTAATCTCTATACTCAACATAGGGCCAGAATTTAGAACTCTGAGATCAAGAGTTGCATGCTCCACCAACTGAGCCAGCCAGGCACCTGAAGATATTAATTTTTGAACGGTTATTTTGTGTGATGCCAGTTCATTGAACTCCCTTATTCTAGCTGCTTTTCAGTTGTCTTGGGTTTTCTGTTTTCTAGGTAGGCATTTTAAATTAATTATATTTTTGTCTCTTCCAAAAAATTTTAATTTTTTCTGAATTACCATTGGAACAGAAGCTGCAAAAGTGAACAAAAAATTTTTTCATGATATTGGAGCCATTTCACATTTTTAATTTTTCAAAGAAGCTAGCATTATCTTATTTAATAAATATGATTTATAATCTTTTTATATTTACTTATTTACAAATCATTTTAAAATTTTTAAATTTATGAATAAAACTTATGCCATTTATATTTTTCTTCAATAGCTTATATAGTAGAAACTGTATAGGTTCCTTTAAAGTTTGAAAATGTTTCATATCACATGGTCAGGGCCTAGGTCTTTTTGGAAGAGGAGATATTTTCTATTTTTTTAATGTCTTCTAAGGTTATTTTATTCAAGTTTTAGTCTTTTTCTTGAATAATTCTGTTAATGGACATCTTCCTAGAAAATTTCCCCTTTTATCGATATACTAAAATTTATTTAAAAAAAACAGAATTTTTTTAGGTTTTTAATACATTTTAACAATACTACTTTTTATCTCATAGATGGTACTACACAATTTTTACAAAATCACATCCACAAGTTTATATCTATATTTTAATTATCATTCAGTATGTAACATTTCCATTGTCATTGCTTCTTTGACCCTTATTTTGCACAGTTTCTAGTTATATAGCTCCTTTCTGGTTGCTGATTTCTAATGTTCTTCACTCATAATACAGCCTTTGATATCATAAGCTGTATTAGACATATGTAATTTTAGAATTGTTATATCCTTTTTTTAAAAGATTTTTATTTATTTATTCATGAGAGATATATAGAGAGAGGCAGAGAGACATAGGAAGAGGGAGAAGCAGGCTCCCCACAGGGAGCCTGATGTGGTACTTGATCCCAGAACTCTGGGATCATGACCTGAGCTAAAGGCAGATACTCAACCACTGAGCCACCCAGCTGCCCCTAGAATTGTTATATCCTGACAGGATATTGAATCTTTATCTCTAGAATGCTTCCTGTCTTAAAGTCAACTCAATCTAATGATGAAGCGATACCACTTTTCTTTTGGTTAGTGTTTTGATTAGGTTTCCAATGACTACATGTATTTCTCTTTAGTAAAGAAAACTTTTATATAACCCTTTAAATGTATCTAATAGAATCTAAATACCATAGTTTTTGATACTCATAATCATTTTATGTTAAAGAAAATTCATTCATGAATTCTTATTCTCAGAAAGTTACCATCTTTCCTTTTCTTCTGCTTTTATTTGTATCCCATATTACCCTAGAATGTTACCTTGATAAATTATAATTTCAAGAATAGATATACTTAAAATTAGTCATTGGAAAAAGAAATCAGTCATTGAGCACCTTATCATTCTGTTACAAAATACATAGATGATTAAAATGTATTTGTTTTAATTCACTGTATTCATAAGATCTGACATTAAAATTTTCTTTTGAATTGAGTATTAATTCTACTTATTGGTACACAAGTCTACTTATTGGCATACAAAAATATAAATACATAAATTTTGATCAGTTATTTTTATAAAGGTAATTTTTAAAATATAAATTCATTATTTCAGTGGATGGATTATTTACAATCCAGCTGTGTCATTTATAAGATTTCCATATTTGCATGGGCATTTTTGGATTCTTCGTTAATGGTTTACTTTGCTTCATAAGTATTGGTATCTGATAACACATTCTTCCACTTTGTTGTTCTTTTTATTTATTTATTTTTTTTATTTTTTAAAATTTTATTTATTTATGATAGTCACACAGAGAGAGAGAGAGAGGCAGAGACACAGGCAGAGGGAGAAGCAGGTTCCATACACCGGGAGCCTGACGTGGGATTCGATCCCAGGTCTCCAGGATCGCGCCCTGGGCCAAAGGCAGGTGCCAAACCGCTGCGCCACCCAGGGATCCCTGTTGTTCTTTTTAAATGTTGCTTTGGCTAATCCCTTTTCTCGTCCAAATAAGTTCTAGCAAAAATCTTACTGTACTGAATTTCTAGATTATTTTGGGAACAATCAGGATCTTTATAAATTTCAGTCTTCTCTGTGAACATGTTTTGACTTCTTATTTTATCTTCTTGAATGGCAAATAATACACTTGATATATTTTTCCCAATATAAGCTTTATTAGTCTTTTGTTAGATTTATTCCTAGTTACCTTTCACTTTTTTGCCCTTATAATAAATGGTGTATTTTTTTGTTTTGTTTTTAAGACTTCATTTTTTAGAGCAGTTTTAGGTTCACAGTAAAATTGAGGGGAAGGTACAGAGATTTCCCACATGCTCCCTGCCCCAGCACATGCATGACCTCCCTCATTATCAGCATCCTGCACCAGAGTGTGGTACACTCATTACAACTGATGAACCTACACTGACACATCATTGTCACCTGTCGTTCATAGTTTCCATTACATTTACATTGCACTCTGGGTGCTGTACATTCTGTGTGAGTTTGGACAAATGTATCACAACATGTGTCCATCATTGTTGTATCATACATAGTATTTTTACTGTTCTGATCTTTACCTGTGTGCTTTGCCTATTCATCTTCCCACATCTGCACCCCTCACCCCTGGCATTCACTGATCCTCTTACTGTATTCATAGTTTTTTTGCTCTTTCTATAATGTCATATAGTTGGAAGTCATACAATATGTAGTCTTTTCAGATTGGCTTCTTTCACTTAGTAATACGCATTTAAGGTTCCTCCATATCTTTCCATGTTTTTTCAGTGCTGATTAAAATTCCATTATCTGAATATACCACAGTTTATCCACTTATCTATTAAAGGACTTCTTGGCTGCTTCCAAGTTTTGGCAATTGTGAATAAAGCTACTGTAAACATCCATTTGTAGGTTTTTGTGTGAACATAAGTTTTTTACTCCTTTGGGTAAATACCAAGGAGCACAATTGCTGGATCATATGGTAAAGGTATTTAGTTTTATTATTTTTTTAAATGTTTATTTATTTATGATAGTCACACAGAGAGAGAGAGGCAGAGACATAGGCAGAGGGAGAAGCAGGCTCCATGCACGGGGAGCCTGATGTGGGATTCGATCCCGGGTCTCCAGGATCGTGCCCTGGGCCAAAGGCAGGCGCCAAACTGCTGTGCCACCCAGGGATCCCCGGTATTTAGTTTTATAAGAAACCATCGAACTGTCTTTCGAAGTGGCTATGCCATTTTGTAGTCACAATAGCAATAAATCAGTTTCTATTAATGAGAATGAGAGTTCCTATGATCTAGTTGTTTGGAAACTTTCAAGAGATCACCCAGTCTCCTAGAATTGAGGTACTGATTTATCAGAACCAATTCAGTAACATTTAAGGTAGGAAAACTGAAGCTGTAAGAGCACTGTTTTTTTTCCCATTGTTTCGGGTGGAAACAATGTTGACAACAGAGCATTGTTATTGCCAAACAGTTCTCAAAGCTACTATCCTCACCTTTGATGAGGAAAGGCAACAGTGGTTGAGTGGCATAAGAGAAATGGGGAATTCAGAGTACTTTGGGTGAGCATGCAAAGCTTGCTTAACAGCTGCAAAAAATACTGGTGCTCCAAATTAGTAATTTACTTCCTTTCTAGCCAATATGATTTTAGGGCAGATAAGAGTGTGTTCAGTCTTAATACTTTGATGACAAACACAAAGTGCCACTGGTAATTGTGCAAGGTCTTCTGCATGCCAATAATTTCCTGTCCATGGCTTCAGATCAAAATGTTGTGCAGTTGTCATTATATCAGTTTATAAGGCTTCCTTTGTTGTGTTCTGCTTGTCAACATGTAGAAGATATCCCCATAAAATGCTGACTTTTTTTTCACTTGAATCCATAATAATACCTTTTACTTCACCACACTTACATATATAACTGAAACAAAAATCTCAAAATAGTACTTACGTTTTCTATAGTATTTAATTCTTATTTAATATTCAGTTCTAACTATTTGGGCTTAAAATACACTAACGGGTCATATACCACAGTTTGAAAAATACTATAAAAATCACTGCTTGTCAAGTTCATCAGAAACAAATGAAAAATATTTTATTATTTTGTAGTAGTATTCCTAAGTTTTTTGTTGTCACTATGGTGCTTTATCTGAAGTATCAATTGATCTCGTTGAGGATGCTGACAGTCTGTGAAAGTGGGGAAATTCCACTGTGGTTATCCCCTCAACCATCTCGTCACATACAACAGTCAGATTTTATAATCTATCTGTTAGGGATGGTTGTTTTTTTACTTGTGTTTCCTTCTTCTGGCTTGTCTTCTCCTTAATTTATTTTTTAAGAATATTTTTGCTGAAGCATAATGGATACCCTATAAAGTATAAAAATCTCAAATGTGCAACTTGATGAATTTCTATTAGTATCTCATGTGTAATCACCACTCAAAGGCTCCATTGTACCAACTTTGACCCAGTTAGCCGCCATTCCCATCTTTACAATGGAACCACTATTTTGACTTATATTAGCATAGATAACTTTGGCCTGTTCTTGAACATCAAATTCAATAGAATCACACAATATATACTCTATTATAATGAGCTTCTTTTGCTCATCTTTTCATCTGACTCATAAGATTTATTGAGATGCCATATTTCAAGAAGGAAGAATTGCTGAGTCAGTCTAAGTCAATTTTTTGTTTAGTTGACCAAAAAAACCTTATTATTTTGGAATAATATGGCATTTAGAACTAAAAATATAATTATCTTACTGTGATTAGAATCATCATTGCTATATTTAAAAATCCTGTACTGAACTGTACACCTGCGGCTGGTGCAAGGTTACACACAAAAGTAAGGTTGGAGTCTAGTTTTAGCAGAATTCTGAACTTAGCAACAGCAGACTACAGTCTATTATAACATGATGGGTTTACCATACTAATTAAATATCATACAGGGATTATCTTAAAATCACAGAGAGAACACTGTAAATTCCCTAAAGTAGACTTTTCACAACTTAGTTTCTTTCTTTTTTTTTCTTTTTTCTTTTTTCTTTTTTTTTTTTTACTTAGTTTCTTTCTAAATCAATTTAGTGGATCGCAACCCCTATTTTAGAAGGGAGGAGAATAGAATGGAAAATACTAGTGAATTGTATATGAATGAGTAATCTTTCCTTTATACTGGAGTCATTATATAAAAGGTATTTCTCATTATGTGTAGCATTATGTACTCATCTATAAAACTTTAAATATATACAATGAACAACTACAGTGTGCATGGCATTGGGTAGCTGCTCTAGCACATTATTAAAATAAATAAAACTCAAGCCTGAGTTTAATTTCTCGGAATTTAAGATATAGTGTAAGGAAAGTCATGTGCACAAATAATTGTTTAAAAAGCTGTAGCATTGTGTGATAAAGCTATAGTACTGATAGAGCTCAGAACATTTAGAGAAGATTCATAACAGTTAGCATTTGAGTGAGTTTTAAATTATATATAGGATTTTATCTGCCTAAAAGGTAAACAGAAAGTAATGAGAATTAGCATGAATAAAAATATGTAATTTGATGGAAAGCAGAGTAATCTAGTTTTTTAAAAAGGTGAGTTGGGGGATACCTGGGTGGCTCAGCGGTTGAGTGTCTGCCTTTGGCTCAGGGCGGGATCCCAGAGTTCTGGGATCGAGTTCTGCGTCAGGCTCCCTGCATGAAGCCTGCTTCTCCCTCTGCCTATGTCTCTGCCTCTCTCTCTCTCTCTCTCTCTGTCTCTCATGAATAAATAAATAAATCTTTAAAGAAAAAAAAGATAAGTCGGTACATGCAGATGACTGAAGGAAGTTAGGGCTAAAGGGTAATATTACACTTAGAAGTTTCTACTTTACAAGTAGTTAGTGAGGAGCCATTAGGGAGAATAGTGTTGACATGATCAAAATAATAGTTTAGAAATAGTAATCTTATAATAGTCTTCGTTATCTTATAAGGTAATGAAACTGATCATAAGTAGCTTAGATGGTGGACAAAGGAAAGAGTCTGAATATTGAATATTAAAAACTAAACTATGGTGAAGGTGAGGATAACGGGAAGGAATGGGGAGACAGATATATAATATTTACCAACAGCCACAAGTATATCACCATTAAGAATTGCATTTGGGTGTAAGAATCAAGGGAGAATAAGTTAAAGATAACTGCAGAGTTTTGATCAGGATAAGATTAATAATAGGGTGGTGCTATTAATAGAACTAGAGAAATAAGAAATGTGGAGAAGAGGATAGGTTGGATTTTAGAGAGTAAGTTCAATATGCTTAGAGGTGTAAATAACCAAGAGGCCATTGGAAACAAGTAACTGGACGCAAAGGGAGATCTGGGAATGATTTGGAGGGTGATATATAGTAAGAGCGTGGCAGCGAACATGATCATTCAGGGAGAGTTTGTAAAGGGAGAAAGGGGCAAACTTGGGGACGGTTTGCCCCATTTAAGGATATCAGAATTACGCCCTGAGCCAAAAACAGATGTTTAACCACTGAGCCACCAAAGCGTTCCTCACTTCTCCTATCTGAAAGACTGCCTTAAGCCCATACTTACAAAGCAATCGTGTTCTCCATATAGTCCTTTAAATTATATTTTCTATACCCTTTTTTTTTTTAGTTTTGTTACAATTTATACATGCAAGATGGCTGTAATTAGACTTGGATTTTTATCTCTGATTAGATTATGATTGTTTTCTACCTTGTCATTAACTGTCAAAGAGATCGTGCTAGCAGTAAAAGAAGAGGAATTGCCATCTCTGGTATTTTGTGGTGGTGGTTATTCACTTGTACATGAATTATTAATATTACCTTCAGTCCATAGTTCCTATGCAGGAATCTTTTTAAGCTGGCTGGCTGTTAACATTGCATTTCATTTCATTAAAACAAGGTGTATAATCAAGTAATGAATAATCGAGTAATGAACTTTACTGGATTCACTGGGTTTACTGGGTTCATAAACTTTCTTGGTTGATGATGTCCAGCATTTTGTTAGCCTCAGATACCATGTACTTGGGGTGGATCTTTAGGGAATAGTTTATGTTGATGACTCAAAAGTCTTTTTGACATTATAAATACAATTTTAGAATTTGTGGACTTTTAAGGGAAATTATATTGTTAAAGTAATCATAAAGATGATAACAGGTATGTATACTTTATAATCACCTAGATTCTATTATAAATAACAATGCAAAGTTAAGCTCAAATCAAGTTACTCCAGAATCTTTAACATTCTCTTTCATCTAATCAGATGACTCCAAAGTAAGAAACTAAATTTTGTTATTAAAATGCAAAAACTTAACACTCGTCAAAAAGGATTTCTGTACTAGTTGTCAACATTAGCATCTAATTCATAACATTTTTCTTATATTTTAATGTTGATAGCTTCTTCCCTGTGATTCCTCAGAGACAGATGAAATAGAAAGGCTTAAGCGTGAAAGAAATGACGCCTTGGAGGAAGTGAATGCACTCAAGGTAATCTCCAGTTTTGCCTCCTTTACATTTTGTTGAGAGAAAAGCAGAAGAATATTATTATATTTATTATAAGTTATCAAATATTTGATATTATTTGTGTTCATATTAATGTCAAATATTTGATAATTCATTTATTTAATAGGCTTTTAAAGAGGTCATTTTTTTAGTTTACAAACTTATTATTTATATTTCTTAATACCCATGTAAGATTCAGTGTAGACATACCTGCTGATCTGGCTATTTCTCACCTCCTCTGTTCTCATATTGGTGGCAAGGATGAGAAACCTTGATTAGATGAGTCAACAAAGCAAGCCATGACAATTTTGGATTCTTAAATGTTCACTGGGAAATACATTTTCTCCCATGTTCATGAACATGCTTCAGAGACCTCTCATTTTGGTAACATAATTTAGAATTATGGTAATATAATTAAGAGAAAAAAGACACGCAGTGTGCCCAAATATACTTTAAGATTTTAATTCTTGGGCAGCCTGTGTGGCTCAGCGGTTTAGTGCCGCCTTCATCCCAGGGTGTGATCCTGGAGACCCAGGATGGAGTCCCACGTCTGGCTCCTTGCATAGAGCCTGCTTCTCCCTCTGCCTGTGTTTCTGCCCCTCACCTCATAAATAAATAAATAAAATCTTAAAAGTTTTTGATTCTTTTTATATATTTCCATTCTATATTTAATAGAATATTAAATTCAAATTATACCCTAATTTTCACAGAAATCCATTATATTTTCCAGATCTTCAAGAAAAGCAGATAACTACTTGATATACTCTTAATTCACTATAGGAATATATTTTTTCAATTATTTTAAGTTATTTTCTGAAATAAGTAAAATTCTGTTTATTTACTTAATGTTCATTTTATTTTTTTTTTTAGATTTTATTTATTTATATGAGAGAGAGAACATGAGCGGATGGGAGGGACAGAGGCAGAGGTAGGGCTCAGTTCCATAACCCTGGGATCATGACCTGAGCCAAAGGCAGATGCTTAACTGACTGAGCCACCTGGGTACCCTTTAATGAAAAATCTTTGCAACTCCCTAAAAAAGGAAGAAATTTCCTTTCTGCCTTTTTAAATTCCAACTTCAAGAGGAAGCCATTGTTAAACACACTTTATCCTTTGAGACACTTGTTCTCTATTATTTTTCTCAATTAAATTTCTAAAAATAAATATATGTGTTTATTTTAACTTTTATGTAAATCTCTTCATACTGCACACTTTTTTACAACTTCTTTTTCTTTTTTCTCTTTGCTAGCTTTATATCTTGGGCTGCTTTTCAAGTTAATATGTACAGATCTGCCAAATTCTTTTTTTTTTAATAAAATAATTTTTATTGGTGTTCAATTTACCAACATACATAATAACACCCAGTGCTCATCCCGTCAAGTGTCCCCCTCAGTGCCCGTCACCCACTCACCTCCACCCCCCCGCCCTCCTCCCCTTCCACCACCCCTAGTTCGTTTCCCAGAGTTAGGAATCTTTATGTTCTGTCTCCCTTTCTGATATTTCCCACACATTTCTTCTCCCTTCCCTTATATTCCCTTTCACTATTATTTATATTCCCCAAATGAATGAGAACATACACTGTTTTCCTTCTCCGATTGACTTACTTCACTCAGCATAATACCCTCCAGTTCCATCCACGTTGAAGCAAATGGTGGGTATTTGTCGTTTCTAATGGCTGAGGAATATTCCATTGTATACATAAACCACATCTTCTTTATCCATTCATCTTTCGATGGACACCGAGGCTCCTTCCACAGTTGCCAAATTCTTCTTAATGGTTCTCCTATCATCCAGTGGTTCTGTCCTAGGTTATTTAGACAGCTCCTTGTTTTTTCTTTTTTATAAGATTTTATTTATTTATTTGAGAGAGAGAGAGAGAGCACACAAGCAGTGGGGAGAGGCAGAAAGAGAGGGACAAGCAGACTCCTCGCTGAGCAGGAAGCCAGAAGTAGAGCTCAATCCCAGGACACTGGGATTATGACCTGATCCAAAGGCAAACACTTAACTGATTGAGCCACTCAGGCACCCCTAGCCTGTTCCTTACTGATGAATATTTAGGCTACTTCCAGTTTTCCACTACTAAAAATAAGTCCATCATAAATAGCTTTGTAGATGTGTCTTGGGCAATTTCTACAATTGGAAAAATACAAACTGAATACATTTCTGAAAGTGGAATTGTTTTATGGAAGGATATGGAGATATTAAATTTTATATATTATGAAAAAGACTTTACCAATTTATGGTCCTTCCAAGTATGTACAAGCATTCCATTATTAAAGGAATATTTTACAGACTTTTTTACAACTTGAAACCACTTCTATATTTTTTGGTATAACAGTTAAGAGTAAAGATGGAAAAATATAAATTTAGTTTTAAGAATAAATTGACAGTAATTTCCTCATATTCTCTTTGAAAACATCTCCAATGATGGCTGTCTTAATAAGATGGCATTATGTATAATTCATCTCTGCATAAGCCATTAAATTTTATGGTTCATCAGAACTTTCAAAGGTGCCTGGGTGGCTCAGTCAGTTAAACATTGGACTCTTGATTTTGGCTCAGGTCGTGATCTCAGGGTTGTAATATTAAATCTGTGTTGGAGTATGTGCTAGGTGTAAAGCCTGCTTAAGATTCCCTCTCTCTTTCAAAACAAAAAACCTTTCAGAGGCTCTCAGATCTTTTCATTTCCTTAATGTTTATCATTGTTAAATTTACTGATATATTTCAGTTTTTATTTAAATGCCAGTATGAATTATTAGAATTTTAACTTAAAATTGCATTTATGTAACATTTAAACAGGACTTCCCGTAGGAGCTCTTCAAAAAATCGGGGTTCACATTTAAAGTCTATGACCTGTAACTAAACATATCCTAATCTGACAGCACCTGAAATCCCAGATATAGCATATTCTGTATTTTATAATTTCCTTTACCCAAAAACTATCTGTTGACTGAGAACCACTTGCTTTGCCATGTAAAAGAGTATATACAGCTATAAATACTTCTTCAAGGTAACATGTGTACCTTCAGTTTTTCTACCTGCCTTGTACACACACAGATAATAGAGGTTGTTAAATGAAGTTCATAGAGTGTGTAGGTGTTCTCTCATCACTTGCGACAACTCTATTCTTCATGTATAATTTGAGGCACAAATAAAAATGAAACCAAGATCATGATGCCAGTGGCTAATTTTTATTTGACAAGAGTGATTTTTTAAAAGTACTGTGGGCTTTATTTAACTTAAAGCCTTTCTGCAAAGTTCAGATTGCTACTGCTTTGCAAAGCTGAATGAAAATAGATGTATTTTCCATTTACAGATGCAAAAAACTAGGACACAGAGTGAAGGTGACTTGCTATAGAGCATAAAAGCATGAGACCCAGCAGTTTCTTGGCTCCTAGTCTGTGGCAGATTCATTAGATTGCTGTATTATATTCGTCTTCATATACCTTCATTTCATATCTTAGATAAGAATGAGCTGAAATATACCAGGAAACAGAATGCTTCTTATAAACATTGTGGTATTGCCATGAATATTTACCACTTAGTTTAATCTTCAAGCAGTTCCTCTGTTCAAGTTGATAGTAAAATGGTCCTTAAATTTCTTTTAGTATTTCTGATTTGATCAATAAAATAGGGATTTATTTATGTTATGTTTTCAAAAAGTTGAATGTTTTAGGGTATGTGCTTAAGTTAATTTTAAGTTTGAAGGTAATATTTAATTTGCATGCATATTGCCATTTATTCTATCTTTGTAACTATTATTTTACATTTTGGTTACACTAGTCCTATCTTCATTTGTATGGATAATCTTCCAAGCACAAAGTAAATTAGAAAAACAATAGTCTATCTAGTTTCATATGTCCTTTTTAGTGTAGCAATAGACCTTTACTTCTAAACTGTAATAAAAATGCTCTTCAATTTGAAAGCTTTTTGGTAATAATTGCTATTGCCCAAAATGTATTATTTACACATTTTCATCCTGATTAAATTATTTTGGAGCTCAAATTTCGAGATTGTACAAAATGGCTAATTAACAGAAAATGCATTTATATCACAATTGTGCTGTAAATGACTAATTACTTTTAAATGGCATGTGTAAAGCCAGAAAAGTGACTGAGAGCTACGTTTTCAGATTGTCGCAATTGGATGTTTGGAGAATTTATAAATATTTAAATAAAGCCCTAAAAATGATACTCATTGGTACTTCATAACTTGTTTTTAACTCTTTGGTTTTTAAATACAGGAAAAGTTATTTGAATCAGAAAGGCAAAAGAAACAATTGACAGAAGAACTCCAGAATGTGAAACAAGTAAGTGCATGTATTGTATATATGTGCTTTGTGTTAATGTGGGTAAACATATGAGGTATGCAGCAGTGATGTTGTATAATATCCTGGACCTTACAGATGTGAATAATATAGTATAAAGTAGCATAAGTTTTAAAAGCACTTTCAGAGGCTGTATCTGCACTGAAGTCTTGCTACTATTGCTCAAAGAAATTGCCTCCAAAACCAGATAACCATGGTTATCTGAAGTAAATAATCAGTCGCATTGCTTTTCTATTTTTTCTTTTATTTTTCCTTTTTCTTTTCTTCTGTTTCACGTACCTCATTTTATTAAAATACAAAGCAAGAGAAGCCCTCCAAGGCAAAGCATTTTTTACTTTTATTTTTTAATACTAAAAAAGTAAACATTTATTTTTACTCTGCATCATTCTTTACAGAATTTTAGGTAGCTTGCAACAAAACAAATGCAATGGTACTATCATAAGATAGATATACAAATAAAATATTGATAAGCATAGAAAGATTAAAGAACATAGGGAGAGATCAGTGGTAATCACCTGATTTTGAATTTCCTGAACATTATCTCCACAGAAAACATAAAGTCAACAAAGAGAGCAAATAAAATCATAAAGGATTCATACCTTCAATATGACTGTGACATAAAATACCACATCCTTTAAAGTACATATAAATAGAGTAAAAAATTTTCCAACAAAGTCCTGCAGCCTTCCTGCCACTGAAACTTTGGGATACAAAGAACAGAGCCTTCAATGACTCTGTAAAAGAACAAGAAAAAACAAAACAATTAGATGAAGTACAAACACAATCCCCTCTAGAAAGAAAATCCAACAGTGAGTGCCATAATCTAAACACAGATCAGTATTGGGTGGTTCTCAGGACTTGAGAAAGTGTGCAACCAGAAGTGGCAGCCTTGGAAAATTATTGTTTCTGGAGAATAACCAAATGACCAGAAACAGAGTGGTATCCCTTGGAGATGAGGCAATAAGGAAATAAGAGGGGAAAATTAAAGATCTTGCAGGAATGAAAGAGAAACAACACATACCCATCCTTGCCGTCTACCCCCACCATGACCACCACCAACATGATCCAGAAAGAAACTGCACAGAAGAGGGTGCTGTTGAACTAAGAACGCTTTCTATGGGGGAAAAAAAGGAATAGGAAAAAAAATAAAACTGTCCCCTTTATTAGAAAAAAACTGTGAAAAATTAGAAAATATAAATTAAAGCTTTCCTTCTGATGAAAACTCTCCAAAACAATTCAACCACAAAGCTGAAGAAAACTAACACAACACTCAAAATTCAATTAGATATCCCCAAAGCATTTTGCACTAAGAAAAAAACACCTTAAATCAGAAATTTTTATAAACTTAGAATAGAAATGGTATTTTTAAAAAGCAAAAAGAAATAAAATGCGAGTTGGTAAAACTTAGGAAAGAAATGGAAGAAAAAGACAAAAGCATAACAGAAATGAAAACTAAGTTTATAAGTTATCCAAGAAAATATACAGAAAAACTAAAAGGCATTTGGGAAAAAAATCATAGCCAAGAAAATGATAATGAAATAAGTAAAAGAATTTCTTAAAGTAAAACAATTGAATAACACTAATATTTAGAACTATAATCTATAAAAACTTTCCAGAAATAAGACCTGAATCTATTATTGAATACTAGAGAAATATGACCATAGAAAGATCAACTCTAGGACATATCCAGTAAACTTACTAGATTTTAGAGATATATAGAGGAAAATGCACAGTGCCTCCAAGGGAAAAGATCAGACAACTTACAAAGGCAATAGAATTTGACCAGCATCAGCCCTCTCAAAACAACAAAATAAGACCATAGTAGAGTAACATTTTCAAGAAACTAAAGGAAAGAAAGTATAAACCAAATTGTATACAGCCAAGCTGACTTTCAGATAATCAAGGTCCTGGAAAAACCATTTGGAATGTGCCAATATTCAGGGAATACTGCACACATGTAGTATTCCTGAGGAATCTAGGAAAGGTTGAGTTTCACCTAGCCAAAATAATTACTGGAATAACTGCCCAGAGTTTCCCAGAGAGTGAGCATTTCACAGATGTTATTTTATAGTTGAGACTAAAATGAGAATGAGTTTGCAGGTAAAAGAACAACACGTTAACAGTACGTCTGACAAAAAAAAAAAAATTAAAAGATGCAATTTCTTTTTAAAAAATGAGAGGATAGGGCAGCCCCAGTGGCGCAGCGGTTTAGCGCCGCCTGCAGCCCAGGGCGTGATCCTGGAGACTCAGGATCGAGTCCCACATTGGGCTCTCTGCATGGAGCTTGCTTCTCCCTCTGCCTGTGTGTGTCTGCGCCTCTCTCTCTGTGTCTCTATGAATAAATAAAAACCTTTAAAAAAAATGAAAGGATAAAGGAGGGGGAAAAAAGAGGAAAATAGAATATAACAGCTTCATTGTTTAAGTAAAGGTATCATTTAAAACTGATGTCAAATAGTAAAAGATTGAGTTAAAATAAAAAAAAAGATTGGGTTAAAATAGAGGAGATTTTAGGCACTATAAAAAATAATAATACAAAGGTAACCTATAGAATGAAAATACAAATCCTCCTAAATACAAAAAGGAAAAAAAAAAGCAAAAGGAACACACAAAATAAACACATATATGTATATGATAATTTCAACAAAATATGATGAAATTGAGACCAAACATAATAGTTACTTCAATTAACATCAATGGGATTAACTCATCTATTAAAAACTTGTCCTAGAAAAATATAGTTTACCAAAACTGACCTCAATAGAGATAGAAAGCTTAACAGACCAATTTCCATTAAAAAATAAAGTTATCAAGAAACTAGATAAGATATCTAGAAAAGGACCAGGCCAGATGTTTCACAGAGAAATTTAAACAAACCTTTGGCAATCCCAAAACTACATAAGTGTCCTAAAGAATAAAAAATTGAAAGAAAATTTCCAAATTCTTTTTTTGAAGCTAGTGTAACATTGATGCCTAAACCTGATAAAAACACAAAAAAAGAAAATGCAATTAGACTAGAATAACAACTAGGGGCATATGAATTAGGAAAAAAAAAAAAAAGCCATCTGCTTGCAGATGACATAATAGTAATCCAGAAAACTGTAGACAGTCAATGATAAAACTAACTCAATGAAAAATTCACAAGCTAGCAAGATATAAATATGCAAAACCCAATTTCATCCATAGACACAAATAATAACCAGTTAGAAGTTTTAACAGTTGAGAAGCCAAAAATGATGTAGAAAAATTGGCAAAAGACATGGACACCCCAAAAATGTTATTAAAATGCCCCTTAATTATATGAAAATATAATTTTTCTCATAATAAGAGAAATACCAATTAAATCTATACTAAGACATGACTTCCATTTTTTAGTAATCATAGGGGAAACACTGGAGGAAGACATCTTCCAACAGAAAACAACTTTAAAACCTGGATGTTATACAATAGGCAATTACCAAAGAAATTAGAGAGTGAATATAATCAGACAAACTGCTCTACCTGGCTTTAAGCCTGGAGCTAACATAATCTGACACTGTTGGAAATAGACCTACACTTAGAGTCATTTGATATTCCAAAAGGTTCACAGATCATTCACTGGGGAAAAGATGCTCGTTATAATACATGAGAGTAGAATAAGGGAATATTTGAGAAAAAGAAATGAATCTCAGCCCCTACCTCATGTCATACTCAAAAACTGTGAATGGATTAGAGATCTAAACATAAAAACATTAAAATAATTAAATTCTAGAAAAAAACTTTCGTGATCCTGAGTTAAGTAATGTTATTAAACTGTAACCTAAAATCAGTAAATTTTGCTATATTGAAATTTACTATAGATAAATTCTGCCTCAACAAAGGTTTGTCTGTTTGGTGTTTTTTGGTTTTTGGTTTTTTGTTGTTGTTGTTGTTGTTTTTGTTTTTGTTTTTCCTTTTGGTCTTTTTAAGAAAAACCATACCAATACCATTTCTCACCCATCACATTAGCAAAAAATCAAAACTTGACAGAGGGCAGCCCTGGTGGCTCAGCGGGTTTAGCGCCGCCTCCAGCCCAGGGCGTGATCCTGGAGACCCGGGATCAAGTCCCACATCAGGCTCCCTGCATGGAGCCTGCTTCTCCCTCTGCCTGTGTCTCTCTCTCTGTGTCTCTATAAATAAATAAATAAAATGTTAAAAAAAAAAAAAAAAAAAACTTGACAGAACTCTGTTGGTGAGGGTGTTTCAAAACAGGCATTTTCATTGGGAATGCAAAATGGTACTCCTGTGAAGAACTGGTAGTTCTAACAAATCTACATATCACTTGCCCTTTTACCTGACAATCTCATGTATAGGAAGTTGCCCTGACGATACACCTTTAATAGAATTAAAATATATGCACACAGTATTGCAATATTATTTGTAATTAGAAAATATTGGAAACTGCCTTAATCTCTCTCGAGTAATGTGATTTCCAGAAAATACTACCAAGTAAAAAAAACAAAATTCAAAAGAGTGTATATAGTATGCAGTATTTAATAAACAAGAGCAGTTATATATCTATTTATCTTTTACAAAAGACAGCAAAGGAAGAATAAACTACACAGTGATGAAACTGGTTATCTATGATGTTGGTGGACACACAGTGGATAAGATATAGGAGGGACTAACACCTATCTGAGAATAACTTTATACAATTTTTACTTAGGGGTGCATGTTAATATTATATACATTCAAAAATAAAACAAGCAATAAAAATAAGAGAAAATGAACTTAAAGCTGCAAACAAATGAATCCATTCGTATTTCAAATGAATACCATATGCATACTAAAGGAAAACAAAAGAAAACCAATTCAAGTAACTTATGAACACAGTATTTGTGTTCAGACTTTGACAGGTTGGGGTTGAATTGGAAGAGAATTGCAAACAAATCCTGAACTTTTTTTTAGTATTTTGTTGTTTTATTGGTACAGGCAAAGCAATTCTGAGACCATTTTACATGTGGCATATAGGTTTTAGCAAATGTGTTGTCATTGAGAGCCAGAATCTCAATGAAAAAGTATAGCCATATAAAACAGAAGGAAGGAAGTCAAAAAACAATCCTGTGGTTCGGATTCCAATTTGGAGATATTGTAAGCGTGTCATTTCACGCTAAAATATATATGTGTATGTGCATATGACTATATATGTGGTGTATCTATATGTATGTGTATGTATGCATATACAAATTGTATATCTGCATATATATGAATGAGTAATCTATATATATTCATTCCCTGGCTCTGTCAGCTATAAGAGCCAAGGAGCAGACACCCTAATAGCAATGAGCACAAAGCATATCTAAGTGCCCAGATATCATTCACTACTAAAGGAACCCAGTTTCCTTGAAGAAATGACTAATTTAAGTATTAGGGGAGGGTAAGTACAAGATGAACTTGGAATATTTCATCTAGCCAGAAAATAAGGAAGTGCTCAAAATGATAGGGTCATGTCGCAAGGAACAAGCTTGAAAAGGGCTCCCGCTGGCCAAATCTGGAAGAACTTGATTACCAAAATATTTAAATACAGTATGAATTGCAGACCATTGAAAAACTCGTAGTAATTCCTAAGTCCATACCATTAGTGAATAGATTAATTAGTTAATTAATGGGAAGAAAGGAGAGCTCTTGTTCATTATAGACTACTGTTGAATGCTGATGTAACTACAGAGAGGCCGCCAGATCTGGGAAATCAGCATTTTGCATCTGTGTTAGTATAGACTGAATCAGGCTGGAGTCATCAGATGCTAAATCTAGGGGGGAATTTTGATGAAGAGCAGAGTATTTACATATTTACATGATTTTAAAGTAGCTCTCTATAAACTGCTTATTAATTGCTAGGGGAAAATAATAATTATAGAGTAGTGAAATAAAACAACACCTTGACTGGTGCTAAAAATTGATAACACCAATGAAGAACAGATGGAGAATGTGACTCCAAATGTGAAACCTTGAAAAGGACACATCACCTATGTAGTATTCTGGCTGAGAATGTGTAACCTGAATCTAGCCATGAAGAAGCATTAGACAAACCCAAGATCAGAGATAGTTTTATTTTTTTTTAAAGGAGTGTGTTTGAGAGAGAGAGAGACAGAGAGACAGGGAAAAGGAGCACAAGAGAAAGGCAAAAGGGTTGTATTAAAAAAATATCAGTGTCATTAAAAAAAGAAGAAAGAAAGGCAATAAAAAGCCCCAGATGAAAAGAGTCTAAGCAGTGCAGCCCGGGTGGTCCAGCAGTTTAGCACCACCTTCGGCCCAGGGCGTGATCCCAGAGATCAGGGATGGAGTCCCACATCAGGCTCCCTGCATGGAGCCTGCTTCTCCCTCTGCCTGTGTCTCTGCCCCCCCACCCCCGCCCTCTGTGTGTGTGTGTGTGTGTCTGTCCCCTGAATAAATAAATAAAGTCTTAAAAAAAAAAAGTTAAATATAGGGAAATATAAGACCTGGCCATAGTAGATTGGATCCTGCACTGAAATGGGAAAAAATGTTCTAAAGGATATTATTGAGTCAATTGACGAAATTGGAATACAGATGGTAGATTGAGTAAAAGTATTGAATCAGTATTAAATTTCCTAAATTTGACAACTATACTGTGATTATGTGAGAATATACTTAAGAAATACTGAAGTTTTTAAGGGTGAAGAGCCATGATATGTGTAACCCTCAAAAAAGGCTAAGAAAAAAAATCGTGTGTGTGTGTGTGTGTGTGTATATATATATATGTATTTTGTGTATATACATCTGTATTCATGTGTGTGCATGTATATATGTGTGTACTTATATATGAAAGAAATTGAGAATATTCAGAATCTCAGCAACAGCAACCTTGAAATATCAGCAGCTTACAAGATTACTTTATTTCTCACTCATGAACATGCTAGCAAAAGGATGAATCTGATGAATTAGGTATATCTGAAGAGTATGAGAATGTTCTTCATATTATACCTAATCCTTGCAACCCTTGGGTACATTTGAAATTATTTCAAATAATTTTGAAGCCCAGGTGACTCAGCGGTTTAGTGCCACCTTCAGCCCAGGGCCTGATCCTGGAGATCTGGGATCAAGTCCCACGTCAGGCTCCCTGCATACCATGCAGGTGCCTGTTTCTCCTCTGCCTGTGTCTCTGCCTTTCTCTGTGTCTCTCATGAATAAATAAATAAAATCTTTTAAAAAAAAAATCCAAATAAAAAGTTTTTGAAAGTCCTCTATTTTTTGGCCACTTTTCAGACTCTTATTAAGTATTTTTATACTTTGGTATGCCTTTTTTGTTATTTTATTTTTAAAGATTTTATTTATTTATTTATTTATTTATTTATTTATTTATTTATTTATTTATTTATTTGAGAGAGAAAGAACATAACCAGGGGAAGAGGGAGAGAGAGAAGCAGACATCCCCAAACAGGGGCCTAATATGGGGCTTGATCCCAGGACTCTGGGATCATGACTGGAGCTGAAGGCAGGCACTTAATCAACTAAGCCACCCAGGCTCCTCTTTTTTGGTTATTTTAATTCTGTGTCTTCAATATTTGCATCAGTTTATATGGCCAGGCTTTTTTACATTTTAGTGTTTGTTTGCATCTTGAAAGTAGACATTTATACATCTTTGTTATTTTTTACATTTAGAACAAATTAGAGGGTGGGGTGTTTTTCTATGTTTAATTTAAATTTTCTTTTCTCCTAAATGTTTAGCGCTTAAACGCTTTAGGATATCAAGCATGCTTGACAAAATAATTCCATTAAGGGCTAATTAAGAAATGAATGTAAAGAAATATTAAATTTGGGGGTTTTTTTTCCTCGCAATACCTATTTCTTCCACTTGAGGCCCTCCTGTATTTATTTCTCTGAATTGGATTAGTTTCTGGTTTTAGGGAAGGTCAGGTCTTCATGAATAAATTATCTACGACAAATCTGTATCAGAACTTTACAAGATTCAATAGGAAAAAATGGGACATAAATGAAAAAATAAACAGGAAAAGGAATCTTATATGAAGAATGGTGAATTAGCATGAGGAGTAATGTGGGAGATAACGGACTTTGGAGATAGACCACACAGGTTTATCTGGATCCTACCTCTTTCTTTGCTTTTGACCTTGGGCAAACTACTTCATCTTGCCAAGCCTCAGTTTTATCATTTCTAAAAAGAGTTTGATAACAGAATCCCTCAAAAAACTGTCAGAAGTATTAAGATAAATAATATAAATGTGAACAGCTCATAGTAAGCATTCAACAAATATAAACTATCATCGTCATTATTATAAATAATAGAAAAAGAAATATTAGGTGCTGAAAAAAGATGTGGGAATGATTTGTTTTAACCATTTAATTTAGAGGAGGAAAATCTAATCTGGGTGTGAGAATAATGGTACTTTTTATAGAAAGGGTGACACATACTTGAACTGGGCCAGACATAGAAAGGAAAGAGCATTCCAGACAGACAGCACAGCATGCAAATCATGCTACAAAAGAAAAAGTCTTGTTTTGGGATGCCTGGATGACTCAGTTAACTGTTCAACTCTTGATTTCAGCTCAGGTCATGACCTTAGGGTCATGAGATTGAGTCCCACATCAGGCTCTGCACGGGTGTGGAGCCTGCCTGAGATTCTCTCCCTCTCCCTCTCCCCATACCCTCTCTGTCTCTAAAAAAAAAAGTCTTGAGAGTCAGAATAGGCCTTTTGCACACTAACTGTACTGCTATTTGTTAGTATGTTTGTGTCTAAAAATATAATGATATCTGTCTTATAACTTGTTCATAGGAATTTAGAGTTTCAGAGCTTAAAACTGTCAGGAATATAGTAGGTTCCTCAAAAATAATAGCTTTGATGTATATTCTTTTATCATCATCATCATCATCATCATCATCAAAGGCCCAGGAATATAAGGGAGCTATGGACAGAAGAAAAGTGTTACTTATTACTTAGTTACTTAGTAATAAGTGTTACTTATTACTATTAATGTCAAATTCGAAGGAGTATTTTACATATTGAAAGCAACTCTAAACTTAGTATCTCCGTAGCATACCTCAAATTTTTCTTAGTTTTTATAACTAATTTACCTAACACTATTAATAATTAAAATCTGCATATTGATTTATGGTAGAAAAATACATAAAATCATTGTTGATGTGTAGTATTAAAAGTTTTAATGTCAGTTTGAATTCTTATACTTGTTCAGCTTCACAAATAAGGTTTTCCTTTTCTTGGATCTTTAAGTTTAGCTCATTTATGTGCAATGTGATGGTTTTTTTTTTTTTTTTTTTTTGTCTTTGTTGATTGAATATTAGGCAAGCTTTCCTTTTGTTTTAAGAAAATTTTGAATTGATGTTAAAAATATGGTAAATCTGGGGATGCCTGGGTGGCTTAGGGGTTGAGCGTCTGCCTTTGGCTCAGGGTGTGATCCCGGGGTCCTAGGATTGAGTCCCACATCGGGCTTCCTGCATGCAGCCTGCTTTTCCCTCTGCCTATGTGTCTTGCCTCTCTCTCTCTGTCTCTCGTGAATAAATAAATAAAATCTTAAAAAAAATATATGGTAAATCTTTGTAAAACTCTTCTACAACTCAGCCAAGGAGCATTAGCAAAGAACATAGGATCATTAAATTCATTGTCATCTAAACTTAATGAAAAGTTACAGAATTTGCACATATATACCAAATAAAGTTAACTGTTTGGTATATGACATTTTTCACACATTCAGCTGCAAAGAACTTTGCACATATACATTACACATGTATTGTACAGTGGAATGCAGCAATAAAGAAAATAATCTCTTGTTTGAAAATGTCAATAAATTTGAATTTTTTTTTAAGAGTTTATTTGAGAGAGATAGTACATGCAGGAGTGGGGGGAGCATAGGGAGAGGGAGAAGCAGACTCCCTACTATGCAGGACTCCAGGGACATCCTGGGACTCCAGGATCATGACTTGAGCTGAAGGCAGATGCTAAACCAACTGAGCCACCCAGGTGCGCCAATAAATTTGAATTTTTGATCCAACATAGCTGGAGCACCATCCATTATGATAATCAGTTTTATTCATTGTGCAGCTTAATCTCTTCTTTGAAAGGTATAAAAGTTAAAAATAGATCATAAGTTTGATGTTTATGCTGCAAATTGACAGCTTTTTGTCATAAATTTGGAAGTCCTTTAAGATAATATCGTGTGAAGCTTGAATTAGTGTCTCCTATATCACATGGCTCACCTAAAGCTGAAGACAGGTACTTGTAGTGTTTCAAATTTTGAATCAATGGATCACTGATATTGTTAGAAAGTTCTTATGTTGTAGAGACATTTGTTTATAACTTAATTAAAGCTTTCATTTTTGGTAAAATATCTCTTCTAGCCTTTTATTATAAGTGAAATTACCATCTTGACCTAAAAATAATTTACTCTTTTGTGCAACAATCCAAGCCATCTTATAGCTGGCCAAAGGTGGTCCAGGACCACTAGTGTCAATAACACCTAGAACTTAGAAATGCAGAGTCTCACATGCCACCCCAGACCTACTGAATCAGTATCCATATATAACAAGTCCTGAGGTGATTTGTAGACACCTGAATATTTGAGAAGCACTTGTCCAGATAATAAGCAGTAGAAGGTTTAACCCGTTAGTAGCAATGGAAGTACACCAATAAGGTCTGTGTGAAAGATGCCATGAGAATAGAGTCAACCAGACTTAGCAGTGCTAGAATGTACAGTAATAGAGCAGTCAAGGCTCTGTAACTTAGTGATTGAGAGACTGTAATGATTCATAGTATTCATAGTATTATTTAATGTATATTTTCTAGTTTTAATACAAATAATTTAAAATATGCGTGTGTTTGTATATACAAACGCATACATACTGGCACAAATATTCATTTCAGAATTACACACAATAAAAAAATATACTACCCAAAATCAACCATAAAACTTCATTTTTTAAATATATTGACTATGCATACCATTCAGCTTCTTTAATGTATATAGAATGATATTATTCTGTTTGGGTTTTTTTTAAGATTTTATTTATTTATTCATGAGAGACACAGCAAGAGAGAGAGGCAGAGACACAGGCAGAGGGAGAAGCAGGTTCCATGCAGGGAGCCTGATGTGGGACTTGATCCCGGGTCTCCAAGATCATGCCCTGGGCTGAACCACTGAACCACTGGGCCACCAGGGCTGCCCTATTATTCTGTTTAAGAAGATTGCAGCGATACAAATGAATTGTTAATGAAAGAGTTCCTGTGCTTTGTTGAAAATGTTAAAATTCTAACTTCTCAAGAATTTCTTTTTTCACAATTAACAAAACAGTCTTTAAAAATGACAAATAGAGAATGTCTGTAACTCTCTTTAAAATATTTAAAACCCAGAAACTTGAGTTGTATGAAATTTGGCAATGTTCTTTTCCCTTTGTTTGGTACCCTTTTGTAGGTCTTGACATGAAGTTAGCTCAGTACTAATAACTACACTGTGTAAATCCTTTAAATACATGGGTAACCTGATTATTAAAATACGACTCAATTGATTTTCAATTTTTTTTTTACAATGATGGTTACCAGTTGCTTAAAAAGGGAGGAGAGAAGACAATTGAATATCCTTTGTTCACTCACTTATAAACTTTTAATTGCATTATTGTGAGACAGTGGCCTGATCCTAAAAACAGAATAATCTCTCCATTTGAAGGTCAATTAGTTATTTTAAATTATGGAAATTTGTTTACCTTTACTTAGTGTAGTGGCGCAAAAAGAAAGCAATGAAGAACTGAAAGAGAGGGGAAAATGAAGGGAGGAGGAGGAAAGAAATCAGTAAAAAGGAAAGGACGCACTATGAAGAGACCCTTTCTCATTGGAAGGATCAGGTGCATTGCTTTTTTCAACCAGGGCTGGCGTACTCACCGTTTTATAAGGAATTGGCTGCACTGTTCTCTAAAATCTCAGTATTTTTGATGAGTTTTTATGCCTTACAGAATAGCCTCACCTTACTGTTTAAAATCATGAGCCACAATTTCCCACGAAATTAGACTTCTCGTTATTTTTTTTTTTCAAGTCCTAACAACTTTTAACAGGCATGGGCCGTTCTTCTAACAACTTCCTTTGATCAACAGCTTTCTAAAACGTACTCTCATGCTTAAGTTGTTTCAAGTTCCTTTCAGCAGTGTGTTATGACCTAAGGCAGCAGTGAAGTGGTGAACAGTGCAAAGCCAAAGTATTCGGCTTGTCTGAACCAGCCTTTGCCTTAAAGAAACCATGGGAAATTGCGTTTGGCAACTTCTTTAGGTTTCAGATAAGCCCAGTTGCAGTCGGCCTCACCTGTGGAAAGATTGGTTTGAATGCTTGACAGGAGCATGAAGCCCCGAGGCAGAAACATAAGGTCAGATCAACACAGGAGTCTCTATGGACAGTTGAGGTGTCTTGTGAGCTGTTTTGGTTGATGGATGAACAACAGAGGAACCTAACAACAGATTAAATATATCTCTAAAAGTAACAACACTACAATGTGATTACTAAAAAAATATTCGTGTTTTCATGCTTTTGAAGATTGTGTTCTTAGTGCCTTTATTAGAGAAATAGTAAAGACTTTAATTTTTAGAAACGATATCAGTTCACACACTTTATTTATTTATTTATTTATTTATTTATTTTTTAGTGATCTGAACTTTTTATAGTATTTCAATATAGCACTAGTAGATATTCTAAGATGCTGTCTCATCTTTAGAAAGGAAAAGAAGAAAAATACATTTATATGATGTGTCAGTCTTTTCTGTTCTAAAAGGGTACTATAGTAAAATATTCCTATGTTTCCATTTCAGATGGTCACTTGTGACCTCAAAATGTCAACTTTTGTTTTCTGTTAAAAACCCTCTTTACAAGCATCCCTCATGCTACTCTTTTATAGCCACAGCCACCTCCTTCCGTTCTTCCTCCACTAACGCCTTGCAACCAGTAATCTGTTCTCTATCTCTATAATTTTGTCATTTCAAGAATGTTATGTAAATGTGATCATACAGTATGTCACTTTTGAGCATTGGCTTTTTTCACTCAGCAAAATTCCCTTGGGACACATCCAGGTTGTTGCATGTATCCATAGGTTTTTCTTTTTTATTGCCAAGTGCTTATAAAACTGGTGAAATCTGATTATGTTTGGTGGATTGTATCAATGAAGTTTTCTGATTGTGATACTCTATTACAGTCATGCAAATTATAACCACTGGAGGAGGCTTATTGAATACGGGGAACCTCTGTATTATTTCTTACAGCTGTGTATAATCTACAGTTATTTTTTTTTTAAATTTTATTTATTTATTCATGAGAGACACGGGGGGGGGGGGAGAGAGAGAGAGAGAGAGAGAGAGGCAGAGACACAGGCAGAGGGAGAAGCAGACTCCATGCAGGGAGCCCAACGTGGGACTCAATCCCGGGTCTCTAGGATCACACCCCGGGCCGAAGGTGGCACTAAACCACTGAGCCACCCAGGCTGCCCCTACAGTTATCTTTAAATAATTTATTATAAGCCAAAACCTAAGCCTTTTTAAGAAAAGGAATTATAAAGCTCTTAAAATGATAGCAATCTGAGTAGAGAAACTTACTTAAAAAAAACTTGGTCAAATTTATTTTCCAACATTAATTCCCTTTTTGTGAATCAAAATATGACCCATGTACTTTCCAATATTAGACTTTGCCCAAGAAACTGCCTAAGTTTAAGACAGCTTGCTTGGAAAAGGAACACAAGAACAGCCCAGTTGGCATCCCTGTTTGCCCAGACACCAGCCGTATCCAGTGATTCACTGGACGTGAACGTGACATTTTGATCAAGCATTGGCAAACAAAGATGTCTGTTTCAGAATCCCCATTCCCAAATAGTTTTCTTTTTATGTAGAAAAGGTCTTACCATTTTAAGAAAATCTGAGAGAAATTTTATCCTGTTGATAGTACAGAACCCATTTGAATGCAGATCAATTAGAATCACAGAATTTTCAAAGTTAGAGGAATTTGGAAGGGAAGTGATCTTAATCTTCATAGAAACCTTCCAGTTCATTTGATGACAGTATTTTCTGTAGTTGTTTGGCTTAGATAGAACTGATGTTGGGGTTCTGGGTTCTCTGCTGTGAGCCACTTATTTTCTGGCTGTTCAGGGACCAGTTCAGCACTCTGTCATCAATTGTTTCACACATGCCTTGTAAGCCTTACAAAGGAGACTTGGCAAAGGAATTTAAGAAACATTTATTAAATGCTCTTTTCTATGGATGCACTGGGAAAGTTAAATGTACTCTTTATGAGGAACTCTTAATCCAGTGAGAAGACAGTAAAATAGGGCAAAACCATTACTTCCTAGAAAGCATTGCAGAATAGGTGCCTTCTAGCTGGTAAGTTGTCAGAGGCATGTTTGTCTACCAAAATAGGGATTACTCCCTTTAAATTTTCTTATTTAACTTAAAAAGGTACAACTTTCTAATATTTCAATAGTTGCTAAAGCACACCTTTCAGGGTATGTTTTAAACATCTATGTAAATGGCAAACATTTTATGTTTCTTGATGTGAGAGCAATATATATTAATTTGCTGACAAACTAGTAAATTTTACCCATGGAGGAAGTAGTGATAAGGCGGTTGACACTATAAAACTCTTATCTTGGCAGTTTATTTTACTATGTGAGAAACACTTTCAGTACTCTTACTTCAGTGTGGGACTCCTGACATTGTGTTAAGTGATTTATTCACAAATTATTTCAGAATTAAAACCAAGACTTCTCTAGTCATACCTTAACCCTACATAAATAAATCACCCTTTTTGAAAATACTGTACTTTGATTTATTGATATCCATGTTAGATACCAAGGATTGTCTGTGACCGGGAGTTTCAAATCAAATTGTGAATTCCATCACAATTCTTTAATATTGAAGGTAGCTGATTCCCTGATCTGATTGCTGGTGACATTCTGCTACTCCTGACCATATGCCCTTCATGTTATCTGTATCCCCTCCCATTCTTTTTGCTACTTGGCTTCTCATATTCTTAAAAACTGTTTTCTCTCTTTCCTACATCATTTTATAAGATCTCCTGACATTGTAGTTATTAACCCTCTTTCTACCAAATATTTTGTAAATATGTTCCCCTATATACAAATTGCCTTTCTAATTTTCTCAAAGACTTTTTAATACAGGTGTTTTTGTGTTGTCAAATCTTTTTCTTTGTGCTTCTCCTTTTAATAATTTTTAAAAGTGCATTCCTTGCCAGATTTCAGGTACACATAACCTAATTTTCCACTCCCCTGCCCCCATTCTGTCTTTATTTAACCCATCTTTGAAATTATTTTGTTTGGTATATGGAATGAGATGAGGGACTACACTTTCTACTCTTGTTTTCCCAAATAATTTGTTGTGGCAACTACTCAATGTGTTGTGGTATCTTTATTACCATAGATTAAACTATATATAATCTAGGGTCTGTTTGGGGCTTTCTGATATTTCAATTGCTTTGTCAATAAATATTTATTGGGTGAATGAGAGTTTTATATAACTCTTCTTTGGCCAATACCAACTATTGGCCAACTACACTATACTAACTATTGTGTGACCAACTACACTATACTAACTATTGTGTAGCTTTATTTATGCCTTAAATCTTTGAGCCATATCTCACCCTGTTTTTTTCTTTCTTGTTACTGTTTTTCAAAATTTGCATACCAGTTCTAATTTCTTTTTCTTCCAAATGAATTTAAGAATATTATTATCTTACTATCTAGCTTACAACTTAGAACTCTTGGTCAAGTTCCTACAAAACAAAACACAATTTAGTAAAACTGTGATTCCAATTGAATTAAAACTCTAAAAAATAAATTGGAAGGAATATATTTGTTTTGAAGCCATCTCTCTTAAACCCCAAACTTCAGATAAATTCTAAATGTTTAATAGCTACTAAAAAGTAGCCTTTGAGTTGTAGCAAGTTTCAGTGAGCAGAGTTTACATTCTGTTCAGGAAAGGAAATTTCGGATACTATAAATGTTTCCTTCAGTACATTTGTAATCAGAATTGAAGAAGTAAGAAAATAGTTTTTCTTTTATGTCAACCTCTACTAAACCAGTAAAATGCAAGGTTAGGGTTAAATACATTTAACTGGATTTTTTTTTCTAAGATTTTATTTATTCATTTATGGGAGACCCAGAGAGAGAGAGAGAGAGAGAGAGAAAGAGGCAGAGACACAGGCAGAGGGAGAAGCAGGCTCCACCCAGGGAGCCCGACGTGGGACTCGATCCCGGGTCTCCAGGATCACGGCCTGAGCCAAAGGCAGACACTTAACAGCTCAGCCACCCAGGCGTCCCATTTAACTGGATTTTAATTTATTAATATTTATATTGTGAACAAGTTACATGGTAAAATTTATCAGATAGCTGTCCCAGTGTGTCTGTCTTTGATTAGAGACTTCTGTTTATAGACAGAGATTGAAGATCGTTTCTTTGGTTTTCTTTGATGTTCAGAGTCAGAGCTCAATTTTGCACCTTTTGGAGAATGAGGCAGGTGCAGGTAGAAAAGCTGACAGCTCTTGGGAGGGTTAATTAGAGCTAATTATAATTTGATTGACCTGCTTTTCTTCCAGAAAGCTTAACCAAATCTTCCTTTGCAAAATGAGGACTTTGCTTTTTCAGACAAACTAAAGAAAATATTTGTTTCTTGGATTTGCAAATGTCTATCATTTTACACACTTTACAAGAAGTGTCACCACATAATTTGTGGAAGAAGGGATATGGGTGGGGTGGGAAAGGACCATCACGATTATATAGTCCTTGAGACATATGTTATATTAGCTCATGTTGAAAAATGTACTTTTTAGGGAAATATAAACTAGTGTGCATAACTTTTAAATCTATGTAATGAAAAATCAAGAAATACAATTGTCAAACACAATGAAGTATAACTGTCCTCCATCTCACGCAGTTTTGATATAATCTCATTTGCTTTATAAAAATTTATATATAAAGAGCATATAATGAAATGATTTGCTTTTCATTAAATCATTTTCATAGCATGGTTTATGGTTATTGTAATTATTTAAATGAAATATGGTTCTACTAATAGTCCCATAAAATTGAAACGTCTTATGAAGAACTTTTCTAAGAAAGCTTCTTACCTGATAAAATTCTCTAAGGCAGTTACTATATATGCAAAACAAAGTTGTCATTTTTACAGTCAACTCAGCTATATCTCATTTATGGTAAGTGGAGCACTTGTTCATATTAGAGTTTTACTCTCAGTCAAGACTCTTTGGCTTTGGAAAGTTAGGCAGTGAAATACTTAATATTTTAATGACAGTTCGAGATAGCAGTAGGAGATACTAAGTAGCATATGATTAATTACAAATAACAAATATTATAAAAGATAAAAGGAAGGAAAAATCAAATCAATGTAAGCTGAAGTAGTCTGACTTCCCAGAGAAGGTAAAATCCCAGAGAAGGTAAAATCTAAAGTAGATTTTGAATGATAGCCAAGAACTGAATGATGGAAAAAGAGTCAGTCGGAGAAGGACAAACATTATATGTTCTCATTCATTTGGGGAATATAAATAATAGTGAAAGGGAATATAAGGGAAGGGAGAAGAAATGTGTGGGAAATATCAGAAAGGGAGACAGAACGTAAAGACTGCGGTAGAAGGGGTGGTAGAAGGGGAGGAGAGGGGTGGGGTGGGAATGAATGGGTGACGGGCACTGGGGGTTATTCTGTATGTTAGTAAATTGAACACCAATAAAAAATAAATTTAAAAAAAAAAGAAAAAGAGGGAAAATGTATACATAGTGGAAGGAACAATCATCTTGGAGTCAGGAGAGTTCAGTGTAGGGAAATTTGGTAAGTAATATACTTGGATATAGTAATCATGTAAGAGAGTGCTAAAGCTGGAAAGATAGATTTGGAACAAGTAGAGAGCCTTGAAGTATGAAGATTGAGAATGTGTTTTATCATACTACCTAAGGTTATCTTAGATTTGTTACCTGAGCAGTATTAGGAAAATTGATCCTTCAGAAGTATGCAGAATACATGAGTGAAGAACACAGTAGGCAAGGTGATCATTTATGTGATTCTCATAGTACCTAACGAGGTGATGAAAACATGAATCAGTAATATAGTGGCAAGAATTCAGATTAAGGAATGGCTGTAAATGCATCATGAATGAAGATTTCACAGTGCTTAATAACTGGTTAGGTATGAAGGTGGGGTGGTGGGCTGGACATATGCATGGAGGAGGAGTACGGAAAGAGAAAGGAGAAAGCACATATCAGAGGCACGTAGAAAGTTGTGTGAATTCATTCTCTCCCCTAAGTGCATCCATGTTTACAGAACAAGTCGTAGATTCATTCGTAAATACCTGCAAATTACTTTGAGATCCCGCTTTGAGAGAAATAGTTTACATGTTTTAATAAATCTGATATACAAGTTAAGGAACCTATATATAACTTGCTTTTTTAAACACTTTTCCTTCAACAGCCTTCTTCCTGCAATAACCCTTAATCTTTTTCACAAGCTGTAGTGGGACTGAGACCAACAAGCATTCTCCAATGAGTGAATGTTGGAAGCTGATAAGAGAAGTATTCTTTCGGGTTTGGTAGCAAAAGTTATATTACACCACGACATATATCTCTTTGCAGTCTCTTTTTTTCTCCTGTCGGCCATTGACATTTTGGAAGATTTACTGATTAGCTTAAAAATTACAGATTTTCAAAGTTTACTGATATGAATGTGCTAGCCTAATTAAAATGTGCAACTGCTGTTAATGTTTTTTCCTTCTACTTTAGGGAGCCCTTACAACTTGTAACTAGTGAAGGAAAGGTTTTACATAATTGTCGCTAACATTAAAAAGACCTGTGCACATTATATTATTATGTTCCCAAACAACTTCTCTAAAGTTCAGTAACTGATATTACTAATTGATTGCCTCAGGAAAGCCCTTAATAAATTGTCTAGTCTAGCTCTCTAATTGCATGGGAGATTATGTATATCTTTCAGAAGCAATAAAGAGGGAACTGTTCCAAGAACTGTAATTATTTCTTTAACCTTCCTGTGAGAGTTGTTTTGATGTTATAAAGTAGGCATTGTTATTTCCCATTATACAACTGAACACACTGAGTTTGGTAGAGAATTAGAGAATTACACAGCCAGGAAAAAAAAAAAAGTCACAGATTAAAGAATCTGACCTAGCTATAGCTCATTCTAACATTCATGTCTTTTCTTCTATATCATGTTCCTTGTGGGAAAGAAGTGCTGGGTGTGGAAAAACACATAGCACATTGTCTTTTGTCTGAGCTTGTACTGCCCTTTGTATGAGTTTATGACACCCTCTGTCTCCTTTGTCAAAGGAGAATTTGGTCTCATCTTTCCCAAAATTCATTGTGAAATTGTAAGGTGAAAAAAAAATCCTCATTTTACAATGGGGCAGTACAAGTCACAGGTATTTCCTCAGTGTCATCACAAAAAAAAAAAAAAAAAGCCAATTCAGATATTTCAAGATTCCTTTCCAGGCTCTGTGCTCATACTGCTCGGTATTAAAAAGCAGAATGCTTCTGTTGATTTTTTTCTGATTGCTATTACATCTTGGTTTCTCTTTTCTAACTTTCTAAACTGAATTCATCTCTACTGAATACAAAGTAATTCAGTGAACTGGCTGCAGCATTTACCCCCAACGGGATTTCGGGCTCATGGTGAGGTACTCAAAAAATTCTGGCTCAATTGTTACTGACATGGGAGGCTTTACAGTTATTTATTAGAAGACAACCCGGGAGGAAAAGGAAAAAAAAAATGGATTTATGTGATCCTGCATTGCTAAATACAGCACACTGCTGCTGTCTCTTTTTTTACTGCTTCCTCTAAAAGTCATCATTTCAATGCACTAATCTTTTAAGCAGCCATTCAGTGGGAATTGGGCTAGAACTTTGCTAAGGGGTCACATTTACCAACCTGACAGTTATATATTGACAAAAGAAATAGCTTGAATTTATTCAGCATCAAAACCTCAGCATCTTTTACCACCCAGCCGCATTTCACACTGTATTACCATCAGTGAACTATCATAGCTATATAAATTCCATCCAGATTCTTCATTTAATTAACCAGCATTCTTTGAACAAAAATAAAAGTGCTGTTTTTATAGAGGAATAAAAGCTGCATGAAGTGAGTGTGAAGGAGACAAATCATCAAATTAGTTATTATTCATTGCAGCTATCGTGAATTCTCTGCCCTCCTCTTTCTCTTCAGCAGCAATGTATTTTTCTTCTAGCTTGAGTGAATGGAAAACGAGGAACGGTGTATCAGCCTCAAAGATATTTTAGTATATTATAATGGCCACATCCTAAGCTCATGGGGGTTTGGACACTGATGATATTACCATCCATGAGTGATTTTTTTTTTTAATCATTTTATGTAGTTGGAGAGACAGTATGGTGTTGTAGCTAAGAGCATGGACTTTGTGACTATACTGCCTGGGTTCAAATCCTAGCCCAGCCACTTTTTGGGTCTGTGATTCTGAGCAAGTTACTTGACCTTTCTTCGCTTCAGTTTTCTACCTATTAACTGAGTATAATAATAGACCTCACAGAGTGTGGAGTAACTGAGCTGGTCCGTGTTAAACATTTAAAGTAGTGCCAGCATTTACATCCTGTGTGCACAGTAGCAGTCTGATGTGAGGTTGATCAAGCAGTGACACTGATGACATGGTCACCTGGCCTGAACCAATCAATGTGGCTTAATAAATATTCTTTTATTTCCCCAGACCTTTCTTTCTCACAGTACCCTTTAATGATAAGACCACAAGTTTTAAAAATAAGGAAATCAAGTTCTTTGGGTTTCTTGTTTTTATTTGAGTATAGTTGATGTGCAATGTTACCTTAGTTTCAGGTGTGCAACATAGTGATTCAACAACTGTTGTGTCGTTCCCGTCTGTCACACGCAACACTGTTGTGATACCATTGACTCTATTCCCCATGCTATACCTTTTGTTCCTGTGACTGAAATCAAGTTCTTTGAACCAGAGGTATATTAGGCAGCTGATTGGCCACATCTCCATCCTGAACCCTGCTGCCAGATTTAGCTTTCTAAAGCACTCTGTTCTCAAATCAATTTCTGCTCAAAAGGCCTGATGATTTACCTGCTATAAGCCCTTTTGCCTGTCATGCCATTTCTGCCAATCCCTGGCTCTTTTCCTGTCTCTCTTCAACCTTTTTTTATCCATTGTTCTCCCAGGAAGCATCTACTCCAGTCAAAAATTGATCTAGTGCCGTTTCTCAAACGTACCACATTCCTTGTCCCTCTTCCTTTGTTCACATTGTCCTTTTTGTCTATCATGCCCTACTCTGTTCTTCCACTTATCTAAGACATACTTCATGCCCTGAACTGAGTCAGGAAAGGAAAGGCATCTTTTATCCCCTTTGTATTTTTTAGCGAATAATATGATGATCTAGATGCACTAGTTGCTAAGTAAATGTTAACAATAATGAAGTCTTCCATTAGCTGTCCTTTCAAACTACATTTAGAATCTAAATGTTACAGTTTTACACTTTATACCATCTCCAACACTGTCAGCCTTGTTCATGCCACAGTTACTTTATGCCTGTCCTCCCTGCTCCACCCTTGCCCACCCCCTGCAGTTTACTCTCAACCCAAGAGCAAAAGTAATCCACTTATAATTTAAGTCAGATCACAATCATTTCTCTTCTCCAGACCTTCCAATAACTTCCCATCTCACCCTGAGTAAAACCAAAGTTTTATGATGGCCTACAAAGCCTTTTAAGATCTGCCACTCCACTCCAGCCCTATCCCTGCCCTCACTCCTTGTGTCTTTCTACTCCCTTTTCCTGTCCCTTACCACTCTCCATTTAGGCCACACTGGCTTCCTTGCTGTTCTCTAAAGATGCAAGGAACAATTCCATCTCTGGACCTTTGCATAAACTATTCCCTTTGCCCCAAAAACTCCTTGGGAAATCTTTATGGCTCCATGCTTCCTCAGTTCTCTGATTAAATGTCTTCTCAGTGAGATCTTCACTGATAATCCCTTATTTACTGTCTATCTTCCCCAGCTATTGTGTAAATTTGGGATGGGGAAGGGTTTGAGGGAGGACTTTTTGTCTGTTTTGTTAGGTGCTCTGTCCTCTACCTGAAACAGAATCTGACATAAACATTTATTGAATGTATGAATGAAAAGTTGATCTTTAATAATATGTCCATATTCCTAACTCTCCCTTCATTTCAAATGCATTTAGACTCAAACAAAAGCAAGCATCCTATAATAGCTCTGAGAAAATTAAAATAGCCGTAGTTGAATATTAGCCATGGTAATTGGAGCAGAAAGTTCCATTGCAGAGAAAAGAGATTTCTGTATCAAGTAAAGAAAAAAAATTGTTTACAGTATAATAACTGCCATATTAAATTATATTGGTGTCCTTAGAAGACTGTCGTTGACCTAGCACCAAAGCACATTTTGAAAGAGCAAGTGGTTTTGGTTACCCTATCCTCCTCCTAAAGTGGAGAGTGTAGCTAGTACATAGTTTTGTTTTGTTGGGTTTGTTTTGTCATTTAGTAGCAGAGTAAAATGGTGCAAAGAGCATTAATGTTGGAGTTTGGCAGACCTGGATTTAAACTCTGGCACTACTATGTGTCCTTGGACAGGATATGGAACATTTCTGAGCCTCTGTTTAATCATTTATAAAATGGTTTTTAATAATACCTTTCTCTTGATGTTCTGGAGGTTAAGTGAAAGGAGGCATGTGAATCGTCTAAGACATAGCATGTTTAATAAATACATGTTATGTATTTGTGAACATTGCACCCTAGAGAAATAGCTATATGTTTTGCTACTGAACTTCACCTTTGACTTAAATCAGCAGTTAGAATGATGTCTAAAAATAAGCTTTGGATCCTGGGCTTGGACCACAGGGAAATCCACAACCCTGCAAATCTCTCATCCTAGAACATGAGTCCTACCACCTACCTGAGTTCTGCAGAAGCCTACTCTTTCTATCTTTTGAACCAGTTCTTTAATTCTGTTCTTCAATTTTCAACCCCCTTCTACTTCCCTTATTTCCAAAATGTTATGCGAGATGTGTGAAGTTGGGGATTCCATACTGAAAATTATCCAAGAAATCAACAGAGGAAAAGTAAGATCAAGCATTTGTTCTACATAATAAAATAACATGAATCATAAGTTTTAAATTGACATGTCTTCTATTCAGTTTGGGAATCATAACTTCCAGAGGAAGGAAAATGTTTTGTTTCAACCACCAAACTGTTTTTTAACATGGCATTTTTTTTCCAATGGCATGAATTTTGAAATCCTCAGGAAGCCAAAGCCGTGGTGGAAGAAACCAGAGCCCTGCGAAGTCGGATCCACCTTGCTGAAGCCGCACAGCGCCAGGCACATGGGATGGAAATGGACTACGAAGAGGTGATCCATCTGTTAGAGACCGAGATCACAGATCTAAAGGCTCAGCTTGCTGATTGTTCAGACCAAAATAAAGTAAGCAAAACCATCCTCTCTTTCAGTTACCATGGTTTCCTTGCTGTTGTCATGTATCCTGTTTTCATTTCCTTTTCATCTGTACTTCTAAACTAGGTCAGTGTTTGTCTTCTATTATTCAATGATAGGATGATGTGTCACAATGGGATGGGGGGGGGGGGTCATGTGAAGGTTGTGCCTCCCTTTATCCACATAGCTTTGGGGTGGAAAAGCATGTGCCCCAGATTTATTTGGGTCATTGGTCAGCATTGTACAGCTCAGGCATTAAGACCTGGAACTATTCAACATATAATTGATTACATTGGTTTTCTCCTTTTGTTCCTAAACTTGCTAATTTGCCTGGTGGGGATGAAAGGAGGAGAGTCTAGGGATGGGTTTTGCTCTTTGATTAGAGCATTCAAGGAAGTATGAACGTTAAATATTTTTTGCCCAGGGCCTAAGGTAATTAATAAAAAGAAACTCAGTTTGAATTTAATAGGCTTCAATTTCAATAGCAAAATACCAAATACTACTCAGAAATCAAGGTGGCTTTTTCCTATGTGGTTTTTTTTTTTCCCTTTGTGATTATTTTTAACATACTACATACTATATTCATTGAAAGGCCTTCAAAAGCTATAATAGACATACACATTTTTATTTCACCAAGGTAGAAAATTAAGTAAATTGAAATACATATTTTATAACTTTTAATGAGTTCACTTAGAATAGGTACTTATATCTCTAACGCACTCAACTTTTTAAGAAAACATAAGGCAAATTTGAATAGTTTGTTTCTTTATATATATATAAAATAGTTAAATTCCTTAATTATACCAAGTGGAAATGAAACCAGTTTTAGAAAAGCAAAATACATAAGAAAATCTGAAATTTTCTTTGGTCAGCTCTTTTACTTTTCTCACATCTGCCCATTTAAACCAATTCTAAAAGAAAGCTGATATTCTTGTCACCCCTTGATAATATACAAGGCCAAGGGAAAATCATATTACTTGAAAAGGCGGCAAGACTTAGAAATATTACATACATTTATTATTTTTGGCCCGGTGTTTATATTCTGAAATACATGCTTAATGTCATGTAAGTGTAGTATGATTCTGAAAATATTGGGAATTATCAGAATATCAAAAGTACTGTTTTATAAAACTGTGTACTTTTAGAGGGATAATCAACAGTCTTTAAAAATACTTTCTCAGTAATATTCAGAGTTCTTATGGAATTATTCTTTTTTTTTAAGCATAAGTTATTTGTAATTCTCTGTCCTAGCTCCTAGCTGATACACATTTTTGTCCTAAGTCGTCTAGCAATAAAATTATTCAGTTTTTCTCTTTTTTAGCATAATGGGGTCTCATGCCATTCCTCGTAACAAGGTTCTAAGCTTAGCCCTTAACGTGTCTCTGAAAGAATGATCTTTTGTTTCCTTTTCAAAGAAAGAATACTAGACACAAGCATCTCAACATTTCCCAAACTCAATGCCAGTGGAGAAAGAGAAGGAAACTTCTTTTTAATTATTTGAGATTGCTTCAAGAGACATTGACCAAGATATTAACAGGACTCAGATTCAAACATTCATTTTTAAGACACAGATTCTTTTTGTAACAGTGTTTTTATTTTTCACTGTAAGCTTTCCCTTATGATATCTCTATACTCACCTTTTTTATTTTTGTTTCTTTTGTTTACCCCAGCTTAGGAAAAAAAACATTGCCAGCACCTTTGAAGATCCAGTGTCTGTCCCTAGTTGCATTTCCCTCCCCTGCCCTCAGAAGTAACCACTCTCTTAGATTTAGTATTAACCATTTTCTTGATAATTTTACCACATATGTTTATATACCTCTTAACAATAAATGTTGTTGAGTCTTGCCTGTTTATCAACTTTACATTAATAGAAATATCCTACATGTATTATTCTTACTTGCTCTTTTCACTCAACCTTTTATTTTTCCAATTCATCTATTTGAAATTTATAGCCAGTTCATGTATTGTCATGGCTTTTCTGTACTCCTTTAAATGGATATACTACAGTATATTTGTCCATTCTGTATTTGATGAACAGTCCAATTGTCTTTATTATGAACAACGTTGCTAAAAAAAATTTTTGTGCATATATCCTGCTCCACATACATAACAGTTTTTCTTGAGTTCATATCTTGGAGTAGAACTGCTAGGTTGAATGATGATCCATCAACTTTACTTTACTTTTTCTTTAATGCCTAATTGCATTTAAAAACTCTTAAACCAATTTTTACTCCCATCAGTAGTGAATGAGAGATATTGTTTACCCCACACCCTTGCTGACACTTTGTTTTCACTTACTTTTAATTTATATCAATCTGGTAGGTGTGATAAGTAAATCTCATTGTGGTTTAATTTGGATTTCCCTGGTTACTAACGACTTTGAGCCACTGGTATGTTGGGACCAGCTGGCACTGGCTCACAATAGGTGATTGTGTGCATCTCTTCTTAACTGCATATTCAGTGACATCAGGTTGGTAGCTTAAAATCAGCCATAGTAAAGTTATTTATACTCCCCTATGCTATAAACCAGGGCTTTAACCCCTGGCCCAGATACCCAGTTGAGTATATATTTATGTACTTGTTAGGCATTTGTGTTTCTCTGTGAAATGCCTCTTCATTATATTTTCCATTGGGTTCTTCTTTTCATATTGATATGTAGTGATTGTTCATATGTTCAGTTGCTATTCCTGTATTAAGTTATATGTTATTAAAGTCTTCAATTTATGGTTCGCCTTTCACCCAATGGTAAAATAAACTATTGATTTTCATATAGTCAAACTTATCAGTCTTTTCCCTCATGTCTTTTTAGAATTTATTCCATTCCCAAAAGTATTCTTTGATATTTGCCTCTAAAAATTTTAAAGTTTTGGGGGCACCTGGGTGGCTCAGTCAGTTAAGTGTCTGCCTTGGGCTCAGATCATGATCTCAGGGTCCTGGGATTGAGTCCCACACCTGGCCGGCTTCCTGCTCAGCACGGAATCTGCTTCTTTCACTCCTTCTTCCTCTGCTCTTCTCCCTGCTTGTGTGCACTCTCTTTCTCTCAAATAAATAAAATATTTTTTAAAATGTTAAAGTTTTAAAGTTTTGATCCTCTATAATTGGTTTTGTGGCATTATATGGAGGTGGGGATCCATTTTATTCTTTCTTTATTCTGAATGAATGACCAACTATCCCAGTACCATTTATTCAAAAGTCTCTTCTTTCCTAATTGATCTATAAAATCAGTTCTGTCATATATCAAGATTTCATGTGTGCCTATCTTCCTGAAGCCTCTCTATTCTCTTTCACTGGTCTATTTGTATGTTCTTATGCCAATTACACACTGTTACTGTATCTTTTACAGTAAGTCTTGATATCTGATCACCCTGCCTAGTACTTTTTCTTTAAAAGTATATTAACTACATATTTTTAAAAAGTATATAACTACATATTAACTACATGACCCTTTGATCTTTTATATGAATTTTAGACTTGGCTTATAAATTCAAGCAAAAGGGGGAAAAAAAGCTGTTGGAACTTTTACTGGAAATGCATTAAATATATAGATTACTTAGTGAAGAATTTACATATTTATGATTGAATCTTTATTAATAAACTTACCAGTGAGGCACAAAAAGTTTAACTGCATTGTGTCCAGAGAATCTAGTCTATAGCATAACAACTCCAAAATTTTTGATGGTTGCTTTGTGGCTTACTATATGGCCAGTGTTCACAATGTTCAGAGTGAGCTTGAAAAGAATTCTGCAGTTTTTTGATGGATTGTTTTATATGCAGTGTCCTTAGTTTATATGTAGTGTTTTAATTGTATATGTGGTAAATAACATATAGCTGAATTTTTTCTTCATCTTACTGATTTTTGACCTTTAATTAGAAAGATCTTTCCATTTACTCTTATTTGCTAATGTACTTGGCTTCGTTTTCACCCTCTTTTAATTTATGCATTTTATGTGTACTGTGTTTTTTGGCTGTTTTTTTAGTTGTTATTTCTTGCCTGTTGTTGTTGTTTTTTTTTTTAATTGGTTTAGATTTTTCCTGTGTTCCCCAGCTCTCATTCCATTTATTTCCTTCTGCTAGTTTAGAAAGTATATACTCCATTTCTAATTTTTAATGATTATCTTAGAAATTTTAACATTTTATTTTAAATTATAACACAAATCACTAGCTTTCCCCTTCTTCTAAATATTATAAGCACTTTAGAATATAAAAGATAGGATTTAGAACATAAATCCTATCATCCCTTCCTACTCAGTTTCTATTTTTGTCAGTATTTTAGTTCCTTCTTGACTTTTAACACCATAAATTAGACACTATACAGTTCATTTTGTGCTGTCAACCTTTGTTTAAATAGATCCTCATGTTTACCATTTTCTGTGTTCAGCATTCTTTTTGCATCTCAGACCTTGCTAAAATTATTTCCCTCATGAAGTACATGTTTTAGAAATGTATTTAATGAGGATATGTTGGTAACAAATTCTCTTCAGTTGTGTTTGTCTGAAAACATCTTTATTGAACTTTTGCTCTTGAAATACATTTTTGCTACATTTAAAGTAAGTTGGCATTCAATTTCTTTCAGTGTTTTTATTCCATGGTTGTGATATCAGTACTCAATCTGGTATTTGTTTGCAATCTGTTGTTTTTTTCTAGATGATTTCAAGATCTTTTTATCTTCAGTGTTCCGCAGTTTGACTGTGATGAGTCATGTGTTGACTTATTTTTATTTACATTGCTTGAGATTCACTGAGCTTCCTCATCTAAGGAATAATGTCTGTTGTTATTTCTGAAAAACCCCAAATTGTTATCCTGAGCAATTTCTCTTTCATTCTTTCTGAACCCTCATGTGTAATTCAGATTGGGTGTATGCTAGATCTTCATCTAGTTATATTCTCCTTACCTTTTCTCCTTCTGTTATATTTTCCATTTTTATTTTTCTGCTGCATTATGAAAGCCTTCTTTACCTCTGCCTTCCAGTTTATCCATTCTCTTTTCAACTGTATCTAATGGATATTAAACCCATAAATGAGCTTCTAATTTAATTTTTATTATATTTTTATTTTTAAGATTTATTATTTTATGTTATATGGATCTATTTTTATAGTTTCTTTTCCCTTTGTTATGCTTTAAATTCCTAATTTTTGAAACCTACTAAACATTACTTTATAGTTTGTATCTGATCACTCCAATATCTGCTGTCTTTATAGGTCTGATCCTATAATTTGTTTCCTTCAGCTGATTTTATTCATGGTAGCTTATTTCCTGAGGTCATGTTCTTTTGGCACATAATATGTAGGAATTCTTTGAGATCTGGATTTAGAAAATATCCCTCCACAGAAGTTTTGTGTTTGCGTCTACCAGTTTGGAACTGTTTTAAACTAAAATTTCAGCTTATAAATTTATAGGACACATGGGTAATACAAATTATGACCTCCAACTTTCATGAGTAGGGGCTTGTGATTAGAAATTATAGGCTTTTTTTTTTTTATAGGCTTTTTTTAACCCACTTGCCAGAACCAAAATCGAAATCATATATTTATTTCTATAAGGTTTTTTTCTTTCTAATTCACCTATTAAAGTTCTCTCATTTGCCAACTGTGCCCAAAGATGTACTATCAGAGCAAATTATGCTGCAGTGCATGCATATTCCTATGAAAGGGTTTACCCAGCATTGTTGTTGCTTGTCTTCATGGAATTCCTTTACTGTCCATGAGATTCCTTTACTTCCCTGCCAGCTGAGCTTTACATTGGATCAGATTACATTAAATATATATGCATATCTTCAGCAATTTTTGTTGTGCCACGTTGGCAACAGTTTATGCCAACAGCTGGCAAGCTGTATTGTCCAAAAAAAGAGAGAGAGAGAGAGAGAGAGAGAAAAGCCATAATAAACTGGATTTAAATGTATATTTAAATGTATTTTACTATAAGAATCAACAAACTCATATATAGTTTATCTCAAAATTTGCAGCATCCCTGTGCAGTTTAACCTTTAAATATGCAATTAGTAAAATGCCCTCTCCAAGTCAGAAGATATGTACAGTAAGAGAAAATAAGTAATATGATAATGTTGGATATTGGTTAATATAAACTGAAAATAGGAGCCACTGATATAAAAATCAAAGAAATGTGTAAGACCTTCCTTTTGATACTTCTGTCCAGGAAAGTGTTCAGGAGTTAAGAAAGAGAATCACAGTGCTTGATTGCCAATTGCGAAAATCAGAAATGGCTCGAAAAACTTTTGAGGCATCCACTGAAAAGCTTCTTCATTTTGTAGAGGTAAATTTTCCCATTATATTACTTTATGTCCATTTTAAAAAATCTGTAAATGACTGACATATATTTAAATGTTCTGGTGTTTGGTGACTAGTGAAACATTCTCTGGCTCAAAACAGCAATGCTAACCTATAATCAGGTTTAAAATGGCATAGATAATGGAAAGACCAGCACCAATAGATTGTTAAGAGAAATAATTGAGATAGGGTTAAATGATCCTAAATATATGCTATGTTTTAATGAACACTTTCTCAAAACTCTTAATACTATTGTTTAAACATTATTTGATAAATATTTGCTCTATAAATAAATATTTTCATAACTATTACATGTCTGAGTAGAGTTCCATGTCAGTGTAATTGATTTTTCCCTCCATGTAACAGAAGTACCTTTTAATCAACTGGGAGTGGGAGATGGGGGGAGGTTATAAATTTTAGTTAAGACATCTTACAGATATCAAACTTACATATCTCCTTTACTGTCATGTTTTCTCTAGACTATTCAAGAATTATTTTCTGATAATTCTTCTCCTTTATCAAGTTTAAGGTAAGAATATTTAATTGTTTCCTGTAGAATATGATTACATTTTTCATTTTGTAATTGTGACTAAAATACTAAAATCTTTTAAATAGCCTTAAGATGCTACATTTGGATGCTGTTTTTTAATGTCTTGTGGAAATAGATACAAGGACATGTTGTTTTTGACTCCATCTCTGTAAGAGAAATTCCTGGAGGTATTTAGCCAGTCACTGTAACCAAGTACTCTAAAATTGAGGTAGGAATCACCTATCTTGTTTTTGTTAGGAATTCTATAAAGATGGGATTACCCTAAAGTTCTCTAAGCATCTGTATATGAGTAAAAATTACCTTAAAGATCAGTCTCAACCGAGCAGATGAGTTGTTATGGCAAAGAGAATTTTATAAAACAGGTTCATGCAATCAGTTCTTTCATTTTCAACATTTAGTAGACACAAATAAAAGAAATATATTTGGAGAATACACCTTGATTTTGTTATTCACAGTTTGTTTCTAATTTAAAGTTTCCTACTAAGAGCTACAAACATACTAATAAGATTCATGTATTTCAAACTGCAAGTTTATGGTCATTTTGATACATAATGAAAGATAAACAAAAGGAAGTTTCCTGTTTATATATATTTTCAAAGCAGTTTTTTTCTCCTCATCTTATAATAGCTGCCACCAGCAATGTACTTCTACTTCTAGCAATGCATGCTTGAAGAAACAGGAAAACTATGCCCTTTACTATGAAAACAACAGTTTAATAAATGAAGATGATTCATCATATTCTTATTATATTTTAACGTTCCACATAGCATTTTTTTTTACTTTAGAAAAATGTCTACAGTAGTATGCTTTAAAAAAAATTTTATTATTGAAATGTAGTTGACACACAATGTTATGTTAGTTTCAGGTGTACAACATTGTAATTGGATTATTCTAAATGTTATGTGATATCAGTACACTTTTAAGCTCATTTTATTGTAATGCTTTATTCTAATGAAAGATCTGACATTTTATTGCTATCTGTGCTGCTTATAATGTAAGATAATTATGTGAATTTCAGTTAATTATTTTCAATAAGAATGTTAAAATACTCAATCAGATTCCCCTGTGTGGATAGATGTGTCCCCCATCACCACCCTCAGAATCTCCTTGTGACCTTGAATAATAATTCAAAAGTTTTGGTGTTAAGAATGATCATTTAAAAGCCAGAGCCTGCCCTTGCCTTAAACAGGTTCATGGTAACCTTAAAAAATATTAAGCAACTTTTCACCATATCTTGGAAATTTAAACTCTACGAAAATATGATTCAAGCTTTTTAATATACTATAACTTCTGTAATAAATTTTGGCCTTTGTCTTTCAACACAGAATAAAGGCTCTGTATTTGAATTTGAGAATTGATGCTTTAATTGCTTCTTGTGAATTAATCCATCATGCTTATTGAAGATGGATTATAAATAGTAATAATAAATAAATAATAATGGTTTCATTACCAGTTTAAAATGATCTCTTTTCAAGTAAAAGTCTCAACATAATGGTTTTTTGCAGTAAAACCTTGCATTTTAAATTACACCAGAGCATATTCATTTCAGGTGACATTTACATCTTCAAAAAGTGATATAAATGCTCTGTGATGTTTTAGATTTTATATAATTTCAGTTCAAAAAATTTCAAAAATAAAGATACGTTCAGGAGCAAATAAACATAGAATTTATATTTAATATTATAGGAAGTGATAGTAAATGTCCATTTAATAAATTTATGTTTAAGTGCTTCATTTGAATTTTTGCAAACTAAAGGGCTACATTGTGTTAGCATGACATAAGCACAAAATAAGTCCAACAAATTATTTATTCCTCCTATTATGAGGTCAACCTAGTTCTTATACATGTCTTTGTTACATAATAAAGAACTGAAAACAAACGTTTTGTGATTACTTCATTTTATGGTTATAAGAATACAATATTCCCAGAAATACAAATATTTTTGTACCTAAGAATTCAGATTATTTAACCAAGCAGATTTTATTATTTGTACAATAAGTTCAACTTTATATTGTTGCCCTTCACAGTGAAAGAAGACCTATGCTAGCTTCTCAGACTTCCCTCACACCACTAAGAAGGAATGGACGTAATATCCCAGCAACACTGGCACTTGAATCTAAGGAACTTGTTAAATCTGTTCGGGCCATACTTGATATGGATTGTAAGTTTTCTGCACTTTTTTCACTTTTGTATTTTTTTTAGTAATTCATTTAACAAAACCAAAAGGAAATTTCAAGCTTGACAGTTTAATTTTGTTAAATGTGTTGGCTTGCCTACAGTAAAATTAATAGCTAATCGTTAAAATCTTAAAACACCTATTGTAGGAGGAGAATATTTACTTTATTTAACGTGCCTGAAATGGCTTCCAAGAGAAGATAGCTGATTAAGACATGTTTTTACCTCTACTTCCATCCAAAGTCTCTTTGAAATGGAAGAATAAATACAAAAATAAATCCACGGCAGTGCTGGAAACCTGAAAGATTAGAACCAACATTGAAGAATTTTTGAATAATATACAACAGATGGAATAAAACTGAAGGTACAGCCCAGCTGAGCAAAAGACCCCCAAATACAATAAAGATGAAAGACAAAACTGCTGAAACAGTGAGTTAAGTAGAACCATGAGAAAACTTCCAGGATCGCAGGCAGGGAAAACTAGGAACAGACCTTTGGGCACCCGGCAGGATAATTAATTAAAGAGCTATGGAATAGCTGAACCAGTTCCCTGCTCATCAGAGCTGCTAGCTCAAGCATTTACTCCTAAGCCAGGGCCAACAGAATACCTCTCTTAAAAGAACTGTCAATGGATGCCCCCAGAGTCAGCACTGAGCAAGAAAGAGAAGCAAGGCAACTGGCTGACTAACTTGCAATGTCCCAGCAGACGGGCAGTCCTTGGGGAGAGCTTAAACCATTGGACATTTCCATCCTCCCCTCCTGTCTCCCAGCACTTGTGCTTCTTCACAGATTTGGACTCCCTTTTTACCTGTTTGTTCTTTTGTCTCTTCCCTTGATGTCAGTCTGTCTGTGGGTTGTCTTGATGTTGACCTCTACCACTCTACTATCCCTGTTTGCCATTCTCAATCTCCCCTCTGCTGAGGACCAGATATCAAATACGTATAACTATAAATGTAGGAATACGATACAATTCTTGTTAAAAAAGTATCCAAGTAAGTTTTGAGTAAAGTCCTGGGTAGTAAATGGTTTGGCTTTGTAGAGGATAATATTCAAAGACTCTTTGGGGTAACTTTTAACTTCCAAACTATATTATAGAAAGAAGATTGGAAACCATGCCTCTAACAGTATATGCTCAATCTCTACAGTGAGGTTTTCTTTTTTCTTAATTTTGTATAACCTATTACATTAAAAAAAATCAAATTATATTTCAAAAACACTATAAGAGCTCTTTATGTAAAGAAATTATATAGATTTCAGGGTAGATGAAAATAATCACTCCTAATGTATTATGTGTATACTCAGAATTTTCTATATTAGACATTTTTAAGTTAGGGTGGGAACAGTAGAGGGAAACACCTGCAACACACATGCATAACCCAGCGGACATTGCCATCATTAATTTTAATTACCTTGCTAACATTAACCTTTACATTTGTCAAACATGATTATTCAAAGAAAATATTTGAAATTCAGCAGAACTTCTTTGGAAGAAAAGAGAAAAATTCCATCTGCACTTTTTATCTGTCATAAGATTGTACCTAGCCTCCTATTTAAACTAGCAAATAGTTTCTACGTTGTCTTTTTATTTAGAAATATAATTGCTAATATTGGCTATATTCCCAATAATTTTATAATTTTTCTGACTTGTCTTTTTATGTTTGATAATTCAGATGAACTCAGCTCATTTTTTTTCTCTTTATGCAGTAGCTTTTTTCTATATGTAATGAAACACAGAAAATCACTACCATGAGGTAGATAATTCAGCTGCAGTCTCTAACCTCATTTCCTTTGGTGTGACTCTGCATATTTCAAGTAACAATTTTGAATTTTCTCTTGGGTAATTGCCTCAACTTGCTTCTTAACAAAAGTACACTCTGGGATGTTATACTAGGGGATTTCCTCAGAAATGAGAATCAGATTTCTTGGGTGTTATCACTTAAAATCAGTCTCTGGGGAATATCTAGAAGATAATTCTGAACCTTTTTTGGATGGTGGCCTCCACTGAAGTCTGGTAAAAGCCCTATACCAGATATGTGCAGTTATACACATTTGCATCCATCTTCAGTGTGTTCATAAACCCCAACTTAAGAACCTAGACATAGGATCACAGAGAACATGAATGCTTTCTACGTGGCCAGCCAGCTCTCATCAGGATGCCTCTAGCAATGAAGAAGTACATGAATCTTAGAGGCAGCCTGGAGGAGCAGTTTGAACCCGTGTAAACAGTGCTCTGCAGAACCTCTGATGATCCCTAGAGGTGCCCCAGGGAGCACCCCAATTAGCCATCCAACTTCGCTGGGCAAAATACTTAATCTCTGGTTTTCTTTTGCCATATAAAAGGTGGAGTTCGTAATATCTGAAGTAGCAGGATTGGAGGATCAAGTGAAATACATGGAGACTAGCTAACCAAGCACCTGGTAGTATAAGATGTTCCATAAATGGATTACTACTGCTTGTGCTAATAATGCTGGTACTGCATTATTACTATTTTAAAGCAGCTAATTTAAATATACGTTTTCTCTGTACTAAGTATTAAGTAATTATTGTCTAAATCTTCTTTGAATTTAGATCCATTTGAAAATATGGTAGATGAGAGCTTTTCTTAGTATATAATAATGTTATTTTCGATTTTGAGTTAGAGTGTAACCATCACAGGAAACTGTGGTTAAATGTCTGAATCAGCATCTTATCTTTCAGTTGTTTTTTGCTAACTATAACAAAACTTTGGTATGTTCCGTTATCCTGCCTCCACTGAAATGTTACGTAGACAAATAGGCATTTTTGATTAGTTTTGGAACCCTTAAAGGTGCTTGTATCAATCTCCATCAATATTTACATGGTCAATACCATAATGTTTTAGTATGCTCTTTATTTGAAATAACTACTTAGTTTGAACTGCAGTGTTGATTGACACCTGGATTGACGAAAAAAATAGTTCTGTAATAAAAGCAGTAAGAAGCAGTTTTTTAAATGCATAATAAAATAATATCTGGGCAGATATTCTATAGGAGGTCTTTAGTAAGAACTTACTGATTTCCTGATTTCCTGGTAGATTGGCAGCACAAACACAGGCATCTACCCTCCTTCAAAATTCCCATGAAAATGATAAATGGAATATAAAAATGGAGTAAAAATCTTCAAGAGCACTGGCAGTTACAGGCAAATCCCAAAAAGTTTTCAATAGGGCAGGTAGGATCCAAATACAGTGAGAGCAAGAACAGCCAACCTGTTACTCCTGCTGAACAATGGTGGAGATTATGGGAATAATTGGAAGTCACTATGGCAGGACAGTAGCTCTTAATGCATTCTAATTTGAAGGGGTAATGAATTAAGCCAATGAATTAGGAGGTAAATGGACTCTTTTTCTTCTTTTATCTTGGTGAGTCAGTGGCATTTTTGAAATCCTCGGGATTCACAGATTCTGTGTCAAGCAGAAAGCCAACTGGGGCTTGGTTCTTTAGACAGCATAGACAGCATGTCAGTTACATCTGACATGCACTGGAGCACTTCACCCAGGTTAGTGGCTTCTGCCCCAAATGCCATGTGCTCTTTACAGCCACCTCTGGTCCTGGCTCCTTTCTTACTCCCCTCAGACTGTTAGATCAACCTTATAACACAAGTGCACACTGGCCAGCTCGCAGCCAGAGCTTTGAGAGGGTAACACCAACAACAACTTGGTTGAATATCAGTGCAACCGGGGGATTTACACATCTTTCAAGGTCAAAAGCCAATTCAGAGGAATTCTTGGGTGGTTCAGTGGTTGAGCATCTGCCTTTGGCTCAGGTCATGATCCCGGGGTCCTGGGATCAAGTCCTGAATCGGGCTCCCTGTGGGGAACCTGCTTCTCCCTCTGCCTGTGTCTCTGCCTCTCTCTCTCTCTCTCTCTCTCTCTCTCTCTTTCTCTGTGTCTTTCATGAATAAATAAATAAAATCTTGGGCAGCCCAGGGGGCTCAGCAGTTTAGGGCCACCTACAGCCCAGGGCATGATCCTGGAGACCCAGGATCGCATCCCATGTCAGTCTCCCTGCATGGAGCCTGCTTCTCCCTCTGCCTGTGTCTCTGCCTCTGTGTGTGTGTGTGTGTCTCTCATTAATAAATAAATAAAATCTTTTAAAAAAAAGTTTAATAAAATCTTTTAAAAATTCAGAAAGTTCTCTTTTTTATAAAGAGAAATACATAACACATGTATATATTATATGTATGTGTGTGTGTATATATACATATTTACCCAAACACATATTTCATTCAACGTCTTTTAAACAAATATATATATATTTCATTCAACGTCTTTTAAACAAATATATATATATATATATATAAGCATACCAGTATATGATCATGAAAACGTCTACAGTACTAAAGCAAGAAAATAGAGCTGTCAAGATTCAGAATAAACTACCATCTACCAAGATGGCAGAGTGATCTCATGCCAAACCCTCCCCATTCTGCTCCTACACTTAGAAATGACATTTAAAATTATGTTTGTGTATTTAAAAAATGAAAACCAAGGAATGCATGTCTCTCTGCACCAAGAAGAACAGAGGGTAAAATTGTAATGATAAGTGAGCTCTTAAGCTTCAGAGATTCACGGGATTGAGATGAGCAGCTGGAGCCAAGGTTTCTACACCCACGAAGACCCAAATGATGCCTGAGCAAAGGAAGCAGGGAGCAGGAATCTTCCTGTGGAGAATATACTTTCTTTTCTTAAGTTATATATTAGACAAAAAAAAAAATCCATCGAATTTAGGAGCCATCTGGGCCTACCACTAATTAAAGTTGAAAGTAAATATTCTCATCCACTACAGGTGGGAATATAATTTGGCACAATGTTCCTGGGAATCAATTTTGCTACATATATCAAGAGATTTTAAAATATCTATTTGAAAAATGTTTTTGAAAGTTAAAATAATATTTTAGTGATCATATATTAACCTAGTAATACACCTGTTGGTATTTTGCAAAGAAAATATTGAGCAGTGTGCATAGATATGCATATGTAATTATCTGCATCACAGCATGTCTTATAACAGCAGAAATATGGATGTTCAACTGTTACAAATTGTCAAATAAACCTGTAATTTTCACTTGACTAGTTGAAAACAAAGGTGAACTTTACCCCCACTATAACCATGTGATTACATATATTTGTCTATGTGAGCTTCCTGCATCCATTCAGGTGTCCCTGTCTGAAACTAGCAATATTTTAACTTTTAAAATTAGAATGTCAGTGATAACTGCTTTTTTGTCTTTATATTCAGAAGCTGCTTAGAAGTTATTTAGGCAGATGGCAAAAGGTTCTTATGAGAAAAAGGGGAAATGCTGTACTGCAACATTTGAAGGACTTTATAATAATTTTTTTTAGATCCAGAAGTCAGATTCAATACAGCATCTTCTCATTGTACTTATTCTAGGTCTCAAACTATCATTACTGCTTTTCTAATTACCTCCCGCACATATTTTTATTAGTTGACATGAATTTATCAAAGGAAAAGCTTTATATTTTTGGTGAAAGTCAGCTATCCTGTTTAGAATGGGCACTATAGTATTCACTTCTTCATAAAGTTATCGTTGCTATTTATATTTTTTTTCTCTCCTAGAATTGGGGCAAATTGTTCCAAGCATAAGGGGATAGTTTAGTGACTCTGATGTTATTTCACCTGTTTTTATTGTAGGGTAGACCTGTTCTCTAGTGGCTTGATCATTCAGAGCTAGATAATACCCATTGTAAATACTGGTGTTGTCACACCATTCAGGGAAAACCATTAACTCACATATTCTCTCGTATTGTTGCAATTTGAAAGTAGGTCACTGCTGTGATGTTCCATTAAGAAAATATATCAAATGTAATCTCGGGTGATCTCTGGAAAGGAAACTGTGCTTGGGTTATTTAATTTTGCTTTACATGAGCAAATTATTGTTAGCTTCAAGAACAATAAGTAATTTCTTTCCTGGTACAATTTTTTTCCAGGAAAAAAAAAGTGACAGAAAAATATGTCACAAAAAAAGGTAACCATTTAGGTTTATTACTTCATTCCTTCATGAACTATTTATTGAGTATCTGCAATCAACCAGACCCTGACCTAGGCAGTGGGGTACTAGCTTACAAAGCCCTTGCTGTCAAGCTGCTTAGGTAGAAATGGACAAGCAAATTAGCAATAAGTGATTCCAGGCAGCAATGACTGTTATGCATACAATAAATCCACCTGATATTATAAGTGGAAATGTTAACCCTCTTTGAAGAGGTGAATTTGAGTCAAGATTCATCTAGGAGAAAATCTATGGGAGGAGTTTTTCTGGCCAAGTACAAAAGCCTTGAAGTAGGAACAATCTGACATATTGGAGGGACAGAAGAAAGCCTGGGTTTCTGATACATAGGAACGAACAGATGAATAAGCATGCGATAAGGGTGGAGATGTAGAGAAGAGAAAGACCATACAGGGCTTTGAACACCATTCTAAGGAGTATGGATTTTATTTTGAGTGTCATAGGAGCCATCCATGGTTTTAAGCAGGAGAAAACTCTGATCCATATTTTAAAAGATCATCCAGGCGTTTGTTTGAAACTGGGCTATAGGTGTGGCAAGAGTGAAGAAAGCAGGAAGATGTGATTGACATGAAACAGGATAGTAGCTTGGGCTAGGTTTGAGTAGCAAGGAACAAATATTCATTTTTAAAAAGAGACTAATATTTCATGGGGCCCCTGGGTGGCTCAGTCGGTTAAGCATTTGCCTTCCTCTCAGGTCATGATCTCAAAGTCCTGGGATTGAGCCCTGCCTCCTCCAGCTCCCTGCTCAGCGGGGAGTCCACTTCTCCCTCTGCCCCTACCCCCTGCTTGTGCATGCACACTCTCTCTACCTCTCTCTTAAATAAAATCTTAAAAAAAATAAAATAAAAAGAGATTAGTAGTTCATCAGTGTATGTCAGAGTTTGGAACACCTGAAACTCAGTATTAATGTTTAAACTTGATATTCATGTGCATTCTGGGTCAGTGAGTACCCAGAAGTCCAGATGCACAAAGCAATGATCTGTTGTCCTCCTGGATCTTCGACTATCTCATGTTTTCCTGTTGCTTCTTCTGCACATTAATTAACTCTTAGGTATTTGCCTTTTTCATTAAATAAATTCCTGAGAATTGAAGTGCTAAAGTTACTTAGTAATGCCAAATCTATATAAATTATTATTTTCTGTTGGTACATAGGAAGAAAGCAAAATACAGTTTGTCGGTCATAAAAATCAGAAAGGCACCATATTTCCAGTATTTAGCATACACAAAAAATATCTAGTGTGAATCAGTCTCAGAACTACCACATGATAAGTGTCCTCATAGAAGACCATTTCCAGGGAAATATTTCAGATACATACTTTAATCACATATACTACCATTAGCTAGAAACTATGAAGGCATGTCCAGACAAATAGACTTAATTCCTCCCACCAGACAAGAATATAGTTGTCAAGGGGATTACAGGATGTACAAGGTAGAAGTCTATATATACCTTAGTACTAACATGGGAATGTAGAATGATTTCCAACACAGAAGCAGGGGGGAAAAAAATACAAGGACTGCCTCAAACTTCCAGAAGGCATTGATGTATAAGTATAGTGTATTTTCTCTCTTCCAAAAAATGGAACTCTCAATTCCTTCACCATTAGAACTGACTGCAGTAATAGAGTGTCTACCATGGGACTCATGTTTCAACCTATAACCTGACAAGCAAAATATGAATGATGCCAGAAAGAAGTATTTTCCCTCAAGACCTGAAAATGTCCTTATCCAAGTGGAATACATTCTTTCAGGTTAATGAAATAGGTGTTCTCCAGGTTCATATGAGGACAGAGTATTAACAGCTCATCTCAGAGGAGACAGTGGCAGTAGCCGTCATGTGTTGTAACAGCTTTACTAATTATTTAATATGATATACCAGTTCAGAATAGATCTAGAAGTTTCTGCCTTTAACAGTAGAGTATTAGTATTACTACTACAGATAAACATATTTAAAGATAATAATGCCATAGATAGTTTGTAAGTACTATTTTTCATCTATATGTTTTCACAGCAACCCTATGAGACAGGCATTATTGTTTCTAATTTGAAAGATATGAAAAAATCAAGGCTCAGAGAACTTAAATGATTTACCTCAGTCACATGCTTGGAAAGGGCAACCCAAGACCCCTGACTCAGGTCTTTATTATAAAGTCTTGTGAGTCTCACAGAGGTCTAGTTAAGTCATCATATCACAATTGACTTGGGGTTTTTTATTTTTTGGTTTTTTGAGCATAGAAAATGGAGAGGTATTCTCAGTGGTAGCTTAGATTTGATAAGCTATGATGACCTCTTGGAGTCTTGGTTTCCTATCTGGAAAGTAGGGATACAATCTTCCCAAGATTGTCTCAAGGATTGAGTGAACTAGTGTAAAAGTGCTTTGTAAATATAAAGCACTGTATAAATAAAGGTTGTTTTAGAGTTTTTTTATCTTAGTTAGAATCATTGACCAAAATTTACCTCAGCTTAAATAATTTTTATGATTTACAGATATTCAGCATAAAACAACAAGGCTTAAGGAACTTGAATAACTTCCAATCAAGTCTAGATTCCAACCTAACTCATTGACAGCAATGTTTTTCTAAGGAGGTCGTATTGGGAGAATACCTGTATTTTCTTTTTTATTAGAAACCTTTATATTGTTTGATTTTTTCTTTTTTTTAGAGTGAACATTCAATTCTAAAATTTAAAGCATGCTTTTTAAAAGTAAAAATTTTTAAGCATCATCGAAAACTTAATTTTTTACTTAAAGTAAAAAATAAAAGCTGTCTTTGAAACCATTTACAAAATGATGCATATAGAAGGAATAATAACTGTGCCTTGATAAAGATCTTAAACCTGAAGATACAGAGTTAAGAACTGAATCTTTAATAGTATTTTTTGAAAACATCTGACTTTATGAACTTATTCAGCCAACATTACCAATTAGACTAAAAAATGATTAGGTCTTGGGACTCTACAGTGCTATTTGTGTTTCTCATTTCTTTTATAATAACTACAAAATGCTAATGAAAGTTAAAGTTCAAGTAGAATAGAGCATTGAGAGTGTGAAAACCTGCTTCTAGGGCAAGATTTTTTAAACCTTAGGTAAATTCCTCAACCTCACTTTTGCTCCATTTATGAAATGGAAAGAAGGAGCATTACAGCTCATTATATCACAGGATAAAATGAAGTATCATTTGTGAAATTGTCTTTGGTTTTTACATAAAAAACAGTTGTTTGCACCCTAAATGATATCTTTATCAAAAAGATAAATTCGTTTTTACTTGTAGAGAAGCAGAATAGTATTTTAAGAGATCGTATCCTACAGGGTTCAAATTTCAGCCCTACTACCTAATAGATTTATGCCTTTGGGGTTCTGTAATCTCTCTGAGTCTCATTTTCTTCATCTCTGAAATTGGAGATGTCACCAGCTCATAGGGTTGTTTAGAGGATTAAAAGTAATATATCTGAAGAGGCTAGCTGATTAAAGATAATGTTTATAAAGTGGCTCCCATCTGGTAGGTGCTCAATATATATCATCATTATCACCTTCATCATTCATTGTCAGTGTATAAGAAGAGAATTTTGTCGTGGCAGCCTAGTCCAATATAAACTATTCTCTCCCCACCCCACCTTTTTCTTTTCTTTTATCCTTTCCTTTTTTTCTTTTCTTTTCTTTCTTTCTTTTTTTTTTTTTTAAGAGCTGGAAACCTTAGAAGGTGGCAAAAGATTTCTACTCATGTCAATTTATGTAATCTATCATTATTAAATTACTCCAACGGTTGTAAGAAACCAACTGCTAAAAACAATTGCCAAGTAACATTTCATTCTTTAAATGAGCAATAAAGAAGCCCAGCTTTAGCTCACATTTATTTAATGTCTGTGAAGTTTGAAACAATAAAGTTTATGTCTAACTGGAAACGTCAAGGGTTCTCCAAATGTCATAGTCTTTTTATGGAGAGGGAAGCCTTGCTGAACTTGTCTAGAAGATAGCAGTACTGAAACTGCCTAGGAATGGGTACAGCTAGCCACCAATTCACTGCAAACCCTCAAACTACACTTGTACAGGCATTTCACCCATCCAAGGAAGGAGTAAGCCTTATAGATACCTGACAGAAGAATGCTCCAGAGAGTAAGTACAAAAACCCTGAGGCAGAACAGTGCCTGCTATGCTTGAGAAAATAGGACATTATGGATGAAGAGGTCTAGTTCATGGTATCATTTAATTCTCAGCCTGTTTGCTTTCATAACGATCTATTTCTTTTTCAGAGTTTTATTTATTTAAGTAATCTCTACATCCAACGTGGGCCTAGAGCTCACAGCCCTGAGATCAAGAGTCACATGCTCTTCCTACTCAGCCAGCCAGGGCACCTCAACAGTCTATTTAATGTTGGCCTCCTCTTTACCTCCAGATCTCTATTTCATTCCCATATTTTATTCTCTTCATAGGACTTCACACTATTTTTTGTTTGTTTAGTTGCTTACTATCTGTCTCCTCCTCCTATCTGAGCTCCTCTATGAGCTCCTTGAGAACAGGGATCTTGAATATATTGTTCATTATAATTTAGAATAGTACCTGGCACATGGTAGGTGTTCATGAGATAGTTCTATTTTAAAATTGTAATCAATATTTGTTTAATAAGATATTTAATATATATGAATGTTTAATATATATGTCTTGATGTCATTTACTAAGGAGTGAGTTTAAAATAATGAAGCATCATTTTTATTCACCAGAGGGCCACATATTAACAATGATTGTTAGCGAATACATAAGGAAACCAACACACACACTGTCGACAGATATTACTCAACTCAGTTCTCGTAGACAGCAGTCTGTCTCTGAGAGTCTAAAACATACATTTTTTTGACCCTTCAATTTCATTTCTAGGAATTTATTAACTAGAAAGAAATACCCATCCATATGAATGAATCTAATATATAGCAATATCCACTTATATATACAAATAGACATCAGCCAATTCTCTCCACAAATATTTATGAGTACCTACATATGAGACACTGAGATCAGACTCTGCAAATGTTGAGGATGCCCCTGTAGTAGAAAGAAAGCAGCTAAAGCTCAGTCATGAGGTAGGAGAGACTTGTAAAAGAACAGAATTAACTCTTTTCTCTTGTATGTATGGACCCTAGGTGGGTGCCACACACCATCACCTGGAGCTTTATGACCAAAATATTTCCATGAAAAAACAAAAAAAACAAAACAAAACAAAAAAAATTTCCATGAATGACCAGATCTGGAAGAAGGGGAGTAAGACTACAGGCATTTTCCTGTCAGAAATCCATGAATGTGAATGAGGATGCTGCTCCAGAAAGAGCATTAGAGCTGAAAAAAAGAAAGAAACCAAAGTAAATCTGTAAAAGTGGACTTTAAACAACCCAGGCAGAAAAAGAATATGAATGATCCTTTCATTAATGTGGATCATTAACTGGTGTGTGCCAAACTGTTGTAATAGAGAAGCACTTCAACTACCAAAACACCTGCTGGGATTGTAGTTCTACCAAAAGAATCTAACAAGGATGCAATTGTTTAATTATGTACATATAGCACAGATTCCAGGAATTAGGTACTTATCTGGACATATTCCAGATTCCAGGTTTTGTTTGTGGTTTTGTTTTTTGTTTTGTTTTGTTTTGTTTTGTTTTTCATTTTAAACTTGGGTTGGGCAGCCCCGGGTGGCTCAGTGGTTTAGCGCCGCCTTCGGTCCAGGGCCTGACCCTGGGGTCCCGGGATCGAGTCCCACGTCAGGCTCCCTGCATGGAGCCTGCTTCTTCCTCTGCCTGTGTCTCTGCCTCTCTCTCTCTCTCTCTCACTCTGTGTCTCTCATGAATAAATAAATAAAATCTTTAAAAATAAATAAATAAACTTGGGTTAAATGGGTTTGTTCTCACATTTAGAGACCATGGATGGGAATGTGGCTTGTGGCGTAATAAATCCTAGAAGATGAACTCCACTCAGAACTTCACTTACAGTCTCAGCAAATGGAAAGGACAGAGATGTACATATAAATTGAGGGAGATGTCCCAGAGTTCTGTGATGAGCTTAAATGTTCAAACAAATGTACAAAAGCTGAACAAAGAACCTAGAACTAGCAAGAGGAACTTTCTTAAGAATAGTGGCAGGAACATACAAGCCAGGATTAACTTCAGCTTTAAAAAACTTTAAAGGTGAAAAGAGTTATATTTGAAGCAATAATAAAGAGAAAGAAGATTTGGTATATTAAGTTAACATAGAGGGGGAAAGTCTAAGTAATGTGGTAGATCCTCTTTGAGTGAGGGTCCTTACGATCCCTCCTTCCCAGCGTTCATACCTTTGTGTGATCCTGTCCCCTGGAGGATGTACAGGACCTGTAATTTACTTCTAACCAATAGAGCACAGCAAAGATTGGATGTATATGATAATATTGAACAAGATTTTAGTGCCCATCTTGCTGGAGTCACCCACTCATTCCTGGCTTCAAAGAAGTGAGCTACTATGTTGGGAGACCCACTTGCAAGAAGCTGAAAGCAGCTTCAGGCAGATAGCCAGGGAAACAGAGGCCTTTAGTTCTATAGCCACAAGGAATTGAATTCTGTTGACAATAGCAAAACCTTCCCCAGTCAAGTCTCAGATGAGACTGCAGCCTTGTGAGACCCTAAGCAGAGGCCTTGGCTATGCCATGCCCAGACTCCTGACCTACTGAAACTATGAGGCAATAAAATATAAGTGTGTTATGCTAAGCTGCCAAATGTGCGGTCATTTGTTACACAGCAGTAGAAAAATTATATCATAAACTACTGCCATCTGCATCTATATTCCCAGTTGTGAATATAACCTTTTAGAGTGCCATGGCTAGAATTTTCCTTGGAAATAAAACATTCTGTCCTATTAGAATAAGAGATACAAATTACATTTAGAGATTTGAGTCAACCTTCACACTCCCCATGAGATGACTCCTCTATCCCCTTCAACTCTTTGACTCTTCTATCCAATCAAAGGAAATTTGGAGGAATAATAGAAGGTATACTTTTTTTACAATCCCAATTAAGACACCAACCTCTAGAAACAGGTGCTATTGTGTTAGAAATGCTGTCATGAGTCTTCCTTAGAGAAGCAGCTCTCCCTCCTCATCATGTGATACAATCTCTTTCACCTTAGCACTCCCACTGCCTATATTACAATGCCTGACACATGGTTGATTCTCCATGCCTGTTTGGTGAATGAATTCCTTAAGTTATACCTCACCCATAAACACAATAAGAAAGAAAGTCATCATTCCCTACTGTGGTGCTCTTCTCAGACCTTTGGGCAGGAAAAGGCAAGCATGATATTTATTTATGTGCAAGGAAGCAAATGAATAAACTCAGAGAATACGGAGATGAGTGAATTGCTTTTTGTAAATAAAAGGAACCTTAAAAACCTAATATGAATACTGATTATTTCATAATTGTCTTTTTTTCTTTTCAATCTACCAAGTTGTATTCAGTTTTATGGGAGAGACATAGTCAGTGTTGGTAGATGCCAAAAGCTTAATTGTCTGACTCCAAATGATACTGACATAATAGACTCATTTGCTATGCTTCCATTCTCTTATCTTCACATCACATAAAAGTACAAACCTTTTATAACCTGACAATAATTGAAATGCCTTTATCTTTTATTCATTTTATTTTCAGCTTCCTTCTTTGTAGACCTCTAGTGGAAATATAATTTTAGCATCATTCATTCCTGTTTAATACACTGAATGCCTTGTCCATTGTACCTCATTACAAGCAATCTGTGAATTTTTTATAAATATTTTTGTTAATTCATTCCTAATTGTGCTGTTGGACATTACTGATGACAAAATGCCCAAAAGATTTGGTTTCATTTACATAACATATACGTGGAAAATGAGCAAAACTATCTGCTTCATTGCTTGCTGTCCATTTCAGAAACATGATATTGTTTTAATTTAAAGGAAATGGAAGTATTTCAACTCATAACATTGTTATTTATGAGTGAAGAAGTTACATATCTGTTGAATTGGAACTTTCATTTATAAAAAGTGGCTCAAGGTACCCAGCTGGCTCAGTCAGTGAGCATGTGCCTCTTGATATTGGGGTTGTAAGTTCAAATCCCATGTTAGGTGTAGAGATTACTTTTTAAAAATTCAAGAAGTAGCTCAGTGGCCATGTATGTTGCCTACGAATGTGGTTTGTTTTTGTTTTTTATTTATCTAACAAGTGCTATATTCTCCCTTATAGTCTATTCTCTAGTGTCTTTAATGCATAAATCAGACCCCATCACTCCCCAAGTCAAAACTCCCCAAACATTTCACATTACACTTAGAATAAGATCCACACTCCTTACCATGGCTTACAAGGTCCTTCTTTTTTGCCCTAGCTGTCTGATCTCATTGTTTACCACCCTTCCCCTGCTCACACTCTACCAGCCATACTGGTCTATAGTTCTTCAGCCAAACTCTTTTCCACCCCAGTGCCTTTGTACTTGCTGTTCCACTTCCCTGGAATGGTCTTCCTTCAGATCTTCACAAGGTTCACTTTCATGTTCTGGGTGCTCTAATGTCATTTTTTGAAGAGGTTTTTCCTAGCCAATCTATCTAAAATAGTAGCCCCTGTTACCACTATCAATCATTCATGATCCCTCTACATTATTTGTTTTTCTCATAGCACTAATTGCCGCCTGAAATTGTGTCTGCCCTATGAGAATGTAAACTTCAGAAAGGCAGGGTCCTCACTTGTGATGTTCACCGCAGCCCCAGTATCCGTCATTACAGCAGTTACTCAGTAGGTGTGAGTCAACTAATTAAGTAAATAAGATCATGGAGGTAGGTTGTATAGGACTACTATACAACAACTGAAGAGAGAAACAAGAGAAGTCAAAATGGCACTGAATTTTTAAGTCCAGATTATTGAAGGGTGGTAGAAGCATTAAAAGTTGCAAGCAACCCAGAGGGGAAAACAGTTTTGGGAGAGAAGAAAGACGAGTTCAGTATTAGATATTAGAAATGCTGGTAGACATCTAGAGGGAGATTGGAAGAGACCACAGGACTAGAGATGTTGCTCCAGGGATTATTCTTGTAGTTCTGATGGTTGAAGTCCTAATAGTAGAGAGAAAGATTGTAACACAGGAAGAAGGAAAAGTCTTTTAGGGACAGCTCAGAGGAGGAAGAGGGGCCAGATGGGGAACAGTCAGGATGATAGAAGTAGAAATGAAGAGTAGAATATTGAGAGGTTAAAAAAAAAAAAAAAAAAAAAGCCTAGGAAAAGAGAATTTCAAGGAGGAGTGGTAAGCAACGCTCAATGCTGATAACAAGAGGACAATATGTGGGAAATGGACTGGTAGTGATTGTAAGCATTTGTGACCTACAGCGGGAAGCTCCAGTAGATTTGTGAGGGCAGAAATACATTTTACACCAACACTGTCTTGAATGTCAGTTTAATCTTTCTTCTATGATTCATGAGGCATTTCAATATCTCTTAGGACCTCCTGGTCATATTATAAATGTCAGTTATGTAACTCTGGTTTAAAAGGTGTAGGGTTAAGGGAAAAAAGGTACGGGGAATTGAACTGAACTTATGCTGATCCTACAGCATGTGTTGGAAGTTATAGTCTGAACGTGTCCCTGCCTGGGCCCAGGTTTCTGTGATTTTTCTAGGGAGGGATGCCATGTGCTCTGATAGCTGTCAGCAACGTGTCATTTCAGCGTGTGCCTCGTTTTTCTAAATTGAGAAGTGCTAAGATAAGAGGGAGAATGTTAGTTAGGCCAGCAATATTTTTATTTTATTGTCTACTGACATAAAAAAAAAAGTGTTAAGCTTTATTTTTGTTATTTTGCAAAGATCTGAAAAAGAATGAATAAGCAGGAAAAATTGCCCATAATCCACTACCTGGAGGTGATCATTATTTACATTTAGCCTTCTTACGTTTGGTGTTTCCCACCCCGCCCCTCGCCTTTTTAAAACTTCTAACACTGTTATGTTATTTTTATATAATAGCAGAAGGAGTACAGTGGCTAACAGCGTGGACTCGAGAACCAGGTCTCCTGGGTTCAAGTTCCACATCAGCCTCTTATGAGCAGTATAACCTTGATGAATCTCATAACCTCCCTGTGCCTCAGTCTCCTCACCTGTAAAATGTAGGAACCATTAATTCTCTTATAAGCTCATTTGTTCTGATATCTGGGGTACAAAACAGAGTGGATCCCATATCCTTCCCACCTTTCCAATCTTATTTGTTCCATTTTCCCCTCTGCTGACAGTCATTTAGAAAAACTTCTCATCCTTTTTGTCATTTGCCTCTCTCTTTCCCCTCATGTTCTGTACTTTTGTCATATTGTCTTGAAAGGCAAATGTTGTTTATAAATAAAATATGGATTAGGAGCCCCCTCTACTCCTGGAGACCGAGCTAAACTGAGAAACTGAGGAACCCAGTTGAGGATTATACTTGTCTATCATAGCCATAAAGTTGTATCGCCCTGTACCCTCACATTCAAGTCAAATATGGCCTGGGTCTGTTCTGAAATAAAAAAACAAAAGGGTAATAAACTAATTAAAGCATTTGATTGTCTGTATCAGAGTTATTATCCTAAAAAGCCATTAACCAAACAATGATAATCAAATGACTGGATGGGCCGTTAATAGTAATATGTCCCTTAAGGCAGCACATCACTACTGTGTGTGCTGTGTGCAGACTTTGTGACAGAAATGTCTGTAAGACTAGGCTAACTGTGAACTATTTAAGTAATAGAGAACTCAAGGGAAATTTTCTTTTTTTTTATTTTTTTTACTTCAAGAAGGGTAATTGATCAAATTACCCTTTATCCTGTTTACTTCAGGAAAATAATTGGTCAAATACCATCAAGGCAGAACACCTCTCTAATGGCTTCATGATTGAAAACAAAACTAAGCCCTGAGTTCTCCCCCATCAAACTGGACAGGTCCCCTGGGTATGGCAATCATGGATCCATTTTCCAGAGCCAACTTTGAGTATTTTGGCACCCTTTTAATTACGGTTCTGATTTGGGGCTATGAAAAAAAAAAAAGAGTTGAAGTATCTGTAATGTCCTTTCTTTGTGAGCAAAGCTTTTGTCAATTTGAGCCTTTCCTAAAAGCATCTTGGTGCTGTCCTAGTCTTATGATGTAGGTTGTAACCCAGAGGCGGGTCTGTCTTTATTAGTAAGATACTGACAAAGTTCTGTCAGATGCATGGCTATGCTTCAGGTTGGAGAGTTTTTGTGAGCAGAAAAAATGCTTTTATTGCTGGAGAAGATGGTGAATTGACATTAACTTAAGGAAACAGACAGCGGCAGGTTTTTCTAAGTATCTCGCAGTAAATCAACCTTCAAAGACTTCCTTCGGAAACACATTGGCTCTTTTTAAAAATATAAATACGTTAAACAAAGTTCTTAAATCATGGAGCTCTTTTTTCTAATCTGAAGGCAAGAAAAATATACCAGTACATAATATGACTTCCTAGAGAGTTGAACAATAGAAAGCACGGGTGTGCTGGCTGCATCCCACTGAGCTGTGGGCTTCATAGTTCTTTGTGTGTCTTCATTCGTTAGGGGTTGGGAAGGAGGAAGGTCACATTCACGTGGCCGCTTGTGTCCTCTCAGACCTTGAAGTTTTCTTCTAAAGAATGGTGAATTATATACATCTTCCCAAAGAGAAGAGCAAATTTTGTTCATTTTCTGAATTTTTTTTAGCTACATTCTCTTTGTTGTTGTTGTTGCCCTTTGAAGTAGAAACCGTCATTTGTTTTCTCTTTAATGAAATGCAATGACATAATTATTTTTAAATAAGCTGTTTACCAGAGTATTTGAGGCTCTGGCCCAGTCATAGTTCATAATAGTAATTCCTCAGCAGGGTTCTGCCAGTAACGAACCTGAAGTTCAGAGTTATAAAGCAATTGCAGAGTAAAGCCAATCTAAACAGTGTCATTTGTTAGGAGACTGAGACATCATCTCCCAGCACCTAGCATTATTCTTTAACAAACAGTTCAGGAGTCAAATCTGAACTAAAATTGACTAATCAGAAATGATCCATGCACTAGGTTTAACCATCGTGGGAAATAATAGAGGAAGATTTCGGTTCTTTTTCTGAATTGTTAGTGACGATATAGCTCAGGTCTCCTACCTTAGTATTAATAGTCCAATAGAGGAGTATAGACAAATTCCAGGAAATAATGTCCTTGTTTGATAGTTTATATGTAGACTAAAGCATCTGAGCTGTGTTCTCAATTTCTCAAGAACTAAAAAGTTTCATGAGAAATGCACATTTGTAAACATTTTTTTAAATGCTCAAAGGAGATAGTACCATTTCCCAAAGACCTCATCAATGCATTCAAAACATTGCTGTGGAGTGTATTTGCATTCGAGAATATAGTTTAGATATTTTACTGTCAAAATATTTTGTGGTGCTTGTGTTATTTTCAGACACCTTTAGCCCCTAAATTACATCACGCAGATATGTGTTTACTGTGACATCACATTCAGAAAGCCATGGAAGCATCAAATCTGTTGGAATGTACAGGGCAGTGAGCATGTTCTCTTTCCTGTTTAGTTGTTGGCTTGCCCTGTGACATGCCTAGTTTCCCTTAACTTGGGGAACTTCTCTTAACTTCTCTTAATTCTAGTGCCTAATGATGCTACAGAAACTTAATTGGTATTTAAAACAGTTTTTGAGATTTCCAGATAAAGATTTCACAGAAGCACAAATTTTATTATCTGGCTTTCTGTCTAGTGGTTGCTCTTAGTACACATTGAATATAACCTCCACAAATATGAAGGTAACATGTTAATAAGACTGTGTGGAGGTCAAAAAGGATAATTATGGCTATAACTAATTATCATGTAACTTAACCAAATGTAATTACAAAGCATTTAATTGTTAACTTTTCTTTAAACATGATTTTCTTATTTGAGCAGAAGGCAAAAGAACAAAAACAAAAAAGCATTGAGCCTTTGTGTTCTTCTTTTATAGCAGTGCTCAGTTATGTGACCTAGATTTCCAAATCTCTGTAGTATTTCCTGTACAAAACCAGTGTATTCCCTTTCTGCACACCTACCACTACTAATAAAATGTGAGTCAGCTACATAGAAACACTACCTATGTAAAGTTTTTAATCAAAATCTTTTGTTAATGAAAAACAAGTACATAGTGCTATTATAATGCAGATGAGCTCATGAAGTATAATTAAGAATCTTTCTAGAGGGAAATTTCTCAGGAGGTAAATATTTAAAGATTCACTTTTAAATTTTTTTTAAAATGTGCTTTTTCGGGATCCCTGGGTGGCGCAGCGGTTTGGCGCCTGCCTTTGGCCCAGGGCGCGATCCTGGAGACCCGGGATTGAATCCCACATCGGGCTCCCGGTGCATGGAGCCTGCTTCTCCCTCTGCCTGAGTCTCTGCCTCTCTCTCTCTCTCTCTCTCTCTCTCTCTCTCTGTGACTATCATAAATAAATAAAAAAAAATTAAAAAATAAATAAAAAATAAAATGTGCTTTTTCTGTCTACTTAAACATATTTTTTATTTTTATATCTGATGTCACCTTAGAATTCTTGGTAGGCAGAAACTTGGACTCTTTAATTTGATACTGTAGTAAACAAATATTTTTTGTGCTATTCTCTTCAAAGAATCTTTCTTGTTATTATAATCTACTGTTACAATCTCATGGTTTTGGGCTTTTTTTTTTTTTTTAATGAGTATGTATACTCTGGAAAGCAAAGCACCCTCCAGCTCTGTCATGTCAAGTGATATAGCAGATTTCAGCCATACTATGACCTTTCCTCTTGTTGCCACCCTTTATGTAAAAAAGACTGGGTTGCGAAATTTTCCCTTTGTGATCCATTCAGATGTTGACGATAACCAAAGTTCTTAGGCAACCATTATGCTATAACATTACTGTCAGGAAACTGGACAGATTCCAGGTTACTTCAATGAACATGCAGCTCATGGTCAGAGCTTCCCAACACTCTGGCCTTGACTAAATAGCACAGCACTCATTCAAGAAGTATGTCTCTTAAAGAAACGCAGACCTATTCAAATTGGCTACACTAATAGTCAGAAAATTTTTTAAAAAATAGTTTCAGCTATATAGATATAAGGTCAAACATCTGTGTTGAGTGAAATGCTGACTCTAGCTGTTTCCAAAGGTACAGATATTTACATTATATGAGCAGAACAACTGAATGATGGATTGAATGCTTTTAGCTTGTATTTCAATTATTACCATAGTCTCCAAGAACTTCTATAAAAGGATTTGTTCCCTCCTGCAGTCATCTCACTGCTTCTATTTCTTCCTTCCCTCTCTTCCTTTCTTCAACAAATATTGATTGAGTACCTACTATGTGTCAGACACTGTATGTTGAGTAAGGGTATAAAACAGACATGGCCTCCCCAGAGCATACATTTGATAGGGAGTAATTGCACATCTTGTAAAACTTTTATTATATACTTACAAGTGTTCTAAAGAAAAAAGTAAGGTGCTATTTATTTTCCAGCAAAGATTTTTGAGGGCCTACTGTATGTCAGGCATTTTGTTAGATTCATGGTAAACCGGAATGAATGAAACAACATCATCCCTAGCCTTGCTGAGCTTATGTAGGGTTGAGGAAAACGAATAATAAACAGGAAGACCAATAAATGTCATTCAGACTGAGAAAGTGCAGTGGCTGTAGTGTACATGTTGCCCTAATAGAAATGAGAGGAGGACAGGGATGATTGGTCTGCATGATAAGCTTTCAAGTGGTGACTTGCAAGATGACTAGGAGTCAACCATCTAATGAGCTAAGTAGAGAGCATCCCAGAAGATGCTCATCCCAAGGGAAAGAGCTAGCTACCCACTTCAAGAGATGAATGGAGGCCAGAATAGATTCACTTAGTGAGATGGGGAAGATTTCAGGGAGGATCTGCTTTTGAGAAACAAATTAATTTTGGAAAAATTATGTCTAATTTGCCTATGAGACATCTAGGTGGAGACTTTATTGGGGTATTGCTTATATTAGTCTGGAATCAGAAGAAAGGGCTGTGCTGGCCAAATTTGAGAGTCATCAGCACGTGTAGGGTTTTTAAAGTGACAGAAGTTATGAGATCACCGAAGATTAGGAATTTAAGTTGAGAAAAGAAGGGGATCCAAGACTGAATACTAAGAACAAAATTTAGAGGTCTATAGAGAAAGAATAAGCTAGACAAAAAAAAAGTAGTGGTCAGAAAGATAGATGGAAAATAAGGCAAGTATAGTATTGTGGAAACCAAAAATGAGTGGTTTAAACACTTTTTTTTTAATGTATTTATTTATTCATTCATTCATTCATTTATTTTAGAGAGAGGGTGCATGGGGAGGGGGGAGTGGCAGAGGGAGAAGAGAGTGAGAATCCTCAAGCATACTCCCTGCTGAACATGGAGCACAACATAGGGCTGAGTCCCAGGACCCTGAGATCATCACCTGAGCCAAAATCAAGAGTTGGCCATGTAAGTGACTGAGCGAGGCACCCCAAGAAAAGCTGAGTGATTTTAAAGTATATAATTTTGAATAGTTAAGTAATTATCCTGGTAAATAGTAAAATTTTAAAATATTACTCTCAGTAAATTATAAAATACCCCACAGTCATTAATAGTGTGTATGTGTTTTTAGAACCACTTTCTCCAAAAAGTTAGAAAATATTTTAATCAGGTTAACCAGCCTATCCCTTCTCTCCATAAAGCATACTGATTGATCCCCATGGGTGATATCTGCTCCTATCTGATAGGCTTCTTTCCAGTACTACCCTGAACTTAAACTGGTGCCAGTTAAAATGTATTACAGAGTTGGTTGTGTTTGTTTCCAAAAGGATTAATGCCAGGTATACTTGCTACTATAAATTAATTGTATAATTTGTAATTTAATGAAATATGAATATGGAAATAGTTATTTTTAAAAAATTAAGTTAAATGCTTTAGAAAGATTTGATAAAGGTGAGCTTATAATGCTATTGATTAGATGTGAAGGAGTCATCTATAAAAGATTGGGGGGAAATTATAAAAGTCTAGATGAGTTCTGCTCTTGGATTGTTTCATAACTGTTTTTTGTTCTCAATCAACTTTAAAGAAACTGAAACTGGAAATGATAGCTGATACATTTTGAGTGTGGTTTCTGAAAAAAAAAATAACAATACAGAACCCTAATCAGAGAACTAATCAACATAGAAAAAACTTTGGCCTATAAAGATTGACAAATGAATGTATACTTATAAGTTTTGATTCAAAATAAAATATCTAAGTATATAAAATAAAAATATATCTTCATATATGTGATTCTTTAACTGATGGTTAATCTTCTACTGTAGCCAAAATCTTTGTATCCAGTTCTTTTTTTTTTATTTTTTTTAAGATTTTATTTATTTATGAGAGACACAGAGAGAGAGAGAGAGAGACAGAGACACAGGCAGAGGAGAAGCAGGCTCCATGCAGGGAGCCCGATGTGGGACTCGATCCCAGGTCTCCAGGATCATGCCCTGGGCTGACGGCGGAGCTAAACTGCTGAGCCACCCGGGCTGCCCTTTGTATCCAATTCTATCATATGTCAAATGATACAAAGATAAACTTTAACTCAGCCTATGATATTAGCAAAATGTATTAATAAATTATTGAATAAACGGAACCTTGCAATATAAATTCATTCCTTTTCTTTCCTGGTTAAGTACCTCAAACAAAGAAAATTAATCTTTAGATACTTTGAATTTCCTAAGCATATGCATATTGTGTTTCTGCCCTCAGCCTTTGTATTTGTTATACTGATAATTTTTAAGAATGTATTTGATTAGTCATCAAATCAAACCAACATTTTATAATCTCACTTTTATTCTTAACACATAACCACAATTAAGGTTACCAAATCACACCTCTCAAGTAGAAAATATTATACATTAAAAGGATTCTACCTCCTACCCCCTTATTTTCTGGAATTCTCTTTTTAATTAATTTCAGACCTTTCCCAAGCTACTTAGAGGACATGAGAAAGAATAATTTTTAATACTGCTTCATCTTAAATATTTCTACAGATTTAACTGCAAGCATTTAACTTTTTATCAGTAGTAATATTTTCAAATTAAAACTCAATACTTTTTTAAGTATTTTATTTATTCATGAGAGACAGAGAGAGAGAGAGAGAGAGAGAGAGAGAGGCAGAGGGAGAAGCAGGCTCCATGCAGGGAGCCCAATGTGGGACATGATCCCAGGACTCCAGGATCACTCCCTGAGCCGAAGGCAGATACTCAACCGCTGAGCCACCCAGCGTCCCTTAAAACTCCATACTTAACTGTTAGATGGTCAGTGATCAATGTGGGATGGCAAGTGATTGTGATTAGGTAGGTCGTGAAATAGAAGACAGTGATCCAGTGGGGAAAAAATAAAGTTTAAGATTCCCAGGGTTTATAAATTAGATTCCTAAAGTAGACTTGACTTACTGGATTTTAAATAGAAGTGTTTACAGGTACACACACATGTCTGATAATCAAATACAATGTTCATGGTTTCTGCCGATAAAGAGTAGCATGCTTGTGCTTGTGTGTTGCTCAGGAGGCAGCTTCAATGCCAATGTAATGCTTTGAGACATTATTATATATAGCATCAGAAGTTAAGTCTTTGGGCCATCAGATAGGAAAAACAGAAAGACAAATTTTGTAGCAGGAAATTTGGACAATTAGACATATCCAAAAATGTGAAGTTCTATGTTTTTCCCATCACTACAAAGCCTGGAGAAGTCCCAAAAGACTTGTAGATATATTGGATGAAAATGAATCTTTTCTTCTGAAACCCCTTCTGTATAGCTGCTGTAGGGCATTGAGCATTTTGTGCCTTAAGCAAAGGGCATGTGAGTTCATGGGGGATGAAATACAACCAACTGGATGCTCTGGTACAGGACTTCATCTCCTAGAGGAAGGACCACCTTTTTATAATTCTCACAGGAAGTTCAGTACCATTGCAGGCTCCATACCCTCAGAGTTGCATTGGCTCAGAGGAGGTGCTATATTCTAGCCGTTGCACAAGGAGGGAGTACCATTTTCAACACAGAATAGAAATGTTTTATTCATGTCACAGGTTAGCCATGGCTATTTTCATGCATGTGGGTCTTGCCTCCCATTTTTTTCATTCCAACACTAAGAGTCTCTGTAAGCAAATGAGAGGAGATGGATTAAATATTCAATTCACAAGATAATACATTTGGAACCAAGTATGTCTGAGGAAGAAGACTCAGTACCCTCCAGGAGTTAGCAGTCTATGGAAGGAGGGAAATAAAATATTTGTGCAAATTATCATAATGCAAAGTCGAAGACACTAAGTATTTTATGAATGATACAAAGTGCTAATAGCTCAGAAGAATAAGTAGGGAAATTGTTTTAAAATCAGTAAAACATTTATAGAGAATGAAACATTTAAGATTTGGCTCAGAGAAATTTTGAATGGCAGTGATGGAACCAAAAGGAAGTTGAAGTGAATGGGAGACAGGAAACACGTCGTAATTTAAAAGCACTGGAAGAATTATAAGATGCAAGATTGAAATGGATATCTCATTATTTATGCCATTAGAAGCAACCACAGTTGAGAAAATATCTCAACATGAATAATTAACTATATGCCCATTTGCACTGATACCTGAGGGTCCCCCAAAGTTTCAGGCCTACTTATTCTGACAAACCTGGTACCTTAATATCTTAACCTTAAACCACTCTCCTGTTGTTTTGTTTTATTATCACCTATGGCTAGTTCAATGTTTGCCTGACTCTGTCAATCATATTTGAAACTATAAAATCAGGTACTTGCTTTCTCAGCCTCCTACATCTGGGGGTAGCACCACAACTCAATTCTGGCCAATGAGATACCGACAAGAGTCTGCTTAGAAATTTCTGGAGAGGCATTCGATTAACAGACAAGGACAGCCAGAGCTGGACCACCGCTTTTTCCTTTCTGCCTTCAATGTGGATATAATGCCTGTAGTTTTGGAGACCCTCTTCAACCACAAGGTGAAAGGAGTGAGGATGAACTGCCTATACACGAAGGATGCTACAGTAGAAAGAGCCTGGGACCTTGGTGTTATTGTTGAGAAACCTCCCCGGCTCCTAAAAAGTAAACCCCTATATGTCCATCTAATTGGGTAGTTTGTCACTTTCACCTGAAAGCATTCCTTGTGAAAATGCCAAATTTTTCTAAATCTCTCCAGGCAGTGTTGCTTTTTTTTTTTTTTTTTTAAAGATCTGAGGATAAGTCTTAGTTCTTGAGGTGTGAGAACTCATCAAGCCATTGTTAGCACTTATTGTGCACCAAAGACTATATATCACATACCAGAAAGTGATACAAATATAGATAAACATGGTCCTTGCCCTCAAGGAACTCATGTTTTACATGAAAGAGTAGTAAGTGCTGTGATAGAACCTGGTACAAACCATGGAAGTACCATAAAGGAGGGAGATTGGACTCTGCCAAGGAAACTGGGTGAGGATGCACACAGAAAGTACCATCTAAGCTGGTTCCGGATTGAAGAGCAGAAGCTTACAAAGCAGAGAAGAAAAGGAGTCAGTGACTGTAGGCAGAATTAATAGCCTGTACAAATGCAGAGATGAGTGAAGGAGCATGACCTCCGTTGGGAAAAGCAAAAGTTCAGGGTAGTTGGAGCATTTTTACTTTTTTTTCTGGTATGACTATATTTAAGAATGAAAAAAAAAAAGAAGAAGGAAGATCGATTTTATTCTATGCAGTGATTGATATCATTCATAGAAGGCAGTTAATTTAAACTCCATCTAAATGAGTTTAAGAAGTCAATACAAGAACCAATCAGAAGTTTCTCTCTAGATTGTAATCTTTCATATTTAGATATGTGTATTTATGTTTGATTTCTTAAGCAAATAAAAATATTAAAATTAAAAGAGAATTGCTTTAAAACAAGAAACCTTTAAGAACTTTTGAAGCATTTCTTTAATAATAAGTACTTAAAGTCCTTAGTTATAGGTATTTATCCAATCAATAAAATACATCCTTAAATAGGTGGCTCAGTGGGTTAAGTGTCCAATTCTTGATTTCGGCTCAAGTGAATCTCAGGATTGTGGGATTAAGCCCTGCATTGGGCAGCATGCTCAGCGGAAAGTCTGTTTGAGATTCTCTTTCTGCCTCTGCTTCTGCCTCTCCCCCTGCTTATGTGTTTTTTCTCTCTCTCCCTCTCTCTCTCTGTCTCTCATGCACACACGCATACACACACAAATGAATAAAATCTTTATATATTATATATATAACATATATGTATTACCATATATATGGTGTGTGTGTGTGTGTATATATATATGTGTGTGTGTGTGTGTGTGTGTGTATATATATATATATATATATATATATATATATATCCTTAAATAAAGATCATTATCTCAAATCAAGGTGCACTTGAAAGTAGGAAACTACATTTTTAAATTAGTGAACCAGCAAAGTAGTTGGATAACCTTCTGCCACAGTATTTTGTTATCAGGATCCCCAAATATAACAACTTTTCTTTTTGTCAGTAATTTATTAAACTAATTCAATGAAGGGGAAAAGAAATGCATTGGGGTCTTACTATAGCTGAGTAGAACAGTATAAAGTTAAGGGGAGAGTTGGCCAAATTGGCTCCTAACTTACTTGGAATGCTTGTTTATATCCATCAAACCATGTCAATATATAAAAATAAAAATTGGCTAAAATTGTGTTTTCATCCTGAATTGTCCGAAATTATAATCATCACTGATCAAATGAGAGATAACTCTCATATTTCTTAGCTTCTTATGATATGGATGATCTTTACTAAGTACTGCCAGACAGAGAGGTAGGATAAAAGAAAATTGGAGTAAGAAATGATATAGTGTGACCTAATGTTACCATAACAGACCACCTGATTACAACATCAAGTAGCAATGAACAAAAGAAAGAGAAGGGGAAGAAATAAAAGAATATTGTATAAAGAAAATATGATTTGAAATCCTAGGAGATAATGCACTCCTAATTATACTCAGTACTTCGTAATTTGTATTCACTAAAATACCTTCTATCTGATGATTGGTTACTGCTGCATGTCTAGGCTGTGCCGGGTTGGGTTAACCTAAAGATGTGACAAGATGACAGGCTAGGTCACCACGGACACATTATCAAAAATATTTGGGTAAAAAGAGAAGTGTGGCCCCCATGATACCATGAGAAGAGATGGTAGTAACAGCTTTCTTTGGAGAATCTGAGGAGTAAGATGGAAGTCCAAATGACAGAATAGACCATGAGGCCAGAAGGTATGGAAAGCAAGGCAGCAGGAGCAGAGGTCCATCATGCATCAGGGTGCTGAGTTTCTGAGTCTGCAAATAAGATGTATGTGTTTGGGCCTGACCTTCACTTACATGGCGCCTGTTTACATGCTATTTGGGAAGATATGATTTAAGGGATTTATAGAATTTTTTTTAAATTTATTCATGAGAGACACACAGAGAGAAGTAGAGACATGGGCAGAGAAAGAAGCAGGCTCCCTGTGGGGAGCCCGATGCAGGACTCAGTCCCAGGACCCCAGGATCACGAAGCCACCCAAGTGCCCCCAACTCTGATTTCTATTAATATTTTTATATGTAAGCATTTAAAAAATAAGTAGGAAAAATAATAGGATGAAATTGGTTTAGAAACGTCATTTGTCTCCAGCCTCACAACAGATTTTCTCAAAGTACTGGATTTAAGCCCTTAAGACAACTTTATTTTTGTTGTACCGATTGGCAGATTTTATATTTCTGAGTTCAAGTGCTTTAAAGAGTACGAATTTACCTTTATGTAGTCAAGCTTAAGTAATTCTGTCAAGTAAGCTGATTTACCAGTGTGCAAATTTGGATCCATTTTATATAGCTGTGTTAGTTAGCTCAAGCTTCCATAACAAAATACTGGAGATGGGTGAATTAAATAACAGAAATTTATTTCTCACAGTTCTGGAGGTAGGGAAGTCCAGAAACAAAGGCATTTACAGAATAGACTGTGGGTTTCATTCTGAGACCTCTTCTCTTGGCGTATGAGCAGCCACCACCTCTCTGTGTCCCCACATGACCTCTCCTTTGTGCATACATGGGGAAGGTGTCTCTTATGAGGACAGTAATCCTGTTGGATCAGAGCCCTCACCCTTAAGATCTCATTTAACTTCTTTTTTAAAGATTTTATTTATTTGAGAGAGAACACGAGCAGGGGCAGGGGTTAGGGGGAGAGGGAGAAGGAGAAGCAGACTCCCACTGAGCAGGAAACCCAGAGATGAGGGACAGATCCCAGGGCCCTGAGATCATGACCTGAGCAGAAGGCAGAGGCTTAACTAACTGAGCCACCCAGACACCCCTGACCTCATTCAATGTTAATTATTTCCTTAAGTGCCCCTGTCTGCTAGTACAAGGACACTGGGGGTTCAGGCTTCAACATACAAATTTTATGGGGATACATTTAGTTCATAACAATAGCAAACTGTTAAGCAGGCAGTAATGAATAATTGAGAGCTAATACACTATTTACATTTGAAAAAGAGGTCTGAGTACATTTTTACATTCAGCATAGAAATTGTTCAAAAAGCATTGTCACAGAATGTCATAGTGGATGATCACTAGATTAGAAGTTACATTACTGTCTTTCTCTATAATTGACTCCATGACAAAGCTCTTCAACCTATTTTGGTGTCAGTTTCCCATTTGTAACATCAGACAATTGAATAGAGGATTCCTGAGCTCTCTTTCTATTCAAAAATTCTGTTAGTTTTGCTTCCACTATGGCCAGGTAGGCTCCTAGATGACTAACCATCCTGCCCAACCCAAATTATAAACCCTGGGCAAAAACAAAAACCAACCACCTAAAGTCTCTGGAGAGTAAATAAAATCAGGCAGATTCCAGGGATTAGTCAAAACTTGGAAGAAGAAACCAACATGGGGTAAGTTTTTCATTTGTTACACTTTCAGGGTGAGGATATAGGACCCAGGGCTGGGACTAGGGTAAGGCAAGCAAGGCACCCTAGGTGCATCACTGTTGCATGCTGACACAGCACTTTGCAAGCCAGAGAGTTAAATTTTGCACCCTGGACACCTCGCTTGCCTCATCTTACTACAAGCCTTATTATTAGCAGGACCCATACGGCAGTAAAAGTCTGATAACCTATAGTCTTTATAGACTATGGAACTAGAATATGAAGTTTGGGGCAACTGTTACTACTAGAAAGTGAAGGGGAAAGCCCAGAGAGGAGACAGCCAGGTGTAAGGAACTTCAAATTCTGTGAATAACCTTGGCCCAAGTCTCTGGCTGAACCCATGCTATATAAGTTCAGGGACCATTGCAATAGCCCAGCTTAAGCAAAAAAAAAAAAATTGAACTGAGATTTGAGCCATTGCCCGAGAGATAGATCTTATAGCTTGGTCCAAACAACACTCTTCAGAGTAATATAGGAGAATTTATAGTTTCCACAATATAACTTTCATAATTTATTAAACATAAATCAAAGTTACCCAATGTAAAAACAAACAGGAAAAAGTCGTGTTTTTTTTTTTTTTTTTTCAAGAGAAAAGACAAAGAACAGAGGTCAAGTCCCCGAAGATCTAGATGCTGGTACGAGGACTTTAAGAGTATCTGTTATAACTATGTACAAGAAAATATACTCAACAATCAATGCAAAAATCGGCTGTCTAAGCAGAGAAATGTAAATAATTCTTAAAAACTAACTGGAAATTCAAAAAGTAAAAGTTATAATATTTTTAAAAATTGGAACAGTGTTAGCCTCTGGGGGGATGATAGTTAAGAATCCACTGGAAAAGGATCTTTCTGGGATGATGGTAATATTCTATATCTTGAAAAGGTTTGGGGTTACATAGCTCTAGGCATTTGTCAAAATTCAGTAAATGTGCACTTAAGATTTGTACATTCCACTATATGTACATTTTCCACCAAAGGAAAAAATTCTGGATAGATTTCCTAACTGAAAGGTCCCTATGTCAGAGATCTGCCTACAAGCTGACAAAGAAACTCTAGTACATGACGATGGTCTTTGAAATTCATTCAAAAGTGATTATTGAGTGACTGTATTCCATAGTGATGAGCATTTCAGGTAGAAAGAACAGTATCTGGAAAAGCATAGAGGGAAAGACAGACATAGTATATTCTAAGAAATAGCTCAGTGGCTAGACAAATGGGATTAATAGGACATGAAGATGAAAACAGACTGAAGCCATATTTTAAAGTGTCTTTTAAATTTTTTTTATTTTTTAAGATTTATTTATTTATTTGAGGGAGGGGCAGAGGAAGAGGGAGAGAGAAAGAATCTGAAGCAGACTCTCTGCCGAGCGTGGAGTCTGATGTGGGGCTCGATGTCATGACCCTGAAATTACAACCTGAGCCAAAATCAAGAGTCAGACATTTAACTGACTAAGCCACCAAGGACCCCGACATTTTTAATGGGGTTGTTCATACCACTGCTTTGAAAGATTTCCCTCTGCTCTTTTAAATTAATAGGTGTAATTTATATACAATAAAATGTAAGTATACAAGTCACTGAGTTTTGACAATATTTGCGGTTACATAGCATCACCATGATTCCAGGACTTTGCCATGTGCCCCTGTATAATCAGTCTCCTCCATTATTCCTGGTCTCAGGCATCTACTTTCTGTCACTATAGTTTTACTTTTCCTAAAATTTCATATTATACTAAAAGTATGTAACATCTTCTACTGATAATATAGAGCTTTTATGATTTGTCCATGGTGTTGTATATTAATTATCAGTATTGCTGAGTGATGTTCCACTGGATTGATATTCAACTTATTTATCTAGTCACTAATTGATGGACATCTGAATTGGGGCTATTACAAAAGCTCATATGAACATTCAAGTATGAGTCCTTTTATAGATATGTGCTTTTAAAGGGGTTCTGAATTCTATACTATGGATTGTTAAAAAAAATTTTTAAGTGGACATTATATTGTAAGTGCTAATCTTTGTAGAGGAGGAAAGGCAAAGATCAAATACTTTTATTTGAATTTGTAACTCATTCATATTGAGTTTATCTGACTGCATGCAAGTTATTATTTTAAAAATTCCCTTGTTCTACAAAGGGGTTTTTATTGCTTTTCTTTAAATCTTTTTAAAACATACACTTCATAAAAAGTTAAATCTTAAAGACAAATACCCAAAACATTTGATTTTATGATTTGTTCTATTTTGCCTGAGATCCTTAGCAGACTTCCAGATAAACAGACTTCTTTTTTTTTTTTTTTCATTCAAAGACAATGTCAACAGCAAAATGCTACATGGTTAGGAATTAGCGATACTTAGAGTTATCACTATCCTCAGTATGGGAAACATTGATGATCTTGATTTTTGTTGTTGTTTTTAATGATCTTGATTTAATTTCATCTGGTCTATGTCAGTGTTTGTAAAATTGCCTATCTGATGGTCCTCCACTACCCTGTTGTCAAAATCTACAAATAACAGTTGTGCAAATATTTGTGAGAAAGTTCGCCTGGTGAGTACAAAGAACTTAGAACAACAGTAGAATTTCAAATATGTGCAAGATTCACTGAACCGTCAGCCGTCATGGGAGGCAGATTTCTCTAGTCAGTCAACAGAAAGTTTCTTGAGTAACCAGTGTATATGTGTGTAAGGCACTGTTCTGAACCTGGTCACCATGCTACCAGGCCTGGGACAGTAAGCATTCAATAAATGTGAGTAGAAAAGGTGTTGAGCAAAGTTTCTAGCAGATCAGGGTCTGGGGATTTAAGGAGCCAACAGCACTATGAAGAATATTCAGCAGAGGTTACCATACTGGACAGGTTCTAAAGGAGATTTTGACTGGCTCTACCAGCTTGGATAAGATTCTAAATCAGGTCAAGCGATGGGACCTGAAGATTTGAGGCCACCATAGCCAAACTTACTTTACCTGCGAAACTTAAACTGTGCTTGAATTTAACCTGCCCTAGTCCCTTTTATATATTGTCTCTCCTGCTTTTTTTTTTAATATAGTCTGTAATTATACACACAAATATAAGCTTTATACCCAATTTTGTTAGGAGCAGTGAGAATTTTTTTTTCATCTCTTTATCATCTTTACCTTCTGGTCTCTCATTCTCTTGCTTACTTCTCTTTTTCTATCGTTTCTCTTCTCCTATTGAAAAATAAATGAAAAAAAAAACATTTTTAGTTTTCTGGACTTAGTTGGGAAGAAAAGTTTATAATCCCATGTCTAATTTAAATTGTCGATTACTTTGATAGTTTACACATCTCCTTTAAAAATAAAACTGAAATTTAAAAAAATAAAAATAAAACTGAAATTAGTTACAAAGTTCTTTTAATTTGTATATGGTTTTTGATATATTTTTGTCAGTGACATTTCCTGGGAACAAAAAAAGTCTCACACTTCTGATTTAGACACTATATGAAATAAATAATATGATCATTGTGGTAGATGGAATTTTAAGGTGCCTCCCCCCCAAACTCCTGGCCACTGGTATATATACACAATTTCTACTAGTTATTCAACCAAATACTAATCTAGGTGCTGCTGTGAAGAGATTTTGCATATATAATTAGTTGACCTTAAAACGGGAGATTATCCACACAAGCCCTTTAAATCTGAGTCTAGAAATCAAAGACAGAGAAGTTAAATTGAAAGCTTGAAAAAGATGCTACATGCTATTGCAACTTGAAGAGGGAGGGGTCTCGTGGCAAAGAATGCCAGCTATGTTTAAGCTGAGAGTAGCCCTTTAAGTCCTACAGCTTCAAGGAACTGAATTCTGCCAACAAAAAAATGAATTTGGAAGCAAATTTCCCTCCAGAACCTGGGGATGAAAACAAAACTCAGCTGACGCCTTGATTTCAGTTTTAATACCCTGAGCAAAGAACCTAGTCATGCCATGCCAGACTTCCATCCTTCAAGACTGTGAGCTGAGAAGTGGGTATTGTCTTAGGCTGCTAAGTTTACAAGAAAACATATACAGCCATAACATATGTTTTCTTGAAAGCTCACTTCCAAAATACATAATTTCTAGAATTCTGGTATTCTGGTATGGGATACTTTTATAAATATGTTATGGTAGTAGAACACTAATGACATTCCATTGATGTACTCATGAAATCACCTTAAGAGGTACACTAATTGCTCTTGTCAGTTGAATCAAGCATTTTGACCAAGTTAACAAACTGCTCTTCCTGTTTTCTTAGATCAAGTCTGTCTGCCTATTACTCTCAGGCAACCTGCTAGTTGCAGGCAAATAGTGGTGTCTATTTTGGGCTACCCAACATACTGCCGTTAGATTTAACCAGTGAATATCAAGCTTCCTTGACAGTAACTCTACACCTCTAGTCACTAAATCAGTTTTCCTGAATGGTGTAGAAAAAATAAGTGGGGGACGCCTGGGTGGCTCGGTGACTTAGCGCCTGCCTTGGGCCCAGGGAGTGAACCTGGAGTCCCTGGATCAAGTCCCGCATCGGGCTCCCTGAATGGGGCCTGCTTCTCCTTCTGCCTGTGTCTCTGCCTCTCTCTCTCTCTCTCTCTCTCTCTCTCTCTCTCTCTCTCTGTATGTGTGTCTCTCATGAATAAATAAATAAAATCTCTTTAAAAAAAAAGGAAAAAATAAGTGGAATTCATTTTTCCCCCTTCTACTAGGTCTATTAATTCATGTTCAGTAGCCACTAACCTCTTAATATGTTTATTACTCTGATAATAGCAGTGCTTTAAGGAAATCCTGTTTATCTTCATACACTAAAAGGATTAGGAACCCCACCCACTCCCCTTACACACACATACATCATCTCTTTAGACTAATTATACAGAGAAAGATCTCACACTCTAGTGAGGATAGCTTCAGCAAGTTTTATGCTGATTTATATTAGTGCATGGAATGAAGTCCATTTTATGTCCTTGATTTTGAGCAAAACATGCCTACAAACAGATCATTCCCCCAGCGTATAAATGCCCTAAGATAATTGCCAATAGAATCCTGCATTCTCACCTTCAGTCTGGGTCATGAGATGAGAGTTAACGGTATAAGAAAGAATGCTTAAACTGGCTTCTCAGGTATCTGGACCCCATGATCTTAACTGGAAATAAAAGACTTTCAACTGTAAAAACACTGAGTTTTGCATCTGTTGGAAAGAGAACCGTAGAAAATGAATATTAGTTTCTTCCATCCTATTAAGTGGACACTAGTAATATTTGACCAGAATGGTGACAACAAGATAAAGAGGACTATGAACCACCAAATAACCTCTACAAATATTTTTACCATGTTGTTCATTTAATGTTACAGCTTTTTAACTTGCTCAATGAGTGACTTCTAACTAGAAATAAATTATATCTAATTATGTTACCATTTAAACTTCTGAATTTGAGACATACAAATATAGAAACATAAAATCTTTCTACATTATATATGTCATTTGCTTTTTTTTTCTCTCTCTCTGCTTGTTTAAATGGTGTATGTAACCATGTGGTAAAAACTCAGGCCAGGAATCTAAAATTATATCTGTTTACAGTTTATGCAAGTCTAATTTCAAGGAGTGTTTAAAGCACAATTCAGGAAATCTATATAGTTTTTTAAGAGATTATTTCCTTAGAAATTTTTTAATTTTTAATTAATTTAATTTTTCCTTAGAAAAATTAAATATTTTTATATTTAAAATACTGCATTATTTGGTTATTTTTAGGTTACAATCATCTCTCCGTATAATAGATTCCTTTTTCATAGTAAAATTAGCTAGTAGTTCTTTTAAAATTGGTACTGCGATTCAGACCTACGAATTAACTTGTACAATTGTAAATCTAACATAAAATGTCTCTAAAATAGACTGCTTTGTGTTCAAGCCTAAAAATTATTTCGGTTCCTTTCAAAAGAGCATTTCTCTGGGTAGTAATGCAGAGATTGAGATAGGGGAGTTTTGTTTTCTTTGTTGTTGTTGTTGTTGTTGTTGTTGTTGTTATGGTTGTTCAAAAAGCTAGGCACAAAGGTATTTTTTACCATTTTGAAGTTTGGTGGTTGACCATGCACCCAGAAGTTAGGGAAGTGGAAGCAGCACAGCACTGGTTAAAAGCATAGGCTGTAGGGATGCCTGGAAGGTTCAGTGGTTGAGCGTCTGCCTTGGCTCAGGGTCTGATCCTGGAGTCCTGGCATTGAGTTCCGCATCGGGCTCCCCACAGGGAGCCTGCTTCTCCCTCTGCTTGTGTCTCTGCCTCTCTCTCTCTGTGTCTCTCATGAATGAATAAATAAAATATTTAAACAACAGCAAAAAAGTATAGGCTGTAGCACCAAAGTGCTTGAGTTCAAATTGTGACTGTACCATTTATTAGCAGTGTGACAATGGGCAAGCTACTTAAATGTCTGGGCCCCTGGGTTTCCTCTTATCAGATAAGGTCAATAATAGCACTGATGGCAAAGGATTGTTAGGAGGATGCAGTGAGTTAATGTTTATGAGACAACTGAAAGAATGTCAGGCAAAAGAAAGCTCTGTGTGAACATTTGATAAATATACAGCTGACTGTTAGGGCACTGTTTCTCCACCTCTCAGACTAGGCTGATACAGTGTCATGTAATCACTTAATGGACAAAATGGTATTTCTCTCCTTTGATTTTTTTGGAACTTTATGTCTGTTAGGACTAAGGTATGGGCTCCACACTGGTTATACTGGAGCTGGTTACTACTGGCTTGCAAGAATTTTGTGTGCTGTCGAACATGGCCATTATTAAAAATCAAAATTTTAAACTGTAAATTAAATTACTTTTTTAAAACAGTAATAAAAATACTCAAAACTCACCACTTCCTAATCATTTTCCTACTATCATTTTCCTATACTATCATCTTTGTTCTTATGTATGTCTGTTACATCTGGGAACACTGCACGTTGGTGTACCACTTGGCATTGCTCCCCAACACTGTAGTTAGTGACATCGCATTAGTAGCCTGAAATCAGTTATAGTAGGAGTAATCACACTACAGAAATAAGCAAATGCTATAAACAAGGGCTCCTCGCAGCACTAAGAGCTGGTTGCCAAATATTTACCATCACCCATTCAATGAATGGGTGAAAGAGACTCTATCATTTCCTGTATTAAGTAGCAGATTGTAAAAAATGTTCTATGCCTTAATAGAGATATCCCCTGTGGATAATTTAATATTTATTTTTTATATTAGATATCCCTTACTGTATATATCTCTAGAACTATAAGCTCTGAAGAATGAGCTGTTTTTCTTCATGACTATGACTAATAATGCTCTCCTTTTGTGTATCCTTGTATAGTTTACATTATCTTATAACAATCTCATGATAATCCTTAGGCAAAACAATGGCTATTGATCACTGTTGTATACTGTAGATGAGAAAGTTGAAACTCCACAAGATTATTACTTTTCCGTGGTTATTCAACTTTGTAATTGAAGAACATGACATATAGATTTGGATTTTCTGACTGCAAATCAAGTGAAAATTCTATTATGTTATTATTGTGATATTCTCTAGGGAAACCTTACTGTGAGTTAGATCTCTCTCTATCTCTCTCTCATCCTTTCCCGACCACCACTCCTCCCTCCCTCACCCTTTCCTTCCCTCCCTCTCTTCCTCTCAAGATAACAGATCCTAAAAGTAAGATGTATTTGAGCTTTTATAGCAATTACACTAGCAAGTGTTTTTCAAGTAAATTTGGCTGTTTGAGTTCTGAGATCGGTGGTATTGTCTTTATTTTGTTCTCAGAATTCTCATTCTCCACTCTTCTAAGCCCTGCTCCTGCCATCCTGTCATCCATGTGAACCCACCACCTTTACTCTTCCTTTTTTTCTGCCCCCCACCCCTGCCTGTTTTTTCCCACCTTATTGTGGTCCCCCACTTTCACCAAGAGCCTTGGCATCCACAGATAGTGGTTCAAACTCCCACTCAAACCTCCCACTTTTCTAGCTCATTGCATGCTCTATTATCCTCAGACTACCCACCTATCTTTATCCTTCAGCCTCCACTGTAGCTTTTACTTGTCTTCTCATTCAGTATATAACCCTGTAAGTCTGAGGCTCATTATTCCAATCATTCTCACAAATCCCTTCAATTCACGTGGCCCTCTATCTTCCTGTCACACCATTTCACAAGACTCCAGGCCTCCACAAACACAATCATCCACCTTCTGCACAATATACCTTAGTAATGAACATTGCTACAAGGTTATGCAACCATAACTCACCAGATTCCACTAGATCTTTTACTGTTTAGTTATCTTAAAGTCCGATATTTTGTCTATCCTTGGATCTGGTTCTGTTGATAGTTTTATCTTTTGACAATGATCTCTGTTTTTTCTCTTATTTTTTCCCTTCTGACACAGGCAGAGGGAGAAGCAAGCTCCATGCAGGGAGCCTAACGTGGGACTCAGTCCCAGGACTCCAGGATCATGCCCTGGGCCGAAGGCAGGTGCTAAACTGTTGAGCCACCCAGAGATCCCCTGTATTCCATAATTTTGATTCAGTGTCAGACATTGAATGTATAAAACCATAGACACTGGGATAACTATTATTTAACCCCAAAAGTGAGCCTATCTCATCCCTGTTAGGCCATTAGCGTGGCAGGTGGTAGAGGCAGGCATGGAGAATTCAGTCTCCTTTGTAGGCAAGCTGGGTTTACATATCATTTCTAGGGTTACAATGAATTTAGCATCCTCCAGTGGTTGTCTGTCATTCTCTTATGCTTATGTAAGGTCAGGATGCTGGAGGGTTTTTTTCAGTGTTTCTGCTCCATCCTCAGCTGGCAGGCAGCAGGCTCTATACACATCACAGTGGATGTGGATATTGAATGTTGCTCCTTTGCCCTCCCCCACAAGTAGAGGGCTCTTGCTTTTTGCCTAGTGCAAGGTTAGAGGTGTATGTGGAGAGTAAGGGTTGGGGAGAGGCTCTTGGTTTTCTCTCCCCAGTCTCTGGTTTAGCAGGCCCTGTGCCCAATTCACAGGGGAAGGACTTTCTCAGCCTTCTTGTCCCTCCCCAGTGGCAGACAACCTACCTCCTATTCAGTGCTCAAGTGGGTTTCCTGCCCCTCTCCCTGTGGAAGTCAGACTCTGCTCTGTATAGGTGTAGGATTCTGGATTTGAAATGTTTCCTGCCCTTGCCGCTCCAGTGACCTAAGTGTTGATGCAGGATGAAGACATCAGGTTTTTTACAGCTCCTTGCCCCCAACCAGGACAAAAAGTTTTTTCTTGGAGTCTGGACAGGCATTGGGGGTGTGACAATTTCTGTCCCCAAGGAACCAATGTCTTTTTGTCTTTTGCTTCATGTCACTCGGTGTCCTGTCCAGGGTGAGGAGTATCGGGGAGTATTTCTTGCTTTTTCTCCAGCCACAGCCAGCTATTCCTTCATATCAGGGAGGGTTGAGGCCTGTGCATGTTTTATACCTGTCCCCTATAGCAATTGGCCATCATCTTGTACTCATGCAGGGCCCAGAACATTGATGGTATACCTGTTCCCCTCCTCGAAACTTTGCAGGTATTGCATGAACTTGCACCACCCAATGGGAGGGGGGCTCCCTCAGGTCTCCTGCTGACCCCTAATCTTTCTTGTAAGAAAGGAGCTGTTAAGAGATCCCTGGGTGGCTCAGTGGTTTAGCGCCTGCCTTCAGCCCAGATTGTGATCCTATGGTCCCGGGATCGAGTCCCACGTCAGGCTCCCTCCGTGGAGCCTGCTTCTCCTTCTGCCTGTGTCTCTGCTTCTCTCTCTCTCTCTCTCTGTCTCTCATGAGTAAATAAATAAAATCTTTAAAGAAAAGAAAGGAGCTGTTTATAGAGAACAGATTCTCCTTGGGGAGGGCGGGGAGCTCCCAGGAATACTAAAAACTATCATGCTAGCCCATAAGCAGCCCTTGTTATGATTTTAGATGTTTTTTTCTTACCCATTTTTATGGCAACATTTCTTACTGTGCTCTGCCAAGAGAAAAGAGTTCATGTGCCCCATCTTTTCTTGGAGGGGCTCTTCACCCTTTGGAATTCAGTTCACTTCAGGGTCAACTCAGGTAAGGAACTCAGTCTCTGAGGGACTCATAAAAATCATTATATTTTTCAGGTTGTACAGCTTTCCCCACATACGGTGGGAGCAAAATTCTTTGCAGTTTTCCTCATCTTAATGAGAAGCAGATCTCCTGCTTCTTTTTTAAGAAACTCTCAAACAATTTTAACATGCCCTGCAAAACCCCATATAGTCATATTTGCTTATCTGTCCAGCCAAATCTTGTATCATTCTCTCCCCTCCTTCATTCACTATGCTCCAGCAACAATGATCTCTCAGTTCCTCAAATGTGCCAAGCTTTTCCCATCCCTGGAGCCTTTGCACATGCTGTTTGCTTAGCCTAGAGTGTTCTTCCCCATGTCCATACCTTCTTAACTCCAGTTCCACCAGAGATCCTTTATCCCACACTCCCATTCAAACTAGTACATATATTACTTCATCGTTCTTTTTCACAGCTGGACAATATCCCTTTATCGGGATATGCTATCTTCATTCAGTTCTCATTGGTGGTTATTTATATTATTGCCAATCCTTTTTAAAAAAAAAACAATTAATAATCTGGTACAGAGAGCATATCTGTGGGCTAAATTCCTAGAAGAATTGCTGGATTAAATGGTACAGGGAGACAGAGAGGGTAGTGCCTAAGAGTCTGGACTCTGCCACTGGCTAGCTATGTAACTTGAGCAAATGATTTCACCTTTCTGTGCCTCAGTTCCCTTGTTTATAAAATGGAGATGATAGCAGTATGTCTTAGAATTGCCATGAGGCCTGACAGTGTTGGTACATGTGTAGTACTTGGAACAGTGTCCAGCATATAGCCATTCAATAAATGTCAGAAATGTCAGTGGTTATTATTAGCATTTAGGATTTTACATCGATATTGACAACTTTCCATAAATATGTCATTAATTTATACTCCCATCAGTATGGGAATGACTGCCTCTTCACACTCTCAACACAGTGTCTTATTCAACAACTTTTTAATCTTTGCTAACATATACATAGCATCTCATAATAGTTTGATTTGTATTTGTCTCATTAAGAGTGAAGTTAAGCATATTTTTATGTGTTTAAGTGCACCTGTCTTTCCAATGTCCTGAATGTTCAACATGTTCCATAGACTCCTATTTGTCATTGGCCTTTTCTTACTGATTTGTAGCTCTGTGTGTTTGGGGATTTAGGCTTTGTCTCTGTTGTTACTCTTTCACAGTATTCAACACTCTTCTATCATTGTACTTATTTATATTTTTAATGATGTCTTTATTTATTATTATGTTTTAAGGCTCCATAAGACCAAGGTCATGATTATTTGTTCATCGTTGCATGTTGAACACAAAGTAAAATACTGAACACATAGTAAATGATCAATACAAATTTGATGAATGGGCCAAATATGACAAAGAGAATCTCGTTACCTAAATAGACTGGAAAATTGGAAGGAAGCTGGTTTGTATGAAAACATGATGAGTTTAGTATGGGATATGTTGAGTTTTAGGTGACAGCTAAATATGTATAATACTCTTACTTTGGCAAGATATTCATGAAGATTTTGGAGTCATCCCCATGAAGTGGTTGATTGGAAACAGATGATCTCTGATGGAAAGAATGTTATGTGAGAGTCTATAGACAAACACTTCCAATCAGAAACAATTTCAAGTGATTATGGTTGTCATAATAGTTTTAAGATAGAGGAATGGAGAAAAAACTTAATGCCTTGGAATAATAATGATTATTGAAAAGTATTTAGGTCATGTTACAATTGTACTGAAATCATTTATTTTATTTCTATAAAATCATTTACTAATGGAAAACTGAGTCTATTGTAAGCATACAAGCTTGTGGAAATCAAACGTTCTCTTTTTGTATAAAGTAAACTACTTGGTTTATCAGTGTTGTGTTTCTCAGTTTATAATTGGACAGTGATTATGTTTTCTAGTACTGAACTATCACGGAGAGATTATTAATATCAGTTTAGTCTCCAGTTCTGTTTTTCAGATTATAGTAGCTGCACAAAAAAGAAGAAACCGTTCAGTCTTCTAAAAAGAAATGCTTATTTTTTTTCAGAACAGAGGATTTATCCTAACATAAGCTGTGTATATTATTTAACACAAAAGAATCATCTTTATGGCTACTGTCATTCAGTAACCATATTAACTAAGATGGATATGGATTAGTACCTTTAATAAGTCTGTTTTGAGTTATAGTCCTTGTTTAATAATTGTAAGAAAATAATCAGGGCAGGAATTCTATTCTGATGGCACAGAGAATGTGCAGTACTCCAATGTCAGTCTCAATTTTTAAATGATGCTGTGAATTAAAAGATACTAAAGTGTACATTTTTTCTCCTTTTCATGAAAAAAACCCGTCACTTAAAATCTAGAAGTATATACATAATGGTTGGACAAACAAATCATTTGGACAGAAACCTTAGTCACATTAGAATGACTTCCTATGTAATTTTCAGCTGTCTTTGCCTTATTGACCAGATACTCTGGTATTTCTGAGCATTTTTATCATGAAAGCAAGATTCTCCTATATAGTCATGACACTCTTCCCTGCAGGCAAGGTGGTTGTCAGTGATTAATAAGATGATCTGTTAATAAAAAAAAAAAAAAAAAAAAAAAAACACAGAAAGTGTGAAAAAAGGAAATAAATCCACTTGAACCATTGTAGCAAGCAGTTTATCATGGCCCATCTAGCTGGGCAGGTACTACTAGAAGATATGGATACAGTGTCACTTCAGGGGCTTGAAAGAAGCCAATCATTTGCTTATGCTGACTTCCCAGAAATGCTCATTTTCTACTTTCTTTTTCTTTAAGATTTGTTTTATTTATGAGAGAGGACAAGCAATGGGGAGGGGTAGAAGGAGAGAGAGGGAAGCAGACTCTCTGCTAGGCAGGAAGCCTGATGTTGAGCTCTATCCCAGGACCCAGAGATAATGACTTGAGCCAAAGGCAGATGCTGAACTGACTGAACCACCCAGACGCTCCTCATTTTCTGCTTAAAATAAGAACATTTATTCACTAAGAGAGCAAAGAAATTGCTAGGTGGCCTGTGTTAATCTACAAAGGAAATGGTTACAGAATTTTTAGACAAGGTCCTCTTTTATACAACTTGTAATGGATTGGAAATAGATATAAAATAAAGCTTTTCTTTTCTTAATTATAAAAACAACATATTCAAAACTGTTCTCAAAGAATAATCTTGAAGAAGTGAATGATGACGGAGTAAGGTTTTATTTCATTCAAATAGTTACGGATTTGTGCATTTTTGCTCTGCCTCATGCTGAGACTTAGGGGAATGGAAATCAGTGGTCTATTGTGGAAGCTCAGTTACTTTTCAAAGTAGACTACCTGAGCCATGGAGTCTGTTCTTTAGTGCATTAATGTATATTATACCATCAATGGAGCCATGACTATCCAAGATTAAAGGACTGATCCAGAAGGTCAATTAAAATCCTTCGCAGCACGTCAGGATATAGCAGAGAGATAGAAACCATTGTATTCTAGAAGAGTATCATCCATAGCTGGAATATAAGAGAATGTGGCTACCTCAACATGGGCCTATTCTCTTGATATGATGAGGTCACAAATGTACTCATTTACAGAAATATGGCCAAATAATTTCTTGCTTACTTCAATCTGCATTTCTTTATAGCTCACTAACTACTCTCAATCCCATTACAGAAATGAAAGCTAAGTTAAGCAAATTGGCCATTTCTGTTTAGTACACAAAATTTTTAATTAACAAAATAAAATACCACCATCCATTGTAAATCACTTTGCTAAACTTTCAGACTTCACAAGGAATTTGGTCTTGTCCAGAAGCTACTTTCAAACCCCTGCTGATCTGGCACTCGTGCACCAATTCCCTGTAGAGCTGAACGGAAGAATGTAAAAGGAGCCAATTAAGGAAACTTTGAGCCAGAATAGACAAGCAGGGGCCATCTTGTCCATCCTCTGCCTTCAGGCAAAAACCATCCCCTGCACCAAAAATTTTTGCTTGAATCCTGCTGACAAAAATGCTCACACCATGTAAATGACAAGTCATAATCCAGTTAATGCAACTAAAGCAGATTGTTAACTGTTTGAGACTTATTTATTGTGTTCTAAAGATGCTGAGTCTGAAAGCTCATCTGAATTGTTTTAATTCCTCCTCTCGAGAAAATTATTTTGTACAAGAAATGTACTCAAATAATTGTAAAGATGGGGGAAGTTTGCATCCAGGAAATAAAGTTATCTTTATCATCTTATTAAATGTATTTTTGGTTTCCCTTCACTCTAGACCTACCTTACGGGTGGGAGGAAGCTTACACAGCAGATGGAATCAAGTACTTCATCAAGTAAGTACAAGCATCTCAACCAAGTAAGCAATTTCCTTCACATCTGGAGGGAACCTGGAAGTTGCAGAATAATCAGCAAAACCAAGAATCCCTCTTGGAGGTTACAAAAATTAGTAACAAGAAATGAAGCCTCACCATTTTCATTTCATGTGATTTAAATGCTAATATCAGATATTGTGTGGGGGGGGGCTAGTAATTATTTCAAGGGAAACGGCAAAAAGTTGGAACAAGATCATACTTTGAACTTCAATGTTGGCTGCCTGAATTCACTTCTGGCTAAATACATTAACACTTATGAAAAGTTAACATCTAATGAAAAAACCGACTTTGTATGTCTTAACACTTCTTAACAATAATACTAATAGTAATCAGCATTTTTAATTTTTAAAAGTGTACATACTTTGTTAATTCTGCAAATATATTTGCTGTGTGTATCAGGCAATGTTCCATGCTTTGGAGATGCAATAGTAGAATATATAGACTAGTTCTCTGATGTCATGAAATTTATCTAATAATGAGGAAAGACAGACAGTAAGTAACTAAACAAAATAAACAAGGCATAGTATGAACAAATGCTATCTCACTGGATTCCCAGAACACCTTTTGAAGTATTTGTGCCTTATTTTCCCTGTCTTAGAGATGAAGAATGTAAGAGCATACAACAGTTGCCCCAAAATCCACAGCTACTAAATTGCCAAACTAGAATAGAATCAAAGTCTTTTGACTCCAGGATTTTACTGTACTAGACTGTCAGTGATAGAGAACTGTCTTTGAAGTCCTCAGCAGTACTACATATTCTAGCCACTGAACTGATTAGTTTTACCATGGACAAAGCAGATTGATCTACCTCCCCTCTGTTATGGGTAGCTCCTTTCATGTCAGATTTGGCATTGTTGAGTACTGGGTGTTGGCAAATTGAAATTAAATTTAAAAAAAAAATTGGCATTATGAGAACACAAAGGAGAATCCCAAAACTCTTGAGACCTAAAAGACTCCCTTTATTGCTCTTTCTAGCAATTTGTTCTTGTTATGCATTTGGAGAGGAAAAGTGAGGTATTGTCTCGATATCCTTTCAGATGTGCAAGTATTTTCCAAAGCAGTATCCAGATTTTGGGTTCCTAAGCTCTGTCACTTTATACAGGCTCCTATATCCCTCCTCACCTCAGTTTTCTTATCATAAATTAAGGGAAGTATTGCCTACTTCATAGAGTTGTTAAATGTTAAGCTCCTAGCATAGAACTTTGAACATAGTAGATGTCCAGTAGTCATCACTAATTTACAGTAGAGAGAAACCCATAATGGTGGGGGAAAAAACATGAAAAATCATATGACCATTGAAAACATTGAGAATTCAAAAGCTTCATACTTAAAAAGATTTGAGAAAAAAAAATGAGGGGTAAACCTGACAAAGTGTTTTTGTGATGTATTTTATTCTTATGGTCTCTAGCAAAGAGTAATAAAGCAAAGGTGTTTATAGTGAATAGAGAAAGGGACTTTTGGAATAGAGGACCCAGGCATCCCATGCACGGAATACATTTAGCACCACACTGTTCACTTCCAGAATCATCTCTTTTCTGAAAGGAAAGTTGTGCCCTGATATGCTGGGTTAACTATGCTTGGTTCTTGGAAGATTTGAATCAGGGTACTGTACTGTAGAGGTGGCTGGAAAATGAAAAGCCACATTCACCTTTGCATTGTTGTTGTTTTTTTTTAACTTTGTAATAATTAAGGAAAAAGATGTAGGGGAGAGGAAGATGAGCATTTTTTTTTTTTAGTTGGGGGGAAGCAGGGAGGGACAGAGGGAAAGAATCTCAAGCAGACTCCCTGCTGAGCATGGAGCCTGACACAGGGCTTGATCTCACAACCCTGAGATCATGACCTGAGCTGAAATCAAGAGTCAGACACTTAACCAACTGAGCCACCCAGGCACCCTGAAAGTGAGCATTTATTGAGCACATCTGAGACTCACTCAGTAACCAGGCATTTGTTAGGTGTATTCTTCTATGCATTGTATCATTTAATTCTCCCAACAGTGTGGAATGAGGACACAGCCTGGCTCTTCTTAGGATGGTATTATGATGGTGGTGAGTTGTATCCTGCCCTCAGACATGCCTGTCTCCTAGAAAGTCCCCAAAAGAAGTTCCTGATCAAAGGAAGGCAAACTAGCATTCAATTATTAACTGGTAATCTGGTTCAGAGGCCTTTGAAAAATGTCAATAAATGAGTCTGAACCCTGTGGGAACTCCTTAGCCTCAGCTGGCTGCCGGTATATCCTAACCCAAAGCTGAGTGTCATCGCCTCACTAGGGCCATGTGAGGAAATGATACTAAGGACACTGTCACTGACCACCAAAGATGAGGAAAGGAGCCAGAGATGGCCAGACAAAGGTTGTTTCCCATTGCCTGGTACCCAGTTGGCTGAAGCCACTGTGCCTTGTAGACCAGAACAATCGTCTGGGGCTGGGCTCCTACTACAAGGAAGAAGAGCATCCAAGGAGAGGAGAGGAGAGAAAGAATAAATAATCCATTTGCCCTGAGGTCTAACTCACGGTCCTGTGGAAGGAATAGAAAAAGATGCTACGTTTATGTAGTCTACTCCAGCATAGAAAATATATCCCTTAAACATAAACCTAAATATATTCCTTAAACCTGTCTTTTGGAAGCCCATCAGTTCTCTTCCTTGACCTTAATTTTGACTTATAAAGAAAGCAGAAAAGAGGTGATAAAATAGATTTGTTCCCTAAAGGACAATGGTGTCACCATTACAGTTGGAGAAACTATGTGGAAAAGAGGCTAATTTGATCAAGGCCATACAATAGTAAAATTTGCAGAGGTAAGGTATGTAAAGCCACCCCCCAGCACACACACACACACACACACACACACACACACACCCATACACCCATACACCCATACACCCATACCCATCCATGTTTTACCACCTCCACCTCCTCATTTTAATGTAATGTGTTTCCATGTGACAAAAAAAGATGTTTTAAACAAGTCTTGACCTAGGGAGAGCTCTATATTTTATCCATTTTTAAAAATTATATTTATTTATTCATGAGAGACAGAGAGAGAGAGAGGCAGAGAGAGAAGCAGACTCCATGCAGGGAGCCCGATGCGGGACTCAATCCTGGGACTCCAGGAACACGCCCTGGGCTGAAGGCAGACGCTCAACCACTGAGCCACCCAGGCATCCCTATACTTTATCCATTTTTAAATAGCAGAATACAAACTTAGTTCTAAAAATAATCAGCTTTCTCCTAGTGATTAGAAAGGCCAACTAGTAAAAATAAGAAAACCTAACGCAATACCAGTGTTTCCTTTACTCAGCCTCATGGAGGAATGGGCTGCTTGCCTGAGTTGGGTTTTTCTGCTAGAAGTTAACCCCATTCAAGCACCAATATTTATTTTAACTTAACTATTCTTAATCAGACTTTTACTACTTCCCTGCCTTCTTATAATGAGTCCACTGAATAAAATCTTTATGAATGTCAATCTTATGCATAATATAGTGAGTTCTGCAGGGGGATGTTAAGCTATATAAACTAGAATGGGACCCAGCTGTCATCTCTTGCTGGTCTCAGTGTGCCTGGCCATACCCTTATCCCCTATTCTCCTTTTTTATCTTTTACACGTTTCTCATCTGAGGAAGACAGGATGCCAGATAATCAAACTAATTTGAATTGCTTGTTGTTGGGTGTGGGCCTACAGGCATTGTATGAGGCAAGTACAGGAGTTCTGGTGCAGGTGGAACTGATTATAGGAAAGCCATCTGATGGAGGGGAGAGAAGAGCTTGAGCTTTGGGTTTGGAGAAACTTGGGTCCAAATGCTGGTGTCTCCACAGAATAGCTGAATGACCTTATGTATCTTTACTTAAGCTCTCTGAATGTTAATTCTCCATATTTATAGAATGTAAATAATATTAGCCTTTCATAGGGTTCTTGTCCAGAATGAATGAGATTATATATGTGAAAAGGCTATCATAGCACCTAACCCAAAATATACACTTCTAGCCAAGTTTAGCTCTTCTTACTCTCTCCCCTCACTCTTAACATTCTGATGGGGGTTACTTCCTGGCTCTTAGCTGCTGTGTTCAGTTCAGACAAGTGATGTTGCCACATCCAAAATGGCTGCATGAGCAAGCATCCATTGTATGTCCTTCTTAGAATTATGTAGCTTTTTTTGTCTTATTTTTTTCATCTTCATCCTCCCACTTACCGCAGCTGAAATTTTGAGCCTGGATAGCCTTTGTTTTTGAGGTAGAGATGTTCATTTACCAGGTACACGTACTTTGGAGGCAGGAAATAGCAAGTAATGAACTCAGGTCATTGCCTCTCTCACCTTTAGTTAAACAGGACAGTCTGAAATTGCCCTTCCAGGATACTGGAGGTGATGATGGTCTGTATACATATAATCTCTTCCCTGAAATTGACACCTGTCACTGTCTTCCTGGAAATTGAATTGTTCCATCTGTTGGAAGCCAAGCCTCAGGCAAAGGAACAACTGTCAGTGCTGTCCCAAGGATGCCCAGACGAATATAGTCCCCATTGAATATTCCTGCACATGTCCATGGCACAGCTATTAATACTTTGTAGTCACCTACTTAAGTTCTGATGCAAGAGAAGAAAGCATTTTACCTGGTATAAATAAATTTAATCAAAATGTTGGCATTGCTAGAGCCAGCGTTTCATGAAAAGAACTAACAAACATGTATCTGTGTGTGTGTGTGTGTGTGTGTGTGTGTGTGTCGCAATATGTGTGTGTAATATGCATATAGCAGGGCTTGCTTCACTTGTATGTGTATGCATACGTGTGTGTATATATATACACATAAACATACACACATACACATACAGTTTTCAAGGGAAAACTTCCCTATTTTCTCCTTAGAGAGTTGCAGCATTCTTAAATTTAACGACAAAATATCAGTTATCTTGATGGTGCTATGATGAAATTATCTGGTTAACTTAACCATTTTCCCACCCAATGTCTTCCCTTTGAAAGTTGTATACTATGATAGATTGTAGTAATCCTTTGATATGATTCCACTTTAAAACATGTTATAAAATTTAAACAAAATTATTAATGAGAATTATGTGTGATAATAAAACTGAATTTATTACAAATAGACAATACTGCTATGCTGCTTTCATTGTGTTCTTTTTCTATTGAAAAATTCAGATTCACTGTGATTGTTGATCATAATCATATTAACTCTATTGCCACATGATAAATTTCTCCCAAAATTTACAGCTTAAAACAGTGAACATTTTCTCACCCAGTTTCAGAGAGTCAAGAATCCAGGTGTGGTTTTACTGGATCATTCTGGATCTTTCTCTCTGGCTTTCTCATGAAGTTGTGATCGAGCTATTAGCTAAGGCTAGGGATTGAAGAGTGCCTTAGTGGGGCTGGTATATTTGTTCCAAGCTCACACATATGGCTGTTGGCAGGAGGCTTCAGTTCCTTACCAAAACATAGACTTTTCTCCGTAGGGCTGCACACAGCAAGACAACTGACCTCTCCCAAAACAAGAGACAACAGAAAGAAAGCAAGAAAAATGCGAAGACAAAAGCTACAATGTCTTTATAACCAATCTCAAAAGTGAGTGATACACCATCACTCCTGCCATATGTCACACACACCAACCCTGGTACAGTGTAGAAGAGTGTGAATGCCAGAAGGTGAGGATCATTGGGACCTGTCTTAGAGAATGCCTACCACAATGCTATTTCACAATATATGTAAAACATGCATTTTATATATATACATATATATGTGTGTGTGTGTGTGTTTGTATGTGTATGTTAAATGTATATGTGTGTATATAACCTATACATCTGTATAAGTAATACAGATATATCAGTATTAGATACTTGCTGAAATTATACTATGTAAAGTAGGGATTTTTCCAGTAGTTGTAATCATTTGTTTTTAAAAGTTAAACTTACAGTTCTCCATGTGTTCATTTGTGTTGATACACCTTTTTTTTTTTTGATACACCTTTAATGTGAGATCTCTCCTCATGTTATAAAATCTTTGTCCATTACATAGGAATAAGTATACTTACAACATTATGAATGCCTATAAGTGGAACCTAAGAAGTCTGTAATTTCTGAATAAAACAAAAGTTTTAGTTTAGAGCAGGGAAGGCAAATAGATTTCAACTCACTGTCTCAAGCATTGTTTTATGAAGTATTCTGAGGCCATGTTCAACTTCAATGATGTCTGATCAATTAGATGTCTGCTCTGGGTGCAGAGTGGAAGAAATATAGGGGACACGTGCCACATCTTTCCAATCTTTAGTTTCCTAGAGCATTTTGCTAATGCAGAAACTCTGCCAGGATGAGCAGTGATAATACAAAGAGTAGGTTGAAATAATGAAATAAACAATGACAAGCCACCTAAAAAAGTTCTTATAAGATAGTATTCAAAAGCTTTTCCTTAATGACTCTAAAAGATAACTGATTTCTGGTAGACATGGCTTTATTCATTTGTCTCCAGTCAGAGAAATTAATGACCTTAAATGATTGTCTTGATTAACTTGAGGTAGGATATCCTATTAGGTTTAGGATAGGAAAGAATGTGGATCATGATCTATATATGAATAAGACTTTGCCATTCTCGGCATACTATATTAAAGGCTTAAGTTACCTTGTGTCCTCTCATTTATAAAATAAGTAGAAAACACAAAAAAGAAAAATTGGGGGTTAAGCTTTCTTACCCTCTAACTTTATAAGTAGAGCCTATGCTGGGTAATTCTAATATAATTAGAAATCAGGGAGATTGGAGGGGAGGATGGAGAGGAACAGATGGTTTCTGGATTGGAAATAATAAGCTACTACTTTTGACTTTTCCTAAATCCTTGGCAGACTAGGTTAGCTCCTTTTTAGTGGACACCGTCAGGATCCCTCCTGAAGACCTCATTAATTTGGCTACTTTGATTCATTTTGGGTGAGTTAAGAAATACCCATTCATAGACTACTATAAGTCTAAGGCTTACTCAATGAGGTATCAGGGCAATTTCTATGCACCTAACTTATGCATAGATAAGGAAAGTGCATATAAGCTCCTCACTATCTTCTCCACTCATGAGAATCCTGAGCATTTCACTCTTAATGAGACCATAATGAAGAAATCAAAAGATGACTTGAAATATTTTGTCCCCAAACACTTCTTAGCTATGAATAAAATGTATTGAAGCCACTGGTTTGGAAGTAACCATCTATGTGACAGCTGGTTTAGAATATCCAGTAACTAGTACAGTGCCTGGTGTATGTAGGAACTAAATAAATATTTATCAAATGCATGAATACTGTCATTGCCAATTTGGGGAAGCAAAATTAATAAGAAAAAAAAAAGTTTGGACTGTAATGCCCTGGATTCTAGTGTTTATGCACCACTTGTGATTGTGACCTTGGTATAATGCATATTGTTTTCCATTGTCTGTACCTCCTTTTCTCATTCAAGAGATAGTAGATTCAAGATTCAAGAGATCCAAAGATAGTAGTTTATATCTCCTAGGCTTGTTTTGAGAATTGAATAAATTAAGGCAGGGGAGGCGGGTAAAACCCCTGGCAAAAAGCTGGCACATGGTGAGCATTGAACAGATATTAGTTCTCCTTCCCTTCCTTTATTTTCTAGTACTGCTATTGGACAGTGAAGGGGCTTTAAATGACAGCTGCAAACAGAAACCACTGGTCAAAATCTGCATTTTATGCCACTCTCTGGCCAGTAAGAAGCCCTGTGACAGGAGCTGAGAGGTTGCATTGCTCAGGAGCCTGAGACAGCTAGCTCTGGATTTTCTATAAATATCTATGAAAGGGTGTAGCAATACGAAGTGCTGTATGAGCAACTGTCATTTAAACGAAAGGCCAGCCAGCTGGCTTAGGTTATTCAGAATGGCAAAGCCCACTGAAATGAATAAAACATCCAGATCTAGACAGCCAGCATCAAACTCTTTTTTCCCCCATTTAACCAATGACAGGTATGGCTGAGGCATAAAGTATGTTTTTTTAGCATTTTATTGGGATACTATAAGTAAATCCTCTGGGATTGCAAGAAGTACTTTGGAAATTCATCACCTTTCTGGAGTTATACTTTTATTTAGCCAGATGTGGAATTCTCTCTTCCTCCATGACCCTTTATTTAAATTAATTAACAAATACCAACTTTTTTGTCAAACACATTCCCTTCCTAATGTGGTTGCTGTATTAGTCTGCTAGGGCTGCCAAGACTGAGTAGCTTAAACAGCAGAAATTTATTTTTTCATAGTTCCAGAGGCCAGAAGTCCAAGGTCAGGATGCCATCGGGATTGGTTTCTGGTGAGGCCTTTCTTCCTGGGATATAGACTGCTACTTTTCACTGTGTCCTCACATGGCATCTTGTCCATATGTGCACAGAGAGATTGAATTCTGGTGTCTCTTCCTCTTCTTATGAGGACACCAGTCCCATTGGACCCAGGGCCTCACCTCCATGACCTCATTTAACTTTACCTCCCTAAAGTCCCAATATAGCCCATATTATGGGTTAGGGCTTCAATATATGAATTGGAGGATGTAGAGACACAATTTAGTTCACAACAATTGCTTCTTAAATTACTTCCTATAATTCAACAGCGCCTTCTTTTTCTTTATCCAGTAATCTCCATTACAGTGCAATATATTATTTTCCTATACATTTCGTATACATTTACCAAGTTTTAGGCACATTTGCAAGAGTTAATCCAAAGCAGTGCCTTTTCTCTTGTGCCCTAATCTTTAGTGGATGAAGCAGCTAAGGGGAATGGGAGTATGGCAAGGAGAATAATGAGCCCCTCCCACCCAAAGATATCCTCATGTTAATCTCCACAGCCTTTGAATTCATTAGGTTACATGGTAAAGGGTCATAAAGGTTGCAAGTGGAATTAAGGCTACTAATCAGCTGGTCTTAAAATAGGGAGATTATCCTGGATTATCCAGGTGGATCCAGTCTAATCACATGAGTCCTTAACAGTGGAAGAGGGAGGCAGAAGAAGAGGGTCAGAGAAAGAGATGTGATCATGGAAGCAGAGACAAGGAGGCTATGTTGCTGGCTTTGAAGATGGGGGCCACGAACCACAGAATGTGGGTGGCCTTTGAGCTGGAAAAGCAAAGAAACGGAATCTCCCCTAGAGCCTCCAGAAAGTAATGTAGCCTTGCCAGCACCTTGATTTTAGCCCAGCAAGAGCCATGTCGGACATCTGAGCTACAGAACTGTAAGCCAGTAAATTTGTGTTGTTTAAAGCCACTAAATTGTATGTGGCAACTTGTTACCGCACCAACAGAAAGCTAATACAGGAAGTCTAATACAGACTAATTAGTCTAAAGCTAATACAGAGGTGGATGAGAGAGGATAACAGTTATGACTTGGGCCTACAATGTGTCAGGCGTGGAACTAGAGCATTTATACATGTTATCATCTCTTGACACCCTTGAGGCAAGTGGTATGTGTTTTCTAGATTAGGCCCTGAGACTGGGAGGTTAAGTAACTTTCCCAGAAATGCACAGTAACCCAGTTAGTACATGATCAATCTGGGATTTCCAACCAGATCTGCATAGTCTTTGTGAAAGAATAGTGAACTAAGGGGACTTGAACACTCTTAGCCACAGTTTCTTCAATTGTAAAACTTGTAGAGACAAGTCAGGCTTATGAGCTTGTATGAAAAGCAAGTTGGGAAATCAGTGTCAAAAAACATTGTAAAGTACAAAATGCTTATCTGATGTAAAGTCTTCTCCAGCTGTCACATTCCTAAACATCCATATCAAACGAATGATCTAGGACATTGAGGGAGCTGGAGGGGTCTTCTTAGTTCTTACCTGAACTTTGTTACTTAGCATCAGCATTAACCTGGCCCCTTTATGAAAAATCTCCATCCTTTTGTTGGGTGTTAGATGGCTTTGGCTACATCCTGAGTTATTTCAGAGGCTGAAAATTCCAGTGTAATAGAATCACTCCATTAATGGTTAGAGAATTGAGGGGATAGGGTGAGCTCTTAGCCACCACTTAACCATCATATTTCTTTGTCTTTGGTAGCATTGTATACTACCAGTTAACACAAAATTGTTTAGCTAACAATAGTATTTGTTCAATGTAAACAATTATAACTTAAATCCTGGGATTTGAGTAAGTTTACATATAACTGGCTACTTAGCTAATAACTCTAGTCAGTATTGTTTGAATTATCATAGTGGTTCAGTTATTGCCAAATATATGAATAGACCTTTTCAAGTTACTTGGATGTTAGAATATTGGGGAGGAGAGTTAGTAGTCCCCGTTATTTAGCAATTTTTATGCTATTTAAATCCTGAATTTTTTCCTGTTAAAGTTGGGTTTTTATATGTGTATTTCTCAATCAAGTGAGGCTACTGTATTATCACATCTCAGGATTGTTTTATCTGATCCTCAATTATAAATAAGCTAGCCTATCACTTTTGAGCATTTTTACTCATGATATACTAAAAATATCATTGAAAAGTCTGATGGATCTATGCATCATATATATATTGACCTTCATTTTATGTGAGCCTCACACTGAGATTGTAAAGATACATAGAATGCTTCTCTGCCCTCTGGAAGTTAACAACCTGGTGGGCAAAAAGACAGACGTATTAAGAATTCATTTTCACAATGTGAAAAGTATAAGACCTCTGGGGAAGCAGGCTTCATGCTAGTACTTTTTATTTGTACATAATAAAAATATGAGTTTTGGGGATCCCTGGGTGGTGCAGCGGTTTGGCGCCTGCCTTTGGCCCAGGGCGTGATCCTGGAGACCCGGGATCGAATCCCATGTCGGGCTCCCGGTGCATGGAGCCTGCTTCTCCCTCTGCCTGTGTCTCTGGCTCTCTCTCTCTTTCTCTCTGTATGACTATCATAAATAAATAAAAATTAAAAAAAATAAAAAAAAATATGAGTTTTGTGGCAAGTGCTTTAAAAAATGCCTTAGACTGTGTAATCTGTGATCAGTCAACACATCTTTAATTATCTCATCTTATAAAACTGAAGGGCCCTTTTTGGGTGATCATTTAACCCATCCCAGAACTGCCATATATATTGTTGTTGAAACCCACCCAGATAACAGAGCCTCAGAGAGGAGTTTAACAGAATGGCTAAATTCCCAAAAGTCAGATTTGGGTCCAGAGCCTGACTCTAACACAGTTTTATGACCTGACGTAAGTTATTTTACTTCTTTTAGTATTAGTTTCCTCATATATAACATGAGGATGATAAGTATAACTTTTTCTCTTCTTCAAGATAAACTAAGGTTCTAAAAGACAGTTAAGTCCATTGATTCACAAGTCCAATATGGTACTATTAGAAATAGTCAGTATTGTAGTTGATGAGAGAACTATAAAGGTTGATGGCATGTTTGATGTTTATCCCATAATGTTTTACTATAATTGAAAGTTTCTGCTTTATAGTACTCATTCTCCAGTGGCTTTTGCACTTATGTATTACAGAGTCAATAATACTTTGCTAGAACACATTAAGGCTATAGAGATGGTGGCAGAGGGACTCTTTCGATGTCCCATCCAGTTTTGTGATTTTAGAATGTTCAATTATTTTCTGATAAAATATGTACACTCATATTTTTATATTTTTAGTGTAGTTAGAAAAATAATATTAGGGGGATGCCTGGGTGGCTCAGCGGTTGAGCGTCTTCCTTTAACTCAAGGCATGATCCCGGGGTCCTGGGATCCAATGCTGCATTGAGCTCCCTGCAAGGAGCCTGCTTCTCCTTCTGCCTATCTCTCTGCCTCTCTCTCTCTGTGTCTCTCATGAATAAATAAATAAAATCTTTTTTTTAATATATTAATATTTGAATAAGTAAAATTAGTTGTAATTTTGTTTCAAATAACTAAGTTTTTTAAGGCTTCAAATGTGGTAATTAAGAAAAATATACTTAACCAGATGTTTATTAAACTTATTTTATTAGATAAATAAAGTGAAACATCTGAACATTACAAATTAAAGTAACTTCTATATTTCATGCACCTGTATTCATAAGTGAGACTTTAAGGTGGACCACTGGCCATGGTCTTGTAAAGTTGTTTCCAATTAAATTTAGTTTTCATTAATCTATATTCTGACAGTCTTTTGATTATTGACCTATTTAAAGTAGCATAAAAATATATATTTATTGCCTGTCTTCTATATTTTAGAAAGCCAGCCTCTTTAGTTTGGAGAAGTTGTACATGTATTTACTGGGGAAGTAATAGTCATGGCTTCATTTTTAAATACTCTCTTCTTGCTTGACGAATTAGAATGATACTAACTTCTATAGTAAACTGCCACCTTTCAGTGGCTTAATACTCATATACTAACTAGTCAATGCAGAGTTTCCTGGCTGATGAGTGGCTTTTCTTTTCTTTAGCTGGTGACTTTGGTACCAGCTCCTCCTACCTCATGGCTCTGCAATCCCCTAGGTCCTCAGAATCCTCTGCCTTCAGTTAGTGGATGAAGAGTTAAGAGTTAAGAATAGAGAAGGTACTCCAGTTTCCTAAAAACCACTGGCCCACAAGAGATAAGCATCAAGTCTCTAAGTGGCAGGAACTAGTCACATGCTCACATAAGGATAGCCTGGACAGGTGGTTTCTGCTTGAGCAGCTACTTCCTGGTAACAATCATGTGATATGGAAGGGAGAACATAAAGTTTGGTGGGCACTGCCAGAGGGTACATGAGAATGTACAAATAAACAAACTTGAAAATTCTGTGTTTATTAGTATTTAATAGTTTAGTGTATAAGTAACAGTAGGACATGTTCTTTGAGGCCTTCTATATTCTTTAATCCTATCACAGTGAAAAAAATTGATCAATTTTTAAGAGTTGCCCAAAACTGTAATCTGTGACTATAGGACAGTTTCTTTGTATCATCTTTGGACCTGGGATGTTTTGGCTCTGTACAGTAATTGACAGCAATATAAACCTGTGTATATGATTTAAAGAATGTAATTTATATTTTTCATATTCTTCTCAGGAATTTTCAGTGTTCATCTTTAACAAGTCTAGTGACAGCAATTTTTCCAATATTTTGCATAATTTATGTATTATTATAGCTTTAGATTCTTAAAATAATAATGATGTGATACCTGAAATATGAAGCTTTTTTAGTTAGATTTAGTTAGCTTTTTTAGTTAGATTTAGTTAGATTTTTTAAATTTAAATTTTTTAAATTTTCAAAAGATAAGTATTTTTTTTTTTAAAGATAAGTATTTTTTATATAAATTGCCATAAATATGTAGCAAAAAGAAATTTGTCTTGAAGACCATAAAGATTTGGATGGGATCCTGCTAATATTGGTCAGAGTCCCACTGTATTTCCAAATGTTTAATTACAAAATACTGGAAATGTTTTGTGATATTTACAAAATTAATTACTGAGAAGTACCCATTTTGAGTTTAGGGATGTATTTCCAAAATTATGTAAGAGGGAATTCTTTATATCTCAGTGGGACAGTTTGCAATTTTTTCTTAAACATGTTTCTCTTAAACAGTCCATTCCAACTCTTCATATTACTATCCTAGTCATTCTCATAACCAGCGTCTGGCAAGATTATATACTGCCTCACCAAGATTTGGTGACTTTTTAATAACTTTATTAACATGGTTCACTTTCTGTTCTTACCTTCTAATTTGTTTTTAATTGGGACTACTTTTTAAGTATAAATCTTTTATTGTTATTTCTATGTGCAGTTTATGGCCAGTTGTAAAATTTTCCAGTAATTCCAAGATACTGATGCCAGAAACAGATTGAAGTAACGTATATTACTTATCTTTATTTTCTTGTTCATATGAACATTATATGCATAGGATTATCCCCCACCCTCCAAAAAAAAAAGACATTGCAAGTTAATTACTTAGGTTCATTATCTTGCAACCTTATCTTAAAGATGACCTAATTATATATGCAATCTTGCTAAATTCACAATGATATATAAATAGTGCCATTTACAATGAAGTTTAACAAAAGAACCTCTTTCATCATCACAGATGGTTATTAGAATGAATTTCTTCAAAGCTAGTGCACTTTTTGTCTTTAAACCACTTTTCTCTTAAAGGCTGTCCTAAATTTTTTATTTTGAAAGAAAGCATTTTGCATGCTAGGAGGTAAGAAACATAAGGAGAGTAATTATAATGGGATTTAAATAATTCACTTACATTTCTTTGCCAATAAAATAAAGCATGTTCTTTTAGGGCTTTTTTTTTTATAAGCCCTAAAATATGTCTTTCAATTTACTAATATTATAAAAGAAAAAAAACACAACACTATCATCTTCCTAGATCAACTATTACTGTTTTCCAACAACAGATCTGGCAATCACTCAGAGGCAAGTAGTAGGATGCTTTTTATATTTTCAAATATATCTGAACTGCTGTTGATTGCTCCCCAAATCAGGTCAGATGCACACTCTGCCGGAACATTTGCCAGAGGTAGTGTATGTTCAAATGGAACATTTTTACATTCCATAGTCAGCTTCATTTATTCTCCAGGCCTCTAAATTTTTCATGCTAAGTAGGAGCATCTCACTTTATGAACCATGGGGTTTTTATTAATTAAACAGAGTCAACAGGGCTGATTTATTCTCTCTCTTCTCAGTTGAGCTACCAAGCACACAAATCAGAGAGGAAATATCTCTAATACTAGAATGTTCTCCAAGCCAGTAAATCTGGGATTATCTCATCATACCGATTATGTCAAAGCTCTTTAGGCACAATGGTCACCAGGACATAAAATGGAATGCTATACACACAACTGGCCCTGCTCCAGCATCATTCCAAGTTTTTCTTGCAATAATCACAAAGTTCTAATTATCAGAACAAAAACAAACAAAAACAAAAACTAGCCATGATCATTTATTGAATATCTACCCTTGCCAGGCACTTCACATGCATTACCTGAGTTTTAGAAGCTTTGGTTTTTGTTTTTACAAAAGACCGGGGTGTAAAATATGTACATAAAGCACAGAAACCTTAACCTTTTGTTGGTTGTTTTATTTTTTCTAGGAAGTAGCTGTTGTAAGTGCATGTTTGATGTTCGGGTATGTGTTTTTTAAACATATACCAAGAAGTATGCTGTGAACATAGTTTAATCAATATTTTGTGGTGTTACTTTTGTATTTGGAAGATCAGATGTAGATTTGTTGATAAGAAAGCGCTTAGTGAAGTTTCCTGGCAAGGATGACTTTCTAGTGGAACTTCCTATTAGTCATTGTTCAGAGTCAATAACTACATTTTTTCCTAGAGATTTTGCTTTTGTTTCATTTACATTACAAATTTAATGGAATGTCCATATATAGGCAGTAATAATGGCTTTAGCATAAGAATATCATTTTTCAAAAAGTCTAATAGGAAAGCATGCACCTGAACTTGTCCCTGAGGTGGTTGTTCCTATTTGCCTTCCTTCCTACACTCCCTAATTAGGGGACATTGTTGGGGAGGGAAAATTTATAATAATTTAAAGTCTCTTCTTTGGACTCAGATATTACAAATGTGCTGGTAAACATCAAAGTAAATACACCAAGATTTTAAAATTAGCAAAACTGTCTCATCAAGTTTTTCCTTTTAGTTTTAAACAGGTGCTTTGTACAGAATGATGTGTCCTCATTTCACCTTGCAGCGGCATCCTGGCCCTCTTATGTTACACTCATTAGTATTTCTTTAAAACCACTTTCAATTTAGGCAGACTTCCAGCTTTCCATACCTCCCACCCAACCCCACCCCAAGACCTTGAAATGAAGTTAACCTGTGCAGAATCCAATGCTTTAGTAAGTTTAGCCTCCGTAATAAGAAATCCAGTTAAACCATAAACCATTTTAAAGAGATAATAGTAATGTGGATTACCTTCAAGAGAATAATGATTTTTTGTACCACTTAACCACACTCTGAGCTTTTGAAATTACAAAAATGTTTGGGCCTTGCCACCTCCACTTTGATTCTTATAAAACAACTTAAATTCATTTACACCATCATGAAACTATCAGTGATCTTCCATGGAAAGATGAATTTTAGTATTTAAAATGAGGAGTTGAACAATTTGTATTGGGGGATATGCATGGAATTAGGGATATAGGGTCAGAAACAAACCAAACTACCACTGACAGTGAAACTGCCCATTTGTACTAAGTCCAACATTTTCCAGTTATTGTCATCAACAGCCAATAAAGTAAGTGCATTTTTGTGATCATTCCCAGATCGTGCTCTGTGGGATACTAGTCCCATGGGTGCTAGCAGGGGCATGTTAGTTTGAATAATACTGCATACTGCTGGAGAGTCTTAAACATGTTTATATAGTTAAGGTTTCAGGAAATCCTGCAGTAAAGAGACCCATTTAGCTCTGTTTAACCTAATGTTGTATCTCAAACCTATTTGACCATAGAATTATCTTCTTTACCTAAATGTTACTAAAAGCACATTAAATACACACTTTGGAAATGTTATTCTGTAATGTGGGAGAAACTTTTAGATACCCCCCCGCCATTTTATCTGATCCTCGTGCCAGCCCTCGATCTAAGACATGATACTACTTCCAAGGTTGAGTTTGAATAGGAGGGGGGGTGGGGTAGATGGATCTATATGGATGAGGGCAGTGAAGTAAGCCAGTGGAAGAAAGGATATTGAGGAAGAAGAAATAAAGCATCCTAATTCTGGGAGCTGCCTGTCCAACAGTCAGTAGCTGGGCAGATAGTGGTGGATTTAGGAGATTCATTAGGCAAACGCTGAGCGTTGGACACTAGGTCTGAGAAACACCATCTACCAGGTACAGGCACACTTTGTGATGTTTCACCACTTCTTGAACATGTCCTGGACCTGTTGGACATCCTTCCTTACCTTTGCTTTTGTTCTTCCCTGAAATGCCTAGTCATTCCTTCTGAGCACATCTGTTAGGCACCATAAATTCAGACAAAGAAACACAGTTCCTGCCCTTAAGGAGCTTCTTACTCAGAAGTCCCGAAAATAAACAGGCACATATATAGACTATCATAAGACATAAGATCAGGAGCACAGATTGGAAGAATTTTGAGGGAGATTTGGTTCTTTAGAATTAGTATGAGTTAAGTAGATAAGCAAGATAGGAGGGAAGAAGACTATAGCAGAGAAGAAAGTATTGTTGAGGCAGGTTTAAAAAAAAAAAAAAAAGTATTTCATACTGTGGAGTATGTATTTGATCCAGAAGGCATGGGTTGACATTGAACTTTTAGGAGGTGAGCAACAGTGTATGATTTGTCATTTAGAAAGATCTCTTGGCTGGAACAGAGATTAAATTAGCAAAAAAAAACAGAACAGGCAGAGAGACAAGCTATTTCAGTGGCCCAGGCTATAGTGCTGGAAGAGGAGACAAAGTAAAAACACCCACAGATGTTTCAGCAGGATAGTCCCAGGACTTGAGAACTGAATGTCGGGTAAGGAAAATCAAGGAGTCAAAGATGATACATACTCTTACATTCCTTTTTATCAAAGAAAGAAAGAAATGGGCTTTGTTGGGCAGCCCCGGTGGCGCAGCGGTTTAGCGCCGCCTGCAGCCCAGGGTGTGATCCTGGAGACCCAGGATCTAGTCCCATGTCTGGCTCCCTGCATGGAGCCTGCTTCTCCCTCTGCCTGTGTCTGTCCCTCTCTCTCTTTCTCTCTCTGTCGCTCATAAATAAATAAATAAAATCTTAAAAAAAAAAAAGTAAAAACTAATTTAAAAAAAAAAAGAAATGGGCTTTGTTGAATCTTAAAACTTTCCAAGACTTTTTAAAACTGTTGGTTTGAGTTCCAATTACTTCCTGTCACAAGGGGCTACAGTAGGGAGGAAGCAGTGTCCCCGGGATCAGGACTAGCATGGATGGGTAGAAGGACAGACAGTCTTTCAGATTATAATTGCATTCCTTGTTCTTCTCAAGTCACGTAACACAGACGACATCCTGGATCCATCCCGTGATGAGTGCACTGAACCTGTCCTGCTCAGAGGAGAATGAAGAGGATTGTTCCAGAGAACTTACCGATCAGAAGAGTTGATGGTCTTCTGTAGGAAACTGAGCTCCATGGTCTTCTAATGTCTTATTCCACGTGGATGACTCCCAACAAATAGGAGCAAAACACACTCTACTTATTGAGGTTCTGAAATAGAGACTCTGGATTTAGGCTATTTTTATAACACTTTTTTTTTCTTGTGATGAGTATTTTTTACTTTTATTGAAGTGTAATTAACATGCGGTGTTACATTAGTTTCAGGCGTACAATATAGTGATTCAACAGTTCTATAACAATACTCAGTGTTCATCATGATGAAGGTACTCTTAATCCCCTTTATCTATTTTGTTCATCCCCCCACCCACCTCCCCTCTGGCAACCACCATCTTGTTCTCTGTACTCAAGAGTCTGATTTTTTTGTCTCTTTTCCTCTTGTTTGTTTGGTTTGTTTCTTCAATTCCACATATGAGTGAGAACATACAGTACAGTAAAACTTTTTTTTTTTCCGGTAAAACTTTTTGATATAAGTGTATACACTTATAAGATCAATTGCCACTATAGTAGTTGTTTAAGAATAATCTAGTTGTGTTTTTTGAATCATATATAATTAGATTTTATAATATGTATATTTTTTCATATATAATTAGATTTGTAATTTTATATATAGTTCTTTATAGAGTATCACATACAGTGGTTTTTATAATTAGACTTACTGGAAAATTATGTGAACACAGTGAAGCACTTCATTTATTTGATAAGCCACTAACTTTTTATATTAGTATCTTAGGAAAGTGATCTGAGCAAGCCTTTCAGGGTTTCTTAAAGATCACATTTGGATAACTATCTCATAGGCTACAGAATATAGTTTACATGTTCATGGGGCTCTCTAATTTACAAAATGCTTTTCAGACCCTGTTTTATTTAAACCATGCAACATGCCTGTGAGGCAGAACCAGTGGGTATTTTTATTCTTGTTTTCAGTTAGGGAAATAGTGGTTCAAAGAAATGAAGCACCTTATTCTGAAGCTGAGATTCACACCTGTCTTCTGATTCCACGTCCAGCCCCCTTTCCATTGCACCCCGCTGTCCCTACAGAGGGAGATCGCAGCCCAACATGAAGGCCACCGTGGCTTTGTTGATACAGCTGAGCTCCACAGCTGTGCACTCCAGTGGCCTTGGAGATTCAGGAGACACCTCTTCAGTCAGGGCCCCCCCACACACAACCCCACTATTCTCCTCTAATCCCTGTGCCCTCACCCCAAACATTCACCAAGTCAGGGCGTGGTTCTATGATGCCTTTTCAACAGGCTTCTTTGAGCAGCTCATGTTTTTATAAAGTAAAGGGAGTGGCCCACAACAGGGGGCTGCCCTGCTTAGGCTGCCCTTGCCAGAGGGAACATTTATGGGGAGCTGATGAAAAGAGGAGCATCTGGAATCTCCTCTGCTATCAAGACATCCATGAACTCTCCTGCTGTGAGTTCAAGACTGGTCTCATGATTGCTGATATCACCCTCTAAACTGCTTACACTTTTCATCTTCTGCTATTTTGCTGTAAGGATGCCACTAGACAGTTCCTGGAAGAAATGAACTGTTGACTTAGAGGGCTAAAGATTTTCTCTCAGTTTAATGATTTAAACCTGGGGGTGGGGGTTGGGGTAGAGTAGAGAAGAAGTCATTTTAAATGTCCTGGGCATTAGTTAGATACCAACTGAATGATAAAAAGGGATTTATTCATATCCAATATTATGATATAGTTAGGTAATAGACTTAGGAAGAAAGTAAGAATCATTAATTAATCAGAATACCCTGCTCCCCCACCATGTCTGATAGGACCGAGAAGTTACTGTTTGTCACTCCCTTCATCCTCCTCACTCCCTCTCCACCTCTGAAAAACAAGTAGGAGAAAGGAACCCCAATCTTCAGGATTATGTGACTCAGTGATTTTCAAAACATCTTTGGGAAAAAAAAAAAAAAAGACTCATTTGTTAAATGAATTCTTAGAATCCCAATATGTGGACTAGTTTTTGTTTTGTTTTGTTTTGTTTTACTATTGCTGCTCTGCTTGAAACAAGAGAAGCCTGAAGCCCAATTAAAGCAGCACCTAAAAAAAAAAAAAAAAAGCAGCACCTAGCCCAGCTGTGCAAACCTATAACCATCTTAATAGATGAGTAAACTGAGATCCTAAGAGGTCACAGAGTATGTTAGTTGCCAGGTCAAGATGGGACCTAGATCCTAAAGTCTCCTAGTCTACTAAGTTTCATATGGCACGTAATATAGATGTATATTGTAAATACAGGTCTGTGTTGTGCTCACCCATTCACTCCTGAATATATATAGGATTTATAATTTACATCTTGAATGATAACATAAAGTCAAATCCAGGCTGATAGGCAGTCATTAGCCCCAAGAAAAGTTTCAGAATGGCTGAAGAAGACTCAAGCTTCTCCTGACAGCTATGTGAATATTAGCAAGCTTCAGGGAGACAAGTATTGAGAGAAGTCCCTGAGGGAGATCTTTCCTTGTGTCCCCCAGAGGTGAGTGGGATTCTCAAACACCTGAAGTTTACTTTTATAAGTTAACGTTCTGTAATTGTGAAAGTACATACTTTTTGTTGTTGCTAAATTGACAGTATGAAATTTCCCTCCCTCTACTGGGAGTGTTTTTCTAATTTGTTTCTAAGTGAAGAAAACACAGAGGAGATATTAGAATCACTTGAAATCAAGGTCCTCAGGCATGCATTTTACTGACACCTCATATGTTAACTTTGCTCTTTTGTGCTACTTTCTTCCTTGCTTCCTCATGGAATACATCGTGGAAAAGGCCTATGAAAATTATAATGATATTTTTTGTTGAGGATTTTGTGCCATACATTGTGATGGGCAGTTTGCAGAGATTACTTCATTATCTTCTTAAAACAACCCCATGAGGTAGAAACTATAATCATTCCCACTTTGTAAAGAAGAAATTTAGGATTAGAGAGAGTTGCTAATCTTTGCCTAAGGGTCACAGAACACTTACATGTGAAGGTAGGGTTCAAGGCAGGTCTGGCCATAGCCTGTTCTCTTAATCTACTCTGCAGAGCTGCTTAGATCCATTGTGTGTGATACTAGGGGCAGAGCTAGGGTCTGTGGGTCAGGTTTTCAAAGGGGCAGATTCCAGCTCAGTGCAATAAGGAACTTTCTGGAATTTAGAGCTCATCAGGAAAGAACTCCCCTGGAGGAGGTGAAAGCACTGTCCTAGGAAGTGTTCAATCTGAACTCCTTATTATGAGAATGGTATTAAGGAGGTTCAGGGTCTGAATTGGCACTAAGATTTCTTCCTCTTTATGCTTCTATGACCTCTCAATGCCCCAAGAGACACTCAATGAAACATGGTGAGGACTCATTAAAAGTCCTTATCCAATGCAAATAGAACCCTCAGATAATTTTTTTTGGTGAGTTAACATTTATATAGCCAGTCTTTCTTTAATATAAATCAACCCTATTGACGTGATAAACTTCTCTGTTGACCCACTGGCTCAGATTTTAGGATTAGAAAAATTTCAATGTTGTTATGTCCTTCCACCTCACTTCATGAAAGAGTGATTAGGGTTGGTCACCCTTACTCCTTTATTCTCAGGAGTACTTACTGAGTACCAACACTGTGCCAAGCACTGTGTGAGGTACTATAGCAAAGTAGGACAAAATAACCATTTCCTGGCTTTTCTTGTTCTTGGTTAAAAAGTGAAAAGTTTTTCAGGTGGACAGAGTTGGAACAGCTTCCCTTTAACTTTTGGATTTTAAAAATAATCTATTTCCATTGAAAAATCAAGTAGTATGGAATTGTATACAGTAAAAAAAAAGTTCATCTCACTTTTCAGACATAGTCCTCATAAATACCTTGATGAGTATGTTTACTCAAAATTAATCGGTACTATTAAGCAGCTTGCTTTTGACATAATTTATTGTGGTCACTTTTTCATGTCAGTACATAGATGGTTGTATTTCAAATGTCTGAGTAAATATCACTACCCAGATAACTCATAGTTTCAGCAGCCATCAATCAGTCTGTTGATGAACAGTAAGTTGTCTTCTGTTAAAAACAATGTCACAGTGAATATTCTTACATTCATTAACTCCTCTTCTTCATATATATGTGCACTCTTGTGCCAGTAGGTCTATAATGAGAATACATTCATGAAAACTAATTACTCTATCAAAATTTTGTTCATTTTAATTCTGGTAGATATTCAGAAATTCTCCATTAAAATAGGACCAATTTACATAGTGCGTGAGTTTGTGTTCTGTGTATTATAGGACTTTTTTTAGGGCAAAGACTGCCAATAAGTTTTCTGATCATTTTTGCCCTTAGAAGAGTAATCCTCTTTTTATCACTAAGGACCTGAATTTTTTTTTCATCATTAGGTTTTAGTTGTCCCTTAGCAACAGAGAATGCCTCACTATATAGAGGGGAGCCTGGCAGTGACTAATTCACTATCTGTGGAACACATCATTACTCTCCTCTTTTTTTTGACATTTCCTACTTTATATATAATGGTGGTGAGAACCCACTTTGTAAGTGAGCTAACTTGGGTGAAAGCCCTTAGTAAAGTGCGAAACACAATGCAAACACATCTTTGAGCCTTGGTTTCCCCATCTGTATAAGGAGGAGGGCAATCCTCTGACTCTTCTCAAACCAATTTAACTCAGCAACCATTTCCTGAGCACCTGCCAAATGCCAGACCAGATGCAGGGTCTTAAAGTTACCACACCAAATAGTTCTGATTCCCAAACCAAGAAACTCATAATCTAAAGCCTCTTTCTTTCTTTTTTCCTCAAAACTCTTTTATTTTTCCTTAAAGGAGTAAAAAGTCAGAGATTTGTTTAGTAAGAACCCCTGAAGAGACGCCCTTTATCACTCTCTCAAATTCAAATAATTCCAAAATAATATTAACACCCCTTGATTTGAAATGAAAGAGAAACATACTGTGAGAAGGGGCTCTCCAATAATAAATGCTAAGCAGCTGTAAAAATACAGAATCAAATGATACCTCCATAAAGTGTTTGCAAAATTAGAAAATATTATCCTTTTTCTGAGGAGGGAATGGACATTTTCATTTTCTCTGCTAAAGTGAAATGCACCTTTTTCAGGGACCAAAAAACTTGAATCTTACCATCTACAGAACAGAAAGAACTGGACTACCATTAAAACAACTTACATACTCTGTTGCACATAGCTTTTAAGGAGATGAACTTTAAACAGAATATGCCCATGGAAACTTAACTTGAGAAATAAAATACCCAAGATGTTTTAACCACAACTATCCACATGTGGTATTATTGTGCCTGCATGATGATTATGTAAATGTTATATGAAATACTGTGTGTGCTTTCTTCATACGACTTTATGTTTAACTAATACTACTTTCATTAATTTTTTAAGTTTGAGTTTTACTTTCAGGGGTCGGGATAGTGTGAGTGAAAGTGCAATCAGATTAATAGCTCTCATTGCCCACTCCCCCCCAACCCCTACTCCCACATCACTAAATTATTCTCTGTTACTTCACTTTGTTTATTTCTTCTCCATTACTTATCAATTTTTAATGATCTGTTTGTTTATTGTCTTCCTTATTAACACTGAGAGGACGCTCCATGTAGGCAGGGATTTCTTTGCCTTGTTCATACGATAGGAAGGATCTAGCACCATCAAGGAGGATTTCGCACAGTGGCTGTCGCATAGTAGCTGTACAATTCATATTTGCCAAATTGAATGTATAATGTACTCTCCATAACCAAGGCTTAGTCTCCAGTTTAACTCTTATGCATTTGTATTCATTTATATTCTTAAAAACTTAAGTGCTATTAGATGCCAGATACTTTGCTAACTACTAGAGATGCAGTGCAAAACAGACATGATCCTAGCCGCCATGTGATTATATTTTCTACAAAGGAAGTTCAACTGAAATTAACCAAAGCTTTTCCCATTTATTTTCTTTCTCCCTCTTTTTTATCACATATTTGAACTTTTAGGCCATTTAATGTTCTTGCCTCAAGAAAAGGGTGTGATATTAGCACATGCTCTTTTGAGTTTCAAAAGTCTGGTTCCTTAGGGAACTGAAAGGAGTTGTGATTTAGATCAAAGTTTTGTGGGTGTACATGAGGAGGAAGAGTAAGGCTTTCCTACTCCTTTCTAGGAAATAATTCTCATGGGTGTGGGAGGGAAGAAAGATCACAATTATTGGTGGAACTCAGAGAAAGGGCCTGGGCTCCACATCCTGGGCCACTTTCTGAGAGAAGCAAAACCCCAATTATATTTGTTAGTTTTGAAAGCAGAGGAGAACCATTCCTAACTGTCCCTAGGATGGAAATGACTGCATCGTGTATCTAGGCAGATGGAGCCTTGGACATCTTCACTGAGCTTCCTCTAGTCCAATGTAGTCCAGCATGGAAGATCAGATTGGTTTCTGTGAACCCAAAAGGTTCACAGGAGTAGCAGGAACCTGAGTGAGGATTTTTTCCATTCAATCCACATGGCCTCTCAGTGAAACCAAGTTCGGACAGTGCATCAAGCCATCCAGACTTAGAGTACCTTGGCACTAGATAAACCTCCTGGAGTCTAGCAATGACCCCAAAGAACAGAGGGAACTGCAAGTTGGCTGACGTTAGTGTTGTTCAAAGTCACTAATTCCCTACTCCTGATGTTTCCTTCCTCATGGAGGAAACTCCTTTATAGTAAGAATCTTGGCCTTCCTCTGCCTCTGCCCTCTCAGGCAATGACTTCTACACTTGGAGAATCTGGAATAAAGAATAAGACAGGTACTACTTCTAGAACATTCTTAAATATATTCCCTTTCCTATGTTCCATGCAAACACTGTCTATTTGGTTTTCAGCTCTTTGCCATTTACCTGGATAACAGCAATGTAGGCACTGTACCTTCTTGCTTCTCTAGCACACCTGTCCCCATCAATATGCCCACCCCATCACATTTCTGTCAAAATTATCTTTCTGAAGCACATATCCAATTCTTTTTGGACCCTTGCTACAGTAGTTCCCTTAGCACCTGGCATTATCTGACCCTTTCCACCTTCTCTCCAGCCTCGTTTCCTCATCAGATTCCTTACTATCTTTCAAGGTGCATTTTCTGTTCACCTCTTCCTTGAAAATCTTGGCACATGCTGCCTTCCCCATGCCCAGCACCAGTACTCTATGGATGCTACCTCTACATTTTTTCATATGCCTCTGGCCCCTCTTCCCACTTGGGAATGGTACACCAATGACTTCCACACCAAGAGAAGTTGCTGACCTGTCTGTCCGGATGTGCACTGTGTTACTACATTTATTTACTAATTTATTTTTATACCATATACTGGGTTGCTCTAGTCTTAAAGACTTGAAATCTGGTCCTACCTACTCTCTTGGGCTTTCTTTCTCCATGTGGTAAATGAAATCAGAACTCTGGTTAAAGCCAATGAGTCTCTCTCACTACAGCTGTCCTGCTTACCACCAACAGGTAGAGGAGGTCGATCAGATATGATTGGGAGGAAAATGGGAAGACAAAAGACTGGCTCAAACTCTTATTTGTCTATTTGGTGCACTGGGGTGTTTTTATCTAGAACCCTGGAGGGGGAAATGTTAGCTAGGAGGAGTCACTCTCTAAAATCCCACTCCATCCTCCCTCTAGCTGCAAACCTTTTAATAAAGCCTTCATTACACTATATTTGCAATTAATTTGGGCAGCAAAAGGAGGCATGTATCTCTCCTACTAGGCTTTGAGCCTCGTAAATCAAAGTCCATATGTTATTTTTTTATCCCTCCCACAAGACATGGTACAGTAATCAATAAATGATTACAGAATACATTTTTAAAGTAATTTATTGTTTTCAAAAACTCATTTAGCTGTTTCCTACTTCTAGCAGAGAAAGACAAAGTGAATGAAAAAAGAAAATGAGGTAGGAGTTTAAGCCTGTCTACACTAGCTAGTTCTGCTAATGTTGGAACAACGTAATGGATTTTGCTGAAGAAGAAAGTGTATGTTGCCTCAATTTGGCCAAAGAACTCTCAGTATAAATGCAGTGGAAGGATTGTAAAGCACATACTCATTGTTGATTTGCCCAAAGTTTTGAAAAAATATAACAGAATGATTTTGGCATGGAGGGGTAGAAAAAAACCTAAAAGCAAAATACAAGGTTAGTGCATTTCAAGGCAATAGCATTCAAACTTTTGTTCTTATAGGTTAATTAATCATGTTGCTGAAGAAATGATTTGGCACAAGGGAGCTATGTGTTGCCACAGTACTCTGAAAGTGCAGAAATTATCCCATCTATAACTAAGCCCCTCTGGAATTGCTTGACTGTTGCTGTTTCACAATGGAGAAATCCATCTTTCATCAGCAAAATACAGGAAGGGAAAACAGGAAAACAAAACAAATGGGGTGGATAATAGACTTACCTTGGCTTATAGGCAGTCCAGGTCAAATATTTATTTGAATGGAATATGGAATGATGTTGGTAGGCAGATCCTATTTCTCTATACTGAGCAGTTTTACCATTCAGGGAAGTAATCAATACATTTAATCTAATGCTGGCTGTTTTATTTTTGTACGGGGAATCACATGAGTTATATATAGTTTTGTGATCCCTACAAAAATAAATAAAATAAAAAACTGGCAGTAAACCAAATGCATGAATTACTTCTCTCAATGGTAAAAGTGCTCCATTGAAGAAAAATATGAAAGAAATGTGTGTGTATATAAGTGTATTTGTACATACCTCATGTTCATATATGTACCACATGTATACACATATACACACTTTGGAAGAACATGAAATATTTAGTAGACTAAAGTTGCAAAACTTCAAGAATATGAACCAACTGGTGGTCCTCACTCACCAATGGATCTCCTACTGTGAATCAAAGATGAGAAGTCTGTGAAATAATCTGTTTTCTCAAAATTGTCAAGATTGTTCATTGATTATATTCCTTCTGTTTCAAGTAGCATATTCTTGACTATTATTTCATCAAACTTAAGTCTCTATCCATCCTAAGACTTGCCATTATTTTATGGATCACTAAAAATGAAAAAAAAAAGAGGCATTAAAATATGACATAGTATTTGCTAGTAGAATAGAATTTTTGTTCTATGTCCCCTTTAAATAAATCTAAGAGCTGTTTGAACATAGATTTTTATCATGTATATATAGAAAGGAAAATGAAACACAAATAAATTGTGATATTTCTAAAACTTCTGGATATTCAGAATGGAACTCTTCTGAATCTCCTTTTTGAATCACAGTTGTTACCCACATGTTTTCACAATAACATCCTTTCTATGATCAAAATGAAGCATTTCTTAAAGGAATGGTCCACTCCTGTCTTTAGGATTTTCTCCCTAGTCTTTGACATCTATTCTGCAGTTTTGATGCTGGCACTTTTTATCTCTTCAAAAGGATTCAGTACAAGATTTTTTGACAGCAATCAAGATGCACATTCCTTCCTTAAATAGTCCTTAAATGCTCTATTCACTGAAAAGTGAAGGTGTAATGGTTCATTCATGCCATAGGAGAAACAACCAAGCCTATGCATGCATGGGCAAAGATGACTGTATCGTTATGATTGCCTGGCCAACAGAACATATCTTGTAAGATGTTCAGTTCCCCTGAGATGAGGAAGTCTGTGAATTAGGAAGAAGAAACAGTAGGGAAATAGAGAAATAAGATGAACATAAAAGGAGGGGGGAAACCCCCACAAGTGTGTGATGTCTAGCAAAACCCACTATAGGGATTTGGAGGGCATGTAAATTCAGCCCCACAGGTGATTCTGGAGAAAAGGTAAATCCTATCTCAGTTGTGCAAGTCAGAGGCCAGGGAGTGCGCAGTATTTATCTCCCTGTACCATCTGTCATTGGTTTAGCATGGGAGGCATAGGAGGGAGATGTACATTTCCAGGCACTTCTAGTTCTGTATAGAAAAATAGTTTCCTACAGCCCTCCAACAAAGAGATGCAGGTGCTGGGTATCAGAAGTGAAAGCCCACAGGCTAATGTTCACAAGAATGGTAGAGGATGGGGATCCCTGGGTGGCGCAGCTATTTAGCGCCTGCCTTTGGCCCAGGGCGCAATCCTGGAGACTCGCGATCGAATCCCACGTCGGGCTCCCAGTGCATGGAGCCTGCTTCTCCCTCTGCCTGTGTCTCTGCCTCTCTCTCTGTATGACTATCATAAATAAATAAAAATTAAAAAAAAAAAGAATGGTAGAGGAGGAAAAAAGTGGTAGAAGGATCTGGGGTACAAAAAGTGTGTTATACATCCTAGTTTCAAAGACATTTAAATGAAAAAATGGGTGTCTTAGAATCAATGAAATAGAGTGTTAAATTTCCTTGTTCCTGGATCATCCCAACCCTAAAATTGAGTTAAAGATGAAATGCCTTAACAAATTAAAACAAAATGTCCTTTTGGAAAAATTATTTAATTCAATCAGAATGATTTTAAAAGCTATTCCTAAAAATGCTAACAGAAAATACTTGAAGGAGATCAAATTATTTTACCCCCACATTGACAAGAGTCAAATGTAAATGATCCAGGGCACATAATTCTGTATTATTTTCTCTGTGAAGTGAATCTTTAAGGCTTTAGTAGACAATCCAAACTCCCTCAATAGTCTTTTCCAGTGTTTTCTTTCCTGCCAATTTCAAGGAGATTGGAAACAAACTCCCCATCCTGTGATATAAGGCTTCCTTAGAATTATTGATCACTTACTTGAGAACTTACCTAAGATATGACTTTTTTTAAGAAAGTATTTTAAAAACACAATAATATTCTATGTTAGGATACATAACATTAAATTTTCTCAAGTATTCTCAGGGCATATAAATCACTATAAACTTCCTGGAAAGCATTCTTGGAATATCTGTTGAGAGCCTTAAAAATATTCATATATTTTGACCCTGTAGTTCTACTATGAATTTATCCTTAAAATTGATCACAATTTTTTACCAAAAAAAATCTTACATTGAAAGTTTTCCTGAAGCGTTATTTAAAATGATAATACTTTTATGCCTCAAAGTAGGAGAATGTCTAAACAAAATATGGTATCTAACATGATGGAAAATGTTTAATAATATTTAATGACTCAGGAAAAGTATCCCAATATAACAGTAAATGAAAACAAAATAAAATAGAATTCTGTATACAGTATGATACCAACAGTATTTTATATATAAATACTATAAGAACCTTAGGAAAATGTTAGATGACATTATTAGTGATAATTATTTTATTCATTATATTTTTCTGCACGTCAAAGATTTTCTACAGTACACGTCTCTTATAAGAAAAAATAAATGTTAGTAATATTATGTATGTGGGGAAAAAAGTATATCTGATTTGATTATATTTATTTTCCCTTATATTTCCTAGGAGAATTTTCCTTTAAAACTCTGTATACAGTCTAGTGAAAATTCGTCATGTTATGGGGCTGGAAGAATGAATATTTGGTCTATGGTATTCTGAATGAGACCTGACCTGTATTCTTCATAATTATATTGATTATTGTGGAAACAACAACAAAAACAATTGTATACAGGGAGAACACCAGCTGGAAATTGGTGGTGTTATATGACCAAGTTATATGTGTATTATATGACCACAAGCCAAGAATCTACCTGAAGCTAGGAGAGAGGCCTGGAATAGAACGTTTTCTGGTGCCTTCAGAAGGAGTGTGGCTCTGCCAACACCACAATCCCTTGCCTCTAGCCACCAGCACTGTGAGATAGTAAGTTTCTGTTGTTTAAGCCACCAGTTTGTGGTACTTTGTTCCAGCAGTCCTAGCAAATGAATATACCCCCACCCCCAGATCCAGAATTGACCCCTTTAAATTAGAAAAACAGTCATAATCACAGTATTAACTACCTTGAGTGACTGCTGGTCATTTTTTGTAGATGTGAGTTCTTGTCCTATGAAGATCAGAAGCCACCTCTCTTGGAGGCATACCTGACTCTTCTCTCATGGAATGAGCTCATTAGACTGTGAGTACAAATGAGCAAATGCCCAGCCCTGATATATCAAGAGGCTCACAGTTGCACATTAGAATCACTCAGGGAGATTTTTAAAATTACAAAGCCTAGCCTAACCCCACACCCATTATATCTGGATCTCTGGGAGTAGGATCCAGGCACCTGTCTGTTAAAGATCTCCTGGTGATTCTACAATATAACAATGTTGAAAATAATTTCCCTGGCCTGTCATGGGATCCAGGTAACTAAAACCTCCCAGGTAGCAGGCTGCCAAAAACAAAAGTTACATTCTTGGGTGCATATATTTTGATAGTTACAAAATTGAAACTGCAACCTCAACAATGCTTACAATCAGGCACACATACACATATCTTCCAACTGCATGATCTCCTTTAGTAACATCTCCCCTTTTTGCACATTTTAAGACTGCTCCTAAATCCCATAGTTTTTGTTGTTGTGGTGGTGGTTAATAATAATGTCACCAAACTCACTCACACTTACATAGATGTTACGATTTAAAGTTAGCATCTCACAATACCTGGTAAAGTAGTCAGGGTAACCATTCTTTCTATTTCATATATGAAAAAAAAGGAGGCTCAGATAAGTTATATGACTTTCCCAAGTCATGTTAGGGTTACCAACTAGTCCTGATTTACCCTGGGACTTTCCTGGTTTTAAAACTAGAGGTCCCACAAACTGGGAACCCCTCCTCAGTCCTGGGCAAGCCAGGGTGGTAGGTGAACCTGTACTAGTGGCAAGAAGCTGAAATGAGTCCCCCACTCTGAAGGACTATAGAGCTTCTGTAAGCCAATCCCTCCTTTCATGGAGGAAAGAAAATCTTGGGTAAGTCTCCAGAACCCCAGCTAGAACTGCTTCCACTGTTAGATGTTGAGGGGCGCCCAGGGCACAAAGAAAAAAAAGTGACTGTCTCCTCTCCCAGCTATGCGCATGGTCCATTCCCTAGGACTGGAAATTCCTATACCACAAAGCAGAAAGCTGTGTCAGCCAATAAGTTTTATTTCAGTTTTTCCTTTTGTTATTAGGTTGTAATAGTTTGGGTTTATTTAATATTTTAAAAATAATCATACAGGGAATTGACTTTCTTGGGGGGCTATACAGTTCTATGAATGTTTAACACACATGTAGATAGATTTGAGCAATGCCATAATGAAGGTATAGAAGTTTTATCACTGCACAAACTCCCTCCTGCCATCCTCTCTTAGACACATTGAATGTTCTGGCAATCACGGCTCCATTCTCCATAACCACAGTTTTGTCTTTTTGAGGATATGTGAATAGTCATCCAGTGTATAACATTCTGAGACTGGCTTCTCTCACTCAGCCTTCGAGAGTCATCCAGTCTGTGACATATACCAGTAGTTTGGTCATGTTCACTACCCATGAGCATTCCACTGTAGGGAAGTACCACAGTTTGTTTATCTATCCACGCATTGACAGACATTTGGTTTGCTTCTAAGTTTGGGTTATCTCAAATAGAGCTGCTATAAACATTCATATATTGGTGTTTGTTTTTCAATTATGGTTTAAAAAAAAAACATGATCTAAAATTTGTGTCTTGGTTTTTGTGTAAACATAAGTATCTACTTCTCTAGAGGTACCTGGAAGCAGCATTGCTTGACCATGTGATGTAATAGTTTTCTATTGCTGCCATAACAAATCACTACAAATTTAATGGCTTAAACAGTACCAATGCATTATTATCTCACAGTTTTATAGGTCAGAAGCCCAGCATGGGTCTTAGCAGGCTAAATCCAAGCTATTAGCAGGGCTGCATTCCTTTCTGGAAGCTCTAGAAAAGAACCCCTTGGGGATGCCTGGGTGGCTCAGTCAGTTAAGCATCCAACTCTTAATTTCAGTGCAGGTAATGATCTCAGGGTCATGGAATCAAGCCACATGTTAGGCTCCCTACTCCCTGGGGAGTTCCCCTTGAAGCCCCTTTTCTCCACCTTCAAAACCAGCAAGAGCCTGTTGTGTCCTATTTATATCACACCTCTCTCTGACCCAACAAGAAATTCTATGCTTTCAAGGACTCATGTGATTAGACTGAGCTTACCCAGATATTCTTGGATAACATCATCATTTCAAAGTCCTGACCCTAATCACATTGCAAATTGCAAATCCTTTTTTGCCTTTAAAAGTAGTGCTGTCACAGGATCTGGGAATTAGGGCATGAGCACTTTTGGGGGGACATTTTCATGTCTACCCATCTTTTCAAGAAACTTCCAAGCTATTTCCTAAGTTGGCTGTACCATTTTACATTCCCATGTGCTATGTGAGGGTTCCAGTTGCGCCATGTCCTTCTTGAACTTGGTGTTGTGATTATTTTATTTTAGCCCTTCTCATGGATATGTAGTAGTGTCTGAACATGGTTTAAATTCACATGCCCCTCATGGCGAATAATGTTGAACACTATTTCCTGTGCTTATCTTTCATCTGTATATCCTCTTTGATGAGATGTCTGTTGAAGTCTTTTGCCCATTTTAAAAACTGAGTTGTTTATTCTCTTGCTACTGAGTTTTGAGAGTTCTTTATACATTCTAGAGGCAAGTCCTTTGTCAGATAGGTGATTTTCAAATATTTACTTGTCTAAGTCCAGTTTTACTACATTTCACCTAGATAACAGTTGTACACATACAGTTTTCCTGCACCTCAGGTTCTGCTAAGGTTGGCCTAGACTACAGAGTGATTCAGTTTTGGATTCTAAGCCAAGGTATGTCAGATCTGAAAATGGCTCTGCCTTCTCCTACTTATAGTAGATCCCAGATATCCCGAAATCACAATTCAGTCCATTCGTACATTCTTCTTAGAGAATACAACTTCTGCTCTATTAAAAAGAAATTATGAGATCACAGGATCTTAAAGGAAAACCTGATGCTTAAACCCATGGCATCTACAACTTACTTCACACCAGTGTCCCTACCATCTAACCAACATTGTGTGACTGTGGATGTAGCCTTTACAAGAGAACCTTTACCTAAGTCAAATGACAAGAAGTGACACTGAATTTTGGGAGCACCACAGAGCCATTCCTAACAGAGGGCAGAGATCTCCCATATCACTGAGTTGTATAGATATACAGACACTAAATCTGCTTCAAACAATATGACTTCTGAGATCTAAAGACGCCTACTGATGCTCATAGAGGAAATGCTGAAAGTTTGGCAGAGACAGAAAATTTTATTGCAAGCCTTCTGGAAATTCCTATCTATGTCTGTATAATAAGGCAGCAATTTGAAGCTGTCTTGAGAGTTACCTCCAAAAATCTAAAATGGCCAGAAACCATCCCAGAGAATTTGAAAATCATAATCTTACCTGTACCGAGTAGAATTCTTTATCAGAAACCTGACAGAACATAGAAGCCACCACAGATGGTCCAACTGAAGGCACTACTTATAGATATTTGGTGAGGATTCAGAAAACAAGCAAGTGATGATGAAGTGCCCAGAAACCAGCAACAGCTAGAAGCCATTTCCATCTTTAGGGCTGAGGGATAAGGGAAGACAAAATGTTGCCAGAGACCCCTGAGAACTGGACTGTGGAGAAGGCTGCAGGGGTACAGGGACGCAGCTACTATCAGAACATCATATCACAGCAAGAAAGGGCAGAAAGGAAGAGGCTGTGTCCTGACCCTGCTCTCCTCCCATCCTCCCTTCTGCTGGGGATGCTTCCCATTGCTGGAAGGAAGCCAGCCCAAAACACCCAGCAAATGATGCCCAGGGAGGCATCCCACTAGGCTCCTCTTCTTCCTGGGGCTGAGGGAGCAAATGGAGGATAACCAGCATAAGGAGTAATCTAGAGATTCCAGATTTTTGTGCAAGAGGAGATCTGCTAACTGAAAAATATCATCAGAATGAATAGACAAACTATTCATTCCATGATGGAGAATTCTTGCCTGCCTGCCTGCCCTCTAGGGGCACAGGTGCTGCCCATCGATGGGATGTGCACAGTCCTCACTCTCACAGAGCTTACAGCCCAGCAGGAGAGGCAGATGAATAGATCCAGCAGAGGGGAGGAAGAGGGTGTGACAGATACCATAGTGGAGGCATCTAACACAGGTAAGAGAGATCAGGACCGGTTTCTGGGAGGGAGTTATGTCTACAAGGAGATTTCAATAATTTGCAAGTATTAGGCAGGTATGTGGGAGAATGGGAAGGTAAGGCAGCTTCCCAAGTAATGGCAGGGAGATGAGAAGAGAGTGTGATATAGTGGGGTCCAATACAGCCAGAGCATAGTTTGGGGGGTAGACAACAGGGTAGGGGCAATGGGAAGGTCTTAAAATAAGTCTAAAGAAGTGAGCATGGCCAGATCTCAAAAGACCTTAGAAGCATGTCAAGAAGTTTGGACATTATCCTAAAGATAAGGATGAGGAATGGAAAGATTACATGCAAGATAACAACATCATCAGATTGTTTTAAGGCTCCCAAGGTGTGAAGGACAGATGGGCAAGGAATAAGAATGGAAGGAGCTTTCACAGACTGGCCCCCTTCTCCGGCTGAGACCCTGGTCAACTGGCTCAAAATCTCTGAGCTTCGGTTCCCTCACCCCTAACGACAAAGAAATAGCCGAACCTGCCCAGCCTACCTCACTGGATTGTGGCAAGCCATGGAATGGACATGAACAGGCTCTGGCAGCTAGAAAGCGCTGTTATAATCCCCAGCAACATTACGATGAAAATAAAATGTGGCTGATATTGTTATATTTTCCAAGGAAATCTGCACAGTCCTCTGACCTGTTTCCCAAACACCGGAGAGGAAATTGAGAGTGAAGCACCACCGGAGCCAGCACCCTGCAAAGAGCGTGCGCATTCCACGGATTTCGAAATGGAGATCCTGTCCTCCTGGCTGTGTGGTACATGATCCCTGTCCAATAAATATGAATTGATGAATGGCTGAGTGGGGCTTTGTTTTGTTTTGTTTTCATTTTTGCAAACCCTCTTACGACTGCAGAGGGAAATCTAAATTAATGCCATATGCCTGTAAAAATCCCTCTGACATCTTTTATTGTAATGGAAGATGACAATGGTTATCAGAGCAGAAGGAACATGCTTGAGTGAAAGTAAATACCAAACACCTTTTGGGAAACAAAGCACCTCCTGGTGACCTTTGCAGCTGTTCAGCTTCCTAAAGTACAGCAGCCTGGAGTTGTCTAATGACAATCTAACCAGGGTTTTCCCTTGTTTCCAGGAGTGTGCCTCCTCCCTCTCTCTGGGCTGTGCAGAATTTTAAATGTCACAGTAATCACATCTTTCCCCAGGATAACATGAAATATCATTGGAGCTTAATGGAGATGAACAAATGATCAAATTCAGATGTTACTGATGTATTACATTGGAGGAATTACATCTATTTCACGAGCTGCAAATCCTCTGAATTTTGTAACACAGTAAAAATGAAATAGCAAAAGCTATTTCTGAGTCCCTACCGTGCCTTCTACCCTGTTCCAAATAATTCACACCTATCACCTCATTGAATCCCCCTGACAGTCTTTCAAGATGTCATTATCCCCATTTAACACAGATAAATTCACTGACCCCTCCCCCTTAGGCTATATGGCCTTGTTGAAGTTACTTAGCTGCCGTAAGCCTCATCTGCAGAACAGAAATAACCAGACCAAATTTATAAGATTGCGGAGGATCGTATTGAATAGGATGTTATGTGCAGGATGTTAGTGCAGCGCCTACTAGGCAGTCATCACTCACTGTATTTAGGGTTCTCCAGAGAAACAAATCAATAGGAGATACATATATCACATATCTGCATATATATAATTAATTATAAGGAATTGGCTCAAGCAATCATGGAGGCTGAGAAGTCCCACCATCTGCAAGCTGAAGACTCAGGAGAGCTGGATATGTAGTTCCAGTCTGAGTCCAAACACCTGAGAACCAGGAGAGCCAGGTTCAGTCTGAGTGTAAGAGGAAGCCAGTGAAGCCAATGTCCTGGCTAGAAAACAGGTAAAGGGAAAGAATTCTTTCTTACTCAGACGTTTATTCTATCCAAGTCTTCAATAGATTGAATGGGACCCACCCACATTTGCTGAGGGCAGTCTACCAATTCAAATTTAATATCCAGAAATGCCCCCCACAGACACACGCAGAAATAATGTTTAACCAAATAGCTGAGCACTCTATGGTCCAGTCAAGTTGACACATAAAATTATCTGTAGCACTTACTAAATGGTGTTTTGTTAGCAATATTGTTATTGCTGTGAACTTGGCATTCTATGTCTGTCTAGCCACTGTATCACATTGCCTCAAAACCAACGACAGTCATTAGCATAATGATAATGAAATCAAAATCCCCATGTAATTTTTTTCTTCCCTCCAAAAATTGTCCAATATCTTGCACACTTAATTCATGCCAAGGGTTCTAACCGATGAGATTGTTTTCCCTAAAACTCTTGGGAAATGATAGGAATGCATGTTAGTAATTCAGAAATAGGACAATGCCACATATTGATCCCTAGAGCACTAAAAGAAGGTTGGGGGGTGGCTAATTAACAGTGTCTTGCCAGCTCTCTAGGCTAGGGCTGTGAGTGTAGGTAACCAAGCAGGGAAAAACTTAGACCCTGAATTAAAGGCACATCCTCAGGCTGAAGCATCTTTTCGGAGTCTCCCATATCACACTAAATAAAAAGAATAACAAGTTTACATCTGAAAGCAAAAAGATATCTGTACAGATGTCTCTCCATTCAAAATATCCCATGGCACTTTCCTGAACCCAAACCTGTATTTCCTTTACTAAGATGCCTGCTTTCTCTCTCTCTTTTTTTTTAAGATTTTATTTATTTATTAATGAGAGATAGAAGGAGAGAGGCAGAGACACAGGCAGAGGAAGAAGCAGGCTCCATGCAGGGAGCCCGACGTGGGACTTGATCCCTGGTCTCCAGGATCAGGCCCCGGGCTGAAGGTGGCGCTAAACCGCTGAGCCCCTCAGGCTGCCCAGGTGCCTACTTTCTACCCCCCACCTCCATGGCTGATGATTGGAATGCAGCCCTGCCACATGCTAAAATTGTTACATTGAGCCACATACCTCTGAGCTTCAGGTGCTCCCTCCACTGGGCATAGAACCAAGTCCACAGAGCCCTTAGAAAAGTTAAGGAACGTTTTTTTCTTTTTTCTTTTTTTTTTTTAATTTTATTTATTTGAGAAAGAGGGAGAAATAGAGAGCAGGAGCTGGGGGGAGGGAGACAAGGAGAGGGAGAAGCAAACTCCCCATGGAGCAGGGAACCCAACACAGGGCTGGTTCCCAGTACCCTGGGATCATGACCTGAGCCCAAGGCAGACATTTCACCAACTGAGGCACTCCAGGAAAGTTCTTAGCTTTGTGTCTGGCACTTAATAAGGCCTCCATAAATGTGGGCTTCCTTTTCACCTTTCATCTCCCACCTCAAAAAGTAATCTTTCCTTAAATTACTATTGTTCTTAGTTGGCTGAGAAATGGCATTCATTCTTTTCTGTATAAGGAGACAGCTAGAGCTGAAGCAACCATCAAGCCTACTGGTTATCAAACTCTACTCTACCTATCTTCCTTAGGGGATGTAAAGTAAGGAAGAGATGTCCAGATGTGAGATTTCTTTTTTTTTTTTTTTCAGGTGAGATTTCTACCCCTGCCCACTCCTCCACTTCAACTAGATTTCATTTTGTTCACTTGATGTATGAATGCTTCAATTTAGAATTTCATTTTAACAAGAATTCCTCAGATGATGATTACAAACCATGATCTAATATAATACCATTTTAGAGATGAAGAAACAGAGTCTCCAAGTGTAAGGCAACCAATCCTACAGCCATTGGAGACAGAGCACAGGTCCCCTAGGTTATGGTGCTTTCGGTCATTTCAAGCTGTAACACATCACTATGACTGGGGTGGGAATTGTAATGTGATATGAGAGGAAAGCCTCTATCATCCCAGGGAAACACAGAGTTGGCCCGCATTTACACTGAGAGGAGTTTCCCACAAAGAGATTTCAACCAGGAAAATAGTTCTTCTTGTAACCCAAAAGTCATGATGGTTATATAAGCTGCACCATACAGCCAATAGAAGTCCAAACCCCTCTTCTGGGTTTCTTTCTATTCCAAACCTTCATCCTACCTCATGTCAACTGACACAAAATAATCCATATTTTGCTTTCTGCTATAAAAGTTGAGTTTATTTTATTTTACTGAAGATTGAAGGATGGTGTCGATATGTAGGGGGCAGGGGTACAGGTGTCACACAACTAAGCTCATACCTCTATCACACTGGCATCTCTTTCTTAACCTTTCCCTTTATTTCTCCTCACCCCCTCCATTATTGTTGCCACATAAAACTCCAAATTCTCCCATTTTGTAGAGCTATTCCATTTTTCTCCCCTTGAATATCCAATCTATCCAGGTGCTCAATAGATTTGAAAAAGTCTTCATTGCTATCAATAACCACCCATCTTAAAATATAGTTATGGTTATGGATAGAAAAAAGGTTTAATAAAGCCTGAAAATGAATTGTATTCTATTATAGGAAAAACAGAGGCATCTATGAAAAAATGAGAAATTAGTGCAGTGGCCTTAAATATTTCCTACTTAAATTTTACTGCCCTTTGGAGTGCTGTCATAATCCTTGCCACTGTCTTGCCCAGTCCCTGGAGAATGTTAGATTCACCTTAAAACTCACAGCACAGGCTTGGGACCTAATTCTTCTCCTTGGTTCCCTTACACAGCACAGGGAGGGGGGCAATTTCACATTAAGGTAATTAAATAGCTACTGAAATGGTGGACTAAGTAGTCCACCCAACACTCTTAATGAGAACAACTAGAAAATCTAGATATTTTATTTTAATCTGCTCGAAGTCACTGGAGAGCTAAAAAAAATAAAATAAAATAATTTTTAAGAAGCAATGAGAAATTATGAGACATTTGAAAAAAGATTGACACCAAGAGAGGTAAATTCAAAAATTGGACCTCTTTACTCTTTTTTTCTTTTTTTTGACCTCTTTACTCTTAAAGTATCTGCTTATTCCAGAAGGGTTTGGTAGAGTCCAAGTTACTGAACAGAAATTTTAACAGATTGATTTGAGTTAGAGAAACCAGAATTAGACTCCAGAGTCACCAAAGAAGCACTGATAAACTTTGGAAACCCTATAAGCTCAACATCCTCTGAGTAAGGGTAAAATGGAAGATTAACCCTTTAAGAATTTGAAGCCAAGATTCAAGTCATTTCAGTCCCTGAAATTGAACTAACATGACCGCAGATTTCTAGTGCCTCTGGGATATCTTCCATAAGGAAACATAAATCCTCTTTGGAAAAAGAAAACATTGTCATAAGCCTTTTTCCCCTAATTTTCATCATACAATGCCAGGACATAATAAAAAAGAACAAAGTTCTATGAGAAGACAAGGAAAAACACACAAGAACCAGAGAAAACAGAAAAAGATCCAGGTAGTTCTAGATAATAAAATTATTAGTCAGGACACCTGGGTGGCTCAGCAGTTGAGCGTCTGCCTTCGGCCCAGGGCATGACCCTGGGGTCCCCAGAATTGAGTCCCACAATGGGGTCCCTGCAGGGAGCCTGCTTCTCTCTCTGCCTGTGTCCCTGCCTCTCTCTCTCTCTCTCTCTGTGCCTCTAATGAATAAATAAATAAAATCTTTAAAACAAAATAAAATTATTAGTCATAGACTTTAGAATAATAATGCTTATAAAAGGGATAAAAGACAAGATTCTGAGTTTTGGTGGATAATTGGAATCTACAAAAAAATAATCAAATGGAAATTTAGAACTAAAAAAAAAAAAAGTACACAGTAACCAAAAGTAAGAACTCCATGGATGTGTTTAACAGTTGCATTAGGCACAATGTAAAACAAGAAGATAGAAGGAAATATCCAGAATTATTCAAGAAGGAACAAACGCATAAAAATATAGGAGATTTAAGGACATACGAAATACACTGAAGGGGTGCTTTGGGTGGCAGTGTTGGTTAAGCATCTGCCTCTTAGTTTCAGCTCTGGTCGTGATCTCAGGGTCATGAGATAGACCCACACATCTCAGCATGGAGTCTGCTTGAGTTTTTCTCTCCCTTTCCCTCTGCTCCTCCCCCTCGGGCTCTCTCTCTCTCTCAGATAAATAAATAAATATTTTAAAAAATACATTGTAAAGGGCTAACATATGTGTCATGAGTCTCAGAGGGAGAATATAGAAAGAATGAGAAAGAAGAAATATTTGAATGGGGCATTTGGGTGGCTCAGTCAGTTAAGTGTCTGCCTTCAGCTCTGGTCATGATCCTAGGATCCTGGGAGGAAGCCCTACATCGGGCTCCTTGCTCAGCAGAGAACATGCTTCTCCCTCTCCCTCTGCTTGCTGCTCCCCGTGCTTGTGCTCTCTCTCTCTCTCTCTCTGTCAAATAAATAAATAATCTTTTTTTAAAAAGAAATATTTGAAGATATGTTGGTTGATTTTTTAAAAAAAACTAACAAAAGGCATTAAGTCATAAATTCAAGAATTCTTATAAATCCCAAGCAGGACAAAGAAATCCACACTTAGACACATCATAGCAAAACTGCTGATAACCAAAGACAAAAAAAAAAAAAAAAAGATTAAAAATCAGATAGGAGAAAAAGAGAGACATATTACTATCTCAATAGGAATAATGAAGGACAGAAGACAATAGAATTATTTCTGCAAATATCTTGCCACTTTAGAATACCTAGCAATAATAGCCTTTTAGAATAAAGGTGAAATGAAAATTTTTCAGAGAATAATAGAATTCAGCATATCCATAGCAAATGAAGTTTTTTAGGAGAAAAAAAATTATCCCAGATGGAAGCTTAGAGATGAAGGGAGGAATACAGATCAATTAAAAGAGTAAATATATGGTTACAATTCAGTGGATATTGGCTGCATTAAGCAATAATAATTATGTCTGGTAATTTAAAATATCTGTAAACTTTATTGATATGCAACAATAATAGTATATGAATTAAAAGGTAGAGCTCAAATATTCTGAGGTCCTTGCACTGTACAGAAAGAGTGTAAAAAGTATTAAGTAACACTAACCTTTGTTAGGTTATAGGCACATGTTGTAATGTTTAGGACAGCCAATCTCCAGGGTGAATGTTTGTGTCGACCCAAAATTCTTATGTTGAATCCCTACTCCCTAGTGGGATTGTATCAGGAGATAGGGACTTTGGGAGGTAATTGGAATCAAATGAGGTCATGAGTAGAGCCACCATGAATGAGACTAATGCCCTTCTAAGAGTCATGAGAGAGCTTGTTTTCTCTCTCTCTCTCTTTCCACCAGATAAGAATATGGGAGAGAATTTGGCCATCTGCAACCCAGAAGAGGTCTGTCACCAGAACCCAACCATGCTGACACCATGATCTGTATCTTCCAGCCTCCAGATCTGTGAGAAATAAATTTCTACTGTTGATAAGCTACCCAGTTTATGGTATTTTGTTAGAATAGCTGAAATTGACTAAGATACCACCAATAGATTAGTACAAGTATTTAACAAGCTATAAGAAAAGGAAAATGAAACTGAAAAAATTCAATCAGTATAAAAGAAGATAAGAAATAAAGAATACAGAAAGATACATTGGTTGGCATAACCAGGAAGCTTGCAATAAATAAAATGAGAGATTCAAACCGAAGATAACAGTGATAAATTAATGTTAATGGACCAAATGTTCCAATTAAAGGCAAAGATTTCCAGGTTTTATAATAAAACAAAGCTCAACTATCAACTGTTCACAAGAGTCATCTGAAACATGGAGATATTGTAAAAGGATGTAAAAAGTGGGCAGCCCGGGTGGCTCGGCAATTTGGCTCCGCCTTCAGCCCAGAGCATGATCCTGGAGACCCCGGATCTGAGTCCCAGTCGGGCTCCCTGCATGGAGCCTGCTTCTCCCTCTGCCTGTGTCTCTGCCTTCAGTTAGCACATCCCTATAAGGAGTGCGCTATTGGGACACCTGGGTGGCTCAGCAGTTGAGCTTCTGCCTTAAGCTCAAGTCCTGATCCTGGGATCCGGGATTGAGTTCCACATTGGGCTCCCTGTGAGGAGCCTACTTCTCCCTCTGCTTATGTCTCTGCCTCTCTCTTTCTGTATCTCTCATGAATAAATAAATAGTTTTAAAAATTTTTTTAATAAATGTATTATAAAAGTAGAAAGACAGAAAGTGATGAGCTAAGCAATCATCTCAAGAAATCAGAAATAGAAGAGCAAGTTTCAAAGAAAATGGAATAAAGGAGAAAAATAGTAGAAGCAAAAATTATGGAGAGAACAAACTTAGAATAATCAGCAAAGACCAAAGTTGATCTTTTGAAAAGAGTAATAAAATTGACTAGCTAGTAATAAAAGTAACTATCTAGCAAAACTGATCAAGAGAAAACAGAAGAAAAATAACCTTTGTTAGGTAAGAAAAAAGAAAAAAATAATTACAGATCTTACAGATAGTAAAAAGATAACATGAGAATATTATAAACAGTTTAGGTCATTAAATGTTAAACTTTGATAAAATAGAAAAATTAACATTAAAAATACAATTTATTAAAACTAACATGGGAGAAAATGGGATATCTCAATCATCCTATAACATCAAAGAAATTTAATCCATAATTTTAAACTTCCTACAAAGAAAACTCAGTGCCAAATAGCTTCACTGGTATATCCTACCAAACATTTAAAGAAGACATAGCCAATTATATACAAACTGTTTCAGAGAACAGCATGAAATTGAAAAGACCCAAATTTATTTTATGAAGCCAACAAAATCGTTATGCCAAAATCTGACATGGGCATTACAAGAAATGAACAGGACAGGATCATCTCAGTCCTGAAGATGCAGAAAATCATAAACAACATATAAGGAAATCAAATACAGCGGTGTTTATAAAGACTTCATGTATTATGACCAAGAAAGGTTTATTCTGAGAAAGCAAGATCGGCTTAATGTCCAAAAACTTGAACAGTTCACTCACCACATTAACAAAATACAGGCTAATTATCATATTTTCATCTCAATGGAGAAAAAGCATTTAAGAAAAAGAAGTTCATCTCCATTTTGTGATTTTAAAATCTCATGGCAAGCCCCAAATAGGAATTTTCTTAATCTTATAAAGGGCACCCATACAAAAAATCCACAGCAAAAATCACACTTAGCGGTGAAACATCCTATGATGTACCATCACCTTCAGAACAAATCCAGGCTGCTTTGTCTTTTGCTGTCTCCACACATGAGTCCTGAGCCCTGGCCATGGACAATAATTTGAAGCTTCCCAAACTGCAAGATTATGTAGACCAACCCCGTTGCACACATTCTCTATTAAACAGAGGTCCTGTTGCTATTGCACCAAGTAATTATTTATAAGCACCTCTCAAATTATTGCTGCCATTAAAACATAAATGAATTTATTACCAAAAATATGAATTAAACAAGTACTTCAGGACAAATATGAATTTTCAGGATAAAAACAGTATGTGGAAAGAAAAGCTCTAGCTATATTTCAAGCTACCATCAACAGGGAAAAGAGATTTTAAGAACTAATTGCTCCACCATGTATTAATCTTTTGAATACAAATCAAATTAGAAGAAACTTGGGTGGTTTTGTTTAGTAAATCAAAGCATTTAGTGTTGTAAAAAGCTAAGTATATAAGGAAAATATATTGTTACTGGAATTCAAATGGGAAAAATATGCAATGCAATTGCATATGCCTCAGATCCTAAAAGATGCATGATGTTTACATCAAAAGAACCCAAAAAGAAGTATGAGAAGAAGGCTAATACGAGGATAAAAAAATGAAAAAAAAATAAATAAATAAAAAAATAAAAAAATAAAAAAAATGAACTCCTGACTTCGAGAAGAGGTAATAAAACGACAGAATCATTTTATCTGTGTTGTAGTGCATGGTCTTTGGAGGCAGACCAATCTGGGGAAAACTACACAAGATCCTTGTCATCTTCTACCAATCAGTTAACCTGTCGGAGGACCTGTTGTCACGAAGTTTAAAATGGCAGATGGATGTGATGTAAGTCTTCCCCCCACCAACCAAAAAAAAAGGTCTTTTTTTCTCCACTCATTCCTCTTGCTCCACTTCAAAGCTACATCCTCATTTTCCAAGATGACAAAAAGAACAAGACAAGATGCTCCAAAATTTCCTTAAGAGATCCAAAATTAAAAGCTCATTCCTCAAATTAAAAGAGACAAAGAAAAAAATAAAAGAGACAAAGAAACCACAAAAGGTAACCATTCAAATGAGCCTCACAAGCTTTGGGGCTAAGGAATTCACTAATGGAAAAGAACTGCTTTATGCAGATAGAGTTATTTTGCAAATCTGTTCCAGACCTCTGCTGAAGTTTCTGCCTCCCTCGGGAATGTATTGCCATCATTAATGCACACTGGAATGGCCAGCATTCCCTCCAACTGGCTGTGCACAAAAGTAGGTTGCATACTCACTCACAGAAGGATGATTTGCAAAAGGAGACCAGAGAAGCAGGGTGTTCATGCGTGTGCAAAAACCTTGCCGAGAAGATGACGTGTTACATTAGAGGTGATCAAGCTTCAGAAGGAACCAAGAAAACTCAATTATGCTGTTAAGAATGTGCACAGCCAAGTATGTGCTGAAGTGTGCTCTTCCCTTGATTCTTGCCAAAAGGGCTAATGTGCAGCACTACTTATTATGTTATTGTTGATTTTTTTAAACTCCAAGGCTCTGTGGAACCCTTTAGTAGAATGTCAGAGACTAAGACAAGTCCCAGATCTTGTGAGCCAACCCAAACCTGGCTGGGCTCAGAGACAGATGATATGCCATCTGGGGGCTGGCCTCTGTTCCTCTCAGAATGGCTTTGGGAGATGAGGACATGTCATTGACAAAGCTTCCTCCCAAGGGTATGAGGGTGTGTATTGAGAGGACACATCTGAATTTCTTCCAGGGAAGGCTGCCAAGAATCCAGAGGTGGGAGGAAGGAGCCATCTAGAGAAAGGGATGGCTGCAAAGGAGATAAGCTTCAGCCCTCCAGAGTTGTCAATCAGGGATTTAGAGGGGCTTAGAATGAAAGCAACACAGAGGAAATAAAACTTTCATAACCACCTTTAGGACAGGCAGACATAATAATTAAAGATCTTTGCTCTGGCTGAAGAGCCCAGAATGATCACATCACAGTTACTCTAGACACCATGCTGATCTCTACATGCATTATCTCATTTAATCTTAATGATGTCCTTGCAGCAGGGACTATATCTCCTCCATTTTACAGATGGGAAAATTGAGGCTTTAGAGAGATAAATGATCATAATGCAGCTAGATCAAGACCTAAAAGCAGTGAACATTGATTCATAACTGGATGCTGCCTTGCCATTGAGAATAATCCACTGCTTGATGAGGAGGTGTTTAGCACCCCAGAAGCATTCAGTAAATGGTTATTAATGAAATAACTTATGTTGAATAGGGCAGATCAGTACTTATTATAAGGGTCAGCACTGGATTATTAGAGACCTGGTGTTAATCATCTATGTGACTTTGGGCAAATTGCTGGACCATTCTGGGCTGCATTTTTCTAAAAGGAGTTTAGACTAGATGCTTTCTGGGTTATGAGACAATGATGAATGAGTCATATGGTGAGCCACCATTTAAAATAAGCTACCCCACTACTCATCAAGTCTAACCAGAGCCCCAATGTAACTTTGACCCAAGTCCCTTCAGCTGTATGATGAAATTGCTTCTCTTCAAGAGAAAAAAAAAAAAAAATGCGTGGGGCCGGAAAGCACATGCATTTTTCTAGAGCACCCTGTGGCTTGGTTGGAGAGGACACTACCATTAACAGAAGGGCCTTTTATCACAGTTGCCACTCCATTGTCAGTGACCAGATTGTCCCATTTGTCTCCATCAAGAGCACTGCAGCCACACTGGATTTTAAAGGACCTCATGAAGGGCTTCTCTGCTCAGCCTGATGGCTCTTTTCTGGCAATTGAAATGCAGAGTTCTTTTCTATCAAATGGCTACATAAGGACAGGAAAAACCTATTAGAATGTGCTCAGAGCACAACTGTGATCTTGAATGTTTTCAGATGCTCCTTTTCTCTTCTTTAAAAAAAAAACAACCTTTTTTTTTTCTTACAGCCATTAAATAATAATAGCTCATGGGCAGAATTTATTGGACTATAGAACTTGTTGTTATGTGCTATGACCTAACCATACAACATCTTTTTCTCAGTTACCACCTGACTGCTTCCAGACATGTTCATTCCCTCTATCCAGTCTCCATCAAAGCCTCCTCCTTTGGAAAACCTCCCTTGAGTCCATCAGGCAGATGTGAGTACTTTTTGTAGGAATGAATTATACTTGAGGCCAGGACCCATGATTTCTCTCCTGCCATTCTCAATATCTCATAAAATGCCTGGTGCAAGGTAGGCATTGAATACATATTTGGTGAACAGATGTTGAAAGGATGCTTCAAAAAATCAATTACAGCTGTAAGTAGTAGATTAAATGAGGTATAAGTTATGAGAATATATATTTTTAAATAATGGTTATTGATGGGTCTGTAGCCAAACAATAATTATACTGATGACCATTTTTTTCTTTAGACTTTATGAAATATGTGACTTGAACAGACTCTGAGCTGGGAGAGGGGGACATATATATTTCTTGACAATCCAAACACGTTTGTATCAGAGCTTACGTTGAGTCTTAACCCAGTTCATACCACCAATGAAAGGATCAATCAGCAAGCATCTACAAGAATAGCCATCAGTGCCCTGATCTAGTGCCCATCTAGTGCCCTAGATCTGAGAAAGATGGAATGAGCCACAGTCAAGTTACATGCCCAACCTGGAAAGAAGTGGCATGGTGTGGAAGAGTGAAGTTTGAGTTCTGAATGACTCGTGTTAAAATAAATCTATACAAGGAATTAAATTAAGAATATCACTCTTCTCAAACTCTGACCAGATAGTTCTGTGGCCCTATTCAGAGACCAAGTTCCTGCCTTGAAGAACAGATGCCAGAGAGAAAATATGAAAGAATCCTCTATCCCCTACAAAGGGAGATGTGATTCTGTGAAAGGAGTGACTATAAATACAGTTAGATGTGGGTTGAAATCCTGCCTTTGAGTAACTCTGTGACCTTGGTCATGCTAGTTACCCTCTGGGCATCATTCTTTATCACTAGAAAGGTAGAGATAGTAACACTTGTCACATATTTTGAAAGTAGGCAATAAATGTTACTTTCCTTCTCTCCAGGCAGTAGGCCAGTAGAGGGGGAAACTGATAGGGAAACTTCTTAAACTAGAAAGAAATTGGCCAGATTTCCAACCGGGAAAGGTTTACTGTTGAAATAAATTGTTCGTGGAAAGAAGCCACAAAGGTAGGTAAATTAGGGCTCTGGACCCAATTCCAATGTGGAAAGTGGGACAAGCTTTCCCAGACAGCACCAAGTTCTCTGGATGCCAATTGGGTGTTTTATAATTCAACTGAATTCTAACACTCCCTATGCAGAAGTAGCACTGGATTCCACAGGTTGAGGGCTCAGTCCCATGAAACTGACTCTCACACTCCCTCAGCCTTCAGATGTCAGTCACCAACTCAGGTCATTATCTGCTTCTGATCAACTAGCTGTAAATCAAATGTTCTCAAGACCCCTCCTTGGGTTGGATTAAAGTTCTGTGAGAACAACTCAGAGAACTCAGAGAAACATTTTACTTACTAGATTACAACAGCCAAGAAAAGAGAATCTGAATGACCAAATATATATTTCTTATAAATCACAATATCACAGTAGAAATCTTCAGAAAGTAGAATTTGTGTCAAATCACTCATTTTAATTCTACAGATATTTACTGAACACCTACTATATGAGAGATCTTGTTCTGGGCCCTCAGGACATGGGGAGAAATAAGAGACAATCCCTGCTAGCAATAAGTTCACAAGGTGTCAGAAAAGACATTCATTGAAGATGCATATATAAGTGATGAGCATTTTGAAGTGTGCTATGAAAGCACATGGGAGCACAAGATCTCGTCTATACTGTCAAAGATTGCTTATCAGAAAGTTCCACTGATGCTGAGAACAAATGAATGAATAAGGATAAAATGATAGATTTTGTGTTTTTTACCACTCAAATTATGCGGATATTTCTTGCATTCCTACTATGTGCTAAACCTTGAGGAAACAGATAAGAAAGAAACTCTAAAGGTCTCTGCTCCTCCAAGGCCTCAAAATCCACTAGAGAAGAATAAAATAAACTGAAGAGAAGCCAAATCCTATCATAAATAAAAAGCTTTAAAAACAGGGGAGGGAATGGTGGATCTGCTCTCCCAAGGGGAGATGAAAAGCATGCCAAGGAGGGAATCCAGCATTGGGGTTTGGATGACAATTTCCATGCTACCCCCTGGGCTTTTACACTGTGAATATAAGTGATGCCTGCAGTGCCAGCTGGTATTGTTAACAACTTGAAGCATTAATGTAATACAGTGATGCCCTCAGAAAATAAATAGAGCTGATAAAGAAATTAACGTGTTCAAAAATAAATGTATCATCTGCTGACTTGTTCACATCTTCACACACGGTAGAGTTTACTCAGAGCTAGAAAGAAAGAATACAGTTTAGCATTAAAGTTAAATTCACAAGTGATAGCGGAGGGAAGATCATTGTCCCCTCTGCAACCTCATATAGGAAGTGACTGGAGAGCTTCCATTTCTAGGGCCCTTTCCTGTTTTCAAACTACCTGCACATTCAAATCATTTGCTATGTCCAAGAAGTCCTAAAAACAATGAGTGTCCTTCCCATTCTATAGTTAAGGAAGCTGAGACTCAGGAAGAATAAGCCATTTCTAGTGTCACATGCTGGAGAGTGGTGAAGGGAATATTGGAACCCAAGTTTTCCCTCTAATGATCTCTGAATACCCCAGGCTAGTGCTTTTCAAACTCTAATTTGCATGTGAGCCACCTGGGAGTCAAAATGCAGAGCAGGATTCCTAAGTCTGTGGTGAGGCCTGCAGTTACTGTACTTCCAACAGGCTCCATGATGCTGATGCTACTGGGGAAAGGGCACTCTTCATCATGAAAGAGAGTCATGGTCTATATATTTCAGAAGAAATTATCTTGAAGGATTATGACAGTGGATCATCCATTTTTCTCAAAATAACAATTTTTATCTAAATAATACCTATTCTCCTTTGACCTTTCTGGGGCCATGGAAGACTATAGTTGATTACCCTAGTCCTTATTCTTGTCTAGGTCTCTTCTGTCTCTTTCTAGGTCTAATGCACTCTCGACTCTCTGACTCTATTATCCTCTCTCTTGTGCTGGACCATCAAACCACATCCTTGAGTTAACAGTAATGGGTTGTATTGTGTCTTGCCTTCTGAGCAAAGGCCCACTCAACATGCTGCCTTGCTATATAATAGGCAATGACAATTCATCTTCATAATTCAATCAATACATACTCACTAACTGCCCCAAAGTGCCCAGGAGGTACATGCTTCAGGATGGCCTGCCTAGAAATGAGATATAAAATGGTTTGGGAAAAAAAAAAAAAAAAAAAAACAACCTCCCATGACAATCCACTCTCAATAGGAAGCAAAGGAGCTGCTGAGCCAAGCATAATCTACTCATTCTTCATAAATGTGTTAATCAAGTCAGATAACTCCTTTACTCCACCCATCCCCTCCAAGGTGCAACAAGCACAAGGGAGGAAAGTAGGTTTCTTACTCCCAATTGAGTGCCTTCTGCATGGAAATAAATACCTGAAGAGGGGAAAAATCACTCTTCCCAAGAGTGATTAGCCTCCATTTTAATAAGAATTTCTAGGAATTTGCTAAACACTTTATTTGGATTACTTCATTTAATCCTCACAGTCATTCTCTGAAGTTTCTACTGTTTTGCAGATGAAGATACTCAGGCTTAGAGGGGTTAACTAACTTTCCAGTGCCCCATCCTTGTGTGTGGTGAAGCCAGGATCCAAACCCAAACCAGTGTGACCCCTGGTTCTATATCTTTGGCACTGTACCAAAACAGCCCCTCTAACAAGGGAACTGACATCAAGAGAAGTTAATTTACTCAGATACTAATTGGTAGACCCAGATTTCAAATGTGAAATCACATCTGTCTGACTGCAAATACCATGTACTTAAGCACTACACAAATGCACAAGAGACCTAAGAAAAATTTGAGTGCCAACAAACTTCAGAAAAGAGAATGTGAATTTATCCTGGAGCACTCATGAAAGCTACATAGAGGACTGGTGTTTTGTGATGGGTATTCAAAGATAAGCAGGATATGTTTTGAGAAAGGCATTCCAGTATGAAAGGCCAACATGAATTCTAGATTGTTGATCAGGGAGTAAGCTTAGAAGACATCCACTCTATGAGGAATGTGAGGAATCAGGGACCTAGCATGTAGGGATGAGTAAAGGAGAGAGAAGTGAGGCGACCAGAGTAGATGAAGGGATCATGTGTACAGGAATCAGAAATAATGTTGAATAAATGAGCCCAACTGTGAAGACTTTAAGCCAGGCAAAAAAGTGTGGGTTGTCTGATTCTTGAGCACAGTATGAGAGAACAACCGGCCACAGAATCTGTCAGCAGTATCTGTCATGATTTGGAGAATGACAAGCCCTAATTTAAGAAACCCAGTGAGGAACCTGGTGAGGACCTCAGTCCAAAAAGGTGGTGATGAGGGCCTGCACTCAGCTAGTAAAAGACAAACAGGAAGGAAGAAGTGGCTCCGAGAGTCATTCTTAAGCCATCTGCAATTTGGTGATATGAATGTCTGAAAGAATGGAGAGAAAAGAACAAGTTTCTAAGCTGGAGACTTGAAATTGTCATTTGAAAAAATGGGAGAAATAGATATTTATCTTTGGAACCACCCATCTCTTCTTTCTGAGCCTCCTCCCTGACCCCTCTTCACCTGCACCAAGATTTGATCGCAGGAAAGGGCCTAATTAATCCCTACTGCAGATTTGTATGACAGGCAAAGACTAAGGCATCACTACTCTCAGGAAGAAAAGCATTGACAATTGAAAGGTGTTTTTTAGTTGTCCCAATTAAAGAAATCCAGGCACAAGCAGCCAACAGAGGAGGAATCTGAGAGAAAAGGGGGATGGTGCTGTGTCAGGCCTTCCTCTGGCATGATGCTCCTAATGTGCCAGGCACTCTCCTGAACACCTACATATATACCTGCATTGAACCCTAAAAACAATCCCATGAGGCTGACACTATGGTCCCCACTCTAGAGATGAAGGATGAGGCATAAAGAGTTATACCTTGCCCCAAAGTACATCACCAAGAAGTGATAGAGCCAGGATATGAGCCCAGGCAGGCTGGCTCTTACAAGATTAGTCTTGATGACAAAATCAGAAGTTGAGGCAGTACAGTAAAACTATTGTAACAGCACTTTTGAAACTTTTTTAAACAATAGAAATTCTTATTTGACTTATTCCAAGTTATATCTTACCCAGGAGATAAATGATGGATAGATAAATAGATGATAGCTAGATAGCTAGATAGCTAGATAGATAGATAGATAGATAGATAGATAGATAGATAGATTGATAGATATAGCTGAACTATACCAGGTCAAGGGAACAGAGTGACAGGAATCTGGAGCTCTTTGTACATGACCTGTCCTTTTTCCCACATTGCTGACTCTAAAGCTCCTGCATGGTTCCATGGAAACGCAATCTAAACATGAGTACAGGGCAGCCCCGGTGGCTCAGCGGTTTAGCGCCACCTTCAGCCAGGGTTGTGATCCCACGTCGGGCTCCCTGCATGGAGCCTGCTTCTCCCTCTGCCTGTGTCTCTGCCTCTTTCTCTCTCTGTGTCTCTCATCAATCAATAAATAAAATCTTTAAAATAAAAAAAAATAAACATGAGTACATTGCAAAGCATCTAATTACTTGCCCCTCCTGCTCAAAAATATATACAAGGAGAAGCAGAGATTGAAATATCCCCTTATTCATAGACCCAATCTGCTAATGGCTAGATTAGAAAATGCTGTAGGGTCTCCTACTACCCTCTCTGAACTAACTCACAGGTGCAGATAGAGGACACAAACATCTATTACAAGTTCAGGCAGGTTGGAGGTCAAGAGAATGAGAGGCAAGAGACTTGGCTATACATGAATCTTGTCTAGAAGAGAAATGTTAGGATTTCACTCTTCTAATCCACCTCACACATTGCTGGGAGAGAGGAGTAGATAAGCAGGGTGACTTTCACAACTCTAGGGGCACCATTCCCATAGAATACAATCTGAGTGATGTCCTTGGATGGAGAGATTGGTGGTATATTCACAGTATGTAATGACCCATAGAGCCCAAGTGTCAACCAATCAAAATGAGACCTGACCATTAAGTAGTCATACTTGTGCATATCACCTTAAAATCAACGTGGAGAGGGAAAATGGATGAGAAAGGTTAAAATATGGTGGACATCACACAATTAGAGCACTTCTGACAAGCCACCTTACTGTTCACCAGTCATTGATTAGGTGCCCACCCTGGTCCAATTAGTAGGATCAAAATCAACTAATACTCATATGGTGCCTTAGATGAGACTGTGGAGCTGAGGGGCTATTCTGAGTCTCAGCTTTTCCAGTTTACCTTTGTGCATCCAGAAAAATCTTTAAAGCCCAGTTCAAAAGCCTCTTAACCTCCATGAAGGCTTCTTTGCTTACCCTGAATGCAGATGTTGTTTCTCTTCTATATAGGCTCTCTTAACAGTTTCTATGATACTTTTACCCTTTAATTATGCTTTTTTAATGCCCATCTTTTCTTTGCCAGATTAGACTATAAACTCCTTAAGGACAGGGAGTATGCTTTATTCATCTCTGTATGCCCGTGATTCTCATCCAGTGGTGATTTCAATTATCACAGTTTGGAGTAAATATGGTGGAAGGTGGAGGGTGCTCTTGGCATCTGGTGTGTAGAGGACAAGGATGCTGTCAAACATCCTACAGTGCACAAGACAGCTGCCCCCTCCCTGCCCTCAATATCCTATATGTTCAGAATGTCAATGGTACCAAGGTTGAGAAATTCTTCTGTATCCCTAGTACTTGGCATATAGTAGGTGTTTAATAAATGTTTTCTCAGTGAATAAATGGATAAATGAATGGTTTGTATTTTCCTAAGTAGATTATCTCTTACCTGAATCCCCGGTATGGATTGGCTCAGGGATGATGTGATTTGTATCTATGGATGGATGGTCAGTCATGATGACTTGCATTTTATAAGATGACACATGATTAGTCTGCTTCTTTCTCCCCTTCAATGATTATCCATTGCCTATAGATTAAAATGCATACCCCTAAGGATGGCAAACAAGGCCCTCCATGACCAACGCCTGCCTACCATGTGCCACTCCCTACAACATGTCCCATTCTGTAAGTGTTGGACAAGCCAGTGGATCTGCAGTTGGTACATAAATAGCTAAGTAATAATACAGTTATAGTGAAGAATGTACATACATCCCAGAATGTTTGTAATAAATCCAGCCAATGATTTTCCTTATTGATAGTTCTTAATATAATAAGGGAGACCCTTAGACCTGTGGATGCCAAACTAGGATGCCATGAACCAGTGGTTCTTAAATCTAGCTTCATATTAAAATCATCTGGAGAGCTATTAAAACATTAAGACAGTTAAACACTTCAGGCCCAACCAATTAAATCAGAATCTCTTGGCAGGTAGGGAGAGAAGGGCATGATTCAAGACAAAACAAAACTACCCTGTTTTGCGCAATGTCTAATGTACAAGAAAATTGCCATGTAGATTGTCAGCTTTTCACAGATGGGAACTTTCCAAAGATGTCAATGGTCATAGGAAAATGTGGTTTCCCACCAAAATGAAAGTGACCAATGAAAATCTTCTCCTTTAAACAGAATGGGAGGGAGAGTGGGGCACAGTTTCACACAGTGGGAACCAAGCTAAGGGAACATACACTGGAAAAATTGACCTGATTTCCTTTAGAAATTCAGACTAGGACAGTGTAGGGAGGATTGTGGCCTAGCTGGATTTGGGAATGCCAAACCCTCTGGTTTCCTCTCAACTTGTTCTTCAGTTATGGGAACTATATGATGCACAAGTGTGGTGTGACTGTTCATAGATACTACGTTGAACTAATGATAGTGAACTAATGATAGAGATCTTAACTATTTTTTATTTCTTATTTTGATGAGAGTCTCAATGAGGAGTGCACATCAAAATTATCAAGGAAGAATTTTGAAATAAAAATCTCTGGACATAGAACCCATGGTTTTTGGTTCTTTACCATAAATTCCATGAGTGATTTTTCAGGGTTCACTCCTTGGTTAATTGTCCCTACTTTAAATAAACCAGCATCTGATATAAAATCGGTTCACCAGTTCATCAGACTTAAAAGCAAACAAGAAAGACCAGTATCCAAAGAAAAAGAAAAAAGGAAGAAAGAATAGTATCATCTTCTGAATGTACTGAATTCCTGTTTTGAGATGGTTCACTTCTAAAGGCATTTATTCCTAAGTAAACTAAAAGGTATGACTTGGAGACCAAGTGGCAGACAGCTCATCCAGGACATGAACTGCAAGTAGGCAATGTTCTGTTAATAATGCCAGCATCTGTTCTGCATTTTCAACTGGAAAGCAAGTATTTCCCATCTAACTCCACCAATTCAGTCTTTGGAGTACTAATAAAGGCTGTGACAGATTCTCTCTTTCCACGCCAATGAATTGGGTTGGCCCTTTACAATCACTAAGATTAATTTACAGAAATATTTAATAAAAATCTTTCAAGGAAAAAAAGACCATGAGATGCTTGTGGATTGGAGCATTGGGCACATGCAGCTAACATCACATCTATGCCAATGGCCATTTGCCATTCTGTTTTAGGTCTACATCTGCTGCTGCTTAGCAAAAATTCCATTCACAGCTGTCCAGATGAATCAAATGTCCAATTAGCATTTCTTGCTCGGTGACAGGATTCTGCCCAGAACAAAAATTTTAAAACAGAAAGCACAACAGAACAGAAACTTCTATTCATATTCTTGCTGAAAACTATACTCTGAATTCTCGGATGTCTTAGGAAAAAAAAAAACTTATAGGAAGCTAACAAAGTCCTTTAACAATGTGTTTTTTCCCTAGATGCAGTTAAGTTCAAAGAATTTCAGTTCATTATATGCATGCCTTCCTGATGAAAAGCCTCAGTCTGTTCTTTCCTGTTCCTCAGTTCTAAAGACCATCAAAATCATAAGTTTGCCATCATGCTACAGATGGAAGATGGAGTTACCTTCCACTAATAAAACCAACTCCTGTTTTCAACTTAAATGTCTAAGATAATAGGAAAATGAATTCAGACTGATCTTCTGATTTTCCTCAGTGGTGATAACCAGAATTTGTTTTGTACTTGTACGTTCAAGTATGCTAAGGTACTTGGCAAAATAATGAATTCCAACTCAAAAAGACTAATTGTAGAATAGCCCAAAATCTACTCATGTCCTCCATTGTTAAAAACCTTTTCAATGGTTTTCTTTTTTTTTTTTTTAAGATTTTATTTATTTATTCATGAGAGACACAGAGAGAGAGAGAGAGACAGAGACACAGGCAGAAGGAGAAGCAGGCTCCATGCAGGGAGCCCAATGTGGGACTCGATCCCAGGACCCCAGGATCATGTCCCGGGGCCAAACGCAGGCACTAAACTGTCCCATTCGATGGTTTTCCAATCTCATGTAGAGAGCATAATTTAGCTTTTAGCTGTCTCCACACTCATTGTGAGCCTGTTTCGTCTTGGTTTCCATGACCCAGACACTGGCCTAATTTCAGTTCTCTCTTGCTCAGTAAGCCAACTTCTTCCCTACCGCTGGGCCTTTGCACATACTGTTTCCCCTGAATACTTCCCCTACCTCAGCCTTTTAGAGTTTTACTTCCTGTGATAGTCCTTCTTTGATCATATCTATTTAGCCCCCATCATCCTCCTATTGTAAAATCTAATTCCCTTCTTGGTTTCTTTGTAGCATTTATGATAGGTTGTTAATTTATTTTTTTATTCCTGTACTTATTTTATCTATTTATCTATTTATCTATTTAGCCCCCATCATCCTCCTATTGTAAAATCTAATTCCCTTCTTGGTTTCTTTGTAGCATTTATGATAGGTTGTAATTTATTTTTTTATTCCTGTACTTATTTTTGCCTTTATCTCCAACTAGAAGGATGATCATAAAAGCCAGAGCTTAAGTTATTCTTGTTCATCATATCTCCACTGCCTAGCACAGTGCCTTTTACTTAACAGCATCTCAATAAATGTCAGGAATCTTTTAAAATGAATGAGTGAATGTCTGAATTCATGAATGAATGAATGTGAATTAATGTATTAGCAATGTGACCAAATGATCCTTTACAAAGAAAAGGATATTTTTCTTTTTTCAGTCATGGCTAATGAAACTATCTTAGGAGGTCTTTCTAAATTAGGGCTTTTTTTCTTTTTTTTCTATAAAGAGGAAAACTTTCAAAGGGACTTAACTTCCATAATAATAACTGCCATTTGTATAGCACTTTGTAGCTCACAAAGTATTTCCTTATACTTAACCATTATCATCTTCTCTATATTAGAGGAGAAAAACTAAACATAGAGCTTCTGTACCTTCTTAGTTTCCCAAGATCACAAATTAATAAGGGTTAGAACTAGGGCTCAAACTCAGGTCGAAAGGTACTTAATTTACTGGTCTCTCCTCCCCCTGCCCTCCTCCCAGCCTCATTATTCTTTCTGTCTTGCAGTCAAGTTACTCCTGCCAAAGTCTGGAGATGATTTTCAGAGGAATCTACCCTGAAGGAGAAATATAGTTTGATTTCAAATTTGATAGAATGTACAGCTAAATTAACTTGCCGGAGAAAATCCATTTTCTAGGAGCAGTTTCAGCATACACTTTTAACAATTAACAAACATAATGCATACATTAAAAACAAAAACAAAACCATTTTTAAAAAGACAATGGAAAAGGCTAAGTCAACAGAGGCCACGCTCTGTGCCTCTAACTCAATGGAGAGTCTGCTGCTCTCTATCTTATTAGGGATGGTCCCAGGAAGCAGACTCTCCGATATTTTTTTCTCTCTGGAGACAGTTGTATATATACTTTGTCTAATGGAAGTACCCCTATAGTTAAAATTGTTCCATTCACTGTCATTTCCCCATGCCAAAGTTGATTTTTATGACAAGCTTCACTGTTCACTTGCAGCCCAGATGTTACCATGGCAGCGTATAAGCTGTGGCTGCAGAAATCAGCTTCCCTCCAGTCACACGGGTGTTTAAAGCAGTAATTACAAGAGCAATTTTTAAGGCAGCTCTGCTTTATTATATTTTTACATAATGATGGCACTGTTTTATCTGAATAATAAATTTTAAAAGTATGATTTTTTTATTATTATTATGTTTTATTCAAACAATAAAGATCAAAATTAAGAAAGAGAAGGAAAGAAGAGAGAGAGGAGGAAAGGGAGAGAAAGCGGAGAGAGGAGAGAAGAGCTACGTTCCAGCATCTTGTGTTATTAATGAAAATAAATTTAAAGATCCATTTTCTTTTTCAATATTAAGATGCCTTGTAATTACAGTATTTCTCATTACCATCAACTTCCAATTCTGTTCTCAGCATGCCTAAGAAATTTGAACATATTCCAGGCAAGAAGAAGGCCAGTCAGGATGTAACTGCTAAGGTCACAGTGAAGAAAATATTCACAGCAGAGACAAGGAGGACCAAGATAAGCCTCACTAGGAGATCTACTCTGTCTGTATTTGCTCCATCGGCGGTTTTTCTCTTTTAAACTTTTGAGTGCATAGCCATGCTGCAAGAGCAGCAACACAGCAAGGCTGGGTATGCATAGACGCTCTTGACTGCTGTCACCAAACAGAACTTGCTACAAACCTAATATGTCATCATATTCAGAGTCCTTGTTATGCCGCAGGATAATTAGCACAAATGGTAAATATTTCACATGAAGGGGGAACGACACATACTTTGTTGAAGCAAGATGTTGCTCTTTTTCTCTTGGCCTTCATTCTTCAGTGTCATTTTGAACCAGTGGCAATCATTTATCTTTAACGTATCTAATATAAGTAAGACACATAGATGTGGTTAGACATACACATAAATGATGACAGAGAAAAACAAAACAAAACAAAACAAACAAATGATGACAGAGTCAACTCAAAAGCTAAGACGATTCTGTGCTCCAGACACAAATCCTCTTCTCCACCATGACCCAAATCTTGCTTTTCTCTTCCACAAAACAGCCCTTTCCACATTCTGCTGTTGTGGTTCTTCAGTTCTTGGGAATATATGATCCATTTTTATACAATTCTCACCTCTGGCCCTGATCTCTTAGATACCGGAAAGCCCACGGAAAAAGCAAAGGAAATCTAAATAGATACTGCATATCAGGACTTGTGGTAGGTGCTTTTGCATGGATGATTTCATTTAAATTTTTTGGGAATATAACCAGTCTGATGTTGTACATTTTTGTAATGTACATTGTATATTTTTATAAACACTGAAGTTGAAATTTAAAGAGTGACTTGTTTAGCTTACTTAACAAAGGTAGTGAACCTGGCCAAGAGTTCAGACTCCAAATTCCATGCTCTTTCCATAGCAACACACACAAACACACACACAAACACACACACACACACACCTCTTGAGTATAGGGTTGTGGATAACCTCTGCTGTTCAGGCTGAGAGAATGTAATAAGCATTGGTTATTTCTGACCAACATCTTATCCCTGGGGATTCTACCCATCTCCTGAATGGATAATTCCAATGGAGCTGGAAACAATCGATTCTTTTCTAATCATGCTTCAAAGTCTAATCCTGGTACTATTTTCCTCCTCCAAATCTGAATGGTCCAGAGGGTGGGCATAATAGCCAAGGAAGGTCAAGAAGCATTCATCTCTGGAAAGTGGTAAATGGACCATAGGAAGAACCTTCTTTCCACTGAGTTTGCTAATCTAGAACAAAGTAGTTCTGGAGCTGCTGGAAATTTTATTTGCTGACTTCATGAAGGAGCTTGTCTGCTGTAGTTGAGAATAAGACAGACCAGATGGGATGTTTTTCCACTTTCTTATACTTTTGCATGTATGGTTCTCTACATCTAGAATACGTAGTTTGCATTTCCATTCAAAAAGAAAAATTATATAGCTCGCTCCTGTCTCATCTCCACTATCGATTCCTTGAGGAGCTGTGTCCTCTTTATTTGAGTTACTTGCCCCTACTGTATACTCGTGTAGCATCTTGCACTCACTCCTGTAATTGAAATTATCTCACAGCACAGCAGTTACTGTTTGCCATCTTTCCCACCCTCAAAATTATGAACTCCTAATAGTGAGTGTGTCCTGGTTATCATCGTAGTCACATCAGTTAGGAATGTTGACAGGTACATGAGAGATGCTCAGTGGTTGTAGAAAGGATAGATGGTAGGAGACCTTGGGTAAGATTGAAAATGTTTCTTAAGCTCCAGAAGGTGTTGAGAATTATCCTTCCCAACCAAATAGAGGAAAAATTAGCTTCAAATTTTCTGAAATTCCAAATTCTCTGAAATTCTCTGGATAAAACTAGAACACAGAAAAATTATAGGCAGATATATTTTAGCACAAGCTAAGAAAGAAATTTCTACTGGTCACATATATTCCCAAATGGGACTATTTGACAAACTCACTAGTGGTATTCAAGTAAAGGCTGCTATAATATATGTTTCAGAATTTAGGTGATATTTTTCCATTATTTTTTTTCTTCCATTTTTTTCTCTTAGGAAGCTAGCCCTAAATCTCTGTGGTGCCTTTTTTGAAAGCAGTCATTTTCTTTCTTTTTTGATTGGTTTCAATAGTTTGTCTTTGATTTTTATCAGTATTACTATGTTCTCTATAGATGTGAGGGGAGTTTTTTGTTTATCTGCTACTTATTATGATTAGAGTTTATAGCACTTCTTGAAAATATGATTTGATTTTTTTTGGTCATTTTTGGAAAATCTCAGTCAACATCTCTTCAACATGCTTCTGCCCATATTCTCTTTCCTTTCTTTCTAAGACTCCAGCTAGATATATGTTAGACCATTATACCGTGTCCCTATATGCTCCCATTTTTATTTTTTATTTTTTTAAAGATGTTATTTATTTATTCATGAGAGATACAGAGAGAGAGAGAGAGAGAGAAGCAGAGACACAGGCAGAGGGAAAAGCAGGCTCCATGCAGGGAGCCTGATGTGGGACATGATCCCAGGTTTCCAGGATCACACCCTGGGCCGAAGGCAGGCACTAAACCACTGAGCCACCCAGGGACCCCCTGTTCCCATTTTTAATTCTATTCTCTCCTTATATCATTCTGGATGTTTTCTTCTGGCCTATCTTCCTTTTCACTAATTTGCTCTTTAGCTGTGGCTAATCTGATGCTAAACTATTTAGTTCTTAATTTCAGTTACTATATTGTGCATTTCCACAGTTTATATTTGCTGCTTTTTCATAGTCTCTAGTTTCCAGCTGAAATTCTCTGTTTTATCATCCCATTTCTTGAACATACTAATCACAGTTAATTTAAAGCTCATAGCTGAAAACTCCAACATCTAGATCATCTGTGCATCTGTTTCTATTTCTTCTATTTTGTTTGATTCTCTTTTGTGAATTCTTCTCTCTTTGCCTGACTCATTATTTTTTTAACTGAATTATAAATATTGTGAGTGAAAAATTATAGAGAAAATTCAGGGCTTGAAAAGATGTTATCTTCCTCAGAAAAGACTTGATTTTACTTGTTAAAACAGTTATAGATGTAGACCACCTTAATCACCTGAATCCCTAATAGCTGGAGTTCACTCTTTGAGAACTAGGATTAGTCTATTTCAGACTAACTTTGTTCCTAAAATATAGATCTTCAAAGATTCCAACTGAAAACCTTGGCTTTCTATGTATTAGGAACAGTATTCCTTGATGGACTCTGTACTCAATTTTTGGCAGCACCTCCTTCATATGAATCAAAACAAAGTAATCAATCTCTCAGCCACCAACTGACACAGCTGGACTCAACTCTATGGGCTCTCCTTTCTCTGAGTTTTTGCCCTCTCAAATACTTATTGCTTTCGTATCTCTTCAATACCTTCAAAAAGGTAACACACACACACACATACACACACACACACAAACATACAAATACACATATAATATTCCAGAATGTGTCTATTTATATCTATATCTACATTTACATATCTTGCAATTTTGGTAATTTTCCAATACTTTCAAAGAGAATTTTTAAAAAGAAAAATAAATAAATAAATAAATAAATAAATAAATAAATAATTAATTAATTAATTAAATAAATAAAATTTTATCCAGGCTTTCTAGTCATCCTAATGAAAGGATTTGTTTGAAAAAAGTTAGTGTAGCACTGCAGGAAGTAGAATCTTGCTTTAGTATTTGTATGGAAGGGTGGAGTTTCACTGGATAAATCTTAAACTTTATCTGGAAGAGTAAATGCAAGAAAATAGCCAAGAAACATTTTTTTTCAGTTAAGAATAATTTGTCTTTATACTATAAAGCTTTAGTAATAAAACTGTATGATACTGAGATAAGAATAAACAAATGGATTCATATAAATGAAAAAATAAAATTGTTGGCTATACTATATATTTGTTATGTATTATATATAAAGGAGGCATTTGACCTCATATAATATTAATGCCAGATGAATTAAAGAGCTACAGATTCAAAGAGCCATAATATTGAAGTAGATTAAAGAAATCCTTCCTAGGTTAACACACAAAGTAAAAACAAATTAAAGATAGTCGATATTAAGTAAAACTTTTGTAGGGCAAAAGATACCATTAGTAGTGTTAAGAGGTAAACAGATAAGCAATAAACTGGGAAAGATAAATGACAGACATTTATGTTTATAGACATAGATTCAGAGAGCGATATATATCTGTCATATATATATTTCTTCAGTCTGTGTGTATACATGTTCATAGAGAGAGATACAAAGATAGAAAAACAGGGATCCCTGGGTGGCGCAGCGGTTTGGCGCCTGCCTTTGGCCCAGGGCGCGATCCTGGAGACCCGGGATCGAATCCCACATCGGGCTCCCGGTGCATGGAGCCTGCTTCTCCCTCTGCCTGTGTCTCTGCGCCTCTCTCTCTCTCTGTGACTATCATAAATAAATAAAAATTAAAAAAAAAAAAAAAAAAAAAAACAAAGATAGAAAAACAGAGAAAAAACTCTAACATTTTCAATAAAAAGATAAATTATCCTATAGAAAAGTAAAGTGAAGAGATAATTTACATAAAAACAAAAATTTTTAAATCTATTTGAAGATGCCCAAACTCACTACATTAAAATATCTAAAAATAATAATAATAGTAAGGTAGTTTTTTAGTATTTCAAACTAACAAATATTTATATACATTCTTGGCAAGGGTGTGAGGAGATAGGAGCTCTTATGTAGTCTTGGTGGGAAGATAAATTGATGCAAATTTTATGGAAGACAATTTGGCAGTATTTACCAAACTTTAAAATATGCATATCATTTCACTTCTAGGAATCTCCTCTACAGAAATATTGGCACTTGAATAAAAGGAAATATACTGAAGCATTATTTCTAGCAGTATAAAATTGGAAACTATCTAAATGTCCCCCATGTAAAGGAATGGTTAATTAAATTTTTTTGCATACATTAAATAGCATACTATAAATCTATTTAAAAGTACAAGGCAGTTCTAGACTTACTATCACGGACTATATATTGAATAGTGAGGAAAGCAAGGTATAAAAATTGTATAATATGATGCCTTTTTAAAAAACTCTACTGCTGTGATTATTACGTATATGTTATGTGGGTGTATTGGTGTGCATGTGTGTGACTGGCTTATTATGTGACTTGAAATCAGTAACCAACAGAAAATAGCTGTGCATTTCTTTCCATGATCTCCCCTTCCCAGTCATGATAACTACAACAGGCATCTCTGTAGCCTCCTTTCTGATCACTTGAAGATAGAAAATATAGCCATCCTGAATCAAAACTTCGATGTCATATCCAATTAGAAACTTCTCCACTTTACCAACACAGTCCTAACCATAGGTTGGAGACCAATAACGGGGCAGTAAAGGAGGGGGGAATGTATATTCTTATACTCTTTCTTCCTTTCCCCCACCCTTACTGATGTCTCCAACAGGGTCAAGTCATGGTAAAGGCAGTTTTCAAGGAAAGAGCCAAATGTCTTATGTGGCCACTGCTATGATAATCCTATGTCAATGATCTCTGTCCAGGAAGACTCTCTCATGTAGGTTTCGTATGGAGGTGTATCTGGGAGTTCTTCGGAAACACTGATGGGAACCTTCAACATAACCCAAGGGAGTCACTCTCCACCTGTCCCCCTTTAACCTCTTACCCCACAACCTCTTACTTCTGGGGTCCCTGCACCCTAACAGGCCACCCTTTGGAGAGGGCTCCAGTCTAGTGATTCTCCATTTGCAAAGCTCACACTTTCTTTTCCCACCATGTACAACTCACCAGACTGCTGACCCTCTCCAGGCTGTGCCATCCCAGGCAGCCTCAGACAGACTCCTGCCCTCAGGCTCCTTCCTGAAGGAAAGTAGTCACCAGTCACTGTGTGCATACACACCCCAAACTTCTACAGATGCACTGCAGGTTCTCCTCAGAACCCTCTAGCCTTGCTTCATGTCAGTGCCCCCACCCAGTATCCAGCTCCACAGGCATTAACCTGGGAGTCAGGCCTATTTCCTTTCTCACCCTCATGAGCCATTCATTCATGTAGGGGGCCACCTTACTGGGCCTGAAATAAAAAAGAAAAGCCAAAGACCTCTCTCTCTACTCCTATAAATTACTTTCAAGTTAATTTCTAGCTACTTTACACAAGCTTAATGGTGATGTCACTGATCTCACTTTGCTTTGTTTCAGTAAATTCTCTGTGGGTGGGTATTGTGCTTTCTCTTTAGAATATGGGTCATATATACCTATTGTCTTCATCTTTGCTGCATTAGCTGAAAATCCAAAATAATAAGAAATACCCCATTTAGCATCCTGTCACATTTATACCACATCTCCCCTCTGCTGCATGCAGATACATATATGTAGTTTGTTTATGAATGGAACAAGATGTAGAAGGATACCCACAAACTGAACACTGATCAGCTTTGCAGTGGAATTGGGGAACAATATGAGGGTAACTTTTGCTTTTCACTCTGTATTTCTGTGTTATTGACTTTGTTTAAAATGAGCATGCAATTCTTTTGTAACTTCAAAAACAGTGAAATAGTGATGATAGTAATAATAATAATAAAATATTGATAATATCTACCATTTTTAAGTCTCAAAGTACCAGGCTGTGTGCTAGATGCTTTATTAACACTATCTGTTTTAATCCTCTCCACAGCCCCATCAGTATGCCCTCTTGATAGATAAAGAAACTGAGACTCTTTGAGGCCAACTTGGCCGAAATTCTAAACTGTGCTGGGTCTAGAAGCCAGTGTAGTCTGCCTCTAGAAACCCAGGCAACTCTCCTGGTATGTCCTCATCCTTCATAGCATTTAGCAGGTGAGAAACACTCAGTGTTGCGTGGGGCATGGCACAGCTGCCACCTCATGTCCAGACCCAACTGAGGCACATCTAGTGCTGTCCTCTTTTTTTTTATATTTAAGATTTTATTTATTTATTCATGAGAGACACAGAGAGAGAGGCAGAGACACAGGCAGAGGGAGAAGCAGGGTCCATGCAGGGAGCCTGATGTGGAACTCGATCCTGGGACTCCAGGATCATGCCCTGAGCCAAAGGCAAACACTCAACTGCTGAGCTACCCAGGGATCCCTAGTGCTGTCCTCTTAACTGACAGAGGAGCAATGGTGTGGAAGAAAGATCTGAGCTGGGGAGTAAAAGACCCAAACAAACAAGCTGAGCTGAGAGTTTAAGCTTCTCTGAGCCTCGCTTTGCTCATCTGTGCATTTGAGACAAAAAAAACCACTTACCTCGCAAAGTGAGGTGAAGGCTCAGTGAAACAAATATGGCGAGCACACATCTTGCTAACCAGGGTCAGTTGTTTTTAATCAGTAGTTCATTGTTCCTAGTAAAAAGTGAGCAGCCTGGGATCCATGATCAGCTATTCTACACTCTTTCACATCTCCTGCTGATGCTTTGGACAGTGCTACAGACTGAATATTTGCATCCCCCACTCCCAAGCCCTACACCAAAATCCTACCCCCTCCAATTTAATGGTACTTAGGAGCAGGCCTTTGGGAGGTGCTTAGGTCATGAGAGTGGAATCCTCATGAATGAATGGGATTAGTACTCTTAGACCCCAGAGAACTCTCTCATCACTTTCACCCTGTGAAGACAGCAAGTCCTCAACAGACACTGGATCAGCTATTGCCATGATCATGGACTTCCTAGCCTCCAGAACTGAGAGAAATAAATGTTTATAGTTTATAAGCCACCTAGCTATGGTATTTCTTTATAGCAGCTCAAATGGACTAAGACAGATGAAGCACATTACATTAGTGTTGTCCTGCAGGTCATATCATGGGCTAAAAGACAGCTTTGGCTTGCTGAGAACATCGCTGTCCATCCCACCATTCCTCTCTTCCAACAGGATTCTCATTGGTGTCAGTCATAAGGTCTTTCAGATTCCGTGGGATTTAGGACATCATTAAGAGGCAGGCTGAATGTGAAGTCTAGACTGCTCGCTGGTGGTGGGTAGGTTCACAACATAAGTTAGGGTGTAATGTTTGGGAGGTGTGCATGTGTATTTGATAGGGAAGAAAGATGTGAGGTGAAAAGGGTGGAGGTCACTAATGAAACACAGATTATCTCCCAAACATGCTGATTCCTGCATCTAGAATATTTACTGGTCAACATTCAAGCAGTAGAAAATGGAATCACTGACACACTGTATAAACCTAAATTTTCTAATGGCAATCTATGTTATTAAACCTATAATGAGAAAAAGTCTGAACAGAGGAGCAGTCTAGCTTATTAAGCTATTTTTTGCTCTATTTTTCATTTTATAAAGAGATTCAAATTCAAAGCCTATACAACAAAGAAGTGCTCATACCCCTTTATGGAGTTATGTTTGTTTTATTTACTTTAAATTGGGCTTAAATTAGGCCTCAGAAGGAGGGAATTCATTAAAATCCCAATATGTGATGTTGGCAAGTTGCCATCTTAAAGTCCTGTATTCCTTCCTTTGATAGGATTCAAAGGGAAAATCATAAATGCCAAAAATAAAACTATGGTTGTGCTTGATGTGCCAATTATAATGTTTTCATCAGATTACAAAATCATAAAATTAGAAAGATAAGGAGGAAAAAGATTAATTCTTGATAACTGCATATCTTTTTCCTCATTTAAAATATACATAGACATTGTGTACATTATGTGTATTTTCTTCTAGAATCTTTCTATGAAGATACCCACAAACTCACAAACACACATGTATGTTGTAAAATTGGTGTCATACATTGTGCAGAAATTTGTATCCTGCTCTTTTCCACTTAATCTTATATCATTCCACTTAATCATTATATCATCCCACTTAAACTTATATCATTCCTGCCATGGAATGCTATTTTAAAAGAGGATTTTTTTTAAATGGCTAAATACTACCCATCATAGATTAGGCATAAATCATTCATTGAAGAGACCCTATCACTATGCCTGTAGGGGCTATTTCCAGTGGGTCATCATCCTAAATCATGTTATGAGCAGTAGCCATGTTTAAATATAAATTTGGAATCATGTATCTTTTTAGATTCTTAGAAATAAAATTTTTGTAGTCAAAAAGTGCACATTTTAAAGCTTGTGGGATATTTCTTGTGAAGTGCCCCCCATGATATTTGTTATTGTGTGACTCCCATAAGAGGGGACATGGGCCAAGATTTCACCCTACCTTCATCAGCCTTAAGCATCATTCATTTCAATCGTGGCGATTTATGTGTGTCTTTTCATGTTTTTATACCAATGTTACTGTTTGTTTAATTAGAATTTTTTCCTTTTTTAAATTTAGGGGTATTCATCCTTCATTCTGTTTGTTTGCAAATAGGTTTTCCAGTTTGTCATACACATTTACATTTTGTTTTTGGTGTTGGTGACAAATGGCTTACATTTTTCAGTAGCTAGATATAACCTTCTCTTTCAATGATCTCTCCTCTTGCTTTTATGCTTGCAGTCCTCATCTGTCCCTAATTAGTTTACTATCTGCCAATGCTTTATTCTGGTTTTTAAATTTTTAAAAAATATTCAATCTATATAAAATTCATCTGCTGGGAACTATAAAATAAAGATCCAATTTGATTTTTTAAAAAATAGATTTAATTATGTCAAATTAGTTTTTGAATACTCTCTTGTTCTGAGGACTAAAGTGACCAAAGACTTTTTAATTATCTCAGAGAAGCCTGAAATGTCATAGGTCCCATCCTGGATTATATCCAAAACACTAGGAAAGAATTCATTTTTCAAATGGGTATGCAGGAGCAGTGGTTAAGAACAGAATCAGGTTATTTTCCATTATACTGTTCAGATGCTGATGTTCAACATGACTGTTACAGTAAACAAGGAAAAAAGAAAAAAGTCATAAAGGGAGTCAAGCAAATAAGAAGAGTGCAAATCATGCCCCTATTAAAAAACCTATAAAGAAGATTAAGAGAAATTAGTTTCTGAGCAGGCTTTTTGCCCCCAAGATCCTCATTTAAATAGTAGTATTAATTATCAGGCCATAAAACTCAATGGACACAAAGAATACAACCTTGTAAAATTTTTCTCTGACTCGTTTAATACCTAGCCAGAGCCTTCATTCAGTCTGATGTAGAAAACATAAGCTATTAAATCAGATAAACTCAATTAGTTGTGATTTTTTTTCCCCAGGCACTTTAGGATAAGATTTAATCAATGTTCTGCTCATCTCACCCTCAAAGTGCCATCCAACTTTGAGAGGGACTTTGGTGGATGTAGTGTCTGGTCTACAGCTTCCCTCCCATATCTGATAGAATTTCTTGGGGTGTAAGGCACCAGGTATAAACTCTGGTCACTACCTTGGGTCCCTTCTATATCTGCAAGCATATGCTCCATTGTGCCTTGTCTTCAGAGAACAGATCCACAGAGGTCACCTTCCTCACTCTGATGGCCGGGCTCCTCCTGTAAGTGATCCCCTGTCAGCCACTCTGTGTCCTTCTAAGAGGCATGTGGAACTTTTGGCTATTATCCTGTGCCTCTCAGTTGTCATAAGTGCCTGTTGGGTGTGGGAGGTGGGGGAGGAGGTGCTATCTTGAGCCCTTTCTGCTTAGACCTGCCCCATCCCCATTTATGCTATAAACTACTTTCTAAAGTAGGTGTAAAAGACTTCTCTGAAGCATTGCTACCCATTCAGGATTTATCTGGGGAGCAAAATACAAATCTCCTCTTCTCAGATGTGCTCCATTCTGCTATCGTGGGTCTCTTTCATGCTGATTCAGGGGCAGAGTAAAAGGGACAGATTCATCCCTGGGACTGACTGGCAGCTAAGCTCCCTTATCCTCCCCTGAAGCTCCTCTTCACCCAGGCTGTCATCTTTTTCTATAGAAAGTTATGTAGGGAATTAACTCTATATCTGGCTTCCTTCGGAGTTTTAGCCTTTGACAACAAAACAAGACAAGAAAACAACCTTATCTCATGCCTCCCCTGCAAAAATAAAAGGGCTTCCATTTTAAGAGTAGTGCCTCTGCTCTGAGTTTCAAGAGTCTACTTGGATTTTTTTTAAGGTAGGATAGAAAGAATTCGCCTTTATTCTTTCTAAGTCTCCTAGCAGTGTTCTCTTAAGCACTTGATGCTGCTGAGTCAGTGGAAATAGGATCATGGTGGGAAGGAGGGAACCAAACCTTACTGAATATTTCTAAGTTTTAATCTGTAATGTGTGTGTTTCCAATCTCCAATTATCTAACAAACATCACCACATGTACACCCACTTCCTCTCTGCTCAGAGCCAACGAGAAGGAAGCCAGCCATTCTACAGTTTCCTGAGCCAAAGGGTGGGGAAAGAGACTCTACAGCAGACATGTACACGTCCATTAATGACAGGTGCACTTCAAAGTGACCTGAACTGATGGAGGTCAGTGGGGGAGATTTCTTCCAGATGTTTGCTCTCCTACATCAGAAGTACCCCCAGCAACAAAGGGTGGAAATAAAGGCAATCTTACCTGAAGGGAACTACTGTTGGGACAAGAACCAGATTTAAGCATCCAGAAAATTATTTGTTTCCATGTAGTTTTACTTTTATATTATATTTGACAATATGTAATGAATGACAAAGAAAGAAATTCTATCCCCATGGGCCCTACAGAGTGGACAGTGAACACATTTTAACCTTGTAGTTAAAAAAGCCAGATTTATATGCCTCCAACCTGAAATGACTTTGGAATTGTCAGAAAAGTGAACTGGGGAGAACAAGGCCCCACCTCTGTTCATTAATCAATTTGAGGTGTCTTAATTAAATTCTCCTCTGAGCCCCAAGAAGGTGAAGAAAGACTATAAGGTATAACTTGAACAAGACTCTCCCACAACCACAATATAAGTAGGAAGAAATAATGTCTGGATCTTTCTGACATAAAAGGAGAGAGGATTATTTCCCTGTCGTGCATTCTCTGTTTAAAGGACTAACATGTAGGAAAGAAACTACATTTATTTAGGGTTTTTATTCCACACACACAAAAAATAATAAATAAATAAACAGAATTAGGCTTAATGTCTGGAAAGAAAGAAATTTCATGGAACGCCTGGGTGGCTCAATCGGTTGAGTGTCTGCCTTTGGTTCGGGTCCTGATCCTGGGGTCCTGGGATCGAGTCCCACATGGGGCCCCCACAGGGAGCCTGCTTCTCCCTTTACGTGTGTCTCTGCCTCTCTCTGTGTCTTTCATGAGTAAATATATAAAATCTTTAAAAAAAAAAAAAAAGAAGAAATTTCACATTAGCATCCAGTGAGGAAACAGAAACCAGGGAGAAGATAAGAGGAGAGAAGTATAGTCACTGCTAAGGGTACAAGCAATAATCCATAGTGGTTTGATACCACATCCCCAATAGAATCACTGGTCCCTAAATTCTCTGGTCTCCTGCCTTCCCCTCAAAGGTCCTGGGAGGGATGGGGTTCATTCATTTGCTTCTTGCTGCTGGCTTGTCATTCTGTCATGCTGTGACCTCAGTTTGCCATGTGGTGGCCTCAACCATCCTCTTGGCCACCTCTGCTACATTCTTAAACTCAGGGCTGTCATTATCCTAGATTGACCTTCTCACTGCCAAGGACATAAGGGAAGGTTCTCTCCCCAGCATATTATAACTTCTTTACAAGCAACCCCAAAGAGTGGCCTGGCTTTTGTCATTTTCATTTGTTTGTTCATTCATTCATTCAACATGTATTCAATAAATGATTAGCAGCTACCACATGCCTGGCATTGGGCCTGAAACTGGGGTAACAGTGGAGAAAAGATGATGATGGTCACTGACTTCGTGGAGCACATGATCATTGCAATGCTGTAATTATCTTCCTTTTCCAAAAAACTTCTGATAATCTCAAGTTCAGAGAAACACATGAGGTGGTACTTCAAGGCTCATGCTTGAAAGAATTCATTCCCACCAGTGGCCACCCAGTATCTCAGAACCTTCTTGTCTCTCCATCTGGGGATGATCTTCCTCTTCACTCAGGCCTTTCCCCCCTACTTACCTTTCTTAAATATTTTAATCCCCACATCACACAAACCTACTATTGATTCTATTTATCACCATTTTTTCCCAAGAGGGGTAGAGGGCCATTATGAAAATGAAATTTCATCAGCCCAAGTTGGTCAGTCATGCTGATTATATTATATTCAACCTACAGATGTGAATACTCATATTATAAAAATTTATAAGCAATGAACAGTGAAGTTCATGGTCAAAATAATAAACAGAGGGTGCATTTGGTATTTTTCACATAATTTTCCTCCTAACTGAATAGTAAGGAACCTATTCACAATTTTAGAAAAGAGTGACAAGATCACTTTTATACCCCCCATCCTATACAATGTATTTACGATTTATGGGGCTTTGGAAATGGGAGTACTTAAACAGAATTAGGGTAAATTATAATGGGTCTCCAGCTTAGTGGGAAAAGGTATCCAGTTAGTTTCTTTACACTTTCTCTTCAGTGCTTTTACCTTCCCTAAAATGCTGCTTTGCAGAAACAACCTCCATTCCCTTTCTTCTTAAAGGATATTCTGATAAAAATATAGTTAGGTAGCCAGAGCTATAATTTTACCTTGTACATAGTGACATACTCTACTCATGTGGTTTAAGACATTTGTGGGTTGTTTTTTTTTTAAGATTTATTTATTTATTTTAGAGAGAGAGAGAGAGAATACAACCAGGAGGAGCAGAGAGAGAATCTCAAGCAGACTCCCTGCAGTGCAGAGCCTGAGGCAGTGCTCGATCTCACAATCCTGAGATCACAACCTGAGCCAAAAATCAAGAGTCAGACACTTAACCAACTGTGCCACCGAGGAGCCCCAAGACATTTATGCTTCTGAGCATCATTCCCTGAGATGGGGAGGCTGGATCATCTGGTCTCCTGATGACAAGTCAGGCTCATTCCTCCTATCTTGAGAATACTCCTTGTAGATATTATGGGAGGTAGGTTTTATGGTGGGGGTGAGTGTGTGTTCAGAACCGAGAAGAAATTGAGAACGATTTCTCAATTTTTGCAATGCAGGCAGGACAAGGCCTAAACCATCATAAACCTCTGTGAAATTTTAATCCTCTACACTGTCATTGACTCACTTACTCCTGTGATGAGAGGGTGCTCATGAGGTCAGTAAAACTGACTAAAGATAGTCAAGCAGAAACAGGTTACCCAGGGACCTCAGAGGAGTAACAGCTGTGAATAGGACATCCCAGTAGTAACAACAAAAGAGAAAACTGGCATGACTGTCTTGAATGCGCAGGTGTAAAAATGATGCCTAGAAATACCCTAATTCTCTGCAGGACTTTACTGACTAAAGGCAGAATCATCTGAGTGGAAGAAACAATGAAATACACCTGAGAATTCTGAGTTTGTCAGCAAAATCAATGCAGAAATATGATATGGAAGATTTTCCTGGACAAGGGGAAAGCCAAGTTGATCACACCCTAATAGATATCAACCCTGCAAAGGAAGACTATGGTGATAGAAAGGGGTTGGTCAGCCAAAAAAAGTATAGATAAATGAGGATTAGAGAGGCAAAACTTGGCATCCTGTGCCCAGTCTTACCCAGAGGAGAGAGACCATACATCTGGAAGATTTACCACAGTCTGTATATCCTTCAAGAAAGGATATACAGTGAATTTGTTAAGAATTTGTTAAGAATGTCTCTAGTGCTGGATTAACCTAGTTGGAACACCAGGACCCTAGCTTACCTACCTACTTGCTTATTTACTTACTTATTGTCTGGAACAAGATACTTAAATTTTCTGATTCTTGGTTTCTTCATATGTAAAATCAAGATAATATTAACAGTTCCTTGTTGCTCTTTCTTTCTGAGAATATGATGAGACTACATTTCCCAGCCTCTCCTGAAGTTTTTGGGGTGACCAAGTGACCAACTCCTAGCCAATAGTATATGAGCAGACAGAATCTGGAACTCCTCCGGGCTTGACCCATTAAAAACTTCCTATTTCAAACTTCCTCCTCTTTACTTTCTCATTGGGTAGATGCAGTAGAGCCTCTAATATCCTGGATACCCGAATGTCTGTGTGGAGCAGAGGTCTTTTACCAACCTGGAACCACCTTAGGCTATGTGTATGATGAAAAAAAAAATTAAGTTCTATTGGGCAAACCATTATTCCTTTGGAGATGTATTTGATACAGCAGTTAGCCATCTAAACTAGTACACCATTGATTATCCTGTTACAACATATAGGATAGTGCCAGCACATAGAAAGTGCTTAAGTTTTGTAGCTTATTGTTTCTTATTCTTGGCTAGACAAAGCTTCTTTGAGGCTGGTGAAGGCTTTAAAATGGAAATTGGTAAGTCAGACTCAGCTGAAGTTTGTTTTTTTCACTTGCTATATTAGCCAAAAAGCACTACATGGACCATAAGTGAGATGATAAATATGTGCTGGCATGAGTGAACAGCTCTCCAATGCCTTCCTTTTCAAGTGACATACTCGAGATGGGGTGGGCTCAACAGCCTACACAGAGTGAGGGAGTCGTCAAGTCAGAAAAGCCTAGAACTGCACACTCATTGTATTCAATAGCTTGGGATTAGGTGAAGTGGAGAGAGAGGCTACATCAGATCATGTCTATAACATGTCATTTGAGCTTAGGTTTACTTTTACTTTTTTTCTGAACCACAGTTATGTAATGTTCTTCCTTCCATATTTCATTCCTACCACTCCACTGGGTCTACTAAAGGTTTCATCACAAGAGGACCACTACTGTTCTTCTGGCTTTCCTTGCTCTCCAAATTAACACATATTCTGATTAGCTTTCTTGTCCTTTGTATGTTAAAACTAAAGCCTAGGAGTGAGGACACAGCATTGGCCACAAGAAAGGAAATCCATATTACACATAATATATTAACATGATCAGGTGTCCATCAGCCACACAGTTGTCATTCTTTATTCTCCATCCTGCTTATTTTTTTCATGACATTCATAGCTATTTAAAATTCCATTTTTTATTTATTTGCCTACTTATTTATTATGTGCCTCTTTCCACTGATGTAACTCTATGAGGATAGAGACTTTATCTCGTTTGCTGCTCTAGCCCAGTGTTCAGAATCAGTGTGCCAATCTCCAAACAGATACAAAGAAAAATTTTTTTCAAGTGAATAAATGAATTTGCTGAATGAATGTATGTTTGTCATGGGTCAAGATTCCTGGATCTGTTCAATTCTTGAGGACTGATCAGAGTTTCTAGACCAACAAAGCTAATTACTGGGCCCCAGATTACTTGGGTCTGCTACCAAGGTCATGTTACTTTTTGGGTATGTGTCTGGGTATCCAGACAGCTGGAATCTTCAGGCAAAGTGACTCTAGAGAATAATAAAAATATTTGGGAATGAATATATTTGGGAATGGAAATTTGTACATTACCCAACTGGAGATGAATCTAGCTTATTGTCACTCTATTCATTGCTATTCATTATTCTCCTTTCTGGTGTCAAGAAAAGATTAGAGCCCTTGGGCTTACTAAGCCTGGAGGGGAAAATGCTGAGAGGAGATATAATCTGCTCACTAGAACAAGTCTTTTTAAATTCATCTCATGTCTTTTTTGGTTAGGGTCATTAAACTGATGGATCTGGGGAAATGTTCTACAATAAAGTGTTTTATGCGGTCTCTCAGGTTATCCTCAGAGACAAGAAAGGAGGTGGTGGGAAGTTGGTTGGCCTATGATTGAATGGCAATCCCTGGAGGATGCAGCAGGGATCTTTGGTGATGGATTTCAGTGGATTTGGTATGAATACCTGGAATACACAATGATCAAATCTATGTATCACAGACAGAGCTAGAATAAGAACTAACACACAGGTGACAGAATCAGGTCCCACAAATTTCTTATTGAGCTGTAAAAATGGACCAAATATAGCAAGACTGAATTTAAAGGAGATAAGTATCAAGGCATGCACTTGGGTTCAACAAATTAATCACATATTCCACCCAACTCCATTCTTTTAAATTGACCAAACCATTCCCAAGCTACATAGTGAATATCCTGGAAAACTTAGTCCCTGACATCTTACAAGAGCGGAAGTCTAGAGTCCTATTTCCCAAGGTCACAGCTAATTCATTTTTTGACCCAGTCTGTTACCACTCCATTTCTTGACATTGGTTGAATACTTGCCCTTTGGCTCTGACCATGAGCTCCCCTCTGCTACTATGATCCTATTTCCCCTGCTTTGACCTCTTCTGGTTTATACTCTAGCACCTTTGAGCCCAGTCTCCAGGACCCATACCAGCACATTCTCTGAACACAGAGAGTTTAAAGACAGAATGCTTGAAACATTCACCAGTCTTGGTACACATGAGGAAAATGCGGGCCCTTTGTTTGTTAGAAGTACAACACAAATGGTCTAACCATGAGATAGGTTAACAAAATATCAACTTGAGTCATTTTGCCATATTCATGGTGCCAGAAGTTAGAGAGGTTGTTGCCACTCTGTCCACTCTGTGATAGTCAGACCACATCTTGAGATAGGACCTGCTTTTATGTGTTGAACATGATGGTGTATCTTGAGAAAGAATGGTGAGAGCGCTTGAAACCATATCTTATGAAAGAATGTTTCCCCCTTTATTTCCAGGGAAGAAGAAAAAGAAGGGAAGAAATCCCTTTCATTTTACAAAAGCAAAACTTAGCTGAATACAAAGATATGCTCAATGCAGAAAATGTGGAGAAGACAGATAAGCATAAAAGTATATGTATCTTCATTTTTTCCCTTTCTTTCATCTTATGTATATATATATATGTATATATGTATATACACATTTATGATATCAATTCATACTTTATTGCTACCCTTTTATACTTTATAATATATTAAGATGTTTTGACCATGAGAATAATATTACTCTATAGTAGGTTCATTGAAGAATGCATGTGAAAACATTTTAAAAGTATAAAGAAGGGATTTTTGGTTTTGAACTTTAAGAAAATACCATGTATAACTCATGCTAATTTGGATGTTTTTTATTTATTTATATTTATTTTTTTATCCTTTTATTTTTTTAAAGATTTTATTTATTTATTCATGAGAGACACACAGAGAGAGGCAGAGACACAGGCAGAGGAAGGAGAAGCAGGCTCCATGCAGGGAGCCTGATGCAGGACTCGATCCTGGAACTCTGGGATCATGCCCTGAGTTGAAGGCAGATGCTCAACCACTGAGCCACCTAGGCGTCCCAATTTGGATGTTTTTAAAAGGAAAACATAAATTATCAAAATTGGCTTTAAAAGATGTCCAGTTAGCTGTGTCTTTAGCTTGAGGATCTCTGAATGAAGATCCTGTCCACTTGGTCACACAGTCCCCACCTTTGAAACTTTTCCACCCTCTCTCTAGGGTAGAGGAAGGTGCCCTCCATTTGCCATGCTCCATGCCCTCTCTCCTCCATGAGTTATGTCAGGTGGCTGGCTTGGGCAAGTGCCAAAGAAACAATAAGCACTGCTTTCAAACTGGCTGAAGAAGGCTAGGAACTCCTGGTGATTTCAGGCTGTTTTCCAAGCTGCTTGCTGAAGTTAGAAGTGGGGACAGGGTTCTTAGGAAATTGTTTGCTACCACCTTTCCAGACTCATTGCTGGGCCCCACAGATCATCAGCTCTCACCTTCTCCTTCTGAGAAGGAATGGAAGAGAGGATGAGCTGTTACATCACCTGGAATTCTACTGTCTCTGATCATGGCTTCCTCCAATAAGGTATCAACACTAAATCCCCCAAAAGGTACCATGTCAGCTATGGCCCACTAAGTATTCACAGAAATAGGGCCACCTGAGGACATCCCCTCAAGCTCTGGAAAGAATGGGATAGAGATCAAAACCACCCTTCGGAGTGTACAACCAAGACAGACTAAAGTATTCCCACTCCCCATATAGACCTAGTGAGGACCTGCCTCTGAGCCTTGTCTCCTGCTATGTCCTCTGTATAGAGTGTATTTTCCCATCTCGTGACAGCTTACTTGGCTTTAAGTGCCAGCTCAAAGCAACCTTGCACCAGGAAGTACCAATGATTTTGTCTTCTATCTTACATGGCACACACTGTCCTATCTCTTAAGGCATTGTTTTTTCACCCTCCTGTTATACTTACAAATGCAAATAACTTAACTTCCCCTCTGGCCTAGGACTTCTTTATGGCCTGGTCAATGGCTGATTTATTTTTATTTCCCCCATGGGCAATCAGCAAACAAATGAAGGAGAGGGCTGGTGGGTGGGGGATGGGCTAGATGGGTGATGGGTATTAAAGAGGGCACTTGTTATGATGAGCACAGGGTGTGGTATGTAAGTGATGAACCACTACTCTACTCCTGAAACTAATTTTTCACTATATGTTAACTACCTAGAATTTAATTTTTTAAAAGATTTTATTTATTTATTCATGAGAGACACACACACACAGAGAGAGAGAGAGAGAGAGGCAGAGACACAGGCAGAGGGAGAAGCAGGCTCCATGCAGAGAGCCTGACGTGGGACTCATCCCAGGTCTCCAGGATTAGGCCCTGGCCTGAAGGCGGCACTAAACCACTGAGCCACCCGGGCTGCCCAGAATTTAAATTTTTTAAAAAATCTTAAGGAAAAAATAAATAAACATCTCAAAAAAAAAATTGCATGTAGAGTAGTTAGCATGGCACCTAGCATATAATAAGCTCTCAGATGTCAGCTATCTTATTTTACCATTTTTGTGTGCAAATCATGAAACATTTTTCCCAAATCAGCAGCAATTTCTCAGAAATATTTGGTAAGTAATTCCTTTTGGGGGCTGTGAAAATAGGGACAATATAAAGGAGAGACTTTCAATAAGCTGTTTATAAATAATTAGGCATTGTCTTTGTCTGCTATAGCAAAATACCACAGACTGGGTGGCTTATAAACAACAGAAATTTACTGCTCACAGTGCTAGAGGCTGGCAAGTCCAAGATGAAGGTGACAGCAGCATTGTCTTCTAGTAAGGATCCCCTACCTGTTCAGAGCAGGTGCCTTCTTGCTGTGTCCTCACACAATAAAAGGGGCTATGGATCTCTCTGGAGCCTCTCTTACAAGGCACTAATCCCATTCTTAAGGACTCCATTCTCATGACCAAAGCACCTCCCAAAGGTCCACTTCCTAATATAATTTGAGGGGAGAGGATTTCAACATTTGAATTCAGGGGAATACCAACATTTAGACTATAGCAGGCAAAGTATGCAGACATAAAAAGAAAACACTTATGGGTACAGAGGAATGTCTGATCTCTCTCTCTCTCTCTGGCTGTCTCTCTCTGTCACACACACACATACACCCCTTTTCCAGATGTCCCTTGGGTTAGAATTCTGCAAACAGTATCTCATAGCAAACATTCTTGACTCTGTCTCTAGGGATGAGCCCTGAGCCAATAATGGAGGAAAGCGATCTAATCACTGTTTCCCTTGAGGAGCCTGTGGTTGCTCAGGATAAAGAAAGCCTGTAATAAAATGTTGTGCATGAATTGATAAAGTAACTATTATTACTGTGGACAATGGAGTACAAGAAATAGTGCCCGAGTTCATTCATTCATGCTCTTTTTTTTTTTAATTCATGCTCTTGAAATTACACTTCCCTGATTTTGTTACACACCAAATCCATCTTTTACAAGGCGAAAGTGGATATATACGTGAAACCAATATACTTCACAGACCCAGTTTATAAAATAATAGGTTTCATTTTCCTGTTAATAAAATCTACATGACTCTAGGGTTACACTTGCGGCTATGAGGTTATTCTTCCCTGCCCTATGATTACCTTTCCTGTGATTCTAGCCTGTTGGGAGAATTAAATAAATGATTACAGGGATAGTGCTTGGACTAGTGTCTACTTTGATTCTAACAGAGTAGCAAGCACTCAAGAAATATTATTTATTATTATTATTATTGCCATTAATATCATTCCTAGTATTCCCAGTTAGCCCGTTGGAGCCTGAATTTGGCGAGCCAGCTCGAAGAAAAAGATGCCACACACATAGTTATTCACAAATATTCTAGCTCCCTTACTTTCTTGGCACTAGATAGAACTGTTCTCACTCAACCATTCCTGGTCAGGGAGCGGGGAGGGCATGTGACTAGTTCCATTGGCAATGCCCGGCTCCTCCTGGTTGGAATGTTTGTTGGAACATTGCTGATGCAAGACCCACCAGAGTTCTGTTTTCCCTATGCCAAGACCGGCAATTTTTCACACAATGGCTGTTCCTTCTATCTCGGTCTCCAACAGAACAATGACAAGATGGAGCGGAATCCATACCAACCTGCAATGGGTATGTAATATGAGCAAGAAATACTTCTTTATTCTTTTAAGCCAATATTCCCTTGGTGATAAGATGGCTCAGCCTTGACCACATGCTTCATCCTCAATTTGACCATCAAGCCCCTGTCACCAACCACACCACCTCTCTATCATAGTGACATTTTGTGATCCTTTCGCATCTCCTTGTATCAATCAGCAATATCTCAGAAATTTGCAAGCAGTGTGAAACGTCTAAAGGGAAAGAAAACGGGAGTTTCCAGCCCTTGAAAAACTTGATTCCTTATGCAAATATGCTCAAGTCTGCTCAGTAATCTTTAAGCTCTCTATACCAGGGAAACAGATAGCTTTGTCACAGCCGGAACTGGTCTTCCTGTTCCCACACATCAGGCACCTTTCTCCTATCCCTTCAAAGCACGGGGCAGAAATCCCTGATGATCACTTCTCAGGACTTCTCCAATTTTCTGTCTTCAGACCTGTCCCTACAAGGACTGTGAGGTTTTTTTTTAATATCTGAGATTTAAATCCCTTCCATTCCCTACCCCAACTGCTTAACACAGCACATGGCTTTTGAGGGGCCTAGCCTTTGAAGACCTATTTCAGGTATCATATCCTACAAGAGGCTCTTTCTTGATCTCCTCCTTCTCCCCCACACTGCCAACCATGGTAGGGAGCCGTTCACTCTCTTATATTCTCCCAACCCTGATAAACCCTTATATTCGTTTACTACCCTTATTTGTTTACAAATTTGTCTTCTCCTTATAGGCTGAGATTTCCTGGAAAGCAAGCCTTCCACTGATTTTTGTTTATTTTCTTCATAGCTCCAACAACTAATGCATCCCTGGTCTACCCTGCAGGCACTTAATGTATGTTCAATTATCAGATGAACATACAACCTATATTTCCATAAAAATTCACACATCTGGTTCATACTTCAAAGTCTGTAGTATGATTTGGGCTTTAGGAAAAAGAAACGTGTAAAAAAGATTTTCACAGAAAGAAATAGAAAGGGAAAAAAACCACAAATGTATGGGTGTCAGTCAAAATCAACATCTATCACTAACAACTGTTAAAACTTCCTTCAAATGCTATGTGTCTTAAAGACTCAGATGGACACTCTTAGGTTTCTAGTTTTGGCCTCTCCAGACCACAAAACAGAGACAATGGCATGCCATTCCTGTAGAGTTGCCCTCATGAAGCCCAAGAGTAGGTGCCTCCTCAAATTTTGCAACTGAGGCTTCATTTGCCTCACGCTGGTTCAGGTTCGGCCCTTGGGAGTTCACCTTGATCTTGAGTTGACAGGTGTTGAGTATCTGAACACCCAGTGTGCTGGAGGAGATCCTTTCCCTTATGGTGCAAACATGCTAGTTACAGGCATGCTGTGTGTGTAATGTATACTCTGATGACATAGCATGCAGCAGACATGGTGAGTACATTTCGAATCACTCTTGACTTGACTCCTCCCTCTCTTCCCCATATAACCAGTCAAGTGGTGGTAAGCCGCCTTTTGTCCTGCTTTCCTAGGAAAGGATGATAGGAGGGGGACCAGAGCAGGACGGAAGGAACCTGGCTCATGCTTTAGGGCGACTATAATTGGCTGACTGATGTGTGAGCACATGTGGTAGACCCTTGAGTACTCTCTCATGTAACTGGATGAGATTTGGAAAGGATGAGCAGGTGGGAGCAAGAGTCAGTGCAATTTACTTTTTTTTTTTTTTTTAAGATTTTATTTATTCATGAGAGACACAGAGAGAGGCAGAGATATAGACAGAGGGCTTCCCTGCGGGGAGCCTGATGTAGGACTCAATCCCAGGACCCCGGGATTATGCCCCGAGCCAAAGGCAGACACTCAACCACTCAGCCACCCAGGCACCCAGCGTCCATGCAATTTAGATAATTAACATGCCTCTATATGCCCAAGGGATATAAACCTGGGCACATGGTTCCTTACATTTCTAACATCATCTGTCACTCCTTTTCAACACAAATTCCCCATGGCAAGTCTGATCTCTAATCTTGAGAATACTAGATTCATTTCTACTTCTACTCCTTTGTTCATATAGTATCTGACCATTTATACAGCCCTTCCCTTCTCCCCTGTTTATCTTACCTAATCTGAGCATTCTGTCAAGGCCCTCTGCTAGCTTGTTCCACCAATTTCTGCCTATGTAGTCTTCCTCTGCTGTGAATACCTGACACACTACATTATCATCCACTTAGGCACTTAACTGCATGCTGTCTCATATCATTATTTTAACATTTTCCAAGTGTCTATCTTATCTGCCTGACTTGACCATATTCCCTTTGAGGCCAGGGTCTTGGTCGTGAATATCTTCTATTTCTCTCCAAGAGCCCATGTGTATCCATATATTTACAGTAGGAGTCTAATAGTTATTGGAAGGCCGATAAAAAAATGGCACATAAGTGTGGTGTTTGTATACTTACTTTATATGATCCTGCCAAAATGACATCATTTGATCACTCACTATAACTCAAGTTGTTTTCTGAGTAGTGGAGCTAGATTTCTCCTAATTTGTGATGCTTAGATTCCCTCACTGGGAAGGTGTACAGAGAAAATGCACATGTACAGGCTGCATAATGCAGGGCAAGCAAAGAACTATCACCCAAACCATACCTGAAAAGTTGACCCTTGAATAACACAGGTTTGAACTTGTAGGTTCACTTATACTTGAATTTTTTTCTGATAAATTCAGTACAGTACTGTAAACATATTCTTCCTTATGACTTTCTTAACTATTTTCTCTAGCTTACTTTATTGTAAGGATACAGTATATGGTACCTATAACATAGAAAATATGTGTTAACTGTTTGTATTATTGGTAAGAATTCTGGTCAGTTATAGGCTATTAGCAGTTAAATGTGGGGGTTGTCAAAAGTCATAAGTGGATCTTGAACTGTGCTGGGAGCCAGTGTCCCCAACCCCTGTGTTGCTCAAGGGTCAACTGTAATAGTGTTATTAGTAATAGTAGAAGTGATGTGAGGGGCATCATCATTGCTTCCTCAACATCCAAACCCAGTTGGTTTGTTTTATCTAGTTTCCCCCAATTTATTGTTTCAGGTATGAGTACTTGATCCAACCCAGGCCAATGAATTATTAGATATATTCTACTGCCTCTAGGAAAGAAGGATTTTCACCAAGTGAGAACTTTCCAAAGCTTTAGATGAAGCTGACACCATGAAAGGCATGGCAGCAGGATGGAGAGAAACCAAGTCCTCGTGATATTGTTTAGCTCCTGAATCGAACTATTCCTGAAGTCCACCTTATCGTTGACTTCAATTAAGGAAACTTTCTACCTGACCCTCATAGTTAGGTTTTCTGTTACTTGCAATCAAACATATTATAACTGATATATTTTATATATACATTTTATATATATATATATATATATATATATATATATATATATATATATATAATAACTACAATGACAATAATAGCTGCAATACAAACTCACAGAGTAACCGGGAGAGCAAAGGTTAATTACCAAAGCAATACTGTTGTGTAGGCTTTACTGTGCAAATGTTTATTGCTGAGAGTCTCTTAGTTAAGATGTCTTCCCTTAAGTGATAAAACTTGGGAGAGTATCTTAACCACATAGAGGACCTATTGGGTTTTCATCTGGGAAGTTAAAAAAATAAATATATCTCATCAGAGTTGATCGCAAAGCTTGAAACATTAAGCTACAAGCTGAACAGAACAGGAAATGCCGCAGATACTATAGGCGACAAACTTTCCAGAAGCAAATGATTTACGTAAAATCCGATGCCCGGCACAGAGTCAGTGCTAAACGACTCCTTGCTTTTAAATTTTGTATTTAAAAACAAATTAATCATACAGTACAAAATATAAAGGTCACAAAAGTGTGTAAGTATACAGTCTCTATCCTCCTCTCTGACCCTCAGTCATCCCAATATACCTCCTTTACCAGTTTCTTATGCATATTTCCAGAGCTATTCTATACATTTACAGAGATATGTGTGCATTTTTGCACACAAATGCCAGCATCTCATACACGCTGTTCTGCTCTAAGTTTCCTCGGATCGCCGGATGGATCCTAGAGGTCTCTCTCACCTCTCTCATCCTTCTAGAGGTGTCTATAGAACTAGCTGTCCATTTCTGTTTAACAGCTGCAGGGAATTCCAGATGCGCCCAATCATAATTTACGTCCCCCGTGAATTTGACCAGTTTCATTGCTGGACAGACTGTTTCCCATCGCGCGTGATATCAAACAGGGATGTCTTCTGGAGCGACATTTCACAGAAGTGGGAGCCCATCTGTAGGACAAATTCCCAGTCGTGGAATTGCTGAATCAAAGGGCATTTTGTGCAGGAACTCTGTTTTAATTTTTGGGTTCAGGAATATTGAATTCGATGAAGTCGTGGGGGGCGCCCAAGCAGCTCTCCAAAGCTGCGGGTACAGGAGGGAGGAGCGCGCCCGCCCGGCCCCCCGCGGGTCCCGCAGCCGCAGCCGCAGCCGCAGCCGCAGCCGCAGCCCCCTCCCCGCCCGAGGCCCCGCCCGTGGCCCCGCCCCCTCCCCGCCCGGCCCCGCCTCCCCGCCCGTGGCCCCGCCCCCGGCCTCCGGGCGGGAGCACCCGGCACGTGCGATTCCGCGTGAGCCTCCCGGCCGGCGTGCCGCCCGCAGCTACGCATGCGCCTGCCGCCGGGGAAAGTAGGTCAGACTCCTCCTCCCACGTGACCTGCTCCCCTCAGCTACCCCCGGCGCCTCCCCGCCGGGGCGCAGCCGGGATGCGCTCCGCAGCCAACGTGACGGGGCCGGGCGCGGGGGGAGGGGGGCGGGCCCCGGTCCGCGAGCGCCGGGAGCCCGCGAGGATTCTCCGGTTCTCCTCCCTCCGGAGCGCGCGGCTCAGAAGTCGGGCGGGCGGGTGGGCGGGAAGGGAGCGCGGCGCGGAGCCTCGGGGAGCGGGGCCGGAGGAGGCCGGGCGAGGAAGGCGACCTCAGACCGCGACGCCGGCCCAGGGCTGGGCCCGCCTTGTGCTCTCGGAGGCTGTGCTGCCTCACAGGAGGGACGCGCGGCGCGTTTCAGTGTAAACCGAATCACACCGACCGTTTGCAGTCCCCATTTGCAAACCAGGTAACTCGGACGTTCAGAGAAACAAACTTTGTGATAGGACGCACAGAAGGATGTTAGCGGCTCCTGGGGGTTTGCAGGAAAACTCCATAGGCCCCATGTGCAAACTCCAGCCCACAACCCGCCCCGCCCCCACCCCACCCCACCCCCATCCCCATCCCCATCCCCATCCCCATCCCCCCGCAAGACACTCCCCCTAGGGGGATTTTAAGCAGATTTCTCACCTTCCACAGGAGGCCTAAGAGGTGACCTGAGAGGTGACCACGGTGCTAATGGGGCTGGGTGTGTAGGGGAAGGGGTGGGGTCGATATGAAAGCTGAAGCCCGAGTTTTATCCATTAGGAATAATATTGCTTCTTGCCCCTGCCCCTTCTGACTTTTAACTTGTTGCACAGAGGACAGACTCTGCCTCCATGAGTTGCAATCAATGGGGGAGACTGACAAGCAAAATCAATGGGATGGGAGGTGTGCCCAGGTGTTACATAAGCACAGAGGAGGGCCCCAAGGATGGGGTGGGTACCCTGAGTCTTGAAGGCTAAGTGGGAGTTAGCTGGCAGAAAAGTAAGGCAGAGGGGGTGGAAAAGGCTTCCAAACAAAGGAAACTACTAAATAGTTACATAATATTTCCCTCAAGGGGCCCTTTACTATAATTGCCTTAGCCATGCCTATGGCTGGAACCTATACTGTTTCCGTTTATATTATTCTGAGCCAGTCTTCAATGAACATAGTCGTGCATAACGCTCTCACCTGTCCACTTTCAAATCAATCCCAGGAGAGGGGTGACTCTATAAAAGATACAAATATTTGGTAACTTTCGATAAAGTGTTGTCAGATTAATGTCGTCCCCCCCCCCCCGATATTTCACCAAGTTGCACCAAAGAGAGCATTGAAATATTTAGCATTCAGGCAGCACCGTTGCCCATTATTTATTTCAAATCACTGAAGCCTGATGAGATGAACACTTGATTTAGCAGAATGCCATAAATCATCATACATCACTTCTGGGTTTTGTGACCCACGGTAAAATTCACATTCAATTCAGGTTTGAAAAAATGAGAAACTATCAGCCCAGTGCATTTAATCCTTTACAGGGAACCACCCAGCAGGTGCAAGGTTGGGGTTGGAAAGAGGGTAGGAGTGAGACAAACTAAAAGCACCAAACGCCTGTCTCTGGTTGCTCCTTTCTCACTGTGAATCAAGAGGAACAGAGAAAGTGGCTCCACGCAAGTCAGAACAAGCCAAGAGGCTTCCACACAGATGTTAGAAGAGCAGCGAGAGGCCCTTCTACCTTGCAGGAGGAAGGCTGGTCACGTGTCTAGGAGCAAATTCTGGGTGCTACCTAACTCGGTCTCTGTAGGCATCTGTCCCTGCAAGGAGAAAACAATCCTGTGACATTCAGAAGAACATATAGCAAAAGGGTAATTTAGGTCATGTGGGCAACGAAAGCAGAGAGGATCTTGCTTTTTGCCCGTAGTAAGCTAGGTCATTAAGGAAAACAGAAACATGATGCAGTTATGATTTTACAGAGACACGGCTTTGTTCCTACTGCGGTGTTTCCTTACTATCCATGCTGCACCTTGTGAAATGACCTTCTGCTTTAGGAGGGGGGGTTGCTTACCTCTCCTCAGCTCCAGGGGCCGGCCTCAATTGAAGTAACAGATGGGGGTAGTACCATTGCTCTTTTCATGAGGATTACGGGAGTTTATTCCGCAAAAGCACATTCAGTTAGAAGAGTATCTGGCACATGTTTAGTGCTCAATGAACATTTGTTGTTGATACTAGTGTAACAATGACTGGTTCGATCAGAGGAAGACTGGATTTGTTTCAGTGCTTCTGTGATGCGGTTCTTTCTCCTCGGATGGGGGTGAAGAAGCGTGTGTACCTACTGATGTCATCTTTCCACCTTGAGGGGAGCCATCCCAACCACAGGCCTGATAAATAAAGAGGGGCCGAAGAGGCCACACCCTGATTCAACTGTTTTTGTAGTCTGAGCTACCTCTGGATATTTCAGTTGTTTGAGACAGATACATCCCATTTGTTACTTTCGTTGGCTTTTCTCTTATTTGCCACCAGAAGCACCTTCACCAATACCAAGCCCAGGTCCTCATTTTAACTGAAGGGTCAAAATGATACTGGCTATCCATTCTGAGCATGAATTTATTAAAGAATGGGATTAAATCTTGTCTCCATGGCAGATGGATATAGTGATTCAGTGTATTCATTTTCTGGGGCTGCCATAACAATATACCACTGAGTGGTAAGACTGGGTGTCTGAAACAAAAGAAATGTGTTTGTTCACAATTCTGGACGCCAGAAGTTGGAGATCAAGGTGCTAGCAAGGTTGGTTTCCTCTGAGACCTTTCTAAGGACTTGTTGATAGCCACCTTCTGCTGTTTTCATGTGGGCTTCCCTCTGTGTGCATCTGTGTCGTTTCCTCTTATAGGGACACCATTTATATTGGATTACACTCACCCTGACAACCTTAGTTCAGCTAAGTTACCTCATTAAAGACCCTATTTTCAAATATAGTCACATTTTGAGGTTCTGAGGGCTAGGACTTTATGATATGAATGGGGTGAGGGGCATGATTAGCTCATAGACATTAATGATATAATATGGATTATTTGAAACCAGATCCCCTCCCTTATTCTACTCCCCATCTCTAAGGATGTTGTTTAGGGTGTGTGTGTGTGTAGTGTAGGGGCTGGGGAAAGGAGAGAGACTGAGTGTAGCAAGTATAGATCCAGAAGAACAGGGCAGCCCGGTGGCTCAGGGGTTTAGCACCGCCTTCAGCCCACAGCCTGATCCTGGAGTCTCAAGATCGAGTCCCACATCAGGCTCCCTGCATGGAGCCTGCTTCTCCCTCTGCCTGTGTCTCTGCCTCTCTCTCACTCTCTCTATGTCTCTCATGAATAAATGGATTAAAAAAATTAATAATAATAATAAAATTACAGACACTTAAAAGAGAGAGTCAATAGATTAGATCCAGAAGAACAGCACACAATGAAATTCTAGCTAAGTCTGCCTTGAGATATCTGTCCTCAAAGAACAATTGATGAAAGGAAAGCAGATGTAAAGGTAGCTTCGGTTATTTTACTCTTTGGGGAGATGGGTGACTTTTCCATGCAAAGTGTTTCAGGCTGACTTTTTTTTTTTTCCTCCTTAACACTTCCTGGTTAAACTGTTGGTGCTTTATTGAAGAGTAGAATCTCATTTCTAGACATGGTTGAGCAGCTGTTTGTATTCTTTGTAATGTCAATAAGGCAAGTTTCCAAAAAAGAATGGACAGCTGGTTGGCATTTATGGAAAGTTCTGCAGGTATAATGTCATGCATTGCCAGCTCTGAGCTGCAGATTTGGTCCAAACCTTTACCTCCTCCCCATTCCTCAGTCCTTTTGGCCGATGGTACTAAAGCACCTTGTATTATAAGTACAGCTCACATTAACGAAAATACATCTGCAATCAGGAGGGGCACTTCTTTTTTTCCAGAATTACATGTTAGAAGTTTTATTTGGTTGTGCAAAAAAAAAAAAAAAATCTAAGTAATTCATAAAATTCATAAAGTTATACCTATTTTGCCATTCTGAAACAAGGTATAATGTTTTGCTACAGAGCCAATGTCCTCTAAACAACAATAAAACTTTGTATGGCATTTGCAATAGATTGAGAGCAATATTTGATATCTGTGTTCTTTGTTAAATCACTGAGGTACATTCTGGAATTACAGCACTAACATAACAAGAGGTTTGAATCCATTAACACTCCCGGAGGGTTTATTCAAGGAAATTACATTTGTTTGCTGAACTGTAAATTAAACAGGTTCTAGGCTTCCAGTCCTTCATATTTGCATCTCTGTAGCTGCATATGGAATTTGTTCTTACTGGACAGGAGGAAAGAACATCCAAGGAGAGAAAAAGAGGACACATTACTCAAAACATAGAAAAAGAATTTCCTGCTTCCTCCAGAAGTCTAACTCTTGGAGGAGTGGAATTAGAAGATATTATGGAGTCAGACAGAACTGGCTCAACTCTGACCACAACTAGCCTACATGTGTAACTCTACAGCTCTTCTGAGCTTCAGGACTCTTACCTGGACAGGGTGGAAGTCACTCATGGGGCATGTGGCTCTGAGGATCAGAGTAAAGATGGTGTATGTAAAGGACTTGGCACGTAATAGGCACCTTCAAGTGGTTCCTGGCATCATCATTATTATCTCCTAAGCAACAAAAATAGGTGGATAAGCAAGGATTTGGGTTTTCTTCATAGTTTCCTCTTAATGAGAGAATTCGAAAGGAATTAGACTAAATTTAGAAAGCTCTAATTTGACTGTTGGTAAATAAAAATATGCCAACTTGGAAGTAGCTACTTCTCTATAGATGAAGCACAAAAATGTGTACAAATACTAAGGCATATGTGATTTTTCCCAAGGGGGGAAAAAAAAAAGCCCTTAAACTTCCTTTGAACTGCACATTAGCTGTGAATTTATAGCTTTACTTGAAATCCAGTGAAAACACATACTCCCTGGAGTTGACCTTCTGCTACAATTTGACACCATCTTTTTCAATACAGGGCAACTGGATTCAAACAGGATAGTAGTATTTACAAGATCTCCATTCTTACAGAATCTAAGATTAGTTAAGTACAGAGCAGGTGGCTGTAAACTGTCCCTTCCTTGTTGTGAGGGCAGGGGAGAAGAGAATTGAGCCTTTATTTTTTTTTAAAAGATTTTATTTATTTATTCATAGAGACACAGCTAGAGAGAGAGAGGCAGAGACACAGGCAGAGGGAGAAGCAGGCACCATGCAGGGAGCCCGATGTGGGACTCGATCCGGCTCCCCAGGATCTGGATATTTCAGTTGTTTAAGGGCTGCAGGCGGCGCTAAACCGCTGCGCCACCGGGGCTGCCCAAATTGAGCCTTTAAAAAAAGAAGAAATTAACTTCTTTAAGTCCCGAACTTGCTTAGGGCAAAATTCTTGTATCAACCTTAATGTCCAGGAAAATGGAAGCCAAAAGGAAGGAAGGGTTGTGATGTTAATATCAGACACTCAAAATCCAGGCAAAGTAAAACTATCATGAAGTTTAACTATCATAAATCTTTTTGCACCAAATAATATAAAAAAAATGTAGAAGATAACATGGTTGAAATAACATATATATATAAATGATTTACCTTGTAAATAGAAAATACATGCTCTTTTTAAAGTGTTGAAACATTTTTATTTGAATTTAATTAACATAAAGTGTATATTATTAGTTTCAGAGGTAGAGTTTAGTGATTAATTATTTGCATATAATACCCAGTGCTCATCACGTCTAGTGCCCTTCTTAGTGCCCATCACCCAGTTACCCCATCTCCCCAACCACCTCCCCTCCAGCAAACATCTATAAAAATAACTACATATTCCTAACCTTACATCTAAAGGAGCTAGAAAAGAACAAACAAAACCCAAAACCAGTAGAAGGAGAAAAATAATAAAGATTAGAGCACCAATAAACAAAATAGAAACTTAAAAACCAATAGAAATAAAAGCAACTGTATTTTGGGATGGATTCAAAGAAACACTTGATAAATGATCAGATATTGATGAAGTGTTACCAGTGGTTATCTCTGAAGGTAGGGGTCAGAGTGAACTTTACTCTTTTGTGTGTTCTTTTTATATTGTTTGAAGACTTTCTAACCAACATGTATCATTTTATAAGAAAAAACGTGATTATTTCATTTAAAAATAATGCCTAATAATTACTGGACACCTACTGTGCTGTAGGTATAAGTATTAAGCATGTGTCCTGACATGTCATTTCATTTTATCCTCGGGTTTCTCCCTTTCCCACACACATCTTTCTCTACTTCTGTAATAATAGAAGTTTTAAGTGGACATGTAGATTACATTCCCCAGCTAGATATTACATTCCCCAGCTTCCCTTGCTGCTAGGTAGCCAACTAATTGGATGCTCCTAAAAGAGAATACCCCATGGTCATCTTTCCTCTTTTAACCTTTCTTGCTGCTAAAATATAGACTAAGTGGATGTGGTGGTGAGCCATATTCCACCAAGCCAAACAGGGCCACCAACTAGAGAATGGGGAGTAACAAGAGAGAAAACCTGGTTCCTGACACAATGGAGCCCCAGGTCAGCCTTGAACTATTTGCAATCAGATTGTTTGGGGTGGGGCTGGGGGACAGAATAAACATCTATCTTATTCAAACCACTATTAATTTGTATCCATTAAAGCTGCCCCATCAATATTCTGTCATTGTTTTATAATGTATAGCCTTTATACACAATTGTAATGTGTTTTATAAACATAATTATTTAAAAATTCACATTATGTTGAATATATTTTGGTGCTCACCAATAATCCTTATATGTGTCAACATCCCCTTTTTAATAAATACTTTATTCTAATCTTGTTCAGTGGCCCGTGAAACATCTATTCATACCAGAAGGGATATATGGGTGATATATTCTCAGAGTTCTTCATATTTAAATAGTATCTTGACTGTTTTTAGATTTCTTGAGTCATGCCTTTTTGCCCTAAGTCTCTGGATATTGCTTTTTTTTTTTTTTAATTATTTATTTATTTATTTATTTTTTTATTTACTGGGCTGAAGGGAAGTGTTGAGATCATTCTGATTATTTCTTCTTTTAAAGTAATCTGTCTCTCCTGCTAGGGTGCTTGTAGACCATAGACTTTTGGAATAACAACTCCTCAAAGATTATGTGACAACACTGGTCAGCGTTTAATCATTTTAAAAGAACATACTAGGGGATCCCTGGGTGGCTCAGCAGTTTTGCACCTGCCTTTGGCCCAGGGCGCGATCCTGGAGTTCCGGGATTGAGTCCTGCGTCTGGTTCCCGGCATGGAGCCTGCTCCTCCCTCTGCCTGTGTCTCTGCCTCTCTCTCTCTCTCTTTCTCTCTCTCTCTCTATGTCTATCATAAATAAATAAAAATAAATCTTTTAATAAATAAATAAATAAATAAATAAATAAATAAATAAATAAATAATGAAAGAACATAGTAGACTCTTCAGTGTATAGATTTCTGGCTTCCAGAATAAGAAAGTCATTCCGTTTCCTTATTATATGATTTAATTTTTCTTTTTATTCTGTTCTCTTCAAAAACATCAACTATCATAACTTATTCATCCATTTCACAAATACTAAATAAATCTTGGCCACCACTCTTAAAAAGAAAAAAAAAAGACTTTACTTATTTAGAGAGAGATTGTGGGGAGAGAGGCAGAGGGAGAAAGAGATCTCAAGCAGACTCCACATGCTGAGCGCGGTCCCCAATGTGGGGCTTGATTCTGTGACCCTGAGATCATGACCTGAGCCGAAAGCAAGAGTAGGACACTCAACCGACTGAGCCAGCCAGGTGCCACAGGCCACCACTCTTAATATTACTATGTGCCAGGCATTGTTCTAGATGCCAACAATAGAGTAATGAAGAGGATGGACAAAGTTCCCACTCTATGGAGCATGCTTTTTAGTGGAGGAGGCAGAAAAGAACTAGACAACGTCATTTCAGATAGGTATGTTTCAGGAAGAAACACCAGGATGACATGTCGGACTGCCACAAAGCAGTGGATCAAGGACAACTTCAATGTTTGAGTTGAACCCTGAATGACTCAAAGAAACCATTCATCCAAAGATCCCTGACTCCTTTTTGTCACACTGTACATGTAACCCCTTAGAAAATTCTGCTGAAGGTTTTTGAAAGTGATTTCAAAATATATCTTGAGGTCAAATCACTTCTTATCACCTTGGCTGCTACCACCCTAGACAGGCTACCTTTATCTCTCAACTGGTCTGTCTCCTTCCATGCTGGTGCAAGTCCTCCCAGTCTGCTGTCCTCTTCTACTTCCTTCAGAAGAACTTCTGAAAATTTAGTCGCATGCTGTCATTGGCTTGCATAGATCTCTACAATGGCGTCCTATGACAAAGAGGGTCACTTTCTACCAGAAACCATTTATTTCCTCCTCCTCTACTAATATGATTACCCAGTTTTAGCTAGGCACATTTCCCAGCTTTCCCTACAGCTAGTTTTGGCTATGTGATCAAATCCTGGCCAATAGAATACAAGCAGAAGTGGCGTGAACAATTTCTAGCGTGTGCCCTTAAAAGGAAAAGAGTTGTCCTTTCTTTCTTATTTCCTCTAGTTCTTTTGGCTGGCATATGGACCCATGTGGTTGGGAGCTACCTTCCACTCTCAGACTGTTACATGAGAGAGGAACTTCTATATTATTTGAATCATTGCTATTTAGGGATGTCAGCAGAAATGATGTGTGGTACTACTTAATCATTCCATTAAAAGAAAAGATGCTTCCATTTCTGAATCCGTGATGCCTGCTGCCTCTGCTGCATCCTCCTGAGGATGGCAGAGCCACCTACTAAGTCCAGGGTGCCGACTTACGGACGGTTATATGAGAGACAGACATACTCAAACCTCTTGGAACCTCTCTACTTTGGGGCTCTCTTTGCTACAGCATCTTAGATCCTGACTGATAACGTTTCCTTTCGCACTTAAGTCTGAACTCCTTAATCTGAAGAAGAGTATAGCCTATCTCATAGGGAGGCTAACACCTAGCACAGTGTTTGGAACAAAGTATATGCTAAAAATATACCAGTGCCCTTCCCCCACCTCCACTCAGCACATCCTTTTCATGCCTGGAGGCCCTATGGTCAGTGTGACTGAATTTTAATGGGAAACTAAATACCTGTGATTAGAAAAGGTTGCTCCGAAGAGGATAGCATCACTACACACTATGTCAGAAGATGTTGTATTTTTGACATTAAAAAGTTGCCATTTCTTTGGGAAAGTGAGGCATTATTGATTTCATGCCTTATCACTCTCCTGGAGAGCTTGTTGTCAGATCTGTGCCTGGGTTTTCTCTGAGCACCTCAGGAATGGATTCATTAGATACTCAGCAGCAGAAACTCGATGTGTTAGCACCACTCTTATCTTAGACCTTTAAGGCCTGTGAATATCAACCCACTTGCCAGGGCATTAATTAAACTGGCCAACAGTCAGAGCCGTGATTAGGAATGCATGGAGTAGTGAGGAGAGACCTCATCTTGCTCAACCCCCACCGGCTGCTGCCACTACGACGAAAAAGGCCACCAATGGGGTTTCTATCAAATACTAATAATGAGATACTTGCTTTACATATGTTTCCTTCATTCTTTACAGGAGCCCTATAAACAGTCGTGATGAACCCCATTTTATTGATAAGAACACTGAGGGTTGGGGGATTTGGCTGTTTGTCCAACAATGCTGAATGAGTCCATTATAAATTAAGCCAGATTCTCTTCCATGTCTGTGTGTGTTAAAAACTTGTTCCTCCTCCCCACTACCCCCTACCCCCAACCCTAACCCTAACCCTACCCGGAGCTTCCAACATGTGAGAAAGAGGTGTGAGCTCCAGAATGGGAGTCAGGAGAAGGGAATTCTCATGACCTTGGCCACTTTGAACTCCATCTCCTCATCTGAAAATGGAAGGATGTGGAACCTGCAGCTGGTGAGGAATGATACTTCACAGTCGGCATAGCAGGCCAGCTTCTCTGCTCTCATTACTTATGTTCACACACATCTCAGGGGCCATGGCCTCCCTGTACTCCCCAGGGAAGCTGAGGGTTAACTGCTTCATTCACTAAATTTTTATTGAGTACCTTCTAGGTGCTCGATGTTGTGCCGGGGTCACACCCACGAACAAGATGCATAGGATATTTGGTCTTGCTGAGCTTCCACTTTACTATGGGGCCCTGGCCATAAACAGACAAACACTACACAGTTAAAATTATTTGGAAAGAAAGCTTTGAGAAAAAAAAGAGCAGCTCAACTTGAAAAGGGCAGCTGTTTAGGTGGAACAAGCCAGGCTGCAAAGGAGGTGGGAGTTCTAAGGGAAGTGGCAAGAAGCACACCAGGCAGAGGAGACAGCGTGAGTAAAGGTCCTGTAGCAGGAAAGAAGTGGACAGCTTTGACAGACTGAGGCCTGAGTAAGCAAAGCTGGAAATATGATCAGGGACCAGAATCTGTGGGGCAGGCCTGGAAAGCTGTGACAGGGAGCTTAGATTTTCACTGAAATGTCGCAGAAAGCCAGAGAAGGATTTTTAACTAGGTAAGAACAGTGAGCCGACATCCTGATCCTTTTTTTAATCCTAGTGCTTTGGGGGGGTAAATTTTATTGAAGTTGAACATATATTCAGAAATGTCTACGTACTGTAAGTGTTCAGCTCAATAAATTTTTAGTTATGTGGAGATCTTTAGTCAACCAGCATCCAGAACAAAACATCACCCCAAGCCCAGAGTCTCCCCTCCTGTTTTGTTCCATTTACTTGTAGACTCCCATCTTGTGTCCTCTCCTGCTCCTAGAGTCCTGGAAGTGGTGATCATCAAATTTTTTTAAAGATTTATTTATTTGAGGAGGGGGTAGGGACAGAGGGAGAGGAAGTCTTAAGCAGACTCCCCACTGAGCCCCTATGCAGGGCCCAGTCTCTTGACCCTGAGATCAGACCTGAGCCAAAACCAAGAGTCAGATGCTCAAGGAGAGTCACTCAGGTACCCCAGTGATGATGGTCGTTAAACACAGCCACTATTTTTTTTATTTATATAAACTTGCATTTAAATAAGTTATTTTAACAGCAAAGGCAAAAACTTCTAGGAAATACAAACATGTTTAGTGACAGAAGACAGATCATGTGGCCTGGAGATGGAGGAGGGCGGGGCGGGGTCACCAAGGGGTACGGGGAAATTTTGGGGAGGGTGGATAGGCTCATTATCTTGATTGTGGTGATGGTTTCATGGGTGTATACAGATGTCAAAACTTGTCAGATTGCATACCTAATCATGTGTAGTTTATTGTATGTCAATTACACCTCTCTAGAACTGTCAAAAAGAAAAAAACATGCTGGAACATAGTTCACTAAATATTTGTTGAAAAGTTAAATATAGGCTAGACTAGGAGAGTTTGAAGATGGGGGAAATCAAGAGTGTAATTTAACATCTGAAGTTATTTTAATCCTGGATTATTAGGTAGCGTTAGCTGTTGGGGCTTTCCAATTTGTATGTGAGTGAGGTGCTGGAAAGATCATTTGGCACACACAAAAATGTAATAAATATTCAAAATTCACCACTTCCTAAATATTCTACTACATTTTATTATTTATGTTCTTGAGGTTACATACCTCTATTGTATGTGTCTAGTGTAAATCCCACATAACCTACTACAGCACAGCCCGTCCCAACGCGGTATTCGGTGACATCACATCAGTGGCTTGAGAATGGCAGAATAAGGGTATTTACATCAGAGAAATCAGCCAGTACTACAAAACATGGCTTTCTTTTTTTTGGTTTTTGGACAGCCAATTGTTAAACATTTGTCAGTCTCCCAAGGGTAGCCACTACTAACCTGCCTTCTAAACCCATAGGAAATTATATAGAGAACATACTCTTGGGGGGCTGATCTCTTTGGCTTCATCCACATTGTATTTGTGAAATTCATTCATAGCATTGCATGGACTGGATTCGATTCATTAAGGGGAGAATGAATAGCAGAGGTACAAGGATGGGAGAGGTGGACACCAGTAAAGGGGTACTTCTAGCCAAATTTTGCTGTTGGGATAGTATCTGAAAATGGAGTTAGGAGAGGGAGGCAGAGCTTTGAGATGGAACCCAGTGACTGGCCCTAATCCCAATGTCAGAGAAGGTCACAGCTTCCGGAAAGGTTCTTGGACCTGGAAACTGCACAGAGCAGAAGGGATTGAGGACTGTATAAAAGGTGAAATGCATCTTGTCTAAAAAAGGGGCACCAGGTAAGGGATTTGTAACTGATATTGCAGGATTAGGTGTACAAGAAGTGAACGTCTGATAAAGGAGACGAGACTCTTGTAGATGAGGCAGATTGCAACCATGAAACGAAGACACCCATACTTTAGCAGAAAAAAGCAGGTATTATTGTAGATCCTTTGTTTTCAAGACCTCTTTAGTTTGAAACAGGATGGGGAAGGTGACTAACACACAGGAAGAGAAAGAGGAGGATTCTTATCTCAATGGTAAAATTATACTTATAAGCTATAGAAAGGAGAAAACCAGGATAAGGATTATAGGGAGGAAGGGTTGATTTTATTTTTCAAGGTTCAACATACAGAATCCCGAATAAGCTGAAAGAAGAGGAAATACTTCCATTCTTTTGTGTGTTCATTCATTCATATATTTAATGTCTGTGTTTCAAGCAGTAGGCTCAGCATACTTGATGAAGAGGCAATGTCTGAGCCTAGAACTTTGCTTTTAGAGAGAGAGAAAGCATGTACAATATGGAATAGTCCTGCTTTTCCTCCCTCTCCCTCTCCACCATCACAGCAACACATAAGGGAAGATGTGCTCTGCCAGAGGGGAGAGCATTCCTTCTTTTATTGCTCATTTTTTTCTAACTTACTAGTATCCTGTTGTAGAACTGTCTAGATATCGTGAGAATTAATGTCAAGATAAACTCTAACACTGATATAGGGCAACATTGTTTACAGTATGGTCCCAGAATGCCACACATCAAAATAATTTTCTCTAGTAGGTTGAGTTTTGTACCCCCAAAAAGATATGTCCAAGTCCTAACCAGTGAATGTGGTCTTATTTGGAAACAGGATCTTTGCAGATGAAACTAAGGATCACTAGATGAAATCCCCCTATATTTAGGATGGTTTTCAATCCAATGACTGGTATCCTTATGAGAGAAAAAGATGGATATTTGAGATGTACCAACAGAGAGGCAAAGGCATGTGAAGTGGAGGCAGACATGGGAGTGATAGGACCACAAGCGAAGGAATGCCTGAAGCCTGCACCAGCCAGGAGAGGCCAGGAAGCAGTCTCCTCAAGTGCCTTTGGAAAGATCATGGCTCTACCAATACCTTAATCTTCAGCCTCCAGCACTGTGAGAGAAAATTTCTGTTGTTTCCAGACACCTAGTTCATTGTAATTTGTTAGGGCAGCCCTAGGAACCTGATACCCTGTCGAAAATGCAGATACTCAGACACAAATCCAGACCACTGAAGGAAAATCCTTAGCAGCAGGCCTGGGAATCTGCATTCTAGCAGCCTCCTCTAAACTTTGGTGTATAAAGTTTGACAGCTAATTATAAGAAAGACTGTGTGTGGTGTCTGTCATCCAGGTTGAAAATAGCCCAATATTTCAAGATTTGTTTTTAATTAAAAAAAAAGGTAATCCCACAGGCTGCCTGCCATTTTCTTAGCAAAGAATACAGGATTATTAGACGATTGTATGAAATACTCAGATTACTAGTTATTGGAGACTTATAATTACTTAGGCTCTGACGGTGTAGCAACTGGAAGTGCAAGCGTAAAAACATGGTGGCAGGTTTCACTGGATGGGAAAGCTTTGAATCAGTGTGTGCAGAAACAAATGAGGAAGGAGAGCTGAATGGTCAGGGTTTTAGTTTGGGCAGGTAAACAGAAACCCAAGCTGGAGAGGTAATGGAGAATCTGGGAGCATTGATAAAAAACACGACAAACATTCATTTGGGGATAAAAGCTGACGGGGCAAAGGAGGAAGGACCAAGCTACCGAACTCTGTAAATGATATTTCTCACTCCTTCTGAAGTAGACACGTAAGAATAATTGCAATGTGAGAGTAGAAGGAACAATCCTTGGTAAAAACCCATAAGTATGTTTAGGTGATGGCAGCTGACTCTGTTTGGCATTGTCGCCACAAAATCTACATATTTGCACACCCAGTCATTGGGCATCTTCATGTTGTCTTCTCAGTAGTAGGTATGGTGTTCTAGTGACAAATGTCAAGAGGAAAGACCCACACCCTCAAGGGGCTATAGGGAGTATGGATGTGTAAGCAAGTGTTTCAGAAGGCCAAGGAAGGACAAACTTTTCTGGGGGGCTTTGGGAAAGTTTCTGCAGGGAGTGACAGCTTAGCTGAGCCTGGACCATTGAGTAGGCAAGAAAGTGAGCATGAAGTGTGAAGGCATGATAGCTCTGATCCACCGAGTTATACTTTGTGCCAGGCACTGGTCTAAGTTTTTTGTGTGTCTTAGTGCACTTAATCCCCCACCTGCAAGGTTAGTACAGTTGTGATTCTCATCCTACTGTTGGGGAAACTGATGCACCAAAAAACCCAGTGACTTCCTCAAAGTCACCCAACTAACAGATGGTAGAGCCAGAATTAGAACTCTATCAGTGGTCTTATTCCAGAGCTACCCATCTAGATACTGTGTCCTGCTTCCTCCTGGTGAGGCTAAGGTACAGGTGTAGGGAAGGGGGTTGGGCAGGAACCTGACATGAGTCTGGAGATGGGTGCTCAACTAGAATGGGTCTACACATGATAAGAAGGTTGGGATTCATTCTACATGTAGTGTGGAGACATGAACGGCTCATAAGCAAGAAAAAAAGAAAATGAATATTTTTGAGAGGTGATTTTAGTGGCAGATTATTTTGGGGTGGGAATGAACAGTAAGTAAGCCATTGGGATCTTCTAAGGGAGAGCTGAAAGAGTCTTCACAAAGACTATGGCATTGAGGACAGGAGGGAGGGGGTATTTCTTCCTTTTCCTTCCTTTTCTTTTCTTTCTTTTTTTCTTTCTTTTTTCTTTTTTCTTTCTTTCTTTCTTTCTTTCTTTCTTTCTTTCTTTCTTTCTTTCTTTCTTTCTTTCTTTCTTTCTTTTTCTTTCTTTTAGAGAGAGAAAGAGAGAGAGTATATGCTCACAAGTGTGCACCTGGGAGGGAAGGACAGAGAGAGAGAGAGAGAATCTTAAGCAGGGTACATGCTCAGCACAGAGCTCAACTTTGGGGATTGATCTCAAACTGGGAGATCATGACCTGAGCCAAAACCAAGAGATGGCTACTTAGCCAACTGAGCTACCCAGGTGCCCCAAGGGAGAGGGTATTTCTGAGAAATAATTAGGATCTGGCTTTGACTTTAAGGATGGCATTTTGTTCTCAAAAAGCTAAATTGGAGGATAAGGAAGAGAAGAGGGTCATTTCTGCAGCTTTTAACTTGGTTATTGGGTAAATTGGTACCATTATGGGAAGAAGGTAATAGAAAAAGAGGAAGAGTTTGGTTTATTTGAGGGAAGGAGGAAAGAGGGATTGATATTAGGGTTATATGGCAAAGAGAATTAGATGCTCATATATTTGGGACTTACTGCAGCACTGGGGCATCTAAGCTTACTTGGTTGAGTTAGAAAATTGCACTAGCCAGTCCATATTGTTTTTGTTTTTATTTTCTCTATATTATGATGGCTTGACATCTTAACATTTTTTCCTGGCTGGGATAGGGTGAGGGACCCTCCCCTTGGGGGCTAACCTGTTCTTAAAGGTAGCAAAGAAATGTGCCTTTGATATGCAAACTAACCAATCCGGAGCCATTCTTCCTCTAATTCCAGCCTGGAAACCTAAAGTTCCTTAATTGGCCCAGAGTTGGGTGCTGGGCCACTAGGGACCACCAGAATTATTCAAATTAGCTAATCCTAAATTCTTCACCCCATCCTGCCTTGCCTTTCCTGTGTAAATTCCAACAAAGGCCATGGCCTTGGTTCTCACCTTGCTGCTGCCCTCTGCCTCTGCCCAGCACAGTGCTTCCTAGCTTGGCCCTCCATGGCGTGCCCTGTGTCTGGTTTCTAGGACCTGTGAATAAACTTCTTTTCCTGAGCCTCTCTCTTGTCTCCTCCTGTGGCCACACCTGACGGACCATCGCCTAAAAGAGCACAGAACACAGGCAAATTCACCAATTCTGTCTCCAAAAGAACCTTTCCTTGGCTTCAGATTGCACTGTTATCCTTCACCAAAAAATAACTGAGAAGAGATGAAAGAATGTGTTCACTGCATTGCAAATCCCTTTCTTCTCATGGAAAAACTGTTCTTGGTAGAGATAGGATATTATCCTCATAGTTTGAAAGTGTTTTGTTAGACTACCAATTTTCATTTTGATAAAATACTTAAAAGGGTCTGAGGTCAACTTGTGCATTGTTTTGCATTTAGTTAGCATGTATAGGTGATTGGTGGAACTTGAACCCAGCACCTGAAAGCAAGGTAGCTACTCTGTGACTGGGAAATGTAAGAATCAAAACATTTAAAAAAATGAGGTTGTAATACCCAAACAGGTTATCTTTAAATATGTGGGAAGGAGACCTAGGATCCACCAAAGGCCAACCAGGGCCCTTTAGGAGAGGGGAGCAGTTGCAGGGTGCTGGTGGCTCAGTATTCAGACAGACCAAGGTTTCTGAAACTCAGCCCTATTGACATCTGTGAGACAGATTAATTCCTTGTTGAGGGTTGTCCTGTGCATTGTAGAATTTTAGCAGCATCCCTGGCCTCTACCTACTTGATGCCAGAGCAGCCCTACCCCTGGACCCTGAAGTTCTGACAAATAGAAATATCTCCAGACACTGCCAGATGTACCCTGCAGGAGGGGGCAAAATCCTCTCTGAGAACCACTGAAAGAGACGTAGATTGGTTTCCAGTTTCTGCTACTTATTAGCTGTGTGACCTCAACGTGTTGCTCAACCTCTCAAAGTTCTCAAAATATCCTCATCTATGAAATGGAGAATACCATGGGCATTTGTGATGTTGTCCACCAAAGACTCCCTCCTCTTGGGAATTGCTCTTCCTTCCACTTCAACCATTTGATCCCTGTTGGAGTGGTCACATTCTTACCATCTATAGGCCATTGCTGTTCCATCCAAGAATGAGCAGCTGATCTAAGCTGGGCCCATCAGAGCCCTTTTCCTGGATTTCTTAAGCTAAAACTCAGAGGGTTTGTCCCTCTGTAATGGAGAAAAACTAGACATGAACCCCTGAGCTGCTGGAAGTCATGCAACCTAAAGTCAGGAAGAGGCTGGTCTGTAGGGAGAGAATGAAGTCAGCACAAAGAGAGAAGCATGAGACCATGAAAAGACAATTGAAAAGGTTTCAACCCATGCCCCCCATTTTCCTAGGACAGTGTGACTTTCGTTTATGACACAACCAAGGATCTTCATCAATAAGAAGTATTAACACCTGCCTCACAGAGCTGTTGCAATGTTAGACTGCAGTGGTGCACAGAAAGCAGGTAGCATGATGCCTGGCCCAGTCAGGGCTCAGCAGATGGTGGTAGAAGAAAGTTCATTCTTTCTCTAGTCAACTTTGCATTCCAGCAACTGAACAGCCTGTAGTTCAGACTGTGCACTTCTAAGCCTGTGTCCCCTGTACCTGGCATTCCCTCTGTCCTGATCAACTTCTATCTACAGAACCCTCCTTGAAACTTCTCTATGGAGACTTCCCTGACCTGCTCCAACACAGTTATTTGCTTCCCTGTTCATACTCCCTTTTTATCTATCAATTTGTACATATTGCACTGAGATAGGTATCTGGTTAAGTGTCTGTCTCCCCACCTGACTGCAAGGAAATCCTTATTTCTTTTCTTTGCTTTCATTCTCAGCATCCAGCACAGCACTTGGCCCAAAAGAGCCTTCCACTAGTCTTTTCTGCATTGTGGGGAAGGGACTAGGGTACTGTCTTGGGAACACAGGCCTGTTAAAAGCTCAATCTTAATGTTATGTGCTTGATTTTTTAAAAATTAATTTAATTAAAAAAATAAAAAAACATTAACAGGTAAGGAATAGTGTGCTTGGGCTTAGTAAATGCAGAGTCCAAAGAGTCAGGAATGTTGCCTCTTGCACCTTGCAAAATCCAGCAGATGTGATGCCTATGAGACATAATGCATAGATCCTTCAGGATGCTTCCTCCTGGTCCTCTCACCCTGGCTGTGAGTCCCCACGGTGGAAATGTCCAAATCCACTCAGTTACTCAGTTGGAAAGAAGTCACTGCAAGGCTCTGTGCACCTGGCTGGCACTGCCTGATGTCATTAAGGCCATCTGATTTACTTGCCTCTTACTCTGATTCCATGCTTAGCAAAAAGCTCCCATGGAGAGTGTCCCTACAGGGCAGGGAGCACACTGCCCAGCTGACACAAATTTTTAAGTACTGCTTAAAGTTGAAACATATCTGATATGCCTGGAGCATCTTTCTAAAGGAAAGCCATGCCAAATTAATCTGGTTGCATATGGTTTGTACCATGTGTCTGAGATAAAGGAGTTGCCTTGGCCTCTAGTAATTGGACCAATTACCAATGTCCCAACAAAGACACTCATTTATAGGCATCTGGTTGGCCAATCAGTTATGAGATGTCTCCTGTGAAACCCTGCCCAATGCAAGAACTCCATATAGGATGGTGACAGAGTCTACAGATCAGAACCTCGGTCTTGGGAGGAAGGCACAATGAATGGAAAGAGGCTGGTCCTGTGTCCCTGCTTGATGAGAGCCCATTGTTCTAGTTCTCCCCAGGTCTGCAGGGTGCTTGTACTTGTTCCATGAGTCCACGCACGCTCCTAGCAGTTTTATAGCCTTCCTCTCTACCGGTTAGCCTAACCAGAGATCCATCACCTCAGGGCATCTGGTTGTGTATTTCTGTTGCACCTTAAAAGCCTAGCTTGGAAATTATACTCTAGAGTGTGGTTGATGTAAGTCAATTTTGCTAAACTTGGTCCACCCTGGATCCTGAGCAATACTAAATTCTGATTCATGGTGACTCCATACCTCTATAGCTCAACTGTTTTCTAACTTCAGTTATATCTCCTAGATTTGAAATAATTTTCACTTGTTAATTAATCCACAAATTTCTATTCTTCTCACCCCTTAAGAAGATAAAGGAAATGGGCATCCTTGCCAGCTCTGCCTGAGGGGCTCTTTGGAATCTACTGTATTTGCTTTCCCACTGATCTTCAAACTCCAATTTCTTTTGGATCCTGGAAGCAGTAGAAGGTGTCTGCCCTGGTGAGAGGAAGAAGGAGGTGAAGAAAAAAGAACACATGTGTTCAGATGGAAAGTAGCCTCCAAGATCACAGACTACACAGAGATGCAGTCACAGGTGGGAGCATTCTCCAGAAAATGCAGATATGTCCCAATTAACAAGTCCTCACATTTGCTTAGCCCTTCACAATTTACCAAGCACCTCCAGATGCGTGATCTCATTTAGTCTCCCTAGCTACTCTGCGAGCTGGGAAACGCAGGCCTTAGTTTATATTTCACACAAAGAAAGTTGAGATCAGAGAGGTTATCCAAGGTTATAGGACAGGGGCAAAATTTGAACCGGTTAGAAGGCCAGTGAGTTTATTGGATGGATGTTTGCCATTCATTTATAGTATCCAGGTTAAGAGAACAAGCTCCAGAGTAAGCAGAGCTTCTCCATGTATTATCTAGCCATAGGAACATGACATGTCACTAATTTCTCTGACCTTCATTGTCCTCATGTATAGAATGAGGATAATAATGTCACATACCTGGGACACTTGGGTGGCTCAGTCAGTTAAGCATCTGCCTTTGGCTCAGGTCATGATCACAGGGTCCTGGGATCAAGCGCCATGTCATCGGGCTCCCTGCTCTGTAGGGAGTCTGCTTCTCCCTCTCCCTCTGCCTCCTCTCCCCTTGCTTGTGTGCTTGCTCACTCTCTCTCTCTCATTCTCTCTGTGTCAAATAAATAAAATCTTTTTTAAAAAAATGTTACATACCCTTTCCATTGTCATGAGTAATAAATGAGATAATATGTTAAAAGTGTTTAATGCTGTGCCAGAAGCCAGTTAAGGGCACAATACATGAGCCTTCTTCTCTTCATACTGTTGTTACTATTATTTTAGTAGGAGTAGTAGTAAATACAGAGATATGTCTGGCCCCAAACCATTCCATTGCAACACACTGCACTGATCTTTTTTTCTCTCCTTTTTGCCACATATATTCCTTTCTTTCTTTCTCTCCTACACTGTTTTCCTTCTCCTACCTTCCTATCACCATAAAGCCTCTGACTCTTAAACACACACCCTTGGCTTACTGCCTCTGATGGCTGTCTTAGTCCTTCCCACTCGAATTTACTTGAGCATCACAGGACTCAGAGAAGAGGTAGGAAAGCCTAGCCATGGTCTTTTACATGAGTCATCCTCTGGAGGAGAGCTTAGCATTCCCAACACGTGTTTTTTGTTTTGGGTGTTTGCATGTTCCTGTCTTAAGCAGATAGATTTGAGGGTCTCCAGGAATTAAGTTAATGAAATATAATTTTTCTTTTCGGTGTTTTAGCCGGGTTAGAGGTTTCAGGAAGGAGAAGGACGAGCCAGGTTAGGCCTAACCAGCTGAACTTCCATGTGATGCCTTTCACTTCTGAATTAATTCCCTGGACAAAGTGCCCTTTCTGGCAACAAGATAAACAGGTTCATCTAGAGGTTTGGCTGCTGGTGTATAAAGCCCTTCATAACCACAAAGTTGGGCTCTATCCACCCCAGGCTCCCAGCCCCTGGTAGGGTACAGTGGCAGGCATTGTATGCTCAGCAAGGTTTCACACCCATTGGGAATCTGAAACACAGACACTTCTTACACCTCAAAGCTCTTTCTGCAGACCTGCAGAGCTGGTGCCGACATGGATGCCTCCCCTCTGCACCCACTGGGCTGTGAGAAAGACTTCCTTGCCCAACCTCAGAACTCAAAATCCTGAAATGACTGGACAGGTGGAAACCACTGGCTGGGCAGAAGCTGATTTCCAGAGCTTCAGAGCAGAGTCAGGCTGTGCTGGTATCTTTTAAGAAGTTTCTGAGAAACCTTTCTTTTATGATCATTCCTATTTTTAGAATAGTTTCACACCTCAGGAGCATCTACTATATCCTTTCCTCCTTGAAGAGTTTTCCACTGACTTGTCAGATGTTCTTTTTAGAATATTTATTTGTTTGCCCTTTTCTAACAAAAGATTTTATTTTGACTCTTTTTTAAGCATTGAAATATTGAGAGTGGTAACCAGGAGCATCCAAAAGATGAATATTTGCTCATGTACATAAAAAGCAAGTTGGTCATTGTTTCTGCCTCTGAGCTTTTATTTAAGTTAATGTGGACAACTTTGTAGAAGGTCTTGTGACAAACCAAATGAGCCATTGAAAGCAAGCCATTTATTTTAGCAATGAACTTTGATGAACTTTGTTCTGTTGCTTGATAACAATCAGAGCCTAGGAAACTTAAAAATAACATTATTCTATCCTTGAATATTTTGTCCCTTGAGGTCAAAGGTTTTGACCACCCACAAATATACAGTCATATAAACCCACCAAATCAACTCAAGGGGGAAATGAACATCTTTTTCAGTAATTGCTATTAGAACAATTGGAAGTCCCTACAAAACAAAAGAAAAAAAAAAAAAAAACAGAACAAAACTTCAACCCCTACCTCAATACTATATACAGAATTCATTTGAGAGAGTTCATAGATCTAAATGGAAAAACTGTAAGAGTTTTAGAGGAAAGTATCTCCAGGACTCCAGGTGGTCAAAGGTTTCTTAGTTCACAGAAATAATAATCATAAAAAATAAATTGGTAAATTGAACTTCATCAAAATCAAAAACCTCTGCTCATGGAAAGACAATGTTAAAACATTAATGGGCAAGCCACAGAAAGGAAGAAAATCTTCACAACACATATACCTGGCAAGGGAACTTGTATCCAAAATATATAAAGAACTCCTAAATTCAATAAAAACAAGAAAAACAACCCAATTTTAAAATGGGCCAGGAGCTTGAATAGATACTTTGCAAAGGGAGATATATAATGCATAATGAACACATGAAAAAGTGGTTAACGTAATTTGTCATCAGGGAAATTCAACTTAAAAGCACAGCGAGACATTGCTATCTACCCACTCAACATGACTAAAATTTTAAGAAACTGACACCACCAGATGTTGGTGAGAATCCAGAGCAACCAGAACTCTCAATTGCTGCTGGCAATGCAGGAGAATTCACCTACTACAGAAAACAAAACTGTTTGGCAGTTTTGTTTCTTTTCTTTTCTTTCTTTTTTTTTTTTTAAGATTTTATTTATTTATTTGATAAAGACAGGTCACACAAGCAGGGGGAGTGGCAGGCAGAGGGAGAAGGAGAAGCAGATTCTCCATGGAGCAGGGAGCCCAGTGATGATAATGTGGGGCTCCATCCCAGGACCCCAGGATCATGACCCGAGCCGAAGGCAGATGCCGACTGACTGAGCCCCCCAAGTGTCCTGGCAGTTTCAGACATATCTCCACCCCATGTTGTACCAATTCCACTCCTTTTTGTTTATCCAAGAGGAATGAAAACATGTCCTCAAATTGTGTCTACCAATTTTCTTTCTTCATTTCTTTCCCCATGCCATTCTCTTCTGGAGTTTCTTTTTTCCTATTCCCATCCCTTTGATTTCTGCATAGGCAAATATTGTGTATCTTTAACATCCTGGTCTCCGAGGCTGGTCCTCAATGCAGCCCATGTCTAGAGTTGATCAGAGGACCTGAATTATATGAATCAAATTCCCAAAAGACTGGTTGATCAACCAGGATGTCAGTGTATCCATTTGCAATGGGAAATGTAATTCAAGCCACAGTATTAGGCTCTCTCCAGTGGTAAGAAAAAGATCACTCTGGGAAACCAAATTACTTGAATTGATAGGGGTTTTGTGGGAAAGTGAGGACGTGCAGGGAACCAAGAGCAGGTGAAGCCCTTTGGAGGTGCCAGGAAATGCTAGTGGACTGTTATCCTTTTGTGCACCTGGAATCTATAATCCGTTTCTAACCAATCTGAGAGGTTGCTCTCGGCTCTCCTAGTTGGTGGGTTCACACGTAGGTAGGGGAATGAAGGCAGGGAAGTAGCCTCTTCCACTCTGAAAGGATGGTGGAAGAGTCTTTTGTTTTGTGAGAAATAGTATAATAGAATGGAGGGATTTGGGAAATTCATGAAAGATCTTTAGCTCTGTGCCAGCTCAGACAACTTATCTGGAATCCCTCTCCTCATACAAGTACCTGTGTCACCTTCATCTATGCATTTTTGCTCTTTTAAGACTACATTGAAACGTTTGCATATGTCAGGCCATAACCTATTACATTAGAATTATGTCTTATATATCTTTTTCTCCCCAGTTCCAGCATAGTTCTTGGCATACAATTGGTCTTCAACAAAAGTAGGTGGCATTAGCTGAAAGTCTGATGTTTTCAGAATTTGGCTAAAATTTGAAACATCATCACACTATCTTAGAATGTTACTTTTTCATTATAGTTTTAGAGTGAAGAGAACTGTAGAGGTCATTTGATCACAGCCCCGCTCAGAGGGGAAGGGATTCGCTAGAAGTCACCCTGCCTGGGGCAGTCTGTGCTCATTTGTGGCCCTCCTGGTCTTCTGGCTTCCAGGGGCCTTCTCTCTTACACCTCCCTCCTGGGGCCTTCAGGGAAGTGGAACCCATCCAGAGTCCACCATATTCCACCTCAGACAGCCTTTACAAAGGTCTTTGTGTCTCCTTGAAAGAACATTTTCTTTAATTTGTGTCTATTACTTCTTGCAGACTCTGCCCCAGATCATGCTACCCTGATCTTAGTGAGGAGATGTGGGGAGAGAAAAGACCCTGCCTGCCTGCCTGCCTGCCTGGAGCTCTTCAGGCCTGATGCCAGCGTCCGCCCCATGCAGGGAGAGGGCTCCACACACCAGAGCTGTGCAGCGCTCCAGCGACCCTGAGCTCCGAGGGCTGGAACCCACAGGGCCAGATGCTGAAGCCGCTGCTATGGCAGTGAAGACCTAGACCCTACAAAATTATTTTAATATTCTGCAGATCTTGAAACTTAAGCCGGGCACAGTCATCTGTACTCTCCTACAGCAGGTATTTCTGAAACCCCGTTTAGTGTGGGTGTATGTCTGTCCTCTGCCCTCTACCCCAGGCAATGCCCTCCTGACAACGTGGGAAACCACTGACAGCACTCCCTCTTTCATTCCCTTTTTCACTTTACTTTTGTATCTCATTAGAAGTTCTGGCATTTAGGGATCCCTGGGTGGCTCAGCGGTTTAGCGCTTGCCTTCAGCCCAGGGCCTGATCCTGGAGACCCGGGATTAAGTCCCACGTCGGGCTCCCTGCATGGAGCCTGCTGTGTCCCTCTGCCTGTGTCTCTGCCTCTCTTTTTCTGTGTGTGTGTCTCATGAATAAATAAAAAATCTTAAAAAAAAAAAAAAAAAAAGGAGAACTTCTAGCAAGTAGTTATTTTTCAATAGTTTTGGGGACGGGGCAAGAGTGAGAGGGTGCCAAGCTTGGCTGCGGCCAGGAGAAATATTTAGAAGAGTATTTATCTTGCATTCGATCTAAACCAGTCATTCTCAAACCTGCTGCTCATTGGAACCACCCCGGGGAACTTTAAAGACTAATGACGCCTGGATGTCAGCCCAGAGGTCTGATTTAATTGATCTGGGATGCAGCCTGAGCATCTGGGCTTATGTTTTTGTTGTTGTTGTTGTTGTTGTTTTTAACTCCTCGGATTATTTCCATGTTGAAAACCACTGATAAAAATTCCTCATTCCTCTTCCTGCCCTGAAAAAGTGGGGCTCCCTGACCAGGTCGGTGACCCAGGAGATCTGGCAGCTGTCTCTTTACGGCGGGCCAGCTCTGCAGGGTCCTGGAAAATCCGCGCGCGCGACGACGCTAAACACGTGGCGGCGGGGCGGGCGGGGCGGGTGGGCGGGGCCGCGCGTAGCCCCGCCCCCGCACGCCTATCGGCGCGCGGTGCGGGCCCTGACGTCACTCTTGTCAGGGCCGCGGCACATGGGCGGCCGGATGCGCTGAGCCCGGCGCTGCGGGGCCGCGGAGCGCGGGGGAGCGGCGGCTGCGGGCGCGGGGAGGGGGGTGGGGTGGGACGGCGCCCAGCCTCGGGTGCTGGCGCGTGGGGGCCGGGCCGGCGCGGTGCCTTCCGCCCTTCTGCAGCCATCTGCATATTTTTTTTCTCTCTTTCTTTTTCGCAATTTTGAACATTTTGCAGGACGAGGGGTTCGAGGCAGGTGAGAGCATCCTGCCAGTCGCCGAGGAGCCCCCCGGGCACTTGGCGCGCTCTCGGGGGACCGTCTGCACCGGGAACCCGAAAGTTTTTTGTTTTTATTTTCCGATGCAGATGTATTTATAATATAGACAGAAGTATTTTTTTTTTTTCTTGTCTCCACCGCCTTGAAAGCGAGTACTTTTGGCAAAGGACGGAGGAATAAAAAAAAAAAAAAAAAAAAAAAAAAAAAGCTCAGCAACATTTTGGGGTGGGGGGGCGGCTGGGTTTTCTTGTTCTTTTTTTTTTTTTTTTTTAAAGAAAAAAATCTTGAGTGCATCGCGATGGAGAAAATGTCCCGACCGCTCCCCCTGAACCCCACCTTTATTCCGCCTCCCTACGGCGTGCTCAGGTCCTTGTTGGAGAACCCGCTGAAGCTCCCCCTTCATCACGAAGACGGTGAGCGCTGCCTTGCTGGCTGCCCCGCTCTGGGAAGGAACGGCGCCCCCGGGGTCCCCTTCCCCGGCCGGGCAGCCCTGCTGGAGCATCCATCCCCTCCCTCCCTGTCCCCTGGCGCCCTATCCCTGCTTTGTTGAAATTCGAAGAGCTCACCCATCACCCCCCTCCCTTCCTACCAAACGATGAGTGAGATGGGGGGGGGGGGCGCGGAAATCCCCTCACTGAGCAGCGTTTAAAATAGCTCTGGGTCCGACCCAGGCGCCCTGGGTCCCGGGCCAGCGGCGCAGGTGGGAGTCCTAACTTGACAGGTCAGTGTTCCCTAGCTTGAGGCTCTCCCGCACGCAGAGCGAAGCCGCCGGGCGAGGGCAGAGCTCGGCGGGCTGGGAGGACACACCGGAGGGCCTGGCCCGGCTCCGTTGCTGGCGGGGCGCGCGGGGCGCGGGGCGCGGGGCGCGGGGCGGGGGGTGGGTCTCGCCGCGTAGCCTGGGTCTCGGAATCCGGCTACTGTGGCTGTTACTTGGCATCCGGAGCTCGCGAGGGGCTCGCCTGCTACGGGGAATTCAAAAAGCGGGGTGGGGGCTGGGGCTGGGGCGCGCGGGGCGCGCGGGGCGGGGGGCGGGGGGAGCGGTCTCTGGGCGGGCACCGTGCGCACCTCCAGCTCTGACACTTTCCCCGTGCACTTTTCCTGGTGGGAGGGGAGAGCGGAGCAGGCTCACGTGTAACCGCGCAGGAGCCTCCTCTGGCTTGAGCCTTTTCTTGGTAAGTCCCAAACCTCCCCCAGGCCACCTTGGCTGGAGCGGGAGAGGAGGGGTCGGGCGAGGAGGCGCGGGACCGAGCCGGTGCCGCCAGGGACTCGTCGTTTGGGCTGATGCGGTTTCAAGCCTTCGATGTCACAAGAGCAAATGCGAACCTTGCGGCTTAGAGTGTAAAAGTCTTTGAAAGATCATTTGGTTACAAATAGCTTGGGAGTACGCATCTTCTCTCCTAGCGGGGGGGTGGGGGGGTGGGGGGGGCGGGGGGACAACCTGTTGCATTGCAGAAGTTGAGGGGTTTGGTTCGCCTTCTGCAAAGCTGAGCTTCCCTCTTAACTCTCCTTTAAGGAGTAGCACTTGGGAGGAAGGTGCTGCCTGCAGTCTTTTGCATCTGTGGGTGTTTCAAGTCAAATTCTCAGGAGATGAGACTAGAGGATTAGAATGGATGGCAGCGGAGGCTGTGTTTCTCTGAGGAAGAAACTCAGAAGCCAGATTCCCTAATCCCAGATTCCACCCGCGCCTGAGTACTAGAATGGGCAAAATCCAGAGCAGTGTTTAAAGACGTCCAGGGGTGAGCGGTACTTGCAGGTAGGACATAGCTGCATGCCTCCATCATTAGGTATGGAATCACCTTTCCAATAGCTGTGCTTTTGACAGATTGCATACATGTATAATTTTTGTGAATTGGATCACACTTAAGCCTTTGGAGAAGAGGAGGGGAAAAAAACCACACAAAAAAGAAAACCCCCTTTTGTAAAATACAGGGTGCCCCAGTGGCTTTCTAAACAAACATATGTGGGCTGAGGAAGTTCTCAGTTTTTTTCCTCTGCCAGTGTGAGGCATTGGTCGAGTTCCTTCAAGTCTTAGAGCCTCTATGTTTTCATTTTAGATGGGAATAATAGCTATTTGCAGATTTATTGTGAGATTTTTGGAGATTATATGTGGAAAGAGTCAGGTATATAATAAGTGCTCAGTGCACGGTTTCTTGCCTTTTTTTTTTTTTTAAAGATTTTATTTATTCGAGAGAGGGAGAGAGAGCAAGAGAGAGAGAAAGAGCAAGCATGAGTGAGATGAGGGGCAGAGGGAAAAGTCCTCTTGCCCCTCCCTCCTTGCTGAACAGGGAGCCTGATGTGGGGCTGGATCCCTGGACCACGGGATCATGACCCAAGCTGAAGGCTGAAGGCAGATGCTTACCCGACTGAGCAACCCAGGCACCCCTCAATGCATGGTTTCAAAGGAGGGTGGAGAGTCCCTACTTTACCAAAATTAGAATCCCCAGCTCACTGGCTAAGTCTGAATGACCTCATATTGTTACTGTAATGAATTTCCTGGAAGAGAAATCATGCCTGGTTATTGGCTGTTTTCTTAAAAATCACAGCAATTGTATGTAACTGCAGGTGTGACTTTCTCACCGTAGATCTAAATTATTTGTCTCCTCAAATCACGTTCTTCAAAATGCATTCCCTTGTTTATATCCTAGATCAGCTTGTAGCCCCGTCCCAAGGACTAATGCTTTCTTTCCAAAGTAAATAGGAAGATGTTGAAAAACAGGCAGAGATCCATGTCCTGTCTGAACTTTTAACTCTAGATCCACAAAAGCCAGCAGCCAGAGAAGAAACCCTGGTGTTTGTGAGAACATTTTGAACGTAGGGTTTTGTAGTGGAGGCTAGGAGGGGCGATTAAAGAAGCGACACTTTTTTTTTTTTCTTTTTTAAAGTCCAACTTTCCCCGTTTTCTGCAGCATTTAGTAAAGATAAAGACAAGGAAAAGAAGCTGGATGATGAGAGTAATAGCCCGACGGTCCCCCAGTCGGCGTTCCTGGGACCCACCTTATGGGACAAAACCCTTCCCTATGACGGAGATACTTTCCAGTTGGAATACATGGACCTGGAGGAGTTTTTGTCGGAAAATGGCATTCCCCCCAGCCCATCCCAGCATGACCACAGTCCTCACCCTCCTGGGCTGCAGCCAGCTTCCTCCTCGGCCCCCTCGGTCATGGACCTCAGCAGTCGGGCCTCTGCACCCATTCACCCTGGCATCCCGTCCCCGAACTGTATGCAGAGCCCCATCAGACCAGGTAAATTCTAAAAAGATTCTCCCTTCAGATGGGGAAAAGGGTGAAAGGGATGGACGGGATGGGGGCAAGGGGTGGGGAGAAGGCATGGATATATTCACAGTCTAGGAGACTGGCCAGTTCTGAAAGAGGAATCTTGTGTTTTACTCACAGCCCTGGTTGTCCCACATCAGTGATTATCTGTATGTTCAGGAGAGTCAGCTACATGCAGATTCTATGGACCTACCTCTCAAAATTCTGATTTTTTAGGTCTGGGGTGAGGGCCCAGGAATATGCATTTTAAACCCCGGGGACTACTGATGCAGCTGATCCAAGGACTGCAGTTTAAGAAACCCTGGCCTACAGTGAATGGTTTGGATACTGTAGGCACCCACCTCCTCTATTGCCCCTTGCCCTCCTTCCCCAAATACATAGATATAAGATCTTGCTGAATGATGCGAGTAGACCCTCTCCAAGGCTGTGGCTCACCTACATTCATTTTTCTCTCACCTGAAGGGAGTGTGGGGCTGATCCCTTTTTCATCCTTTTCCTCTTGCGATTGCATTGATTGAGGAATTGAATCTAAAAGCACCTCTTATGGTTTAGCGTGGTTTAGCCTTCTTTGGGGCCAGAACCCCATTATTCCTATAAACCAAATTGTTCTTACTTTTTTCTTTTTCATTTCCATGTATGTCAAAGCCCACAAGGTTGACTGTAAGTGGTGGTGAAATATTACATTAGAAACATCACCTGAAATGTCCAGTACTTCCAAACCCACTGCTCAGTGCTCAGCTATAAACACTGGTTGAGGTGGCTCAGCTCTGGCTTCATGCCGTTAACACTGCAAAGTGCAAAATGAACGGGAAGAAAGCATTTCACGTGTACAGGTGACCAGGAACAAAGATTCAGCCGGATAAATTGTCAGGAAGGTCACCGAGCTAAGGGCCTTTGCTGCAGGGGAAGGCAGAAAGCAGGACAATGGGGGACTTGTACTCGAGATGATTACTGAACTCCGTGTCCTTGCCTCACATAGAATTTCTATGACATGCAGAGTGAGATTAAAATGGAAGGAAATGATTCAAAGGAGGAAGAGAACACCCCTGCCTTGAAATATTAGTCCTGGAGTTAAAGTCTTTCTGTGCTGGACTCCCCCCCCCCCCCCATCTTTGAAACCTACTTTGAATGATAACTCAAGGCCACTGGCTGGAATGGAATTAAGTCTTAACCTCTGACCATCCCAGGAGGCCGCCACAGAAGCTGGGCAACAAATTCCTTGATGTGACCCCAAGCTCTTATTCCTTGGACAGGCCATGGTTTTGTGTCTTCCTAGGTACAGATAATCAGTGAAATAACCATTTAAACCAAGGAGACAAACTCTGGGAAACAAACTAGGGGTGGTGGAAGGGGAGGAGGGCGGGGAGTGGGGGTGACTAGGTGGCGGGCACTGAGGGGGGCACTTGACGGGATGAGCACTGGGTGTTACTCTGTATGTTGGCAAATTGAACACCAATAAAAAATAAATTTATTATTACAAAAAATAAAAAAAAATAAACCAAGGAGAAGGGGCTGGAGCCCCAGTGAGAAGGTACCTGGTATCTCAGTCACTGCAAAGAGACTTAACCACTTTGTGCTTTAGAAAGTGATGTAACCTCTCAGAGCCTCAGTTTACCTTTGTAAAGAAGGGTATAATTTTTATGGGATTGGGTTATTGTGAAAATTATACGTAATACGTATAAAGGGTCAAATGACTAGCAGTAGATATTCTTTTAATGAGAACAGTTGTCATTGTTGTATCTGTGTCAACTTTTATCATTGATTTTAATTGTCTTCTGAAATATGTTCCTAAAATACTTAGGAAGAATATATAACCCTTCCCACTTCTGGAGAGAAATATCAAGAGATTTTGGCCAATATTTATTGGATTTGTGTGTTCCATCCTTAACTCTTATACTCAATTGACAGGTATTTCTCTATCCCCTGGCAAATGTGAGTGCCATGTTTGAAATACTGTATTTTTCCCCAAAAGGCATGTGAATATTGTATGCTCACATCTTGGTTCCTACTGAGAGTTCAGAATCAGGGTTTGAGATTTGAAGGCTTCCTTAGAAGCCATTTGTCAGAACTTGCTAGAATCAGTATTAATAACTCTCAAAAACTTGGGGTCCCCCAATCCATGATAAAAGACTCCTGGTTTTCAGCAGGAAGTTTTGTTTGGTCACAGCAGAAAGGCACTAGGATCAAAGGGGGGCACCAGAATCTAGAAATAAGCTCTTTATTTAAATGTCTTTTTTTTTTTTTTTTGGTAATGGAAACATACTTCAAAATAATCTTCTTCTTTGAATTGAAAACTCAATAATACTCTTAACAAGAAGGGGAAAAAAAAGTTTAAGGGTCTTCTTTAAATACCAAGTACTAAGACAATAACACTCTGTCATAACAACTCGTGTAGTGTTGGTCATTATAAAGATTATAATGCAAAATAAAAATCTAAGGGTATGTCCCAAACAAAACTAAAAAGGAAGAAAGTTCTTGATCCTTCTGTGTAATCACAGTGGTGGCCAGAATAGAAATACCAAGTTAATCTTGAGGAAAAGAAGTCCTCAGAAGGGAAGAGCACATGTGTGGCCTTGAGCATTCTGGGAACTGTATCATTTCAGTCTAGGTCAAGAGTTCTCAACCTTGGCACTGTTGAGGTCTCACGTAAGTCTTTGCTGTGGGCCACTGTCCTATGTGTTGTAAGATGTTCAGCAGCATCCCTGGCTCCTAGCCCTTAGATGCCAGTCATGCCCTCCCTGCCCCTACCCTGTGACAAGTAAAAAATGTCTCCAGTCACTGCCAGATGACCCCTGGGGGCAAAATCACCCTTGTTGAGAACTAATGATGTAGACTTTCAATTTGGACAGCAAAATCTAGGCATAACTCAGGATCTTGCCATGCGTGCGTGGATGCTTTTTGCCTCCTGTAATGTTTTCTGGCAAAACTTTTGAGAAGGTCAGGCGACATTAGGTTGCCAAGAAGAAATATAATGTTAATAAGAGCACAGTTCTATGCTGTTAGTTGATAAAACTATGACATTGGGCAAATCAGGAGATAATTGCAAAGCAATTTCATTAAACATTTGTTTTCTATATTTGCTCAGCATGCATCTTTTGAATTATGCTAAGTAGCATTGTGCCATTAGTGCTACCTGTCTGGTTGAAAGGAAATTAAGCCATAAGTTGACAACGAATGTATTCCTGGGTCTGCCCCAAATGTGTCTTGGAATGGCCAGTTGAGCATTCTTATGAATTCTCTTACGGCTTACTGTGACTGCCCCCCAAGCCCCTTTCCTGTTTGTGCACCCATCCTTACTCCTCTGTCTGATCAAAGAATAAATCAAATATCTGAAAAAACACAGTTTTCTTTGAAGAACCCAGGGATCTGTCGAAACCTCCTGTGGCTGGCTATTGGGTGATGGCTAAGCTTTCTGGGCTGACACCTTGATTCAGGAAGAGTGGTGCTTGCTGGATGCTGTAGCCACCTGCACCGTCTTCTCTGTCATCCAAGGTGCAACATTTTGGATGGCCTCAGGTCAGCAGAGATGGCAGGAGTCATCCTGACCACTTTGATGTTTGCCTTACAGATGCTATCAGAGATAGTACCCGGGAGTGTTCTTCTGGAGGTATGCACTGGGTACTGGAAAAAATAAGAATCTGTTTGCCCAGAGAATTGAGCGATTGCTTTAAGGACAGCAGTCCCTTTAGGGAAAGTCATCTGTAGCAGACAAAGGCAGAGTTATTTTTAAATCACATGCTTGTAAAGCCAGATTTGAAATCGTTTCCTCTGGTGGTTTTTCTTTGAATAGCTTGGGGGTGTCCTACCACTGTTAGACCCATATTCAGCTGAGAATTAAGAAGGCTGTCTTTCTAGTTCTGAGCACAGAGTCGGGGTCATGATGAAGGCTGGTTACGGAGCGAAGTGAAAACCCTTCCATGTGGCGGCGTGGGGGAAGAGGAGGGCGTAAGTGGGTGGCAAAAGAAGAGTGGGGAGGTGGGGGAGAACCCATTGTACCTTTGCAAGATGGAATTTGTGCTCTGTTTCTGCTGACCTTTCTTTATAATCAGATTTTGGTGTGGAAGGAACATGCTGGCCATGGGATCTGAGTAATGACAGAGGGGAGTTCTATGCTGGTGTTTCTGGGATTTATGGGCGGTCCTGCCCAGGCAACAGGATTCTCTTGCTTTTCTCAACATCATGAGATGAAGCTTTGGTTTCTCCCTACCCTTAAGGGTGTGCAGTTCAATATTTTCCCATCCAGCACACTGATAGGTCTGCAGGTTGGGAGCATCACGATTGATAGTTGCTGTGCACTGTGCCTCAAGCATCTTGGAAGTGTTTTGCATTTGTTGGGATCAAGGACATCATGAAGGGGAGAGAGTCAGCTTTCTTCTGGAGGCAGGCAGACTTTTTTCTGCTTCTTGGTAGAGTTGACCTTCCCCACCACACCCTGTAGAGGACAGACTTGTCCTTTTCTCTTAACTTTGACCTGTTGTGACATTTCCTGGACGGTAGTTCCTAGTCTTCTGGCAAGAGGTTATTTTCAGGTAGGTATGGAGGGCAGGGTGGTGGTTAAGAGCATCAGCTCTGGGCCTGGGGGCTTGGGTTCACATCCTGGACCTACATTGGTCTGCTATGCAACTTTGTGACAATTTCCATACCTCTTTAAGCCTCAGTTTACATCTCAATAGTGTGGAGATGATAAATAGTCCCCCCTCCCGTGGGGTTTTTGTAGGGTCAAATGAGGTAGCACCTGACAGAGTTTGGCATGGTGTGTGGCACACGAATACTCAGCCCCTGGAGCTGTTGTTCTGATGTCAGTGGCATGGGAGCAGGGAAAGAACTAGACTGTATTCCCAACCCCCGTTCTCCATTTAGGGATTTGTTTCATCCAGTCCCCTTCTCTCTGCAAAAATAGGACATGCTTTTTTTTTTTTTTTTCCAGCATGCCCAATCCTTCTTCTGTGTAGCCTGCTTGACTTTGCTCCTTCATTCTGGGTTAGGACAAGTGACTTCCTGGTGTTAACCCAGCAGCATTGCTTCTGGGTTAGCAGCTCCTGTTCTGCCAGTGTGGAAACAGCCACTCGCTCAGTGCCCAGCACCGTTCCCCCCGCCCCCCCCCAGCTCTCGTGCGAGCCCTGGCAACCCTGGCCATCTGCCTGTGTGACCGTGTGCTTCAGGCACGTGGCTGTGCCCTGATGAGCTTGCCCAACTCTGGGTGGTGTGCTGGCTTGCTTCCGTCCCCCACCCCAACCCTTGCTTCTCCTCCCAGGCGAGCCACAGCAAGTGCCAGCAAGAAATTGTAATCCTGACCCTGGCATGAGAAAGCTGAGCCCTGTAGGGTGGTTCATATGCCAGGGAAACCTGCTCTGTCCAACATTGTAGCCAGACCCCAAACTCGGCCTTCTCTCCTGCCCGTCTGCCCAGAGGCCCTGTCTTCTGTGCACCGCTGTGGCGGGCAGGATTCCTGTAGGCCAGCTCCTGCCAAGGGTCTTGGCAGAGTGTTTCCAGTTGAGCGCTGTGCCTACCAGACTAGAAAAATAGCAATATGAAGACAGAGCTAGGTGGGGGAGAAAGAGGTGGGCAAGGTGGGAAGTGAAAGGCTTTGATAACATCCTAATGTAGAAAGTGAGAGAATGAAAAGATAGCAGTGATTTATTAGGCTTCTCTTGATCCTCTCCTGCAACCACACTGATCACTCTTACCTGGGAGTCATTTTTTATGTCTCAGCAGTGAAAATGGAAGGAAGAGGGAAGTAGCAGGGGAAATTTAGGACTGAAAAAACATTGGGAGAGAATATGTGAGAGAGAGACCGCGAGGGACAGGGTCTGCATTTGATTCTGTAATGGAAATGGTTGAGAATATCTTTCACTTAGCATATATCTGGTATTCCTCCAGCAAATGTTTTGATCTGAAGCCACTAAACCATTGTTTTGGAATAAACTTAAATTTCCTGAAGACCTAAATACTTGCCACAATACCCATCGGAATGGCCCTGTCTGAGACAGCTTTGTATGGGCAACAGAGCAGTGTCTTAGAGCTTACGGTCCAACAAACCAGCCAACCTGGGTGTGAATCATGACTGCCGTGTTTGCTCATGATCTCCAGCAGGTTGTTTAAATGATCTGCTTCTGATTTCCCATCTGGAACTTTGGAATAATCACTGGATCTGCCTCATGGGGTTGGTGAAGATCCCGTGAGCCAGTGCATGTAGAGTACTTGGCACAGTGCCTGGCACACAGTAAGCGCTCAGTAACGGTTCGTAACTGCTGTGAGTGGCAGCCTCATTACCATCTGATGTCCTTTCTCCTAGGAGGACCTAGCATTGGTCTCCTGGTGAGTCTGCGTACTTCCCTTCCCTAGCCCATTAAGGCCTCTGGTCAAGGAATTTCAGTTTCTCCTCTGCTCCTCTACATTGTCTCACTTGCTCCTCTCAGCCTCTGAGTTTCAGATAACCTGGGGTAGCTAAGGGTAACCTGTAATCATTCCTCCTTGCTCGTGAGGTTAAAAACCAAAACAGACAAAATGTAGTTCAAATAAGCTCCTGATTAGAAGATTTCTCCCTGACATATTTGCTAGTAAATCAATCAGTCAATGTTATTATTGAATCTTTAATCATAGGCATTAGTGATTATACTTAAAAGCAATATAAGGACCTCGGGAGTCAAGCCAAAAGGCATACTATGGTGCCGGAGGAGGAGAGCGCTCTAGTTCATCCTCCTGCTTATAAGCAGTATTTTACAGAAATATTCCAGAATAATAATTCCTCTTTCCCCCCAAATGGCTCTGTAATGGATAGATCCTTACTCTTTCTGCACCTTCCTTTTCTCGTCTACAAGGTAACATCTTGGTTGGGTTTGTGTGAGCTTTCTAGAGCTAATGTGCACAAAGGGTCCAGCATCGCCCCTGGCACATAAGGGGCAAGCCTTGATCACAAGTCAGTCCCGTTACTCTTCACTTGTAAATGATGGGAAGGTTAAGGAACAGCAGAGGAAGTTTTAGGAGCCACTGGACTGTCCCCAGAAATAGCGTCAGCTTTCTCTTTGTGGTGTAACCTGGGGAAGACAGACCAGGGTACAGTTAAGCTTCTGATCTCAGAGAGATGGCAATTTAGTAGGGAAGGTAGGATTTTTAGATAAAAGGATGAGTGACAAGACAGAGTGGATGTCCTTGGTGCCATACGATGGGGACAGAGGCCTCTGATAAATCTCCTGGAAAGAGGAGGTGAAGAGTAATCAAGAAAGTGAGTAAAATGTTTAAAAATAAATAAAGGAGGAGTGCAAACAATAAGAAAGCCCCAGACCTCACAGGAAGCAGCTACTGCCCCGGGTAAGAGTTCCTGAGGCTAGACCCTGTGTTGGCTCTGGGAAGGAGAGGTGGAGAGCCAGAATGCTGAGTGGGTGGTGGTGTGGCAGGGTTCTAGAGACAGGAATGCCCTCGGGGTGTTTAAGGAACAAGGTGTAGATCCAGTTTGGCTGGGGCAGGAGATCCGTATGAAGGAGTCGGGGAGATGAGTCTAGAGAGGCAGGTGCCAGGCAGGCTGGCAGCTTCATGAATGCCAGGCTGTGGCGCTTGAACTTTATCCAGTAGGCAGTGGGGAGCCACTGAAGGTTTTCGAGGAGGGAAGTGGCATGTGGACATTTCCACTTGGGTTCAAGGTCGGATTTGAAACGTTTTTAGATACTTCACAATAGTTTCCTGTGGCAGAGCGGGACTTCCTTATTATTATTATTATTATTTTGAAAATAAATACTCTCCCTTGAACATCAAACAGCTTTTGCAAACACAATGTTCTAACGATCTAGAGAAAGTAATTCAAAAACACAGGGTTTAGGTTTCACTTATGAAGCCCATCATTTTGGGCTTTATGATTTCAGTGATTGGGGGAAACACTCTTTGGCAAGGAAATCGTTTGAGGGATTTGAATGGTTCAGAATTTAGAAGTCCAAAAGCAGGCCTGGTCTCATAGGAGGAGAAAAATAGATTTTAATAAACCCAACCCATTAACATTCATCATTTTTTAAATGCCTCTTTTATAGGCTGACTAGGTTTGCAAACAAGTGTATTGAACTGACTTCTGAGTGTGGTTTTTTTTGGTTGTAGTTCTGTGTATATATACGTATGTGAGAAAAGAACACGTTAATGTCTCAGTGATACAAATAGTACTTGATTATAAGGATTACCTGCAGCAGTAATATCCAGCTAAAAATACTTAGCCAAGTTTCTGGCCAGCTTATTAATTTTACTCCTGAGAGACAAAGGAATCTTTATAGTCTTGCATTCTTGAGTCCTGACCTTGTATTTGTGGCTTCCTTCTTCCCTGAAACCGGAATTAATTGTGCATCATGCTTAGGTATGGTGGATATGGTGTGTGTGTGTGTGTGTTTGTGTGTGTGTGTTGCATTGGGAATGGTGCTACAGCAAAGGGGCTTTGTGTTGTGGGGACAGGGTCTAGGGGATGAGATGGGGACGCCAAATGGCACATGCGTGAAGTGACTTGCCCAAACACCCCTGAAGTATACTCTGATATCAAGCCAAGATTACAGAAAGCTGGAGGAGTTGCCCTAACCCAAACCAGTTAACTTAAATAAAAAATAACAGTCAATGTGTGCAATTTCACCTCCAGCTATGTACAGTAGACAATTACAGGAGTGTTGGCAGAATTGAGTGTCTGTTGGGGGAAAACCATACAGTGCTTGTTTCTGTGAAATTGGCTTCTGGTAGATACACACTCCGTGACTGAAGGTGGAAATTCCTAAAATGTTTGTTTTCTTTCTCTCCTGACTTTAACAAATATCGTTGCTCTCAGCTCCCTACCCATCGAGCTCATAACGGGAATCCAGTCTCACTTTCTGTCCTGAAAAATCACCAATTCCGCTGTCACACAAGGTTCCTAAAACTTTTGTTTTTAGAAGTTTAATCTGGGATTTTTTTTTTTTTTTCATTACTGATTTTTGGAAGAATGCTTTGGAATTTGGGGTCTTATAATGAGAGATGGCTTGTGGCTAATTAAACCCCTTTCCCTCTCAAATCTTGCCTGGGAGACGTAGATTCCTAAAAACAATGAGTGCATGCTGCAGAAAGATGCTCCAGGGAGCTACAACACTAAATCATCTGTGACAAAATGTTCTCTTAGAAAGTGGGATTGCATAAATGGATCAGCAAAAATAAGTGCTTTGGCAGAAAACTCCTTGAGTGGGGAAGAGCAATGCTTTCTTTTCTAATTAGCTCTGAGCTTAACAGTCTGATTTGATGTCTTTGCTACGGAATCTAGGCCTGGACAGCAGAGCAGAGAAGGAAAGTCTCGTTGCTGCTCTGTCACTGCCTCTGCACTTAATGGAAAGAGTTAAGAAGCGAGGCTGTCCATTCATGCACAATAAATGCCTCTTGAATTGAATTGAATTGAATGGGAAAAGTAAGGTTTGTTTGGGGAAGGATGCCACCTGGCCCTGACCAATGGGAATCCATGCTGTAAACCAGATGAACAAGATCATCTAGAAATGCAGTAATCAGATTACCCAGCTCAGAGATCTCAATACCCCAAGATATGAAGAATACTTCTAAGGAGAGTGGCAAACAGTTAAATTCCATCTGCCCTGAGGATTAAACCGAAGACTTAATTCACCTTAGAATGGATTCATTATGCTGTGGGCTTCGTTTGTTAGTATCACTAAGGTGATTATGGAGGCTTTTACTAGAGAAAAGTTTAAAAATAGGATGGGGATCTTGGATCCAGTCAAAATAATATTGCTTTTAAGAGACCAAAGGCCACTGTAAGATGTAGAGAGGAAAGAGTGATGATATAGAACAGGTAAAGAGAGAAATAAAGCCTTGATAGACTTTCTGAGGATACATTTATAAAACTGATTGTATACGAATTTCATAGAATTTATTTCATTAAAGTTGATTTCTTTATATTAATACATTTTCCCAGGAGACATAAGTGTCTTTTTTTTCTGATAGAATCTAGCCTGTGTTTATTTCAAATAGCCAATGACCACCTGAAGGATTTTTAAAATGATATTTATATGTGTCAAAAAATAAGTATTTTTTAGCATTGCAAGTGAAATTTACTCAAACAAAATGGGCCATTTAGTGGCATTTAGTTACTGGATTCCTTACAAGTTTGAAGATGAATGAAATTTCACTACTACAAAAACTAGATGTGAAGAAGCAATTTAAATTTATTTATATTCTGTTTCTCTTTCTACCTTTAAGCTTTCCTGATAGTCACATCCCATTGATTCAGATTTTGTGATCATTTGACCTTTAATTGATTAAACTGAAGTTTACATCTTTATTGTCTTTATGAAGAAGATATCACCAAGCAGATTAATTATGCAAATCTAGTCCTAGGCACATTTAACTTATTTGAGTACAAACTAGTCTTTAAAGACCTTACCTGTGTGTATATAAACTGAAACCAAAAGCGTATGAAACCAGAAGTGTATGGGTTCATTTACGGGCCATCGGAGAGGATGTCTTAGACCAATCCCCAAGGATGGTGTTGGGTGTTTTTTTTTTTTCTCCTTGATTTCGACTAATGAAATCATCATCTATTGGAGCAACTTTCTCTCATTCTTCCCCTCTCTGCATCAAAGGGCAGCATAACATGGTCATTAAACCTCTGACCTGAACTTCAATCTTGGCTCTGTAAATCTTCTGCCTTTGTTTTTTTGCTCTATACCAGATAATTCCTGGAGGAGTAAATGAGGTGATATATGCAAAGCCCTTGAGCAGTGCTCAGCATATGAGTGGTAGCTTTCGTCACTTGGATCTGTATTCTATTCTTTCTTCTCTTCCTCTGCCCCCAACATCACCGTGTGGACACTTAAGTCAGGGAGAGCATCTTGTGCTCCAGCACCGATGGCCTGGAAATGGCTCCCCACCTTCCGTGTCGTTGTAGGGAAGGATGAGTAATGAGGCACAGTGGGGCTAAGAATCCTGTGTATTGACTTCTGTAGAAAGATCTACATCACCTGGGAGTTCTGGTGTGGTCCCTCTGCTTTCTTGGGTGGCTCTGCTAAGAGATGGATGCTCCACAAGCCAGGGCTGTGTCTTTCATCTCCATCCCCCTACCATCCTCTGACTCTGTGGCTAAAAGACCTTGAGGGGGGAGGATCCCTGGGTGGCGCAGCGGTTTGGTGCCTGCCTTTGGCCCAGGGCGCGATCCTGGAGACCCGGGATCCAATCCCACGTCGGGCTCCCGGTGCATGGAGCCTGCTTCTCCCTCTGCCTGTGTCTCTGCCTCTCTCTCTCTGTGTGTGACTATTGTAGATTTAAAAAAAAAAAAAAAAAAAAAAGACCTTGAGGGGGGAAAGGGAGAAATGGAATTTATGTACATTTCTTTGGGGGTTTTCAAGCCTTTCCCTCATGCCATAAGATTTATGAGTTGGGCTTCTCTTTGGTGACACTTTTAGATCACGTGTTGGAGAACTAGCAGCCTCCTAGTTGTTGGTGATGAGTTGTTGGCTGGAGGAGAAGCAGGGCGGTAGGTCCCCAGTGGTAGCCGACTCTCTGCTCTTTTGCCCCTCCTCATGTAAATCCCTTGGAGGCTTTCTTCTTAACTCTCGCTATAAGATGGAAAAGTAGCAGGGAGGTCTCCAGATAGGAAAAATGGACCCTTCTTTTGAAATGGAATGGGAACGTGAGGAAATTGAGAAAACCAAATTATTTGGAAGAAAAGTATGAAACTAGTTTTTACACAAAGGAGATGATGAGAATTTGATTAATTTAAGAATTGGGATTAACCTGATATGACTTTGTTTTTTAACCAGATTAGAGATGTGGAGTTCTTGGCATAGGTCTTGACATAGTACTTTGTGTACTGTACATATGGGTGTGGCAGGATAAAGCTTTTCAAGGTACAACAGTCCTGTTTTAAGATTAACAAAGTACATCAAACTAAGCAAGATTTCCCCCTCTTGATTCCAGCTAAAGCTCCCTGCACATATTTTTACATCTAATGAAATATCTCTGTGCTTCTATAAAAGAGTGGGCACAATGCTCCTAAGTTTAAATCAGCTAAATGCATAGGAAATCATAGCAATACCCATTATGTGTTAAAGCCAGGATGATGCTAAGCATTTAATGGAAGAGGTTGTAGGAACCAGCTCATATTAGAAATGATGTTGGTTCCTGGAGCTTAGTCTGCTCCCAGGAGGATTGCATATTATGGCTATGTCGCCAAAGTACGTTTTTTCTTTTCTTCATCAGCCCTTCCACTCTGATTACAGGCAGCTTAAAAATAAATTTGGGCACGTCTCAGTGGCCAAAAACCATGGAGATCAGGATGAAATCATTTTTAAGGCAGAAATAACAAGCTTTGATAAAGATATTCAAAGAAACACATCCTAATAGCACGAGCATGTCACGGTTGGACCCCTTAGGCACTAGATTAAATTGGATTTGGAGTCTGAGGTCTCCTGAGAACCCATGATACCTTGAGCAAGTCACTTACATTTTGAGCCCCTCCCCCACCTTTTCTAGCATGGTCTGTGGCAGCCAGTCACAGGATGATCATGGGGTTAAATTACATTAAATGGGCTAATCCGTGAACAGACCTGGGATCGTGCCTGTTCAGTTGTCACTCAGTTTTCATTCCAGAGTGAGAATCTGTTTTTTGTTTTGTTTTTTTGTTTTTAAGGTTTTATTCATTTATTTGAGAGCGTAAGGGAGAAGCAGACTCCCGGCTGAGCAGGGAGCCCAAAGTGGGGCTCGATCCCAGGACCCTGAAATCGTGACCTAAGCTGGTGGCAGACCCTTAACCTACTGAGCCACCCAGGTGCACTAAGAATCTGGTATTTAAAGATTACTTTCTAAAAGGTACTTGTACTTCAGTGTTTGGACTCTTCCAGATTTCTGTGTTGTTGGGCTGAGTCTTTGCAAAGCCTTGTGAAGCTTCTTTAGTTACACTAAAAGACCTCTTTTATAGTCCCAGCTATGCTATTAAATATCTTAAGTGAGTGGTCAACGTCTCTTTGGGTTTTACTCCTTCATCTGTAAGATGAGAATAACCTTCATTCTTCTAATTTATAAGTATGTCATAAATATGTTAGCCAATTAGAAGATTGACCAAAGTAAATTCAAATTAAAGTGTGCATTAGGTTAGCATTGTTATTTCCATTAGGTTTTAGGTGGAAGGGGGAATGGGGGGATGAGGGTGCCTCAGTGGCTCAGTCAGTTGAGCTTTTGCCTTCAGCCCAGGTCGTGATCTCAGGGTCCTGGGATCGAGCGCAGTATGCAGGGAGCCTGCTTCTCCCTCTGCCCCTCCTCCAGCTCAAGCACACCCTCTCAAGCTCATGCCCTCTTGCTCTCTCTCAAATAAAATCTTAAAAGAGAAAACATGTAGCAGCAGTTTGAAGGTAGGCCATTTACAAAAAGCTCTGAATCTGAAATCCACCAAATCGAGGTTCTAGAGCAAGTTGGCCAGGATTGGGTTGTGTATTCCTGGTCACAGAATGTCTCAAGGCCTCTGTTTTCTTATCTGTAAAACATGGGTGCTATTTTTATCTCTGTGACTCTGTTCTAAGACTACTATGAGCTGGAAGACTAACATTCAAATTTTGGTGCAAAAAATGCAGAGCCTCGGGGTGATGGTACTGCTCCCAAGCAAGCAGATGGATTAAGAATCTGACATTTTGCCACTCATAGAGAATGATGGCGTTTAAAACTAAAGCTGAAAGGCAAAAAACCATCTGACACATCTGGAAAAAAAAATGCAACAGTATTAAAGCTAGTTTCTTCTTTAAAAATGGTCTTCATTCTGAATGGGAACCCCTGGCTTCTCTCTGGTATTCAGCATTCCCGAGTAACCCTGAAAGCAGGTTCTCTGGCTGGAATTATTGCTCTAGGAGTTGGATTTTTTTAGCAGTGGTTTATTAGCCAGACAAAATAATTTTTAAAAAAGAGAAAGGGAAAAATAAAAGGAAAACCCCAAGGCCCACAGCTAGCTCTTTTGAAGGGCGGTGGCCAGCTCTGCTTTTGGCTTGCTCCCCTGCATGTCTGGATTCAGGTTCGTAGGGGCTCCCCCTTCCCCACCATGGCAGTAGGTTTCACCTCCCAGCTGGCTGCAGTGGATTGCTAGGTGCCTGGAATGTCATCTTGAAAGACTCAAGCTTGGTCTGGACTTAGGGGAAAGAGTTCTGTGATGAATTAGGGATGTCTGCCATGGGCATAGGTGGGACAGTATTTGTGCCAGGTATTTGCTGCCCTTACAGAGCAGGTTGGGAAGATCCTGGAGTACTCATCCCTCCTCTGGGCAGAAGATCAAGGACTCGGGCCAGTGCGGTTTCTGGTGTCCCGGAAAAGTGTTATTCCAAGCTCCTGGCACATACTGTTTCACTCTCTGCGAGAGGCTTATTCCGGTTAGTTTGATAGAATGGAAGTGAAGTCTGTTGATTCTGCACCATGATCACAGGGCAGGAGTTACAAGAGGGACAGAAGTTACAAAACCAGCATCCCCATCAGGTTCCAGGGGATACTGCAGTGGAGGTCAGGCTTGGGTGGGGGCTCACTGCAGCAGCAGAGGCGGCCACAAACCACCAAACCTGGCAGGCTGTGGCCAGCAGTCCTGGCTGCAGATTTCCCTGAAGTGACCAGGGGGCTGGGCCCCCAGTCCCCCACACGGTGATTCTTAACGTTTATAGCAGAAGTGCCACCACCTTCTTTAAGAAGGCATCGGAGAATTTACTAGTTTGCTTAGGCTTGGGATGACCTTCTGTCATCCATGCTGATGGAACCGATATTCAGAAGTTTATATCTCTTCAGTTTTAGAATGAGCTTCATGTTTTTGTGCTGTTGATCTGCTTTCCTGGTGATGTTTGAACCTGTAATGCTTTCACAGCTCCCCCAGTGTGCTTCCCATAGGCACCCAAATGTCTCCTAGCTTTAGACCCACGTGCTGCGCCAGTGGAATAATAATGATCACATTTTATTGAGAAATTACTATGTGCTCCCTGGGGTCAAGGTTTCTGGGTGACAAGAGGTGGGTCCAGGGGTGTGTGAGGCAGCGGGGTGGTGGCTTTGAGGTTAAACATTGTCAGTGGAGAATCTAGAGAGTGGACTGAGAGAGTTCGCAGAGAGTGGACCTCACTTACTCTGCTCCTGTGGTTTTCTGCTGTTTCCAATGACTGCACTTGAGTTCTGCATACGATTAACTTTCAATTATCCTGAGGCCGATTAACTGGTTTGCAGATTAACCAAGGTGAAGGCTCACCTGGGCCTGCAAGGTGCGCATCAACTCAGCTGCTCCATAATTAGCTAGTTATAGCTGATTGCCTGCCCCTGGTCAAGGAGCCTGGGGGCTGGGCTCCTCCTGCAGAGGGAGGAGAGCAGAGGAGCAGTGATTTCTAGGACTTTCCACTCCCTTTAACCAGAGGAACCCATTGGTGTGTCAAGTCCTGCAGTCTCTAACATTGTCCCTGAGAGGTTCAGAAGCTCCCTAGGGCCCTGATACTCTGTCCCTGGGACCTTCAGCCTCCACACGCTCTCCACGTTGGAAAGATCAAGTTGGCCAGAGGACATAGTAAATTGGAAACTTCTGGAGGTTAAGTGATCTGCTGTGTGAAAAGGAGGCCCAATGAGCAGGGGTGGCTAATCCCCACTTTCCCGCCTCAGCCTGTGAACCTCCTCCCCAAAGATGTAGATTGCCAGGCTTGTCTTGGTTGCTCATGATTCCCAGCCCCATGGTTGCTTGTGTTCATAGAAAGTTGATTGTGTTTGCTGGGCCCCTGTGGGGTGAGGAAATAGAAATTTGGTGTGTTTGCCACCCCTTACACCAGATCAGAATATCTACAGTTTAACATAAGAGTCAAACTGCCATATTTGGGGTAATCTCAGTTTTGTGGGGAGGTGCCCAGAATCCCAGGAATACTCCTAATCTTGAGAAGGTGTTCATGAAGGACTACCAAGAAAGGATAAACATTGGCATAGGATCACGTTTGATGGGATCCCGTGGATTATTTTTATTTCTTAAGCAGCGTTCACCTGAGCACCTAATATGTCTTTTCCTCCCTGACTCTGTTCTCATTTTGTATTTGCCAGGCCTGGAATGCCTTGCCTTGATACAACTGAGTTTGCCGGCACCTGCGGTCCCTTTTCAGCCAGGACCATGGGTTTCCCTGGGTCCTTCTCCCTGGCTCACGTCTTCCCAGGGCTGCTGGTGTGTACCGTCTAGAGATCACATTTTATTAACACAAAGAAATCTGCTTGGGCTGCCTGGCTCTTGCAGTCACGTGGAGAGAAATGTGTTCCTTCGGTACACCAGCCTGCAGCTCTCTCTGCAAAATACAGTCGAGAGCTGGGCACTGGGCCAAGCTTACATTTCACTTTGGAACACACTTTCGCATCACTCTTTGGCAGAACATCCACGGCAGTGTCTATTTGGGGAGTAAGTTAGAGAAGTGTTGTTTCCCTCTTATGAGTGTAGAGAGATAGGACCTTTAAAAAAATATTTGACTTTTCCCCATCTTTGCCATCTTCAGTGTGCCCAGGTAATAAGGGATCCAGCCAAACGTGGAAGCTGCGCCTGGGAGACAGCCCCATCCCTCCCAGGACCTCCTGTTTCCCTTGCTAAATCAGTAAACACGGCCAGGACCGCCTGGGACAGTGAAGCTTAGGCCAAGGTAATAACATCAAAACCAAAGTCCAGGAACTCTTGAGCAAACTAGTTACCCTCCCAGATAAAACAACTTCGTTGTCCAAATCTTTCTTTCTGAAGATCTAAGACTTTCAGATGTTGGTCCAGGGCCAACCACTGAAGGAGGAACTTCAGCAAGCCTCCTGGAATGGCAAACGCTGTTAAAATAAACAAATGGACCCCTTCCATTCAGTTTTCCCTCACTGGTCTATTTTTATTTATTCTGCGCGCCCCTTGTACTTTACTGTTTTGTAATACCCACCCCCACCCCCTACTTCTCCACCTCTGGTCCCATCTCTCCATCTTACTTTTCTTACGGACCAAGCTGATCATTTTTCCTCCAGGGAAACATATATCTAATTTCAAAAAGAGGTATCAGAGGAAAGAGACGATATAATATATTTCTTTTGATATCCCCTCATACTCAAGTTATTATGGGTGCCTGCCTTAGGTTTGAAAATAAAATTGGTTCTGGAATTTTAAGCCCTCCTTAGGAAAGACCAAAATGACTCAAAAGCAAAGATTTATGGGAATAATTACTAACTTCTCTTCTGTCAGTGAAATAGAAGACTCTCTTGTAACAAGTGACAAAATAAACTCTTCCTTCCCAGTTGTGCCAACCCATAAATTCTGTAGGGATTTCCCAAGCGCTGAGCCTTGTTCTGATTCTAGTGTTTTCTGCTTTGGACTGTTGCTGTACCATCCAGCCCTGCAACAATGAATCAAGATTTAAAGAGAGTTTTTCCAGCAAGGTGCATATGCCCGGCCGCTGCTTCAGTGGGAAGCCCCCTCATTTGTAAAAGCTGCCCAGAACCTCAGGGACCAGGCTACAGCCTCCTGCTGGTCACCTGGTAAAGCCTTTGCTTACTCTGCAGAAGTGGAGTGACAGAAATGCATTCCGCCTGTCTCAAAAATCTGCTGGTAATTAGCTGTAAAAATAATGCCAAGCTCTCACGTGGCTGGTAGATGCATCAGCTCCGTGGGGGGTGAACCAAGTGCTACTTCACCGAGTAATACTATTGCAATCACATCAGTCCAGGTGAGGTTAGAGAAGGTTCCTGGGGGAGATGGCCGTGGCCCTGAAGTTTCAGAGAGGTCTCCTGAAAGTACTGAGAAATGGTTGATGTTCAGGAGTTCATTTGAAGCTTTGTTCCCCTTCCCCTTATAAGTCAGGCAGGTGTTTTTTTAGTCGCATTTTCTTTTTCGATCAACAGAAGCTCTAGCAGATGATTGAGAGGATCTGTAGCCAGCATCAGGTGTCAGTTCTTCCATTGCTCTAGTGGATTCTCTGCTTGGTAGGTTAGCCACAGTAAATGTGTAAGCCCTGGCTGTTTGCCATTTGCCACCCAGCTAGACACCACCTCAAGGCTTCTACCCCCTGCCCTCACTCGGGGAAGTGTTCAAGGAATGTAATTTCATTTTATAATTAACTGAGGCAATGCACACTGCATTTCTTCATGCATTTTAATGGCAGGGCAGTTATCACTCAGAACTATGTACCTTTGAAAATCAGTGGGTTAAGTTGTTGGTCTTGAGTTTGGCCTGTCCTCATACCAGTGTGAGTATTTTAATCCTTCAGGATTTTTTTTTTTCATTTTGCACAAAGTGAAGTCGATGAAGGCATGTTGAACCCCATCCTCTTATCTCCCAAAGCACTTCTGCATATACACGGTTGGTGCTTATTGACTCTGCACCTGACTCTCGGTTTCTCAGAGATAGGGACTAGGCTTTTATCTTCAGCACTTGAACACATGCTTTATACCATAGTTGGCATTCAGTAAACATTTGTTGAAATAACAAAGACATTACTTTCATTATAAGTGGTTTTGAAAGAGAATGTGTGCGAACTTTCATATATCTTCAGTGGTGCTGACAGGATTATGTTCAACATGGTGAGCCTTTGCAAAGGGTCAGCATGCCAGGATGAGCTCCTTTGGGACAGAGCTGAGTTTGAGTGGTCTCGGAGGAGGCAAAGTGCAGCCATACACCCCCGCTGACATGGTGAGAGCTTCAGAGCTGCTCATAAGGCTCCCGTGAGCTGCTCTTCTGTGTGAACGTTTTGCTATTTTCCAATTAACTATTTAATAGTCAAGGATGAAGAGTATTTTTGAGCCCGACGTGGGACTCGATCCCAGGTCTCCAGGATCAGGCCCTGGGCTGAAGGCGGCGCTAAACCACTGAGCCACCCGAACTGCCCAGATGTTTATTTTTTAAAAACACTAGCTTATATTTCTTTGGTTCATAGACCTGGGAGGTACTCCTTGGTGTGTGGTACGTTCGGGGGGTAACTACTTTGAGTGTAGGATTTGATTGGTTTACGGAATGGCACTTCTGTCCACACCAGCCAGCGGGTAGGGTGCTAAAACAGACATGGCCCTGCTGAAGGGGAGAGGGGCTTCTTGGGCCAGGAGTTGGAATGGGTTGGTCCCTGCATTTGTCATGTCTTCAGCATTCCCTGTTGAATCCATTCTAAGTGCCCTACGTGCTGTGCGCCCACAGCAGGGAATATAGCAGGAACCTTCTGGCAACGCCCAGAGATGCTGGGCCCTTCCCACAAGTGCCTCTGCTACTCCATTTACTCTGCTTCAGTTTAGTAGTATGCTGGGGAAAAGCCCAGCCCTCCCACCAGCGTGAGGTGGCAAAGGTCTCTGGCTAGAATAGTGTGCAGAGAATTATTCAAGCAACTGAGGTGCCAGAAACATTGTTTTGAAAAAAGTTTTAAAATACAAAAAAAAAAAAAAAAGTGCATAGCAGACACCCTTCCTCCTGTCTCCCAGAATTAACCATTTGACATACTGACCTTATATATTCATATACAAATGTATGTACACAGTTGTCAATGAAGTTAAACATTACAGATTGAGTTGTGGCCTTGGGGAACTTTTTAAAAAGAGAAATGTGGTAACTCATAAAGCAGCACTGAAATAATTAAAAGTCTGTTTCCTCAGGTCTTAACCCCTTCCTTGCATGTTGTTTCCATGGTATTAATAAATTAGCCTGTTTTTAGTCTAGGGGAGAAAAAAGACCAGGCTAGTTCCATAGAAAGGTTTCACTTTTTTTAGAGGGTGGGGGGCGTGCAGTGCTCCTGGGGGTGCATACATTCCTTTGGAGCATCTCTAAACCCTGGAGGCACATACCTTCCTCCCTTCATGCTGAAGACGAACAGACAAATACACAAAACCAACACAGAGAGGAGGGCTTGGTGCAGCCGGAGCACCCTAAGGACGCGGGGTTCTGGGAGCCACTGGCGACATGCCTGTCAGGTGTGCAGCAGCTTGTCACTGCACGCTGTCTCCTGACTGATGACATCCTGAGGATCAGTCAGCAGTGGGTACCAGTTTTTCTCTGAACATAGAGCTTCCATAAGACAGGATGGGTGGAAAAGCAATGACACAGGAAGAGCTAACCCTTCTTTTGTGCTTACTACGGTCTGGGCACCAAGCTAAGTGGTTTCCATGTATTATCTCATTAAAGCTCAAAACAACCTCTGGGTACTGCTGTCATTAGTACTAGGGAGGCACTACCAGCATCCTTTAGTAGGTGAGGAAACAGGCCCAGGGAACCGAATAAATGCTGAAGGGAGCACGCTTAGTGGACTGCAGGGCTGGAGTACGAGGCCACGTGGTCAGACACCAGAACCCGCCACTGCTTCTTGGTAGAAGGCATGTGGCCTGCGGAAGGTAGAAGAACTCCCGGGACCTCTGACCACCTGTGTCGGTGGTACAACAGTGACGTTTGGACCGGGAAACTAGCTGTGGGAGGAATGAAGGCAGAAGGAGCCACTACAACCTGACCTGAGTGTGTGTCTGTGGCCAACTCAGTTCTTGGCCAGTTCCCGGGGAGTCTGATTTTAAAGGACATGGAGAGGCTGATTTTCAAAATACAGGCTTTACCAATAAAATCAGGAAGGATTTGACTGAAAAATGAATTCTGCACTTTGGTAGGATTCTCAAGTCCACAGTGCCTTCCAAAATAGTTTTAAATGTGAAACACCATGAAATAATAAACATACTGATCCAGGAGATCTAGGGATGCTCTAGTGGGGTGTTAGGAATGTTTAATGCCTCTGAGCTCAGCCCACAGCATGGTTTGTATAAGTCAAGACAGGATTCATTCATCCTTCTGGTGCCCACCCTCTGCTGACCCGGCCCAGCACAACAGGGAGACACATAGTCCTGTGGGGAAGCATGCATGGGTACGTGGTGATGCTGGGCATCAGCTCTGCATTTGCCATCAGCTAGATGAATGGAAGCAGTTGCTTACTCTGTGTTCACCTCCGTGTGCTTCTCAGAAACATGCTTGGTGAGCGCTCCTGACAGACTCAGACCATGGGGCTGATATCTCCTTGAGAGCTGCGTATATGAAGCAGCATAGAGCATGCAGCCAGCACTTGGTAAATATTGGTTCCCTTCCCCTTCCTGTGTGTGAGGCGAGTTGTATGAGTGAAGCATCAGCAGTTCGGAATGCAAAAATAGATCTCCATGTGAGGATGTGGCCTCTTTTCCCCGAGTGCAGACCAGATGTCAGGCTGCCTGGTGAGGACTCCAGGAATGTGGTGGCTTCCTTCTTTGGGGCTTCGTTGCTTCTCCCCATATGGAGAAGCCTCCCTTTCAATGCATTTCTTGGATCAGAAAAAAAAACAAGAATGAAAAAGAAGATGGTATAAAAGTCTTGGGAATGAACTTTCTGTATTCTCCCTCTTAGAAAGGATTTGTGATGTGTTATTTAGATCTTAATTGCAAGTCTGATACCCAGTCGTCATATCATTATCCCTGTTACTTAATAACATAATAAAGATTAATGGAGAACCACAAGCAAATGAACATTTGTTTTGGAGTGCAATTACCCATTTTCTTACCAGATATTTACTGAGGGCCAACTGTTTACCAGGCGCTGAACTAGGTATTGGGGTTTCAGACGTAAGAAAGATACACCGTCCCTTGAACTTGAGAAGCTCTTGAGGCAAGAGTGGTCAGCTCCGAATGGGGTGTAGAGGGAATATCAGAGATGATCCTTGATTGTGTCTTGAAGAATGGGCAAAATTATGTCAATAGGAAGGATATATATATATATATTTTTTTAATTTTATTTATTCACGAGAGACACACACACACAGAGAGAGAGAGAGAGAGAGAGGCAGAGACACAGGCAGAGGGAGAAGCAGGCTCCATGCAGGGAGCCCGATGCGGGACCCGATCCTGGGTCTCCAGGATCACGCCCTGGGCCGAAGGTAGGCGCTAAACTGCTGAGCCACCCGGGGATCCCAGGAAGGATATATTTAAGTGACTCATTGAGTTTTTCTTGACTGATATTAAGAATTAGTGTCTATTAAATATGCACAGTAAAAAAGCTCACAGCAAACAATTCAGATCATAGTGTCATGTGATAACACTGACCTGGAATGAAAATAGGGGAAATAAAAGCATAAAACGAATGCATATGGTGGTTGATCCACAAAGGGGCTAGCTCCTTCCTACCCAGAAAAGGGAAACTTTGCTGTATGGTGAGGGACCTGGTGCTCTGCACTTCCAGGGCAGCCGAGCCACGTGTCTTGAGCGTGGTATGTTTAAAGAAGATGTTGGGAGGTTAGAGGCGGCATAATTGATGTGATTTGACAGTTGCTGTGGCAACACACCCACTTCCAGAAAATCAGTGTTAGTGGGAGGGCAGAAAAACTCGTGGCACTTGCCCTGGGCTGCCCTGTGCCCCATACTTTCTGGGCCAAAGGTGTGGATGGATTTAGGACAAATGCCCCACATGGCTGACTACCGCCTGGCTTGCCTTTGTGGCATTGATTCTGGAATGAGATAAGGAGGTGAGTAAACCAGAGCAAAGACAACAGGGAAACAGTGCGGAGGAGGAGGGGGTGGTCTGAGCAAGCATTGCCAATTCCTTTCAGGAAAACATCTCCCCAGTGTTGTATTTGAGTATATTGAACAGCCCATGGATTTCTGTGAAAAAATACATGTGACATAAATATGTGTAAACCTCTGTTTATGGAAGCAGCAGCAAAGAATGCTTTGGGCATAAATAAAATCGTCCTTAGAGTAGTAAAAAGACTTGGGTTCATGAAAAATTGCTTTTGACAAGTTTTGATGGAAGCGCTGGATGCTTGCCTCTGGGGCGCCATCTTCTGGCAGGTGGGGAGCATGACATGGTGTGAATGCTGTGTGGGTGGTGGGTTTCCTTATTAACAAGCTGGAGTGTGATGGCCTTCCAGCCTTCCAGCCTTCCAGCCACAGGGGCTATTTCCCCTAGGTCATCGGTTCTCAGCCTTGGCCCCAGTTGCCAGTGGAGCTCTTTGAAACCATTTATTTTAAAATGTTGAATTGCAAAAGTAATATAGGGTCGTCGTAAAATTAAGTCAGAACTGTACACGTGTACAGCTTGAGTTCTTATATCTCATTCCCAGATTTAAGTGTCAACAGTTTCTTGGACACTCTTCCATTTTCTTTGTTATTATAAGCACGTGTGTGGGGGGGATTATGGAAATATATGTATATATACACACTATACATAGAACAGTGTCCATACTAGGGTGCCTGGGTGGCTCAATTGGTTAAGCGTCCCACTCTTGATTTTGGCTCAGGTCGTGATCTCAGGGTCAGGAGATGGAGCCCTGCTTTGGGCTCTGAGATGGGCATGGAGCCTGCTTAAGATTCTCTACCTCTCCCTCTCCCTCTGCCCCTTCACCTCCTCCCAGCACCAGCTCACACATGTGTGCACACGCTTGCTTCTCTCTCTAAAAAAAAAAAAAAAAAAAAAAAGAGAGATTAGAGTTGTACACTATACAAAATGTTGTGCAATTTCCCCTTTTTATTTAATACCTTTTGGATACATTTCCACAATAACATATATAGCTATTCTACTAACTGCATGGAATCCCATTGTCAGGCTATGCTGTAATTTATTTAGCAAGTACCTTTAGCTTGTTTTCATCCTTGGTTGCCTTTTTTTTTTCTTGTACATGCGTGTGGCATATCCAACATTTAAATTCCTAGATGTGGAATGCTTGATCAAAATGTATAGGACCCAAAGGAATTGTTCTAGTTCATACTCCCACCAAAAGTGTGTGAAAAGACTATTCCCTCTTTCATTAAAACAAAACAAACGGAACACAACAAAGCTACGGAGCCCAGGTCCCCTTTTCAGAGCTTCTGACTGAAGTGGGAAGGGTGCTGAGCACCTGCATTTTTTTAAAAGCTCCACAGGTGAATCTGGTCCTTAGCCAGGGTTGGGAACTGTGACCTTACACAGAGGGAATAAAATTAAGGGACCGTGCTTCTCAGTGATGATGCCTTGGTCATGCCCTTTCAGATCCATACAGCAAGACTTCCCTTCATGTGGTCAGTCGGTTGGAGAAATGGAACCATCCATCTTCTCTGAAGATCTTGTTGAAGTGGATGGAGGTCTTTCTTTAGACAGATAGAAACATTAAATGAGTCTGTATTAAAATAGTGTAGGATTCAAACTACAAGAGCCAGAGAGTGAACACCTAGGTACAGTTTGAGACTTTTCTCACTATTCTTTAATTATTTAGCCATAACTCATTTCCTCTTTTTATAGACCTTTAAGAAAGAATCATTTTGTTCTTGTGGTATGGCCTCCAATTCCATCAGAAATAGTAGGTAGAGTTTGTGGGTATTAAAAGTCAATACCTCCTCCTTCTCTGATATCAGTAGGAAAAGTCCCCAGGCTGGCACACGGGCTTGCCAGCTCTGGGAATTAAATTGTCTTTTTTCTCTTGCTTAGTTAGCCTCAATAGGGTGGGGGGAGGGGTGGAGGAGGGAGAGAGAATGAGAATAGGCATTTCTTCTCCAGGAGACTGGTTTTAAGAATTATCCATCTTAAAGAATTATTCCAGTTATTGACCTTCTTTCATACCCTGTTTCAGAAAAAAACAATTCACCAACCATTGGGTTTCTTTTTTTTATCCTTCCCCTTGAGGCCATGCCTTCCCGTCTTCTTCTGTAAGTCTGTCCACTGAGCTGCTGCCAAAGACGGTGCCCCTGGCTGTGTGGCTTTAGGAAGCCGCATGACACCTTCACCCTTCACACCCCCGACCCACCCGAGGAGCATTTGTCTTCATCGAACAGCATGTATGTCTTTTCCTTTTTAAGGAAACTGTCTCCTGCCCCTCCCACCTGTCATTTTCATGGCATATCTTTATAGTTGGTGTCCTTGTCAACCAGCTCACCCCAGTGATTAGGTCAGAACTGCCTTCTGCGAAGGGAGTTTCGTGTTAAGAAATCTGAGCTTTTTGGCATGGGGGGTTATCACCACGTCAGAATGGCAGAGGATTTTAGAGGTACTGGGATATTCTTGGTCCATTTCAGACTATGGTGGGGCTTCCCTTGCCATGCATGTTCCTAGTGGGCACTGGCTTGAGGAACTAAAGGAGAAAGTGTTTGATAATGACATGGCTTTTTTTAAATTTATTTATTTATGAGAGAGAGAGAGAGAGAGAGAGAGCGCGCGGGGCAGAGAGAGAAGCAGGCTCCATGCAGGGATCTCGACGCGGGACTCGATCCCGGGTCTCCAGGATCACACCCTGGGCTGAAAGCGGCGCTAAACCACTGAGCCACCCGGGCTGCCCATAATGACTTAGTATCTAGTTTCTGTTTACCCGAGAGGCACACAGATCTCACCTCATGAGAAATGTAAAGGTAGATTTTTGTCCCATTCTGATTTCTCCCCAGATCACATCAGGCAGGAGCCAGATGGGTTTAGCTTGGCTACAGACCCTTTGTGCAAGGTGGAAATTTTTCAGTTTTTCTGAAACAGCACATTTCTAAATAACTGGTCTAGGATATTATTGTAGTGTAGGAACTGTAGGATGATAGGCTGATTTACTGCAGGCTTATAAATATGGGGACAATTTATTGTGTCTCCCTCCCCCACCAACATGGGGTAAGAACTAGATTTAATAAACCCCTCCACATCTATTACTCACGTGAATCAGCAGCTGTTTGGCTGTTTCCCCCCTATGTGGGACTTGAATTTACTTAAGAAAACCTGAGTGTATGTCTTTTCCCAAGCCTTGGCTTGCATTTGAATGTAAAAATCAGTAGATGGCTGTAACTATATATTTTACTCCATAACTTTCCCTTTCCCTCTCCCTAAACGACTGAGCCTGAGCTGTCACTTCTTTATAATGTAATCCTTTCTGTGACGCCTCATCACAAAGGTGTATGCCATCAGGCGATGACAAGACTTGTGCAGTGAATACTTATATGAAGCTGAAATCCCCTTCCCCCTCCCCGCCCCCGGGGCAGCAATCACAAGGGCTGGTACTATTAGGGGATTGCTCACCTCACCCCAAATGAGACACTGAAGGCACAACATCCATTTTGTTTAGGTAACAGCTGACTCCATGGAATTAAATTGACATTTTTCCCCCCAATAATCCACACCCCTGGCTTAGCATAAACCCCTCTAGGCAGTTCCTATTGCCTAGCAACTCTTATTTAGCAACCTTTCAGAATTATCATTAACTAAGAAGGAAAGAGAATGTCCCTGTTCCATGTGATATACACAGCCTGTGGTACAGACATCTCTGATTGTGGTCTGGAGAGGGGATCTCCCCAGGCATTTTCATCCCCCAGCCTCCCTGCCTCCACTGCCCATGCCCTCCAAAGATATACTTGCCAGATCAAAAATAAAAAATAAATAAAAAGTCGTGGGAACTTTAGGCAGTAGGAGTGGTGGACAGACAGCAAAGGGAAATATCTCTGTTAGGCTGGGTTGCTCAGCGTATAAATGCCCTTGCAAGCACCCCTCACAAAATACCCCCCAAGAGTTTGGAATAATAGACACCTAACATCCCAAAACACGTGTCAGAACCCTTGGATCCTTGTGGCACGTGTAGGGGCCAGGGAGTGTTGCTTGGAGGAGATTGTTGGACACCAGCCGTTGGCACCACTTTTGCTGAGGGATATGTGTGTGTACAGGTAGAGATGTAGAAAGAACGTTTGGGCCTTGGAGCTAGCCCTAATTTGAATGTAGGCTCTTCCAACTATTTGACCTTGAGCAAATTATTTGATCTGTCTTGTTGTATTGTTTCTCATTTGTTTAATGGAGGTAATAATGTAGCTCCTTGATTAGGAGGCACAGTGACTGCCCATGCGGGATTAACAACATAATTAGCAGAACCATCTTTTTGGTCAGTCCCATTTCACCAGCTTGTCCAAGAACTAGTTTACCTCCTCTGTCTCTGGCCTCTCCAAAGTATCCTCCACGGAGTGCTTTTCTCCCTGTCCCTAAATGTCCCTAAAGCATCAGGGGTTCCCTGGGATCTTTTCTCTGGTTTTCTTCATTCCCTGTGTCCTCTCCTGGGGGGATTTCAAGGTTAAGTCTGTATGTGTCGTTAGGGTTGCTCTCCTGAAGCGTAGACTCATGTACAAAGCTGAGCTCCATGTGCTCCAGCTTCTTCATCTGGAATGCACCAGCACCCCAGACTCAATGGGCCCACAGCCAGACACTGTCTTTATCTTGCTCTTTCCTCTTTTCCCCATATTGAGTTGGCTCATAGTGAACCCTCCTCATCAGTAACTCTTGAACCTACCCAGTCCTCTACCATTTTGGTGTGGGACCTTCATCTCTAGACTCCCCTCTGATCTCTCTTCCACTTGGGTGTCACAGCAATATTTCATCAATTGCTCCCATTCCCTTGAGGATAAGATCTGACCACCTGCAGCCATTCTTTGGTCTCCACTCTTACTACTCCTCTCTGCTCTCTGAGCTCCAGTCATACCAACCATTCAATTCCATGACTGGCCCATGAATTTTCTCGCATCTTCATGCCTTCACATATTCTATTCCCTTTGCCGTGACCACCTCCTGTCCCTTGACTCGTCTGGTCAATTTCAGGAGTCCACCAAGATGCCCGCTCTATCAGAGAAAGCTATTCCTGATGTCCCTGCAGGTATCTGGATTAATGATCAGCCTTTGAACTCCAACCTTTGTATCCCTGGGCAAGGCTCTCTCAGAGCACTTAGCACTTGTATTCTAATCATCTGCTTGCTCACTGTTTCCACCTCCAGTCTGTATGTTCCGAGGGGTTGGGTTTTATTTATAAATTCCCAGAGCCTAGTCTATAGTAGGTGCTCAATGAATGTTTGTTACACAAATGAATGTTTTCTGGTTTTTTAAAAATTTATTTATTTAAGATAGAGAGTGTGGGTGCATGGCAGGGGGAGGGCAGAGGGAGAGTCTCAAGCAGACTCTGTGCTGAGCCCAGAGCCCAACACGGGGCTTGATGCAGGGCTCAATCCCAGGACCCTGAGATCATGACCTGAGCTGAAATCAAAAGTCAGATGCTGAACCACCCAGGCACTCCCACAAATGAATGTTTTAATCAGCCAGTCTTTTTGAGGGCATTGGCCTTCCCCTGAAAAGATTTCTAATCTGAGAAAGTTGGATTGCTTAGAAGTTGTAGAGTAACTTAATCTGGTAAAAACTCTAGGCTGGCATGTGTGTAGTACAATATGATAGAGACATTAAATGTGAGGGATGTTAAAATTTGCCACCAACACTGGGGCAGTTAGCAGGAGGCGAGCTTGAATTAAATCCCAGTGGGTGGCAGGACAGGTAGAGGTAGAGCGGATATAAAGCAAGAATGTCCAGGAAGCAAGGCAGAGCAGCTTGGCTTGAGCAGAGACTACAAGGTGAGGGCAGCATGACTGTTGGCAGTGAAAATGGGGGGCAGTGGGGAGCCATTGGCTACCTTTGATCCTGGAGATGTTCTAGGAAGAGTAACCTGGTAGCTCTGTTGGCCGACAGGATTGCAGGTGGCAGAGAGGCCAGGGAGGAAGGTACTATGATGGTCTGGGTCCTTCATAGAATGGCCTGCACCAGCCCCCAAATGGGAATCTAAACCACAAAGGAAAACCTCCCGTGAGCTTCTAGGGATAATTTATTTCCAGAGCTGGAATGAGCCTTTGCTGTCATTCCAGCCTGGCATCCTGTTATTTAATGGGTGGCCAAAGGGAAGCCCAGGGAACCTCTCCAAGGTTTCCATCACCGATGGAGTCTTCAGATTCGGATTCATGGCTCACTCTTTGCTCCAGCATGAGAGGTGTGTGGTTAATATTTGAAGTCTAACAGAATGGAGAAGTGGACAGTTGGCAGGCTCAAGAGGCTGATGGTCTCTGGAAGCTTAGAGGATGGGTTTGGTCTAAACACCCTGGCCTGGAGGTGACGGTGAGCCTGGGGGCAATGTGCAGTGACGCCCAGATTGGGGCCAGGACTCTGTGAACTTTGGTAGGAGAGAGCGCTGGCCGGGGGCCAAGGCAAGGAGGCTCTGGAAAAGCATGTTTACTTTTGGGTGCTCAGCTTGGAGTCCTGCACAGGAAAGAATTTTTGTGAATCTCCTTGAGAAGCTGCAGAACCACAGACACACCTGAATCCTATTCATGTTCATCCGGAAACTAGGGCTTTAAAGCAATCCTGTTTTTCTTCCTATGTTTGTTTGGTTTGGTTTGGGGGTTGGGGGAGGAGGAAGGGTGTTGTTCAGGGAGAGTATGGGCTGTTTGTTTGCCACAGGTTCCTGGGTTCGCAGGGAGCGTCAGCCAGCCTCGCCCCTTATCTGGTCTCCTGTTTCACTCCCTCCCCTAAATCCAAACAAAAACTTTAACATAGCCCAAAGGAGAATAGACAGTTTAATTACTCGCCATGGCAGCACTTTGAAAACTGCCGGTTTCAAATGACTAGGCCTGCACATTTTCACCAACTCAGACAATTAAAGAGACTCTGGGGACCTGGGTGGTGCTGATTCTAGTGGTGCACGTTGTCATTAAAAATGGAAAGAGCCTCTGAAAATAGACTCCAGGTTGGGAGAGCTTGTTTCTCTGCTTGATCAAAGTTAGCCCCATCCTACGGGGACCCAGGGAAATTGCTTCGTGGCTCACTTTCTCCATTGGAAAAGATGCCCGTTGGTCCTGCCTACCTGCCTCCTACCAACCCAGGGTTGTCAGGAGGGTGGAATGAAGCTGGAGAGATGCAACATGCTGTTGAACCAGGTCCAGATGCAGTGGCAGGTGCAAGCAGGAGCCTCTTCCGTCAACTGCTCCTCTGTGGAAGGTGGCCGGTCTGGATGGCATCCCTACCACGCACCCCATGGCAGGGGTCTGACACTGGACATTCAGGATCTGCTCTGTCCTCTCCACATGTCTCTTGTTACTTCTTTTCTGGTATGTGGAGTCTGGTGTGTGAAATGGTCATTCTTTGTCACTCCCATCATCACCCTGGCAGCTCTGGGAGGCATTGGGCCTCCTCTCCTTCAGAAGGGAGAGCTGGAGCACAAAACAATTTGAAGACTTTGAGCTAGCCAGCAGATGGCTGGGACTTAACCTTCTAGTTCCTGGGTCTTCATCCCACTGTGCACTCCCTGCACTTGCAGAGGGAGCCGATCTCTTCCCACCGTAGCTCCACAGCTTTGGGGTGGAGTGGGGGCAGGGGCAGGGGCATGAGTGTGTTCCCTGCTCAAAACCCCCAGGGGCAGGGCTGCCCCATCTGAGATACGCCTCACTTAGGCCTCAGTTTCTGGCACTGAGTTCGTTTCTGGCCAGTCTGACTTCTCTGCACTCTGAGGTGCTGTGCCAGTGATGGGGAGAGGCCCTTGGCCCACCGGGGAGGAGACAGAGGGTGCTGGGTCTCAGGGGCCATGGCGAGAAGGCCGGTGGGCCCACCTGGGCCCTGACCACTGGGCTGGAACTTCTGTTCTGCCTGCGTGTGACTGACTTGCAACAGGCTGTGGTTATGAGCTCCTCTGGCTTCACCTTCAGTTCAAGGAGGCAGGTTTCTTGCTGACACCGTTGGCAAGAAGCGTGGTGATAAACAGCCTCGGAATGAGAGGCCTCGTTAATCCGGTCCCAGCTCCTGCCAAGTTAGGAGCTGCCGAGTCAAGTCAGGGCCATTTCGGGTCCTGAGGCACAGTCCTAGGGCAAAGTGCTTGTCCTGGCCATGGGGTCACAGAGAGGGACACCGTGGCTTGGGCTGCAGCTGTGGGACAACCGGTGCCAGGCAGCATGAGGGAGGGACACGTGGATTCCACGCCTGCTGCGGGGCTCCCGTCCGCCTCCACGGCCCACCCTGTCCAGCCCCGCTTGGCAGATGAGGGAACAAGACTGCTCGGCGGCAGCCGCGGCCCAGGAAGCGAGCGACCTTTGCAACCAACTTCATGGCCACACAACAATACGTTAGACACCCTCTCTGCCAGGAACCCTCACCCTTCTCTTCGTGAGCCATGGTCTTTGGCTATCCCGCAACTTGTTCAAGATGCCAGAGAGGAGACATAGTGTTGCCGGGAGCCCCGACCCCGTGGCCAGCAGTGGTGTTGTCAGAGACGTGCCCTTAGCACAGGCTGGCCATTCAGGGGGACTGAGGTAGTGGAGGGGCGGAGGGAAGAGAAGAAGGAACAGAGGGCAAGGAAATGAGTGGCTGGCTGCCCATAGCTTCCCGGGGGCTCTTGTCCATGGAGGCTATTTCCACCTCTTTGGGGGTCCATCTGCTGCTGGCCCATGTTGGGCTACAGAGAAGGGAATCTGCGGGGTCCTCCCCATGCTCTCCTGCTCCTTTGAGAGGAAAGCGGAGTAGAAAGAGCATGGGCTGTGGATCAAGTGGACTTGAGTCTGAATTCCACCTCACCTTGCCCCTGCAGATTTCTAGCTGCATGACTTTGTGCAGTTGGTTTCACCTCTCTGACAAATGTTTCCTCATCCATAAAATGTGGGACACTATCTACCCCTTTGGGCTGGGCTGATGGTTCAATGGAATGTTCTACATTAGGCTCCTAGTCCAGGTCCCACTACAGGACTCTCACTCCTGAAGCACAAAGTCTCTCACTTTCCACTGATGCAGGGTTAGGCCCTTTGGCCTCCATTTCTAGGGCATTTGCACAATTAAAAACTTGGGTTTCAGGGGCACTGAGTGGCCCAGTAGGTTGAGCGTCTGGTGCTTGATTTCACCTCAGGTCATGATTTCAGGGTCCTGAGGCACAGTCCTAGGGCAAAGTGCTTGTCCTGGCCATGGGGTCACAGAGAGGGACACCGTGGCTTGGGCTGCAGCTGCGGGATCGAGCCCCACATCTGGCTCTGCTCTGCACTCAGTGTGGAGTCTGCTTGAGATTCTCCCTCCCTCTGCTCTCCCCCCCTCTCTAAAATAAACAAATCTTTAAAAAACAACAACAAAAACTTGTGTTTCAGTGTCAGAAAAATGGGGAGGTGAGTCCCTGTTTCATCTGCTAATTGGGCAACCTTTGGCAAATTATTTAGCATTTCTGAACTTGTCTTAAATCGTTTCCATTTTTCCCCACATCTGGAACAAGAAGATACTAATCATTCCACATTCACACAGCCCCTGTGAGCATTAGATGAGGCGGCCTGTCAGTGGGGCCTGGTGGGGAATAAGCGCCGCCCCCCAGTCAGCCATCGGTACGATGGAGAATGATTGCCCAGTGGCTGGGCACGCCTGCCTACCAGCCCCCGGGGTGGCACCGCATGCTCCCTGATGGTCACACGTAAGGGACTGAGCTGGCCTCTCAGCATCAAGCTTACCTCAGACTTCTGTTGATGGTCTGTTACTGTGTGGAGGGAGTTGTGGGAGAAGAGCTGCTTAGATGAAAGCCATCTTTGCATTATGCCTTTTGGGGCACCTGTTCAATGGTTGTGGATGGCACTTACTGGGAACCTTGTCTGAGTCTGACACAGTGTGTGTGTGTGTGTGTGTGTGTGTGTGTGTGTGAGAGAGAGAGAGAGAGAAGAGAAAGAGAGAGAGAGTCGGTCTTGCCTCATGTCCATGTGTCGGCTGTGTAAGGTGGCTCAGGACATCTGAACAGTGTCAGGGTCACGTCCACTTCCCAGCAGCTGGGATCCAGAAGACATTTCCCATTTTAGTCTTCAGCTAACCCTTTTCTTTCCCGTCATCTTTCTTCCCCTCTCCCTTCTCTTCCTTTCTATGCCCTTCTGTTCTTCCACATTCCCTCCCCCCTCCCTCCCTCCTTCACTGTTTTCATTCATCCTTGTATTTCTGCTTTAGTTTTTTGATTCCTTCTTCCTTCTCTTCCTGTTCTTCCTCTGCCTCATTCTCCTGCTTCTCTTTGGTCTGTTCTTTCTCCTCCTCTTCTTCCTCCTTTTCCTTTCTAGGGACTCGAATGGTCTTCTCTTGAACAACATTTAACACCGGCTCCTGAAAGTATTATGTACAGAGTGAAGCAGAGTCCCTTCTCTAAAAAAATGATATTTTAGTTTCTGACCTTAAAAGTGAAAGATGCTCATTATAGACAATTTGCAAAATATAATAAAAAGAGAAAATAGTCCCTGTTCCCTAAAACAGTCCTTGTTGGGATCTGGGAGTATTTATTTCTGGTTACTCAATAGTTTGTACCAAATGCCGCCTCCATGCAGGCTCCATATAGAATAGGGATAAGAAGCAGCAAACAAGACAAGGTTCCTTGTCCTGGTGGTAGAGCTTCCATCTAGGTGGAGGGAAGCAGTCAACAAACGTCAAGCAAATACAAAAGACAGTTTTGGGGGGGAGATAAATATTGTTGTTGTTTTTTTAAGATTTTATTTATTTATTCATGAGAGACACAGAGAGAGAGAGAGAGAGAGGCAGAGACATGGGCAGAGGGAGAAGCAGGCTCCATGAAGGGAGCCTGATGTGGGACTTGAACCTGGGACCCTGGGATCACGACCTGAGCCAAAGGCAGACACTCAACCACTGAGCCACCAGGTGCCCTGGAGATAAATATTGTAAAGGTTACTAGATGGGTGGTTGGAAAGGTGGGTGCAGGGGGGGTTAAGTCACAGGATCAAGGAGACACCACAAGCTGGTGTCTAAATGATTCAGGAGGACTGGGCAGGCAGAGAGCAGGGGAAGAATGGTTTACACGGAAAGAAGGCTGAGTACAGAGGCGGGGTCCTGCTTGGGGTATATGAGGAGCAGAAAGAAGGCCAGCATGGCTAAGCATATTGAGTGAGGAGGAGTCTTGAATGTTATCATATGTGGCAATGGAAAGCCTTTGGAGGGTTTTGGTATGGGGGAGTGCCCTGCATAGGTCTGCATTTTTAGAATACCTTCTGGTAGCTGCGTGGAGAGTGCATTGTGGAGACACAAATGGAAGGAGGAAGAGCGGTTGGGGGGATGTGACAGTAGTTTGGGGGGAGACTGGGCTGGCTTGGACAAGGGGGCATAGTCTTTAAATTTTTTTAAGTATCTGTGATTATAGGATCTACATTGTGTAATTATGTATATATCATTTATTATTTTCCAGGCACTATGCATTGTGTTAAGCACTTTATTTATATATACATTATCTCATTCATTTTTCACACAGCCTTCTGAGGCTGGCATAGTAATTCCTTTGCAGATGAAGAAACCAAAACTCAGGGAAATAACAGAAAGTGGGGGGTGGGGGTAGGGGAAGGACCAATAATCCTTGTTCTTTAAAACAGACCTTATTAGGAAATTGGGGGTGGGGTATTTCTTTTTGGTCCTTTATTCACCAACACCCAGGTTTGTACCATATTGGTGGCAGAACCAGAATTCTAACCCAAGTCTGACTCCCTTCACTTTAACTGCCATCCTGTATGTTGTAAATCCTGCTAGACTCTTGAAGTTACTGTATAAGCATCTCCCGGTAGGCAGTAGTTCAGCTTTGTAGATCACTCATGTGTTCTTATGATTATACCTACCAAATAGTCACACGCATAAATGAAGGTTCATTGTTTACTTACCTGGAAATGCTGTGGGTCGGTCACATGGCTCTGCTGACCACGACTGTACTCACCACGAGGGAGCTGACCTAGACTGGCCTGTTTCATGTGCCCATGTGCCCTTCACTCCCCAGTAGGCTAGATCGAGCTTATGTCTGGGGGGACAGAGTGCTGGAGAGAAGAAGCAGGAGTGTGCAAAGTCTCTTTAGGTCCAGCCACAGGACTGACACTGTCACAGCTGTCACACTCTGTTGACCAGTGCAAGTCACAATGCCAGCCCAGATTCAAGGAGTTAGAGAGATAGGCTCTGCCTGGAACTGCAAAGCCACATGGAACAGAACATGGGTAGAGGGAAGGGTGAGGCTTTTGACCATTAGGAGGTAGCTGCTTACGCAGACCTGCTTGATGAACATGCGAAAGCTGTTCCTGCTGCCGGAACAGAGACTGGCTAATTGGCCTCAGAGTCCACAAAGCCTATATCCTTAGGATGTACTTGTGAGATTTTTATTTAATCTCTACACATATCGTGAGCACTCTTTAGAAACTTGCTAGTGTTACACAGTCTTCTAAGTTAATTGGCCCCCTGTAACATAAGGCATTCTCAGAAGCAGGGGTGTTTTGTAGCAAAATAGGCTGTGACCTCGATGGCAGTTTTCTTCTGAAAGCAGTGGGTGCAAAGAGGGTAAATGGTGCTATTTCAAATCAAATTATGACCATCCAGGGTTCAGAAGGTGATTGCAAGCAACGGACCACAAACTGGTTATGGAGAGAGAAAGAGCTTGGACCAAGATCTGGGAACAACCTTTGAATCACAAGGAAGTTCACCCTCAGTGCTAATAGAGAACACTTTGGTCAAAACCAGATTACTTTCTCTTCTCTCAGCCTTCCTTCATAGAGAATAATACTCATCAGTGATAAACACTAGAGTATCATCTGTCCTGACATTACAGCTGCAGATCTAAGGTTTTGTTTTCTTTAACTGCCTGAATGAGAAGCAAAACAGAAAGGTTGGAGGTGTGGCAATAAGTCTTGAGGATGAAATAGCAAATACAACTATGACTTATTATTGCTTTGACGCAGCCATAAATTAAACCATTGACTTGAAAAGAGATAAGGACACAGGACACATATTGCTGCTGTTCCCATTCACTGATGACTTCTAGCCAATCAGCTAACCGAACTCAAGGTGCTCACTTCTTGTTAAAGCATATAAGAATAAGAAATAGCCAATCTTATGTTCTAGTGTTTGGAAGTTCAGTTATGCCTGACCTGTGACAAAAGTGGAGGCCAATTCTGGGTTTGAAGGTCATTTCTAATCTTCTTCCAGATTTAAGTTCTTTTGTTCCACCCTTTCCTCCAGAAATCCTCCCTGGCCCTTTTGGAAGTGACTTTCATCAAGATGTTTTTTAAAAAGAAGAAAACAATGTGCCAGCAAACTGCAGAGTCTGCATCATGGGGTTGATCTGGTCTACCCTGGATCTTTCAAAGAAAGCCTTGGAGAAACCCCAGGCTCAAAGTTAACAAATACAGGAGAAACCACACCATCATCTCAACAGATTCTAAAAAAGGCACTTGAGGAAATTTAATGCACCGTTTCTGATTAAAAAAAAAAATCTCTCAGTACCATATGTGGGAACTGCCTTACTTTGTCAGGCAGTTAGGATGCTAGAACAAACCTTCATACTTGAACACTTCATATTAAAAACTTTTTCCCTTAAAAGCTCGGACAAGCAGCAGTCTCTACCCATCTTACTCCTCCTTGTAGCAGAGTCTAGCTAATGCAATGAAGTTTTATAAAAACTAGGAATTACAAACACTGAAAGGAAACACAACTGTCCCTAGAGGCAGGTGATAAGATTGTGTTAGTTTTCTCATAGAAAACTAAGTTGGCAATGCTAGAGCAATTAGGACTAATAAGAGAGTAAAGTGGCTGGATTTAAAGCCAGCCTTTTAAAACCAGTAGCTCCTCTATGCCAGCATTAACCAATTTGGAGGTATAACAGGAAATTCACACTAGGAACAACTACAAAACGTTTAAGAGATATACCTAGCAATAAAGTGAATAGTTAAAATGAAGAAAACTTTAAGCCTTAACTGCTAGATGTAAGAAAAAGACCAAAAAATAAAAATAAGAATGGATAGATATGCTGTGGGTATACTCAAAATTTTAAAGACCTCACTTGTCCCTAAATTGACTTATAGCTTTCATGCAATCTTCATTCAAAAATCTCAGTAATGATTTTATTTTTTTTTATTTTTTATTTTTTTTAATTTTTATTTTTATTTTTTTTTCAGTAATGATTTTAAATATAACTTAGTAGATATATTCTGGATTTCATCGTGAAGACTGTAAGAATAATACCAAAGAAATTTTTCTAAAAAGAACAGTAAAGGGTATAGAATTTGCCTTGTCAAATATCAAGCCTTACTGATACCATTATATAAAGATATTTGGAAAACATTAAGTAAAACCCCTTGTTTATATTATACACAAAATTAAATTCAGGATCCCTGGGTGGCTCAGCACTTTAGCGCCTGCCTTTGGCCGGGCGTGATCCTGGAGTCCCAGGATCGAGTCCCACGTCAGGCTCCCTGGATGGAGCCTGCTTCTCCCTCTGCCTGTGTCTCTGCCTCTCTCTCTCTCTGTGTCTCTCATGAATGAATAAATAAAATCTTTAAAAAAATGTTTTAAAAAATAATAAATAAAATTAAATTTTAGGTGACTCACAATTCTAAAAATCCATTATAGTTGTTCAGAGAAAAGTATAGAGTAATATACATATATAAATACATATATGAAAAAATACATATATGTATATATAGATACATACATGTATGTGCATATATAATTTTTGCATGGAAGATACAGAAGTTAGAAGCCAAAAAGGAGACTTCAAGATATTACTACATTACAATGTGAGGTCTTGCCAATACTGAAAAACTCTATAAGTAAAGTCAGTAAACAAACAATAGTCTGGAAGAAAATATTTTCTGTAGATAAACCAGATGAAAGAATTCTACCCAGCCTGTAGAGTTCTTACAAACGAGTAAGCAATAAAATCCATTTAAAAGGGGACAAAAGGCAGGAAGAGGTAGTACATAGCAATAGAAATAAATACTCGATAAATACTTGAGATGTTCAGTCTCAGTAGTAATAAGGGAAATGCAAATTAAAACAGTGGTGATATTTGTGTCTATCAGACTGCCAACATTTAAAAAATTAATATTGTGGAAATGCACTCAAATGCTGGTACAAGTGTAAGTAGATATGACAGTTTAGCAGAACAGTTATAAAATGCACGTACCTTTTGGACGAGCAGCCCCACTTCTAGGAATCCCTTCTACAAAAATACCTAAAAACTTCTCTGTTGGGAATAAGCAGGTAAATACTCATCCTCCCCCACCCTTTTTGAAAATATTTTATTTATTTATTTATTTATTTATTTATTTATTTATTTATTTATTTATTGAAATATTTTATTTATTTTAACTGAGAGAGAATGCAAGAGCAGGGAGGAGGGGCAGAGGGAGAGAGAGAGAAGCAGACTCCCTACTAAGCAGGGAACCCATTGCAGGGCTCGATTCCAGAACTCTGAGGTCATGACCTGAGCTGAAGGCAGATGCTTAACCAGCTGGGCCACCCAGGTGCCCCTTACCCTTTAAAAGAACAAAGTAGTTCTTTCTGCACTGACATGGTATATGGTATATTGAAAAAGTGATTTAAGATATGTGGGTAGTATAATCCTATTTGGGTTAAATTATTTATGTGTGAAAACTAAGGTTCACACCAAGCAGTTAAGGGCAGTCACCTCTGGGAAGAGGAGCAAGATGGACAGGGGACAGGGGACAGGAACACATCTTGACACATTTCTGCATTTGTTGAAATTCTGCAATGAACATATTCAGTAATTTTAAAAATTTATATAATGATACACTCTTAGGCTGAAAATTTTTCCATTAAAATTTTGAAAACCCACAAAGGTAGGACAAAATTAAAGACCCTCCTTTCCATTACCCAATGGCAGTGTTGACCTTTTGGAATAAAGGAGGGAAAAATGAGTCCAACAGAATTAACCCAGTAAAACATTGAGATGAACAAGATGGCATGAGGGTATCTGTGGGGAGAAAGAGGACCTGGTTGTGTTCCTCAGGTTCACTTGGGTGCGTTGCCATTTGCCGTCTGACACTGGGGAAGCCACTGACCTCATCTATGGTCCAGTTAGGTTTTCTGCATTCTGCAGGTAGGCCCGACCTACTGCTTTTGAAGAAAGAATACGAAGAAAGTTTCTGCCTGAATGTGAGGGGTTTTTGTTAGAATGTCCACGAATGAATGTCAGAGCCCAGCATCTCAGAGGGCCACTGGTAAATGAGGAATACTCTTTGTAGAAGCTGACCTCTGAAGTAGGTACCACGGTGAGGAGTGGAGTGGGCATAAAGTAGATAAATCATGAAAGACCATGTTGTCCAGTAGAGGAGGGGTGCGTGTGTGTGTGTGTGTGTGTGTGTGTATGTGTATGTATGTCAAGTTTAATATTTATAAAACAAAAAGGAGAACATTGCAATATAGCATAATTATAGAATTCTGAAGTACTTAGGAGGAACTTGAAATAACTTGAAGCAATTAAGTTTGGGAAATATTAATTACGAGATGCTTCCAGAGGGTAGGAGAGGGTGCATATGCCTGAGCATGTGCCGGTGTTATGGGGGAGGTGGTGGTGGAATGGCGCCGGTGGTGATAGGGCATTGGGTAGCTTTGTTACTAAGTTCAAAGAGAATTTCTAAAGGGAAAATAAAATCCCTGTTTGACTCAGATATGGCTCATTTTCTGAGGCAATGTCAAGAGGCACAAGATCAAATCTAGCTTGACACCATCCAATACCGAACCCAGCAGTCTCTAGAAGCTATAGCTGAGCTGCGGCTTGGCTAATGAGAAATCTCTGTCCTCTGCCAATGCCTCGGGGGCCCATCTCTTCCTCTTTGGCAAGCAGGACACAAAGAGAGCTCAAAGCAGAGTGAGGACCTGAAAGGTCACCCAGAACATTCATTTGCAGGCTCCCCACCAGGCCTTTCCAGAAAACAGATGAGCGTGGTTTTACAGTTCAGCTAGAATGTGAGCCAGTGGCTTCGTGCTTCAAACTGGGGTAGGTTTTAATGAAACCTGAAGGATATTTCACACATCGTCCAACCATTAGCAATGAGGAATTGGGGGAGCGGTGTGCCAAACACAGCCAGGCTGTATCCTCTCATTTATTTTCTGGGTGTGAAAGGAGCAATTGTAGAATTCAGATGAAATTAGAAGTTGAGATTCAGAGCTGCCTATGTAAACATTGCAGTCTGTCATTAAGTTCGCTTTCACCAGTAGGACACATTCTGTTGTTCTTGGGACGTCTGTGCGGTTCCCTGGTTGGGCCTGCAGAACCCCCCCGTAGAAGTGGGGGCCTCTCCAATGTGTCCTTTCTAATTTGTGAAATGCTCCTTGAAACTACCCTCTTCCCACTGGGCCCACTGTGAGCACTGATGTACGCCTGGGCGGGTCATCACAGCAGCTGGAGGCTGAGCTCCTGTCTCCAGCCCTGCCTCGTCCAGTCCATCCCTCACACGGCCTGAGTCCTCTTTCCAGCCTCGAGCTCTGCTTGTCACTGGGAGCTCGGGATCCTTTTCAAGTAGCCCCACTGCCCACCCGCCTGACTACAGCTCTTGCATTTACACCTCTCTCTGCTCTGTCTTGTGCTCTGTGTCCGTGCTATCCAAAAGATAACCCTCCGGCTTGTTTTTGTCCCTGGATTACCTTTTTTGCTAATTACTGTTTACCTCAAGCTGTACCTACACCAAGTGTCACCTCTAGAAAGTGTCCCTAACCTCCTTTGTGTTAGGTACTGTCCCCCACACTCTGGAAGCACACTTCTGTCCCAGAACCTTCACTAGTATTCTAACTGACTTGTTATGGGTCTGATTCCCTGACTTGCCTGGAAGACACCTTAAATTTAGGTAAAAATCAGTGGCTGGCCCGCAGCTGGTGCTCCATGAATGTGTTATAGGGAGGAATGAGTGCGTGTATTTTTTTAAAATTTGTTTTAAAAATTAAAAAAAATTTTTTTTTAAAGTTTGCACACATGTGTGTGGGTCTTTATTTTGCCTGATGTGATGCGAGTAAAGTCATACTCAACCTGCTGGGTCCTCAGTAATGTGGTGAGGATGAATACAATGAACAATGTTAGTCATGTATTAAGCTGAAGCCTCTTGCCATTTATCCTGGAGTATCATCTGGTAGCTGTCTAATGGGGCTCCGGTAGTATTTCTGAATTAAAGCTCCTGTCTTGCTCCAGGTCAGCTGTTGCCAGCAAACCGCAATACACCGAGTCCCATCGATCCTGACACCATCCAGGTCCCGGTGGGTTACGAGCCAGACCCAGCAGATCTGGCCCTCTCCAGCATCCCTGGCCAGGAAATGTTTGACCCTCGCAAACGCAAGTTCTCTGAGGAAGAACTGAAGCCACAGCCCATGATTAAGAAAGCGCGCAAAGTCTTCATCCCCGATGATCTGAAGGTAAATTGGAACTGGTCATCAGGCTTTGGGCAAATGGAAGGTGGGCTCAAGAGGCAGATTAAAAGGGTGACCTCCAGAAAAAAAAAAAAAAAAAAAAAAAAAAAAAAAAGGGTGACCTCCAGGAAGATCACGTAAGCAAGTGAACAAAGGACTTGTGATTTCTGATCCTATTTCTTGGCATGTGACTCTAGGCAAGTTGCTTTCTCCCTGGGTGCCTTCTGAAATATGCCTTTCATGTCTTGATATAGCACAGAAATAAGGAGAAGCCGTAAAATGTTGGAGCGATTTACAACCCATGAAGGAAACAAACCTGCTACTATCTGCAGGAAGCCTGTGAAAGCCCAATAAAATCAAACCAAAATCTTTCAGGGTTGGAAAGAGAAAGGAAATTATTTGGAAGAACATCTGGACCACAAAGTCCTCCAAGGGTTACTTCCCTTAGGAGATTTATTGATAAGTAATTGCTGCCTTTTCCAGTATAGGCCTCAGAGAGTAACAACTGGAGACCAGGCCTCTCTCCACCCATGGATGACTTGGGTGGGATTTTCTTAAGGAAACCTGTGGGTCCCCTGGTGTAATTTATATGTACTGTGTACTCTGTCTCTTAAACAATGGTCATTTGAGTATCTCAAGAAAAGGTTACTTTCAGGTGGTTGTTTCTTTTCTGCTATGTTGAGAGGACACGTTATCTATAAAGGAAAATAGATTTATCTGACAAAGTCTGATACAACTTAAAACAAAATTAATCTGACACATTTAATAATAATTAGGAAGAGAATTCTCTCCAAAATTATGCCATGTCCACTTATCCCAAAATAGAACCATTTTTGATTAGCTATGGCTTAGAATTTTTTGTGTTTATGCTTCCTTCCAATCATATGGACAATAGGGATATGATTGTATACAATCGAGGCATTGAAACCAGGCATAATTAGCCTCTTTCTAGCTTCTAACCTGCCCATTTCTCAAAATTAATTGTGATGTGAATGGGAAGTCACTTATAGACTGGGAACATGGGAGTTTGGGCATATCTTCTTGGAACCAATTTGGACCAGGTACCTGTTTTTGCCATCTAGAAAGAGCACTGGAGGAAAAGGAAATCAGATTGAAATCACTGCTGTCATCTACATACCCAATATTATTTTGAGTGGGGAGGACTCATCAAATGTCAGGACTGAATGGGACCTCAGAGGCTCCTTACACCAAAATTACCATTTTGCAGTTGAGGAAATGGAACAAGGAGTAGGGTGAAATAGGGTGAACACTGCTAGTTAGTGGAAGGCCTTGTCCCTGAGTCTTCTAGTGTCCAGAAATGTCACTGCGGGATGTTGGCTGGGACACAGGCCACAAGAGGGGGCCCTTGGGTGACAGACTAGTAGCTGTCACCCTAATAATCCAAAGAGTGAAGTTCATAGTAAACGCACCACGAAAACTAAGCCAGTTAGTTAGGGAACTGATGGTCAGAGTAAGGGTAAGAAAGAACCACTGGGACTAGGTCCTGGGCAGTAGGGTATCTTCTTTCAGCTGAATGCTTTTCCTCACCTGAGCCGTCTGGTCCTGTGTGTATCTTAGAGCTCATCTCTTCAGCTAAACCATGGCAGCATGGATCTCTTTTTGAACAGAGAGGAGTTTAGAAGGATGATCCTGAGCAGTAGCTCTAATTTGCAGCCAGACCTTCCCGGGGTCTCCACATTTACAAGTTCAAAGCAAAAGAGCAGACTTACTGAATAACCCAGGTAACCCTGGCAACAAAGAGGCCATGGAAAACAGTCTATGCTGGAATATGCACGGTACTGCTGTCATGGCCAGGCCTGACCTTCTCCCATAGCAGGTGGGTAGCGGACAGGAACATTCTCCTGCCAAGTGTCCTTGGATTCCTTTGGTTGTGGGTAAAGGCTCAGGCCACAGACCATGATCTCATATGGAAACAAGAAGCAGAGCTGTAACGTGTTTCTCCTTTTGGCAGAGAGGAGTCTTCCCCTCAGGTGCCTACACCTCCCTGGAACCATTCGTTTGGATTAGCATGCGTCTCCTGGGAGGAATGAGCAGTGTGGGTCCTGGGATTCCTAGCTGAGAATCAGTTTAATCACCCTGATGTCTTAACACTTTTTACTGCTCATTCACTCACTTGACAGATATTTTTCAAATGCTTGTGTATTCCAAGCCCTGGGGATATCCAGAAGTGAGCCAGAACTAACATTGTTCCTACTCTCAAGGAACTTCTAGTCTGGCAAGAAAAAGGGATCGTTGACTTGTCATGAGGGGTTTGGCAAGGGGAGGCAATGTCAAACATGAGACCTTCAGGAAGATGATGGGGCAGGACTGGGGGGCCCCTGCTGGGTGGGGTAACCTGGTAGCCAGATGGCACCTGCTCCTGGGAACAACGGAGAAGAGGACAGTGCCAAATTTGTCGGCCCCACTCAATGTCCTGCTTCCCCCTCCTCCAACCATTCCGTGGTAACAAAGGGAAGCAAGCTGGTTTTCTGGTCCAGGGCAGCCCCCTCTTCCATCATTGATTGTGGCCTTCTGCGTCCTCTGCTCCACTCCTCCTCCTAGCTCCCCTCCCACCCGAGATGGTCTCCATTTTACACCTTTCCAGCTCACCTGCTTGTGTGGACAGGTGAGGCTGTGAAATGAAAACAGAAGCAAAAAGAACTCTAAGAGACAGAAAAGTTGGTTGTTACCCTGAGAAAAGCTGCTGACTCCCTGGTCCTTAACACCCAGTCACACACCTCTAAGTCCGTGGCCTACAGCAGTACACCCCTTCCCTTCCCTCCACCCCGCCCCCAGCTTCTGCCATTTCCCAGGGTCTTGTTCTCATGCACCCCTTTACCTCCCAGGCTCCTTCCTGTTCCCCTGGGTCAGGTTCAGATACATTCTAAGTCAGCTCCTCCTCCTTTGAATGATCTTGGAAACCACACAACCAAGGAACGCTGACTGTGGTAGATTTACCGAGACTATGAGGGGTTAAGATTGGGGCTCACATTGAAGTAACCCAACAGCTGCCGTCCAAACTGGAACCTTCACTGTTGTTAATATGCCCGTAGGTCCTCCTAGCTCTGGGGAGTCATTTGACTCTTTTTGCTCCTCCTAGATCACCCCATTCAGCTAGCCTGGCCTCTCTCCCCTTCCTTCAGTCCTCTGTCCCCTTCCTCAAGCACAACAACAAATCCCACCAATGGCCACCCCATACTAGCCCCGAGCTGGTTTAGCCAGCTGTTCTTCAAAGGACAGCCCTCTTCTCTGGAAGAAGGATGCTAGTACCAGCTATTGTGAAGATCATCTTTTTCACTTAGTTACATATTATTATGAAACATGAAGAAAGCCAGGAGTGCTTTATAAATAAGGTACCGGTATCAGATCATTGCTGGCCGGCAGAAGGTGCATGCACCTGCGTTCTCTCTCACACTTCCTGTCTCTCTGCAGGGCACATGTTTGCCAAGGGTAATGGGTAGGCATGGGATGCACCACTGATCTTGAGACGTCCTTGCAGCCTTGGTCCCCACTCATGTGACCTCCTCCAATGCCAGCTGCCCTTCACAATCCCGGGGGGAGGGTGAGAACTGTCTTCAACTCACTTACTCTAGGTGACCGGTAACTGCAAGGATTAGCCTTGCTAGGATGGAGGGATTTGCTGTTGCAAGTTGCTGAAAAGAGAGAATTGCAGAACACACCAGGTGGCACCACAGATGAATTGGTTAGGCCTAAAAGAAGATTTATATTTCTTCGTCTTCCTCGGAAAGTTTCCCCCTTTTTTTGGCAAGGAGAGCAATGATGGGGGGGCGGGGACTGCACACGATGCTTTCACACCGACCGTGTTTAAGTAGTACCCAGGTGAATAAAGGCCTAAGAGTTAAATAGGAAATTAAATTCTTTAAATGCTAGCCATCAACATGAGCATATTGATCAGAGGCGGGTGGAAGTTTTTTGTTTGTTCTTTAATTTCTGTTTTTAATGACCAAGGCACTAGATCAGAAAGATAGAAAAGGTGAAAGATCCTACCTCTCTCCTTGGCGTCCCTCCTCCAATCCCCCTTGTAGAGGCACCACTTTTAATAGCTTGGCACAAATCCTTCTGGGCCTCTTTCTATGAATATACAATATTATGATTTTTTTTTTAACCAAAGTGGGACGAGGCCATACATATTAATCAGCAAATTGCCGTTGTTTCCACCCACAGAGTGGTATGTCATGAACATCTCTTTGGTTCAGCTGGATCATTATTTGTAACAGCTGCAGAGTATCCTTTTGTAGGACTCCCATCATCATATAGTCATTAAATCTCCTACTGATTAGTTTCCCCCCTAGAGACAATGCCGCCGTAAGCATGCCGCGCCCGTGTCTGTGTGCAGGTGCATGCGGACGGGCGGACGCTGAGGCCGCAGCAGTGGAGCTGGTCCATCCAGGGCGCCAGGTGGCCTTGCGGCAGGGTGGGAAGGACTTTGACCAGCCAGCCCCGTGGGAGGGAGGCGCTCTTACACTGTTCCCCAAGAGCGCAGAGGGGCCTGGTGTAGTTCGGGGTGTGAGGTGGGCCCCCCGCCTTCGTGGGCCTCTGGCTGGGCCCGGTCGGGCACCTACCTGCCGGGCAGAGAGAAGGGCGGGCGCTGGGACCCGGCCCGGCAGGTGCGCCCTTGCGCGGGAGGCAGGTGCCAGGGGCGCAGCGGGCCGGGGAGGACACCTGAAGCCTAACGCCTTGTCTCTCCCTCCCCGTGACCAACGAGCAGGACGACAAGTACTGGGCCCGGCGCAGGAAGAACAACATGGCAGCCAAGCGCTCCCGCGACGCCCGGCGGCTGAAGGAGAACCAGATCGCAATCCGGGCGTCCTTCCTGGAGAAGGAGAACTCGGCCCTGCGCCAGGAGGTGGCTGACTTGCGGAAGGAGCTGGGCAAATGCAAGAACATCCTTGCCAAGTACGAGGCCAGGCACGGGCCCCTGTAGGGCGGCGGGTCCTGTGGGACCGAGTGTCCCGCCCGCCAGCACGCGGCCCGGACCCACCTCTCTGCCATCAGCACTTTACCGGAGGCCTCGACCGGCCGGCGCTCTGGGCGCACCTGCCCCTGCACCTGCCGCCCCAGGCAGCCCTCTCGTCGTCGTCTTTCAGTTCCGAAAGGAAAGGTGCCGTGTTTCTACCGGACTGCGGAGGCCCGCACCCCAGCCCGCGGGGCCCCCGCCGCCCCCTCCCGTGCCCCCCCGCGCCCAGGGGCCCCGGTGGGCTCTCACCTGTCCAGACTACGAGCTCTCGTTTCTGTTTAATCCGTAAGTGACCATGCTGATAAGGTGCACAGAAATCACTTAGCACTACACTGCAGCTCTCGCTCTCCTCTCTCTCTCCCTCTCTCCCTCTCTCTCTCTCTCTCTCTCTCTCTCTCTCTCTCTCTCTCTCTCGGTTATAGGTTGCTTTCCTCCTATTTTCCGTTTTGGTGATAACTGTCTTCAAATTTAAAGTGCTGTTTAGATTTATTAGATTCCCATATTTACTTACTGCTATCTACTAAGTTTCCTTTTAATTCTACCAACCCCAGATAAGTAAGAGTACTCTTCTAGAACACAGAGTGTGTTTTTGCACCGTCTGTACCTAAAGCAATAATCCTATCGTACGCTAGAGCATGCTGCCTGAGTATTACTAGTGGACATAGGATATGTTCCCTACCTAAGAATTTCACTGTCTTTTAAAACACAAAAATTACAGTAATGCATTTGAGCATGCCCAGAACATCCCCAGGACAGGGAAGCAGAGGGAAATGCCAGGTGTCAGAACGAGGGGTTAATTTATCAGTGTAGGAGCCAAAATAAATTGCATCTTGGAACAGCTTTTGACATTGATATGTCTGGTTTTGTTTTCTCCCGTCCCTCACCCTCCCACTTTTCTAGATACCTTTTGCCATACCCTCTTGATATTCAAAACAATTACTTAAGATTCAGTTTTCCCCATTTTTTTGGTAATATATATATTTTTGTGAATTATACCTTGCTGTTTTTAAAAATCAGTTAATTAAGTTAATAAGTTGATGTTTTGTAAGACCCTTTTCCCTAGTGGTGTCATTTTTGAATGCTTCATAAATTAATGGTTCTGGAGCTTATGTTTCTAATTTTCTGTTTGCTTTTTGAACGTATGTGCTCTTATAAAGTGGACTTCTGAAAAATGAATGTAAAAGACACTGGTGTATCTCAGAAGAGGATGGTGTTGTCACAAACTGTGGTTAATCCAATCAATTTAAATGTTTACTATAGACCAAAAGGAGAGATTATTAAATTGTTTAATGTTTATACAGAGTAATTATAGGAAGTTCTTTTTTGTACAGTATTTTTCAGATATAAATACTGACAATGTATTTTGGAAGACATATATTATATATAGCAAAGAGAAAAGGAAAACTATTCCATGTTTTAAAATTATATAGCAAAGATATATATTCATCAATGTTGTACAGAGAAGAAGCGCTTGGGGGTTTTTGAAGTCTTTAATATTTTAAGCCTATCACTGATACATCAGCATGTTTTTTTGCTTTAAATTAAAATTTTATGACAGCATCGAAGCTTGGTGTGACGAATCCTGCTCTAAAATATATAAGGAGCTTTCTTGTTTCCTATTAGGTCTCGGAGAGAAGTCAGTTAACGTCACCCAAAAGCACAAAGTGGATGTTAGTCAAATATTTATTGGATGATACAGTGTTTTTTTAGGAAAAGCATCTGCCACGAAAATGTTCACTTCAAAGTTATGAGTTCCTGGAATGAAATAATCACTGCAAGCACCCCAGACAATTCTGTTCTCCTCTGTGGGCACGTGCGTCTAATGCAATATAAGGTTGATATTGGTGTTATGTGTATGGTTTATAATTTGATAGATGTTTTGACTTTAAAGATGATTGTTCTTTTGTTTCACAAAGTTGTGTAATGTCAAGAGATTCTGCTGTTATTGCAAAGAAACATTTTGTGCTAGATTAAAACACCCTTTCATCAGTGGGATTTTCTACTCTCCTGCCTCCAGAGTATCTAATTATTTAATGACCTGGTGGTTTCCTGGTCAGTCCACCGGCAGAGCTTCTGTTATAGGGTCATAGTCTTGGTAACCCTGACCAGTAGGATATTCCTACTTAGAAATCCCTTTTGTTCCGAGCTACAGATTATGGTGGGAAATGGGAGAGCATTGGAATCAAAATGCATGGTTCAGGTATACGACCAGTAAAATAAATAAAACCTGTGGCCAAGTTCCGAAGCAGAACTGAATAAGTGATATTAAGTAAGAGACACGGGTGGACATGCAAAGTTGGCTTTTTTATAGGTAAAGAGACCAATGGCAGCAGAATTATTAAGTGGCAGTAGTTACTAAAACAATGACAAGCAGTATCTTTTAAGTGGAGAAGTGAGGCACCATGGACCATCCAAGTTAACTACAGTATGAGATGGTAGCTGAAAAACCGTATTTGAGCCCTGGTCTTTCTTGGAATTAGGCTGTTTGTATCAAATGAGGATCGCAAATGTTCTCTGCAGAAGAAATAAAAAGATTATAATAAAACGTATTCTTTGGTGTGCCAGGAGAGGTTTCAGAAAACCTACCTCGTCTTAAAATGTAAAAACTTTGGAGTCTGTATGCGTGCCTTCTATGTAGGTCATTGTCACCACACACACATGAACACTCATTCCTGGACTCACTGCTTTCTGTCTAGGGCAATTAACTAGTAAATAAGGCAATTCTGCTAAATGGCGTGGGAAGTCATGGCCCAATCTGGAATGACTTGGATCAACCAGGGTCAAATGAGTCCTGCAGACTGCAGCTATTAAAAGTCCTGTTGTCATTTTTCACCTTTTCATCATAAGCATCTTTGGGAGATTAATTACTTGGCCATTAAAAATGAATCCAAATCATGTCATGCCAACATCATTTAGACACAATTTGGAATGAGCGGCCTGGGACTTCCTGACAAGGTCATGCTATCGTTTCTGTGGACGAGACTTGCAGAGGAAGGCAACAGCTGATCAGCCTGTCCTGCTGCCCATGCCACTGGAGGCTGTAGGGAGGGGTGGGAGGGCTGTAAATGATCATATCCTCCTTTTGAGAAAGTGCCCACCTTCTGACCATTCAAAACACCCAATGGGCAAGACTGTGATGGGCCTTTCGTCTTCCAATGTGACAGGCCTGTGTGAAGCCATCTCTCAAAGCAGAACAACTGGTTGAGGACAGCACGGATGGGATTTGGCATTGGGTGGGTAGGATTCTATTACTAGATAACCTACAGTTTCCTTCCGACTCACTGGTTTTGTGAGGGAACACACGATAATTCTAAATGTGCATATGGAAGGTCCTCTGATTTTGGAAGAGTCAAAAAGAATTTTAGGTGGAGCCTCTCTCTTTCACCCACCCCGAGTAAAACAACAGGCATTTTGTAACATGCAGTTATGCTTGGTTTGGGTTTTTTTGTTTTTTGTTTTGTTTTTTTGTTTTTGTTTTTGTTTTTGTTTTTGTTTTTGTTTTTTGTTTTTTGTAGTTTCTCTAGTTTCCCCCAATGTTCCTTTTAGGAAAACTCACACTTTCGCAGAATTAACCAGAGCAATCCCAAGGCAGGCTGGCTTGGCCTCTTTGTGGGTGTGGCATGCAGAGGCTGGGATTTAACCTGGGGCCAGCAAGCTGCAGGTGATAGGAAACCATGTGGTAGATTTCTTCTGTTCTCAGGGCGCCAGCTTCCTGCTGAGGGTTCCTGGGCCTCACTGGAGAGGCCATGGTCTCCTCTTAGCTTTCTCTATAATTAATAATGTCATTCTAAAAATGAGCAAAGCCTTATCTTAGATCTTGGTTGAATTGGACTTGCCAACTGAAGTCAGTACATTTTGCAGAGGGCCAGGTGTGGGTAGAGGAGTGCATGCGTGTGTGTGTGTGTGTGTGTGTGTGTGTGTGAATATTTAAGTCTAATCGTAACATCTTTAATTCTGGAGCACCTTACCAAACGTAACAATAACCATAACCATTATCCTTTTGGCAACACCACAAAGGTTGCATCTGTTAAACAGGTACAAACTAATGTGAGGTCAGTTTAATTGTACACCAAGATATTGGTGGTGTTTATGCTGTTAAGTCCAAACCTTTATCTGTCTGTTATTCTTAATGCTTAATAAACTTTGAATTTTTTCCTTTCTTTCATGTATTTTTATTGACAGTCTATTAGAAATTAGGTTCTGTTCCCAATCCTATCACCAAGAGACCATTTAGAGATTAATTACTTCGATGATAAATAATATTACTATGTAATCAGTGATACATTACTATCTATTGAGTACTTATGTGCCAGACTCTTTGCTAAACACTGACATGGAATATTTTATTTAATCCCATATCAATTCTATGAGGTGGGGTCTATCATTATTCCCATTTCACAGAAGGGAAAAGAGAAGGTGTGGGAGGTTAAGCAACTTGTCTGACATTATGTAGGTAGAGGTGACAGAAATGAATCCTGGCCCATTGGATGGGCATCATTTAGAGCACTGGTTCCCAAAAACCAGTCCAAAGACTGGTTGGATGTATAAGAATAAACCGGGAACATATTCCAGGACTACAGATCCAGTAACTCTGAGTCACTAGAAAGAAAATGAATTGTTTAAAGGCTTCCAGCTAACTCCCATGTGTGGCCAAGTAATTGGAAGCGAAGATTTACAGACTTGACCTTAATTTGAGTTCATGACTCAGGGGAGCCATGCAGAAGCTTCAAAATTACCATAATTACCTGAAATTGTATGCAACTTTTCATATATAAACATATTTATTTTTCTGTAGGGGAGATCCACAGCTTCCCCCTTCCACCCGCCCCCCCAAGGAATCTGTAATGCAAGATGGAATAAAAACCACGTTTACGGATTTATAGAAGGGCAGACACAGTGCAGTGGTGCTCAGGCCTGGCAGCCCATTAGTCTCACCTGGGGAGCTCCAAACACTGGCACTGCATGGGCTGTAGCCCAGGCCAAGGAACTCAGCATCTTGGGCATGAGAGAAGGGAACTCTGGGGTGAGGATCTCGGTGACTCAAATCTGTCACTTAGCAGGTGTATGACCTTGAGCAGCACTAAGCATTTTTTAACCTAGACCTCCTCTTCTGTGAGATGAAGTTGTAATTTCTACCTCTGAGGGTTGTGGGGAGAATGACTTCATAAAAAATCATAAGCCCGCAACAAATACCTGTCATGGGGGCCCAGGAAAGGGGAATGTGGGCTAGGAGCAATTTTTCCAATTCACTATCTCAGACCATTTGTTCCTTCAAAGTGGACAGGAAACAATTCTCCTGCTCAGAAGAAGGAGCAGGTGGCTGGAGGAATGAGGGATGCCACATAGATGTGGTTTCGTATTCTGACATCCCTAATAGATCATAGCTTGGACACAGGTCAGTAGGCATCCACTCCGTGGCGTCTTCCCATTTAGATCGCGCTGTTAGGGTTCAGCTCTACTTTCATCGCCAAACACCTTTCTCCTCTCTGAGGAGAGTGGGAGTAGACACAGATACCTTAAGATTCTCTTTGGGTGACTGATTTTATATATGGCCTCTTCAAATCTCTTAGAGGAGGTGACTGCCTCCCCCATGCCTGGAGAGGCTCTGGCCTCCAAGATGGCAGGAACTGGTAGGAAGCCAAGCTGTATGGAAGCCCAGTCATTCACAAGCGCTCCGTCCCCAGGGTCCCTTGCCTGCTGCCCATGGGGGATGGCTTTCCATTCAAACTTAAAATATAACCAACTGCCCAACCATCAAGCCCCCCTCTTCAAAGTATATGAATTAAGTTCCCTCTTTGAAAATCACTGGCTTAGAAGTCTCTTTGGGCATCTTTAGCCAGGGACTGGGTGAGAATTATTGAAATCTTGCCTTTGTAGTCAGGAGATAGCTTCTTGCTAATAAATCAAAAGGACCTTTTAGAGAAGAAAGGCCCGAGTGAAGATGGTGGTGAGATTCCTCTGCCTGTCTGGGCTTTGAGTCAGTGAGGACTTGGGACCAAAGGCCCCTCTCTCTGACTTCTTTTCATCCTGCAAACCCTGGCTCAGTGCCAGGAAACAATTGGAAAAGCTAACAGTCACTGAATCCTAAACCCTCAACCTGCCACATCTCATTTAATCCTTATGCTACAAAATAGGTAATATTCTTATCCCTGTTTTGCAGATGAAGGATGGGCTCAAGAGAGGAAGTAGGAGAATTTAAGCCCAGGCTGAAAGGCTGATTTGAGAGTTTGTGTTCTACACCACTCCAGTGCACGCTTTCAAGTCCGTGCTCAGCAAAGGTAGACGGCAGTTGCCGTGGTTAGGAGGGTGAGCAGGGGGCAGGTGAGCCTGGACGTGAGTCCCAGATCCCTCACTCACCATCCATCCAACATGGACAGTTCACCAAATCGCCCTGAGTTTTAACTGTAAAATGGGCATCACAGTAGTCTCCTTGTAGGGGTCTTACTCGAACTAAGTGAGAACGTGCATCTAAAACACTTAAATAGATGCTCAGAGTGTGATAGGGATTCAGTATTTCCTTTTTGTAATAATAATAGTAATTGTTAGTAAAAACCGCTGGCGATGTGCTACGACAGAGTCAGACCATATATTATATATTTTAGTGGATGCATTTTCATTCTGCAAATACTTGATTCAAGAGTCACCGCTGTGTTTTCAAGACATCCGGGTTCTACATGGATGAGTGAACTGGGGAGGGAGTGTGGCCGCTTCATGAAACAAATTGTGTTTCTGAGATGGATTTTATAATCATAAAATTCATGAAGCATCACTAATTTGAAGCCAATTATGCTGCCTTGGATTGGGATTTGGGAGAACCTTTTTTGAATCAGTGTACTGAATGGTGCTAAAATGGTGACACTTGTAGCTTGAGAATGTCCCCTGCTCACACAGGGATGAGAAGTCCTGGTGATTCCCAGGAGCTCTCCTGGTAGCTTCTGTTATCAGGCCTGCCTCGGTCTCCTTGCAAATACTTATACCTATACTGTATCTATACCTATACCCATATCTATCTTTATACATACAGTTGCATGCACATACAGTTGGCCCTCAAACAGCACAGTTTGATTTGTGTGGGTCCATGTATATGCAGATTTTTTCAATAAATACAGTACAGTACTGTAAATGTATTTTCTCTTCGTTATGACTTTCTTAATATTTTTTCTCTAGCTTACTTTATCATAAGAACACAGTACATAGGGACACCTGGGTGGCTCAGCAGTTGAGCATCTGCCTTTGGCTCAGGGCATGATCCCGGGATCCGGGATTGGGTCCCGCTTTGGGCTCCCTGCAGCGAGCCTGCTTCTCCCTCTGCCTATGTCTCTGCCTCTCTCTCTGTCTCTCATTGAATAAATGAATAAAATATTTTAAAAAAAAGAACACAGTACATAATACATCTAACATACGAAATATGTGTTAAATGACTATTTATGTAATCAGTAAAGCTTCCAGTCAAAAGTGGCTATTAGTAGTTTAGATTTTCAAGAGTCAAAAGTCATATGCAGATTTTCAACTGTGTAGAGGGTCAGTATCCCAAACCCCCATGTTGTTTAAGGGTCAACTGTACATATATATAAATATAAATTATATATATTAGATGTTAGATATGCATATATATATTATATACTATAGATATGTTAACTCCTACTAATCAGCCACAGACACAGGCCCAAGTATTGACTATCCCTGATGAGGGTAAGCAATATGTCAACGGCTTACCAAATCCATTCCTTTTCCTTCCAGACATTCAGCCAGACCACTTTTTCCAGCCTCCCTTGCATGTAGTGTGGCCATGCCGCTGAATTCCAGCCACTAGAATATGAGCAGATGTGAGCATGGCTATCACTTCACGATTGGCCCAAAACATTACCATGTGGTCCCTTTCTCTTCCCTTCCTTCTGGCTCCAGCAGGTGTCCTGAGAAGATAAAGACAAGGAAGGGACCTAGGTCTCTGAGTCACTGAACTATCACATGAAAGAGGAAAAAAACTTCTCTGAATGAAACCTTTGAGAGACTGGAGTTGGCTATTGCAATGTCCCACTTGCCCTGATATGAGGGGCTTCTGAAGTCCAGTGACCTTATCTGATATCTTGACATCTTTGCCACTCCCCAGGCTAGTGAGTGGAGGACAGTTCCTGGTTGGAATCCAGGCTCATCCCCTCTCACATACATGACTTTGAGGTTGGCCTACCTCCTGGACAGACCTCCCACCCTGGTTGGACCATCAGAACATTACTGCCTACATGTTGCCTCCCTGTGTCCTGCATTTGAACACTGTCCAGAGCTGTCCAGCTGCTCTCAGGAGGGCCAGTCTCTATACTGGGTGCAGCCTTCCTAGTCCTCATACCCTCCCCCATCTAGACTCCTCCTGGCCACATAGGCCTTCCTCTATTCCTCACCCCAGATTGTAGATACTCACTTAGAAATGAGGCCTAACATCTCTTTGAGCATGATCTCCCCATTTTTTCCCCTCACGTACTCCCTAAAATTATTTTTAAAACATGAACCTGCATTTCATATTATAGAGCTAGCATCCAAAATATGCTATCACAGGTTTAAATAGTTGCAAAGGACACAGTAACTGCTCTAAATTTTGGCAATTTAAGGTAAGCCAACGTGTTGCTCTTTTTAACGGAGCCAGTGACCCCTACCGATCTAATACCTACCAACACCCATTTGAAAAAATGCGGTTGGAATCTGTGCTTTACTTCTTCTTCCCTCAAAATCATTATTTCTGTTGTATTTGTTCAATTTGTTTCTCAGGTAATACGTTTTTGTGTTTGAAAGTCTTGTATTGAGCCTCCATGTTTTTAAGCCAGAAGATCATGTCTATAAACTGAAATTATTATTTTTATTTTCCCAGAACAGAAAGCTCAAAAAGTTTAAAATTTTTTTCTTTACATATGATTGACGGTTACCTTTATTTCTATTATGTAATTGATAAAACCATATCATATATTAACAGTTTTGATAATTATTGATCTTAAAAAGCAAAATTTTTTAAAAATTATTTATTTATTGGAGAGAGAGAAAGCATGTGAGAAGGGGGAGAGTCAGAGAGAGAAGCAGACTCCCTGCTGAGCAGGAAGCCCAATGTGGGGCTTGATCCTGGGACTCAGAATCATAACCTGAGCCAAAGGCAGCTGCTTAACCAACTGAGCCACTTAGGTGCCCCCTAAAAAGCAAAACTTTAGTGGAACTGCCAATCTAGGGAAATAAATGTGCATAGTTTTGGTGCCTCAATAACAGGAGGGTTCACCAACAGCCAATCACCTCATTGTCCCCTTGTCCCCAAAATGTCCCAAATATTTTGATACCTGGAACTAGAGCCCTAAACCACAGTAAGATTTAGGGTGGGTAAGAGTATGCCTATCTTTGGTAAAGTGAAAGGAGTCCGATTGCCTAAGGAAGGAAAGAAAGGGAGAACCAGCACAAGGCCTCCGTCACAAGCACTTTCACTGACAGATTGGTTTAAGCAAAAGTACATATAGAAGTTAAAGATCTAGGGATCCCTGGGTGGTGCAGCGGTTTGGCGCCTGCCTTTGGCCCAGGGCGTGATTCTGGGGAACCGGGATCGAATCCCACATCGGGCTCCTGGGGCATGGAGCCTGCTTCTCCCTCTGCCTGTGTCTCTGCCTCTATCTCTCTCTCTCTGACTATCATAAGTAAATAAAAAAAAAAGTTAGATATTAAAAAAAAAAAAAGAAGTTAAAGATCTAGACATCCCCTTAAAATTGGCCTGTGCACACATATCCCTTGGATGTACTCTGCGTAGCACTAGATGCATGGCTCCGCTAGCCTGAGGATCACGCTGGTTCAATGTTGTGTGGGTGGGATTATGAAGCAGAAAGGTCATTTGGCCATGTCTTACATTTTGAAGGCCTCAAATTAAGATGTTTGATTTGTCACCAAAAGCATATATATTCACAGAGATAGAATGACAACTGTCTTGAGTAACTTTCTTTGGGGACTTCTTTGTCTTTTTAAGATTCATAAAACAGAACTGGCCTTAAACCTCCCTCAACCTCTGCTGGGGAGCAGGATGGATGTGGGAGGGCTCTGCAGGGAAGAGGATGCTAGAGCAAGGGGAGGAAAAGCAGGAGTTTGTCAGGAAAGATGGGGAGGGACATCCCAAGTAGCAGTACAGAAATGAGAGAGAACAGAACCCTCCTGGGAGTGATAGGACTGTTGGATGTAAGGTATGAGGGGGAGAGTGATGGGAAATGAGGTATGGCCAGGCCATGAATATCCTTGCACACCGCTTTAAGGCCTTTGGACTTTATCCTGATCAAAAGAATGACATAAGCAGTTCCTGTATTAGAAAGATGATACTGGCAGCTACTGGGAAGATGGATTGCAGGGAATTAGGAAGAGTTGAGGGAACTTTCTACATTAGTCTTTGAATAAGGCTCTAGGGATGAGATGGATGGATAGATTCAAGAGCTATTTAGGGAGCTTGAATCCATGGGATTTGGTAGAAGAGTCAAGGACAGCTCGAGGGTTTTATTATATGATCTCAGTTGATCAATGGTTCACAGCCAGGGATGCACAGAAGGATCATCTGAGGGAGCTTATAAAAAAACTCATGTCTGCACCACCCTGAGACTTGCATGGAAGGCCAGCCTATCTTCCTCAGAAAGCTCTCCCAGTTTACTCTCCCTTGTGCCCCCAGGTGGAACACTGCACTGAGCCTCAAAAGACCCTGGGAAGGATGTGGATCAGAAATCACAGCTTCCACTTTTCACTTTAAAAACAAAACAAAACAAAAACCCAATGCTTAAAGAATTTTGAAACCAGAATTTCTGGAGGAGAGCATCCAATTAGAAAATGGGAATGCCAGAATTTGTACTCATGCTCTTTGGACTCCAAGTCTTCTTTTGTGCCAGATATGCTAATCCTTGCCCATTGGCCCTATACAGACTCAAGTGTGGCTGATATGTGTGTACTTTATAAGCCCCATGTCCATCCATAGCTGCCTGAACCAGGAGGGACCTCTAACCCCAGAGAAGCAGCTCCATCAGGTCCACTGAGAATTTGATCTAACCATGGCTCTCAAACTTTGCTGCTCATTTGAATCACCTGGGGGACTTAAAAAAAAAAATCCTAATTCTCAGGTCATACTTCAAACCAGTTGTATCAGAATCTGCTGGGAAGCGTAGAATCCAGGCATCTAAGGTTAAGAAAAAAAGTCTCAGGTGATTCCAACTTCAGCTTGTGAATTAGTGACTTAAGTTCTCTCAAAGTGTGGTCCATTGACCAGCGTCATTTGCATCACTTGGGAGCTTTTTAGAAATGTAGACTCTTGGGCCCCGTGCCAGACTTACCAAACCAGAATCTGCATCTTAACAAGATCTCCAGGTGATGCCTGTGCGAGCTGCAGTTTGCAAAGCAGTCCTCCAAACAGCCCTGGAGAGACTGAATAAATCAGTGGAGGAGGGAATGCAAATTAGTAAAAGTCTTTGTAATCCTGCAAAGTCCTTGGACCTCACTGATTCCTGTCCTTCCTGATGTTTAGTCGTTCAGCCTCCCTTGGATTCAGTATGCTCTCTAGCATTATAATTACTTCTACCACCACCACACGTTTGATTGGGCTAACTTGAGCAGGCTTCTGTGTCTTGCAACCACGGAGGCCGCAAGACTCTAGCTTTTAAAACTTCCTTCATGGGATCCCTGGGTGGCTCAGCGGTTTGGCACCTGCCTTTGGCCCAGGGCGTGATCCTGGATCGAGTCCCGTATCGGGATCCCAGTATGGAGCCTGCTTTCTGTCTCTGCCTCTTTCTCTCTCTCTCTCTCTCTATCATGAATAAATAAATACATCTTAAAAAAAATAAAATAAAATTTCCTTCAGCTGGAATCAACCAAAGTGCTCTGCGCAGTGCTTCAGTATCATAGCAGGGACACTAAGTCATCACTGTGTTTTTGGTGCACGGTCCCGAGTTTCTCCTAAATGCTGTCTCTTCAGACCCAGCTCACCGGAGATGTGCAGCATTTGCCAAAGGTCAGTAACTATGTTTCTCTTTAAGTTGGGCTTGAGGATGTAGCCTGGAAATAGCACAGGTTTTGGAGCTGAATCAAACCTGGGTTCAAGCCCTGGCACCCATTGATTCAAGAAACAAATAACTCATGGAGCCCTCACTACGGAGAAGCCTTTTTTAGCTTGTAACGTCATACTTAGTCTTTCTGAGCCGCGGGGTCATTTAATGCCATCTCAGTGTTGGTCGCATTAAACAAGATAACATATATAAAGCACCTAGCAACCTGGAGTATTAGATACTCAACAAGTATTAGTTCTAGTCTGTCCCCTCACGTTGCCTAACGACCACCACCCTCCCAGCCCCTTCTACCTTGACCTTGCAGGAGACAAATAAGCTCCTGGGAGTGACCCAGGATTCGTGTCCTCTCTCTGGCCTTTGAAAGTCAAATGAATTAAACAACATGCGGAGGCACTGGGCACTCGAATCCCTTAGGCTAGATTTACTTGTAAGGTTTCCACCCTAACATATTACAGGAGAGGGACGGGACTGACAAAGGAATTTGGGAGAATCTCGCATCTACTACCCTTACTTTAAGACGAGGAATTGAACATTTGCTGGTGGAGACTGGAATCCACCCTAGGTTTGCAAACTTCTGTCTAAACTCATGCAGTGGGGAACCCTGGTGGCTCAGTGGTTTAGCACCGCCTTTAGCTGGGGTGTGATCCTGGAGACCTGGGATCGAGTCCCGAGTCGGGCTCCCTGCATGGAGCCTGCTTCTCCCTCTGCCTGTGTCTCTTCCTCTCTCTCATGAATAAATAAATAAAATCTTTAACAAAAATAATAAACTCATGCAGTAACATCAGCCTTGAGTCTAAGAACCATATCCCACCTTTAATCTTCACTCAGAGATAAACTGACAGAGTGGAGCTTCATGGACCTTTGAACCCCATAATCGTGAATTTTCGAAAGCCTCCCCAAAGTACCACGTGCTCAAGCAACCCCAGGATGCTTGCTTTACTTGTTGTGCCCAAGATTGCGAATCCGAGAAACCACCAAGGAGCCGACACTGATGCAAGTGCACGAGGGTTTATTTACAAGCTCGAGCTTGGGTCCAAGTATACCTGACACAGCGGAGCAGGAGCTTGGACCCCGAAGTGGGTTACAGCTGGGTTTTTTATGGGCTGGTCTAGGGGATCTTCAGAAGGGGGGGAGGAATTTTTTCCATTCCAATATGGGGGAGAGGGTGGGAGAGTTTCTTAAGATCTGATATGGGATTCTCTAACGAGGGCAATTCTGAGCTTTATTGTCTTTCCGATATGGGATTCCCTGCCGAGGATATTCTGCAGTTTTTCCCTGTAAAGTTCAGCTCTTATTTCCAGGGGCCTAAGATGGCTGTACTTGTGCTAATGCTAAACTTGAGGTGGAATGGCCTTGATTTTTCTTGGCCTCCACATACTAACATGGCTCCAGATTCTCCTAGATGCACCCCCACCACCCAAATAGATTGCAGCCCCCAAGCCACTTCCAGCTAGATATTCCGAAGCCGTGAGTGACCGGGGAGCCCAGGATGCGAAGAGCGGGGATCCCTGCCTTTGCACACGGACGCGAGGCCGCGGCCCGTTGGGGACTGGGAGGCTTTCCCAGGGCTTGGTTAGGTGGCCCAGCAGGAGGCCCCGGAGGAGCCGTGCAGGAAGGAAAGCGAAGGGCCGGCTCCTCAGGAATGGCTCGCTGGTGGGGATGCTCGGGAAGGGAAGGGTCCCCACCTGCGAACAGCCCGGCGCCCTGAACGCTGCCTCGCCTGCTCAGCTCCTCCAGCCCCGCTGCGAGGTGCTCAGGGTGCGACACAGAAGGAAACTGAGGCTTGGCCGCGGGGGGCGAGCCTTGTCCAGGCTCAGAGAGCAGGGGGGCCTGTGCTGCAGGTATAGGTCGACGTCCCCCCCTTCCCTCGGGGGGGGGGGCTGTGCCGCCCTCCGCCCACCACCTGTGTCTCTTCAAGGCCCTACCGACACACCCCAGCTTCCTCAGCTATAATTAATGAGTTTTGAATAAATTTTTTAAAATAACCAATGCCTTGGCCGGGGTGCTGACTCCGCGGCCTGCACCCTGGTGCTTCTCCACCCGCCACCTCTGAGATGGGCCAGGGTCATGACGGTGCCGGCAGGCCGGGGCGACTCCGCCTGGACAGGCAGGCCTGGCCTCGAATGAACCTGCTGCTCCTCCTCCTCCTCCTCCTCCTCCTATCTTTTCTGTTCGGAGCTTTGAAGGCCGGCAAATGAGCAAATGAGCGTCCTTTGACAAGGCTCCGAGGCGGCCCCAAGACGCCCCTCCGGCCCCAGGCCTGCTTCCTCTCGGGGCAGGAGGCTTTGCAGAAGTCCCTTCGGCCTCCTTTCAGGTTCCCCGGCCCCCCGCCGCGGCCCCAGAACTACAGAGGGAAGCGGACGCAGCCAAAGCCTCATGAAAAGGAACCCTTAGAAGACCAAAGTGCCTTTCTTTCCTCTAAAGAAGAGGAATCTCAGAAACAGAGGAAAAACAGCTTAAAAGAAGAGAGGAGGTGGGGGAAGCAGAAAGAGGAGACTTCCCTTGGACTTGGTCCTCCAGTTCTCAGTGGGAAGCGCGGGTCGGGGCTCTTGGGGGCAAGAGGGACATTCTCTTCCCACCTCGCCTCCCTCCCTCCTGCGAGCGGTGGTGGAGGGAGGATGCGAGTGGGTGCTTGTGGAAGAGAGGCGGCAAAGGCTGTAGGAAAATCAAGGGTGGAGATTCACGGCCCCAGGCAGATGGATGGACCCATGAGAGGCCCAGACTTCCGGGCCCCTTACTGTGACTTGCAAAGGCCCCGGTTGACTCTCTTAAGCAATCTCCATTCACCAAAGTGTCTGTGTGAACAGAAAGCCCTGTTCCCATTGGCAGAAATCCACCCCAAGGCACTTTTAGGATCACACAGTAATGTCTGAGTCAGAGGACGCCTTTGAGATGTTGCGTCTGGTAAATCCTTTCATTTTTCAGACAAGAACATTGTCCAGGGCAGGAAAGTGACTTGCTGACTGTCACAGCGAAATACAAGTAGAGCGACCCCTCCTTCCCAGGCTGTGCTCCGTTCAACAGAACAAGCACCGTGTCTCTCTTTTGCTGTTTTCCAGGTGGACCCAAGGGGAAAGATGATCTGATCTTTGCTTTGCTAATGGAGCAGTGGAGGAAGGAGAGCCCGATTCCCTCAGTGCACTGTCCTTCAGGTTTAAGCATGGTCCTTAAGTGTCCGGATGCTACCCATTGTTCAAGACAACTTGAAATGTCACTTTTCCCATGGAATCTCTAGGCTCCTGGTTGGAAGCAGCTCCTCCCTGCTCCTCTGAACCTCTTCTGACTTCCAACCCAAGCTCTCTGTCAACCCCTCTCTTGAGATAACCAGCTCCCGACAACGATACCTTTGTCCACAACTTAAGATATCACCATCTTTGAGACTATGTACGGATTGCAACCAAATCTAATTCTAACAAATGCAGTGTATAATCCTTATTCTTTAATGCATTTCTGCATTTTTTAAATTTGTTTTTAAAATAATTTATTTATTTATGAGACCGGGAGAGAGAGGCAGAGACACAGGCAGAGGGAGAAGCAGGCCCCATGCTCGGAGCCCGATGTGGGACTTGATCCCAGGACTCCAGGATCATGCCCTGGGCCAAAGGCAGGTGCTCAACTGCTGAGCCACCCAGGCGTCCCTATTCCTGCATTTTAAAAAAGATTTTATTTATTTAAGAAAGAGAAAGCATGACCACGTGCATGGGCACATGTGAACAGGAAAGGGGCAGAAGGAGAGGGAGAGGCAGAGAATCCCAAGCAGACTCCTCACAAGTGCAGAGCCCCACCCCAGGGCTCAATCTCATGAGATCATGACCTAAGCTAAAATCATGAGTCAGATGCTTAACCAACTGAGCCACCAGGCATCTCTGCATTTCCGTATTTTTATATTCTTTGTGCAAAGAGTTTAAAAAAAAAAAAACACAAAGTTTAAAAGAAAAAAAAAAGATCAGGGACATCTGAGTGGCTCAGTGGTTGAGCTTCTGCCTTCGGCTCAGGTCATGATCCTGGGGTCCTGGGATCAAGTCCTGCATCAGTTCCCTATAGGAATCCTGCTTTTCCCTCTGCCTATGTCTCTGCCTCTCTCTCTGTCTCTCATGAATAAATAAATAAAATCTTAAGAAAAAAAAAAGATGTGATCTCAGAACACTGTGATTCCATGAAGCCTGCCTTACCACATTGATTGTTCCCCTAAAGGATGCATCCATGGACAGACAGATGCATACCAAGGGCTGGGGGGGGGGGGGCTGGGAGCAGGATGGATTAGCCCTGGGTATAGACATTAAGAGGGTACATTGTCTGAAGTGATTTTTAAAAGGATAATGTCAAAAAAAAAAAAAAAAGGATAATGTCGATGTTCTCTTTTTTCAGCCATTTTTTCTGTTCTTATGGTAGAAAATTTTTTCAGTTTTTACCAGATACAATAGGAATCATGATGGATTTTCTATTGAGGGTATTTTAGTAGAAATTTTCAACTGTGGAGACTTTGGAACACTTTAAGATAAATCCTGAAGGGACACAGAAACATGGACAGTACTGCAATTTCTGGAATTTACTGAGAAATGAGATATTTTCTGTATCTCTGCCAAACTTGCCCAGATGAAGATAGTAAAGTTCCTGCTTATAAATTTGTTACTTTGTGTGAAGGAAAATTTCAGAATTAAAATTGGTAAAAAGTTGTTTGATAACCAGGAGTGAAGAAAATAGCCCTGACGAATCTGGCTACTGAACGTGAATTTACAAAGACATAATTTTGACAAAGTGACAAATTTACAGAGGTTAAGAGACAAATAACTTGTAGTATTATTCTTCGTCAATTGCAACAGACAAAACATGTAGATGTATTTTTTTGCCTTTAAAAGAAAATACATCAATATAATTTTTAAAAGTATTAATCTGGTACTCCTTTCCTTTTCCATTACACATTTTTTGTTGTTACTGACGTGATTATGTGTATGAGTTCAATGAGAAAAAATTTTGCAGTTTTCTGGCCATTGTTATTGATTTTCAAATAATTGTGTTGTACAGAGGAAAGAAGGCTACAAATGATCCATTCCCAGTACATCCCTCAGTGCTCCCCCACCCCCGCCATGGTGAACACAATTTCCTCTCAATCCTCCAACAAGATTTGCCTCACCCATCCCTCACAGCATCTTGGAAATGAAGCTCCTATGGGGCTATGTTTCTGGCCAGTTAAGGTTTATTAGTTGTGTCTTCTCTATTAAATTGTAATCGCCTTGGCTCTGAGTCCTTGTCCATTTTTATGATGTGAAAGGAGAGATACAATATCCTCCCTTGGAATCCCCTGTATGAGAGGGCTGCTTTGCCTCCACGCTGTTGACGTTTTAGGCCAGAAAATTCTTTCCTGTGAGGGGCACGCTGTGCATTATGGGATGTATCATTAGCATCCCTGGCCTCTCCCCTCCAGATGCCAGCAGCATGCCCTTCCCCCAGGCGTGACCACCAAAATTGTCTCCAGAAATGGCCCTGGTCTCGAACCTCTATTTAGACTGAGCGTCTGCAGCTTGTAGTTGACATGGGTGTGGAAGAGGCCCTCCTCTACGTTGTTGAACTTGGACAAAGCTCCTAGCATCGCTGAGCCTCTGTTTTCTGCATCCGTAAAGTTGGACTAAGAGCGTCTATTTTGTTTTGGTGTGAGGTTCAAAAAACATAATGTACATGAAAATGACTCGTGTGCTCTAAATCTATTTGTGGTTGTGTAAGGTCATTATTACAGAGAGGTCAAAGTTTTTAAACTGCAATTCAGTTGTGGGGGAAAAAAAGTGCAGCTTTTAAAAGAATCTATAATTGATTTCATCTTTATTTGAGTCCCCAGAAAATGTAATTGGCCAATTAAATGTAATTTCTTCTTTTTCCCATTTAAAACCGCCTTTTCCATTCAACTTGATCTCTTTGGGCTAAGAATTCAATCAATTCAAGATACAAATGTCCAGGGAAGTTTCCGTCAAGATAGCTCTCCACCTTTTTCTCTTTCTCCAGATTGTGTCTGGGTAGGGGCGGAACTTAGGAGTCCTACGGTATTGGGTTCGGGAGGCTAGTCTCAGGTTCCTGTGCTGGCCTTGAGTCACCATTGATCTGTGGGCTATTTCAGACTGTTCCTGGGTATCTGCCTGAGAAAGAGAGTCCCACCTTGTCCTTTGGAACTTCGTGTTTGATCCCAACTCCCTGCAGCTGCCTTATCTACCACCTGGATCTACTTAGGTCCTTCATTTCTTTCAGCCTCTTCATCTCCCAGAGGCCCAGGATCTCCCATATATGTTGCCCCGCACTGAGCTAGAGTCTGAAAGTCTCAACAAGTCGGACCTCTGGCTCCCTTATCTGGACACCGTCCTCAGTTCCTGTGCCATGCTGGGTGCATTCTGGACTGCCCATGGGCTATCTAAGACATGTACATATCCCAGGAGTAAGTTATCCTATTTCCCCATTGGAGTGCTTCTCAATTCATGCTACACATCCTTTACCCCCCTCCCACCCACAACACCCCAGCGTTCGACCTTGATTTGGGGAGCAGAAACACCCCCGTCTCAGACCTATAAATGACTCTCCTCCTTTCCAGCAGCACTACAGCCAACTGGCTGCTAGAAAGAAAACAGGTTTATCAATAAGAGAACATACATTGAGATGTATTTCAAAACCATTAGCAGTTACAGCAGAGTCTCAGGGCCAGGTGATGGGAAAGAAGAATCCTTGGAAAATGAAAAGCATGCCCTAAACTGCCTTCAGACTTCAGCCAACTATCCTCCCACACACAGACAACCTCCCGCCCTTGAAAAGCAAAATCTACCCTCAGAGAGAATGTCTCCTAAATCTCCTTGCCTTTCATTGTTTCTCTACCTTCTCTTTTTTCCTCCTTGTTTTTTCCATTGTCATCTCCTTCCTCTTTGGATTTGGGTTCTGGTGTGGTTTGCTTTTGGGAGTTGTCCCCTGGAAAGAGGCCCTTGGGTTAGCCGAGGGCTCCCTGCTTGCTTTCCCGTCTTTTCTGGGGAAGCCGGGTTGACACAGCTGCTCTGGCAACCAGTGTTTCCAAGGAGAGCCGCCAAGCATGTGGAGCCTCTGCAGGGAGAGCAGGAACAGCATCTCCTCATGGAAAAGCCATTCCAGTGTGTTTCTTCAAGAACCATCGACAAGGGCCAAGACAGACTCCAGGCTTATTCACCGGCCTCGAGAGCCTTAGGATGCAACTCCCCATGGTTCCATCAATAGCTTCCTCTGAAAATTCATATCCTACAACTCGTTCAGGGCCAACTATGCATTCTTGGTAGCACCTCCAAACGTATGCTACACATGCACACACATGGACACATCTCCCCTTGGACTCTGTTGAGAAGCCTGGATTAATATAATGGAACTTCCTCTGCCACATGGACTAAAATAACTGGCATCCCCTTCTGGATGGATTTTAATTAGGAAAGACACAGCATTTAAATTATGCTTATTACTTTCAGTTGCTTGTACAGGCTGTGGATTCAGGGAAAAGAAATGGAAGTCATGTGCGCTGGATTCTCTAATGGGATGGTTCTGGAAGGGGAAAACATGCCAAAGGAATATTTAATATCCTTCTCCCCTTCTAGGCAGCCTGGCTGAGAAAGGAGGTCCGGGTTCTAATACTGTCGTTGTCATCCTCGTCATCATCATCAACATCATCATCACTAATACTCCTTGAGTGCCTACTCTATGCCAGAGCTCTGATTAAGAAGCATTTTATATGCATTATCTTAATTAGTCAAAAGAATTTAGTCAACAGACCCTATTGGGGACCATCTATTTCTAGGGAAGACTAAGGATGTACATTTAGCATCAATCGGGTTCCTCCTTAGAGCTACCATATACCTATCTAATGCTGTTAACCATACATATGTGATGAATTGATGTTTAAATAAATGAGTGATTGAATGTAGTAGTAGTGCTCAGAATGAATCGAATACAGAGGAATTATGAGTAAGAATAGACTCTGTCACCCCCCTGGGCCATCATGGCCACAGATCCTGCTTTTGGGTAGACCAGATAGTAGCATATTGTCCCATTCCATGATGGATAACTTTTGGGGGGAATGTAAAGTTTGGAAGAATAGGGAATATTTTTGTCCCCCAAATTTTTATTTTATTTTATTGGTACCTCAAAGGGGATAAACTTTATGAGACAATTATGATTTTAGGCAAATGACATAACCCATCTAACTTTCTATTTCCTTAACTGTATAGTGGCTATAAATAGTACCTACCAAAGAGAGTTTTCTAAAGATCACAAAAGATCAGATACAGCCAGGGATTTGGGGCTCAATAAATTAAATGACTTTCCCATCATTACTCATTCAATCATTCAATGAGTATTTGATAATTCTGGGCCATAACATATTCTAGATGCTAGGAATACCCCAGTGAAAATGATACACAAGGCTTCTTAGTGGGCCAGGGGAGACGGACAATAAGCAAATAAGATAATTTCAGATTACAATAAACACCATAAAGAGAGTAAAAGAGAGCAGAATGAAAAGGCTGTGGTGAAGGCAGGATGGGGAAAATTTAGATGGGTCCTCAGGGAGGACCTCTCACAAAAAGGTGCCCTTTCAGCTGAGATCTGAATTATAAGGGGGGAAATGCCATGCCTAGGCTTTCTTGGGGGCAAGAGAAGTTCAGTTAACAAAAAAATGGCATCTGTAAAGGTCCTGAGGCAGAACTGACTATGATGTGGAGATAGATCCGTGAGCTTAGTGAGTGAGGAGGAGAGGGGTCCCAGGCAGGGCTAGAGAGGTAGGCAGATGCCAGATCATGGAAGGTGTTATAGGACCTGATGAGGAAAAGATCCCTCTGGCTGCCACATGCAGAGCAAATTATGGGACCTATACATGAGTTATGTGGAATAGTTGAGTGCAGAGGTGATAGTGGCCCAGACTATGGGTAGCAACTCTATGCAAAGTTGCTTGGATCCAGCTAGTGAGTAAGGGAACTGAGATTGGAACCAGGCTTATGGCAGTGTCTGTCCCTCTGGCTTGCTGTATGCCAACATAAGTATTCCTGCTTTTTTTTTTTTAATGGATTTACCATTTAACAAATGGTGAATTTGCACAGCCATAAGGCCACGGGGAGCTGCTAAGGTCTACACCTGAACAGGAATAACATGTCAGCGTCCCAGAGGTTTAGTGTCGTGGAGTGCTGGGCATGAAAGGGGCCAAGAGAACCCAGTAAGGGCAGGAGAAGAAGGGCTGGCAAGGTGTTGGGGTTCCCTCGGGGAATGGGGCTTCTGAGGCACGCACACAAAGGCGGACACTCAAGGAAGAGGAGGAGGCCCATTTCCATGTAGGCTCCATGACTTTGTTGGCAGCACAAGAGCAGAGAACCTGTGCAGAGACTGTTGGGAGGAGCAGGGTCAGCAGGAGCCTGTGGCTTTCAGAAGGACTGGGTGGGAGCATGCCCCCCGCTTTGGAAACCTGAAGGGATGAGCCCCCCATCCCCAACCTCTTCTCAGTAGTTCACGCCCTCTTTGGAGGTGAGGAGGAAATAGTGCTGTCACTTCTAGATGCTCTGTGTTCCTCAAGCGCCCTGTGTACATCTCTATCATTCTCTCTTAGACCTCTTATCACGATGTTTTGTTTGTGGATCGGTCTCCCCATGGGACAGCGGTCTCCTTGCAAGCGTCTTATTTACTTTCTTATCCTTGCACCATGTCAAAAGACCTGGTATGTGGTAGGCAGTCAGCAAAAACTTGCTGAATTATGCAAGGCATGACATTCCTAGAAGCACAGAACTGAGGAACTGCTCTAAGTTGGATTCTAAGAATTTATAAATCAACAATCCCAGGCATTTTAACCTTTGTGATTTCCAGACCCTTTTGAGAAAATAATGACAGCCATAGACCCCATTTTCCCTAGGAAAATCCATATGTAAAAAAAAAAAAAAAATTTTTTTAGAGTTTTTTTTACAGATGGGAAAATTAAAGACCAGAAAACGGAAATGACTTATCCGAAGCTACTAAACTTCTCTCTGACAGCCATACCTGGAACCCAGATGCCTGACTCTCCTCTCCTGGGTCCCTTCCACCGTGCCTGGGCAGAGCTGGCTAACACGGGGACTGTCACAATTATCACACAGAAGGTACAAAGATAACAATCAGAACCATACCAAGAACTGGCCCTGCGGAGAATTCTTAGAAAACAGATGATTGCAGAGATACTAAGCTGCTCTACTGGGTGGCAGTGATCATGCTATGCCTACTCTGGGCAAGCCAGGAAGAGTCTGAGGGTATTTAAGTCCTGAAAGTTAGTGACTACTTGGTTGTCACCGAGAACAAGGCAGTAATACCAACTGTGTGTTCGGGGATCCAAACCTAATCGGAAGCACTAATTAGCTCATTTTCAACCTCCTGGGTACGAACACCTCAAAGAGGCAAAGCTCTGTCTTTGCATATAGATTTATGTGGGACAAAGTCCCAAGGGGAGGCAGGGATGCGGAGGCTCCTCTGGGCGGCTAACGCAGAAGGAAACACAGATTTCTGCAGGTCTATCGCAGCCCCTCCAGCTCAGAGACAGAGAGACAGAGAGACAGTGAGATAGAGAGAGTCGGAGGACGTGCTGGCAGAAGGGAGGAGGAGCTGAGTGTGCTGTGAGGGAGCAGGAATGGGAACACAGGTTCCTCACAAGCCTGTGGGCCTTTACGGCCCCAGGACGCTTCCGGACAAGGTCACATCTCAGAAGCCTCCAGCCCTGCTTGTAATGGCCAAGGAGACCTGGCGAGAAAAGTCATAGGGCCTGGAACCATCCTGGCTGTTTCCTTCCTTCAGGAGCCATAAGGCTGGGTTCACAGGAACACAGAACCAAAGAAAACACACTCAAAAAAAGGAGAGAGAACTCGCTTCCCTCGGAGGCCCGTGATTGAGCAGCAGATGTCCAGTCGGGGGAGCCTCGAAGCCAGAGCAGCTGTGCCGGGGCTGCCAAGCCACCTCTGTCCCCTCCGGCCCGGCTCTTCAAACCCTGAGTCCCTGGGCCTGTCAGTGTGACAGGCGCCTCCGCTGCACCCCGGGGGGGGGGGGGGGGGGACACCACGTGAGTCCCCGGCTTTCGGGCTGCAGAGTGGTTGATGGGAGGGGGAGCCTGACGCTGTCACATTCTCCCTCCCTCCCCCAGCACCCCCCCCCCAGGCACCTGGCAAATTTGCATTCAGTTCTTCTCCGCTCAGAAGTTACCTCTTCCATGTTGCTTTTATTCATTCCTAGACTCACTTTTTCTTCTGTGCTTGAAGATGAGGACAGCTAACATTTATACCTCCATTGTGTATGTGCCATCCAGCATGTGCTACTTACAGCCTCTTCAGTCTCAGAACTAGGAATAGCTGAGATTCTTCTTCAGAACTCCTCTGCATTTATCTTGGCACTCTGAATCATTTGACTAACCATATTTCCTTTCTTTATTGCCTTGGATGCTAAGAGGCCCAAAGCCACATTTGGGACCCCCGTCACCAGCAAAGATACGTGGCTACTCTTATGATGTGATCTGAGATGCTAACCTTGTCTCGTGTTTCCTATCCTGGCTTTTTCTTGACCCTGATTTTAATATCTGCTTAAAAAAAATTACTGGGTTACTTTTTTGTTTTGGGTGGTAAACTCAAATCCTATCTGAAAGGGGTCATGGTGCAAATACAAAGTAAAAGGTGTTGTCTCTCTATCTCTGTAATTTCCATAGTAAGCCTTGCAAATTTCAAGGAGCTCAGAGAGTTTGCATAACTTATTCAAGACTGTGAGACTTTTAAATCAAAGAGCTAGGGGGATCCCTGGGTGGCTCGGTGGTTTAGTGCCACCTTCAGCCCAGGGTGTGATCCCTGGAGCCCAGGGTGTGATCCTGGAGACCCTGGAATCGAGACCCATGTCGGGCTCCCTGCATGGAGCCTGCTTCTCCCTCTGCCTGTGTCTCTGCCTTTCTGTCTCTCTGTGTGTGTTTCTCATGAATAAATACATAAAATATTTAAAAAAAATAAAGAGCTAGGAGTCAAATCCTTATCCTTCTGACTTCAAAGCTCATGCTCTTGACATAATTGCTTATACTTGGTGAGCACTAGCTATGCACCTGGTTTCACGCCATGTCCTACATGTATTATCTCATTTATTCTCATGACAACCCCATGACGCAGTTATTATTATTACAACTATTTTACAGGTAGAGAAAGTAGGGTTCAGAAAGATCAAATCATTTGTCCAAAGTTGCTCAGCTTGCTGAGATTCAAACCAACAAGGCCTGAACTTTGAGTCTCTGCACTCTTTCTAGATTCTCTAACTCAGAGATAAGCATGCAAAGAAAAAAAAAAATCAGATTCCTAATGAAATGTTTGACTCCAGTGTCCCCATTGCCTGGTTATATCACAAAGGCTTATCAACTGACAAATCCTATTGGAGCAAGGGTGTCTGGCTAGAAGTAGGTATTTCTGAGTTTCACAGTTCTTCATGGAGCAGATGGATCAAAAGCACAAAGTCTGTGTGCAGTACTGGATTTTAAATGCCAGCCTGAGCACTGACAGCGAGGAAGATAACTACCTAGCGCCCAAAGGGTGGAAAGAAAAGCCTTTGGAAAGGGCGACACTGCTCCCAGGCGCCATCTGGCAGTAGAGGTGGGGGATTGCTCCCAGAAAGAACCGTACCTGCAGGATAAAAATACCCAAGCACAATTTACTGGGGCTCTGGTGCGTTGAGTGCTTAACTGCATAGATGAGAAACTTGAAACTCACAGTAATAAGTACTTTGGCAAGTCATCGGACCGCAGTTTATTTAGCCTATCTGGGCCTTTATTTCCACTGTACCGTGCAAAGTCTCAAAAGCAGCGTTCGTTCCTTAGTCGCTCCTGCCTTCTCCAGCCCCTCACAGCTGGAATTGTGAATGTGCCACACTCCCTATTGAGGCATTTGTGGAGACAGACAGTAAATATGTCAGCAGTGAGTGCTAACAGGGCTCTTGTCCTTCCTGCACACACAGTTGGCCCAATTCACAGTTTGGGACTCCTGCCCTAGAGGCTAGGTCTGAGGCTCTAGCCCTGAATCTCAGTCAGTTCAGCTGGGCCTTATGACCCCATATTACTCCCACAAGTCCTCTCTCCCAGGGAATGGGGGACGCTGGATTCTCTGTCCACTAATTATCGACGAAGCGCTGTTATGAATACCCAAAAAAGCCAGCCCTGAACCACGGCACAGCCCTCTGAGGGTAGTTTGGAGCTCTGGTGTTGATTTCCCACACCACACCTAGAGTTACCTAATGGCACCTGGGCTGCCTGTATGGGAAGAGCCCCTGCTGCTAAGCTGGTTCCTCCCAGATGGTGCTCTTCCTGGCACCCCCATCACCAGGGACAAGACAGGGGAGGCTGAAGATGAATTCCTACACAATTGCTATTGTCCTTTGAGAAATGTCTGGAGAGATGGAAAGGGGCTAGAAATTTGAGGAAAGACCAAATGTTGCCTCATTTTTCAAAAAGGGGCAATGATGGATCGTTGGTACTTCAATAAATATAACATTCTTTAGAAGCAAATGATGTGTGAACAGTAAAGAAATAGTGAATAATAGGAGTTGGGAAAATTCGCTGTGAATAAATCATGTAAAGTTAACTAATCTTCCTTTTTTAGAAAAAGGTGTCTTACTGGTAGATTTTGGGATGCTAGAGACACAATTTGGAAATAAGTGCCCAAACTAGTTAATGGAATAAATGTCCCCCTGGAGGAGATACCCTGTGGAGCCCCAAAAGGCTGGTTTGTGCTCCAACTTGGGCCAGTAATGTTGTCTATGACTCAAATGAAACCAAAAAAAGCATACTGACTGATGCCAGCATTCCAAATTATTTGACATCTTGGAACAACAACAAAAATCAAGAAAATGAAATTTAATTAGTGAAAATGAAAAGTCTTACACCTACTTAAAAACAATCAAATATGGAAGGAGTAGCCAGCAGCTCAGGAAAAGGACTCAGGGTTCTAAGGACTAGAAGCCAAGTATGAGTGAGCTGCTTGATGTAGGGACTTGGCAAGCATTGCCCCTGGGGGCTCCGATTTCCATGGGGCAAAGACTTCAGAAAACTCACCCTTCCATAAAAGCAATGAGAACACTGACAACAGTTATCAAAATCAACATTTTCAGAACTCTAGAAATTAATGAAAGTCTTGCAACAATCCAAGTATTTATTCAGGAAAAATGGCTGCATCTCATCAGAAACAATGTGCTTTTTGGCATCTTGTCTATTCCCACCCATTGCCCATATATTTACACAAACATAAATATATATGATCTATAAAGATACAACTACATATATTACATACAAGTAGATATATATTACTGATTATATATGTGTGTGTATATAACATGTGTATTTAACATCTTCACAGTGAGCCTGGTACAGAGACACCACTTAATAGACATTAGCTTATTAATGACCCCTCTCCCTTTCTTCCCTTTCTTTATTAGTTCTGCCTCCACACACAATCTGTTGCTAGATCCCCTTCATTCTTCTTACCTAATTTTCATAGCAGGTGGAAAATCCTGGCAAGAATAGTGGCCTCCTGGGTCCATGCCAGGGCTCCCATTTATAAGCCTGGGTTGGGCTGGGTTGTCTCTGGGAAGGAAGAGGCAAATGTGAATTGTAACCAAGGACCAGAACCAAGATTAGTGCCAAAAGTTGGGCTCAGACCCGTGATGTACCCTAGGGAAAGGCAATAGCATGCGAAGGAAAGCGGGAGAAGTAGAGCAAGGAGGAGGCAGACAGAGGGCAGAGCATGAGGCCGTGACCAAGTGAGCACACCCAGGGCACTGTGGTGTCGGGTCCTGGGTTTTCTTTCTGCTCTACCTCCCTCCATCCTTAAGTCATCCTTTATTCCATGTCTTCACCCAATCGCTTCACCGTTTGGACAACTGCAGTCATTTTCGAGCTGTGCTCCCTAGAGATACACCCAAGGCTCTTCCAACACTGAACATGGTCTTGAAAACCTATATCCAATTCACCAATTCACCGTTAGGGGAGCTGCAAGAAGGTGTGAAAGAGTCCTAGGTGATGACCCAGGTGCCAGGCACCTGTTTCCGCCAGCTTCAGTCACTGTTTCATGGTTCAGCTTCATTTTTATCTTCTTAACTATTGGGCTTTCTCCTAAAATTTAGTGTTATTAAGAGCTTTTACTTTCATTAAGTTTGGCTTTGCGCTGGTCTACTGCAACCTTGCCACTGGCACCTCTGCACTTTTCTTTTCACTCTTTTTTTCTGTGCTCCACTCTGAATAAATCATGCTAAGTACCTTCTTCTTTAAGTTCCCTCCTCTTTGCTCCAGCATATCGATTGACTTTTTATCATCCTCTGAGCAAAGGTCAAACCCTTGGCTGAGCCTCTGCGGCCCTCTTCAATCAGAACGAAAGGAATGGGATGATGCCGTATGCTGTGAGGATTCTTGATGCATGGCACACACTCTCTAAGTAAATAATAACAACTGCATATCTATGATTGTTCCTGAGGGGAACCTCTCGCATCCTCCGGTCTCCTAGAACACTAACTTGCACACAGGAATAGGACCTTGTAAATCACATGAGACTTTCCTCTTGAAAGTATAAGTCCCATGCCTATATAGCTAAGCTTCCAGTTGGGGGAATGACCCACTGATGTTTTGGAAGGGTCCTGAATTGCTATCTTCTATAGAAAATTGTATGGTGATGTTTAGGAAGTGCCTCCAACTTCCATCTTCTGTTGCCTGGAAAGATATCTACTTCTGGCTGGCCTACAAATATAGCCATGGGGATGAGCGAACCAAGGATCCCTTGAGCGCTCCATCATTACCACCTGGCTCTTGATGCCCCCTTGTGGCAATCTGGCACCATGCAGAGGTTGACAAGATGAACAGAGCGTTGTCCTTCAGTGGGTGCCTAAATCTGAGCCAACTAGTTCCCATGCATTCATCCATTTATCCCACCACAATCCTCTTAGGTAGCTTCTGTGATTTTTACAACCTGTTCTAAGTAACATAGCTAACAAGTGGGAGAAGAGAGACTTGAATCCAGGCTGGTTAGATAGTTGGTTCAGCTATCAGGCTCTCAAAATTACTTTAGATATTCAGCCTGGAGGCCATCATGTGATTGAGAATTCTCACCAAAAGATTAGGTACACATTAAACTAAAAAGATAGGCCACATTAAACTCCTGTATGAGGAACTTGGACTTGAGGGCACCAGTGTTTTTAAGAATCTTAAGACATACCTAAAATTCTGGGGGCGCCAGTCGGCTCAGTCGTTTAAGTGTCTGCCTTTGGCTCAGGTCATGATCCCTGGGTCCTGGGATGGAGCCCTGCATAGGGCTTCCTGCTCAGCAGGGAGTCTGCTACTCCCTCTCCCTCTGACCCTCTGGCCCTCCCCCCTGTCCTGCTCTTGCTTTGTCTCTCCCAAATGAATAAATTAAAAAATCTTAAAAAGAAAGAGAAATATCTGAAAAGCTGCAGTTGATGAGAAGTGGAAATACACTGAAATGTTTAAAAGTCTTATTTCCAATTGGATTCACAAAAGTGAGATTTTTTTTTTTTAAAGCAGGTAATTTTTTTAAAGGGAGGTTGTGCTGCTAGACTTGATGCTAACATGCCTAGAGACACTTTGGTGGATACACAAAGATGAGTTGAAAGATAGGACTTCTGGAATAATGGAGTAATAGACTTGGAAGCCTTTTTACTGAGCAAAAGAACAATTTAACTGAGAAAATTATTTTAAATAGCCATCACCTAAAGTCTCTGGAAAGTGTCCTAAGGGTATACAGCAAGGAAAAACATTCTTTCAGGAAAATCTGTAAAATCTCAATTAAGAACAGCACAAGTCTGTGGCATCTGAGCTATGTTCTGATCCATTATCTTCCCCAGTAGCCCCATTAAGATTTATTATTATTATTATTATTCATGAGAGACACACAGAGAGAGGCAGAGACATAGCAGAGGGAGAAGCAGGCTCCCACTGAGCAGGGAACCTGATATGGTACTCGATCCCAGGACCCTGGGATCACGACCTGAGCTAAAGGCAGACACTCAACCACTGAGCCACCCAGGTGCCCAATAGTCCCATTATATGGAAGCTCTACCCAGGTCATGTGCAGCCACAGGGCTCCAGTGTCCCATAGACACCAGTCTGGGACTGTAGTTTGACTTCTGAGGGGGCAGGATGCTGGTGTTTCTCAGTTCCCAGCCTCATTTTGTGGATGTTCTATTCCAGATAGGCATAGCAAGAAGACTGGGTTCTCCTTTTGTTTATCTAGCCTCCACTTGTTGGGTGGAAGCTCTGCTCCAGGCATGGTAAGTCCGCAGTACTGAGGCCCTGCTTGCCTACATCCCAGCTTCCTTGCAGGGCAGAAATTCCATGCTGGGAAGGGCAAGCTGAGAAGACAAAAGTTTTCCATATCCCCTTCCCCTAGAACTCAATCATAGAGCAGGATGCAATCCTGGGAAAAAAGGGGTCTCTGTACAAGGAACTTGAACTTGAGAGCACCAGTTAATGATGTGCAATAGGAAAGCTATTGCCTTTGAGAGAGAAAAGACCAGGTGCACACAAAGAGACTGGCCTTTCAGCGGAGGAGGACACGTGATCCACTGAACTAGGAGCAGAAGCAAAGACTGATGCAGACACCAGCACGTGTACCGAATTGGTCAAGGAAAGGCAGCAGGCCTTTCATACGATGGCTTTCATTTTAATCATAAAGAGAAAAACTAGAATAGGAAATTTGGGGAGAGAACAGGAGAGCAAACTTACCAGATGAGAAAGAACAGGAATCCAAGGCATCACAGTGTACCCATTTGAAGTGAGTTATTCATTTAGAGTGACAGCAGTTTGTTCCATATTGTGGTTTCCTATAGCCATTCCTGGAGGCGCTAGTGTAGAATCTGTTCCGTTTGTGAGGTGGGTGGGATGGAAAGGGTAAAACAAGGACAGCAGTAGGGGCGTGATGACATTGGTAAATCATGAAATAGAAGTCATAAAGAGGCGAGTGATGTCGAGAGAAGGCCAATGAATAAAAGGAAAAAATAAGTGGTTGGACTCAAAGGTTGGAAGCCTGGAAATTGGATGTGCAAAAACATGATATTTGGCAGGGGTGCAGGTATTTAACGATGTCTGGGGCAGCATCTTGGGCACATGGGTTGAAATACAGTTGAGAAGTTCACTGAGTTGATGTGCAAAGCATTGGGTGAGCAGCCTCCCTTATATATAAGCTCAGTGGCACTGACTGCAGGAGACAGTGACGGTGAATCATGTTCTAAAGTCTTCAGTGAAGGAGGGTGAATGACAACTAAGGAAGGGGCAGGGGGAGTTGTGTAGGATAGCATGAGCTTCAGAGGAGCTGGGTTTGTTGCACTGTTGTGTGTCTGGGGTTGCGTTTGCTTTTGTAAGAGGGCAGGGGAATAACTGGCAAACAAGGAGGACCATTAACCTTCCATTGGACCCTGAGCTACAAGAGAGTAAGGGGGCACAGAGTGACGTTGGGTTTCAACTAAGGCATGTGGGTGTCGGAAATAGTCGAAGATGTGTTCCAAGGTATAGATGAGTTTGCTGATCACTTCGTGGGAGTTTCTGGTGGCGGGGGTGGCAGGGAGGGAATGAGTAAGGGGTGAGTTAGATGAGGGGATGTATAGATATGCTTTTATTTTTTGAAAAAAAAAAAAGGCAGGACTAGCATTGCTGATTGTTTGGTATATAACTTACTATAATGTAATTGGTTAATGATGTGTATAAAGAATAATCTCCTCCTACTCAGTAATGTAACTACAGACAATCCCACCAGCCTCTGATTTTATTTTCTATTTCTAGCGTTTTAAATAGCTTCCCCAGTCCATTTAGACATCTCAGGCCTTCACTGGGGGTTTGTGGCTTTGATTCTGTTCAGCCCAGCTGGAAAACAAACCATTAGGAAACGCATTTGGACCTCACTCTGTGTCCAGCAGAAGCAAAACAGAGTATCTATTTCATTAGCACACCAGGACCTGGGAGAGGTGAGAATTCTCTGGAAAGAAAAGTACAAGAGGGCTCAGAGAATGTCAGCCAAGCCCACAAACTCTATTTTACTTCTTTCCAGACCACATCTCAATCAAAGCGGCTGGACTAGATAAGGCTCTTCTGGTTTAAGATGCTGAAATTGATATTCAGATTAAAGGTAATGTGAGGACGGCTTTCTCAGACCAAGGGTTTTGTGTGAGGGAGAACAGCAGGCAAATCAAAAGAAGTGCTGCGGCTCCCAAAGAAAACGAGAACAGGAGAGGGTGCTGGGAAAGTGGTTTAGATGACCAAAAGAAAGGCTGCCCTTGTCTACACAGGTCTGGCCTGCCCGTCAGACAAGTCAGACTGTGGTCGGCCATCTGCTGCTCTGAAGAATGACAACGAGCCACCTGCAGTGACCCAGCTTTTGATTGCCTCAGCAATGTGCTGGGACCACAGGGACCCAGCTCCTCTTCCTCGTGCTGGGAAACACGTGGAGCCGTTCGCTGGAGATTCATCTAAAGATATGACATTGATAGATTAAATGGGAGAATAGATCCAGGCTGCCTAGGGCATAGGAGGGCTACTTCCCTTCCATTGCATGTTGTTGTAAAAACACAATGTAACAGTGGACAACACACCTTTCGGCTAAAGAATGGTTTTCTTTCCCTCTGAACTTTAAAATGGCAAGAATTACAATGCTGAAATTATCACTGCTGCTGCTGACTCTAAATGGCTCTTTGCCTTGGGTGGGATTCCATGTCAAATGAGTCTTCCGAGGGTCTCCATCCAACAAGGTTTAGGCAGCGAAGTTGCCTCACCTGGAAGGTGGTCTCGCGGTGATGAGAATAATTATCCTTCTCGAGATGCTCCTGTGTGTCAGCCGGATGCTGTGCTAAACACACGTGATCTCTTTCCCCCAGAAGCTCTGTGAAAGAGGTATCAGTATCTCAATTTTATAGATGAAAACAAAAAAGGAAAAAAAAAAAAACCCTAAAGCTTAGGAAGGTTCTGCTGCTCGGTCAAGACTATTTTGTTAATGATCAAATTCATAAATAAAGGCTATCTTTAACTTCATGTGAGTGGTGGAGCACAGCTAGCCTTTAATTGGATTTTAAAGCCCTATGAATTTGTTACCTAAGCCTGGGTCACTGTGATCAAACACAAGTTTAAAATGACAAGTGCATATTCTTGCCTATCTCATTTTTCTTGAACACTAATGATTTTGATCAAAACATAGCTTCCACTATAGGAATCTGCCTTTGGGTCTCTTGTCTTCTCATGCCTCATTGTCCCTCTGGGCAGGCTTACCTGTCAACTCAACTCTGATGACTTCAAATCTTTAATTATAGCTCAATCTCTTTCCTGAGTTCTAGACACATATATGCCCGACTACCCATGAGATATCCCCTTTTCGGGGTTCTTAAAGGACCTCAAACTCAATAGGTCCCAAACAAAACCCATCCCATTTTGTCCCAAGTAAGTTTCTCCTCTTCTAGTCTCTATCTACCCAGACCTCCATAACAGGAATCTGCAAGTCTTCATAGACTTTTCTCTTTCTTTCTCTTCATATATCTATTGGTGGCCAAGTCCTATAGGAGAGAGGTTCTCAAGTGAGGTCTCCAGATCACCACCACCAGCAACATCTGGAAACTAGTTACAAATGAAAATACTTGGACTTCACCCTAGTTCAGCCTCTTTGAGAGTGGGTCCCACAATCTGTGTTTTAACAAACCCCCTAGGTGATTCTGACACCTGCTGTAATTTGAACTTTTGTAAAATATCTGCTCGATTACCCCATTCCTGAAGCTTTTACTGCAACCACTTCCTAACCAATGTACCTTTCTTTCTCCACTCTTAGATCCCTCCACGCTATCCTCCCCTTTCCTAACAGAATGTTCCTTCTAAATGCAAATCTGACCATGTCTCTGCCCTACATAAAGTCTTCAATGTTCCCCCAATGCTTAAGCAGCACTGTCTACTAAAAATATAACATGGGCCACATATGTAATCTTTTATGTGGCTCCTGGAAAATTTTAAAAGAAAAAAAAGTGAAATTAGTTTGAACACTGTTACTGAACTCAATATATCAAAAATATTATTGCAATCTGTCACCAATATAAAAATCATTAATGATATATTTTACATTCTTTTTGCATGCCAAATCTCTGAAATCTGGTGTATATTTTTACACTTATGTATCTCAATTCCAGATGTCAAATTTTCATTGGAAATGCTTGACTTATATTTAGATTTCATACAATTTACAATGGAATCGGAAAGAACACATGATGTACTTACCCAAGTTCTTCCAAACTACTTAAAAGTTTTCCATAACTGAATTGAATCCATTTTTTAATTTAAATGAACTAAAATTAAAGATTAAATTGCTCAGTCATACTAGCCACATTTCAAATGTTCTATAATCCCATGTGGCTAGTAGCTACCATTTTGGGCAGTAGGGTTTAGAAGACAAAATTCTGACTCATCAGTATGGCTTCCCAGGCCCTCTATGAACTAGCACCTCTCCAAGTTCATCAGCATATCTCATCTTCATCCCTTGCTGGACACAAAGATTCAGTAACACAGAAGTGCATTTCCTAAGATATTCCACGTCATTTCATGCCTCGGGGCCTTTTCCATGACACCTCCTCTCCCTCAATTTCTCAGTTTCCCCATCCATGTGTCAAAACCCACCTGCTTTTTAGGCTCACTCCGAGAGGCACCTTTGCTATTAAGCTTCCCACCTCTCCCCAGAACTGACCAACCAATCCCTCTGTAAGCTGAATCAAACTCTGTGTAAATCTTTAAGAGTCACATAAGATTGCATTTCACTTACTTGCTCATGAATTTCTCATTACTACAGGATGTACTTCTAAAATCTTGTGTTATGTATTTTTTTGTATCTCTTGCACTTAGAACTTCATCCAACGCTATCAGACACTTAAAAAAATGTTTGTTGGGTTAGCAATAGTTAACATCAAACTCATACCCTTTGCTTCTGTACAAGACTGTATGTTCTGGTGACTGTTGGCATTCTCTGGCTTGCTCAGGCCATGTCTCTTAACCTCTCTGAATCTTGGTTTCCTCCTCTGTAAAACAGGTGATAATAGCTGCCCTCTTTTTTTTTTTAAGATTTTATTTATTTATTCATGAAAGACACAGAGAGGCAGAGACATAGGCAGAGAGGGAAGCAGGCTCCCTATGGGAGCCTGATGTGGGACTCGATCCCAGGGCCCCGGGATCACGACCTGAGCCAAAGGCAGATGCTCAACTGCTGAGCCACCCAGGTGTCCCAATAACTTCCCTCCTTATAGGGATGTGCTAACTGAATGCATAAGGGATGTAATGTGCTTGGTAAACTGTGACAAGTTAGGCAAACCCACCGGCTTATTATTATTTCATCTCAGAAGGTCACCAACAGAAACTCGAAAAGGGATCGCCTCCTTTATACAAGAGTCTACACTGCCTAAAGAGGCATAAGAAGAGGGAACTCAGTGCATGGATGAGGTTCCTGATGGTGAGGACAGGCTGCCCCTGTCCTGCTTTCTTCATCACATTACATTCCTAGACAGAGAAAATGCTGCTTTACACTTTTCACTGGTTCTGGTGTGTCCCTCAACTGTGACATCTGGCTTTTTTCCCCTCTAAGTCTTATCTTCTTGTGGTGTTTCTGAATACAGGCTGCTAGACCAAAGGTCTCTGGAGTCAGGTGGAACTAAAAAGCAAGAACAAAACTGTAAAGCTATTGGGTCTTAAGACTGACATCACAGTCCAGGTGTGAGCTATAAAGATCTAACAAAGTACTTGCTGAGCTAGGCTCCCTTCTACCCACCTCTATCTCCTAAGAGGAAGAGCCTCAGCAGATTTGAATGAAAGCAGAGGATGAGTGCACTGAGAAGGAGCCCTTCCCACAGTCAGCTTTAAAGGGGAGTAGGGTGATAATGTCCCCAGGAAAGTATGAGTATGCAAGAGTAGAGGAACTCTTCCCTGATTCTTGTCTGGGACCTGGGCAGGAACACCTGTGTGCACGTGTTCCTCATCCTGTGGTCTGAGAGCAGAAGGCAGAGATTATTACTCGAGAGGCTGAGAGGGTCTGAAACAGCCACTCGCGGTTTCCTCTGCTCCAGAACAGTGTGGGAGAATGCCAGAATTCCCTCTGTCTCCGAGGTGGACAGTGACAGCCAGCAGGTGGATCCTGACAGTGTCTGCACCATGATGAAGCAGATGGACAGGCAACCACACCGCAGGTAACCACACCTGAGGCTCAGGCAGCGGTGGTACAATGGTGATAGGTGACACCCGGGGATTCTTTTTTTTTTTAAGATTTTATTTATTTATTCATGACAGACACAAAGAGGCAGAGACAGGCAGAGGGAGAAGCAGGCTCCCTACCGAGCAGGGAGCCCGATGTGGGACTCGATCCCAGGACCCCAGGATCATGCCCTGAGCCAAAGGCAGACGCTCAACCACTGAGACACCCAGGTGCCCCGATGCCTCCCCTACCTCTAATCCTATTCAGCACCTGATGCTTAGAATTGAGACAGCCTTAGGAAGTCCCAGAAAGGAGGAGAAGAAAACATGGAATTGACTGAGACAGACTGCAATTGGCTTGACTAAAGATTCAGTCAGGAGGGGCCGGGGAGGATGAAGACATTAAGTCAAGTTATAGAAAATAACAAAACAGGGATGCATTTCTGATACCCATGAGATATCTCACATCTCCTATGAGTCATTGTTTATGTGTCTGGATCCCTGCTGGATTGTAAATTCCTTGATGGCATGTGCCGTGTCATGCATCCCTGCTTCTCCCAAGCCAGGGTTTGCACCTCATAAGCTCACCTGACAGGTTTGTGAACTTGCTCTAAAATGAGCTGAGTTGCAGATAATATGTTTTCTTGGCACACCTGGGCTGCGTCCTCTCTTTTCCGTCGCTTATCTGCTGCCACAGCTCAGGAAGCATGTATGCATTCTTTCATTCACACGCTCATTCAGTCCCTCACTTGGAAAATATTTATGGAGTTCTTGAACTGTAAAGCTCTATAGATGTGAGTGAGGAGGGGAAGCAGAGATTGAAAGTGATGTATTTGCATGCTTCGCTTTAAGTTTTTAAGAGTCCTTTCCTATCACTTCATTTTGGCTTCACAGCCACAGCAGAGGTGAAGGGATGCAGATGGTGTCAACTTCACTGTTCAGGTGAAGAAAAAGACAGACAAGCTGAGATCTGACCAAAGTGACACAGAAACTTGTGGTAGAGATGCAGAGGTGGGGAAGGGGAACTTCAGTTCTTCTGATTCTTTGCTTTGTGCTCTCAGAACATATGTTTGGGTTAAACGTGCAATCAGCCAATGGATAAAGCTGCCGATGGCCAGAGCTAGACGAAATTAAGCAACAAAATTAATCAAATAGTATTTATACCCAAAGTATAAAATAAATACCCATGAGTCTGTAGTGATATAAAAAAAATGATTGAGTAAATAAATACCTGGGGGAGAATAGCCAGATATCTCTGAAGAATTCCAGATAATTTATTTAGTCCACCCTAAAGGAGGTGGAGAACTCTCCACTCCTTAAGTGTGAACTTCCTTCCTAAGTACATAGCATGAGGAGAAAAAAGAGTAATTCTACAGTGAAGAAACCTGACAAGCAGTACCTCAGGCAAGTGATCCAGGTCAACATCAATACTGATAAGTCACATTGACAGTATGTGCCCTTGGTGTGATAATGAGAATGGCACTTTACTTCTGTGATTATTCCTCCCAGAAGCCCATAACCCATAACCCCAGGCTAACTATGAGAAAAACATCAGATGATGAATCCTTGTTGAGGAATTCTACAAAATACCTGACTGGTACTCCTCAAAACTGTCAACATTATCAAAAGTAAGGAAAGTCTGAAAAATTGTCACAGGCAAGAGGAGCCTAAAGAGACAGGATGACTAAATAGAGCCTGGATGGGATCCTGGAATAAAGAAAGGAAATTAGATAAAAGCTAAGGAAATCTAAATAAATATAGACTTTAGTTAGTAATAATTTATTAATTTGGTTGACTAATTCTACCATCATCATAGCTTTCCTATAAATTGAAAATTATTCTGAAGTTGAAAGTAAATGAAAAATGAAGTAAATTTAAAAAACAATGTTAGTGGAAAAAAAGCTCAATAATATTTTTTTGCCAGCATAAAGGAAAGGATGGGAGGAAGGTGTTATACAAGATTTTACCCTGCTTCCCGCGAGTCAGTGAGGTTTACAATCAGCCTTGGTTGAAGTTACACAGAAAAGAGTCCTCGTTTTCCTATCACACATATGTGACCCCTCCACTGTCTGGCTGAGTCTGGACAAACACATTTGCCATGCCATCACCGTCAGAATCTTTGTTTTCTAAGGTCAATATGCCTATGGACGCCTGTTAGGTAATTCCTCTGGTTTATCTGGAACTTGAATGTCCACTATATCATCCAGTTAGTTTTCAGAATCCAGGAATAAGTGAGAGATTGGGAGTCAGAGTACCTTTGAATATCACCTAATTGCCATGCCCCTGACTTGACCTTTCTTAGTCTGCATTTCTTCATCCATAAAATGATCCCTGGGGTAGTACAAGGTTAAATGGTATAAGGTATGTGAAAGCTTTCTATGACCTAGAAAGGACTATGAAGTTTTATTTTGGAATGTCCTTGTCTTTGGGAGACTAGGACTGGTGTGTCTTTTCTCCTTTAAACAGTACTCTGGCTTATTCAATCAATTCAATTCAACAGACGTTTGTCAAGCATCCCTAATATGTTAGGCCTCATCTGGGTAATGGTGTCTCTGGAAACGTAAGAAGATGGGGAAACTTCATTTTTTCAGAATCTTCATAGGAAAAGCTGTGTGTGTGGCTGGAAGGATGAGCTGCCTGGGGTGGGGATTATAACCCACAAAAGCCATGCATCAGTTATAACATGCTTGATTGTTGGGCATTAAAAAAACAAATTAAAAAAAATCAAAATGGCCTGAATGAGTTGCTGGCTTACCTAACTGGAAGGTCCAGAGTCAGGTGGACTTTAGGGTTCAATGATACAGTGGCTTACCCATAGCAACAAGGATGTAATTTTTTTTCCTTTTTCTGTTCTGTTATCTACATTGATGGCTTCATCCTATAACTAGCTCCCTACAGGGTACGGGATGGCTGCCAGCAGCAAGTGGAGCTCTTAGCTTCCTTGTTCATAAAAGATTAGGTGGGAAGGGCACTTACAAACCTAAAGCCATAACTCATGACCTTGACTACCCTATCTTAATCAGCCTCCCCTACCTCCAGTCTCTTGCAAGTACCTAACGATGCATTATTTCCTTTCCATCTTGAAACACTGTTTATTTTTTATTTTATTTGTATATTTACTCATTTATAGTCAGCTCCTCCCCCCACCCAAATATAAACTCCAGTAAGTCATGGATTTCCTCTTGTTCACCACTGGTCCCTAAACTACGCTCTAAGGAGAGCAGGTCCCTCCTTGATCTATAGGAGAGAGGCTGAGTCTGCTGCAAAGGGTTTTCCTTCCCTGTCCTCCTTCCTAGGGCCATGCTGATTCTTGCCCAAGTCCTGATTGCTGGGGGGTAGGTGCTGCCAATCAGGATTTTACTAGAATAAGAGGATCACAGGTGCCAGGTGGAGAAATGCCTTTTTAAACAAAGGCAGCCCAAGTTGGTATAGTCTGGGTGGAAAAATAGGACAGTTGGGTGGAGAGGCCCAGGTAAAGATGAGAAGGAAGACAATACTCTTGGACAAACTGTCCTCAATGTAAGGAGGAAGAGTGCTAGCAGGGCAACTCAGTTGGTAGTCAAGTGGGTGAAAAGCAAAATGACACAAGATGAAGGTTCAGGACCAAGTCTGAACAGAGGGTGGGTATGCCTGAGCTCCTGTCATGCAAGCCTTCTGTCTGCATTCCTGAGCATGCTAACCACGCTGTGCATGGCAGTGCTCCAAAGGCTCTGCGAAATAGTACCAAGAGCTCCTCACATTTTAAGAGCATTTCATAACTTACAAAACATATTCCCAGACATTATCTCACTTCATTGTCACAGCCATTCTGTGGGGTTAGTTTGATCATTCCTATTTTGCAAGTGAAGAAACCAGCCCTCAGCGTGACTTTCCAAAAGCCACACAGTTCAGGGGAGGGAAGGCTGGACGTGGATTTTCTTCAAGTCCTGAGTTCATCCTACCTTGGTGCAGTTGAAGAAGGATGGGTCACAATTTCATGAGATGGGAATGTATCCTTAGGCTGTTTCTTCTGTTTTGCATTATGCGTCTTTCTGTTTAGAGCTGAGTCGCTGTGTACTTCTGAGTCAATAGAAAATTTCCCATAATAACAATTTTTTTTTTTAATGTTAAGAATAGGGTCAGGCCCTGGCAGAGAAAATCAAGAAATGGTCAGGCCCCGAGGAAGTCAGGTGCTCAAGGGTCTGCTGGGCATCAGCACTTTAAGGTTTGGCTTTAAAAAAAGAAGAAGAAGAAGAAGAAAAGAAAAAAAGAACATTTGGGAATAAGGAATAAGAAAAATCATGTGTGTGCTCAAGCAGCTAAAAAAAAAAAAAAAGGCACAAAGGAATGAGTTGTTCCCTCTGGGTTTTATATTCTCTTGCCAGATCCTTTAATTATGCTTCTATTCTTTTTTCCCAAATTAAATTTTCCCCCAGACTTAAATAAAGAGCAGATGATGTTTCGTAGAAGGCTTAGTAAAGTGGCCGTTCGGAAGTTATTTTTGCCGGGGTGCATGTTCTGGCTTGATCTCCAATTCACTGTGTGATCTTGGGTTATTATTTACCTCCTAGGAGGTTCACTTTCCCTCCAACTCTAACAGAGGAATCAGAACATTTGCCACCCAGTGGACCCAAGAAAACTGACAAAGAAGACAAGGTGATAGCCATGAAGGCAGCTGGAACTCTTCCAAAGAGGAATGTCTTAAGCTAGGAGATGTTATTATTAGAGAATTCTTCAGAATCAACTGGGTTTGTGGGTAGCTACAGTCCAGGCTCCTCAGCTGCCTGGGAATTAAAGCTGGAAGGACTCTAGTAATCCTGGCTGGATCCTGGCCAGAACGAGACCTCGGATCTTTTGAAACTGGTGCTTTTTCTGCTTCCTAGTTGATCTGGTTGGTTTGACGAAGCTTTCACTGTGTAAGGTGTTATCAGTTTGCTCTGGTGCTTCAGGAAAGAGATGGGGTCAGTCTCTGATTGTCCATGCTAATCTCAAAGAACAGGTAATCTTAAGGAGTGTGGGTCATTTTAATTCAGCATTGCAATAAAAAAAAAGTTTTATCACCTTAATTTTGTTTTGTTTAAGCTGAGTTTTTTTAAGATGGAAGGGAAAGGTGGCCCAGAGAGACACAGGATAGCGAGAGGGAGGTTATCTGGAGTTGAGCCTGGCTCAAGGCTCTCCCTCTGCTGTCACTTGTGAAGATGTCAGTGCACATCCAACGGTCTGATCTCATTTCTTGTCTTCTCAGCACTGATGTCCTTTCAACAAATGTTCCCTTCAATACCAGTGACCATCAAGTCTTCATTCATTCATTCATTCACTCACTTATTCAGTACGCATGTTCCAAGTAGCACCTATATGTCAAGAACCTCTTAAGGATCAGCAGTACAGAGATTAGTAACCTATCCTTACCCTGAGGGCTGTGGTGGGGGACTGATGAGCACAATGTAGTATGATTAATAACTATCACAGTGGAATTCCTTTGGAGAATGTGAAGGAGGAGCCCCTTCTAAGCCCGGCAGAGTCAGGAAAGACTTTTGGGAAGAGGTAACACTTGAATTTGGTCATGAATTTAAATAGGGATGTTCAATGTGGATGGAGGAAGGTGAGGGCAGGGAGGGCATCCAGGAAGAGGGAACAGCATATGTAAAGGCATGGAGGCATGATAAAGCAATGGCGTATTTGAGGAATAGCAAACCTTGTGATTGGCTGGAGGGTACCTGAGAGCAGGAAGAATGAGTCCACACAGTAAGTAGGTACCAGATCCACCACTAAGCTTATCCTGAAGAAGGGGGGGAATTATGTTGGAAAATTAGACCAGATTCTCATTTTAGAAAGAGCACCTAGGTAGAAAAATAGAGACTAGATGAGAAGTGTGTGAGGTAAGAGGAGTGGGGTAGATGGGATGGGGTGAATGACATGGATGGGATGGGGGTAGATGGGGTGGGGGTAGATGGATGGAGTGGATGGGGTGGATGGGATGGGACAGATGGGATGGATAGGGTGGATGGGATAGGATAGGGTAGATGAGATTGATGGGGTAGATGAGATGAATGGGATGGGATGGGGTGGATGGAGTAGATGGGGTAGATAGGGTGGGATGGATGGCAGAAGCAATCCATTGTTGGGAACAGTCCTAGTGAACAGAATGGATAAGGGTTTCAACTCAGGTGGTGCCTGTGGAGGAGGTACAGGGTTCAGGAGAGACTTAAGAGAATACGAGATTTGGGAACTGGTGGAATGCAGGGGATGGATGTGTGGGAGGGAGGGGTCCAGCAGGACTCTCAGGTTTCTGGCTTAGGTGATTGTGTAGATGATCCTAATGTTGGCTTACACAGCAAATATAGAAGGCACATCAGGTTTGGGAGAAGAGAAGACTTATTTAACTTTGAAAATATTGACTTTGGGCAGCCCGGGTGGCTCAGCGGTTTAGCGCCACCTTCAGCCCAGGGCCTGATCCTGGAGACCTGGATCGAGTCCCGTGTCGGGCTCCCTGCATGGAGCCTGCTTCTCCCTCTGCCTGTGTCTCTGCCTCTCTCTCTCTCTCTCTCTCTCTCTCTCTCTGTGTGTCTCATGAATAAATAAACAAAATCTTAAAAAAAGAAAATACTGACTTTGAGGTTGGTATGGGACATCCATGTGAAAATAGCCAATGGGCAAATGGGTTTAAGGATTTGGGAGACAGGAGAGTGTGGGGCTAAAGACCCTCACCATGCATGTGGGTGAGGTCACTGAAGGCTAGAGGGCTGAGGAGGACCCTGGGGAACCAATATTTAAGGACCAGCTGAGGGGGGAGACGGGGATGAGCCAGGAAATAAAGGACTCAGGCCAGAAATGTCGGGGGTGAGGGGACACCAGGAGGCAATGTCAGGGAGGCCAGGGCTGGGGAGATAGAAGAAGGGAGATAGAGTGTGCCATCAAGTTCCTCAGTGAGGATAAGAATCATACAGGCCCCCAAGCAGGGCAAGGGAAGACAGGGTTGGTAGAGCAAGCCCCAGGCAGCAGAGGGGCTTGAGCAAGAATCTCAGATGGGAATAGGGCCGGTGTTCACACTGGGTGAGAGGAGCTAAGTGGGAGAGCAATCCGCCTGCATCCCTTTGCCCTAATTCTAGCCAAAGCCTCTTTCACAATCTTTAGAACACCTCTGAGGAAGAATTGTTGGGAATGGAATTCAGCACCAACAGACTGGCAGGTCCTGTGATAGGAACTTTCTGCAAATAATCTCACCGCAGCCCTTTGAGACTGGGAGCACTATCTTCCCTTTCACATTGAGGAAATCAAGGCTCAGCACAGCCAAATTGCTTGCTCCTCTCTTTCCTCTCTGCTGGTTGTCAGGTCACAACCCCCAACACATGTGGCACCTGTGGGGAGCCAGTTCTATCGCTTACTGGCTAAAGGTCCTAAAGCAGATGAGTGAAGAGTAGAAACTTGAGCCAGAGATAGGGTGCCACTCCTGCCACCGATGCTCCACACAAGTTAAACCAATGGGCGAGAGAGAGAAGACACTGCACAGAGACTTTACTCCTAAATGAGCAAAGGCCAGTAGGTATCTTCAGCTCTCTCCCAGTTACTAAGTAGAAAATCTCCCTCTAAAACAGCTGGACAATTTAAGGCTGCTTGGGAATACACTGGCTTATTTTTTTTCTTTTTTTTTTTTTAAAGATTTTATTTATTTATTCATGAGAGACATACAGAGAGAGGCAGAGACACAGGCAGAGGGAGAAGCAGGCTCCTTGCAAGGGAGTCTGATGCGGGACTCGATTTCTGGACCCCAGGATCACAACCTGAGCCTAAGGCAGACGCTCAAACTCTGGGCCACCCAGGCATCTCCTCACTGTTTATCCTTAATATTGGTGCTATTTTTATTTTATTTTTTTATTTTTTTTAGAGAGAGAAAGTGTGCATGCACTCAAGCAGGGGATGGGCAGAGGGAGAGGGAGAAAGAGAAAATTAAGCAGGCTCCACACCCAGCCTGATGTGGGGCTCAATCTTACAACCCTGAGATCATGATCTGAGCTGAAATCATGAGTCTGACGCTTAACTGACTGAGCTACCCAGGTGTCCCAAAATTGGTGCTCATTTTTAAATTAACATTTATATAGTGTTTAACCTCTGAGGTTAGTCTTATTACTGTCACCTCCATTTTCTTTCTCTCTCTCTCTCTTTTTTTTTTTTTTTTTTTTTTTAGCATCTGCATTTTAAAGATAAACTGAGACTCAGGTCAAGCTGCTCATATCCTTTCCACTACTTAGGGGGTAGGGTCTCTTCATTATTCAAAATCCAGATGCTGGGATCTTTCTAACACCTAGAAATAGATGATTTCAGAAGGAATTCCACAAGTGTGCCCGTGGACCATACAGTAGCTTCCGAGGCCCCATGGATCCATCATTCGGTACCCCTGGTAAAGAAAAAGTTGTCCATGACACATATTAAAATGGGAAGGCTGACTTTATTCAGGGGGTGGCTACTGCAATGGGTTCTGGAGTACGGGGAGATTCAACTCCACTCGGAGCCAAGGAGCAGTGGGAAATCAAGGCTACAGAGAGTCCTACTGCAGGCAAACCAAGGTTATAAGACATTAATGGTGGGGAATGAGGAACTTCATTTGCTACTGAGAGTGGGGGATTTTCCCTAAATTGACCCAGCAGGATATTTGCTAAATTTGAACTTAAACGGTCAGGGACAGAGCCCAAGGTCAGGGACTAGTCAGAAAGAGGATTTGAGGAGGCTGACCCAAGTTTGGTCAAAGAAATCTTTATTACCCCTATGGTCTCATAGCCAAAACTGTTCTCCACTCACTCAAAACAACTCAAGTCAAAAAAAAAAAAAAAAAAAAGAAAGAAAGAAAAGAAAACTCAAGTCAGGGGCCTCCTGTGCCAGGCACTTACTATGGTTTCTGCAAGAGTGCCTTTGCCAGCAGGTGTCTTTGTGGCCAGAGTCCTTACCCTCTCAGGTCTTCACACAATGCCCCTCTTATCCACGCAGCTTCCCCAAGTGCCCTGTTTTTAAGTGCACAGCCACACTCCCACCCCAACACCCCCTACCCCGACTTTTTCTCCGTAGTACTTATTAAAACATACTATATGTTTTACTTATACGTTTTACTCATTGTCTGTTTCCCCCCAGCAAGAATGTAGTCCCACAAGGCAGGGACTTGGGTCTGTCTGGTTCACTGTTGTATCCCCAACAATTGGAGTAGCATCTGGCACACGGGACGTGCTCATTCTTTGTTGAATAAATTGGACGCCCAGATTAAGGTCTCCACAAATACCCTCAGATCTTGGTTACCTATGTCAACAGGAAAGGATAATAATCCCCAATGATGGATGATCCGTCCAACCAATTCATAATGTACTTTACCATGTGTTATTTCAATGTTAATACAGTAACACAGGGATTAGCGCAGATGAACCGTGAAATATTTGCCTTCTATAAGAATTCTATGGTGTTATGTGGGTGGTGTCCCAGAAATACTGGGACAAAGAAACTCATCTAGGATGTAGGGTTTGCTGCAGAAAAATTCACATGCATACAAGATCATCTTCCATTCACACACACTCATATATAAGGGACCCTCAGTCGGGACTGAATAGATATTATCACTTCCCCTTCCACACAATCCATGCATTTCCCAAGGGCACCTTGTGCTGTTCCTGAATCTGCTCTGCCTCCCCCTGCCACGTGCCCCTGCACATGCTCCTTCCTCTGACTGGAATGTTGTCTTTCCCCTAACCTGTATCATTACCCTGCCCCCTCTCTACACCTCTCTGTAATTCCTCACTCACTCTTTGGAGTCTCAGCTGAAATACTGCCTCTGTAGGGAGGACTCTGACTCCCCTGGGGAGAGTTAATCACTTCCTCCACCAATAATAACATCCAATACAAACACCGTGATTATGTTGCATTATAATTGTTAATTTGTTCCCAGTCTGTCCTCCCCAGGAGACTCTAGAGCCCTGAGGGCACTTACTTTACTCAGTACCATACTGTATCCCTGGCCACTAACATGCCTGTGACACATAGCAGGATTGCAGTGAATGATGAGGGGTGGGGAGAGTGCTACAGGCATTGCAGATGCTGTAAACCAGGAAGGAAAACATCTTGGACCAAACAGGGGTTTCTTATTCATCATTTCCTGCCTAGGAAGCTAGGGAAAACCTGTTTCAAAGGAACTTGACATGTGTCAACAAATGTACTGCTGAATAGAGGGTTGTCATTCAGGCTAGAGGAATATACATATGAGGGCAGGTTTACCACAGGGATCCTTTATTTTTTTAAAAAATATTTTTAATTTTATTTATTTATTTACTTATTTATTTTTAAAGATTTTATTTATTTATTCATAGACAGAGAGAGAGACAGAGAGAGAGAGAGAGGCAGAGACACAGGCAGAGGGAGAAGCAGGCTCCATGCCGGGAGCCCGATGTGGGACTCGATCCTGGGTCTCCAGGATCACACCCCAGGCTGCAGGAAGCGCCAAACCGCTGCGCCACGGGGGCTGCCCTCACAGGGATCCTTTAAACAATGAGTTTCTTCAGTGTTCTCCAAAACAAGAGCTGAATTGGACAGGGATCTCAAACTCAGTCCAGCAGACTTTTTCGTGTAAAGGCACCTCTGGTGAAAGGCTAGTTAGATCAGCATCATTTTCTCCAGTCTGTACATACTTTGCACTGGTGTTCACTAGCCCCAGGCATCCGGATAGTGCCAAAAACCAGATCAGCAAAAACTTGTCAGGTCTCAAAATCCAGATTAAGGGAGGAAGGGCAGAGAATCATAACAAACGCAGGGTTTTTTGTTTTGTTTTGTTTTGGTTTGGTTTGGTTTGTTTGGTTTTTCAATACAGCATCCCCAATGTCTAATCCAGTCCATGGCACACACCTGATACCCAAAAAAATACCTGTTGAATGAGTGTATGACTAGGGGGCTTTATAAGATCACCGAGAAAGAAACAAGATGGAGAAGGCATTATAGCATTGTAGTTAACAAGCCACTAAGAGTTGGTCTGGTAGGTAAGTCTTCCAAAAGGCCTACTCTCGTGACAGCAAATGGTGACCAAATTGCTGTGGGTTCATAGTCTGAACTAAAGGGCTTTGGTCTAAGTGGAGTATGCATGTTCCCTCGGGCACAAAGACAATTGCCCAACTTCTTCCTTTTCTACCATTTTCCATGTAGAATTCAGCCTCTGTCTCAAGAAATAGTGACTATTTAAGAACATTTGCTACAAAGGGCACAAAATCATCAGAAAGCCTGGGGTGACCACATGTCTTAGTATATAGCCTTGGCCAGAGGTTGATCCAGTATCATTTTTAAGGGTTAAGACATGCACAAGATTTTTTTGAGTGGTACTAAACTGTTCTTTCAGGTTGCTTTGTATGAAAAATCTTTGCAGGTGAGCTATAACCATAATTTTAAAAGCTTGGCCATATGGGAAGGAAGCTAACATTTATCTGGTGCCAATCATATGCCAGAATGCATAAACTAGACACTGTTAGTATATTATTCAATCCTTATGACTGCACTATGAGGGAAGTGCTATACCCCTTTTGCAGATAGGAATTGAGGCTCACAGGTAACCCATAACTTGCCTAAACTCACCCAATCTGTCACAGGCTGGCTGATGATTCCATGCCAATTCGAAGCACAGCTCACAGATGGGCTTTGGAAAACACTCGTGATTTTAAGAGAACCAAATCCTCTTGATCAATATATTTTCCTGACTTTTGCAGTAACTGACACATTTGATTGGGCATACCACGTTTGGCCCGGCACAGAACAGCAAGAAGGCCTGTGACTGCTCCAAGGAGATGAGGTAAGGCTTCAAAGCATATTTTCCAAAGGCCCCCTTAAGCCCAGCTAGTCTATTTTGGCTTAAGCCTTCTGACTGCAGAGAAAGTCTAAGTGATAATGAGCTGTGTAGGAGAAGGAGAGTGTTCTGTTGTGTTGAACAGGCCCCTGATGAGAATAGCTTAACTCACTATGGCTAGAGTGCACAGTGGCACTGTTTCTTGGAAAAATCATATCACCAATACATTGCAGGGATGTAGGTGGAATGGCACAGAACATAAGAACATGTTGGCACTATCTGTTTAAAATAGCAAAAGCAGCAGCAAAGATATGAATGCAGTAATTCTAACCTTGTTAAACTAGAAAACATTCCTTGGGCCCTCTTGGGAAACTTTATTTTGCTTCAGAAGGAAGGAGATAAGCCAGCTTCTTCATGGTCAGTTTCATTTGGAGATAGTCCCATTCTACTTCTCCTCTAATTGCCATTGGAGAAGAGTAGACCTAGCTGAAGGACATCCAGTAAAAATATGGAGGTTTGGAATAAGTTTTATTTTTAAGAGGTCTTCCTTTGGGAAGACCCATCAATAAACCTTGTTTTTTGTTTGTTGTTGTTGTTGTTGTTGTTGTTGTTGTTTTAAATAAACCTTGTTAACCAGGAGTTACACTCCTGCGAATGAAAACAGATTCCAGGCTTCCTGGGTTCGATGCAGTTCTGCTACTTACCTTAGACAAGGAAACTCATTCATCTGTGTTTGTTTCCTCATCTGTAAAATGGGGATAATAAAATGATCTACCCATAAGGATTTCTGTAAAGGTTAAATGAGATAAATCCATGCAAATTAGCATAGTCCCCAATACATGGGAAGCCCTCAATTGTTCATTATTACCTCACATACCCAATCACAAATATGGGCAAATCTAGGCCCTGATATCACTGCAGTACTGTTTATAATAAAAACTGGAAACAATCTAAAAATGCAAAATTAAGTGAATGATTAAGCAAAATAGGCTGCATATCTCCAGTTCAGAAAAATGGTGGAGTCACTGACAATTCTGGCTATGAAAACTACATAATAGTTTGTAGATGCTTATAAAATAAGTGGGGGAAAGCAGTATGCAAAATTACATATATGGCATATTTACAGGAAATACATGGAAATGCATTAGGATGAATGAACTCTGGGTGATTTAAATTTTTTCTGTGCTCTATTTTCCCAAGTGTTTTATATACTTTCAGAGTAAAAAAATATACAAAATAATATTTAAGTGTTGTTAAAGTTGCTGCTTTTTGAGTGTAATCTCCACTAAGCCTCAAGGGTTGTAGAACTGTTATTTTTATTTTATTAATATGTTCAGAAAAAGAGGACCTGAGTGAAGGTAGGGTAGGTAAAATAATTTTCCAGGATTATAAATCGTAAATAGTTGGTTCTCTGGAAGCTTCAATAAACAAAGCTGTTTTTTTCCTTATTTGGGATACACTAGCTAATATTCCCATGACAATTACTCATCAGCTTTCTTGTGGTTGCTATAAAGGTTCTAGTTGCCTCTTGGTCAGGGAAGCCAGAAAGGCCAAGGACGATAGAAGTTAGGCTCCTGGCAGGCAGTTAGAGCCTGCTACAGTGCTCATGAGAGACAAGAGGTACGTGGTCCAAACCACTTCATTGTCTCTCTCCTTTAGCTCACTGAGCTCCTACAGTGAGCCCAGTGCTATGCCACAAGCTGAGGACGGAAGTGGATGAGGCTCAGCTCCTGTCTTGAAAGTGGTCAGCCCTGGGAGTGGAGAAGCAAACTCAAGCCCGATGCAATGTGACAGGGGCCACACTATCAGTGCTGTATGGTCCTAGGGGGGAGGGCATCTGATGGCGGTTGGGAATGAAGCAGTATTTGCCAGTGTAGAAGAAAGGCTGGGAAGGGCATCTCAGGCTGAGGAAAAGCAGCTACAAAAGCAGTTGCAAAAGCACCAGGAGGGCACAGTACTGAGGGGGTAGGCTGTGAAACTCACTGCGGGGTTGGTGTCTTATGGGGCTTCAGTCTGAGAGGGAGGACCAGGAGTCAGCATGTGAAGACACCAGGTGGCTGGCCTGAGTTGTACAGGCTAAGGGTCAGTGGAAGTTTTAAAGCAGGGGGTGGAGGGTAGGGGTGGCGGGGAATGCCATGCTCAGACTCTACTTTGGGACGATGATGCTGGTTGCAGTGTGGAGGCTGCGCTGGTTTGAGGTGTCACCCATGGCGGGGGTATGGTGGATGTGCCTGCAGCAGTCTAGGGCTGCTCGCCAGGGCTTTGTAGAGCCTTGGAGGGAAGGGGGTATGAGCAAGCAGATCAAGGAGTTGTGACGGAGTCAGAAGTGACAGCTCTGGCTGACTGCTTGGATCTGAGGGTGACACAAATCACCCTCAGGATGGATGGGAGACTCTGGCCATGGCTTGAATTAAGATATGGGACTTCAGAGAGATGGGCTTGGTGGTGGGGAAGGAAGGAAAGCTGATGAACTCAGTGTGGGACAGGCTGAGTGAAATGTGCCGAGGGGCATCTGGGCAGTTGATGAGAGAGGTCTGATCTTTAGAAAGTAGTTTTAGGCTGAAGATACTGATCAGGAAGGTGAGAGCACAGGAGTGGGAGGAAGCTCTAGAAATAGTTACCCTGGTAGACTAGAGGACAGAATTATAGGGAATAATAATGCTTCAAGAGTCTTTAAAATTAGGTTTGATCAGGATGCCTCAGTAGCTCAGCGGTTGAGCTTCTGCCTTCGGCTCAGGTCATGATCCCGGGGTCCTGGGATCAAGTCCTGCATCAGGCTCCCTGCATGGAGCTTGCTTCTCCCTCTGCCTGTGTCTCTGCCTTCTGTGTCTCTCAAGAATAAGTACAATCTTAAAAAAAAAAAAAAAAAAAATAGGTTTGATGGAGGGTTGCCTGAGGGTTTACTGAGGTTCATTCATGCTGGATGAATTTTCAAGTTTCTTGATTGGTTTGTTTTGCTGACTTTGAAAATGCAGTCATGTGTGTGATGACATGCATTCTCATCCCAGCTCCCTGACTCTGGAGAAAGGAGTCCAACCTTTTTGACTCTGCTTTTTGCAACGTAGAAAAGGGGAGAATGATGTTGAACATTCACAGGTTTTGTTTGCAATATGATGTGTGTCTGGTTGCTAATATACAAGTGTGTAACTTCAGCTCTATAGTATATTCTATAAACTAAACCAAAAGGGCTTCTCTTGGTAAAGATATATTATTTATAAAATTTACGATCTTTAGGCCCCAACTAGCATATTTTAAACTGAAAACATGTGATTCAATGTCTGAATTGGCTCTGGCATTTCAATTATTAAAAAGTGGACTAGAAAGTTCTAGATGACAGGCAGCATTTGTGTTGACTGACTTTTCAAAAAAAAAAAAGGCTAGTATACAAATTAAAATGCTAGATGAGCTCAAGCTCTCAAAAATGCATTATCATCTTCACAGTCATCTAATTTAGAGACAATGGAACAAATCCAAGTAACAATTTTATTCTAGTCTATAGCACAATTTTTTACATACATTTTAGTGGTTTCAACAGTGTTACTTTTGAGCAGACTTTAAATGAATCCACAAAAGTTAATATATTAAAAACAAAATATACACAAAACAACAGGCATCAGGATGTTCAGAATCATGCAGATAGGGATGGTCTGGTTGGTGTTATCACCGGGCACCTTGCCTATGTAAGAATTTATCAGCAAATACCAGTTCTGTTCTTCATTCCCATTGTAATTCACTTAAATCAGAGCATTCTAAATATGCACGCCCAAAATAAACCCTCTTTTAAAGCCATATAGTACAACATTTCAATGAATAAGCCTAAATGTGTCATTAAACCAACTATTCCACTGATCAAACCCAATTCTAGCAAGCAGTCAATATGAGCACAGATCTAAAGGCAAGGTTATCTCATTTATTAAAACACCAATAGGAGATTAATAAACAAAGCAACTAATGTTAATCTTAATATAAGACACTGAAGGAAAACCAAAAATAATATATTAAATACCACTCGACTGAGCCAGGATATAACCCATGAACTACAGATGCATGAGTTTCTACCTGTCAAACAATGCTTTAAATATTCTTCTACGGAAAAGAAAAAAGTATATCAGGAGATACAGAGGAAAGATAGGAATGTGAATTTGTGCATCTAATTCCACAACTGAAAATGAGTATCAAACTGATAATATTAAGCTAAGTGACAATGACTTAACTGACGGGCACCAAACAGGCAATACCACTATTTACTGTAATTCATAATACTCTTCAGGAATCTTCAGTGGATGACCACTCTAATAATACCATCATAATATAGTTGTGAATATTCATCCACTGTAGAAAGAGACCCTGAAGAAAACATGGCAAAGGCATAGAGAAAAAGTTGAATCTTTTGAAAAAGTTAATGATATCAAAATACTTTTCCATCACTGGTAAACCAAACTAGGTCAAGTATATGCCCCAAAGCAGCATGGAATTCAGAGTCAGAGGTTGGCAGAAAAGTTTGGAAAACCGCAGTTTTTAAAAATTGGCAATCCCCCTATGCTTAATAAAACTATCAGAAGAGGTATAATGTTTGTTCATTTGTGGAATGTTGACAGCTTGCTGCAAAAATTCACATGAATGAGGAACCGCAGATGCGCTTCAATGAAATATTCTTTAAAAATTTACAAAAAATGAAAATTTCTATTTAAAAAATAACCATGTTATGCCAAGATGAAACATGGTAAAAGTAGTGTAAGTTCTGTCCATGATTCTTCACACAGCTTATGGGAAAGTGATAGAAACAATTTTCTCTTAAAAAGGAATCTTTGTTATTGCACTGACTTTTACAACCTGACCTAGTAATTTAGAAAAATCATGTAGGAAAATCTGTAAAATTAAAATACAAAATTCTGTTTGTAAACATCGGCTGGCCAAGTCTATCCGGAGTCCTTCATGATAGTGGAATGGAATGAATAATTAATTCACTACCTTATTTATCTGCTGTGAGGCGGAGAATTCTAGAACACAGCTTTTAGACTTTCACAGTAATTATATTCAAAAGATAGAAAGTCAGTGCAGTTGTCTTTTTTTTTTTTTCCTCTGTGCAATTTTCAGCTCTTACCCTACTTCCAAGTGCCATAATTGAAATAATACTGGTTTTGAGACCTAGTACAGATTGGTCATAAATGTCGCATAAAGTCTGTAGGACTTCGATAAAGGTATTTCCAAATGGCATAATAATGCACCGCAGCTGCCGTGGCCACAAACAGGTGCCAGATGGCATGGGCAAATGGAATGATGCCATCACTCTTGAAGAACACAACTCCCAGGCAATAAATTATGCCCCCACAGGCAAGTTCATGAAGTCCATCAGTGTTATTCTGTCAACAGAGGAAAAAAAGAAAGAGGTTTTGATGTTACTCTTGAAGTGACAAACTGAAGAGATCACTGCAATTCCCCAAAGCTAGACAATGAAGGAGCTTCCCAGACAGAATCCTGATCTGTAAACAGGAACTAAACCTGAGTCTCTCATGCACCCACCTGGAGTACCCTTGGGGGCTGTCTTGATTGGGGCAGGCAGTCGGGCCCCCCTTGTAAAAAGCAGCACACTCCGCTCACCTACAGCATGCTGAAGCGGACTCTAATCCATCCAGATACGGGAGTTCATTTTAAGCAAGTATAATCTTTGACTTTCCACCTTCTTTAAGAGCTTCCTTCCCTACCAAGGCACATCCACACTGCCACATTTATAATGGACATCTCGGCCCAGGTTCGCACTTCCCCCATCCTCTTCAAACTCTGTTCTACCCTGAGACTTCCCCTGCTTATGTGAGCCTACGGCTTCCGTATGGCTGACATGGGCAAATTACAGCTACAAGTGGCCTCGGAGATCAGACAGCAGGGAAGGATAACATACTTCCTGACCTTCTAGATGTTGCCGGGCCATTTTGTCTATGAGCCCAAGTGTTTTTTAGCTCAGCAGGAAGTTAACAGTCATGTGTGCTTTATAACACAAAAAAGGAGAATTTTTAGGCTGCTTGAAGACTTGGCCCATCTTCAAAATTAAACTAAGTTGTATGAATGAGGGGAAGAGAACAGAGGCGGGGCTCAGGAGGCTGATGAACAAGTCAGTCCCCTGGATTCCTGATGACTAGGAATAGAAAGGTCTCAAGTTCTGCAGGGTGGTGAAAACCAAGCCAGATTTTGGCAAGGCCTTGGAAGGGGATGGGTTGTGTGGGTGTCCCAGAGGCCTGGGCAAGCCTGTGAGCCCTGGAGCCTTGGACTGCAGCCAGGTCCAGCTGGGAGCATGGGAAAGCTCTAACACAGCCATCAACCTGAATGGGTCGCATGCACCTAGACAGCAGCAGCAACGGACAATCATGAGCTAAGAGCCAGGCTGAGGATCTAGGGCCACAGGTAAGGATCAGTCCTTTCAAAGTTCACTAAGACCCCATGGTTTTTGTACGAGCAAAAGATGGGGAAGGAGCCAACCCACATCGACTGACAACAGGTTTCTCATTAACCTTTGAAAAATGAAAGTGTCAGCCAGATCGGTTTTTATCAAAAACAAACAAACAAAACCCCCCAAAACAACCCCCTCCCAAAATACCACACATTTATTATTTCCTAAAGATTACAAAGCAACTGATATCCGTTAATTATACAAAATTCTATGTGTATGTGCATTAGGGGTATTTTTCTAGAAGGTATTCATCAGATTCCCAAAGGGGAATGTAATTCCCAAAGAGTAAAAAGTTACTCGTCTTATATAACACAACCTCCTTATTTTAGAGATGAAGAGAATGGAACCAGAGGAATGAAGTAACCTGAACAAAGCCACAAAGCTGGGCACAGCCCAAAAGATACCACTCTTTTTTTTCTCTCTGCTAAAACAATAAGCAAGAGACCAAGCCAAGTATAGAGGATGGTTCTGACATATATTCTGGTAACAGTTCCTCAAACACCACATTTAACTTACCAACTTTCAGAGAACCAGAATGTAGTTAATCCTAAAACAAAACCTGTTTTCTTCATTACCTATGTCATTGCGCTATTACTTTATCCCAGGCACTCTTTGAAGTGTTTCCATATATTTACTCATTTAATCTTCACAACCCTATATCAGGTACTATTAGTATCCTATCTTTACAGAGGAGAAAACTAAAACAGAGAGATTACATAATTTGCTCAAGGCTATGTAGTGCTTAAGTGTCAGAATCAGGATGTGAACCAAGGTGGTCTGGTTTCCTGAACTTACATTCTTTTGTTGGGGAGGAATGGGGGGAAATGGGTAATTTTTTTTTAAATTGATAATTAATTTACAGAGTGCAATGCATAAATATTAAGTGAACATCATGGGCTTTGACAAATGCATACACCTATCTAACCCATACCTCAGTCAAGACAGGCAACTAGCCCAACACCCTCTCCCAATCCTGGACAATCTCTTCCAGGCAACCACTGCTCTTACTTCTGCTATTACCACAGACTACGTCTATCTGTTTTAGAGCTTCACATATGGAATTATACTGTACGCCTATTTTTGTGTCTGGCTTCTTTTTTTGTACAATTATCACATTTCTGAGATTCCTGCACATGCTTATCTATATCAATCATTCTGTTTTATTATTATTTAGCATTCCCTTGATTTATTTAATTTGTTTATCAGTTCTTTCCATCCAGGCCTTATGGAGTCTTTTTGTAGATGTTTTCATTTCTGTTCGGTAGAACCTGTTAAGTCATAAATTTATGTTTAATTTTACGATACATGGCTAAACCATTTTCCAAAATAGTTATACCATATTACATTACCCCCAATGATGAGTTGGAGTTCCAGTTATTTCACATCTTTGCCAGAATTTGGTGTTGTCAGTCTCCAGGGTATATTCTGGTAGCACATTGAGGTTTTAATTTTCATTTTATTTTAATTTCACTTTAATTTTAATTTTCTGATGATTAATGATGTTGAGCACTTTTTCAAGGGCCTATTGGATGCTCATGTAACTTTCTCTGTGAAGTGTCTGTTCAAGTGTTTCACCCATTTTTATAGGATTGATTCTTAATCACTCATTTGGATTATTTTACATATTCCATATACATATCCTTTGCCAGATACATACAGAGAAAGCAAATATTTTCTTCCAGTCTGTAGGTGTCTATGCATTTTCAAGTTTATTGATCTTTTCTTCTGCAGTATCCAATCTGTTGTTAACCCCTCCAATAAATGTTTTTCTTAATACACTGTTTTCAAATCTAGAATTTCTACTCACTTCCTTTTTTGTAGTTCCATTTCTTTTCTAAGGCTCATTTGTTTACTCATTATGTTTTCAAGTCCCTGTATGCTAATTTCAACATGTCTGTCATCTTTGGATCTATTTCTATTGACTTGCTTTTTCCTTAGGTGCATGGTGTCACATTTTCTTGCTTCTTGCTTATCTAGTAATATTTGGATAAACGGATGCCAAACTGTTAATATATAGATTTTGCTGTCTTCCCTTCAGTAATGTTGAGTTTTGTTCTGGCAGTTTATGTACAGAGGATCAATTTTATCCTTTTCAGGTTGTTTTTGGCCTTTGTTACAATAGTTCCAGGACAGTCCTTACTCTAGAGCTGGAATAGTTCTTCTCCTAAGGTGTAGAGGTCAACTTGCTAGGTTCAGTTGAACACCTGTGTTGTTCAGCATGGTCTCTCCACTGTGGCTGGCTGGACTCTGATCAACCTTTCAGCACCAGGCACTTATGGACTCTCATTATCTCACAACTCTCCAAAAGCCACTCTTGGCCAGGGCATGCAGAGTCTTGCCCTGCACAGGTTCAGCTTTGTATCTGGGCAAGGACTCAGGGAAATCCCTTTGTACATTTTTGGAGATACTTCTCTGTGAAGCTCCCTCTTCTCCAGGATCCTACCCCAAAACTGCAGCAGGCTCAGTAGCTAAAATACTGATTTCTGTTTTCTCTACCCTGACTACTGCTCTCTGGTTCCACTTTTTTTGGTTGCAGTTTGGAAAGTGTCCCCAGGGAGAAAATTGGGGCAAATTTGAAGCTCATCTTTCTATTCAAGGAACACAGCCTTGTGTCTGTGGTCCAATGCCAAGAAACAATTGCTTCAAATATTTTTGCCAGGTTTTTTTTTTTTTTTTAATCATTCTTTATAGCAGAAGAGTAAGTCTGATAGTCCAATATTCTGACCAGAACCAAAGCTTTGAGTGTCCAGTCATACCGTTTGTTAGTTCAGATGGCTTAGGAGGTTCTTTTTGATCTGGTCTCTATCTCCCTCTCCAGCTTTATCACAAGACTTGTGCTATCTGCAAAATTATCCACCTTGTGCAGAGGCACACTCAAACAGGTACACACACACTCATATTCCAAACAATGAACTATTTTCAGTACTTCAAAGGTGCTGGTGCTTTCCCCCTCCCCAGGGCTTCCTTGATGCCAGATTCTTTCCTATCCAATTTGCATCATCCCTACTATCTCTAGGCTTTTTTCTCTTTCTGAATCAGCTTGAGGATCATTTCCTTTGGTGCTTGGGTCATGTGCTCCCATAGCAGCCTATGCTTTTCCCAATCAAAGACATTATAAAACTTTATGATACCTTTTCATTTATATGAATTTTAGGTTCCTGCTCAGTAGGAATTTCTATGGGGGGAAATATGAGGATTATCCTGTTTGACTATCATAAACGTTAGTCACCGACTATTGTACAACTTGTGAAAATGCCAAGATTTAGGCTAGTAAAAATACTGGATAAACCAGCTTCTATGATACCCCGAAGGAATTTATTTGATGTTCTACTCTAATGATTAGTAACCTACATGTACAGACCCTGCTTTATGTTGCTTTGGGTGTCCTGATTTGCCCTCTAACAATATGGCCTTCAAGGCAGATTTTCTCGTTTCCATCATTCACCTCCTCCCCTTCACTATTCCTTGTTGCCTTTACCAACTAAACTATATTTATTTTTGGTGCTAGGTAATTACAAAAGCTATCATAAAGCTCTTACCTTAAAGAAACATATTTTGTGACATTCTCATAAGATATATTCTCTGAAAAAAAAAAAAAAAGCAAACCTCTATAGCTCCTAAGTCTTTTACAGGTGTTTTTGTGACCATGGTAGGGGCTATATACATTCTTATAATGTGCCTATGAGCTCAGGAGTGAAATTATAGGTACAATTCTTCTGACCTTTGTAGACTGAGAAAAGAATCCAAACTAGATACATTATGAATTCCTTAATTAACACAGTGGCTAATGCCAAAAAATGTAGAGCATAAGACACTGGAGCTAATGGCACTACATAAACTAATGGTACAGTAACCAGCTGGATGGGATCACAAGGCTATAACGATATGCTTTATTTTCAAACTGAGTGATAGATACACATGGATTTCTCAACAGCAATTCAATTTGAAAGGGAGTTCAAAATATATACACTGACCACCTACTACAGGTAATGTTATACTTCCACCCACGAAAGTCCTTAAAATTTTCAAGTAAAATTAGAAAAAACAAAAAAAAAAGTCACTTTCCTGAGAAAGAGAAATAATACAACTTAAAAGCAAGTAAGTGAAAGAAAAGTAAGAGTGAAGACTTTTGGGAAATACTAAATAAAATATTGACACAACCGACATCTTGTGGTCCTTTTAAGATTTAGGAAGTCAGTAATTTATAGTTTTTTCATTATAAGACATCCAAAAAATTACCCTCCTCCATGGATTTATGGTTGAGACACCCAACAATTCAGGCAGAAATATCTATCTGCAGATGACTGCATGCCTCTTTGGGAGAAGGATAGGGAAGGGGTGGGGTGAACAGAATGGTTGTCCAAAAGAAACACATACAGAAGATTATTATATGGAAAGAAACATACTTCAGTATATAACTTCCCCAAACTACAACCAGTAGCTCCTATAGATTTCAGGGACTTTGTTGTTATATACTTTTTCTTTGGAGTCTCCAGTTAATAATAGACACATCATAACTTCAGAAAGAAGAGTCCCACCAATTCAGAAAGAAATAAGGTGAAATACTTAAAATTATGAAGCCATTTCTTACCATTGACGTCACCACCAAAGCTGGAGAAAACCCCATTGTGAGATAGAAAAAGAGTTCAACCACCTTATACCTGCAGGATAGAAAGGCAGCTAATTTTATCTTCCTGTAATACTTAGATCATTTCCATACCAGCTTCCCTCCTCCTTTAAGAGAAAAATGCAAATTCTTAAACTATTCCAATGAACATATTTTCCCAGTAGGAGACCTTTGGGCTTCTAATTAAAATACTACAGTTGAGTCACAATGAACTAGTATTTCTTACAGGATTGAAATGGCATCAAATGCCACATGCGATTTGGAAAATGTTTGCTACCAAAAGTGTTATTATTGCATCCAATCCACCATGCATTTCCCCCTCCCAATCCCAGAGTATTTGCCTTCATCATCACTCCAATCCACAGCTACAAGAAGTTGAAATTATGAAGAAGGACAGAGATGTCGTGTGGGGCCGGGTTTATCAGTGGCAAAGGGATGGAAGCCCTAAGGAATAAAGGGCATTTAATTTTGTCTCTATTTTGCATCTGCACAAACTCTGACTTGTAAGGCTCATTGCATTAGGCTACAGAATGTCTGAAAATGCTAAGAAACACACTGTATTAAAATTCAACTTACGTTTCTGCCTAATCAAAGTAAGCTCTAAGTTCCTTGGAGGCAGTGGCCAAGTTTCATTTATATTTGGATTTGTAAGGCCTAGCACAGCACCTGACATGATTTAGGTACTCCCTAATATCTGCCCAACCAAATAACCAAGGGCCAATCACATCTCATTCTCCATGTTTTATACTCAGAGTCTACCAGGAAATAACCTTATCATGGAACTGGGAAGAATGGATTTGTGGGTTTGGTATAAAAGGAGGCCTGAAATAGGAGAAAAAATATCTATTTCACCTTACTTTCTATTTTATTTAAGGATGTAAGTTAGGGTCAAGTTTGAGCCCAAGAAGCAAACTGTTCCCTTGGATTTATATACATACTACATAACACTACTCAGAATTGTTAATTGTGGTCAAAGATGCATTTAAGTGACTTTCAAAGTCAGAAGTTAGTGAAAACTGCCATTTTGTTCTGAAAAGAAGAAACAACTGAATACTTTATGATAAACACAAATTATGTTTGTATATGAAAGCTATTCTGCCAATAGCAATAGATAAGCTTATAAACTGCATTCAAGGACAATGATTTCATGCTTGTGAATTTCTCAAGTTCAGGTATGTGAAATAATGAAAAGAGCCATGGAGTAGAAACTAGGACACTTGGGTCCTACTTCTAGATGAATTGCTAATTTGATGCACATCCTAAATGGCTTCATTTTTTTTTAAGCATGTAGCTGGAATAGATGACTTTGAAGGTCTCCTCTAGGGCTGTGATGCTAAATTTCAATAAGCTTTCCTTTTTATATTGCTTAACACTTATGACTATGGACTATAAATAACAGGTTAAAAAATGTGCCCTATGGTTAGAATATTAAGAGTTTGGATGCTCTTCCAAATATTCCCTTCCTCAGAGAATCCTAGTTTGGAAGTCTTTTGGGTATGAACCCAAAAGGGAGGTGAGTGTTGTTCTGGTGCTTATCTATTAACTTCAATCTTCACTGAAAGCTTGAGAAGCAGTTATTTTTCTCATGTGATAAGTAAAAATCACAGAGGATAAGGCTAGTTTGCTGATAAGGTCAAGTCTCCTATGGATGTGAAGTAACATCCAACTAAAATAGTAGTCCATCTTGTCCCTCAAATGCATCCTATCACACATGTGCCATTCAGTTCTTCCCAAAGCAATTATCTACCAATAATGAATACCAAATGGTTTCGAAGATTTGTTAAAAGCAGTATATATTGTTTATGTATTTCTACTATTCTGAAGTACAAATATAAAAAGCAAATTATGTTGTAATGTAGATAAAATTTAGGCAGTTAATTTTAAAACTATCAAATGTAGATTATTTTCTCTTACTTTTCATGGTAGAGAAATACATAAATGGTTCCTCCAGCTGCCATGAGCCAGATAAACCAGCGCATATGAGATGCCAGGGGTCCAAGTTCACGGAGATTTAACCTAAAAAATGTAAACATGACAACAAAGAACAGAAGTGATAAATGAAGGGAATTCATAGGACCTGTGTTTTCCTCTAGGCTTGAAAACTGGGCAAGTGCTGGCATAAAACCAGGATGAAAAGGCATTCAACAGGTCATGGAGGTATTTAGGCAATTTCGGTAAAATTAATAATTCAAAGATAAAATTGTTAGTTGACCTTTAAGACTTAGAATTAGTTCCAACGTGGTTTAAAAATAGAACCAGCTAAAAGGAGATATGCAGAAGTGAGTCCCACCACACCTGTGATGCCCGACTTTCCTTATTAGGCAGACTGCTGTCAAATCAGCTTAATTCTGATAATATATTTGGGAGCAGATTGCTTACAAAGCTTAATAAGAACCCTGAACAGAATCCTCAACCAGGATCACCTACCCACAGCAGATACCTAATACATGGACCAAGTATCTCCATTACCATCTCTCTGCCAAGGCGGAACATGAGAAGAATTAACTCAACATATGTTATGAAAGACATTTTGTCAGAATTTAACTGTGGGCTCTTGTAAAGCCTGAATTTTAACATGCTGCAAATTCATTTGTATTCATTTCATATTAAGAATAGCTATGAGAAAAAAATCAAGTGTTATTCTGATTGACTATGACTACAAAATTATTATTTCCAAACAGAAAAGGCACCACCTGCCTATTGAAAACTACATGGGAAAAGGTTGCTTACTATAATATTTGATTCTTTAGCTTTTAAAAATTTTATTTCCTTATTTTAAGTTGTGGAATACTTCCCCAAATCCTGTAAGTGTTCTTGCTCCAATATGATGCAGAACTATAATACAGTGACAATTAGGGAGAGAACACACTTTTTACTCTAATAGATAATTAAGTTTCTTTGTAATGATGGATGCTACGTAAGTCAGAATGTAGAAGCCTGCTGTTTCTAGTGACTATAGCAAAGTGAATTTCTGAGTGTTTAAAACTGAACCATGTCTTGATAGAAGGAATCTAAAGTTCCTTTAATTGTAGGTTTCCAGGAAACAAAAGATTCTATCTTATGTATACCAAAAGGGCAGAAAGACTAAAAAATTGAGCAGAATGCGAGGTATTTTATTGTTTTTAGTACTTCATTTTTATTTAAGTAATCTCTATGCCCAACGCAGGGCTCAAACTCACAACCCCTGAATCAAGCTGCAGCCTCCACCTACTGAGCCAGAATACTAAGTGTTTTAAATAGCTAATTAATTAGTTATCTTACTCATACAGCTAATGAAATGAGAAGTGCACTCCATATATAGTAGCTACTGTGCTGTGAACTGAAGACAAATGGGATAAATTTTGAAAGTGAGCTTGTTTGCCTCATACATATTTATAGCATTTCCACTTAAATGATTAGATCTCCAAGTATTCTGAGCAGCAGCAGAAGTATATAGAAAGAACGTGGAAGGCTAAGGTGACATATTTCGAAAGTGAGCGTGCTACCTAGCACACAGTTCCTAGCACTTCCTCTTGAACAATCCAGTGCCAGATATATATTCTGAACAGCAGTGACATTTTTTCCTTAAAATCTACAATCTGACCCAAGTTTTTTTTTTTAAAAAAAGCATCTATGCGTGTGTGTGGGAGGGAGTGCGGTAGGGGCACTACCCTACACATACACACGGGGCAGGGACATGAGGAAGTTAGGGAAGGAAGACAGACATTCTATCCCAAAAACACTACCTTAAAAAATAGAAAGACAGGATCTTACCATGGAGCATAAGAAGCAGCAATGAAGAAATAAATAACCATTCTATCACACATGTGAAAACAATGCTCCACTGTCCTAGTGGGGGGAAAAACAAGTTAGGCAAAGTTTTTAGAAAATTTTCAGACTCGCAGCATGGGTTATCATTCCACTATGCTGTAATTTCCACTCCTGTTCTAGTTTCTTGTGGCAGTTATAACTTGGCTCTCAAAGTCCCACAGCTATTTTTAATGATATAAAGCTACAAGTAAAAGCTTTATATTAATTTTAAGCTTGCACATACAAAAGTCACCATGTATGAGATACAGGGGGCAGGACCCCACAGTAATCAGCTCTGAATTTATTCTGGTTAAAATAAATAAAATCTGTCTGTGCTGCTGTTTTACATTTCTTTTAGATCTGATGTAACAGAAAAATGAAATTCCTTGAGGGCAGACCATCTCTCAACACCTATCATAGTGCAGGGCATGAAGGAGTTCATGTCTTTCTAGAACATCTTCAAAGCAGCTCTCATTTCAAATATCTTAGTGTACACAAGAAGTTATAATAAAGGAAATTCAAAAATTAATTTAGGAATAGCAGTAACAAAACAAAACCAAAAAGGGCACATTTGCTGCAAATGGGTAGCCACCTGGATTTCTAAGTGAGCTCTTCCTTCCAAAACAGAAAATTCAGGAAGTGTACAAAGATCTGGCTCACTGAGGTCTAGCCAACCAGTGGATTATAGAGAGAATCTGCCCTTTACTAAGGTGATTTAAAAGTATGAATGCACTGCATCGTCTTGAATCCATTCTCAGTGTCCAAGGGGTGATACCTGTAACTTGGGTGAGTGCTGGCCTTAGATTTTGCCTCACTACACACACGGTGTTGACCAAAGCAAGTTGAGGATGTTTTAGTCATGGCTATTGTTAGTCATATGTTAGTAAAGGGGAAATAATTTAGGTCTTGGATCTAAAAAAGCAAACACTAGATTAATGCTTCTCAAGCTTGACTGCCTATCACAATCATCTGGGAAGCTTATAAAATATAGTCATAAACTCTAGTCCAGAAGATTGTAATTTTTAAAATGGCTAGAACATGGGATAGGGGATGGAGGGATGAAGAGAATCTTTTATTATTATTATTTTTTAAACTCTTTGGATGATTGTGATTCCTAATCATGTCTAGGGCCTTTCTAATTCTGCTTTCTAGACTGCTATGCACTTGTTACAGCAGGTAAAGTCAGACCTGTAATTTTATTCAAGATTCATCCCAGCTTCTCTGACCCTCACTTATATCACAGGGTAAATAGAAACGACAACATTTCTATCATAGGAGTATGTGTGAGGAGTATGTGTGATCACCTAGACCATGTGTTCATTAGGACAGCATCTAGCACATAATAGGTACTCAATAAAGGTCCATTCTTTTGCTTCTAAATAAGCCTAGATTTGGATACATAAAAAATTTAGGGCAGAGCAAAAATTCACACTTATAACTCTAGCAGTGCTAATTCAAGGTTCAAGAAAGCCTGGTTTCTATTACACTTTCTTCTCCAGAGCCTGGGAGGGAGGCCCTAAATAGTGAAGTAGGTATCTACAACTCTTTATTGATTCAGAAATCTAGATATCAAAGCCAAGTCAGCCAAGGCAACCACAAGCGTTGGATTGTGCGAGGAAGATAATGAAATACCCTGGCCTCTGGTCCCTGTGACATTGTGTGCTAGGGAGACAGAGACTTTTGAGGCTCTCTTGTGAGCATGCCCCAGCAAGCCCTTGTGATCCAATGCTGTGGTTTTATTTTAGGTCCAAGAAGCTGTCACCCTATAGGCAAAGCTGGCAGGCTGGGAACTGTAAGCAATACTGAGAGGGGTATGGGAGTCAGAAGTCTGGGACAATCAGACTCAGCTGGTATTACTGACCGGAGCAAGGCAAGCCACTTCTGAGACTCAGATTCCTCAGGTGAAAAATAAGGGGTTTGGATTAGATGACCCCTAAGGATCCTTCTCACTCTGACACTATGACTCTACATATAAGGAGACCAGTAATCACCTCACGAATCCCAAACCCTATTCTTAGATAAAGCATGTCTTTTTAATAATAGATTGTTTGAATAGTTTGAGATGTTTTTGGACATTCTGTAAAACCAAAAGCTATATTCTAGTATTTTAAAACACTCTTAAGTCTGCTCTGAATCCTCCTTTTACAAAACAAAATTTTGCACTTTCAGGTTGTACAGAATCCATTCCACAAGCAACTAAATGGTGTGCTTCTCGCTTTGGATTCTCCCAAATTAATCCTTCACTCAGAGGAGGAATGCATTCATGTCCTTCTTATTAGGAGGCTAGCAGGCCTGGTGTGCCTTGCAAAGCACTTGACAGCTAATAGTAGCAAAACATGTGAATTCTGTTTGAGTAAGATACACAGGACCTAATTCTGAAAGCTGAACTTTGCAAAACAATAAACCCAAACTGTAGCCAACCTCCTTACATTACAAGCCCTGGTTATTTGTAATTTTCAAATCATTTTGGCATGCACTGTCTCATTCACCCATCGCAAAACCCTGGGAGTCGGGCATCATTATTGTCATTTTAGTGATGAAGAGATGGCAGCTCTGTGGGGTCAGGTAACTGACAGAGCTAAGTGGCAGGGCTGGGCGCACTCCGAGGTCAGTGTACTTAGTCACTACCCCACAGCTGCTGTGCTCTTATGGTGTCCTTGGTGAGCTGACAACCTTAAAGGACAAGTCTCAGGATTTTACATTCTAAGTCCCGGGGAAGCAGTGCAATTTTGTTGGTGGCTTATGAGTAATGCCTGCTTTCTTAGATACATATGGGGGTTCTCAAAGTCTGTCCAATCCATAGGAATCTTCCTGGATAACAGCACAGCATTATAATCCACAAGGTAAGAAAAGGTCTATCCACTCCGTAGCTCTGACCTGATTGAAACATGCTGGTATGGGAGGCTAGCCTGGGTCAGCTATTCTGATCTGGCAAATGGGCAGGCCACAAATGGTACCTTAAGTGGCTCTTCTTCCACGACACAATGTGAAATACTGTGGAAACGATGAAGAGGGCGCAGAGGCCCATCCCGTAAATCCATGCGGTGATCTTTTCCCAGCAATCGTCTGACAGCCGATGCAAGAGGGCACTGCCCACGATGGCTGGAACAATGAGGAACTGAGGGAAAGGCAAAGAAAAGTAAATATCCTAGGTTTTACTATATTGAGAACTTTGTTAAAAATACATAGGTTTCAGGGCTCCTGGCTGGCTCAGTCAGTTAAGTGTCTGCCTTTGGTCGTGATCCCAGAGTCCTGGGATCCAGCCCTGCATCCAGCTCAAAGCTCAGTGGGAAGCCTGCTTCTCCCTTTCCCTCTGCCTGCCACTCCCCCTGCTTGTGCTCGCGCTCTCTCTGTCAAGTAATAAAATCTTTTTAAAAATTACATAGGATTCCCAGGGACAATTTTAGAAAGATCATTTTAAACACTTGCCTCTCCTGGGTAATCCTAACAAGAGCCAGATGGGCTGGTTGGTGGCTGCCCTGGGCACAGCAAATGCTGTTTAGGGCCCAGGAACAGTGCCCACCAATCAGTACACAAATAAGCAGGTAAAGGAGGCAACATTACTCAACTGTTGCAAGGCAGTTGTTTTTTATCCTAATTTCATTACACAAGAATATATTTCATCCTATTCTCTAATGTGATTTAGAGTAGGCATTTTGGGACCTCTGGGTGGCTCAGCGGTGAGCGTCTACCTTCGGCCAAGGCATGATCTTGGAGTCCCAGGATTGAGTTCCGTATCGGGCTCCCTGCAGGGAGCCTGCTTCTCCCTCTGCCTATGTCTCTGCCTCTCTCTCTGTGTCTCTCATGAATAAATAAATAAAATCTTAAAAAAATAAAGTAAATACATAAAAATAAAGTAGGCACTTAAAATATTCAAATGCCAAGCATGTATCCAGATTTCTCAGGGAGGGCATACTTTTAAATGTTCTTTCCTATTTCCCCCATGATCTACTGAAATCTCAACATTTCAGCAAAGGGTTAAGTGAATGAATCGAGGTCATAAGTATTAAAATGTACACCACATACACAAAATCAACTGTGCAATCATAGGTCCTGATTTTTAGTTTGGATCTGTACATTCCACCAACCTGGGAACTACTGCAAAGTGAAAGCATTAGGGGGTTATTTCATTTTTAATAGCACCTTTCAAGTAAGCAAGACTAATCCATTCATACCTATTCAAGTAATTTTAAGAGAGAATCTTACAGAGAATTTTGTTTTCTGTGCCAAAGTTTATAGTCATATGAACACAAATTTCAGTGTCTATCATATGAGTAGGAGTATGATTAGTTTTTTTTGAAGACTTCATCTTTTTAGTTTTTGGTTTCCTGTAAAATTGTCCATTTATAATAATGGACATCCTCAGGAAAAATAAACTTTTATTAGATATTAGAATAAGCATACCTGGCAAAGAATGCAAACTTGAGCAATCTTTTTGTCCCCAACACCTACGTCTGCCCTCTTGCAACAAAATATCACATCCTCTAGATAAGATCAGCATTGAATTTTCAAATGCTGAAGTTTTCATTGGCCCAGATGGTATGAGAAAATTAAAGACAGTAGTTTTTCTTAAGACAGAACTTTATGTATTTTGAGATTATGTCCTTTCTACTTTCTCATGTTAAAGTATCCTCTCTCTTTAATGAAATGAGGACAATGGAAGTTTGTTTTGTCTGTTGTAGAAATGTTATTGCTCTATGAAAGTCAAAACTCAGAGATACGGTTTAGTAAATTTAGTAAGATGATATTTTCTGTCCTAAAAAATTAACATGGAGGTTTTGTCAGTTTTTCCTTAACTTTGTTTTATACTAGTATTCCTTAACTTACAGCATACCCAAAAGACATAAGGGATCATTCAGATCCTTCTCCAGCAAAAATATTCCTAAAGGTGAACTGTACATCTCAACAGTCAAACCATATTATATTTTAAGTGCTCAATATAATGCTAATTAACAAACACTTTATTGATTACTTTTATTGGTCAGTGGTATGGAAACTATTATGGTACACTGTACCTGTAACTTTCATCAGTGCTTTGCTGATAAATAGAAAAAATAATGGATGTATATTGGAACAATAAGAAAAAGAAGTCTTTTTTTATTATATATCATACATATTACATATTACATATTATATATTATATATATTGAATAAATTATTATTCAAACTTTTACATTCCTCATACACATACAAATACAAAACTTTTCCTTATGGGCCTGTGGATAATTATCTTTGGAAATAATTTTACTTTTAGCTGTTAAATTCATCAAACATTTGGTCAAGAATAAAAAAAGATGGGTATCCTGACAGGTATAGAAGATAAATTAGACCAATGCATTCTTTAGTCCAAGTTGGTACTCTAAACATTTTGATCTTCTGGTCAAAGCTCACTTCACATAACTGTGTCACTAAGGCAAAGACAGGAGTAGATCAAGTCTAAAGAATTCCAGCAAATCCTTCTTGTCCCCAGAATCTAAGCTATGGGTCCAGGGAGATTGTACATTAGAGAGGTTACTCCAAATTTCATTACTGTAGCTCTTTTACAGAATTCAGGGCAGGCTAGTCAGGTATTAATTTTTCCTCTTTGGCAAGATTCCAGGATATTAATTATTTAAATAAAGGTCTTTTTAGTCCTTAAGGCAAAAGGACATCCGGTGATAAATTGGGACGATGTTTCAGTATTAATAAGTATTATCTGAATTCTACTACTATAATATATAAAAGATTCTTCATAAAATTTGATTTAGCTAAGGAATGACCAGTGGCATGGATCTATTAGATTATAAAGGAATCTACTAGAAACCAGTTTATTTGGGGTTTGCCTGGCATCACTGTTTCTTTACAGAAAACCTTATGATTATTCTTTGGGGAAGAAGATTAAAGACATGAAAAGGCACGACTAGAATCCAAGCAAATTTTATTCTAATGACATATGTACACAAACTATGTGTTGTACTAACACTATCTAAAATAATTACATGAACTTGTTCTAAACACTCTTCATGAAAGGATTAGATTGGCCTCCTTTTTTTCTTATCTTCATACTATATAGCAGCTACCTCCTTTCCTTCAAAAAGTCTCACTAAATGCAACTTTCAAAGAGAATAATGAAACCATAGATAAAGGGAAATTTATAATGACACGACAATGTCAGTAACACATTAACAGGAAAACTAAGAAAATATATTCATAAACACCACACACAAAGAGAAGAAATGCACCAAAGCATTAATCAATCTCTGGGCAGTTTATTTTTTTTTTATACATTCTTCAGTATTTTCTAAGTTTCTTAAAATGAGCATGTTTTGCTTTTATTAGGAAGAAAAAAGTTCACTAAGAATTTAGGGATCGAATCAGCTTTTTCTTCAACAATGTGGAGTAACATCTGCTCTGAAAAGTGGATGCTGTGGAAGTTGAGACTGTACGGCTACCTGTTTCAAGGGATCACTTAGTAAGAAAAAGAATCTTTTTCAACAAATCTGTGCATCTTCCTTGCCACATGAACACAGCTGACTGTCTTGAAAAGGTGATTCTCTTCATTCCAGAGCCAGTAGTCCTCCTAAGTAGTTTTCATTGGTTTTCCTAGAACTAAGGTAATTCACTATTTTTATTATTTTAAAGAAGATATTGTCAGTGCAAATCAGTTTAGGATGGACAGAACTGGAGTAGGTCAGAGCACTCATGCTGTGGTAGGTGAGGTCCCAGAGATAGATAGGTATATCCAGCTATGGGCGGAGGGTCTTAGAGATAATTGCCCCTCCTCCCACCAGAGTCCTCTGGGAAGGATGCAAAGGGCAGAATGTGTACTCACTGCATGTGTGTAACAGTTAGCAGCATGTTCGTAACAGGTTGGTTTGTAGCGGCCATTGGCTGGGGCCCGGTGGTTCATGAACCTGGACAAACAAAAAGACATCACGTGAAATAAGCTCTAAGTGTATAAAGAACAATGGGGAAGGCTGCCAGTATCGTTTGGTCTATTCTAATTGAAGAGGCACTGCTGGAAATACCTAGTTACAGGAATAAGACCAAAGCCACTAAACAGGTGTAAACTGAGCCAACAGCCATGATCTGAAAGCAAATGCCCTAGTTTATTGGATTAAGTATTCTTTCAGTTTGCTCAAAAGAAAAACCTCTACCGACCAAAAACAAACAGAAATCAATCATATCTACCCCCCTTCAACTTATAACCCCCCATGCTAAAACCAAAACCAAAACCAAACCAAACCAAACCAAACCAAACCAAAACAAACAATTTAAAAAAAGGCATAACCAAATCTTAAATCCTAGGTAAAGAAGGCAAGGGAATTTTTCTAAACTTTACAAATGCCAGTAACTGCCATTCAAAGGAAAGGGATACAATGCAAGGTTTCAATTTTCTCTCTCGAAATGTATAAAGCTTTTATAAATCTTTACACCCTATGTTTCACGATCAGCAGGCCCATACAACTAGTTTCCCTATATCATATTACCTGTTCCAGCACCAGACAGCTTAAATAAATGATGCCCGGCTGCCTCTAAGTCACCTAAACTGGAGGTATGTTTTTACCTGAATTCTCCCAGAGTTAAAAACAGTTTGCTTTCAAATCCAAATATATTAACTAGTACCTAATATTCTGGCTATAAAATTCATACATACACACAAATGTATGTATAGATCTAAATATCAAAATCTGTTACACATATAGACACATACCCACATTCCATAATTCCCTTTGGGCCCACTTTGTGGAAATAGCATGAATAGGTGAAAACCGTGACTATCATGGGACCTGAAGATATGAACAGCATCCTTCCACTTCAGTGTGTAGATGCGGATCCTCTAAAACCCAACCCACACTCGTGCCATGTTTCATGAAGGATGCTGGCTTAGTCTGTTTGTTCTCTGGAAAGGCAGATGTAAATTCAGGAAGATAAAAAAGCAGCTGCCCAAAAGAAGCAGATGCAGAGAAACAAAGAGAGGTAGAAGAGATCCAACAGCACTCAGGTCTCAGAGGCCCTGCTGCATTCCTGTGCTTGGAGCCTGCAAGACATCAACAGGCTTTGAGCTATTATAAATTATCCTTTTGCATGAGCTAGTTTAAGATGGGGAAAAGGGGAGAGTCACCTGATGCTACTGAGTTCTGACTAGTTATATCTTATTTAATTACCATGATGAAAAATGGTACCAGGCTGAACCAAATGGCAGAACCAGGTCTGAAGCACATGGTCAAGCCATCCTAAACAGTGCCTGGCTTAGGAACAAAAGACTAGCATTTTCTCCCTGAATTAAAAGGGCCTGTTTGTTAGGGGTGCTTGGGTGGTTAAGTGTCCGTCTTCGGCTCAGATCATGATCCCAGGGTCCTGGGATGGAGCCCTACATCGGGCTCCCTGCTCAATGGGGAGCTGGTTTCTCCCTCTCCCTCTGCCTCTTCCTTCTGCTCCTGCTTTCTCTAATAAGTAAATCTTTAAAAAACAAAAATAAAATAAATAAATCTTTTTTAAAAAAATAAAAGGGCTTGTTATCCTTAGAACAAATAAATAAGAAAGTGGCAGTTCCTGTTAACCTAATACACAGAGTTCAGGTGGAAAATCCATTGCGGAATGAATCTGGGACAATGAAGATATTTCTCTTGGACCACCAATGGGTTAGTTATCTAACTAGTGTGCAGAATATACGGTATTGAATGAAATTTGTCAGATGGTTTGAAAACTGATTAAGAGAAGCATACAGTTAAAAGCTCCATAATTTATCCAAGCTATTCTTGCACATAGATAAAATAAGCCTTTTCTCCCCTGCTAATCCTTTAAGTAATTTTACTAATTTCCTAAGGGACAAGAGTGTTGCTACATAGCTCTTATTAGTAAAAAGGAAAATAATTGCACTCTTGAGAAGAATGCTTCAAAGGCATCCCAAGCATTCAAGGATGTACCTCATCATTACCCCCAGACATAACAACAGAGCTATAAGTAGCATACCCTATTAGGAATTTTTAAAGGGTAAAGAGCAAGGCTCCAAGATGGTAGAGACTAGATTATATTGAGAGTGTTCTGTTTAGGGCACAGTAAGTAGGGTTTGTCTACCCACCACCAGGCTGAAGACTAAAATAGCAATTTATATCTCTGGCAGCCCAATCTAAAAATAGTCAAGCCATTACACAGCAACAGGGATAGACTTTCACATTTTCTCCTAAAAGCAAAGAAGCTGGGTGGCCATGTTTGTGACAGCTTAGTCCCTGCCCACCTGGAATCACTCAGGATAAAAATAAACTCATAAGTTATAGAGAAAAATATCCCACCCATGTGACTAAAGGTAGTCCCTTATGGCCAGAGCCAGATTCATGGAATAAGGCAAGAGAAGAGCAAGTCTGCAAGGAGCCTATCACCGTCTGGAGCTCACTGAAAACCACCCCACAATGGGTTCTGCTGAGAAATTTACAATGCAATTTCCCCATTTCTCTCATCTGCCAGGGTACAATCAAGCCTCCAACAGAGCCTCCTGAAGGAATCATTCCTAAAAGCTAAATGGAAAAGCAGAAGTAAAATGCAAATTAACTCCCACTCACTGAACCTATTCTATTCTCTTCCCCAAAAAAGAATGAAAAAGGTTCTCAAGTGTTATAGAAAACAGCACCCATTTATGGAAACCGCCTCTACCTAAGGCTGAGTAACCCTAAGGGTTATCCAGTTATCTGATGCTAGAAGAGGGTATCCACTAATATTTTTACAGGGTTTTAAATCTAAAAAGATTTAGTCCTGGGTATGGGAAACACACTTTTAAAAAGCTATTATTTAATTTTTGAGGGAGGGAGGGACAGCGGGAGAGGGAGACTCTTAAGCAGGCTCCATGCACAGCACTGAGCCAGAAGCCAGAAGCAGAGCTCAATCTCAGAACCATGAGTTCATGACGGAGCCAAAACCAAGAAACTGATGCTTAACGGAGATGCCCAGGCACCCCTAATAAAACTATTTTTAGTCAGGTTGGTTTTCTCCTCTCCTAGCTCTGTCTTTCAACACTCTCTCTTGCTTCCCCCTTACCCAGCATTCTTAAGCCTCCAATCCCCCATGACAAAATTTCAAAACCTTGAGAGAAAGAACAGAGGGATGCCTGGGTGGCTCAGTGGTTGAGCGTCTGCCTTTGGCTCAGGGCATGTTCCTGGAATGCCGGGATCGAGTCCCACATCAGGCTCCATGTGAGGAGCCTGCTTCTCTCTCTGCCTATATCTCTGCCCCCCGCCCTCTGTCTCTCATGAATAAATAATAAAATAAAATAAAATAAAATAAAATAATATATATATATATAAAAAGGAAAGAACAGATAGCCCAAAGCAGTGTGCCTTCTGAATGTAGATCTGTGACCGACCAGCAGATCTGTGAGGCCCAAGGTCAAATCCCAGAAGTTGTCCTTGATTCCTATGTATTCCCCTTTTCCAAATACAAGTATTGTCAATACTACTTCCCAATATATTCCAGATCAGCCTACCTCTCTACAGTTCCACAGACCCTACCTTACCCATCAAGACATTTACATTTCCAGTCTATACAAACATGAATCTCTTAACCAGTCTCCTTGCTTGTCCCCATATAGACTCTTTTCTTGATTCAGCAGTCACAATAGTCTATGAAAACCAGATCACAGCACACATCCCAACTTTGGCTTAAAACCTGCCTTTGGCTTCCCCAAGTGGCCCACAAGCTGGGCCCACTGCTTCTGCAACCTCAGGAAGCCACCTTCCTCTCACTCTCTACCCTCCAGCTACACCACATCCTTTCTGCTCCTCAAACCACCAACGTCTTATCTGGCTTAGGGCATTTGTGTTTGCTGTTTATTTTTGCCTAGAACATTCTTCTCCAGAAGGTTCAACTCTCCTTACCTGTCAAGCTCAGCTTAAATATCACTCCCTCAAAGCCTTTCCTGACCATCCTACCTAAAGTATCATTTCAGCCTTCCCCAACCTAGCAGAGCCCTTATTACAATTAGTAAAAATTGGTTTTTTTCAACTTGAGCATTTTTTTTTTCATCTTTCCCCACTGTAATGTGAATTCCATAGCCTTTTTGTCTGCCATTTCATTTCCAATCCCAAGCACAATACCCAACTTCTTGCTGGAACTTAGTAAGTAAATGCTGAATGAATGAATGAATGAATGAATGAATGAAAGAAAGAAAGAGAAGAAAGAAAGAAGAAAAAAAGAAAGAAAAGAAAGAAAGAAAGAAAAAAAGAAAGAAAAAAGAGAAAGAAAGAAAAAAAGAAAGAAAAGAAAGAAAAGAAAGAAAAGAAAAGAAAGAAAGAAAAGAAAGAAAAGAAAGAAAGAAAGAAAAGAAAGAAGAAAGAAAAAGAAAGAAAAAAAGAAAGAAAGAAAGGAAGGAAGGAAGGTTCTAAAAATAAATAAATAAAAAAGAAAAAAAGAAAAATTCTGCCTGTTGTTAACTATTTTATCTAAGGGAGAGATATCCCATTGCCAGTTATTTTCACTAGGGATCCAATAGGTTCTGTATGTAACAAAGAGAAATAGGCAGTCTTAGGACCAAAAGAACCTTGAGTCTCATGAAAAGAAAATTCTTAAAGGCTAAAACCATGGATATTCCAAGGTTCTTTCAAAAGGACTTGATGGAGCAACATAAGCCAACTCCTACTGGCTTAGTATCTTATTATATTAGCCAGTTTATGAGTGAGCATGGTGTTCTGGAAAAGTGTCCAATGCCAGAGGTGGTGATAGTGGTGGAAGACATTTAACGTAGTAATTAAATAAGGGAGAAAGCATATGTATAAGAAGACTACCCCATGCCTGTAATTCAATGTTTTGAAAACACGTGTTTTTTAAAAAAAGCAACAGGCAGTGCTGGGAGACCCTAACACTTGTGAATAAGGTACTTTATCACATCATCAGTTTAAAGCTAACCAGTGGTCACAAGGCTGGCACTGAGGCAAGGAGCATACTTTTCCTCGGATTTTCAGAGGCCAAGACTGGAGAAATGAGTATGCACCAACAGCACCATACAGAAGCTCTGTGGGTCCTGGGCCTCCGCGCTGTACACATGATATTGTGTGAGCAGGGAGACAGAAAAAGGTGAACTGGCAGTATGGGTGGTGGAGAGAGACAGGAAACTGAATTGAAACCGATCTGCCCTTTCTTAGCCATGTGACTGTGGCAAGTTCCCTTTTATTCTCCAACCCTATTTGCTTGTCTATTAAATGGGTATAAAATCTGTCTTCCAGGGTTAGAGTTGAGAATGAGATGAGTAACACACAAATACCCAGTCACTGCCTGGCACAAGTAAGCACTCAATAAATGTAAGCAATTATTCTAATCAGCCAGGGATGCAGTGATAAGAGAAAATGACTCTGGGAGAGAAGGGTGTGGGGAGACGCAGATGTGGAAAGGGTAAAGCAAGAGAAAATACGCTCTGTGTCCCAGTGGCATTTCTCCACATCCTAAACTTTTTGAGAAGCCAAGCATGCTTAAAAGCCCTCCACTTAAGGCAGTGGGCTAAATTTCCTCACAGCCTTCCTCTGCAGAAAAGGCAGAACTCTGGAAATTTATCCAAAGCCACAATGACCACCAAATTTCCATGATGAACAAACCAGAAAGGTGTTCATTTCTTGTCACTTAGGCATAGCCACAAACTATGGCCTAATGAATTGTTTTTGCTGCAATCAGATGCTCTTCAAGGGAGTCCTGATGAATCTATCAGGAGGGGTGGCACATGCATTCAAAGACAGTATGTCCCTCCCTCCAGTTTCTCTGTAATCTATCTACCTATAACTTTTCTGGATGCTCAAAAGATATATAAGGAACATGGCTCTAAGAGATGATGAATAGTACTCCCAGCATTTTAATGTTGTACACCATAAAAATCAGTACTTTTTTTGTTAGTTTGTATTTGCAGGCTTTATGTCCAAGATCAAATTTACTTTGAGAAACGGCTTTCCAATTTTGTCTGTAACAGAAAAATAAGAAATTATGCTATCATTCAATCTCCAAAGAAAATCAGGGTAGGTGTAGGTGCCATCAAGAAAATAAATGTTAAATATCCATTGACAGCGTGCAGTTACTGAGAAAATTACACAACGTCTATGCCACACCAAAATAAAATGCCTCTATTTTTCATTTTTAAATGAATGAAGTAGAGCACAAAATCACATTACTACACTGATAATAAAGACTGGGTAGGTTAGCATCCAGCAAGAGTAGTTCAATCAGCTAAGAAGGTAGGATCTGAAATGAAGGTGTTTTGTTGTGTTTTTTTTTTTTCCCCATTTCTCTTAACGTTGTTTTAATGTTTGTGCAAAGTAAAGTGGAAGGGGGGGCTTTTATTCAAAGGATAGGAAAGAAACACAATCAAATAAAGAAGGGTAATTTCACAGAATATTGCCACTGTTCTCTGAAAACAGGAAGAGCACAGATGTTCAAAGAAGTAAAACCAAATCAAACAAACCACATGCACAGGGCTTTACCAATCATGCCTGAATGCATGTTACTTTCTGCCTTAAAGCCCCTCCAACCTCATTCCTGACTTCATGTTCTAAAGCCAGACATCATGGGTCCTTTTTGCCTATACAGGCACTGATCTGTTCCCACCACGGGAATAGTGCCAGGCATTTAACACCCTGAGTGATGAGCAATATTCAGAAGTTAACCCAAGTCTTCAAACCCATCACTCTTATTCTAATGGCACAGCCCACCTCAACTCTTTCTATGTGCATTTTTGGCTCCTTTACCCTTTGGGACTGAGGGAGGAATGAGAAGAAAGAAGCATAATGGGGTGAGTGGGCATCAAAGGATCAAGGAGTTGGAAAGGGAAAAAAGCGCAGTCTGAAATTCTGAAATACAATGTGTGGAACACTTAACAATACCCTCCTTGGAAGATTTTTCCTGCGTTTCTTGGCTTCCTTCAAATTCCCCATCACTGCACACTAGCGAAGGTCTGGGAATGGGGCCACGGCTGACAGATTCAGACAAAGGATGGAGAGTGAGACACAGGGGCGATGAACTTTCACCCACTTAGAACGAAGAAGCATTAGAAGGGGGGGAAGGAGAAGGCCCAGGGCTCCCTCTGAGAACCATGGGCCAGCCTCCATCCGTTGCTAAATGTCAGAGACCCGAGTCCGGATTAAGGCCACCGCGCCCCCCGGAGCTGGGGTCCCCGTCCCCCCCCCCACCCCCCGGCCCTCCGGTGAAGGAGCTGCCGGCCAACCTTCCGGTGGCGCCTCCTCGGTTCCTCCTCCTCGTTTCCTACACGGGCGCCTGCCTCAACAGCAGCTCTCGCCACCCGAAGGCTAACCTGCCCCTTCGCAGTGCCCGACACAGCACCGCCCTCGGACGCTAACCCTGCAAGCGAACAGCACTGGCAAGGCCCGGCCCCGGCCCGCAAGGCTGCAGCACGGGAGCCTGCCTCAGTTTCCCCGTGGCTAGGGCCGATCGCAGACAACGCACCAGAACACCCGGCACCCGGGTTGACAAACCCCGCCGCAGGGCGCAGCGGCTGCCCGGCCCCTGTTCGCGCGCCCCCAAAGCAGGGAATGAGGGGTGGAGGCCAGAGCCAGGGCCGGAGGATCCGGGGTCGGCGTCTGCGGCTGGGGTTCCGGTCTGCAGAGAAGGGCGCGAGCCCTGGCGGGATGGGGTCGGGTCGGGCAGGATGCGGTGGGGTGAGCAACGCGATCGCCTGGAAGGAGGGCGGGCTCGGGGCTCGCGGCTCGGGGTCCGGAACCCGGGCCACGCACGAGATCGCGGTCCTCGGAGGAGGGGGATCGCCCAGGGGCCGCACGGTGGGGACCCCCCCCCCGGAGCTGCCCCCCCACCCCCCGCAAGGTGCGGGCTCCGCGGGGGATGATGCCTCCAGGTAGGGAGCCCGGACCCGCGCCGGACGAGGCGGGATCTGGGACCCGCTGGCGGCAGCGGCGGGGCAGGGGCGCCATCCCTCTCTCACCGCTGGAATCGGTTCTTGAACCGCATTGATCCTCCGCTCCTTCTCGGGGCCCCGGAGCTCCGTCTGGTCGGCGCCGGCGGCAGGGCGCGCGGCCCGCATCGGCCTGGGCTGCTCCGGAGGCCGCCCGCGTGCCCCGCGGACCGCTTGGCCGGGCAGGGCGGCGTGGGCCGGGCCGGGGGTCGGGGCAGGGCCGGGGCCAGACCGGGCGGCTGGGGGCGGGAGGGAGGCCGCTTAAACGGCCCCGGCGCCTCCCGCCTCCCGCCTCCCGCCTCCCGGCTCCTCCGCCCCCGGGCGCCCGCGCCCCGCCCCGCCCGCCCCGGGCCCGGCTCCACCCCTGCCAGCTCCGCCCACCTGCGTCCGCCCGCGGCCGCCGGCGCGTCACCACGCCGGGCGGCCAATCAGCGCCCCGAGCGGCGCGGCGGCAAAGCTGCCATTCATCCCGCGGAGTCCGGGCGAGGGGGCGGGGCCTCGCGGCGGAGGGGCGGGGCCTCGCGGCGGAGGGGCGGGGCCAGGAGAGGAGGCGGCCTGGGGAGGCGGGGCCCTCCTGGAAGGGGCGGAGTTGGGCCAACCCGCGAGGCCCAGGCCAGGGGGAGAGAAATTGCGCGGGAGGAGGTAGGCCAAGACTCTAGAAAGCAGTGGTGCAGCAGGTAGCAGCAAACCGGGGCTCCTGTCTGCGCTCCAGCCCTGGCTCTGTGGCATTCATTCGGTCTTCACCGTTCATTTCTTCGTAGCTCTGTTCATGTATCCTTCACCACCTTGGGGCCTGCGCTCCCCAGGCTACTGAGCGAGGCTCCAGGGCGGATTTAAACACCTTTCCTTGTCTGCCATGGGAGAAGTCGGTATCACTAAGAAACCCTGAGATTCAGTGAGAATCACAAATGGGGGTATCCTCCACAGGGACCTTTGTATTGCTGTCCCCTCAGTGCTTCTTTTTTTAAAATCTAGGCAGCTTCCAAATAAACCAAATAGTACAGGTGAATCAGGGTCCTGTTGCTAAACCTAAACCCTGAGGGCTTGCTGGAAGAGATGTTCAAAGGAAAATGAATGATGGGTGGCTTCTTGATCCTTTTTCCCTTATCACTCCGGGAGTTTAGGTGTGCACCCCTCCAGGGTGCCTGTCCACACCCAAACTCCCACATCCCAAACTGGTGACTCTAGAGGGGCTTTTAGGCCTGCTTGTTAGGACTCTTTACTCTGCATGCAGTGGAGCATTGAAAAGCTGGAATTTCTTTCAACCAGAATTCTAGCAACTTTTCCTTGAACATCTTCCAACTGGCAGGTACTTTCCATGGTTATTTCATTAATTTTCCCAGAAACTCCAGGAGATAGGCATTATCTTACTCATTTCACAGATAAGCAAGCTGGGAAGTTTAGAAACTTGCCAAAGGCAAATCCAGGATTTGTATCCAGTTTTGCCTAATAGAAAAGCCTCAGATCCCTTTGGCACACCACACTGCCTCTCTCTAGGGTTTGTAAGTAGTATATCTCTTTAAAACAAACAAACAAACAAACAAAAAACAAAAAAACCCTTTTCTATACCATGTGAGAAATATGAGCATGGATTGAAAATTTACTAATCTGTTCTGTCTGGCCACTAGGCTAATAAATGAGTGGCAGGGGGAAAGATTACAAAGGAAATAACTAATAAAAATAGATTGAAAAATAATATGAAATAACATAAGGTTTAAAAAAACAATGAATCAACAGATGCCAGGTCATATTCTATCTGTGACTTGAGAACGTACAGAGAAAAGAGGGTATTTAGAATGTGGTGGGGCTAATTAGGGAAAAGAGTACAGCAGAAAAGGAAGTCTGGAGATGGATTTTGAAAGATATGATGGGCATGACTTGGCACAGCCTTTTAAAAGGGGAGAATGGCTTGAACAAAGATGGGAAGTGGTTAATATGGGGAAAATTGGTGAGAGGCCACCTGGATTTGGAAACACCAATATGAGTGGTATTTACCCAAAAGAACAAAAATGAGTGAGATAAAAATCAGATTAAATGAATAGAATAAAAATTCCTTGACCTATAGTGGTCACTTCCACAGAAATGCTGGAGTATTCACTTGAAAGTGGCTTATTTAAACAATACGATCACAAATTTAAATCAGCCTCATTGTTGGTAAAACTCTTCCCTAAATGTAAAAGCAATCCTCGAAAGATAAAAATAAAACACAAGAACCAGCTTTGAAATAATTATGTAAACACCTGCCACACCTTTTTTTTAGTGAGGTGTCCATTTGGCTCTGTTTCTGAGGACAAATCCCAAATATGGTTGCAGAAAAGAGGTACTAAATTTGACTTAGAAATTAGTGTTATGGGAGGGGAAGAAAATGGGAAGTTTTTCTGCATTAACAGGATGTGACATTTTTGTTGAGCTCAGAGACATAGTTCTTTTTTTTTATAAATTTATTTTTTATTGGTGTTCAATTTGCCAACATATTGAATAACACCCAGTGCTCATCCCATTAAGTGCCCCCCTCAGTGCCCATCACCCAGTCACCCCCACCCCCCGCCCACCTCTCCTTCCATCACCCCTAGTTCGTTTCCCAGAGTTAGGAGTCTCTCGTGTTCTGTCAGAGACATAGTTCTTTCTGCAAAATGGTGGGCCTGCATTTGCATGGGCATGGCCTGTGCCTCGAAGAGAGATTTTGTGATGGACCAGATGCCAACTACAGAGGAACCTCTTGGGAGAACACCTGCCTGGCTTGCTGAAAGAGACAGAATTTCTGGATAGCATGCTGACCATACTAGGAAGCACCTGGAACCCAGTCCTCTGGCTGCCGTCGCCCAACCAGAATGTAGTAACTCTGCTCAAGACTGTGATTTCAGCAGATGCTCAGGAGGGTTGCTGAACTTCTGGTTGCAGATCTTATTTTGTGACTGGCTTTCAATCTGTCTCTTTACCAATATGACAAAATAAAGCAATTACTAAAATGTAAATGCTCCCAGCCTTTTCCAAAGAGAGGAATGCTATCTTTTCCTATTAAGTCTTTTGCCCACATTCCCTGATGGGAATGGTCTGAATATTTGTGCCCTCCACCCCCACCCCCAAATTGATATTTTGAAATCCTAATGCTCCATGTGATGGTATTTGGAGTGATGAGGTTAACCAACATCCTCAGGAATGAGATAAAGGCTCTCTTAAAAGAGGCCTGAGGGAGTTCCCTGGCCCCATCCAGCATTTGAGGACACAGGGAGAAGTTAGCAGTCTGCAACCTGGAAGAGAGCTTTCACCAGAACTCAAACGTGCTAGCAATTCTGATCTTGGACTTGTAGCCTCCAGAACTGGGGGGAAAAAAGGTTTTTTGTTGTTTATAAACTACCCAGTCTATGATATTTTGTAGCAGCCTGAATTGACAGACACCTGACCTTTGAGGAGTACCTATCCCTTTCATGCCCATCTCCTGGACTTTCATGAAGAAAACAAAGGGACGAAAGAGAAATCCAAGAGGAAGAAAGAACTTAGGTAAACGCTATATTGATTTACATGATGAAGCTGAGTGAGGAAAAAACACTCCCTAGTCTGCAGAATATTGGTAAAGGTATTTTGTGAGGTAGGGAGGGATTTAGCTAAATGAGAAGGTTGAGAGAATTGTAGGATATGAGATGAACAGGAAAGAGATCGTGAGAAGTTTTGCTAAAAGTATGAGTTGGATACTCTAATATTTTCTAATAAGTAAAGTTTAGAATCCCTTTTTTATTCTCAGATGTTCAGTTATATTTATTGGACAGTGATTTCTTTCAGAGATTGGACCACGCGGAAAGTGAGTGTACAATGGTTATGCAGATTTAACTTTCTAGGAGTGGTCCTAGAACTTTTACAGATTCTGGCTCATTTTACCCTAGAACTTTTACAGATTCTGGCTCATTTTACCCTTTAGACCATCCTGTGAGGGAGATAATGTCCTATCTATTTTATAAAGCAGTGAAAGCCTACAGCGGCTTTGTGAGCTACTTAATTTTGCAAATGTAAGTGAGAAAGTCACGATTTGAGCCCGGTTTTTCTGACCCCACATATGGTTCCTTTTCCCTCCATGCCTCATCACAGTATTCTATTTGTTCGTGACAAATGGAAAGTGCTGATGAGGATGAAACATGACTTCTCTTGGAGAGAGAAAAGCAGAATATGCTGGTATGAATACCCATGAACATTTCTAAACTTGCACATGCCAAATGATGATGCTCTGAAACTTCACCTGCTGTTGGAGCGTGTCCAGACCTAGCGTCATTAATTTATTTGTAAACCAAAAGCAACGGGGCCTTTTTGGACATGCCCTTGCACCTGCTGTATAAATTTCTTGTACTTGGAAGAAACATAAACCTGAATGATTCTCTAAAAGCACAGACAGGTAATGGCAATTGTTATTAAAGTTTTTGTGAATCTGGAAAAGGGAATTACATTGTGTACCACTCTTAAACTTCTGTTTCTCCAGTGCCCTACGTCCTAGGGGAGCTGCCATTTCTTTTTCTCCTAAACATCCCCATTTTCGCATCCAACATATTTTTTCCGACACCAGTGGGGAAAACCCTCCACCCCCGGAAGGTCTGTCTGTACATTTTCTCTTTTTTTTTTTTTTTTTTGTACATTTTCTCATGCAAAGTTCTTTCTCTTTGGCTTATGTCACTGACAACCCCACCAGTCATTCTGGAGCAAAACAAAGGGTCTTCATGGAGATCTACCTTCTTTAAAAGATATGGAAAGGGAAAGACTTGAAAATAACAAGTAAATTATTATTTATCACACGTTTATTGAAAGTCAATAAATACACAAAATTGTATGAGATGCCCTAGCCTCAAAGAACTTCTAGGTGGTGGGAAAGAAAAATAATTGATCTTAAATCATTGTGTTAAGTGCCACGATGGAGTACTGTTCGTGATTCTTTAAGGGCACATGATAAAAATCTCTAATGATATTGAAGCTGGGTAGGAGAAGGGGATTTTAAAGAGTAGATGACACTAAGACTTAGTACCCAGTGATTAGATAAGAAAGAGTAAGTAAGCTAAGCAATAAGGATGTTGATATTCAAAGGAAAGAGAGCACAGCATATGCAAAGGCAATACATTTTGGAAGACCTACAAATCCACATGATACAAGTGAAAGGCATTTGTGGAGAAGTGTCATAGATGGAGGTGGAGGGGTAAGAATGATTCATATTAAATGAAGTACTGAGGCACTAAGCCAAAGAGATTTGGAGTTTATACTGCAAGCAATAGAGACCCATTGAAAAGCTTTACACACACAAACGAGGTAATCAGTTTTATATTTTAGGAAGATCTCGCTGATAAACTTTGTTTGGAGTAGTATGGATGAGAAGGTTGGTTGTCTATATCAGCTCTATCTAGTAGAGCTTTCAATGATGCTAGATGTGTTCTATTCCTGTGCTGCCCAGTGCCTTAACAGCTAGCTACTTATGTAGTCAAGAACTTGAAATGTAGCCAGTGCTTCCAAGGAACTGCATTTCTACTCTCATTTCATGTTAATTTATTTAAATGAAAATAGCCACATTTGGCTAGTGGCTACCATATTGGATAGTGCCACTATATATTCTTCTTTCTATATAAGATTTTGTTATTTATTTTAGAATAATTTTTTATTGTAGTATAGTTGACACACAATATTGCATTAGTTTCAGGTGTACAACATAGTGATTCAGCAACTCTATATATTATGCTGTGCTCACCACAAATATAGCTTCTACCATCTGATTATTCTTCTCCTTTTTATCTGTATTAACAGAAACCCCAACTTATAAGTGGGCAGATGGCTATCCAGAGTAAAGACTGCATTTTCTAGCTTGCCTTATAGCAAAGTATGGGCCCTATGACTAAGTTCTGGGCAATGGGATGTGAGTTGAAGTACAATGTCTGGGTTACACATTTAAAGGTACACTGTGGGGATCCCTGGGTGGCGCAGCGGTTTGGCGCCTGCCTTTGGCCCAGGGCGCAATCCTGGAGACCCGGGATCGAATCCCACATCAGGCTCCTGGTGCATGGAGCCTGCTTCTCCCTCTGCCTGTGTCTCTGCCTCTCTCTCTCTCTGTATGACTATCATAAATAAATTAAAATAAAATAAAATAAAATAAAGGTACACTGTGGATAAGAAAGAGAGGCATTTGGATTATGAGGCATAGCAGAGCAATAAAAATAAGAGCCTGGGCCCCAGTGGTGTTGGTCCAGAGCTACCATGCTAGTCAGAATTCTGAGTGCAAGAAGGATGAATTTCCATCTTATTTATACCACTGTAATTGTGTGCTTCTGTCACATGCAGGTTATCCTAGCAGACACTGAATAAAACTAGAAGTAGAGTGACCAGTTAAAACAGGGTTAGAATGATCCAGGCAAGAAGTGATGAAGGACAGAACTGAGGCCAAGTCAATAGGGGTGGGGAGAAAGGAACAAATATGAGAAGGATGGAAGGGTTCTTTGTAGAAAGCCAAACTCTGAAAACTCAAAGAGGAATACAATTTCATCCACGACTGCTTCTGTGAACATTACGTTAAACTCACAATTCAGTACCACTTAAAAATAGAAATCTAATGAGCAAAAGAGAAACAAAAATAGGACATATACTCTTCCCCAGACCCAGCAGAGATCTGCTGTACTAGAGGTAAAATTAAATCAATATAGTACCCTGACCTATTCAGAAGCTGAGAAATCTTTGTTTGGGATTAAATGAAGGAGGTCAAGCTAAGAGCTAACATATAGTATAAATTCTAGAATAATTTAAATCTGTGTATTTCGTGCCTCATAGATTGCCAACTTCATCTTAACAAAAGACAGTGATGACAAGTTTTTAGAGATACGTTCATGAAAAAGTAAAATCCATTTTAAACTGCAGCAAAGAGGCACCTGAGTGGGTCAGTCAGTTAAGCATCTGCCTTCGGCTCAGGTCATGATCCCAGAATCCTGGAATGGAACCCTCCTGTCAGACTCCCTGCTCAGCGGGAAGCCAGCTTCTCCCTCTCCATCTGCTGTCCACCCCTGCTTGTGCTTTCTGTCTGTCAAATAAATAAATAAAATATTTTTAAAAAACTGTAGCATGTCTATTGCCTGCCAACAATTTCCTAAGACTTTAAGCAAGTTAAGCAAGTTTCCTATTCCTTTTTCTACAATAAAACTTTGTAAATTGTAAAAAACAAAAAACAAAAACAAAAAATTCTGGTTGGATACATTTTAATTATGAAGGATCTTATGGTATTTTTTTTAATCATTTCATTATTTTTAATGTCCAACATTTATAATATGAGGGCCAGGGCTTTCTCCCCAACTCAAGTTTATAAATTTTCTATTGGCTTGTGAGACCAATAGGGATACTTCTTGTCTAATCTGGTTTCTTGGAAGACTTTATTCAGGTGCTCAATGGTCATCTGATCAAATGGAATTATGTTCTTCATCTTCTCCAGCTTTTTTTCATATTCTTCATTCCCGGCCTTTGAAAGAGACAAAAACTCAGCACAGCTTTTCACATCTTCTTTTTTCCTCAGCATCCACCTGGACAGTGTATTTATCCTCTGGCACAGGAACCTTCAGGGCATTAAACTTCTTCTCAAAGTCATCTACCAAGCCAGCCTTTGCCACATTGGCCTTGTAGTAAGCCCAGTCGATAGCAGGTGGTTTCTCAGGAAGAGTAGCCAACCTGGAGGTGAGCATCTCATTCCAGGATTTCAGGGAGTTGGTAATGGCCTTCTGGTTTTGGGGTATGATCTCCCCAAAAGCTACCCAGTCAGTGGTTTTCAGAGCAAGTCTTCGCCCAGCCATCTTGATATCCTTCACCGACCCTGGCAGCCCACAGTCCACCTGGTATTTTGAATAGGAAATGAGTGATTATTTATTAAGCACAAGCTCCTATGCCAGGCACCTTTGAAGATGAGAATTGTAGAGAACTCTGGCCGTGTAAAGACTTCATCCCGAATATCTGCACTAAGAGGCTTGACCAACCCTCTATAGGGTCCTAGTAGCCTAAAAAGCCTTATCCCTGGGACTAGCTGGTCCCTCTTTGAGTTCCCAGCTGGAAAAATTCAGGGCTGTCAAAATAATTGGCTGTTTGTTCTAGCTAACACCTAACTGGCCCCTGACTTCTCTTTTTTAGAGCATTTACTAAAAAAATTTACAATTGTAAATCCGTCCTCTGTCCCTTTGAGATGTAGCCCCTCTGTATCTCCTATACTCAGCGCAATCTTTCTCCTGGAGCTGAAAGCCATTCCTTTGAAATGTAATCATCAAGAAGGATAGGGCCTCTGTCTTCTAGTCTCTGTGGAAGGATAGAATCCTTGCTTCAGTAATTGCCAGCTTGCAGACACAGCTGGCTTAATAGCATTTACACTAACCAACCCTTTGTAAATTTTCACTTCCCCGACTTTACTGGAGCCCGATTGCTTCCCCAACCCCACACCCCCTCCCACATTCTGCTTTTTTTTTTTTTTTTTTTAATTCATTCATGAGAGACACAGAGAGAGAGAGGCAGAAACATAGGCAGAGGGAGAAGCAGGCTCCCTGTGGGGAGCCCGATGGGGGAATCGATCCCAGGACCCCAGGATCATGACCTGAGCCGAAGGCAGATGCTCAACCCCTGAGCCACCTAGGTGTCCCCCACATTCTGCCATTAAATGCCCAGTCACTTCTGCAAAGATGGGACTGGAGCTCAGCTCTTTCCCTTTCATCAGTAGTTACTGAATAAGATCTGTTTTCACCATGTTAACTAAAGTTAGGCTTCATCTGTCCTTGACACAGGCAGGAGCCCATGGCATGTGTCTATCTAACACTTCTGTGATATGGGCTTTATCATCCTTATTGTGAAGATGAGGAAATTGGCCCTCTTAGAAATTTAACTCACTCAAGATCATATTGTGTTGTTCATTAGTATTTGAGTCATAGAATTATGTAATTATTGAGTGGCAGGGTTCATCTTGTTCAGCTTTCTCATTTTACAGAGAATTCTGAGGACCAGAGAATTTAAATGTTCCCTGTTATAAGAGCCAGAACTGGGTAGGGTTGTCAGATTGAGGAAATAAGAATACAAGGCACTCGGTTAAATTTGGATTTCAGTTAACAACAAATAATTTTGTAGTATGAGTCTGCCCTGTGCAGTATAGGTTGTTTATTCCTTATTTATCTAAAATTCAAATTCAACTCAGCATTCTGTATTTTATCTGGCAACCTTATCTCAGGACTTTTCCCCTAAGGGTCCTTCCCACTCCATAATTTAGTAAAGCAAAAGCATCAACTATCTCATAATTTCTTTGTAGGAAATGTTGGTCATGTCTCTATGAATTACAAGATGGGAAGACCATGATTTAGGGAGATTTGTGTTTTTTTTTTTGTTGTTGTTGTTGTTTTTAAGATTTTATTTATTTATTTATGAGAGACACACAGAGAGAGGCAGAGATACAGGTAGAGGGAGAAACAGGCTCCCTGCAAGGAGCCGGAATGTGGGACTAGATCCTGGATCCTAGGATCACGCCCTGAGTCAAAGGCAGTAGCCTAACCGCTGAGCCACCCAGGCATCCCGAGATTTGTGGTTTTGATGAGACACTAAACCTTTCTGAGTTGGGAAAACACCACAAAATAATGTTTATAAAGGAGACACGATTCATTTACAAACAAACCCACTTGAAAAAATTAAACTATATTTAAAACCTCTCTGTGTCTTGAACATGTAACTCTATCAGGGAGTCACAGTTGCCTGGACTCTCAAGGTAATGTCCATCTGTCCCATCTCTTTATTGCCATGCAAGTTTCTCTCCAAACAATTAGTTAAGGGTCCCCTGAAGAGGAATCACAATCCTTTTTTTTTTTTTTTTTAAGATTTTATTTATTTACTTGAGAGAGAGAATGAACAGAAGGAGGGGCAGAGGGAGAGGGAGAGGCACACTCAAGGCTGAGCAGGGAGCCTGATCTGGGGCTTGATCCTGGGACTCTGGGATCATGACCTGAGCAGAAGGCAGACGCTTAACCAGTGGAGCCACCCAGGCACCCCAGGAATCACAGTCCTTGCTGAAGGGGTAGGGAGTGGGCCACTGAGGCCCAAGCTGGCAGGGAAGATAAGGTTTGGCAAAGCAGAGAGCCAAGACTATGGAGAGTCGTCCCAGGAGACCATCTCTCCCGTAAGTAAAATGGAAAATAGATCTGTCTTACTGGGAAAGAGACTGGTGCTTCCAGGGTTGACTTATTAGTGATATTAAAAAGGAAACAGCCAAGCCAAAATGGAGTCATTTATGCTAAATCCCACCGCAGCAAATCAAGACTTAATACCTAACCTAATCGCATTTAAACCCTCTGGGAATGTAACCTTTAACCAGTTAAGGTAGAGTTATTATTATTAGTGAGATAACCTGCTAATAGACCCTTTCCATTTCCTCTCAGGAAGGCCACCGTGCCTGAAACAATTCATCCTTTGCTAATTATTGCCTTTTGGGGTCCCCTTTTTAGGTTTAAAAGCCTTTCCTTTTCTACAGCTTGGTGGAGCTCCTTTCTATTGGCTCCATGGGATGCTGGCCAATTCCTGAATAATAAAGCAATTTGATATTCAAATTTACTCAGTTGAATTTTGTGCATAATAAAGTTAATTTGATATTCAAATTTACTCAGTTGAATTTTGTTTTTTAACAGTGAGAAAAAAAAAGAATGTCTTTCTCTGGCAATACCTGTGACTTTGTAAACAGAGACACGAGTGGGAGAAATACCATGGTGATAACAGTAGCTTTTTCTTTACGGCTGGCACGAAACCACTGATAAAAAAGCCATGGTTTACACACAAGTGCTAAGGAATGCCAGGCTTAAAAAAAAATGCTCCCTATTTGCACAGCCTTTTCACCTAGTCTATCTTAGGTAAACTGCAACCGCAGTCTTGGCTGGAAGTAGGAGGCAGGCTGAATGTTTTGTTTGCCGTAGCCCCTTCCCCCACACCCATGTTTTTTTAATAAAGGAAGCTGTTGAGATTCAAACGTCAAGGACCAGTTCAAGGTCACACAGTTGATGAAGCAGCAGAGCTAAAAAATTATTCATTGTTAACTGAGATTCGAGTTCAACTCAATCCTGTATTTTTATTGACTCAATCTGACTCTAAGTAATGAATTCTTTCCTGAGCAGGAGGCTCTGTAGAGTTGGAGCTGAGCTGGTGGGGTGGGGGTGGGGGTGAGGACATGCCATGAGTGTGACCTGAGTCCACAGGCTGAACATTCAGTATGGTGATATGGACTTGCAACAAGCGCACGGGGTTCTGTTCATCTCATGGAGGCCCTACTTGATTCAGCTCACACAAAGGTCAATTTGACATAAGCAGTCGGGTTCATGAAATCTTAAGGCAGGAAACACAATATTGCTAACCCTTTGGGAATTTTACAGCTGACAGGAAATGAGGTTTTCTGCAGCTGTGTGATCTTTCATTTATGTAGCTCTCTTTGCTGCTCCTCCTGTAGTTATTTTGTTTTCCTCCATAGGCTGACTTCCTCAGCTTACTCCTTGGTTTATTTGGAACCTTCAAAGAGGTGCCCCATCTCTGTGTCTTCAGGACATTTCATTCTGCACTGTCCTGCCCTGCCCTGGAGAAACAAACATTTCAGCACGGAGATTAAGGGCACAGACTCTAGAGGCAGATTGCTTGAATTTGACTCCTGACTTGGCACTTGACTTCTCTGGTTCCAGTTTCCTCACCGCTAAAATAGAGCTATTTACAGCCTCAACCTTGTAGGATTTTGTGAGAAGTAAGTAAGATAATGTCCTTAAATACCCAGCATAGTGATAACACATAGTACATGCTCAATAATACAGCTATTATTATTATTATTATTATTATTATTATTATTTGCTATGTTGTTATTATTATAGCAACTCTGGTGTTTATAGCTCCCAGCTAAGTATTTCCAAGTCCCAATATGAAATTCTCAGTGGAAGAAGCCATTAGCTGAGCTAAACTTGTCTCCTGAGACGTAGGTAAATAGGCTTTCTATGAACTGGCAGCCCTGATCCAATCAACTCAGGTTGGAGGATGGACTATGAAAGAACAAACACAACTGACTCACCAACCATTTCATCAGAGTCTGTGAGGTGAGGGGCAGTTCTTTTACAAGGGAGGATGGGTGTGGCTAGCACCTGAAAAACACTTAGTACTAAGTGCAAGGGTTTGTTCTCAGACATTAAATATCTAATTTTAATAAGTGCTCACAGCCCCTGGTTATAACCTTCTCCCTTTTCTTGCCCCTCTTGGGCTAGATAGGAATTCTTCCCAATCTCCATTTCCTACATCACAGAGATTCACATACCCCACCCACTTTCATTAAACACCTATAGTACATAAGGTACCATGACCTGCACTGTATGTATTGCAAAGGTGGTAATAGTGGGATTGTGTCAGAGGATGGGATATAAAGATGAATAAAGAGCAACTTCTGTCTTTCAGGCGCTTAAAATCTGCTGGGCTTCACAAAATAATGCTAAACCAATATGGCAACAGAGGCATAAAGCATTAAGACACCATAGTGAGGGATAGATACATTCTGTGTGCCAAGGTTTTAAAGAAAGCTTTCATGGAGGAAGTATTTAGCCTGGATGATGAAGAATGGAAAGATACTGACCAGCAAAGGTGAATAAAAAAAAAATATGACAAACAGGTTGAGTAAATATTATGAGTAAGTTTTCAGAGATGGGAAGATATAGAGGCTGTTGGGACCACAGGTAGTGGTCTGGTTTGGCTCGAGTGTTAAGTTGTTGACTTAAGGAAAAGAATGTGTTATATGTGTAGAAATGTTAGCATCAAATCATGAAAGACTTTGATGCCAAGCTAGAAAGTTGTTTCCTAACTTTATAAACACATAGAATCTGTAAAAGAGAGGTAATAAAATATCCACTGTCCATTTTTGGTTTTGTTTTATGCTCTTCTTTTGTTGGCTGCATGTAATGTATTACAAGCTATGTACAAGGTGATGCTTTTGATAATCATGAAGATAAGAGATGGAGGAAGGCTAAGTATTTATATGTGGCCTTTCTCTGCATCTGAGAGATCAAAAATACAGCCTTGACCCAGGCTTGAGATATGGAAGAAGATTCCTGCCTGGAAATTCAGAGAGGAATTCCCCAAAGGACTTCAGGCCCTGAATAATTTATGTAGTGACTCATTTTCCTTCCCTTATGGAACTTTTACTTTCCAAACCAAAAGAACAAATGCAAGCAGGGGTGTTTTCTTAGATTCTCTGAGTTTTTAGAGTTGGAAAGACTTTTAACTGTTGCCTCTGTTCAACATCCCCTCCCTGAATTCAATTATTGGTTCCCCTTGCCACATTACTATCTATTGCAATAAGCAGTTTGCATCCCTTTTATCCCACCACCCCACACCTGAGGGATAATGCCAATGAGGCAAGATGGCTTGTGGGTTGTGTGCAATTCATGGCATGCCAACTTTGTGCCACACCTTTTTCTTCTGCTCCAAGAGAATCAATAATGCAAATAATTAAGAGAGATGCTATTACGGAGATAGACTTGATTGTATCCTAGAGTGTACTTTTAAAGTCATTCATTTGCAAAGGTTGGCAGTTGAAGGGCTAATACCAAAATTACCTGGTAACGCCCTGCTTAACTTTCTTGATACACGGCTTTTATGGACAACAGTGTGCCATTTCTGATGGGAGCCAGTGACAACTTTGGACAGTTTTACTGTCAGCAAATTCTTCCTTTCATTCAGCTGAAAAATGTCTCTAACTGTAACTGGCCCATTACAGTGCTGAGATGTCTATTTGTCCCCTGCTCTGCATTCTCTCCTAACGTTCTTAGAAACTATCCCCATTCCCCCACACTGAGCAGATGACTTTCCCTGGGACATGCTAAGTGCTCAGAAAGTGTTCAGTATTTCTCCCTCTACAGAACAGTTGACAAAAATGCCCCAACATTTAGATTCTAACAAAATCTTGTGTTTTTCTTCTTGCCCCAATCTAAGAGAAAGGGGTTTGTTCCCTCTACAAGGCTTATTCATCCATTTGGACTTTAAATTAAATACTCTTTAGCTAATTCAGGGACTTGTTTGCTTTACACATAAGAAATAGTGTTATTCCTCTTGGGTAGAGATATTTTTCTTTCCTCGAAAACTTCACTCTGAACAAATGTACCATTTTAGAAATTTAAGTAGTGATTTTAATGTTTATCATAGAACTGCTAGGTAGTTCATTTGCCTGCTAGGCAGTGTTCTTAACTTTAACTGCATATCAAAATTACCTGGGTAGCTTTTAAAAATCCTGATCCTCAAGTCACAGAATTTGGGTCTGTGGGTGAGGATAGAAAGCTCTTTAAGGTGATTCCAGGGTATATCCAAGGTTGGGAATTATGGGTCTAAGTTCAATCCTTGCTACTCAAGAGTGTCGTTCTAGACTACCACCATCATTGTTATGTGGGAGCTGGTTAAAAATATAAGGCTCCATCTGTTCCATCTATTGAATCAGACTCTGCCTTTTTAGCAAAATAACCCTGGTGATTCCTATGCACATAAAAGTTTGAGAAGTGCTGGTCTAGACCAGTTGCTAGAACAGGAATCAGCCAGCTAAAATCTGTAGGTCAATTCCAGCTCACTGCTTGCTTTTATAAATAAAGTTTTATTAAATAAAACTGCTCCCAGTTATTTATATATTGTCTATGGCTGCTTTTGTGCTACAGTGGCAGAGTTAAGCAGTTGTAACAGAGACTGTATAGCTGACAAAGCCTAAAATATTTACTATCTGGCGCTTTACAGAAAAAGTTTGCCAACCACTGCTTTAGAGGATACAGTGGTTAAGTCCAGCTAAGAAAGCATCTCTGGGCATTTGTTAGGGCACAAGTGGAGGGGATAATAAGATGTATCTGCCTTTATGTTGGTGATGTTCCTTTTGAGGATCATTCTTCTAGCACACAGGCCTTTTATATCCACTTTCCAGGGCTCTCCTGCCAAAACAAGCCTATTGTTTCTAATAGAATTAATTCTGGATATATTCTCCAGAGAAACAGATGGGCTGGCGCAAGTCCGCCTTCGGAATCATGCTCAGATACAAGCAGACATTTTATGTCATTTAAATGATGTTGCAGAATCATTTGACTAATTCAATATTGCAGTCTCTACTGGAAAAACAGGACTGCATGAATCAGAAGGATGAGCTCTCGTGTCTGACAGTCAAGATGACCTCTTTTACTCAACTTTCCCTAAAAGATAAGAAGGTTTCTTCCTTTTTCTCCCCCTCTCTGTATCAGCTTGATTATATCTTTTTAATAAATGTGTATCCTTCATGGTAATTAACCACTGGCCTCCATTTAGAAAGTCAAAACTTACTTGGTTTGCCCAGTAAAGAAGTATGTGGAGCTGACCTGCTCTAGGTGGTATACTTTTGCAAGATAGCTGGTATAGGCTGGGTTCCAATATTTCTGCTGTAATTCTGGAACAGAGAGAAGCTAACCAACTCATGGTGATGCTTATCTATGACCTTACCATATGGACATTATATAGCATTGCTGCTCAAACTCAAACATATTAGAGATCACCTGACCATCTAGCTAAATTACAGATTCTGGTTCAGGAATTCTGGGCCTGAGCCTGAGATTTAGCATTTTTTTAGCAGTATTCAAGGTGATATTGATGATCCTAGGATCAATTTGCCTTGAAAAACAAGAGTCTGGTGCAAGGGTTGGCAAAGCATGGTGTATGGCCATATCCAGTCTGCTGTTTCTGTAAGTAAATTTTTATTGGAATTCAGCCATGGTCATTTGTCTCACATATTGTCTATGGTTTCTTTCATGCTACAATGGCAGAGTTGAGTAGTTACAACATAAGTTATATGACCTGCCAAGCTTAAAATATTTACTATCTGCCCCTGGCTTCCTGAAGGAGCCTGTTGGAGTCATTTATGGGAAGGACATTTTCTTGGTGTGAGATGCATTTCTTTTAAGGAACTTAACTAGATGCATGAATCTGTGTCCTGCTGAAGCCCTTTGCACCATGCATGTCTCTCTTTCCTGCCATCAAAGTCCTGATGAAAGGTGGGCTATTGGAATCACAGTAGTACTGACTGGGTCCCCAGAAAGGTGACTCTGAGGTGGAAATTTGTGTGTAGAAGGTTTATTAGGGAGTGCTCTTGGATTAACATCTGTAGAAGGGAGAAGAGTGAAGGAGAAGGGATGACAGGGAGGAAGAAATGGAAGTAGGTTTGGGGAAAAAGGAGAATATAGACTGCAATGTCATCTCAAGGGAGGCCTTAGCCAACCCAATGGGGAAACTCTGAAGCTGACACAGCCCTTCAGACTGGTCCTCAAAATTGAGTGAGAGAGCCAGACCTTTGGAACCCCCACCCCTCCACAGCTTCCCTGAGGATGGGACATGTCCTTGCAACAGATGGATCTCTTCAGCCAATAAAATTTCTGAAGAGGTCTGAGGGCTGAGGGCTGTCTTCTGGCAGCTGGGGAAAGCAAGTCTTTCCTTTATCCAGAAGGGGATCTGGAAAGTGCCCCACAACCTCCATTCCACAAGGTGTCATTAGGGCTCCCGTCACTCGCCAAGCAATGTTTGCTTATTTCATCCTCACTACCCTTGTAAGGTTGGAATTATTCACTTATTATTTTTTTAAAGATGGCAAAATAGAGAGTCAGAGAAGTCAAGTAAATTCCCCAGGGCTTCATAGCAAGGAAATGATACATAGTGATTCCCATCTAGATTTGCCGACATAAAAGTTCATGATTTTCCGTTAAACCAGCACTTCCCAATTTGTACTCCTCAGAACAGATGATAATAGATGTTACATACAAGAGATTAAAAAAACCTCTATGGTCAAATAGCTTTTGGAAATCTTGCATTATTAAACAGAAATAGATTTCCTTACAGTAGGCTTTAACATACCAATGCACAGTGTGAATCTCCAAGACAGTTATTAATATGCGTTTCCCCCCAACCTCAATTAAAAAGCAAGGAGCCCAACATGAGGCTCAATCCCAGGACCCTGGGATCATGACCTGAATGGAAGGCAGACACTTAACTGACTGAGCCACCCAGGCACCCCCCAAAATGGAATTGTTTTGTAGCAGAATGTACATTGGATCAATTTTGGGACATAACACATTACTCTAGCCATTGCCTTTTGAAGTCTCTTTCCATGGGAAGTTAGGAAAATTTGCCCTGAAAACATGTTCCTGGGACAGTTGCCCACATAGTCCTCCACCTTCCCCCTTTCCAAGAAAGGAACTATCACAGAGCTTTCCTAGAGAAGGAATGGAATGTAGAGTTTGCACTTTGTTGCATTTGGTCCTGATTTAGAAATACTGGTGCAGGATGTCCTGGGCAAAGGGAGGGAGATCAGCCTGTCAGCAAGGATGGTACTATCAAAGTGGCACAGGCCTCTCTGTGTTCCCACCCACACTTGGAAATGAGCAAGGTCCGTTTCCCACAGCTGCTAGGCATGGTGGTGAAGGGACTCCTTTCCTCTGAAAGGCTTTTTGGGTTTAGTGCTACATCTTGAAGTTGATGGATATACTCTGTATTTTAAAAAGTAAGGACAACTGGCAACCTTAAATTAAAATCCCTTCTCCAGGGCAGCCCCGGTGGCTCAGCGGTTTAGTGCCGCCTTCCTCCCAGGCCGTGATCCTGGAGACCTGGGATCGAGTCCCACATCGGGCTCCCTGTGGGGAGCTTGCTTCTCCTTCTGCCTATGCCTCTGCCCAACCCCCTCTGTGTGTGTGTGTCTCTCTCATGAATAAATAAATACAATCTTAAAAAAAAAAAATAAAATCCCTTCTCCCAAAAGTTTGAAATGCCTCCATTTAAGTGTTTTCTAAAGCGTTTGTGTGAAATAAAGGTGAAAAATCAATCACAACGCAAAGTTACTTCTGCAGAAAACTCTAAGTAAGAAAATGTTGAGGAACTGCTCTGTGGGGGAGCTGGGGGAGGGGCTGATGGCAGTAGGATAGATGGAGGGTGGACAGGGTGGGTGGAGATTAGCCTTCTGCTTTCATGTCCTTCTTCTGGCCCAGTTCCTGCCAAGTCAGATACACTGCAGTTTGCCTAGAGGTTTCCAGCTGCAATACTGGGGGTCATCACAGACCTGCATGAAACTCCTAAACATCAATACCCAGGGCTCATTTTTGACAATTCAGCTACAAGATTAAAATCCCATCACCTGGGGCACCTGGGTGGTTCAGTGGTTGAGCATCTGCCTTTGGCTCAGGTCATGATCTCCAGGGTGCTGGGATCAAGTCCCACATCAGGTTCCCTGCAGGGAGCCTGCTTCTCCCTCTGCCTATGTCTCTGCCTCTCTCTGTGTGTGTCTCTGATGAATAAATAAATAAAATATTTTAAAAAGTCCCATCACCACTTGGAAGAGTTGGGCTTGGCCATTCTTTCTGACTCCCATCTGGATAAGCTCTCTGGCTGATACAGTTTTGGAGACCGAACAGATTGTAGCAGAATTCTTGTACATCTACCTACCAACCTATTTCGAACTTGAAGGTGATTGAAGGTTTACTTTGTGCCCTTCCTACTATGGGTGGGATATGAAGTTGAGGAGGTAAAGAAGGTTGAGACTTGAACTTAGCACACCACACCATTTCTAACCAGAGGGACAGACTTGCAATGTAAAATGCTTCCTGTCGGCCTCCCTCCCCCTCGGGCACCACTGTTTGAACCTTGAGTCTCCTGCCTGAGCTCGCAAGGGGTTATCAGATAAAGGGACTGGTGGGATGAAAAGAGAGGTCAGGGAGTGGCCGCAGAGGACACTTTTAAAACAGAACCACAAAACTTTAGAAGGGAAGTAATTTAGCCCACTGTGAGAAATCTCTTAAAAAAAAAAACCCTAATTGAACAAAATAAAACAGATTGTTGTGAAATTGATTACTCTAAGCTCTGGTGACAGCAAGGCTCAGTTGGAAAGGATCTTATGCTTTCTGTGGTCAGACCCTGCATTTCACAAGAGAAAGGGCCAGAGGACCACAGCCACTGAAGGCAGTGGTGGGACAAATGGTCTCGTGTGCAGAGCCTCAGCTCCACTGCTCTGTTTCCTGCTATCAAAACGGAACGACTTGACCCCAACGTTAGAAACTGAACAAAATTCTGGCAGGATTGAGGCCATTTTATTAACAACTTCCTAAAAGATGGGGCTTGAAGCTATATCAGTAGCTGTGTTAATGAATATTTAAGGGATGAAAAAAAAAAAGGAAGACATGAGTTTCCCGGGTCAGGAAAGCACTCAGTAATCTGGAATTCCATGTGGGGGTTTTGATTCCACGCTTGCCTCTTGTCTTTTTTTTTTAGCATTTATTGTAAGTGAAACAATTCACTTCAGCCCTGTTGGGAAATGGCCTTGAAATGACCCCATGTTCTTTCCTTGTGAGATTTGTATTATATAAATATTTTCCTCCTCACTAAATTGCGAAGAATATTAGCATCTGTCTCATAGGATGGTTATGGAGATTAAATGAGCTGTCAATATAAGTCTTATATTAGAACAATGCCGGACACAGAATACACTCAAAAAACACTAAGTTTTTCCTTGTTTTGATGTTTATTTTTTAAAATAAATTTTAATTTGAAAATGTTCAAGTATGGAAAGCTTAAGAAAATAGTACAATGATCACCCAAATACTGAATATCTAGATCTAACAGCTGTTAACATTTTGTCATATTTGTTTAGCTTACACATAGGCATGTGTGTGTATTTTTTTGTAAAACCTTTCAAAAATAAGTGTTAGACACCATTGACACTCCAGCCCTACATACCTCAGCATGCACTCCCTAAAAAGAAGGATCAGACATAAAAAATTGGGCATTAATTCTCTAATACCTAACTTCCAGTCCATAATTAGATATTTTTTCTTTTTTCATAATTAGATATTTTTAATTGTCCATTTTATAACTTGTTTTTTTTAAAAAATCAGAATCAATTGAAGGTTCACATCATGTATTTTGATTTTATATTTTTTTAGTCTCCCATAACCTAGAACAGTAGCTTCCTCCCCCTCGTACTTTCTATGGTACTAATGTCTTAAAGTAAGGCCAGTTGTCTTTTTTTTTTTTTTTCAATTGTCTTGAAGAATGTCTTACATCCTATCATTACCTACTGGTTTGTAGTGTAATTTTAACTTATTTCTCTGCCTTGTGTATTTCCCATGAATTAGAAACTAAGTCTAAAGACCTCATAGATTCAAGATAAATATTTTAGGCAAAAATATAACGCTTCATAGGTTATGTTAAATGTTCCATATTGTATTATTTTGGTAGGTAGATCGTGTCAGGCTGTCAACATTAGCTATTATTATTATGAGGAAAGGATACAGTACTTAAAACTTCTCCAGTGGTCCTTTGATCAACATGCCCAGAACATGGTTCCAAAAAGGAGAATTAATCTCTGTTTGCTATGGTGGTGGTGGTAGAGGGGGTACAATAACCACTAAAGAATTTAGATCACTGATTTCCATTAGAGACTTTGGCTTACTGAATATCTAGACTGGTCCTATAGAGTTTCAACTGGCAGCTTTAGGGTTGAAATTTCTTTATTTCTTTATTTCTTTATGACAGTCACACACAGAGAGAGAGAGAGGCAGAGACACAGGCAGAGGGAGAAGCAGGCTCCATGCACCGGGAGCCCGACGTGGGATTCGATCCCGGGTCTCCAGGATCGCGCCCTGGGCCAAAGGCAGGCGCCAAACCGCTGCGCCACCCAGGGATCCCAGGGTTGAAATTTCTAAATTTAATTCAGTTAACTAAAAAATTTGAAAATACTGCTCTTGGCCAGATACTGTGTCAGCTACCTGGGATGGGAGACAAAGATGAGCTTAAGAACTACAGTCTAGTGACTTCTCAAAATGCTCTGACACTGGCTGAAGGGAATCACCATATTTACTCTCCTTAAGACCATTATCCATAGGCTTTCAGAGCCATATTTGTTTTTCTTTTTATTCTTTAATTATTCTCAAAGTTCAAACAGAGGTAGAACCAGGGGCTAACATAACAGAGGAGGCCATCTACAGGAGAGACTTAATGAGTATGTGGTTAGATAATATGCAAAGAGTGATGTGTTAACATTCTTTCCATTCACCCAGATGTCATCCAAAACACAACCGCAGCTCAGGAAATCAGTTGGGAGTAGACCTGAAAAGCTACTGTTAATTCAGTTGCAGTTTCTGCTTTGTCTGAAGATTAGTCTTACCATTATCTACATTTTTTTTCTCCACATGATAATTTGTTATCATGTGGAGAAAAAAATATGTCAGACATATTTCAAATCCCCGCTCCCCCTTATAAGAACTGTGTGGTTTGGGATAGTTAACCTCAGTTTCCATATCTTTTTTTTTTTTTCAATTGTAGTGAAATATACATGGTATCAATTTTTACCATTTTTAAAAAAGATTTTATTTATTTATTCATGAGAGATACGACAGACAGAGAGAGAGAGAGAGAGAGAGAAAGAGGCAGAGAGACAGGCTGAGGGAGAAGCAGGCTCCACGCAGGAAGCCTGATGTGGGACCTGATCCCGGGTCTCCAGGATCACACCCTGGGCCAAAGGCGGTGCTAAACTGCTGAGCCACCCAGGCTGCCCAATTTTTACCATTTAACCATTTTTTTAAATGAACAGTTTGGTGGCATTCAGTATGCTCACAGTGTGTGCTACCATACCATTGTTTCCAGAATGTTTTCATCATCCCAAATAGAAAGTCTATACCCATTAAACAATAACTCCTATTCTCCCCTCCTTTCATATTCTACCTTCTATTTCTGTAAATTTGCCTATTCTAGGTTCCTCATGTAAATGGAATCATATAGGATTTGTCCCCTTGTGTCTGGCTCAATTCACCTGGCATAATAATGTCTTAGATATAATATCTAAATATCTCATCCATGTTGTAACACAGATCAGAATTCATTCCTTTTTAAGGCTCAGTAATATTCCAGTGTGTGTGTGTACCACATTTTGTTTATCCACTCAACTGGCAATGGACATTTAGGTTGTTTTCTCCTTTTTGGCTGTTGTGTCCATATCTTTTAAAGGGGATGATAATGGATGGCCCAGGTGGCTCAGAGGTTTAGCACCGCCTTCAGCCCAGGGCCTGATTCTGGAGACCCGGGATCCAGTCCCGCATTGGGCTCCCTGCATGGAGCCTGCTTCTCCCTCTGCCTGTGTCTGCGCCTCTCTCTCTCTCTCTCTCTGTCTCTGTCTCTTATAATAAATAAATAAAATATTTGAAAAAAAATAAAGGGGATGATAATATCTTCCATAGGGTTGTTGTGAGGATTAGATAATCAGGAAAACACTTGGTATATAGTAGGTACTTAATTAATATTACATCCTTTCTTTCTCCTGGTTGCAGAAGTTTATTTATCTCTTTTAGAATCTATGCAAGGGAATGTGGTGGGGAGGACAGGATAGTGTTTTTTCTTGTGCCCTTTCTGATCCTCTGTTACTATGTCTCTAGTTACTAGCTTGGCTCTTTCAATGGGTTATGGGAGGAAGCTTTCCTTAGGATATATTGGGATGGGGAAAGTGGGGCTCAAGGGGGGACAGGATGAGGGAAGAAGCCAGAAACAGTCATCCAGTCAGTTATACGCTGCTAAACCTAAGAACATTTGTTAGCTGGAGGATTTGTTAACTTTTTCCAAAACAGCACTAGAGCTTACTGCAGAGATAGTGATCTTTGAAACTTGACCCTCCTTATTGCAAAAGCCTCAAGTGTTCAGATCTAGGCTATCAGAACTGGAAAATGAAGATTTTTATCTCACTGCAATTCTTTTCGTCTTTCTAGGGCAGACACTTGCCTTCAAATTGTGGTAGGAGGGGGCAAAGGGCTACTATGCTTTTCTTCTGTAGCTTAGAAGAAACATGTGCTTCAAAGGATCCCGAGAAAGAACATATTTAATCTTGAATTTGAAGGGTATTCAGAGTATGCCACTCTAAAATATGCTACTCTGACATAAGGATTCTTTTGAGATGAAGGTGATTAAGAAAAGCCAGACACAAGGAAAACTTTCTGTCCTCCCCCTCCCTTCTAGGAAGGGTGGGGTGAGTCTCAACCACTGAAGACGACTCCATAGGCTCTTCTTAGCTCCCAGTTGGCACCAGAGGAATCCATGTAACAAATTTTACGAACTAGCTCTTATTTTCCCACACATATTAATCTTTCCACAATTTGCCACCCTAAAAACTCAAAGTTCTTTTCCTTTTCATTGTCACTTCACTACAAATTTAGTGTTCTTTTGTTAAATGCTATATAAGCCCAAATTCTAACCAACCCCTTTAAGCTACTTATCACTGCATCCTCCCACGTGTTGTGTGATACATGTGCTAATAAACAGCTAGATGATTTCCTCTTGTTATTTCTGTCTTTGCCACTCCATTTTACAGGGTCCCAGCCAGTGAACCTGTGATGGGTAGAGGAGAATAATTTTTTCTAGAAGCCAGCTGTGCTAGGCCTCTCTCTTTAGAAAGCCAACTCCCAGATGGCTGGAAAGACTTGCCTCGCCAGGGTCATAAAACAGACTGGTACAGAGTGGGGACTAAACCCTGATCATTTCATGCCTCAATGAGTACATTCTTTTATTGCTTTGCAAATCAGCTGATGTCTAGCTGATTTTTTCCAACCTTTGAGTTGTAAGGGAAGTGTCCAGGCTACTCTTACTGAAGGGCTTCCAGAAGTTTCTGTGTGGCAGCAGCACTCTTTGAAAAACTACCTACCCTATGCAGTCTTTCATGGGGCTCCGTGAAGGAGAAATGAAAGAGACGAAGTCATGTTGGCATGGGGGATCTGGAGAGGAAGAATGAATATCTGAAAACAGCATGAGGACATATTTGGGGTGGAGTGATAATTGATATTAGTAGCAGGCTTCATGATGCCCCCCACCAAATATATGTCCATATCCTAATCCCCAGAAACTGTGAATATTACTGTATATGGTAAAAGATTGAATGTTGCTTTATATGACAAAAGACACAATTAAATTAGGGCTCTTGAGAATAGGAGCTTAGCCTAGATTTTCCAGATGGGCTCCAAATGCAATCACAAATATCTTTATAAGAAAGAAGCAGGGAGAGTTTTGAGGCAGAAGAGGAGGAGGCAAAATGACAGCAGAGAAAGGCAGACATTGGAATGATATGGCCACAAGCCAAGACCTCCTGGAGATGCCAGGAGCTGCAAGAGACAAGGAAGGATTGATTCTCTTCTAGAGCCTTTGGAGGCAACAGCCCGGCCAACACCTTGGTTTCAGACTTCCGGTCTCCAGAATGTGAAAGAATACATTTCTGTTGTTGTAAGACACTCAGTTAGTGGTTGTTTGTTACATCAACTGCAGGAAATTAATATAATATCTAATCTTTGACTTTAAAAAAATGACACATCCTTAATGTATAAAATTAGTGAGTTTGACCATGTACATACCACTGTGAAACCATTGCCACAATCAAGGTAATAAACACATCCATCACCTCCAGAAGTTTTCTCATGGCCCTCTCTCTCTCTCTCTCTCTCTCTCTCTCTCTGTCTCTCTCTCTCTGTGTGTGTGTGTGTGTGTGTGGTAAGAATACTTAACATAAGATCTACTCTCTTTAACAAATGTTTCAGTATATGATACAATATTATTCAATATAGGCACTATGTTCAGTAGATCTCTAGAACTTAATCATCTTACAGAACTAAAGCTTTATACCCACTGAACAGCAACTCTCCATTTCCCTCTCCTCTCAGCTCCTGGTCCCCACCATTGCACTCACTGCTTCTTTGAATTAGACTATTTTGAATCTTTCACATATGTAGGATCATGCAATATTTATCCTTCTGTGACTGGTTTAATTCACTTAGCATAATGTCTTCTAGGGTCATTCACATTGTCACAAAAGGCAAGATTTCCTTCTGTTTCAAGGCTGAATAATATTCCATTGAATATTTATACCATACTTTATCTGTTCATTGGTCAATGGACTCTTAGGGTATTTCTATATCTTGGTTATTGTGAATAATGCTGCAATGAACAAGGGAGAGCAGCTATCTCTTTGAGATCCTGACTTCAATTACTTTAGAGAAATACCCAGAAGTGGGATTTCTTGATCATATGGTAGTCCTAATTTTCCATTATTTGAGGAAACTCTGTGTTGTTTTCCATAGCTGCCACACCATTTTGTGTTACTACCAACAGTGTATAAGGGTTCTAGTTTCTCCATATCCTTGCTAACTTCTCTTTTTTAAAAAAATAAAAGCCATAAAAAAAAAAATAAAATAAAGCCATTCTAACAAGTGTGAGGTGATATCTCATTGTAGTTTTAATTTGCGTTTTCCTGACGATGAGTGACATTGAGCATCTTTTCATATATCTGTTGGCCATTCATATGTCTTCTTCAAAGAAATGTCTAGTTGAGTCCATTGCTCATTTTTAAATTGGATTGTTATTTTTTGCTATTGAGTTATAATAGTTACTTGCATATTTTGGATATTATTAATCCTTTATCAGATGCATGGTTCACAAATGTTTTTGCGTATTCTGTAGGTTGCTTTTTCCCTCTGTTGACTGTTTCCTTTGTTGTGTAGAAGCTTTTTTGTTTGCAATAGCCCTGCTTATCTAATTTTGCTTTTGTTGCTGTGCTTTTGGTGTAATATCCAAGAAAATATTGACAAACCCAATATAAATGGCTAATCTTTGACCTTTTATTTTTCTCCTTTGCTATCTCTCAAGGAATGGGGGGCAAATCCTCATTTCCCTTCCCTCTATTTGTCTATTTGTCTATTTCCCTCTATTTGTCTATTTGTCTATATGTTGCTTCCGGCCTTGAGAGGTCCAGAATATAGATCTCTGAATCTTAGAAGTAGATCACTTAGTCTTTGGTTTCACTTTATAGACAAGGTGCCTGAGGTCCAGATAGGTAAAATAACTTGTCCATACTCTCATAGCTGCTTAGTGTGAGCCCAGACATGGTACCTGGGTCTTCTGATACCAAGATATCTTTGCTTTCTGTTTGTAGCCTAGAGAGAGAGAACTTGCAGTTGAGCTAGGAGACAGACGTTCACAACCATTGTAAGATAACATGAGAATAGCACAGATACTGTGCTTTAGGCACCAGTAAACTCAGACAGTAAAACTGAAGAGTCCCAGAGGTTTTCCCATCAAAACACATTTCTTCTTCTTTTCCTTTCCTTTCCTCTTCTTTTCTCTCAATCTCTTTCTCTCTCTCTCTCTTTTTTTTTTTTTTTTTTTTTTTTTTTGAGGAGGAGGTAGTGAGCACCACGGGCTTGTTTTCTTCTGTTATGGGCAAGGAGGAGTGTTTGAGATTGATATGCCCTAAGAGTTAGAATTAGAAGTTGAGAGCTCAGAAGGTAATTTTCCACTTTGGGGCATTGAGGCCTGGGCTCACACTGGGCTGGACCCACCTGCAGTCTTAGGCTAAGCCTGCGGTCTGATAATCAAGGCAGTTGGGTGCTAGAGCTCCTTTATTGGGGAACCAGATATCAGTATATCAGGATTCAGGGTCACAGGTATCAGACAAGGGACCCTGAGGGATTAGCATTGGAGTTTCAGGTGCTAGAGTATCAGGGCCTGGGAAATAGGCATTAAAATTCAAAGGTGTGGAGTCTGGAGAATTAGACCCAAGAGTATTCCCCCAACACACATTAAAAAAATTTTTTTTTAAATTTATTTGTTCATGAGAGACAGAGAGAGAGAGAGAGAGAGGCAGGGACACAGGCAGAGGGAGAAGCAGGCTCCATGAAGGGAGCCTGATGCAGAACTAGATCCCAGGACCCCAGGATCATGACTTGGGTGGAAGGTAGATGCTAAACCACTGAGCCACCCAGGGATCCCACATTTTTTTTTTTTTAAATTTTTATTTATTTATGATAGTTACAGAGAGAGAGAGAGGCAGAGACACAGCAGAGGGAGAAGCAGGCTCCATGGCACCGGGAGCCCGATGTGGGATTCGATCCTGGGTCTCCAGGATCGCGCCCTGGGCCAAAGGCAGGCGCCAAACCGCTGCGCCACCCAGGGATCCCCCACATTTTTAATCCACCTAGTTTCCCCCATATCCCTTGGCAGTACCTCACTGTTTAAAGCCCCCCCCAGTGGCTTCTCATTGTCCTTAGACTAAGATCCAAATTCCTGATTGTTATCCATAAGTCCCCAAGGGATCCAATACCTGCATCTTTTCCAACCTCATATCCTACTGCTGTCTCCATCCCTTATACCATCCAGCACCACCAGCCTGGTCAGAAGCTGAACTGGTCCTGAAGTAGCACAAGGTCTTTCCTGCCTTTGGGGACTTTGCACTTACTCTTCTGTTTGTCTAGAATGCTTTCCTCATGGCTCTTCCTATGGCTGATTCATGTTTACTGTCAAGTTTCAGCTCAAATAGCTCTCCAGAGAAGACTTAAAGTGGGCCCCGGCTATTTCTCTCTATATATATGACATGCGGAAGCTATTTGTTTATTGGTTTATTATCTTCAAAAATATTTTGAAAAGGACCTTAAGAAAGATGCTTCCTCTCTCTGCCCAGAACAGTGCCTGACACATAATGGGTACTTCATAAATATTTGTTGAATGAATGAATTTGCCAGTTTTCCTAAACTAGGTGGCCTGAGAAATTACTACAAAATCCCTACAAGAAAAGATTTAAGAGTTTTGTATCCTTTTAAACATTTGTAAATGCATATTGAAGGCTCTGAGAAGTTCTAAAGTAAAGACTTTTAAAAACCCAGCATTCCACAAACATCTTTGACCCCATATCTTTTTGTTGAGGAATTTGTATAAATATCCTTGAGTATAGGTGTTCTACAGAATACAGTCCCAGTACTTTAAGTGTAGAAATCCTGCTGCCTCCTGTTGAATTACCAGTTTGTTTGAAAATGACTGGTTGACTCCAGACTATGCATGCACATGTGCAAGCATAGTTTTATGTATAGGAACAGCAGAGGAAAGTTGATGATAGAACTGGAGTAGGTGGTGATGTTCCCTGAGGTGGAGAAGTAGGAGCTCTGATATTGGCCCCTAGGTCGCTAACACTGTCCAGAGGGGAAATGGGCTGGACCAAGTAGTCAGCTTTTTAATAGGGCTGAACTGAACGAAGAATTTGCTGGGAAACAGCTGGCCAGAAGGCTCCAGCTCTGCTGGGTCCAAGATCTCAGCTCACATAGTGCCTATCCTGTTCTGGAAAGTGGGCTTTGTCATCACTCAGCTATATCCTGTCTCTGAGTGACCTGAGAGTGACTATAAATGTTTGCTTTCTAATAAGAAAAATGAATCTGTCAGTCATTGTTGTATTTAGTACCGTCTGCCTCCACCAACAACCCCCTCTCCTCCTGGTCCCAACACTTTACGGGTTTCCTTAAACATAAAGCCCCAGTGAGGACAAAACCATTAGGTCATGGATAGTTAAATAGTTATTCTCCTTTTGTAGTTGGTTGAGCTGAAGTTCAGAGAGAAAAAGTGAGCAAGTGAGTCCAGTCTCCTGTGTGATGGCTGGGAATAGGAGGCTGTGTTTCCACACTGTCACCCACCCTGCTCTTTGAAGTGTGCCAGCTGGGCACTTCCTCAGAATATGAGGCTACACAACTTGGTCTCCATGCATATATAAGTCACTCCTGTTTTCTGCTCTCCTTTTTGCTTCCCTTCACTCCGAAGAGGTGCTCAAACCATAGAAATCATCCTACAGGTCTCCTGCAAGTTCAGTACTTGTCCAACTAAGAATCCTTGCTTTGAGAATGTCAGTAGGGATTCCCCGGTTGGTTTTTAAATTCTATTTAAAACTTTTTAAAATTGTAGTATATCATAGATACCAAAAGGAGCACATGTATACACTAAATGGATTTTTAGAAGCTAAACCTTATAACCACACCAAGAACAAGAAACACAACATTACCAGCTCCCTGGAAATCCTTATCACTCCCTCCTCCCCCACTCATAGGAATTTAGTACAGTATTTATCCAGTATATTTATCCAGTCTACTGTCAATGGCAGGTCCCCAGGCTTTAACAGTAAACTCCACTGACGTTCAAAGTAGTTGATCAAGTCTATTTAAGCATGGCAATGGGCTGGATCTTTATTGGGTGATATTTGTAAGGAAAAACCTAGAGTTTTTCCCCTTCCGAAGATCAGTAGAAGAGCCCTGATTTCTCTAGGAAATGTTTGTTGGCATGGTATCATGAGTTTTTGCTGTCTGGTATAATCCATTCAGTTTCCTGTGCAAAGAGAAGTCAGGCTGGAAGGACGTGAGCACAAGTTAGAGCCAAGCCTACTTCCTCTTCACTCAGCATCCTCTGGTTCAGCAATGGAACTTCTGACAAAACCAGAAGAAACTTTCCTAGGAAGTAGGTGTTGGATATGTGTTTGGTAGCCTTGGGAATATTCAAATTTAAAAAAGCTGTTTTTAAAAAGATTTTTATTTATTTATTTATTCATGAGAGACACAGAGACAGAGGCAGAGACATAGGCAGAGGGAGAAGCAGGCTCCCTGTTGGGACTCTGATGTGGGACTTGATCCCAGGACCCAAGGATCACGCCCCAAGCCGAAGGCAGATGCTCAACCACTGAGCCACTCAGGGGTCCCAAAAAAGCTGTTTTATAGAGATGCTCTCTAGAAGGGGGAAGTACTATGAGATAAATGAAGCCCCTTATTAGATAAATTAAGAGAAAGGGTGTATTGTGGCATTTTGATGTGCATTATGGAAGAGAAAGAACTACTAGGGTCAGTAATCACTAAAAAAATAAACATTCAGGGATTATGCTCTTAAAAAAAAATAACACTGGTATTGCTTTGCTTTTAATATTATCACCAGCTCGGTTTTTTTTTTTAAAGCCATCTTTTTAAAATGTTGGGATGCCTGGGTAGCTCAGTGGTTGAGTGTCTGCCTTTGGCTCAGGTCATGACCCCAGGATCCAGGGATCTTGTAAAAAATTTTTTTAAATGTTAACTTCACAATTGGGGATAGCCACTATTAGCTTTTTGATGAATACCCTTTCAGTCTATATAAATATATGTGTATACCTTTTTATACTTTTTAAAAAAGATTTTATTTATTTATTCATGAGAGACACAGAGACAGAGAGAGGCAGACACAAGCAGAGGGAGAAGCAGGCTCCATGCAGGGAGCCCGACGCGGGACCCAAGGATCATACCCTGAGCCGAAGGCAGACGCTGAACCACTGAGCCACCCAGGGGTCCCATATATACCTTTTTATAATCATGATGATAGTGTTTTTAACTGCTTTGCACACTTGCTTTATTTCTCTAAAAATGGGTCAGGGGACTTCTATGCAGTTAGGGCACACAGGCAAGTTCAAAACCTCTAGCTTCTCACTTGAGAAAAGTCAAATAGGGAAGATAAAATAGTAAAAACGAATTTAAAATCTTCACAAGTGATCACGAATGTTTTCTCATTAATTACTCTTCTCCAGCATAATATTTAATAATCATTCTAACTAGAGAAAGGACCATAATTTACTTAACTTATCCCCTTCATGTGGACATTAGGTAATGTCTAATTACTCACTGTGATGGGTAGAGATTTCTGGGCACATTCATTATTGTTTCCTGAAAATAAATTCCTAGAATAAAAATTGTGCAGTCAAAAGCTATGTACTTTTCAAGGCATTTTGATACTGATGCATAAGTCCCCACCTCCTTGAGAGGTTGTACCAATTTATTACCCCACCAGTAATTTTTATGAGCATTTGCCAAAGCTGAGTACGTATGAGCATTTAAAGGAGTCTTTGGCAATTTGATAGGGGATATGGTACTTTGTGGATTCTTTAACTTGTGTTGTTCATGAAGCGTAAGTTCTCATCTGGTCTCTGATGTCACTCACAATAGAGCCACAACCTACCTGTCTTTCCAGTCCCATCTCCTTGTACTACATGAGGAACATACGCACACAGCTGGACTCACATCCCTAGCTTAACTTTCCTATGTTTCTTCTCCAGATAACACTCATACTCCATCTTCTCTCACGTTGACCTTTCCAGTAATATCTCTCAAAGTGTACCATTTGGGACTATTTCAAAGGCCACATCCCATATCAGGTCTTGTTTGACACTCTTAAGCAAATAATTTCCCTCCTTCTCTTCCATACTTCTTTTCTGTTCAGCAGCTTACCCTACTTTAGTTCTCTCCATAGTTAGTTTTAGGACAACGGTGCAAGACCCATTTCTTGATTCTACCTGGCAGGAGAGTCACATCATGTTTCCTTGCCATGCCTGAGTGTTCTCTCATTTGTAAGCATAAGAAAACTATATCCGACTCTATGACTTTGAAGTGCCATTTCACCTTTAATGATTTATCATTTAATCTTTATATATAATTTATTTCACATCTAGGATAGTGACCCTGAGCTTCCCTGAAGACACAGGTGCTTCTAAGAATTGGATAGAAAGTTTGGGTCCTATTTTCCTTCACCTGGATTTATAGATGTAGATATGTAATAACAATATGGTGATTAAACCATCACTGGAAGTCCCTTTAAGGAGTGGTTAAGAGCTGTGGCTCTGTATTCTTATTAATTTTGTTTCTCTCTTGAGTGTAGTAGGAAGGCTTAATAAATGTTTGCTACTGTGGATCATGTTCAGATAGTAAGGTGGTGAGACCAAACTATAATTATGTAAGTTTACTCCTTGGGGCTTAAGAATACATTTCATCACGTTGTAGACACTTTTGCTATTAATTTTCCACTCATGTCAACCCATTAAAAAGGCAAGCTGAGAGGCTGAAAATGCATTTGAAATAGGCCATGATCTTTTGTCTTTTAGGCATCATTAAACATCAAGCATTTTGGTGACTCCTAAGTAGCAGTTTGCAATTTCAGACTTCCTCAGCCAGAGGACTTGCAAATCAGTAAGCAGTTAAAATGAAATGTTATTCTAACACAAGGATGCAGATGTTGAAGAGATTAGTTCCTGGGGCAGGAGTAGATTGGGAGAGGATTGACCAGGCCATTTTCAAATAAGTCTGCATTATTAGAAAATACATAAATGCTCTCTAAATGAAGAACAGTGTTTACATAGGCTTGCATTAAGAGAAAAAATCCTGTTGACAGTTCTCAAAATCTTTATATGGCTTTCTCACCAAAGGGAAAAATATTTGGGTATGCCATTAACCCATGGGGCAGTGCTATTCTTGATGCTAATGGGAATAGAGTTAGGATTTGCATGCTATCTGAACAGCCACACTTGAATATGTGCTCTGTTATTAGGTTGTGCATTTTTCTCTTTTGTTCATCTTTCTTACATTATATTATGTTGAAATTAATGCAATGTAAATGGCTTACTCAGTTTGAGGGCATTAGTCCTGTATTTTGAAGTTGGATTTTTTTCTTTCTTTTGGTGCAATCAGTACCAAAGTTGAGGGTAATGAATGACTCAATCTTGTGTCTGGCCATTCTATTCCTTACTATCTCTAACTGCTCCTCCATCCAAGTAAACAAACAGACCACAGTCGCAAGGAATGGCAAGGAGGAGGTTAATTCATATTTTTTCTGATGATGCTGGTGGCTGCTGCTGAAATCCACTTGCTTGGAATGAGAAGTTGACTCATACTGTTGATTATTCCAGTTTTAAATGATCTGTATAGCTCTGTTGCCTCCGGCTCATCTGGGTTTGACTCATTCCTCCAAAGCAGTCTTTGCGCCCAATTTTCCAAAGCTCAGTCCTAGATTTTTGTTGTTTTTGTTATGGGTCAAACATCCCTTTTGAAAAAAAAAAAAAGGGAGACCCATTCAGTGTATACGTGGTATAGATACATACATATACACACACACACACACACATACATATATGTATATACATATATATTTGTGGTTTATATGAGTCTTTCATGAGCCTGAACGAATGGGACAAAAAATTGGCTGAAGTATCCCTGTCTCAGAGAAGCTGTCCCTGAGTCTCAAGATGAAGTTAGGACTTCCTGTTAGAAACTCTCATACCACATGGTTATTTACAATTTTAGGATTATTATGATCATATTTATATAGTTAATTATGCAATTATTCATTTACTGTATTTGCAAGGAAACTTTAAAAAATAATTTCTTTATATGCAAAGTTTTACAAAGTACATAGAATATACTAGGTGCTCAAAAAAGTTTCTTGAACAAATTACTATTATTATTACTACCTCTAGAGGTAGTTAAATATTTGTAGAGCGCTTTATAGTTTACAGAGAACTACACATTAATTCATCATGAATAGATCTTTAAAAAAGTGCTGACTGAAAAGAGTACAAACTCATTTATGTATATTCAAAACATATAAATATACAAACCAGCACTATATATGTTTTAAAGATCTATATACACATAAGCATGAATAGTGAACACGTTCAAAAGAGAGAGTCTGGAGGGAGAGAAATGGTAGTGTAAAGGATAAACTGTGAGACATAATAAAATTAAGCAGGAGTGAGGCCTCACGTAGGGTAAAGGTAATAGGATATTAGGAACCAAGAAAGATGGTTATCTCAGCTCTAACCTAAGGCCAAGGAGAGGGAGCAAACTGAAAGAGATTTGTCTAAAGTAGAGTTTGGAAAAATCTGAAGTAGTTATCTGCATCATATTTTGAGTGCAGTCCATTTCTCAAATACCTGTGTTTTTTTTTTTTAAAGATTTTATTTATTTATTCATGAGAGACACAGAAAGAGAGGCAGAGACATAGGCAGAGGGGAGCCTGATGGGGGACTTGATCCCAGGACCCTGGGATCACAATCGGAGCCAAAGGCAGATGCTTAACCACTGAGCCACCCCGGCCCCCTCAAATACCTGATTCTTGATCAACATCACCATACTCCTCAAAACCATTGTTCTATTTCTCTTTCTTCTCTTTCTTTTCTCTTGATCACTCTCAAAACATTTCATTGTAATGATTCTCCTTGCAACAAAGTAAATTAATCTCAAACCATAACACTAAATGAAAAAAAGCCAGACTCAAAAGTCTTTGAGTAAGTATTTGATTCCACTTACATGACATTTTGGAAAAGTTAAAACTATAGGAACAGAAATCAGATTAGTGGCTGTCAGGAACTGGAGGTAGGGGAAGAAAGTTGACAAAAATTTTTTTGAAATGTTGCAAATAATCTATATCTTCATTATGGTGGTGGTTACACAGCTGTGTTAGTCTGGTAGGGCTGCTGTAAAATACAACAGATGGGGGCAGGAACAGAAATGTATTTTCCATTAGTTCTTGGAGTGTAGAAGTTCAAGATCAAGGTGGTGTTGGTAGGGTTGATTTCTTCTGAGGCCCCCTCTCCTAACTTGCAGATAGCCACCTTCTTGCTGGCTACCTCACATGGCCTTTCCTCAGTGTGAGCATACTTCTAATATTTCTTCTCATTATAAGGACACCAGTCCTCTTAGATTAGAGTCCCACCTGAATGATCCCATTTAACTCTAATTTCCTCCTGAAAGGCCTTATCTCCAAATACAGTGATATTTAGGGCTAGGACTTCAACATATAATTTGGAGGGGTACCTGATTTAGTCCATAATAACAACTGTATAATCAAAATTCACAGAATCAGGCAGCCCCGGTGGCTCAGTGGTTGTGGTTTAGCGCTGCCTTTGGCCCAGAGTGTGACCCTGGAGACTGAGGATCGAGTCCCAGGTTAGGCTCCCTGTGAGGAGCCTGCTTCTCCCTCTGCCTGTGTCTCTGCCTCTCTCTCTCTCTCTCTCTGTCTCTCATGAATAAATAAATAAAGTCTTTAAAAAAAAATTCACAGAATCATGTACCCTAACAGGGTGTATTTTATTCTATGTAAATTTTATTATAATAAATTGAAAAAAACCCAAATTATTCTTTTATGTAAAAATTGTGCTGTGTATTTAAAAACAGAAAACAATTACATTTCTGTGAGTATCCAGAAAAATATAACTGGTTTATTTTTATGATCTTCATTTCTTCAATGAGGGAAACATAACAAAAGAGCCTTCCCTGCTCTGCTTACTTGCTCCCTAGTTAGTAATGAATGAATTAAATGCATCCTTTAAGTCATATTGTTTTTGATTTTTGATGGTTAGTAAATAGAACAAGTCAGGACAAAGAGCTCTTGCAGAAAAAGGCTGAAAATGTAGGTTATGTTAAGAGTCCACTGAGAGACTGATCTGGAGTGACAGATGGGAAAGGCCATACATATGGGTGGTAGACAAATTAATATTTTTCTAGGTAACTTCTTTAGGGACTGGTTGAGATCAAACTTAGAATGATTTAGGATGGATTTTGGGACAAGCAGCTTAGTATTGTTGGTAAGTATATGGCCTTACATTAAATCTTGGCTTTAGATGGATAGATGAGTTTTAATACCGCTTCTCCACTTATTACCTTGGGAAAGTTATTTAACCTCTCTGGATCTTCATTTTCTCATCTGGAAAATAGGCTAATAAAAGTTACCATGAAGGGTTGTCCTGAACAATTGAAATAAAGAGTAAAAAATGGGGAACTGGCACTTGGTAGATACTCCATAATCTACAGCACTTCACATTGATTGTCATTTTGGACAGCAGGACTCATAATAGGTCAGGCCCAGAGATAGAGTGCTCAGGCTCTTGGGGTCATGGACCCCTGATGTGGTCTAGTTCTTGCTCTCTTGGGGGACAACTTCTGTGTGTAAGGAATGATGGAAAACACCTGCCCCCCATTGTTGGGACCCCAGAGCTACTTTCTGGAACTCTCTGTTAGAGTCTTTTCCTTATTTTGACCAATGTAGCACCTAAGAAGCTACAGATTTGTCTTGATTCACCTAAGAGAATTTTGGCTACTGAGTCAAAAGGAAAAAAAAATTCTTCTGTTCTACTTGGGGTTTCCACAGGATCTCCCAGACTTGATAGTAGTAGTATAATTAGGTGGACACATATAATAGAAGAAGAATGTTGATTAGCAAGTCCACTGCTTGGTGTAGTGGAAAGTACTCTGAATTAGAAAATAGGAAGCCTTGGCCATTGATCTATTTTATTTCCCAAGTAAGTGATTTGAGGTAGATAGTTATTCCTCTCTGGGTTTTGTTTTCTGGCCATATGTTTTCTGACTCTATGAAAGGAAAAGTTGAGTTAAAGAACTTTTAAGATCCTTTCAGCTAGGATCTTCTAATATTCTATGGTGTGGAACTGGAGAAATGTCTTAATTAATCAATTGATTTATGCAAGGCTTAAGGCCACATTCACCTGATGCTGAGCTCTGTGTTAGCTTCTGGGCAGTCAGTGATGAACAAGCCAGACACAAAACTCTCCCAGCCTGACCTTTCTTTCTTTCTTTCTTTCTTTCTTTCTTTCTTTCTTTCTTTCTTTCTTTCTTTCTTTCTTTCTTTCTTTCTTTCTTCCTTCCTTCCTTCTTTCCTTCCTTCCTTCCTCCTTCCTCCTTCCTTTTTCTTTTTTTTTCTTTCTTTTTAGATTTACTTATTTATTTTAGAGAGAGAGAGAGAGAGCAAGAGAGGGAGGGGCAGAGGGCGAGGGCGAGAGAATCTCAAGCAGACCCTGCACTGAGCACAGAGCCCCATGTGGGGCTCAATCTCATGACCCTGAGATCAGGACCTGAGCCAAAATCAAGAGTCTGATGCTTAACCAACTGAGCCACCCAGGTACTCCTGACCTTGCATTTCTATCACACTGTCCAGGATCAATTCCCATTTTAATGCTTTTATTAGTGAATAGAAGGCATGTTAATTCCATTTGTGGGAGGTTCAGAGCTGGGAGTATTGACACTGTAGAATCTGACTCTTGCAGAATCAGGTTAAACAACAAAACAAAACACTGTTAACGTTTGAAAAAATGGACTAACTCACAAGATAAATACCTAAGTTATAATTAAGTACAAATAGAAGAAAAGTCCCTAACTTGGGTTTAAAATAAATTTAAATAAAACAGGATGAAATCAGAGAGGGAGATAAACCATAAGAGACTCTTAATCATAGGAAACAAACTGAGGGTCACTGGGGGGATGTGGTAACTGGGTGATGGGCATTAAGGAAGGCACATGATGTAATGAGCACTGGGTGTTATATATAAGACTAATGTATCACCAACCTCTACCTCTGAAAACAAGAATACATTCATTATATATTAATTAACTAAACTTAAATAAAATTTTATTTATTTTTTATTTTTAAAGATTTTATTTATTTATTTATGAGAGGCACAGAGAGAGAGAGAGAGAGAGAGAGAGGCAGAGACAGGCAGAGGGAGAAGCAGGCTCCATGCAGGGAGCCAGATGTGGGACTCGATCATGGGTCTCCAGGATGAGCCCTGGGCTGAAGGTGGCGCTAAACCGCTGAGCCACCCGGGCTGCCCTTAAATAAAATTAAAAAAAATAAACTATAGAACATTTTACATAAATAAATAATTTATAAGTTAACTATTAAAAATAAATTAAATTTACAAGTAGAGGATAAGCCATACAAGGTGGTGGCTTTGAACATCTGCCCTGCTCTTCCACTCAGCCTCCTGGGATTACATGGTCACAAAGTAATATTGGTCACAAAGTTGGTAAAAGATTGAGTCTCCCTAACCTAAGATCTCTCTGCCTGGCAGTGTTATGATGCCAGTACCATGGTCGGGAACCCATTCTTTCACCTCTTCCCTTTACAACATTTCCCTACCTTTCCTTTGTCTGCTCCTTTGAGAGTGGCATGGGCCTTCCCCAGCACCGTATCCACCCCTGTATTCCCAGCCCATAGTTCTTTGGTCTGCACATTATAGGCAATTAATAAAACACTTTGTAAGCAGTCCATGTGAAAATAGACCAGGAGTGTTAAGCGGTATCAGTTAACCACGTGATGGAATAGCCAGGAAACACCACAATCACTGGGGCTGTGTTAATAGAGCTGTGTTGTAGGCAATAAGAGGACTCTGGACTCTGCTGGTCAGGAAAGCTCATGAATATTGTGTCTCATTCTGTATATCATATTTAATGAGAGATATTAAAATTGGACACTGTCCAAAGAATGAACCAACTGGTAGCAATATAGCAAAGTGGTTAAGGCCTCGCACTTTGGAGTCAGATGGACTCATTCAGGTCCAAGTTCTGACATGTATCGTGTGAACTTGGGGGAAGTTACTTAACCTCCCACAGTCTCCGTTTCCTCATCTATATGATGGAACTAATTAACATTACCTATATCATGGAGTTCTGGCAAGGATGATGATGATGATGAATTATGATTTTTTTTAAAGACTGTATTTATTTATTCATGAGAGACACACAGAGAGAGACAGAGATACAGAGGGAGAAGCAGGCTCCCTGTAGAGAGCCCGAAGTGGGACCTGATTCCTGAACCGGGGACCATGCCCTGAGCCAAAGGCAGACACTCAACCACTGAGCCACCCAGCATCCTTATAAATTATGATTTCTATTTGAAGGAATTAGAGGTGTTTAGCCAGAAACTTTGGAGACTTAAGAGTGAAGGGAGTGAGGGAAGTGAGTGGAAAGTAATATCTTTCTAGATAATTGAAAACCTGCTCTTGGGAATGGATATTGGACTACTTTTGGGTGGATTCAAATGACAGAATTAGGTCAAATAGTAAGATTTGCAGAGAAGAAGATAATATTGCCTCCACATGTGGCAGAAATTTTGAGAATCATTATTTAAAAATGGAATTCAAGACCACAAAGACTGTTGTTTAAGCAGATGCTGATTTCCATGTCTTAGGATGGTAGAGAGGAACATCCTACATTGAAGTGTGTTTGGGCTCTAAGGGGTTCCCAACTTTGGCTATGCATCAGAATCATCTGGGAATAGAGCTCAGGAATCTTTACTAAGCACTTTAGGGGGTGCTGATATAGCCAGTCCCTGCATGGGTAATTGGTAGTCCCTTTTCCTGTATGCAACTATAATCAGATTCTGGTGGGGAGGTACTAAGAACAGGGGACATGAAGATAAGACAGTGCCAAGCATATTTTGAAGTCATTTGGTTAGAATGGAGGTGTCAAATAGAAGAGGGCTTAGGGGTCTGGTTGGAAAGAAGTTAGGGCCAGCGGTGTGAAGAGCTTTCAATAGTGGGTAGGGGAATTTGCAGGTCATCACTCAGGGTTCCATGATAAACTTAGTACAAAGGTAGTTAAACAAATTTCTCATTCTGGAAGGGTGAGTTAAATGATGAATGATGAATAACGCCAGACCCAATATTCCTTCCCTCTTGAAGTTCACCATCTTGTCACCTATCACTTAAATCATCACCTTCCCCTGTCTTCATTCCATAGCTGCTCCTCGTTAAGACAATGTACAATGATCGGTCCACACACTGGATGGGCCTTTGCATCCACAGCATGTGCAAAAGCAAGCAGAGCTTTCACTTAGACAGTCCCCCCAGTTAGTAGAGGAAGCACCCTTGGGTCTGCTCCACTGAAAAGTCTCAAGATCACGGTCTTGATGACATCAGAGGTGCCTCCGGCTGGAAGGTGAAGTTCAGTTTTCCTCTTACAGGACATGTTCTTCTGCCTAAGTCCAACAGACTGACTTCTTTAATGTAAGGGCTTTTGTGCTTATCTCAAGGCAATTCTTAAGCTAATTAGTTGCAATTATTAGCTAGACTGCAGTGGAAGGCACAACAACAGAAGGGGGAAATGAGGTCATTAGGGAGATACCATCGATGTCCTGGGACAGCAAAGAGAGGAACGGCAACTGGTCGTGGTGACCAATTTATGTCTCTTATTAAAGAAAAATCTAAAACCAAAACCTACTCCTGAATCCTCAGAGAACCAAGGACACAGAGAAGTGAGAAACAGGAGGCAAATACTGTAGTTACACAATGTTCCTTTTAATATCTGCCCACATCCTGAGGCAATGTCCCTAAGGAGGGTTTCTTGTGGGAAGATATCACAGCAGACAGAAAGTACAGTGTGGCTTGCCAGAAGCTCCCCAGGTGTAAAGGCTCCCTTTCACCCTACGCTCTGGGACTGGGGGCCAGTTAGTTCCATCTCCCAATGGAGGGTAGAGACACCCAGCTTGCTGAGTGTTGGGGGCCTTGTGCATGAAGCACCTCAGGCTGATCCTACTTTGAGTTTGGTAAAGGCGGATTGGGTTTGTGATTTTCTCCAACTGCTACCTGGCTCTCTGGCTGGGTCAACATATGATTTGCTTGGTCCCGCTTTGGTACCTTCGTGAAGATAACTGATATTTTCTTTTTCTCTTTTAAAGATTTTATTTTACTTGTTTGTGAGAAACAGAGAGAGAGGTAGAGACACAGGCAGAGGGAGAAGCAGGCTCGCTGTGGGGAGCCCGATGCAGACTTGATCCCAGGAGCCCAGGATCATGCCCTGAGCCTAAGGTAGACACTCAACCACTGAGCCACCCAGGCCTCCTGGTAACTGCCATTTTCTAGGATGGTCTCTGCTATTCCAGTAACATTTCCAGCCAAATATGGTAAATTCGCAGCTTTTCAGGGAGGCATTATAATAGTGTGTTCAAGAGTCTGGGAGATGTATTAGTTTCCTAGGGCTGCCATAACAAAGTACTAAAAACTGAGTGGCTTCCGACAACAGGAATACATTGTCTTGTAGTTCTGGAGGCCAGGAGTCTGAAATCAAGGTGTGAGCAGGACCATGTTCCTCTGGCTCAAGAGGAGATTCCTTCCTTACCCCTCCTACTTTTTGCTGTCTCCCATCTGTCCATGATATTCCCTGGCTTGTGGTACCTCGCTCCCCTCACATGGCTATCTCTTTACTGTGTGTTTCTGTATCATCTTCCCTCTGTCTATGCCATGCCCAAATTTCCCCTTCTTAAAAGGACACAGTCCTGCTTAATTAGGGCCCATAACTTTATGTCCTTATATGAACCTGATTCTCTATGGAGAGACCCTATTTCCAAAGAAGATCCCATTCAGAGGTACTGGGGATGAAGTCTTCAACATACCTCTTTTGCAGGGGGTGCAATTCAACCCATAGCAGGAGTCCAATAGATCCAGGTTTAAATGTTGACCCTAGGGGCACCTGGGTGTCTCAGTGGTTGAGCATCTGCCTTTGTCTCAGGTCGTGATCCCAAGGTCCTGGGATCAAGTCCCGCATTGGGCTCCCCTCAGGGAGCCCTATGTCTCTGCCTCTCTCTCTCTCTCTGTCTCTCATGAATGAATAAATAAAATCTTTAAAAAAAGTCGACCCTACCATTTACTGGGCATGATCTTGACCAAGTTATTTCCCTCTCTGGCTGGGGCTCTGTTTCCTCATCTCTCAAATCAGGACTATATTATTCGTTACCTTACAGGTTTGCTGTGAGGATAAAAGGAGATACTGTTTGCCACGTGTGTGGCAAGCAATGAGAGAGAAGGGTATTTCCATGGATATATCGGTCTTTGTGTATTCTCAATAAGTGCTCCTGTTGCTGCAGGTGCAGAATCTGGCAGGTGTACCCTGTAGTATGCTTTGAGTTCCTAGCTGGATCACCTCTGTTGTTTTTACCATTACTTTTGATGACCTGACTCTTTCAGAAACATGGTCATTGCTTCGACTTTCCCATGAGGTGGGACCTGGCTAGTTAGGATGTCCTATAGTAACCTCATCACCACTTCTAGCTGAGTACCACAAGAAGAGAGAGGTAGAACAGAAACAAACAGGGTGGGCTGTCATGCATGCCTAGATATTTTGTTATTTTAGCACAGGCATTGATGAAGGGGACTGAGAAGTACACCGTGAGCTGAACAGGAAAGGCAGGGGCAGGAAGAAAGGCATGCTCTGAAAAAAAGCAATGATTTTCTGGCTACCTAAAGCCCTAGGCCTAAATACGAAATGGTTGGATGCACAAACACACTTTGGGTTTCTCATAAAATCAAAGCCTGGTGTAATAATAGTATCGAAGTTAAAAAGGAGTTGTATGCTTAAGTATTTAAGGGTGAAATCTCTCCCTAACTTTTGGTCCTAGTCCCAGATCTGCTAAAAGAAACTCTTGATAATGGAACCTGAACATCTGTATTTTTATTTTTTAAAAGATTTTATATATTTATTCATGAGACACACAGAGAGGAGAGACACAGGAAGCAGGCTCCCTGTGAGGAGCCTGATGTGGGACTTGATACCACCAGGATCACGACCTGAGCCAAAAGCAGATGCTCAACTACTGAGCCACCCAGGTGCCCCAGCATGTGTATTTTTAAACAAATTCTCCAGGTGATTGTGTTTAGCATGCTTATGGGTTATTTTTTGAGATGCATTGACTTATTCCAAACCCACATCTCTTGGCTAAATGCCCTCCCAATGAGGTATAGAAGTGCGGAGGTGCAAGATTTCTTTTGATTTCTAATAATAATTATCATGTGGGTAGTATTTTATAGTAGTTGAAAGAACTCTGGTTTGGAATCAGGAGACCTCAAGTCTAGCCATCATTTTCTTTCAATTTCCCCACAGGAATTTGAACTAATCGCATAACTGCTATTTTCAAAGATAATGGTTGCTCTTTATACTACCTTATAGTCATCACAGTGTCTGTATAATAGCAGGAGCAACCATGATTATCTCTTATATGCAATGTTACAAAACTTCTTTTTATCTTAGATTTTTTCTTCACTTTCAAATTTCTCTAGGCAAATTATAGGCTGTCATATTGTACTTATCTTGAACTTAGCTGTCCCACACTCACAGCAAAAATAATATACGGAAAAATACTTTTATATGTGCACATACATGTAGACACACATTCTCTCTCCCTCCTTCCCCCTCCCTCCTTCTGTCTCTATCCCCTACTTTTTCTTTCTCTCTCTTGCTCTTACACACATGCCTTTAATTAAAAAGCCAGAACAGATGGCACTAAGTCTCAAGATACTTTACATGTAGACAATCCTCTTAGACCCTTACTCAGACTTAGTAATAGGCTCTTATTTTCCACGTAATTCTAACAGAACTTGGTCATCTAACTTCCAAACCTCATGTAGAAGAAAAGCAAGCAGCAAACACACTGAACAAAAATGGGATAAAATAGATAGATATGCAGAAAGCATCAAAATCTGAACATGGAATGCCCAGCAATAAGGCAGAAAAAAAAAGAAAAGAAATCGTAGCAGAGCAATCTGGAGCCCCTAGGTTTAGGGATAAATAATACTCTGTGCCTCCATGGATCCTAGCAATGCTGTGATATAGCACAGTCTGATCTCTTCTGTTTTTGAAGATGACTCTGAGTCATCAAGACGGCTAAATTAAGTCTATATTTTCTGTTTAGGAAGCATGGACATGGGAGCTCTAGCTAAGAAAGATTTATATCTAAAATGTTTGAAAGTTTTAGACAAGTCTTTGGCTTCTGAGAATCATAGAATTTTAAAGTTGGAGAGCATCATAATCACAATAAAATTATAACTTATTAAGTAGGTATTTGATGATAACCCTTTCCATTGAGCTGACCAACTGGATGTAACCTCCTGCTACTCATTAATTGGTAGTTGGTCAGCTAGGCAAAGGAATTCTTTCTATCCTTTTTAAAGTCGTAGAGAAGAAGTTAGACGTAGAGGAGATAATTTGTCAATTGCTACAAATAGCACAGGTCCAAACACCCTTCCTACTGCTTCTCTTCAAGTACCTTGTATTCTCCACCACATCTACACATCCCCTCCCCATTCCATCTGCTTTGCCCTGCCCTACCTCACAGGCCCACATCTATTCCTATTCTTCAGTCTGGCTAACTGCCACCTCTTCAAGAAGCTGTCTGGAGCCTTCAGTTGAAACTGATTTCTCCTCTGAGGGGCGCCTGGGTAGCTCAGTTGGTTAAGTAGCTGCCTTCTGCTCAGGTCATGATCTCAGCATCCTCGGATCAAGCCCTGTGTTAGGCTCCCAGCGTAGGGAGCCTAACTTCTTCCTCTGCTTCTCCCCCTTACATTCCCGCACCCCCAGCTAGTATTCTCTCTCTCTCTCAAATAAATAAATAAATAAATAAATAACCCTGGTTTCTCCTCTGAACTTTCATGGGATGTTACTGATCTCTCTCATTTCTATATTGTAATATAGGTTTAAAAAATTATGGCTTCTTCCTCTTTTTAAAAGATTATTTATTTGTTTATTTGAAAGAGAGAGAGAGAGGCCACAAGCAGTGTGGAGAAGGAGAAGGAGAAGCAGACTCCCTGATGAGCAGGGAGCCCGATGTGAGGCTTGGTCCCTTGCCCCTTCAATCATGACCTGAGCTGAAGGCAGACGCTTAACCCACTGAGCCATCCAGGCACCCCTGGCTTCTTCCTCTTAATAACCTGCAGATTGCTTGAGGATGGAATCTGGATTTGATTCACTTCTGTGTAATAGCATACTGTCTCACATGTAATGGGTGTTTGATAAATGCTTATTGAATGGATAAGTGAATGAAATAAGCCAGTTATTTATCCTTTGCATTGGTCAATGCAACATTGTGGACACAGAGAATTAGGGACTCTGGGGGAAATAGGAATTTACAAACGAGACACTCATATGAAAAATTAGCACTCTGATCCTTTTTCCCTTAGTGGAGTAACAATTTTCCCTCTTCTTAAAATGTAAGATCTAGGACAGCTGGGGTGGCTCAGCGGTTTAGCGCCACCTTTGGCCTAGGGCATGATCCTGGAGACCCGGCATCAAGTCCCATGTCGATCTCCCTGCATGGAGCCTGCTTCTCCCTCTGCCTGTGTCTCTGCCTCTGTGTGTGTGTGTGTGTGTCTGTCATGAATAAATAAATAAAATCTTTTTAAAAAATGTAAGATCTAAAAGATATGGTCTCTTTCAAATGAAGAGAAAGTCATTGAACATCATCATATGACACTGCACTTATGACTGTAGCTTCAAAACACTGTTTGCTCAACATTCTGCAATTGGTTGATTCTTTCTTTCTTCTTTCTTTCTTTCTTTCTTTCTTTCTTTCTTTCTTTCTTTCTTTCTTTCTTTCTTCTTCTTCTTTCTTCACTTAGAGCACAAGCAGGGGGAGGGACAGAGGGAGAGGGAGAGAGAATCTCAAGGAGACTCCCCATTGAGCTGGGAGCCTGATGTGGAGCTCAATCTCTCAACCCTGAGATCTTGTCCTGAGCTGAAATTAAGAGTCATACTCAACTGACTGAGCCACCCAGGCACCCCTGAAATTTGTTGATTCTTAACAAAGAATAGTCTAGTAACACTTTATACTGGTATAACATGCAGGTTCCAAAATGCTTTGATATATCCAATTTCTTTTGGCTATTGTAATAAAGTATAATGGCAGGTAGGACAGATGTTATTATTCTTGCTTTTCAGATGAAGATTCTGAACTAACATAAATTATACAAAGTTATATGGGAAGAGGCAGAACTAGGGCCATTTTTTTTCTAGCTCTCAGTCTAGCACCTAAGCCAATAGAACACAGAAATTACTCATTCAAATCTTGTTTGGTTCAGCTCAGTGTCCTTTTGTATCTTGAACACTCATGGTAAGCATTGATTCTATAGTTCATTTTGCATTTGTATTGATAGATTTTTAAAAAAATAGAAATAATGTGATGATTAATTTTATGTGTCAATTTGTCTAGGCCATGGTACCCAGATATTTAATCAATCATCAGTCTAGATGTTGCTGTGAAGGTATTTTTCAGATGAGATTAACATTTAAATCAGTAGGCTTTGTGTAAAGCAGATTACCCTCCCTAATGCGGGTGGGCTTCATCCAATCAGTTGAAGGCCTTAAGAGAAAAATATTGAGGTCTCCTAAGGAAGAGATTATCTTGCCCCTAGAAGCCTTTGGACTTCAGTTACAACATCAGTTTTTCTCTGGCTCACCAGCCTGCTTGCCCTGCATATTTTGGATTTGTCAGCCCCCAATTGTGTGAGAAAATTCCTTAAAATAAGCCTCTCTCTCTCTCTCTCTCTCTCTCTCTCTCTCCATACACATTTTATTGGTTCTGCTTCCCTGGAGAACCCCAACTAACAAAGACAGCTCCTAATTTATGAGGATAACTTGCTTTATAAATGTATTTAAATTTAATACATAAGAACTTGATGAATTCATAATAATACAAAACTTTTTTAAAAAGAAAGAAAAAATCAAATCTCCCCATCACAGAATAAGCAAACAAGTAAAAAACTTCAAAAAAGGGGATCCCTGAGTGGCTCGGCAGTTTAGCGCCTGCCTTCGGCCCAGCGCATGACCCTGGAGTCCCGGGATTGAGTCCCACGTCAGGCTCCCTGCATGGGGCCTGCTTCTCCCTCTGCTTGTGGTGTCTCTGCCTCTCTCTCTCTCTCTCTCTCTCTCTCTCTCTCTCTCCCCCTCTGCCTCTCATGAATAAATAAATAAAATCTTAAAAAAAAAAACTTCAAAAAACACACAAAAAAGCCCTAGATACCATTGGAAGTAACTAGGGTTTCAACTTCTTGTTCTGAACATTGGCCGTTAAAAGGAAAGAGACAAACATTTATTCTGTCCTTTCTGTATAAACTGTACTGGAAAGTCCTGAATTGATGACAGACCTCCCTCCTCCACCTCCTCCTCGCCCCCCCTCCCCTTCCTCTTCTTTCTTCTTCTTCCTCTTCCTCTTCTCCTCCTCCTCCTCCTCCTCCCCTTCCTCCTCCTCCTCCTCCTCCTCCTCCTCCTCCTCCTCCTCCTCCTCCTTCTTCTTCTTCTTCTTCTTCTTCTTCTTCTTCTTCTTCTTCTTCTTCTTCTTCTTCTTTCTTCTTCTTCTTCTTCTTCTTCTTTCTTCTTCTTCTTCTTCTTCTTCTTCTCCTTCTCCTTCTCCTTCTTCTCCTTCTCCTTCTTCTTTAAGAGAGAGAATGGGAGGTTGGAAGGAGCAAAGGGAGAGGGACCTAGAAAATCTTAAACAGGCTCCATGCCCAGTGCAGAGCTGGAGGTAGGGCTCCATCTAATGACCCTGAAATCATGACTTGAGCCAAAAATCAGAAGTCAGATGCCCAACTGACTGAGCCACCCAGGTACCCTGAGGGACATTCTTCTTTACAAGTAATTCCAGCCAATAAATATGGAAGGAATGGTAGAACTAGAACTATTTTATAACCTCTAATGGAATAATACAAGTCACAATCAACAATGGCGATACCATGAGATGAAAAGTTGATAAATAACTTTACAATGGTTTGATCATGCTGCCACCATCTGAATCCACTCATCAATTTGAGTATCACTAAAAATGGGACAATCAGACATTGTGTAACTCCTTTCATGAGGCAACATACAGCATAGAGACATCTATGAAGAATTCTTGCCAAAAAAGAAGTTGAACCTGATTCAAGTCTTTAACTAACTTCAAGGTACAGGAAATACAGCAGCCAAAAGAACAAATTAAAGAAAGTGATGAAACAAATGAGCAGACCCCACTTGAAAGGGTGTTAGTCATAATTATATTGTGTCAAAAGACAGACTGGGACTGTCCCACGCAAAACTGGAGGAATGGTCATTATAAGAATACATATTTTTGGGTTTGCTGATTGCAATGACATGGCCCACATTTGCTCACCTATTTACTTATTTTGGCCTTCAATAAATAGCTGAAAGTTTGTCTCTTGGGTCAGGCCAGGACAATTAGTTCCATGTCTGCTGAGTGTGCTCTAGAAACTGAAAAAACTTGTCCATGTGATCCTTGGAGGCACTTGCATCTCCTTTGGTCCCCAAGCAGAGGCATCCTGATGCCAGTCTGCTGGCATGGAGGCTGTATTATGAAATGCTCCCTCAAAGGCCCTTTGTCTTTCTTTTAAATACTTGCACAAGTACTATAGAAAAAGTGGAAACTTCACTTAAGTAAAAAGAAAATGATTTTCATAATCGCCGAGGGCTCGGTACTGTTAATTATTTAAGTGCATGTGCTTTTAGAGATACATATATATATTACGTTTTTATACTATAATGGAATCATAATGTGTATGCCATTCAGCAATTTGCCTTTTTATTATTATATCATTACCATATTACCACATGAATGAATTAATTGCTATGATGAATGCATATTATTCCATTGTAAAGATGCACTGTAATTGATTAAACCATCCTGTTTTGTTTTTTTTGTTTCTGTTTTTTTTAGATTTTATTTATTTATTCATGAGGGACAGAGAGAGGCAGGCAGAGACATAGGCAGAGGGGGAAGCAGGCTCCACACAGGGAACCCAATGTGGGACTCGATCCCTGGACTCTGGAATTACTCCCTGAGCCGAAGGCAGATAAATGTTCAACAGCTGAGCCACCCAGGTGTCCCTAAACCATTCCTGGTTTTAAACATTTAGCTTGTTGCCAACATTTTGCTCTTTATTCATCTTTGTATGTATTTATTATATACTTATTCAGTATTTTTCTGCAGAAGAGATTTCTGAAAGTACTGCTGAGTCAAAATACTTTCATTTTAAAGGCTTTTGGAATATATATCTGGTCAATTTGCCCTATGAATAACTTGTATGGTTGTATATGCTCAGCAAATGTGAGCGTCCACCTTTCATCGTCATCATCACCACAACCAGTGTTTATTGAGCTCTTACAATGGACCTGGCAAACAAAGGTCTAAGCATTTTATTCATAGCAACTAATTTAATTGTCACAACTCCTCCATAGTAGATACTGTGATGATTCAAAATGTATGATGGGGAAACTGATATAGTACATGATTATGTTTAAAAAACAGAAGTATGTAAATGAAAAAAGTAAAAAGTAATATAATTTCCCCCATCTTAAAACCCCACTCCATTGAATAGCCACTGTTAAAGTTTGTGCATATTTGTCTAGACATTTTCTGTGCATAGAAAAACATGTGTGAAAAAAAAAAAGAAAAGAAAAACATGTGTGTGACTGTACTTTGGTTTATTTTATTTTTTAAGGATATTTATTTATTTATTTTAAAAGATTTTATTTATTTACTCATGAGAGATGCAGAGAGAGAGGCAGAGACACAGGCAGAGGGAGAAGCAGGCTCCATGCAGGGAGCCGGATGTGGGACTCGATCCTGGGTCTCTAGGATCATGCCCTGAGCCAAAGGCAGGCGCTAAACTGCTGAGCTACCCAGGGATCCCCTGTACTTTGTTTTAAAACACAGAAGAGATCTTACTGCATGTACATCAAACTCCTCTGTTGATCAACATTTTCCTTCTTCTTTTCCTGGTACAGGACTCAGTCCCAAGACCCCAGGATCATGATCTGAGCCAAAGGCAGAGGCTCAACCACTAAGCCATCCAGGTGCTCTGATCAGCATTTTTCTTCTAACAACATATTAGGGTCATCTTTCCATGGTAGTTCATGCAGATTTACCTCATTCCCTTTTATGGCTTCATGACATTTCATTGTATGAATGTGCCATATTGGCTCACATTCCCACTCATCTCCCCAAGGAGGCTGCAAGTTTTGTAAGTCTATAACATGACTCTTTGGCTCTCAGCAAGGTCTGAGCTCATAGTAAGTGAATATGGAATAGAAAAATTGTTTCCTGTGGACACTAATAGTTTCTTCAAATACATAAATGTATTAAGTAGAATTGCCAATCTAAGAAATGCCACCCTCTGCAAGTTATCAATCCTTAGGCCTAATTTGATACCTTTAGCAACTGACTGCAGTTGGTTGTATATTTTTTGTGGGAGTCATGATACCTTTGAAATTTAACAATTAGTTTATCATCCTAAGCATCTCAAGTAGAGTGGAAGATCACCAGAAAGGCACCTGGGTACTGACCATGTCAGCTGCTGATCCTGAGCAGGGCAATTTTCCTTTCTGCTTCTCTTCACTGTTGCATTAGGAGTTTGGACTGATGAGCCATGAGAGTCCTACCTAGCTTTGAGGTCCTATGAACCATTTCCTTCCTAATCTCAGGATAGAGGAGAGAGAACAAAGTTCTAATCATGTTTTACCCATTGTATCTTGTGTCTTTGTTAATCATAACCAAATACAAACTCTAACTAATATATATGCTTAAGAAAAAACACAACTTTTTAATTCTTACCACTGTGACCACCTTAAAACAAGGTTTTAGGCAGAAGGCAATTGAAATTCACTCAGGATGGAAATAAAAGGCAATGTTCTACTAAAAATTAAAGATTGTCTCTGAGGCCTCAATAAATCTGATCTGTTTCACATTGTCAACGTTCCATGCACAGTGTAAGTTCATTATTTTTACATTTGGGGACAATAAGTTTGCTAATACATCCCAGAAAACTAGGAAACCAATGCATCACCATATGCCTAAGCTGAGGCCATTTGTCATGGTTTATGTTCCTTCCAAAGACTGCAAAACAGACTTCAACTTGAAGAAGCACCAACAGGGGGATAGTTAGTTGAAATGTCAGCTGGAAAACATGTTAGACAATGGGATGTGTGCACGCATCCTGTGGAAGGAAAGGACTCAGCCCTCTGTTAAGCTTCCCTTTGCAGCTCCCTGATCAACAACAATGTCCTTACTGGAGGCAGTTTTCAGGATAAATCCTCCTGTCCCTAGTTGCTTCATTCTAAAAGGTGAAAATGGGAAGAGAGGAAAGGTCAGGGAAATGGAAAGATGTAGTCAAGATTGCCAGACCTGGGAGGACCCTGAAAGGTTGCATTAACTTCGGTGCTCTCTTTTTGCAGATGAGCAAATGAGGCCAAATGCCTCCCAGAAAGTTAGTGACTGGGTAGAATTAGAGCCCCCATTAGGAGCCCCCACCCTGTCCTATAGAAATGGAAATATGGATGAGAACCAAGCACAGAGGTGTAGGCAGTCTCAAGTCAGGGAGGGAGTTGCAGCCACTTTCTTGATGCCTCCACAGAGGGAAAGCAGAAGTTAGGGGGATCGGGTGGGGCTGGGGCCAGACTGGGTAGAGCTGGAGTGTCTTGTCTCTGTAGATCCAGCTTCTCAGCCCTCCTTTTCATGGTGCCTATGTAGATGGCTATGGGACAGCCCTGGCATCCTTTGCCGCCATCCATTCATTAGAAAACTATCTGCCATTCCATTCCCAGACCTCCACACTCGGGACATCAGAGCAGCCCTGCTGCCTTCCTACTGTGCCCATGGCACTTTGCATCCACAGGAGAGTAATTCCTAGTCTACAGCTAAAGTAAAAATTCTCCTTTCTTTTTCCAACAAAGACATCACCAAAGGACAGAGGTTTCCTGATGTGTTCAGTCCTTTACTGGGTGGAGTGGAATGCTGAAACATATATGAGACACTCATTATTTTGTTGAAGATAATTAAGATCTCACCCAGCAAAGAGAATTCAAAAAGGATGAGTAGGATTTACAAGCCAGCAGAACTCACCTTTGCATATAAAAAAACTCATCAAGGAATTCTGCCAAAACACATTTAGCAATACAAAGATCTAGTTCAAACTTGAAAATGATTGCTTTATTAAAAAAAATTTCCTTGGTCAAGTTCTTAGATGGGGTTCCCATCCCCACTTATCCAGAGCAAAACGTAAGTTTAGGAGAGGGGGAGAATGTAGGTAGATTATTCCTATGAACAAAACCAGGAAGCAATGTGGTAAAGTGGTGTAGGGCAGTGGTTAGGAAGGTGTCCAAGAAGGTCCATATAACGTACATCTATGCATATATGCATATTTGTATATATAATGTACTAATTTATACATGCTTAAATATTAATAACTTAAATATATACAAATGTATACTTATTTAGATACATATGGTATACATACACACACAGGTGAGAGCTAAAATCATCTTTACTGAAAGGAACATAGACTCAGTAGTGTTTGGAGGGCACGGGTTTGGAGAATGGGCTTTAGAGTCTTAGCTGCCAAAATATATAAAGTTGAGAAAACAGCGGTACCTCTTAGAATTGCAGTGAAGTTTCTGATAATATATACAAAATGCTTAGTAGTTTTTCCTTCTACTTGGCAAGCTTCATGAGGACAGGTCATGTATTAGGGATCCTCCTCTACCTCACAGGAGACCTGGACAAAGTAGGTGCTTTACAAATATTTGTCACACAGGGAAGTGGTCAATAAATATATGCAATTGCTTCCACATTAACTCAAACTCTACCTGTATCTGTGCTGTACCTGCAACAACACTGGAGTATACAGAAGTCAGGATGGCGAATGACGGCGATAACCTTCAATGCACCCCCTATATAAAAGCAGGTGAGTCATTCACAAACTTAGACGATTTATTTTTAGTAACAAATGATTTTTGGCACACCTCATAACTGATGGTGATTCACCAATATGCTATGGTCCCATATGTGAACCAGCTGTTTACTTACTATGCTTTGCAATCTAATCTGATTGGATTCTTTCATGAGACATGTTCATAGGAATCACTGTATAAACAGTTTTTCATTGTAAAACCCAAAAGAGGTAAATGAGACAACATGAATGTAAATATAAGAACAAAAGAGATACCGGTTAAATATAAGGAAGCTTTTTTGATGGTATGAGTTGACAAATTCGTCTTGTTGACATTTATAAAACCAGTTGTCCTTGTCTGGATCGACTTTTCCTCCTGAGCATGTGTATAATGATGGCCACACATAAGTTTTTCTCCAACATTTTATTATAATATTAGTTTTCCTCCTGCCCCTCATTGCAAACAGCTTTTCACTAATAAATTGCCATGATAAGAATGTCTTCATCAACTCTTACAAACAGTTCAGATTGTAAATTCCACTGGCACGTTTCTGCTGAGCCATTCTTGGGCAATCTTAAGCCCTCCTTTGGAACAGCACTCTTTTCTCTCCCTTGATCCCTTTCATCCTTCCAAACCAAATCCTCATCTTTCTAGTATGTCCTGAGCCTTGTACCTTTCTTTGTCAACTTTAGACTGCAGCCGAGGCCACCAAGCTGTGTCAGAGAACCAGCAGATCCCAGCCCCTGGCTGGTGTTTAGTTAAATAACAGCTGAGTATACAGAAGCCTTGAACACTAAATACGTGCAGAAAACTTCCCATTATCTTGGGAGGATGTGAAACAGCTAAGATCTTTTTCAATTCTGGTGTCACAAAGCCCTTATCTGAAACACTGGCAGCTCAAGAAGGTTAAAGTCCAAATGAACTGTTACAACAGAGGTAGATAATACGTGTACTCTGAGTTTCTATATTTCAACCACAAGTGTTCTCAGAGAGGATGAAGTCATGAGAAAAAGGCTATCCTTGATACTCTTGAGCTGTACTGGATTTTAACCTACCCTCTAGTTCTTGGGGACTTTGGCCCTAATCAAGAGGATTGTTGGGGTGCTTGGGTAGCTCAGTCTGTTAAGTGTCTGCCTTCAGCTCAGGTCATGATCCCAGGGTCCTGAGATCGAGCCGCATCAGGGAGGCAGGGAAAAGCCTGCTTTTCCCTCTGTTCTCCTCACTCATATGCATTCATGTGCTCTCTCTCTCTTTATCAAATAAATTAATAAAATTAAAAAAAAAAGAACTGTTATTCGTTGCTTTCCCAGAAGTAAGGACAGTGGGAGACATTCACAAATGTGTGGACTTCCTGTATCCAGCTTGGTGAATCACTCCATTACTCTGCATAGATTCTGGGCAGCTATGGAATTACAGGGCAAACTCAGGACTGAGTCAGAATCCATGGGTTCTGTTAATCCCATTCTGTTAATTGAAAGATTTATGCAAGACCATCTGAAACTACCTCATCTCTTAAATAAGAATACTTGTTCTGCCCCCCTACAAATTGTCATTTAATCTTAAATAATGAGCCAGGCAGGCACTCACTGAGTGGCTTTTATTTATTTATTAAGATTTTATTTATTTATTCATGAGAGACACAGAGAGAGAGAAAGGCAGAGACATAGCAGAGGGAGAAGCAGGCTCCATGCAGGGAGCCCGATGTGGGACAACTTGATCCCGGGACTCCAGGATCAGGCCCTGGACTGAAGGCTGGCACTAAACCACTGAGCCACCCAGGGCCCCCACTGAGTGGCTTTTAAAGTGTCTATGGGACACTATAGACATGTAACCTAGAGATCCTATGGTCTGGAGGGACTTGGATTCTTTAGGGCAAGTTCTGATCCCCCCCCCCCCCCGCCCCCATCCTTAAACTCAATAGATTTGCACTTGGACTCCAATAACATCTTTTCTTTGTGACTTGTTGCTTGGTCCTCTTTATAGACCTGAGACTTCCTCACTCTTAACAATTATCCTTCACATTTTATCTAGCAAAACCACAAGCACATTTTCTTCCTAGATACACTTTTTTCTGTATTCTACTCTCCTTAAAAATACAACAAATGGTTACTCTGCTTGTGTAGGGTCGATTTCCTAGGTAACTCTGACGAAGCTTGGCCTTCTAGCTTCTGTCCAAGGCCCAACCCAGCATGCTATCACATCCAAAGGAATAATGTCACTGACCCCATAGGGTCTTGAAATGTTAAGCATTCCATCATGTGTACTAAACATTCCCTTTAGACGTGGTATTAGTCTGCAAGAACTGTCCTAACAAAGTATCACAAACTGAGTGGCCTAAACAACAGAAATGTATTGTCTTGAAGTTCTGGAGGCTAGAGCTCTCAGATCAAGGTGTCCGCAGGGCCCTACTCCCTCCAAGGGCCCTAGAGAGGGATCTGTTGTTCCAGACTCCTCTCTTTACCCTCTGGTAGGTTCTCAGTGAGAGTTCATGTGACTCTTGTCTTTACATGGTGTTCTCCTTGTGTATAGGTTTCAGATTTTTTTTTTTTTAATAAGGACACCTGTTAAATTGGATTAGGAGTCCACCCTTCCCTAGTAGGACCTCATATTAACTAATCACACAAGTAATGATCCTATTTCAACATAAATTGCATCCTAAGTACTGGGGTAAAGACTTCAATGTATGGATCTAAGGGGACACAATTCAGCCCATCACAGACGTTTTCTCCTAATTCCAGATTTCTACAGCACTCTCAACCCCACACTCCTTCTTCTCAACATTCTCATAAATGAGCCTGGACTTGCTTGTGCTATCCTGGCTTCCAAGTGATAAGATCCTCTACTTATTTTCACCATATCTGCTGGTATATAATAACGGCCTTCATCTTGTTGATATCCTACCTATGCCAGATACTTTATATATATTATTCTAAGCCTCAGGTGTTAGTGTTTTAGTAATTTTTCAGGGGAGGAAAAAGGCTTAGGGAAGTTAACTGATGCTCAAAAGACTCAACAGCACGTAGTGATCAATTGGGACTTGAGTTTGGCATTTCTGGTACAAAGCTAATCTTAGACTGCTGCAGCCTGGCGACTTCTCAAATACCAGAAGATAATGTTCTGGCCAAATTACAATAATTGATTTTTCCTCTGATGGAAACTGTGGTCATCTTATTCAGAGGAGAAAATCGGAAAAGGCCATTTCGATTACTTAACAGATGTTTATAGCAGCTTCCTAGGGAGGCAGTTCTAGCATGAGAGAGAGGGAGCATGGGGCAAACGTGGGCTGGCTACTGTTCTGGAATAGTCAGGACAAAACAGGTCAGAAAACCACACATTTAGAGTTCAAATCCTGCCTCCTATGTGTACCAGCTGTGTGGCCTTGGACAAGATCTAGGGCTTCCCTCAGCCTCCATTTCCTTATCTTTAACTGGTTTTCATTGTGTCCATCTGCTAGGGGAGGGTGAGGATTAAAGGTGATATGAATAAATACTATCTGGTATGTAGCAGATTCATGGTACATCTTCATGCTCTGCCTCCCTTCTCTCGCCTTGAAAACATTTTGTTTGCATCCTTCTCACAACCAGCATCTGAATTAGGCTGCAATATTACGTTCGCTTTAACAAAAGTTATACACGATGGGAGAATAACGTATTCAAAGGAGGTGGACTAAGGACATCTTAATCCCATAGGAAAGAAAAAATAAGGCCATATTTGAATGTTAAAGGGACTTCTTGGCTCTAGCCAGCAATCCATTCCACCAGGTTTGAAAACATTAGTTACAACTTCACAGCCATAAATCATTCCACTGGGAAATAAAGCTTTATTTTATTTTTTAAAAATTTTATTTATTTATTCATGAGAGACACAGAGAGAGAGAGGCAGAGACACAGGCAGAGGGAGAAGCAGGCCCCATGCAGGGAGCCCGATGCGGGACTCGACCCCGGGACTCCAGGACCACATCCTGGGTCAAAGGCAGGCGCTAAACCGCTAAACCACCCAGGGATACCCTAAAGCTTTATTTAAAAGAGAAGAAATAGGGGCACCTGTGTGGCTCTGTTGATTAAGCATCTGCCTTCGGCTCAGGTCATGATCCCAGGGTCTTGGGATGGAGCCTCACTGTGGTCACCCTGCTCAGTGTGGTGTCTGCTTCTCCTTCTATCCCTTTTCCCTGCTTGTGATCTCTCTCTCTCTTTCAAATAAATAAATAAATAAATAAATAAATAAATAAATAAATAAAATCTTTAACAAAACAAAACAAAAAACCAAATGGAATGAACCACAAATCAAACGAACCAGAGGCTTGGAAGAGCTTACTACCTCTTATTCCAACATTTGCCTTAGAGTCTTTATAGTTTCCTTCTTTTGTTTCTCTGCCTTGACTTTATTTCTGTGCCCCCATCTATTGTTGTTATTGCTATTATTTGGTGGGTTTTGTTGTTATTTCCTTCTTGCTTGGGATTTATTTTTCTATATTCCATCTTTGTTAATCTGTCCTCTTCAACTGACTGCATTATGAAATTGAAACATAAGTGGAAATATGTCCATTTAAAAACATGTGGAATAAATGTTTACTTCATATTCTTCACTTTAAAATTGGAAGAATTGAACATTTTATATTTCTCTTTCTCAAAAGGCTAAATGAACTATTATGACGTTTTTATGATCGACTGACTTTTTTTCTCCACTGATATATTTTTGTGTCCACTGATATATATGTTCCCATGACAGGGAAAAGAAAGAAAAAGGTTAGCTCAGGTGAAGCTCATGTTAGGGAAAGGGTAGGTTCTTAGAAGCTGCTTGTGAATTTACTAATTTTTCCTATTCATTAGGAAAAGAAAGAAAAAGGTTAGCCCAGGTGAAGCCTTGTTAGGGAAAGGGCAGGTTCTAAGAAGCTGCTTGTGAATTTGCTAATTTTTCCTATTCATTTTATATATATATATATATATGTATATATATATATATATATATTTAAAGATTTTATTTATTTATTCATGAGAGACAGAAACATAGGCAGAGGGAAAAGCAGGACCCTGGGATCACGACCTGAACCGAGGGCAGACGCTCAACCACTGAGCCACCTAGGTGCTCCTCATTTTATATTTTCATTATTAAAGTGGAGATGATTTCTTCACCCTAAAAGGAAAAAAAAAAAACCCTCTGTGGGTTTTTTTTTTTAAAGATTTTATTTATTTATTCATGATAGAGAGAGAGAGAGAGAGAGAGAGGGAGAGAGGCAGAGACACAGGCAAAGGGAGAAGCAGGCTCCATGCCAGGAGCCCGACACGGGACTCGATCCCGGGGCTCCAGGATCGCCCCTGGGCCAAAGGCAGGCGCCAAACCGCTGAGCCACCCAGGGATCCCCCTATGGGGTTTTTAATATAATTTTAAAATCACATATTTAAGAGAAAATATGACTTTCTGATAAAATGTGAACAAAATTTGAAATAAATATTTAAAAATCTGAAAACAAAATAACTGGGATTATCTTTATTTATGGTATGGCTACTTAACAATCCAAAGGCAAAACTGTGTCCATCGCTGAAATTGGCAGAGCAGGATGGGCCAGTCCTGCCTTTTCAGTTTTCTACAGGTTAAAATGAAATGTAATTTCTCACTTTTTCTGGACAGTTTTGGAGGCCATCAGACTTTCATAGTCAGTGAACTCTACAGTTTCTGCTTCTAAGCTCTATTTATGCTTCTTCTTCTATCTAAAATGCCATTTCCTGTTTTACCCTTCGAGCTCCCAACATACTTTAGTCCTTCTAGAAAATAGCTCTTCATTTTTCAGGATGAATAATATTATCTTTGATTAGCCTGAGTCTAAGATGAGATTGGCCATTCTGCATTATTTAAATGTTTCCTGAGCCCCTTCTGTGTAGTAGGCACTGATATTTCTATGGTCTCCCGTACTCTGTGTGGACTTCTAGCAATGCAATGCTTTCTTGTCCTTCATCGGATAAGCCATGCCTGACTCCTTCTTCCTCTGTCAGGCAGCAAAGATAGGAGGGCAACAGCCATGACAATTTCTTTGAATTTCCACACAGGGCCTGACTAGAAGAGGTTTAATAAATCACTAAGTGAATCTACAAATAACTCTGAGCTCAGGGAAAGGAGGATTAATAAAAACATACAGTGGAAATAATAATTCAAAATTGTAGAAATAGATGAGTGAGCAGGGAAACAAATTTATTAGTTGATAGCAGTGAAGAAGAGGAGGGAGATGAGAGTAAGCAGTGCTCAGAGAGTGGGGGAACTGAAACACCATGCTATGGGACCTCAACATTTTGTGGTGAGTCTTCAGTAACTTTGTACTGGAACAGGATTGGAGATTAAGCCTCTTGATGAGAAGAATGAAAGGAAATAACATTAATAATATTCATAATCAATAATAAGCTAATCCAAGGTGCCAAGCACTGTCTCAAATGCTTTTGGTGAAATAACTCATTTATATACCCCAAACAGCCTAGAGGTCCTGCCACTAGCCTTGGGGCACAACGAGGTGGCTCTGGTCACACACCTAGTGAGTGGAGGAGATAGGGTTTGAATCCAGGCTCCCAGCTTTGCTTCTTAGCCACTATGCGCTGTGATTATTGTGTTTCCCATACTGACTCACAGGGGAATAGAATGTAAGGAACTGATGTGTGTAGAAAGAACCTTAAGTCTTTAAGTAGAAGGTGAGGCAGCACTCTCACTTACTTACATAGCCAGGCAGGACTGGTGGTGCACCAAGAGAATTGCAGCCACATGGAGAACAGTTTGTCCAGAACTTAAGTCTGGAAAAGTTCAATGTTTGCTTTGGAGAGAATCTGCTAAGTGTAAGATAGATTTCAAGCTCGTCTCGTTCCTCATTACACAGACACACACAGACACAGATACATGCTATTGGATCTTGTTTTGAAACCCTATGACATTTTGGCATACTGATTATTTTGAATTGAAGTTATTTGAAAAAGAACCGGTGTAAGAAGGAATGTTCTGAATCTCCTTTGTCCCCCCTGAAAGTAGGAAATAAATCTCCAATATGAAAGGTACCCTACCTGTACCAGGAGGGCAGATGGCATTCTTGTCACCAAAAATAGGGAATTTATGGCTGAGAAACCTATATAAACAAAACTTGTTACTTCCTCGTGAATTTACTGCCTCAAGCCCAAACTTCTCTATCTTGTCAATTCTTCACAAACTTATCTTTTTTTTTTTTTTTTGGTCCAAAGAACATAAAAGTTGCCTGCTCTGGTCACTTCTTTGAACTTCATATTTTTTATGGGGTAAAAATAGGTAAAAATTAAATTTATTTTTCTCTTGTTCATCTGTTCTATGTCAACATAATTATGAGACCAGCCAAAGAATCTAGAAGAAAGAAAGAGTTTTCTACCTCTGGACCTTACTCAAATGTCAATCTCTCCTAGAAATGACAAGGACAGCATCACCAGGAAGGGCCCAACGCCTTCACTATATAATAGTATTAATGAGATTTTGCATCCGGAGAACTTGAGCAAAGGCCACCTGGGGCTTCTTACCTTAAATGGTTGCTTCATCCACAAAGAGGGTGACAAGAAAGTAGAAGGTGAGGCAGCACTCTCACTTACATAGCCAGGCAGGACTGGTGGTGCACCAAGAGAATTGCAGCCACATGGAGAACAGTTTGTCCAGAATGGCTGTGCTCTTTCCTCAGTACCCCTTAGCCAGCCTCACACCATTGTGCTTTTCTTCCCCAATGGAGCAGGGTCCCCAAAGTGAAAGCTGGGCCCTGTTGCCCAGGGGTCCCCCGAAGTGCTCTGCTGCATCACCACCAAGCGGATGGAGGGCTGGGCATCAAGAGTGGTCTCAGGAGCGTACTCCTTACTGGGGTCCTTGCCTCGGCAGTCATACAGCACGCAGGAGATGAGGAACACCAGGAGCAAGATGACGTAGCTTGCTACTAGGATGATCAGGTTCAAGGTGACAGGGTCAATCTCCAAATAAAACTCCATCACATCTCTCACGGTTAGGAAGTGGATCTAGGGAAGGGCAACAGGACCAGTGTGGGGATTGCAGGGAGCAAAAACCCTAGCTCATTGGAATAGCTACACTGGCTCTGGAGTAAAAATACAATAATCCCCACTGCTCCAGGAGACCTCACAGATTAAAGCTGCTCGGTTTAATAACTTAAGCTCTTGCTGTTAATACCACAGCCACCAAAACACAGAAGCTGTGTCTTGTCCGCTCACCCCTGCAGAAAGAGAACGAAAGAAATGGCTCAAATGTTATTAAAGTGTGGTATGTAAGCAGAGTGTCCATCTAATTCATCAAACAGGTGATTTGGTGAGCAAAAGTAAGTGTTGTTAATAAGCACACTGTTAACAAATGGAATTTGTCTTAGACGCATTGGGAAGTATGATCACCCATTATGTAAGGAGGTTTAAGTGCCAAGAGTCCATATAGGGAGTGATGAAGGTAATCAGGTAAGTGATGCTTGGAATGGATGTGTTTCTTCAATAAGAGGGGCACACTCAACACCTGACATTTTCACCTATTCTTCATTTGCTGTTGTTTTGCACTCATTCATTAAAAAATACTTTCTGGCTAGGTTAGGACAGGTAGGGGGGAGATTCTTCTAGCCACAGAGAACAGCACTGTGAAAAATCTCAGCCAGAAGAAGCATGGAAAAATGGAAGGAATGAAACCAGGGCTATATGACTGCAGCCCAGAGAGAATGGGGAGTATAAGGGAAGGGAGGTAGGCAGGGGTCAGGTGGCAGGGGGGACTTGTGGGCCAGGCTTGAGACTTGATCCTAGAGCAAGGAGATGCAGGGAAGTGACAGGACCAGATGTTCATTTTAAAGAGATTGCCTTGGTTGCTATGTGGAGGCAGAAAAGCAAGCAGATTGAAAGGAGTATCAGATAAGAATGCAGATCTCTCTTGATTTATAAATCAATAGTCCTGTATAGGGCCAGCCTCATGGGCGTGCATCATGTGTAGTCACATGGGACCTCATGCTCAGAAGGGCCCATACCTGTTTAATGTGCTACTGTCACCGTCTTGAAATTCTTAATAATTATTTATTTTGGATTGGGTTCATAAATTATGTATCTGGCCTCGGTTTCATATATACAGTTTTGGCTAGACAGGGATACTTCTCCAAAAGCTAATGAGACTCTTTGATACTCCTAGCTAAAGGCCAAAGCTCCCAGAGGTCTGTGGTTTCTCACTGTTGTTAAGTTTTAATGGCCTTGCAGCTTCCTGTCTGGCCTCTTTATGACCAGCTTCTATGGGAAGCTGATGGTTCAGGGATGCTGTAGAAAGAAGTTCTTATTGCTCTGGAGACCTTAAAAAAAAAAAAAAATTCCATGATTCTGTGGTCCTGGATTTTGTGTGGAATAATACTTAAGCAGATGATTAGTCCTCAAACAGTGGACTCCAAACAGCTGGGCTCCTTAGGAATACAGATTTCCACGTCAGCTCCAGATCTATTGAATTAGAAGCTCTGGGGCTGGAGTCTGGGAATCTACATTAGTTAACTATCTTCATAATTTGCATAATTTTGATATGCCACCAGGACGGAGAATCTCAGCCATACAAGTGTGAAAGCAGGGTCAGCCAAAGCCTTGGTTGTTTGCCAAGGGATGTCATAGGAGATTTTCAACAGAGATTTTTTTTAAACACCATATGAGGTTGTAAGTCCCACAGGCTCAGAGAGTTCCTTTTGTCAAGAGGAAGTCCCTTTCCTCATGGCGATTGACATTTACCAAGCTTATAGGAGAAGGCTATTTAAAACAGAATGCCAATTTATTAAGTTACGATGAAAAATACAACTGTCACAAGGTTGGAAGGACTCGTGCTATAACAACCATAGCTTTTTCTCCCCGGAGGCAGATTATACTATAAAGTTCATTTATAATCAGAATTTTTTTTTGGTGAGCACAGAATCTCAGCAAGTGGGGTTGTCTGGTACACCTGGAAGTCACATGCAGTGCTCCTGGATCACAGCCAGGTTTTAAAAGGCAGCATTATGTACCAGGGAATTAATTTTCCTGTCCACCCTGAACTCTAGATCCTTGACTTCTACAGTAAACCAAGGTCTGCACAGCACAGGTTCTTTTATATAACAATATTGAGGAAGTTCTTGGATGACTTTAAATGGAAGACACAAAGATTTTCTCACACTGACCCTGAAATAAGAACTACATACATTTTGGTCCACATTAAATTAAACAGAAACATGTAGCAACGGTTGTATTGAACGAAGTTTTTCAGATCAGCTCCAGATTTCTCTGTACAACAGTGATAACCCTTTAACGATGGTGGTTGATTCAGTCTGGCCTCCTCTCTTCTTGCCTTGTCCCCATTCTGCTGATTCCCCTCCATGGTGTCCCAGAAGAATTGGTTCAAAGTTATTGTTTCTGGTTTGGTATTTTATTACTATCTGCAGAGAGTTTTTTGTTTCTGTATTTATCAGTGCTCAAAGTTCATTTCAAGCCCAGACTTGTGGAGCTTTTGCCTTTCCTTTCAGCGTGTTTGGTGAAATGCTGGCTCTCTGTTTTGCTTAATTAACCCCAGGGATGGGCTGCTGTATTCACACTGCAGCCCGCATCTCTGGATCAACCCTTCTGATCTTTGAGGAACTTTCCTCTTGTGCCATCTAGTGGCCAAGGCAGAGGCTGCTAATGAAAGAAAAAAATTGACCAAAGGCCAACTGGGAGTTACTTCTAATTAACGGGAGAGGGGGACATAAGTAAGATAGCAAGCCACATTTCAGAACAATTCCTTGAAGTCTTCAGGACATACTTATTCTTTCACTTATTTAAAAATATCTATTGTGCTCGCTTCTAGGTGCTTTAGAGCTTTATAAAGTGATCAACATCGAGAGGACACTACATGCCCAATGTTAAAAAGCCCTAATGAAAAGATGAATTATCACGTTCATTTTAGGGGTGACGAAAGAGGTGATGGAATTCTAACTAGCTCATTCTCTTTCTCCCTCTCATCCTTCCTCCTCTTTCCTATTGCCTAAAATATATCAAGTCTATGCATAGAATACCTCATGCTATGTGCCATAGGACATTTGAAAACCAATCAGATAGGGACTCCATGGGTTCTCAGTTGTATACACATTTATTTAGAGTATAGTCCACTTTGTTTGCTGACCTGGAACATCAGGCCATTAATAATGCCAGATAAATATGTGTGAATGCATTTAAAGTCAATAAAACACCAAAATATTTTGGTAATTTAACTATTCTGGACAGGAACTTATTTCTGATATCACACAGTCCCTTGCTTCCTCAATATAATGCAGCATCCCAAAAGTTTTAGTGTGGTTTTAAGTTTTATTTATTTATTTTAAAGATTTTATTTATTTATGAGAGACACACACACACACAGAGGCAGAAACATAGAGGGAGAAGCAGTCTCCTTGCAGGGAGCCTGATTCAGAACTAGATCCCAGGACCCCAGGATCATGACCTGAGCCAAAGACAAATGCTCAACTACTGAGCCACCCAGGTGCCCCTGGTTTTAAGTTTTAATAGCTTTGGAAGTAAAAATGTCACACACTTAAAAAAAAAGTCATTGGCAGTTTAGTTATGTTACCATTGAGGACGTTGAGGCTCAGGGAAGTGACGTGCTTAAGGCCAGATGGTAAATAATAGAAATAAGACTTGAAACCAAGTTCTTTGAATTCTAATCTAGTGGTCTTTTTTGCTGAAGTTCTTGACTGGGTAGAGTGGGAATGACACAGAGCTAGATACCACAGATGCTAGAAAAGTGAGAGTGGTAAGAATAATGAACCAAATTGGGACACCTGGGTGGCTCAGTGGTTGAGCATCTGCCTCCAGCTCAGGGCATGACCCTGCGGTCATGGAATGAGTCCTACATCAGGATCCTCGCGGGGAGTCTGCTTTTCTTTCTGCTGTGTCTCTACCTCTCTCTTTCTCTCGTGAATAAATAAATAAAATCTTTAAAAAATAATGAACCAAATTATAGCCCTCTATATTATCAAAAGTCTACTTAACCTAAACATTTGCACTAATAAAACATAACTCTACTTGTAACCCATTGCCTTTCTCCATTTCCAGTTGGAACCTAGTGAATGACTCATCTAGGAGCCTTTGGAGAAATGCTGCCACATTTTATCACGGAGAAATTTTAAGATCTATTTTTCCACCTGTACTGGGTTGAATACAGTCTCTCTCCAAATTCATATCCACTTGGAAATTCAGAAGGTGACCATATTTGGAAATAGGGTCTTTGCAGATGTAATGAGTTGAGTTAAGATGACATCATACTGGATCAGGGTAGGCCTTCAATCCAATGACTGATTGTTCTTATACGAAGGCCTTGTGAAGACAGGAAGACACGCAGAAAGAAGGATGCCATGAGGGGATGGTGACAGAGATTAGAGTGAGGTGTCTACAAGCCAAGGGATGCCAAGGGTTTCTGGCAACCACCAGAAGCTAAGAGACACGCTAAGGGCAGATTCTCTTTCAGAGCCTCTAAAAGATATCAACCCTGCTGACACCTTGGTTTCAGACTTCTAGTCTCCCCAACTGTAAGAGAATAAATTTCAGTTGATTTAAGTGACCCAGTTTGTGGTATTTTGTTACAACAGTCCTAGGAAACTAATACATGATCTATCCAATGCTTAGATAAAACCATGGTTGGCTTGGAGCAAACTGTGAGATATACAAAACTCTTCTGACACTTGCCCCTTCTAGCCCTGAGTTAGGTTTCTGGCTTATTCTTCTCGGGTATGGCTCCATGAAGAAAATGCCCAAGATGAAAGAAAATTTTTGTATGTGAAATTAGCTTCCATAAAAAATAAACACAAGACCTTCAGTTTAAAATAGCAACTGGCTGGCAGTCCCTGATGTAGCCTTTTATATCTTCCCAGTAAAATTCCTTGGAAGACACAGAAAAATATAAAAAAAACCTACAAAAGAAATGAAAAACAGTGTTAGCAGGGGATAATATTTTTAAGATGTTAAGGCATTGCTTCTCCTTTTCCCCTTCCCAAGAATTATTTGAGCCCATTTCTCTTCTTCTTCATCATCCAAAACTTCTAAAGGTAGTGACTCTCAGGAGACACAAAGCCAGGAAGAGTCAAATTCATCATCTTGAGCTTCTTTGTAGACTTCATAAATTTATACCAGAGCCCATAGACCTAGAGCCAGGCATTGTGGGGAGAGCAAAGGCCATTTTTAAAATTACAAACTATTGGCTTTGTGCATCAAGAGACTAAGAATACAGAATTTATAACACGGCCAAAATACAGCAAAGACAAAATGAAGAATGTGAGCAACTTTCCTACTACTCTGAAGACAATAAAGGTTGAAAGAGGGTTCCAAGGGGAGTCAGCAAGAACCTAGATTTCTGTGTGCTCCTATGAAGGCCCTTTCTTTTCTCCACTCACTTCTATTAGTGGAGAGATTATAGAATCACCCAGATGAGCATTTCAAAGCAAAAAAGGGTTGGGCTTTGATCCTAGAGCATATCACTGGGAAATTGTCCGGTTCTCGGAGAGGCCCCATGCCCTGTATAGCACTGAGCAGCAATAGGCTGGAATTGTAGAGAACAATTTCCAAGGAAGGTGGCAAACTGGATGAACTAACTTAACAACTGAAGTCATGCCAAGAGGGTAGAGGGAAAATAGCCAAGAGTCTCCAAGACTCCAAAATGGGATTTAGATGGAAGAATTGAGAGATGTCTGGTGGAAAAGAGCTCATATTTCTACCAAGGGTGTAGAGAGTTAGCAGATCTGACAACTGTGGGACAAGGAGATTCGGACATGAGCAAGGATACAGCTGGTAGAGAGTTTGATGCCCAGGAACAAGTGAGATAGGCCACATCTCAGTGAGGAACACTGAAGACAAATGATAATGTGTAGACTACATGTTCCTTCCCCAAAGCTGGGACAATACCTAAGACCCCACAAACTTAGATGATTCCCAGAAAGAAGAAGGCAGAAAGAAGGGAAAAAAGGAGAACTCAGAATTTAAATAAGTATTTACTTCCCCAATGATGAAGCTTTAAATAGGAAAATCATTGATTTGCTTTTAGCAGCAAGATTGAATTTTTACCATTGGAAGACATGGGGACTTCTGAACTAATGTATTTTAGTTATAGAGAAATAAAGGGAAGTAGGTTTTGTATATTTAAGCCATGTCTGTAAGTTATACATGCATTAAAACAAGGCTGAAAGACAATCTAACACCAGAATTTGAGAAGACTGTTGACTAACTATAAGGTAGATGGAGCTGAATTGAGAACTATCCAAGCAGTTTTCACTGCAGGGCATAATTAGGGCTTGAATTATGAAACAGAGAATATTTAAAGATAGTTGGATATTTCTCCAACTAATTTCACCATCTGCTTCTGTAGCATAGACTCAGGATCTATATAGCCTCGTTGCTATTCTCCTATGACAAGTCACTGTCTCCACCCCAACCCTAGCATCTTCAATCTAACAGAAGTAAGTAGAGAGGAAAGTGTAGTGGGAGTGGTGCCTTTATATCATGGGCAGTTATTCCCCACAAGTAAAAGACAGGCATAGAGTGGTGATTTGATACATGTTATATATCTCAATAAAGCTATTGGGGGAATAAAAGAAAAGACAAGATTTTTTTTTTAAATAAAAGGAGAAAAAAGACAAGAGAAACTCCAGAAGAAGGCACATCTTCTCAAGGCACAATATATATCAATAATAAAACTGTACCAGGTGAATGCATGCAGGGTCAGATCACACAGGGCTTGGTAAGCTATGCTAAAGACTGTATTTTATTCTGGTAGTAGAAGGAAGCTATTGGAGAGATTTAAATAGAGTTATAGTGATCACACTTAATCTTGGAGAAACTGTATGGCCAATGTGCAGAGAATGAATTACAGAAAGACAAGAGTGGGAGCAGAGAGGTCAGTCAGGTGTCCACTGCTATATAGTAGGTCAGATGTGGTGGTGGCATGGACAAGGCTGTTGACGAAGATGCTAAGTGGCTTGTACATATGTTGTATTTGTTTAGGATTGGATATAAAGGATGAGAGCAAAAGGGGATTTTGGCCTGAGCAAGTGAGTATATGGGGGTACCATTTAGTGATGTGGATGAGTGGTTTAGGGGATGGATCTTGAGTTTTCCTTAGGATTAGCTAAATCTGAAATGCTGAGGATGCAGCTAGATAGTCGAGTCTGGATCTTAGTGGGAAGAATGGTGTTGCAGATACAGATTTTGGAGTTGATAGATGGGTAGTATTTATAGTCATGGAATTGGACAAGATGACATAGAGAGAAAGTGTAAATAGGGAAGAGGACAAGACAGTATTCTAACATTGAGAAGTTGAGAAAAAAAAAAAAAGGAGCCAACAAATGAGACAGAGAAAGAGTGGCAGTGAGGTAAGAGGAAAACCAGGGGAGCATGGTCTCAGAGAAATCTAGGCGAAAATGGATTTAAAAAAGAAAGTGGACACTGAGTTAAAAGCTGCTAAGGGATGGGTAACATGAGAATAGAGAATTTTGAGACTTTGATAAAAACTGAATCATTCAATGATGAATGATCATTCAATCATTCAATCATCATTTCGAATTGATTCATTTCGAAGGAGTTTTTCATGGAGGAGGTAGGGTAAGGAATGAGATTTTTAAAAAGGCTGAGAAAAGAATAGAAGGTAAGAAAGTAGAGTGTAAGCAAAGATAATTTTGAGGAGTTTGGCTGTGAAAGATTGCAGGAAAATGGGAAGTAGCTAGAGGGCAGTGTGAGTAAAAGAATTTTTTTTTTTTATATGAGTGATATTATAGCATGTGGGGGCAATGGGAACAATCTAGTTGTGAAAGGGGGAATTGATAACACAAGAGAAAAGGGAAGATTATGGGAGCAATTTTCTTGAGCACGGATAAGGTCCAGAATAAATACAGAAGGATGGGTCCCAGCTAGGAGCAGGGACAGTTCTTTCATTATATCAGGAAAGGAGAAAAAAACGTAAGTGAGCTTAAAGTGTTCTTGTGGGTGGGAAGAGGAGGTTTGTTTCATCTGATTCTTTTGTTTTTAGTGTTTTATTTCCAGGTATAAATGAGTCTAAGACATTCACAGAGATTGAGTGAGGGAACTATGTAGTATATGAAAAATGAAGAGAGTTTTGAAATATTTCTTTTGGGGAAGGAGAAAACAAATATCCTAGAGAAGTAAAGTAGGATTGCCAGGCACTATTGGGTTCCCATTTGTGATTTGTTATCATGAATTTAAAGTGAGATGTTTGGATCCAAGTTAGTAGATAATTTGGCTAGACAGATTCGAGGTTTAATCAAGTGAATAAAATATAGTGAAGGGCCAATAAGGGTGTTAGGAAGCAAATGGTTCTAATACTAGATCAAAGCTTCTAAGTTGGATGGAAATAAGAACATGGTGTGTGTGTGTGTGTGTGTGTGTGTGTGTGTGTGTGTGTTTGTGATAGGGTCATGGCAATGGTGGTTCCTGTGTAGTCCAAAGAGAGCTGGAGTAGAGAGTTGAGCACACGCCTTGGGAGAATTGGAGGTGGACGTAATTGAAATTGAGATTTGGGAGGGGACATAATTACTGGTGATGACAAGATTTAGGGAGAACCATGAGAGTGTGTAGAGCTGAAGATGAGGGACGGGTATGTGATTTCAGTTGGGATAGGCAAAAATCTACAGAGATAGATTTTATTGAAATTGGTTGAAATTGCCAAGAAGCATGAAAGACTAAGAGTAAAAAGAGAGATGTGAGCAGGGCCTTCGATGGGATAGGGGTAGTCAGGTGGTTACTAGATGAGGTAAAAACAAAAGGAGTCTGGTGGTCAAGCCTGATGACATACCTTTCACAAGGGTAAGCCCACCAGCTCAGGATTTTGAAGGAGCAAGGGAAAATATGTTAAGAAGTAGCAATTCATGGGAACAAGTCACCTATCTATTTAGTTTCCTGTGACTGTTGTAACAAAATAACACAAACTTTGTGGCTCGAAACAACAGAAATTTATTGTCTTACAGCTCTAGAGTTCAGAAGTCCAAAGTTAGTTTTACTGAGCAGACCAAGGTGTTAGAATGGCTGCATTCTACCCAGAGTCTAGGGGAGAATCTGTTGTCTCTTTCACCCTTTTTTTAAAAACAATAATTTATCTTTTTTTTTTTAATTCAGAGAGAGAGAGAAGAGAGAGAGAGAGAGAGAGAGGCAGAGACACAGGCAGAGGGAGAAGCAGGCTCCATGCAGGGAGCCCGAAGCGGGACTTGATCCAGAGTCTCCAGGATTACGCCCTGGGCTGCAGGCGGCACTAAACCGCTGCGCCACCGGGGCTGCCCCTCACCCTTTTCTCTTTTAAAGATTTTTTTTTTTAATTTATTCATGAGAGACACAGGCAGAGGGAGAAGCAGGTTCCTATAGGGAGCCCGATGCAGGACTCGATCTCAGGGCTCCTGGATCATGCCCTGAGCCAAAGGCAGATCCTCCACCTGCTGAGCCACCCAGGCATCCCTCTCTTTTGCCTTTTTGGAAGCTACTGGCATTCCTTAGCTTGTGGTCTTATCACTCTAATCTCCAAAACTAGCATCTTCAAATCTTTCTCCATTCTATCTTCATGTTGCCTTCTGTCTGCATAAAATCTCTTTTTGCCTTTCATGTGATTGCATTTGGGGCCAATCCAGATAATCCAGGATAATCTTCTCATCTCAGGATATGGAATTTAATGATGTCTGTAAAAATTGACATATAAGCTAACATTCACAGGTTCCAAAGATTAGGATGTGGGATATCTTTTTGGAAGGTCATTTTTTAGCCTAACACATGGAGTATAGAAAAAGAAAATCAACTTTTGCTTGAAAGGGTTGATGGGGAACCAACGTCTTCAGGGGTGGTCCATTTTCAGTAAAAGTAATACTGGTAACAGTACTTGTAATAATAATTTTTACTTAATAAAAATGATCTTGATCTATAATATCTCTGGCTATATAAACAAAAGTCAGGAAATGAAATGATGAATGTGCTAAACTCATCTTCAATAAGAAAGACTCAAAAGATACCACTTCTTACCTTTAGCGATTGAAAAGGATTTTGTAGCTTGCTTTTGAAAGTATTGAAAAGAGCTGTTATGAAAAACTAATTGCGCCATGATAGTCACCCTGTTTTAGGGATAGCAAATTTTATCGTTTCCCTGCTCTGCCTTCTTTGCTTCTGCTCTCTTTCCCTTTTCTGGTTAGAGATGTTTCACACCCATGATGACATTCTATATTTCCTTATCTGAGTATTGTACCATCTGGAGGCATTCTGCATTCCTTTTGGCTTGGGACTTTTTATAACCTGTGATTAGGGTATGGATGGTTAAAGATGCCTACTTTATCCAATTTCCTATGTAGGATTTATGTAATGTTAGTGTTCATTTATTTTGATATGTACATTGGACTTGGAAGGACGTGCATGGATTTAAGACGTATGTATTTTTGGCTCCAAGAGACAGATAATGCTTGGATGCAAGCAAACTTTGACAGTGCTAATTGTCAGGATGCCAAAAGCAACCCAGAGGGAAATATGAGCACCAGATGGAATAACAGAAATCCTGGTGACTCTACATTCAAAATATACCAAGAACTAAACCTTTCTTACCATCTTCACTGCTTCCACTTGGCGTCAAGCTACTGTTAGCTTCTGACCTGACAATTGCAATTAATCTGTTTACTCATGGTTACCCACTGCCCCACCTAGTCTGTCACCGACACAATAACCTGAGTGAACCTTTAAAGACATGAGTCAGACCATGTTATTCCTTTGCTTAAAACCTTCTCATGATTTTCCAGTTCACTCCAGCAAAAGCCAACATGCAAGGTGGCCCAAGGCACCTCCCTCCTCTCATTTCCAGCCACTTTGCCCCTTACCTGCTCTACCCCAGCCACTTTCTGGTTCCTTGGACTCTCCAAGCCACTCCTACCTCAGGATCAGTAGCCCTTGCTGTTCTATCTGCCAGAAATGTTCCTCCTCCAATTACCTACACAGCCTGTTTCCTGAATTCTCCAGGTCATTGCTAAAATGTGGCCTTAGCAGAGAGGCTTTTGGTGACCACTCCTTATAAAGGAGCACCCTCCTCCCCCACCCTGACCAAAGCACTCCCTTTCTCCCCTGTTCTGCTTCCTTATTCTAGCAGCCCACATTCCCATCTGACACACCCTAAGTGTTATATGCGTCACACCCCGACTAGAATGCAAGTTTCACAAGGGCAGGAAATTTGTTTCAGGCACCACTGTATCCTGACGTACTGCCCAGAACATGGCACAAGTGGAAGCACTGAGTATGTCTCTGGAGGAGTGAGCCATTCACAAATATACATCTTGCCTCGATAAAGTCTCAAAATGTTTATTATGAGATGATGGTCCAGAGAAGAGACCCTCTTGACAGAGGAGTAAAGAAAGTATAATGAGGAGAAAGGGCCTAATATAGTGCTATGGGCTGAATTGTGTTCCTCCCACATTCAAGTCCCTATTACCTTAGAATGTACCTAGTACTAGTACCTAGTACCTTAGAATGTGACCATATTTGGATATGGGGCCTTTAAAGAAGGAATTCAACTAAAACAGGGCCGTTAGGGTGGCCCTAATCCAGTCTAATGGGGTCCTGGTACAAGAGGAGATTTGGATACATAGGGAGCCACCAGGAATGCACATATATGGAGGAAACGCCACGTGAAGACACAATGAGGACATGACTATGTACAAGACAAAGAGAAAGAGGCCTCAGAACAAACCCAACCTGCCAGTACCTTGATCTGGGAATTCTAGTCTCTGGAATTATGAGAAAATTTATTTTTTAAAAGATTTTATTTATTTGTTGGAGAGAGAGAGAGAGAGACAGAGACACAGAGCATGAGCAAGGGGAGGGGTAGAGGGAGAGGGAGAAGCAGACTCTCTGTTGAGCAGGGAGCCCGATGTGGGGCTCCATTCCAGAACTCCACTGATTTATGACATATGTAGTTATATATCTTAGTCTTACTTCTGTCATTATCATCACTATCTTGTCTTACATGTATGAATTGTATACATTTATAATCTATAAGGTTATAAATTTGTTTTTGTTTTTGTTTAGCATGGAACCCAACATGGGCCTTGAACTCACAACCCTGGGATTGAGAGCCAGACACTTAACAGAATGAGCCACCCAGGTGCCCCCATCCCAGAACTCCAGATCATGACCTGAGTCGAAGGCAGATGCTTAACCAACTGAGCTACCCAGGCTCCCCAGGAAATTTTGTTGTTGCTGTTTAAGCCTCTCTGTGGTATTTTGTTATGCACCCCTAACAAACTAATGAACTAGCTTCAGGAAAAAATCCTACTTTGAGTTGATATTTCAAGTGCCTGGGTCTATTTGCATGAAGCCAAATGGGAAACATGAATTCATTAAATGTTTCTAAGAGTCCAGTGATTCCAGGAAGTTATTATTACCAAAAGGAAAAGGTGTTCTATTACTAGAAGTGATTGTATAAAGCAGATGGACTTCAATCCTGAAATGATGAAGGACTGAAGGATCCCTGAGAGGCAGAGACCACTGTCATTGTCACCACCACGGTAACTGTTGCTCACCAAGGGCTTGCTAGGTGCCAGGTTCTCTTCTGACTCCTTTATGTGTCTTGAGCCAGCCAGTCCTTACAGGAGCTCTATGAAGGTTTATCACCTCATTTTACAGGTGGAAAATGGAGGCACACAGAAGGTGAGGACGTTGCCCAAGGTCATAGGTTTTAGGTGGCAGAGCTAAGGCTTACATTTAAGCAGTGGCTCTGGAGCCTGTGTTTTTAATTCCTGCACCTTACCTCCTTTTATATATCTTCCCCTGGGTATGGAAGGATTTCTCTGCACGTTTAGATTTGCTAGTCTCTGGCCTCTCAGGCAAGTTTTTAGCTTAGTCTTTTGAAAATACCCAGAGGGTTGATATAACTTAAGGAAAACTTTTAGATGAGTAACAGAATCAGACATTTCTGTTAAGATGGCAGGCTGGAGGGAAACACAGTTTGGCCAGTTAAGGTCTCTCTCTCTTTCTCCTCTTTCTCTCTTTCTGTCTCTCTTGGGGCACCTCAGTGGCTTAGTGGTTGAGTGTCTGCTTTTGGCTCAGGCCGTGATCCCGGGGTCCTGGGATCAAGTCCTGCATTGGGCTCCCTGCAGGGAGCCTGCTTCTCCCTCTGCCTATGTCTCTGCCTCTCTCATGAATAAATAAAATCTTTAAAAAGATCTCTATCTTTCTCTAATTTTTGTCCTCTTTTATTCATCAAACCCTCTTTTAAGTGCCAATCTGATGTCAAGACCTGCCTTCCATTAGGTATTTTTTAAAAAGATTTTATTTTTAAGCAATATCTACACTCAACACAGGGCTGGAACTTACAACCCCAAGATCAAGAGTTGGAAGATCCACCCACTAAGCCTGCCAGGTGCCCCTCCATTGGGCATTTTTAGGACATTGCACTCTTTAATCATCCAGCTCTGTGAGACTCAACCTTGGTTCCAGCCTTGTAAGGACCTTGAGAATGTCCTGTCCCCTCTTTCCCTCTCTGATCCCTCCTTCTGTCCTTTCTTCTTATCAGTTAGCACTTAGCTGTTGGGTTTTGGGCTAAATCCTGGGTTGGTCTCCTTCACTCAGTGGAGGCAGTTGCAGTCTTGCTCCCAACAGTAGGGGGCACCAGAAGACCACAACCCCGTGTTAAATCTGAGGTTTGCGGTCCAGTTTTCCTTCCCAGGCAGAGCAGGAAATGGACAAGTGGTTTTTGGATGATGATACAATTTTCTCAGTTTCCACTTCTTTATATCACCAGTGACATTCTTTTGGCAACAACGGAAAAAAATAAACCAATTTGTTCCCACAATGCATCAATCTCCCTTCTCTCCCTTCTCTGTACTCTTCAAGTCTCTTTTCCATTTCCAGGAACTGTTTTTTCCCTTATATTGCACTTACTAGAATTATCTGTGGGGAATGCCCAAATCCCAAGATCCCACAAGTTTCAAGGATCTCCTCTCGGCTTACCTCATTTGGCTGGCCCTCAGCACAGATGAGCTCACTTGATGCAAGCCTGAAAAATGAACTCATTTAGGAAGAAGATACCCTCTGAATCCCATAACACACTCAAAAGGTGACTTTTGGTTGATGTGCTGTTTGGCAGAGCTGTACTTTAAAATGGTGGTGGGGGTGTGTTTCAGGAAGGTGTTGTGATTCTGCTGCATTTACATTATTTGCCATCTCAAATAGACTTTTTATTGCCAAAAACATGAGAAGAAGAGAAGGGGAAAATTGTTCAGGCCACTTATCTCTGGCTGCTGTGGAAAATTCAGAGACCAAAGAAACAGCTGCCGCCAGTAACAATATTTTTCTCCTGGTAGGGACTCTCTATTTATTCAGAGCCATTAACTCCTGCAGATATGGTCTAACTACCAAGCATTTTATGTTCAGACAAGATACAATGAGCCATATTTTCTAGAAGTCAGGGAATGTCAGAGCAAGGGGAGGATGAAAATTATCTAGTGCAATCCACTAATTTTATAAACAGAAGCTCAGAGGCCTAAGGTCACTCAGCCTGTTGGACCATAATGCTTCTCAGTATGTGGCTCTTTCTCCCACACCTACTCTTACTGTTAACTGAAGTCACCCGCCAGGGAAGTTGCATTTTCTTAGGTATGCCTGAAAACAAAGGTAGGCAATTCTAAATGGGAATATATAGGTTTCTCTCTCGGAGACAAATGTCTTTTGTGACCTCTTACCAAGAGAGGGCACCCTCTGAGCAGGAATTCTCTCTTCTAGATCATTTTACAGTCAGGAAAAATAGGCCAGCCCAGAATAGATCACTGGAGATGGGGACTGCTAATTTAGTAGTAACTACCCACAGAAAGCATTCAACTTAGTAGGGGTGGCAGGAATCAAGTTCTGTCTACTTTCCCCTGGAAGACTAATATCCATTTCTTCCTGAGTCTACATCTCTGTCGCTTTGTGTGTGTGCTCACACTGGCCTCTGCCTGAAATGCCTTTTCTTTTCTTTCTCCACTGGAAAACTCCTAGCCATAGGCCAAAGTCCTAAATTGTTCCCTTCACTTTCTTGCCTTCTCTTCTCTGTATCCCAGAACTTCTCCCATCCCAGGATCAGAACATGTGTTATCTATTATTTTTGTGTGTCTTACTGTCTGGACTATGAAACTCTTAAGAGCTTGGATCGTGTTTTCTCAATGCAATCTCCAGGGCCTAGCCTTGTGCAAGGCACATAGTCAATGCAAAGCAAGTGTTGGCTTCAAGCATAAACACACAAACCAATACAATTACCAATTGTTTACTAACCAGGATATCATCACAGATGGGTAGGATTATTTGAGGAAGTCTTAAACCTGTAGCTTAATTGTTTTTGCTTTTTCTGCTAAGGACTTCAAAGAAAATGTACTTTGTACGTACAGAGATGTAGGCAAAAGACACATATGATAAAGAAACCATTATTTAAATATACAAAGAACTTCTTAAAACTCAACACTAGGAAAACAAGCAATCTGATTAAAAAATGGGTCAAAGACCGTAACAGACACCTCATGAAAGAAGATATACAGATGGCAAATAAGCATATGAAAAGTATTCCATAGCATAGGTCATCAGAGAAATGCAAATTAAAATGAGATACCTCTCTGTACCAACTAGAATGGCAAAAATCTGGAAAACTGACAACACGGAATGCTGGTAAGAATGTGGAGATCAGGAACTCTTGCTCATTCCTGTTGGGAACGCAAAATGGTACAGCCACTTGGAAGTCAGTTTGGCAGTCTCTTGAAACTAAATGTTCTCTTACCATATGATCGGGTGATTGTGCTCTTTGGTATTTACCCAAAGGAGTTGAAAACATGTCCACACAAAAATCTGCACATGGATGTTTATAGCAGCTTTATTCACAATTACCCAAACTTGAAAGCAACCAAGATGTCCCTCAGTCGGAGGAATGGATAAAGAAGCTGCAGCACATCCCAAATGCAGAGTAGTCAAGAGTGACATCACCAAGGTGGTGGCACAGGTCCTCCTCACAAGAAAAACCATTAACAACTGTTGGTGGACCCAGACCCTCTGAGAGAACCCGGAGGGGAGTGAGGCTAGAGCACCACCTCCCAGCCACCCAGCCCCAGACACCAAGACAGCCTGCCTCACAAGGTAGGATCCCCCCAGTGGGCCTGGAGAGTGGGGCACCTCCAGCTCCCCCAGCTCACTCCAGTTTCTCCCCATGGGGATGGCGCAGGAGCCTGGAGGGCTGGGCCGCCGGGAATGTGACTGTGCTGGAGAAGGAGAAGGCTCACTGCACTCAGAACTGAGATCCAAGCCCATGGAGTCACACCCCACCACCCAGTCCCAGAGTTCCTTCACTGTGCGGGACCCAGCGGTGGGGGTGGGGGACACAGCCCGCCCACTGCTGAGTGTGGCCCCCAGAACAGTACTCAGCACTAAAAATAGTATTCAACACCAAGAGTGAACCTTAAGGTAGACTATCGACTTTAGGTGATTATGATGTGTCAAGGTTGGTTCATCCTTTGTAAAAAATGTACCATTCTGGTGACTGATGTTGATAAGGGCACAGGTTATGCATGTGTGGGGGCAGGGAGCATATGGGCAATCTCTTACCTTCTTTTCAATTTTATTGAAAACCTACAGCTGCTCTAAATAAATAAAGTCTTTTTGTTTTTTTTAAAGAGGAAATGGGGGTGCCTGGGTGGCTCAGTTGGTTAGGTGTCTGCCTTCGGCTCAGGTCATGAAAAGACAGGGAAGATACTTGAAAAATGCATATTACTAAGTGAAAAAAGCCCATGATTCCATCTGCAGTGGTCTGTCCTTATGCACAAGATCCATTCTAAGACCTCCAGGGGATGCCTGACACCGCGGATAGTACAGCAGCCTATATGCTATGATGAAGTTTAATTTATAAATTAGGCACAGTAAGAGATTAACAATAGTAACTAATAATAAAATAGAGCAATTACAGTAATATACCATCATAAAAGTTAAGTGAATGCTATCCCTCTCTCAAAATATCTTATTGTACCATACTCACCTTCTTATGATGATGGGAGAAGGATAAGATGCCTAGTGATCAGGGGAATGATGAATAACATAGGCACGTGACATAGCGTTAGGCTGCTGTGGACCTTCTGAAAGTATGTCAGAAGGACAATCATTGCTTCCAGCCTGAGGTTGACTACAGATAACGGAAATGGCAGAAAGTGAAAACACAGATTGGGGGCGGGGGGGAGGTGGACAACTGTATATGACATTCTGGAAAAGGCAAAACTATGGAGATAACAAAATGATCAGTGGTTACTAGGGGTAGAGGTCAGGAAGGAGATGGGTAGACAGAGGACAGAGGATTTTTAGGGCAGTGAAAATACTCTGTTATGATCTAGGGAGGGTTATTTTATGCATTTGTCTAAACTCATGAATGTACAACACCAAGAGTGAAACTTAAGGTAGACTACAGACTTTAGGTGATTATGATGTGTCAAGGTTGGTTCATCCTTAGTAAAAAAAATGTACCATTCTGGTGACTGATGTTGATAAGGGCACAGGTTATGCATGTGTGGGGGCAGGGAGCATATGGGCAATCTCTTACCTTTGTTTCAATTTTATTGAAAACCTACAGCTGCTCTAAATAAATAGTCTTTTTTTTTAAACTATGGGTGACTCAGTTGGTTAGGTGTCTGCTTTGGCTCAGGTCATGATCCCAGGGTCCTAGAATTAGCACCCCCCCCCCAACTCTCTGTTCCCTGGAGAGTCTGCTTTTCCTTCTCCCTCTGCCCCTCCCCTGCTCATGCTCTCTCTCGGTATCTCTCTGTCTCTCAAGTGAATAAATAAATTTTTTTTTTAAATAAAGAAGAAATGTAGCTGAAGAGTTTTGGATAAAGAACTAGGACATTTAGGTAAAAATCAAGCTCTTCCCACATACTTCCTGTATGATCCTGGGCATCACTTGACCTCTCTAGATTTTAGTGGCCTTGTTTGTACTTTTAGGGGATACTTTCATATGTTTGTTCTGGGTCTTCCTAGTACTAACTATTTAAAATGTCATGATGTAGAACTCATAGGCATTGATATTTATTCAAAGAAAATAAGGAAGTATTTGTCAGAACTATCTTTTCCTAACTGTACCTAACTGTGGTTCAAAAGAGATATCCATGCACAGACATTAAATACAGAACATGGTTAATTTTTTTAAAAAGCTAGTTGTTTTAAACGAATAATTAGCTGAATTTCATCCAACTGATAGCTAATTTTCTGTTAAAAATACTTCATACAATATTTAAACCTAACTTTTCCTCTTAAATAAATTAGCCATGTAGATAGAGCCCAGGTACAGCAGATGAGCCTTCGAGTATATCATTGGCCATGTTGAGTCAACTGAGTTGGTTTCCAACATCTCCAACAGAAAGGCCCGAAGCCTTAACCAATAGCTCATCATCAAACTACTGACCTCTCCCCCAAAGGCCAAGTGAAAGAAGAGAAACAAAATGAGTAAGTTTGATCTAAAAACAACAAAGCTTTACAAATCCCCCATAAGGATCTCTAAACTCTGCTGGGATTTAGCAGAAAAGCATTTGGATGGAGTTCATGTAAAGATGACAGAAATAAGAGCTTGGATTTCCAGAGATTCCCCGGGGCAGCAAAGGTCAGAAGGTTAGTGGTAGTAGTGATGTGGGGAGAGGGGAGGTGAAGTTTGCCAGTGAATTTAGCTCAGGATTATGAAAACAGTTAGTGTTGCTCTCTGAACTCAGAATGGAGCTGTCCTCATTCCTTCATTGCCATTTACAGACCCAACCCTGGGGTTCTCCTTTGGCAGTCTTCTGCTTAGCAGTTGGGATGGAAACCTAAGAATTTGTAGAGCTAATTAATGCAGATGGCTCCAGGAGGTAATTAAAAATGCAAGAAAGTAGAAAGAATTGCTTGGATGTAGAATTCCTCATTTGGGAACTGTCCAAGGAAAAAGAAAAATAAGGTTTTGTGTTGTTGTTTGGTTTCATCCTTCTTCCCTTAAGGCAAGTTTACAGTAGATTTAGGCAGTCAGGCTCAGGGAATAAAGCAGAAGTATCCTATTGGGGCCTAGCCAAGAATGATAATGCAATTTTCTTGTCCCTCCATGGTCGCTATCATAGTTCGGATTTTTTGGACTTCCAGATTCCATTTCTATCTCTCTCTCTCTTTTTTTTTTTTAAGATTTTATTTATTTATTCATGAGAGACACAGAGAGAGCGGCAGAGACACAGGCAGAGGGAGAAGCAGGCTCCATGCAGGAAGCACGACCTGGGACTCGATCCCAGGTCTCTAGGATCACACCTTAGACTGAAGGTGGCGCTAAACCGCTGAGCCACCCGGGCTGCCCCATTTCTATCTCCTTTTAACCCATCCTTCTAAAGCAGTATATCTTTTTAATCGCTCCAGTCTCTGTGAACCTTGTTGGATCCATCATTCATAGATTGTAGGCCAAACATCTTAATCATGCAAGGACCTTCAAAATCCCAACACTGCCCACCTTTCCTTTTCTCCTGCTGATTTCCCTACATATTGGGCTTCCCATTGTGTCCTGTTCAAGCAGTGGTAGCTCATAGGTTCATGCCTTTGTCTTCCCCTTGCCCCTCATGTTGCCTTGGAGAGCCTGCATGAATTCTTAAAAACTCGCTCCAGTTGTTATCTTCTTTGAAAGTTCTTGTATCTCCCCAAGCTTGAGTCCTTTATACTTTCTTGTATTGTTTTAGCATTGTGTACACATTCATTTCTCTTTTCCTAACTAAATTGTGACCATTTAGTATTTGTCTTCATGGCTCTGCCCCTACCAGTGCCAGTCGTATGACTGATGGACAATCCATATTTGCAGAGTAAGTGAATTGCTTACTGCATAACTTTTGGTCTTCATGAAGAGGGAATATTGTTTTCATTGGCTATGTGCTGAGAGAAATAAGTACTGAAGGAAAAGAAACACTTAAATTATCTTTTCCTTTGAAATCCGGCTCTATTTTGCATAGACCATGTTATTGCAATTGCATGTCAGAACTCAGTCACTGTTTTACATACATACATACAGTAGACATAATTGTCTAAGAAGTGGAATATAATCTTAATAATAAACTAAGAGAACACAGTAGTCCTGAATGGGACCCAAGAAGGAGCAAAACCCATCAGACAATGTAGGATAATGTCATAGATAACGAGAGACACTCCAGGATATTTGCTGTCACGTGGAAGAAGTCTTTCTCCATTGTGTAGGAATAGATTCTTCAAATGTAACCCAAGTGGTAGCTGTGTTTATCTCAGTCCCCTCATTATCCAACATCAGCCTTTATTTCAAAATCCAAGTAAAATATTGCTGTGGAAAAAAATCCAATTTGTGAATTTTTGTGGTGTTTGTCTTTGTCCATGTTGCAGTATGGTTCCTAAATGGTGCTCTTGGTTTCTTTCTTTTTTTTTTTTCATTTTGATTTTTTAAAATTTAAGTTCAATTAACATATAATGTATTATTCATTTCAGAGGTAGACATCAGTGATTCATCAGTCTTATACCCAGTGCTCATTATATCACGTGCCCTCCTTAATGTCTGTTACCCATTTGCCCCATCCCCTCCCTCCTTCCCTCCCCTCCAGCGACCCTCAGTTTGTTTCCTACAATTAAGAATCTCTCATGGTTTGTCTCCCTTTCTGATCTTGTCTTGTTTGGTTTTGTTTTTTCCTCTCTTCCCCTATAATCCTCTGTTTTGTTTTTTAAATTCCACATATGAGTGAGATCATATGATAATTGTCTTTCTCTGATTGACTTATTTCACTTAGCATAATATCCTCTAGTTCTATCCATGTTGTTGCAAATGGCAAGACTTCTTTTTTTTTGATGGCCGAGTAGTATTCCAGTGTGTGTGTGTGTGTGTGTGTGTGTGTGTGTTTGTACCACATCTTCTTTTTTTTTTTTTCCACATCTTCTTTATCCTTTAGCTGTCAATGGACATCTCAGTCCTTTCCATAGTTTGGCTATTGTGGACATTGCTGCTATAAATATTTGGGTGCAGGTGATCCTTCAGATCAATACCTTTGTATCTTTGGGGTAAATACCCACTAGTGCAATTGCTGGGTTGTAAAATAGCTCTATTTTCAACTTTTTGGGGAACCTCTATACTATTTTCCAGAGTGACTGTACCAGGTTGCCTTTCCACCAACAATGTACAAGGGTTCCCCCTTTTCCACATCCTCATCAACATCTCTCATTTCCTGACTTGTTAATTTTCACCATTCTGACTGGTGTGAAGTGGCATCCCATTGTGGTTTTGACTTGTATTTCCCGGATGCCGAGTGATGTCGAACACTTTTTCATATATCTGTTGGCCATTTGTGTTTTCATTGGAGAAATGTATGTTCATGTCTTCTGCCCATTTCTTGGTTGGAGTATTTGTTCTTTGGGTGTTGAGTTTGAAAAGTTCTTTATAGATTTTGGAAGCTAGTCCTTTATCTGAAATGTCTTTTGCAAATATCTTCTCCCATTCTGTTGGTTGTCTTTTGGTTTTGTCAATGGTTTCCTTTGCTGTGCAAAAGCTTTTTATCTTGATGAAGTCCCAATTGTTCATTTTTGCCTTTGTTTCCCTTGCCTTTGGAGATGCACCTAGTAAGAAGATGAAGAAGCTGAGGTCACAAAGGTTGCTGTTTGTGTTCTCCTCTAGGGTTTTGATGGATTCCTGTCTCACATTTAGGTCTTTGATCCATTTTGAGTCTATTTTTGTGAATGGTGTGAAGAAATGGTCCATTTTCATTCTTTTGTATGTGGTTGTCCAGTTTTCCCAACACTATTTGTTGAAGAGACTGTCTTTTTTCCATTGGATATTCTTTCCTGCTTTGTTGAAGATTAGTTGACCATAGAGTTGAGGGTCCATTTCTGGGTCCTCTATTCTGGTACATTGATCTGTGTCTGTTTTTACAGCTTTGTACTAAAGCTTGAAGTCCGGGATTTTGATGCCACCAGTTTTGTTTTTTTAAACATTCCTTTAGCTATTCAGGGTCTTTTCTGATTCCATACAAATTTTAGCATTATTTGTTCCAACTCTGTGAAGTAAGTTGGTGGTATTTTGATAGGGATTGCATTGAGTGTATAGATTACTCTAAGTAGCATAGACATTTAACAATATTTGTTCTTCTAATCTGTGAGCATGGAACATTTTTCCTTTTCTTTGTATCTTCCTTAATTTCTTTCATGATTGTTCTATAATTTTTGAGTACAGATCCTTTGCCTCTTTGGCTAGGGTTATTCCTGATTTTTATACCCTGCTGCTTTGCTGAATTTCTATATGAAGTTCCAGCAATTTTGAAGTGGAGTCCTTTGGGTTTTCCATATAGAGTATCATGTCATCTGCAAAGAGTGAGAATTTGACTTCTTTGCTGATTCAGATGTCTTTTACTTCTCTTTGTGTTTGATTGTTGAGGCTAGGGCTTCTAGTACTACGTTGACCAGCAGTGGTGTTAGTGGACATCCCTGCTGTGTTCCTGACCTTAGGGAAAAAGCTCTCAGTTTTTCCCCATTGAGAATGATATTTGCTGTGGGCTTTTTGTATATGATTTTTATGACATTGAGGTATGTTCCCTCTATCCCTACACTGTGAAGAGTTTTAATCAAGAAAGGATGCTGTACTTTGTCAAATGTTTTTTCTGAATCTATTAAGAGGACATGATATAGTTCTTGTCGTTTCTTTTATTAATGTAGTGTATCACATTGATTGATTTATGAATGTTGAACCACCTTGCAGCTCAAGAATAAATACCACTTGGTCATAGTGAATAATCCTTTTAGTATAATGTTGGATCCTATTGACTAGTATCTTGGTGAGAATTTTTGCATTCATGTTCATCAGGGATATTGGTCTGTATTTCTCCTTTTTGGTGGGGTCTTTGGTTTTGGGATCAACGTAATGCTGGCCTCATAGAAAGAGTTTGGAAGTTTTCCTGGCATTTCTTAATGTGCTGTTGGAGCCTATTGGCTAGTATCTTGTTGAGAATTTTTGCATCCATGTTCATCAGGGATATTGGTCTGTAATTCTCCTTTTTGGTAGGGTCTTTGTCTGGTTTTGGAATTAAGGTGATGCTGGCCTCATAGAACGAATTTGGAAGTACTCCATCTCTTTCTATCTTTCCAAACAGCTTTAGTAGAATAGGTATGATTTCTTCTTTAAACATTTGATAGAATTCCCCTGGGACGCCATCTGGCCCTGGACTCTTGTGTCTTGGGAGGTTTTTGATGACTGCTTCAATCTCCTCCCTGGTTATTGGCCTGTTCAGGTTTTCTATTTCTTCCTGTTCCAGTTTTGGTAGTTTGTGGCTTTCCAGGAATGTGTCCATTTCTTCCAGATTGCCTAATTTATTGGCATATAGCTGTTCATAATATGTTTTTAAAATTGATTGTATTTCCTTGGTGTTGGTAGTGATCTCTCCTTTCTCATTCATGATTTTATTAATTTGAGTCTTCTCTCTCTTCTTTTTAATAAGGCTGGCTAATGGTTTATCTATCTTATTAATTCTTTCAAAGAACCAACTCCTGGTTCTGTTGATCTGTTCCACAGTTCTTCTGGTCTCGATTTCGTTGAGTTCTGCTCGAATTTTAATTAACTCTCTTCTTCTGCTGGGTGTAGGGTCCATCTGCTGTTTTTTCTCTAGCTCCTTTAAGTGTAAGGTTAGCTTTTGTATTTGAGTTCTTTCCAGTTTTTGAATGGATGCTTGTATTGCGATGTATTTCCCCCTCAGGACTGCTTTTGCTGCATCCCAAAGATTTTGAATGGTTGTATCTTCATTCTCATTAGTTTCCATGAATCTTTTTAATTCTTCCTTAATTTCCTGGTTGACCCTTTCATCTTTTAGCAGGATGGTCCTTAACCTCCACGTGTTTGAGGTCCTTCCAAACTTCTTGTTGTGATTTAGTTCTAATTTCAAGGCATTATGGTCTGAGAATATGCAGGGGATGATCCCAATCTTTTGGTATCGGTTCAGACCCGATTTGTGACCCAGTACGTGGTCTATTTTGGAGAAAGTTCCATGTGCACTTGAGAAGAATGTGTATTCAGTTGAGTTTGGTGTAAAGTTCTGTAGATATCTGTGAAATCCATCTGGTCCAGTGTATCATTTAAAGCTCTCATTTCTTTGGAGATCTTGTGCTTCAAAGACCTATCGAGTATAGAAAGAACTAATTGAAGTCACCAAGTATAAGTGTATTATTATCTAAGTATTTCTTCATTTTGGTTATTAATTAATTTAAATATTTGGGAGCTCCCACATTCGGGGCATATATATTGAGGATTGTTAAGTCCTCTTGTTGAATAGATCCTTTAAGTATGATATAGGTCCCTCTTCATCTCTCACTACAGTCTTTGGGGTAAATTTTAGTTTATCTGATATAAGGATGGCTACCCCTGCTTTCTTTTGAGGACCATTCGAATGGTAAATGGTTCTCCAACCTTTTATTTTCAGGCTGTAGGAGTCCTTCTGTCTAAAATGAGTCTCTTGTAGACAGCAAATAGATGGGTCCTGCTTTTTTATCCAGTCTGAAACCCTGCGCCTTTTGATGGGGTCATTAAGCCTGTTCACGTTCAGAGTTACTATTGAGAGATATGAGTTTAGTGTCATCATGATATCTATTCAGTCCTTGTTTTTGTGGATTGTTTCACTGAACTTCTTCTTAAAGGGGAATTTAAGAGTCCCCCTTAAAATTTCTTGCAGAGCTGGTTTGGAGGTCACATATTCTTTCAGTTCCTGCCTATCTTGGAAGCTCTTTATCTCTCCTTCCATTTTGAATGAGAGCCTTGCTGGATAAAGTATTCTTGGTTGCATGTTCTTCTCATTTAGGACCCTGAATATATCCTGCCAGCCCTTTCTGGCCTGCCAGGTCTCTGTGGAGAGGTCTGCTGTTACCCTAATACTCCTCCCCATAAAAGTCAGGGATTTCTTGTCTCTTGCTGCTTTAAGGATCTTCTCTTATCTTTGGAATTTGCAAGCTTAACTATTAGATGTCGAGGTGTTGTTTCCTGGCATTTCTATTTTTTGAAACAGCTTCAGAAGAATCAGCATTAATTCCTCTTTAATTGGTAATTAAATGCTTGGTGGAATCTCCTGGGAAGCCATCAGACCCTGGACTCTTTTTTGTTGGGAGATTTTTGATTACTGCCTCAATTTCCTTGCTGGTTATGAGTCTGTTCCGATTTTCTATTTCTTCCTGTTTCAGTTTTGGTAGTTTATAAGTTTCCAGGAATACATCCACTTCTTCCAGATTGTGTAATTTATTGGTATATAGTTCCCCATAATATATTCTTATTTTTATTTATTTATCATTCATGAGAGACAGAGAGAGAGAGGCAGAGACATAGGCAGAGGGAGAAGCAGGCTCCATGCAGGGAGCCCAACAGGGGACTGGATCTCGGGTCTCCAGGATCATCACACTCTGGGCCGAAGGTGGCGCTAAACCGCTCAGCCACCTGGGCTGCCCTCATAATATATTCTTATAATTGTTTGTATTTCTTTGGTGTTGGTTGTGATCTCTCCTCTTTCATTCATGGTTTTATTTATTTGGGTCCTTTCTCTCTCTCTTTTTTTTAAAGATTTTATTTATTTATTCATGATAGTCACAGAGAGAGAGAGAGAGAGAGAGAGAGAGAGAGAGAGAGGCAGAGACACAGGCAGAGGGAGAAGCAGGCTCCATGCAGGGAGCCAGACGTGGGATTCGATCCCGGGTCTCCAGGATCGCGCCCTGGGCCAAAGGCAGGCGCTAAACCGCTGCGCCACCCAGGGATCCCCTTTCTCTTTTCTTTTTGATAAGTCTGGCCAGGGGTTTATCAACCTAATTAATTTTTTCAAAGAATGAGCTCTTAATTTCATTGATCTGTTCTATTCTTCTTTTGGTTTCTATTTCATTGATTTCTAATCTTCATCATTTCTCTTTTCCTGCTTGGCTTAGGCATTATTTGCTGTTCTTTCTCCAGTTCTTTTAGGCTTAAGTTAGGTTGTGTATTTGAGACCTTTCTAGTTTCTTAAGAAAGGCTTGTATTGCTATATACTTCCCTCTTAGTACTGCCTTTGCTGCATCCTCAAGGTATTGAACAGTTGCGTTTCATTTTCATTTGTTTCCACGAATTTTTAAAATTCTTCTTTAATTTCTTGTTGACTCATTCATTCTTTAGTAGGATGCTCTTTAGCCTCCATGTATTGGAGTTCTTTCCAAATTTCCTCTTGTGATTGGGTTCCAGTTTCAAAGCATTGTGGTCCAAAAATATGCAGGGAATAATCCCAATCTTTTGGTACTGGTTGAGACCTGATTTGTGACCCAGTATGTGATGTATTCTGGAGAATGTTCCATGTGCACTCAAGAAGAATATGTATTCTGTTGCTTTAGGATGGAATGTTCTGAATATATCTGTGAAGTCCATCTGGTCCAATGTGTCACTCAAAGCCCTGGTTTCCTTGTTGATCTTCTGCTTAGATGATCTGTCCATTGCAGTGAGTGGGGTGTTAAAGTTCCCTACTATTATTCTATTATTATTGTTGTGTTTCTTTAATTTTGTTATTAATTGGCTGCTCCTATCTTAGGGGCATAAATATTTACAATTGTCAGATCTTCTTGTTGGATAGACCCTTTAATTATGATATAGTGTCCTTCCTCATCTCTTATTATAGTCTTTGTTTTAAAATCTAATTTGTCTGATACAGGGATTGCCACCCCAGGTTTCCTTTGATGTCCATTAACATGATAAATGCTTTTCCACCCCCTCGCTTTCAATCTGGAGGTGTCCTTGGGTCAAAAATGACTCTTTTGCAGATGGCATATTGATGGGTCTTGCTTTTTTATCCAGTCTGATACCCTAAGTCTTTTGATTGGGGCCTTTAGCCCGTTTGCATTCAGAGTAATTATTGAAAGATATAATGTTTAGTGCCGTTGTGTTACCTGTAAAGTCACTGTTTCTGTATATTGTCTCTGTTCCTTTCTGGTCTATGTTACTTTTGGGCTCTCTCTTCACTTAAAAGACCCCTCTTAATATTTCTTGTAGGGCTGCCTTGGTGATCACAAATTCTTTTAGCTTCTGTTTGTCCTTGAAGCTTTTTATCTCTCCTTCTATTTTGAATGACATCCTAGCTAAGTAAAATATTTGTGACTGCATATTTTTTCATTTAAGTGCTCTTGGTTTCTGCTATTACTTTCTTTTTCTCTTTTATTGAAGTTTTATGGGAACTGAAGGGATTATAGCATAGCACTAGATAAGCAGCAGCCTAAAACTGAACATTAGATATTATTATTCCAAAATTCCCTCCTACTGATTGTTTACATGTGGAAGGCTGGCCTTCCTTCTTGTAGCTCACATCATCTTTTTCTGTCTTCACTTCATCCTGCCTGGGTTGCCTGCTGAGATGAAAAGTCCTTCTCAGTTAATTGTGTAGAGTGATTCAATTCTAATTTTCCATATTCTTCCAGACTATGGCCTGAGGTAGGGTAAGGTGGGCATTCAAAATGAGGTTCAGCATAATTAATACTTTTTTTCTAAATAAACAGCTTCACCTTTGATTGGAGCACAGTCTGGTCTTGTTCTAAATAGTAGTTTTCATTTTTTGGATAACCACAGAAACAGTTGCTTTCTAGGCTCAGGATTTTCTCGAGCCAACAACATGGAAGCCCAGAAAGTCTGATTTGGAAGCAATTTAACCAAATAGGATATACCTATGAGTTTTCTTTTTTTTTAAAAATTTAAAAATTTTTGTCCATATGTTTTCAACTGCTTACCCTCATGATTTGAAATCCAGATGTGTATAGGCTATAGGCTAAGCTATTGTCATAGCATGAATGGTGGCCATGTGCCAAAAATTAGTCAGGTACTACCTATAGGCTTTACTCAGTCCTTGTCTTAAACAATGCCTGAGGTCCTTCCTGGTTAATGATTTACTTTTAGTGGGATTGAACTTGAATGTCTCAAAGCACTATCATTAAATATATCCAGCTTTGATTACAATTACAAACTTGTCCAACAAACCTTGTGAAATTTATAGTTGGTAGTCATCGGACATAGTAGCAATGGGATACCCATAATGAGCTAGTCTATTAAAAAAATCCTCAGGAGTAATAAAAATACTAACAACAGTAGCTATAATTAAGCAAGTATTCTTATGTGCCAGACATTCTTCTAGCAACTTATGTGTATAGCTGCCTCAGAACCACCCTGCTATGGTGCAGATGCAATCAATATCCCCAGTGTACAGATGAGAAAATAAGGGCACTAAAACTTTAACAACATGTCTAAGGAAGGGAGGAGGCCTTAGCATGGATCTATTGGACTACACCTGTGCATTTCATTTTGGATTTTTTCCATTTGAAGTGAGATAAGGAGATGAAGACCCACAGAAGTGAAAATTGTTGCGAAGATATGGACTGACATCAGCCAAAACGCATTTTGGTGTTCTCTGTTTTATAGCATCTGCTCCCCTTCTTCTAAAGGGCTTTAGAGTTTCCGTCTTTACAGAAACGGAATTATGTTCTTCAGCTATCTGGAGGTAGTCAACAAACAGTAGCCAAGGTATTTCAGTGGCTGTTTGGTTCATCTGTTACTAGAAAATCTTGCCATTATTTTTAGAAAAGAATCAATCATTATGTATTAATCTGTGACAGATTCAGGAATGAGCATTGGGCAGTACAATAAGAAGTTCCATTGCTATGACCCTCTATTAACCTTACAAATGCAGTACTTTATTCTAGTTATCTAATGAAGCTTAAAGTTTATAGAACAGAAACTAGCAGAGAAAGTAAGATAAAATTTCTAAATGTGCAATCATCTTTTAATTATCTGGGGCCTCCGAAATACCAAGCCACTTCCCTGTCTGGTGAAATGATAAGTTAATTCAGAAAAAAGGAGGAAGGAAAAAAAAATTTCCCCATTAAATTTTCTTTTTTTTTTTTTTTTTTTCCCCATTAAATTTTCAATTGCATTGAAGAAATAGTTGATTTTACAGCAGCAAGAAATTTTTTTTGTTGTTGTTGCTAACAATAGAAATCACTTTGAATTTGTCTAAATGAGGACAGAGAATTTAGTGGCATAGGATGGTGGCCTGGAAAACAGGGCAGGAACAAAACTGTGATTCAAAAGGGACAAGAAGGCCAGGAAGAGCCCAGGAAACAGACTTTCTTTATATTTTGTTTCCACTTATCTCTGCAAGTGCTTTTCATCTGGTGTCTGTGCAAAGCAGCAATGCCAAGATATCTGCTACTTATCTACTTGTGGAATAAAGGCTATGCCCTGGTTTCCAAGTTTATGTAGTCTTCATATAAGTGAACCCGATTGAGATTTCTCTCAGTGACAGAGCTCCCAAGGAGGGGCTCTCACTGGCTGTTTGGCTCTGGTGCTCAGCTACTACTGCCAATCAACTGAACCCTAAGTGATGGTGTTATGTACCAAAATATGGTTCCCAAAGTCCCATCCCTGTGACTCAGGGGCTCAGAGTAGAGAGCTGTTCTCAGAGAAGAGGGACTTGTGAGCAGGGCACAAGGATCTCTTCTAATACCATGTAAACTAGGTCTCTGTGTGAACCAGCTCTTAGACATTTAAGGACGTTGTTCAACTTTAGGGAAAGTGTCTTTTCTACCCAGCTAGGTATATTTTTAGACTAGATTGTGGCATATGTAATTAGGGCAACAAATTTAAAAGTCAACCTGAATCAACCAAATGTTAATTTGAGTTTTCTGTAAAATAAAAAATATAATGGATTCCAAAGCTAAGTGGAAGTGTTTTGGATTATTCTTGACACCACACCCATAATTTGTGGGGATAATTGAGTTGCATCCAAGCTTTTAGTCTTGCTGATGATGTTTATGATTTAGCTTAAATTAGTCTACCACATTGCCTACTGTAATTGATGGTCAGCTCCTTGGAGACTGTAGGGGTTTTGAATGCCTGCATATAATTGTATAAATCAATCTGGGGGATGCATGAGTAGAGAAAGAGGAAATTCTTGTCATGTTCCTAATGTATCCTTTGTATTCTCCTAAGCCCTGAAAGAAACCTCGGGGTCATGTAGTAAGATTCTCTCATTTACAGGTGAAAAATCAAGCACAGAGAGAGGAATTGAGTAGTCCATCATCAGATGATATATGTCTCAGATACAGGGTTAAAATCCTAGATTCCAGCCTTATTTTTATTATGTCTTACTATTAATAATAGGATTCACAGCACACATGACAGCACTGCTAGCTAGTTATATTTTCACTAGTTTTTATTTTTTTATTATTTTATTTTATTTTAAAGATTTTATTTATTCATGAGAGAGAGAGAGAGAGAGAGAGAGAGAGAGAGAGGCAGGCTCCATGCAGGGAGCCTGATGCGGGACTTGATCCCGGGTCTCCAGGTTCACACCCTGGGCCAAAGGCAGCACTAAACTGCTGAGCCACCCGGGCTGCCCTTTCACTAGTCTTTAAATGACATTTTCTAACATCTGGATTTGATTTATTCAGTCTAATTTTTTTCAGCCCCTGAGCATAAATGCTTTGGATAATTTTCTGGCCAATTCAACTAACCTGTAATAATAACTCAGCAGCACAGATGCTTTAATAACAGAGAAAAAAATTTCTGTCTCTATTGTTTTAGTAGACTATGAGTTTTTAGTTTTCTTAATTGCAGAAGGAAAAACAGCAAATGTATGCTTTGTAATTTGGAATAAATTTGCTTTTCACTACAAATTGCTAAGAAATCTGTAAGGACAAATTTCTGTAACTATAATTCTGTGTGTTGGAGCCATGAGAATACATGACCCACAATGCCTTTTACCTTTTTTCCCTTCATTCCATGAAGTCAGGCTCTGAGGAGAACTGGTCTTTAGACTTGAAATTAAATACTGGTTCATAAATTTATATGTGCACAGTATTCTTCACAATGGACAAAGAGGAAATATGACTAAAGAGATTTTACGGATCCAGAGATGGCTATGCTAAATTCCAATATGCATTCTCAATTCCAAATAATTTGGGAAATGAAGCATGATGATAAACAGGAAATTGAGAGAAAAAAAATTGAGTACAATGTGCCAACCTCCCTGGGCTAGAGTTCCGAATTCCTGGATTGCAATTTGTCCAAGTTCTAGATATATATTACATTAATTTGCTTTTTTGATGTAACAGATTATTTGATTCTTAAATGGTCCTTTGTTTTTAACTTCAAGATTAAGTTTAAAAAGGGGGCTTGCTAGAAGACTAAGTGCCCTGATGATTATAATTAAAAAGAATTTTTTTGCTTAAAGTTACTGTGAAAGAAAAGCAGAGTTATAATGTAAAGAATTAAACAGGACTGCAAGGATCCTGTTCCCTGACATTGAGTCATGATCCCTGAACTCTTAGCTGACTCTTCTGGATTTTATGTCCATATTTCTAATAAGCTGAAAAATATTTTTTTTTTTCTATTTTAGACATGATTTTACTGATTGACTTTCTGTACACAGCATTCCCAATGCCTATCCTCCTGAGCTACAGCTGTGACAATATTTTGATGGTCATAATATTATTAACACCAAATTTTGGCTTATCCCAAAAGTTGTAATATTGAGACGGTGGGGATAGAAGAAATATGTGTATATATATAAATGAGGGATGTGAGTATATATAGCTCTAAATCCTTTTCATCCATCATCGGTGGATGGAATGATATATAAAATTTAAAAAATAAAGATTATCTTATTAAAAGGAAAGGAAAAGGTTGCTGGGCAGACTTTGCTCCTTGGTGAACATATTTGTTTTTAATTAAAATGTGTATTTTAAAAACATAATCAAATAAATACACAGTTATATGTTTCTCTTTTGATAAGCTTTTCTTTTTTTCCCAGCATTCATCATTGTCTTAATTTTTGATTTGCTTGTTTTTCCACACATCTATCACTAATTCATTCTAATATTCTCTTTTGGAGTTGCATATCATGTCTCAGTACAAACATTTTAGATAATCTATCAGTTCTATTTTTTTTTTTTTCCAGGAGTCACCCTGGTGGGGATTTTCTAGTTTCTTGTGCCAATCTTAACAGGTTTCTGGTCTTGATGACCAGCTAACATCCTGGGACTTCCCTTTACTTTCATTCTGGAAACTTCTTCCCCTTTGTGGGTGGGATTCTCTGTTTCCTAGATCCTTTCTTTTGTGCTACTTTCACTTATCAGATTCTTTTCAAGTTCTAATATTTTGCTAACATCTTTTATATGCGGTTATCATCTTTCCCATTCTCTTTACTCTTGTGTGTTTTACCATTTTAACTTAGAGCAATTCAATTCTTTTGTTTTCCTTCCTTTATGGAACATTTTGGGAGAGAAGAGAGATAAATCTGCATATTCCTCCATCACATATGTTATTTGGGGGAATTGAGATTTGACCCTCACACACTGACCACTTGACTCAACCCTTGTCCTTTGATTTCAATAATTTTATGGGCTAATCTGACACAATATAATATCAAACAGTTACTGAAAGAAATACTATCTCTGTTTTATTAATTTGCTTTTTGGATTAAAACTGTTTCTACTTCCTCTTGTCTTTTTCCTTTGCAGGTCACAATCATAAAGATGCAAAATTAGGAGAAATTTTGTTCACTTTTAATTGGGGCATTTAAACCATTTACATTTAATGTGATTATTGTTATGGTTTGCTTTAAATATCTGTCTTGCTCTTTGTTTTGTATTTGTACCACCTAATTTTTTGTTTCCTTTTTCCCCCATCTTCTGTCTTCCTTTGGATTAGTTTAGTATTTTAAAAATTCCATTTCATTTGTTGTCTTCTTAGCCTGTCTTTCTTTTGTTTGTGGCTTTAGAGTTTGTAGAATACATTTAACTTATCATGGACTACCTTTAAGTAACATTATAATATAAGAACTTCCCAATAGGGTAATCCCATTTCTCCTCTCCTGGCTTTTGTACTACTTTGACCATATGTTTTACTTGTATCTAAGTTATAAATCCCTTACTATATTCTTATTACTTTTGCTTAAAACAATATTCTGGTGATGAATTATGTCTTTTGTAAATCTGAAAAAAGTTTTACATTTGTTTTTGAAAGGTACTTTCTCTAGGTTTAAAATTCTAAAGTGGCAGGGGTTTTTTTTTGTTTTTTTCCTTTCTTTCAGTATTTTAAGGATGCTGTCTCACTATATTCTGGCTTACATTGTTCCTGAAGAAAAGTCTGCTATTTTTCTTATTTATGTTAATTTGTATGTAATGTGTCTATTTTTCCTCTGGTTGCTTTTATGATTTTCTCTTATCACTAGTTTTAAGGATCTTGATTAAGACATACCTTGGTTTATTTTTCCTTATATTTCTTGTGTTTTGGGTTCATTAAACTTCTTGAATCTGCATGTTTATAGTGATTGCTACATTTGGAAAAAAATTTGGTCAATTTTTTCTTCAAATATTCTTTCTACTTAACCTTCTTTCCTTTCCTTCAAAGACTCCAATTCTATGGTATTAGGCTTCTTTTTTTCTTAAGGTTTTATTTATGCATTTATTTATTTATGAGAAAATATGGGGGAGAGGGACAAGTAGACCCTGCACTGAACACAGAGCCTGTTGTGGGGCTTTATCCCACAACACTAAGATCATGACTGAGCTGAAATCAAGAGTCAGAGGCTTACCTGACTGAGCTACCCAGGTGCCCCTGTTATTAGGCTTCTTGAAATTGTCCCACAACTCATTAATGCTCTATTTATTTTTTGTCTGTTTTTTTCTTTGTGCTTTATTTTTCTATTGTCATGTCCTCAGGTTCAGTAATATTTTCTTTTTCAGTATATAACCTGTTACTAATATTAGCATTCAGTATATTTTTAATCTCAGACATTATAGTTTTCATCTCTAGAAGATCAATGAGTCTTTCAGAGATATCTTCCATATCTCCACATTGTTAGTCTTACTTCCACCATCTTGAACATGTTTAGTATGGGTAATAATAATTGTACTAATGTTGTATACTAATTTAAATTGCCTTTTTTGGTTCTGTTTCTATTGATTAATTTTTCTTCTCAGTATAGATTATATTTTCCTGCTTATTTGCATGCCTAGATTTTTTTTTATTGGATACCAGACATGGTACAATTGTTGAGTGCTGGATATTTTTATGTTGTAACAAATAATCTTTAGTTTTGTTCTACAATAAGTTACATTTTTTGCAAATAGTTTGATCTCATTTTTCTCCATTACCGAGGTAGTGTCTTTCTGAAAGCTAACAGATCATGAATTACAAGGTTTTCCACCTTGGCTCATGAGAACACAAGCTATTCTTGGACATGTGAACTCAGCAATTGTTACCTTCTTTGCCTTGTTTTTTCCACAAAGTCATGTGGTTTTCTTACATGCATGTGCTGGTCAGTACTGAACTGAAAGTTTGGGCAGGATCTTTTGAATATTTCTGGAACTCAATCTATCTGTGCAGATATTGTGTCTCAAGGGATTTGTCTTGTAAACTCTAGGCATCTTTATTTATCTCCTTGAACACTCAACTCTTTCTTCTCAATTTAGGAAGATGCCTGTGCTTAACCTGAGTTCTGCCTCCCTGTACTGCTGCCTAGACGATCCTTTGGTTAGTAAACTGGGACAATTGTGCTACTCCTATTTGGTTGCTGTCTTTCAGGGATCTCTGTCCTGCATTGCCTAATGTCCAGTGCTTGAAAACCATTGATATATACATATATATTCATATTCTTTTTTTAAAGCTCTTTAGTTGAAGGGTAAATCCAGTTTTGGCTCTGAACCACTCAATTCTAACTTGGAATGTTTACACAGGCCACTCTAGGTGGCAGTGTTAGGCATCATGCTATCATTATAAAAGCTGCTATAAAGGGTCCATATTTCTTGTCTGTAAAGTAGTCCTATTCCTACCTCAACAGATGTTTGTTGAATACTAAGTTCCTGATCCCTGGGATTTAGAAGTGAAGAAGACAGATGAAGTCCCCTTTTTAAAAGGAGAAAACGGGATCCCTGGGCGGCGCAGCAGTTTGGCGCCTGCCTTTGGCCCGGGGCGCGATCCTGGAGACCCGGGATCGAATCCCACGTCGGGTTCCCTGCATGGAGCCTGCTTCTCCCTCTGCCTGTGTCTCTGCCTCTCTGTCTCTCTCTGTGTGACTATCATGAATAAATAAATAAAATCTTAAAAAAAATAAATAAAAGGAGAAAACATTAAATAAATAAATAATAATAATAATAAAATAATAATATAATGGCTTCCTACCACTATCTTCTTACCCTGTTACTATTCTATATAATGCCCTTTGGTACCTGATATACCATATGTACATTGGTTTAATTTTTGGTATTATTCCAGTAAGATTATAAGCTCCATGAGAGCAGAAACTTTTTTTTTTAAACTGCTGTACTCCATTGTCTAGAAAAATGCCTGTTATATAGTGTGCACTTAAAAAAATGCTTCTCAAATGAAAGAATGCTGAATGAAAGTGCTACAAAGAGGAAGGAAAAGGTGTAATGAAGTTCTGTGATCTGGAATGCCTCTCAGGATGTGGTCCTGCAACCACCTACATCACAGTCATGATGGGCAATTGCTTAACATTCACATTTTTGATTTCCTGCCTGACCCCCAGATCCACTGATATGGAATTTCTGAAGGGGAGGCATGCAATTAAAATTTTTAACTTTTCCAAAAGATTGATACACATCTTGAATTTGAGGTATAGGAAAGGTTAAAAAGAAGTAGTCATGTAAATGAAACTGAATGGTGTGTGTGTGTGTGTGTCTGTGTGTGTGTGTGTGTGCAGCCTCCAGGTGGGAAGGAGCTATTTCAGGAAGTTTTTTTTTTAGCAAGAAAGTGACATGATTTGGTTTATGTTTTTAGGAAGATCACTCTGCTGTAGTGAGGTAGTTTTGTTTAGCTCAAAATTGTCCTGCCTTGTAGCCAAGAGTTCCTATATGTAAAGAGTTCATGTGCTTTGTAATCAGACCAGACATGACCTCTTATTAGCTATGTGAGAGAAAAAGGCTATAATTTCTTTTATTCATTTTAAAGATTTTATTTATTTATTTGACAAAGAGAGAGAGAGAGAGAGAGAGAGAACAAGCAGGGGGAGCAGCCAAGGGAGAGGGAGAAGCAGGCTCTCTGCTGAGCTGGGAGACAGATGCAAGACTCAGTCCCAGGATCCCAGGATCATGACCTGAGTCAAAAGCAGACACTTAACCAACTGAGCACCCAGGCGCCCCTATAATTTCTTTTAGACTGTCTTCACATGTAAAATGAGGATAATATTACCTTTTTAAAAAATTGGTGTTTCTGAGGGATTGACTGGTTTAATTCATGTAAAAGAGCTGGTATATACAGATTTGGGAAAAATGTTAGTTTCTTTTTTTTTCTTTTTCTTTTTAAGATTGTATTTATTTATTCATGAAAGACACAGAGGAGAGAAAGAGGCATAGGCACAGGCAGAGGGAGAAGCATGCTCCATGCAGGGAGCCCAACGTGGGACTCGATCCCAGGACTCCAGGATCACGCCTTGTGCCAAAGGCAGGCACTCAACCACTGAGCCACCCAGGGATTCCCAAAATGTTAGTTTCTAATGGCCCTCATCCTCAAGGTGCTTCTGTCTTTTGGAAGAAAATCAGGGAAACCCATTAAAACTGGCATACATAGGGCCAATGTTGGCAAGTCTGGCACGAGTCACAGGATTGAGGTCCTGAACAATGTTGGGTAAGACTGTGGGTAAGCAAAGACTCTTAGAGTCACCTTCAGGACTCTAAGAGAAGAAAATTGTACTGTCAGTTCTTGCTGAAAAAGACATAAATAATTTATGTACAGTGTGTCATCAGGGATTGGGACTCATGGCCAACTGTTCAAAAAGATCTTTCTCAAAGACCAGCATGAATCACTTTAGTTCCGGTTATAGAGTTTTCCAAGTATTTCATTAAATTTCTCCCTTGTCTGGTGATACATTGCTCTTGATTGCGTAGGAATAAAAATATCAAGAACATTTTGTACCTATTTTCCTTTCTCTTTCCTTCCTTCCTTCCTTCCTTCCTTCCTTCCTTCCTTCCTTCCTTCCTTCCTTCCTTCCTTCTTTCCTTCTCTCTCTCTCCATCCCTATTTCCTTTCCTCCTTCCTTCCCTTCTTCTTTCTTTCTTACATCTGAAACAATTAGCCTCTATGAGTTGGACCTGTTCTACATTTTCCTATTACTACAACCGAGTGATGAATTGAGTGGAGATCCATGTTCACAAGCCAGCATCATGTTCCTGCCTCCCACACACACTCTCCACTGTGTCTAATCACTTCTCATTAAGTTTCACAGTGTCTGACTATAACCTCTTTTCCTTTTTGAGGCTGTTCTTAATGTTCACTGTAATCTAATTTCAGATGGTTAGAATTGATGGGGAGATATACAGGGTAAACCTTGGTTCATTGGGATATTCTTTTATTAAATATAAATAAACAATGCACATACACACACTCACATAATCTTGAGTGGTTATTATGTGCTTGGCAATATTGATAGGGTGATTAAAATGGAATCAGAATCCCTGTACTCATGGGGGAGATCAACAAAAACGTATGAACAAGTACATGTATAATAATAACTGGTGTTAAGTTCTATAAACAAAATAAATAGTGTACATAAAAAGAGAATAACATGAGGGAGAAGGAAATAGGTTTATTTAGCATGGTTCTGGGGGCATCTCTGGAGATAGGAATTTTCAGGATCAGACAAGTCTATCTTGCAAAAAGCAGAAGGATATGCACTCAGAACAACGGGAACAGCATGAGTGAAGGCCCTGGGACAGAAAAAACCTTTTTTTATGTGTTAGGAACTGCAAAGAGACCAAGCACAGAGAGAAAAAGTGGCTGAAAATTGAATTTTATAGGTAAATCCTAGAACGAGAAGTGAGATCATGTTGGTCCTGTGGTCTCTGGGGAAGATGTATGAGTTCTGTTGTGAGTGCATTAGGAATACATTGAGAGGTATTGTGAAAGGGCATGAGATTATTTGATTTTTTATTTTAGAAATATTCACCCTGGCTTATGCATAGAATATGGATTGGAGGTTCAAGGGAGAATAGGAAGCCCAGTATGGAGACTATCATAGTGATCCAGGGGAGATGTGGCAGTGGTTTAAACCAGGTTGGTAGGGAAAAAAAGGTATATATGATGTTTATTTTGGAAGCAGGAGTAAAGAAATAGATTTGCCATTGAAAGAGAGTAATTAAGGGTAGTTTACAATTTCAAGCCACTTATTGAGAAGAGGGAAAGCAGGAGAGAAATGGTTTGATGGTTAAATCAAGAATTCAGTTTTGAAAATGTGGAGTTTGAGATGTCTGGGAGATATCCAAGAGTACAAATCAAACAGGTGACTTAATTTATAAATATGGAGTTTGGAGGCTGATTACAAACAACAGCTCCATTGTATGTATATAGATAATGTGTCAGTTGGGGTACCAACTAAGATCTTAAAAATAAGGCCCTAAATACCATGGACTTAATAAGCTACAAGTTTGTTTTCCATTCATGTATTTGTTCAGAGGTAGGTGGAGGTCTATATTAGGTAGAGAGCTCCACCCCACAAAGTCATTCAGGGCTTCCATTTGACTTTATCTTATTGATTTGTCATCCATTTGAGTATTCTTCTTCTCTGTGTGGTTGTAAGTGGTTCACTAGCACCAGGACCACATTATCATTCAGAAAAAGGGGAAGAGACAGCATCTTATTTTTAAGGAAGTGACCCAAGACATTCACGTATTACTTAATTGCAAGAAGGGCTATAACATACAGTTTAGAAACTGACCATGTGCCACTTGGTGAGGTGTCAATTCCACTACTAAGTAGAAAGGGAGAATGGATACCAGAAGACAATATGTATTTTCTGCCATAAACAATATAGAAAGCCAAGGGACTGGATGTGCAGGGCTTCTCAATGTGGGCACTATTGACATTTTGTTAATAACAAGATAATTCTTTGTTGTATGAGGCTGTGCATTGTAGGATTATGCATTAGCCACTAATATTTAGCAGCATCTCCATCTTTTACCCCCTAGAGGCCAGTAAGACCCTCCCACTCCTGAAAATCAAAAGTGTCCTTGATGATTGATTAATATCCCCTGGGAGAAAAATCATTCCCTGTTGAGAGCCACTCAATATAACGAAGCTATATACGGAGAAAGGACGGAGAAAGATAAGAGTGTAGCAGTTGGGCTTGAGGAGTGCCAACATTTAAAGACTTGTAGAGAAAGCAAAGAAGAGGAGCAAAATGAGTGGAGGAGACAGGCAAGGAGGAGTCAATGGGATAATAATGAAAACCAGGACTTCAGAGTGTCATAAAAACCAATATAAAAGGTAGGAATGGTTGGCTATGTTAAACACTACTGTAAAATCAACTGAGATGAGGAAGAAATGTGGATCTGGCTAGAAGGAAATTACTGTTGACTTAGACAAGAGCAATTTCTGTGTAGTGGTAGGGATGAAATACAGATGGCAATGAATGAAAAGTAAGTGAAAATGAATAACTGGACAAGGTATTTGTAGGCAACGCTTAAACAAACAAAGAAGTACAGAAAAATGGAGGCACTGGAGTTTGTTTGTATGAATTGAAGGAAACAATCCAGTATATAAGGGAATGACTTATGATCCAAGAGAGGGAGGAAAAGGCCAAATGATGAAAGTCTTTGAGAGGATGAGACCCAGCACATTTATTGAGAAATTGGCTTTTGACATGAGAAGGAGTACTGGTTGGTAACTGGCAGAAAGAGAAGAAGGAAACAGTTAGGTTTGCTGATTTGCTAATGTGAATATGAGGGAGTTCTCACAGTTCAGGAACTTTGTATGAAGTTGGAGATGGCCTCCCTGGCTGAGAGTGGTAGGGTCACACTCTGTGGCATTATAGGGAAGTGCAGGAGATAGCACATAGGTAAACTTTGAGGGAGGCATGAAAGGGATATTGGACAGTGTTACATCTGAGAAATAAGGTCATGAGTCTAGAGTGAATCAGTCTTTCTGGCTGTATGAACGCAATAGCAATGGATGGAGTTGCTTAGTATTTGAAAGTGAAGCAGTCAACAGTGCATCAGAGAATGTACTCAAAGGCTTCTCTCCTAGTCTGAATGAAAGCAACTCTTTTCTTTGCTCCCATTTCTGGGAAGGGACCTGACAAGAGAAAGAAGGGCTGGAGTCTTATACAGTCATAGTGAACTGAGGTGAGACTTTGTGAATAGTAGCCAAGACAGATTGGCTTCTCTAGAATTCGAGGCTGAGATGGATTTGGGGATGTAAGATGCTCACTACAGATTGCAGTGATTAATTTTATGTGTCAACTTGACAGGGTTAATTTAAGTATTTCCCATAACTAGTAAAATACTATTTTTGTATGTATGTTTGAAGGTGTTTCCAGAAGAGATTAGCATTTGAATTGGAAGACTGAGTAAGGAAGATCACCCTACCAATGTGGGTAGGTGTTATCCAATACACAGAGGGCCTGCATAGAACAAAAAGGTGGAGGAAGGGTGAATTTGCTCTCTGGTTGAGATGGACATCCATTTTCTCCTGTCCTTGAATATTGACACTCCTGGGTCTTGCACTTTTAGATTTGGACTGGAACTATACCACTGGCTTTCCTGGGCCTCTAATTTACAGATGGCATATTGTGGGACTTCTTAGCCTCCATAAGCATATGAACCTATCCCTCATAATAAATGTCTTTCTAAATAAATCCTATTGGTTTTAGTTTCTCTGGAGAATCCTGACTAATATTAGGGAATCCATACTTGTAAAAGGAAGAGTGAAAGCAAACAAGATTGGTTGGAGGAAGGAGTAGAAGCAGGAAAGAAGACCTGACAGGGTTTTGGCTAATTCACTGGGAACTAGAGCAAGTATTGTTCAACTGAGCTGTCCTGCATTGGGTCAAACCAGTTGGGCATTTATTAGGGTACTGATCTTACCATTGGATGTGAGCTGCCCTAGGAAGGGCATGACCTTGGGGGAGGTGGCTCTCTGCTGCTTAGGCAGGCCCTGTAGTGCTGACCACTGGAGGCTATCTTCTGACTTCACTACCCATTGCTGGGCAGCAAATGCTTCCTTGAAGGGAGAACTGCGTGGTGTATCCACTACCAACAGCATCATACCTGTGGCACCGGGTCCCTCTAGATTTCAGTCTCTTTCCTCATCTCTCTGAGGCACACTACCTACTCACAGGTACTTACACGAGATAACAAATGTAGTAGAGTAATGATATTACATTGAACAATATTTTCTGCTGCTTTTACCAGATCTTTCCCTTTATTTATTTGTTAAAGATTATTTATTTGAGAGAAAGAGAGAGAGAGCAGAGTGAGTGAGAGAGAACACGAGTGGGAGGGTGAGGAGCAGAGGGAGAGGGAGAAGCAGGCTCTCCACTGAGAAGGAAGCTCAGTGTGGGGCTTGATCCCAGGACCCCAGGATCATGACCTGGGGCGAAGGCAGACACTTAACCAACTGAGCCACTCAGTGTCTGAGATCTTTTCCTTTATAATTCAATCATGAGACAGCATTTTTTTAATCAAAATTTAAATATGTATTTTATTTTATTATTTATAACATAAAGATGATTCGGCTTTGAGAAAAATCTTTGTTGATTAAGTCTTCTATATTCAAATGCTCTTTTGGTGTGAATCTCAGAAAGATAAATTTCCTTTTCTTTCTTCTTATTATTATGTATAATAACATAAAGGTTACCATTTTAATGATTTTTTAAGCATACAGTTTAGTGACATGAAGTACATTCACAATGCTGTGCAACTGCCGCCACCATCCATCTCTAGAACTTTTTCCTTTTTCCCCAACTGAAGCTCCATATCCACTAAATAATACCTCTCTTTCTTCCCTCTCTCTAGCTCCTGGAAACCACCAATCTGCTTTCTCGAGAGAAAGCATTTTATATATATTTCCGTATCATAAGTACTGTTGTTTCTGGAGAAATGAAAAGAGAAAGAAGTGTTTGCTCAAGACTTGGAGCACTTTCACCTTTTCATCTGGACTTTTCAAGTCCGAGAGATCCTATACTTTAGAAGGTGCCTCACTGCTTTGTCCAATAGCTCACATCCCCACAAGGTGAGGAGTCCATGGGGACATGATCACCTGGGGTCTGCCCAATCTCCCACACTGAATAATGAATGGCCTGATCATCAATCCTGCTCAGTCACACTGAACTTGTGAAGGAAACTCACTACTCAGTGGGAGCATAGTCTGTAATTACTAGAACAATGAAACAGTTTCATATTTCTACTTGGTGACTTGAGACTCCACACTTAACCAAGCATCCTGGATATTTATACATGTTGTATACTCCTCTATTATCTGTTGTATACACTGCATTAGCTTTAAGGGGAATCTGAGCTCTTCGCCTTATCTTGCGGGGATTTGAGGTGTTGCCTCCTTTCCCCAAGGCCTTTATCAATTTCTGTTTCTTCTGGGAGTTCCTTGGCTTTGTCCTCTCTACCCTGGCTTTGAGTTCCTACTCTGTTTTTGGGACCTAGGAATTTTTCTTTTATTATTTATATGTTTGGTTATATAGTTAAGTGTTTTTCTTTTTTGTTATATTATCTCCAGTGTTTCCTTGTATTTGATGTGGGAGGGCAGCCTTTCCATATTAGCTGAGTTTATCATATTACTAGTAGTCACTCTTATCTAGTCATTTGCATCTTACAGATGAGGAAATTAAAGCTTATGAAGGATAATCATATTGTCCAACATTTCCAGTCAGTCAGTGATACAGCCAGAAATAGAATCTGCTTCTCTTAGACTCTAGAGCCCATCCTCTTCATTACATATTTGGGTGGTAGAAGTGGATAAATGGCCCATGCCAAGACTTAGAGGCAGAAATGAGCAAGTTTTGCGTAGGAGCCAGCAATTAGGAGAGGAAAAATAAACCAAGGGGTAGACTAAAAAGGGTGACTCATAATTCAGAAGGAAGGTATTGTGAATGGCTAAGATCAGCCTTCAGTTTTTATATGTGCTGTGACAGATAAAGGAACATCCCTGTGGTTCTTAACTGTAAGGACTGCCACAATGGGTAAGATTAATGGTCCATACTGCCCATTGTGAAAAACACATGGAAACACAAGAGTATTGGAGTCTTTGCAAAGGAGAACATGTGGGAAGCTAGAATTGACCTTGAATGGAGGATGTAGGATAGACCTTTTCACAGGTAGCCCTTTTCACATAAGTCTCTGGCATTTACTAGAACTGATCTGAGTAACAAAAAAAATGGAAGATTTAAAAACACAGTGGGAAGAGCTATGCATCCTTTTAAGTGTATCACTGAAGATAACTAAATTTGATTGCAATTGTGACTAAATTAGTAACTCCAGCAGAAGGTAATCATCTCCTGAATGTTCACCAGTGGCGTAAAGTATACAGCAAGGGTCCTTAAACCTGCCTATGCAGCATTATGCCCATTGTGCAGAGAAGAACACGATTTGAAGAGATTAAAAATTTTGCTTTAGAGCCTACAGTTAATAAGCTACGACTGAGCACCAGATACCTGACTCCAGCTGTTGACCACTGTGTTCTAAACTTCATGGTAGCCAAGAAATATTTCTTGAGCACATTTTGCAAGGTTATATGCTAAACAATATGGTGGAGAGAAAGCTTAATCAGACATAATGCTGATTCATAGTTGAATCTGTCATAGTTTACTAGGAAAATACTAATCTTCTACAATGCATGGTAGACAAGTAGACTCAGAGATGGAGAATTCACCTTTAAGAAGACTCTCTGGAGTGTGTGGCAGGTGAAGTGGATCTTAAAAAGGGGGAAATATGTGCTCATGTTGAGCCAAGAGGATAAGAACAAAAAGGAAAGAGGCAAGCATTCCAGGTGGGTGGTAGGCGGAACAGGGAGCAAAAATATAGAGGTGACAGAGAGAGACAAGGAATTTTTTGGAAAAGTTAAGTAGACAGTTAGATCGGGAAGAGAGGATACATGTGGAAGTAGAGAGAGAGGTAATGTTGAAAAGATACAGTGAAGGCTTAAATAGTATGAGTAATAATTATAGCTAGTATTTTCTAGGTACTTACTATGTGCCAAGCATAGTCCTTATGGCTTTAAGTCCATTAGCTCACTGAAAACTTCCAGATAGCCCGTGAGATTCATATTATCCTTACCACCTCAAGTCCCTCATTTTACAGATGGATACATTGAAGACTAGAGAAGTGGTTTGTCTAAGGTCACGTGGAGAGTAATGATGAAGTTGAGTCTCAGACCTAATTTTGTCTAATATTAAAACTGTGTTGTTATTCATGGAACTTTATGGCCCCTAGCAAACATCACTGTTGATGCCAAATGGGTTCTGCTTCAGAGCCACAGTTTTGAACGACTGGTGACATTTCCTTTTTCCTCTGATTTACACTGGTGTGATGTATATTGTCATTTCCCTGCAAACTTTCAAAGGATGGTGGGGGAAGAGTTGGTCCTCATTTCATCCCAGTGAGGAAATAAGACATAGAAATTGAATCAAATTATCCTCTTCTGAAAATTTATTTTCCTCCAACTTAATTATATGAAGTTTAGGTCACTTTCTGCTATAAGAGAATGGACTCATTCAACCTTTGACCTACACTGGGAGAGGGATCAAGGGGATCATTCCCTCAGGCTCTGGATAATGTTTCACTTGAAGAACCTTACAAAAGGAGATACAGTGGTGGTTTTTACATAGCATTACTGATTTAGAGTAACCATACAACCTAGTTTGCTAAGAGCGGTCTCTGTCTGTGCCTGTTAACCTGGTGTAATTATTGTAACTCCATCTTTCACTTTCAAATTGTAAGAGTTTGGATGATAAACTATATATGGTCACTCTGCTGAGGGTCAAGCTAGCCAAGGAGGTTGGAACAGTTCCTAATACCATCACTTTGGATGAGACTTCCGCTTTACAGGGTGTTGCAGCTAAGATTCCAGAGAACTAGGCTTCTCCAGTTCTAGTCCTTCACAGCCTGGGAGAATAAATGATGTCTTAGGGATATGGACTCTATTCAATAAACCAAATGACTGCTGGTGTTCTTGTCTGCTCCAGAGCCAATGATGTCAGGTGCTCTTCTTGGCATTTGAGGGGATGAACTCAGGGTGATAGAAGAGGAGAGGCTGTACTCATCCATGAAGTCAGAAGTTTTGGGAATGGGAGGATATGGTCTAAGAACTTCAGCCCCAGGAGATCCCATTGGAATCAGTCATGGCTGAATCATGGGAAAGCAAACAGATTGAGCCTGGGCATTGGAAGTCTCCTTAAAAAGTCATTTATGAAGCTGACCTTTGTCTAGGAAAGAAGGTACCTGTACTGGAAGAATTACTTATAGTCATTAAAGTTTCCTTACCAAAAATTAAAAGTTGTATAAAATACTATTTATCTTGGATAACCTCTTAACTTCACATGCTTTGATTACTGATGATTTGTAGGATGTTATTTTCTTGTGCAATTTGTTCAGAAGATATTTGTTGAGTACCTACAAGATGCTAGCCACTGGGTTCAGGGCTGAGATTGCGAGAAATAGAAACCAGAGTAACATAATGTTATTCCTGCTCATAAAGCTCACTCTCACCATCCAATCAAATGTGCCACTCAAGCAAATCTTTTTAAACGCCCAAATACAACTGAATATTGTTTGTGGAAATATTCATATATAATAAAAGCACAGAACGTGGATGGAATGATCAACTCTTGGGTATCAGTTAACCTTTAGGAGGGTGGGAGGGAAAGAAAAGGATGGGCCTGGCTTTAGCTGTGTTGGAAGAATTTTATTTCAGAGAGAAAAAGAGAGGGAAGAGATAGAGAGAGAGAGAGAGAGAGAGTCAGTGGGCTGAAACAAAAATGGCAACATTTCAAAATCTAAATCTTAAATGTTATCAGTGATATTTACTCTCTGGACTTTCCTAAATGTTTGAAATATTTTATAGTTAAATACTTTTTTAAATTTCACAACTACTACTACAGAAAGTGAGTCTATTAAAACAGATGTCCCTTTGGGATGACAAAGACTGATCCACCAAGGAGGAGAGGAGAAGAGGGGCCAGTGAAAGGGAATGAGGCTGGGGTTTCCTGGTGTCATGATGTCTATGAAAAAATTCCCAAGTATGGTTTGACTCTTTCACTAAAAACAGTATCTATATGTAATTTGAGGATTTGTGTGTGTGTGTGTGTGTGTGTGTCTAACGTAAACCTCTCCACCCACTCACACACACACCTGAACATTTTCTTTTTTTTTTTTTAAACTGAGGAAGGTGCCAGGTTCTTATCTGAGTGACTCTGGTGTAGAAAGAAAAGCATAATGGGTACAGGATTGACAACCCACTATGAACTCCAGTGGAAGCAGGAGTTGAGAGCCAAGGTTGACTAAAAGGATCTATCTCTTGAGAGGCTCTCTGAAAATTGAGGAGACCTTTAGAATTTCACAGGGCAGGGCATAAGAGAGAGGAGACTTAAGGCTCTCTTCTCTAAAAATGGGCAGGGAGATCTCAGAGGACTCTGGGTAAAATGAGTTCTCACACAGATGAGGTGGGAATTAGTATACCCTTCAACCATAGATTTTATAAGTGAGATTCTATGAGAAAATAAGTTTGGAAGGGGGAGGATATGTGAGGGGGATAGAAAGAAGGAAGCAAAAATACAAGTGCCTATGATAGGAACTCCTAGAGAGGCTCACAGGGATTCCTGAAGTCTCATTGAGGGACACCTGAAGGAGAAACAGGCACCCAGCCAATGCTCATTGTCCAAGAACATTCCTCGGTCCTCAGGGAACCTGTGGAACAGTAGAGGATAGGATGTTCAGTGCGTTCCATACACATGCATGAGTTCTGGGGGCGATGGCAATGCAGTGTGGCAGTGGCCTCATCCAGCTTCATCCTGCTTTCAAACTGTGGGCCACCAAGGCATCTCACAAGGAGTCCTGCTTGCAAACACACTGGCCGCTTCTGCCAGGTTGCTGACTTCCAACCACAAAATGGAGAGGGGTTCCATAGTCTCCTTAACCATGCAGGCAAGAAAGTAGTAACCTAGGAAAAGCAAAGGCTGGAGAGTCCTATTTTGCCATCTGCTGCAGTCACTGGCCAAACTTTAATCCTTTTATTTTCTAGGTCTCATATTAACCAGGGTCATGTAGCAACTTTTTTCCTAGACAGGAAGGAATTGATGCAGAGGAGATGGGGTTAGGGGTAAGGCAGGGAGTGGGGGAGGGGGAGGCAAGGGCCTGGAAGAGCGCAAAGGAGGAGAGGCAAAACAGGCTTCTTGGAAACAAAACTGCTTCCAATAAAGTACAGCTTGATGTGATAAGAGTGAAGTAATCAAAAACAGACAGCTCACATTTCCCTGGAAGCAGAGAGCCAAACAGCAACTGGATTTTGACTGTTTCCAGATCATTGTATATGTCCAACCCCTTTTCCAACCTTCTTCAAAGGCTCCCCACTGACTCTATGGCAGAGAGTGCAAAGCCTTTAACAGGGGGCCTGTCTTCCTCTACCTCCCCCAGATATTGCTCCTATCAGCACTATAATTCAAGAGTGGAAAGTCTTCTTGCTCAGCCCACCCCTCGTTCCAAACCTCCCTCACCACTCTGTGCTTCCCACAGCCACTTTCCTAAATTATCCAGTTCAGAGAGAACAGTACACATGCTTGCCATTTGTCCTCTTGCTGTGTGGAGGGCTTGTCTGATTCTAAGAGGCAGAAGGTAAGTGGAATCTCCAATTTCACGCAGCTCACTATGAGAGGGCTTCATCTGATAGCCTTGTTCAGAGGCGTCTGTGGAGGGATTTGATGCTGGATCAAACAGCTTACTCCTCCCACCCCCTTTGTTTTGGCTGATATCCTTCTAAGCAGGATCCCCAGAGCTTTCCAAAGCTTGTACCAAAACACAGTCTGACTTCTTGCATCATCAAAAGACTGCAGTTTCTGAAACCTGGCAGGAGCACTCTGTTTTTTTGGCAGCTGGAGAGGGTAAGGAGCAGATCTCTAAGAAGAAAATGGGACCTTGATTCCAAGCTTTGAGATCAAGGGACCTGGAGGAATAGGCTCAGTGTTAACCTAGAGGTTTCCTTTAAGCCTGAGAGTGGCAGCAGGGGCAATCCCAGAGTGCAGGTAGCTGTGCAAAGGCAAGGACCGTCATTTGACACTTCAACTAAAACCTAGTTGGAGAAATGAAGAAAATAAGAAAGTCAGTTATGCAACTGTCCAGCATGTTAGCCGGAGACTGAATCTGGGCACTCATCCTTCCATGGGCTTCCTTCTCTTGATCCAAATGGGCTCTGGGTTTCCTAGTCCTGGAAGCAACTTAGTGGAACATGATCTCTCCTTTACTTTTAATTTTCATGGAGCCCAGAACAGCAACATTGAGTTCAGATTGTAACCAGGGGCCCTAGGGTGAGCTGAGTCATGGGGTGGCTGTTTGCAAGAATTGAAGACATGATTTGTGGTCTAACAGGAGACGAAGGGCATGTTTTGTGATTTAGCATAAACTTACATGGTGTAAAGAGGACTGGCAATTAATAGTGAAAGCATGGTACAAAGTAATCAACCTGACACTTAGAGAAATTTTATACAATTCTTACCCATTAAAATTTAAGCTCTATTAGGTCAGAGATTTTTATCTGCTTTAAGTCCTATCACATCCCTAATGCCAAGAATACTGTCTAGGGATATTGAACATTATTAGATGATCAGTAAATTCTTTTGAATGAATGCATCTATTCCAGCACCAAGTCTTCTTTTATATTAAATACCTGTTAGAAATCTTAACTAAGGGACACCTGGGTGGCTCAGTGGTTGAGCGTCTGCCTTTGGCTCAAGTTCTGATCCTGGGGTCTTGCATCAGGCTCCCTGCAGGAGAGCCTATGTCCCTCTCCCTCTGCCTATGTCTCTACCTCTCTCTCTCTCTCTGTGTGTCTCTCATGAATAAACAAATAACATCTTAGAAAAAAAAGAAGAAACCTTAACCAAATTTTTTATAAATTTTACTGGAACCCTAAAGATATTACGTTTTGCTCAGTGATCCTTCTGTTGTATTTCTGTTGTTTTCCTGTATCCTCTTTCAAGGGTAAATTATGGTTTCAGTGTTTTTTTGTTTTTCAATTCTTTGAGCATCTACCTATAACCTTCTGAGGTCTGATTTGCTGCTTTGAATCTGTGACCTGAAATGGCCTATTTAGTGGGACAAAAGTACAGGCCTTGGGGATCTGGATTTGTTTTTTTCCTTCTAACTCTCTGTATGTGTCGCTGGACAAGCTAATTAACCCCTATGGGGTTCAGCGTCCTCATCTTGAAATTAGGAATAAAAATACTTTGCTAGCTATTGTGAGAACTTAAAAAATAACTCACATTTAAGTCAGATGCTAAGGAACTCACAAGCCTATGAAAACAAAATATAATGATTTTCCATAAATATTTCTCCCATGTCCCACCCAGTACTCAATACTCAGCATCTCTTAACAAATCCCCTGCTATGACTTTGATCTTGCAAAGGTGTTTTTTCTGCTTCTACCTTGTTTGCCATGAGTGCTGCTCTCAAAATGGTACCTCAACACTGCTCTAGCCACTTAAGTGAGCTCCAGCATATGCACCAAGGAGCTGCATCCAGATGATCCTGTTTATCAGTGGGATGCAGCCCTGCTTGGTTCTGTGCAGAAGGAAGAAGGAAGGCCTTCTCCCCAGCTGGGCAGCACCTGGGGTATAGAGCAGCCCTACCTATGTTCGGAGTCTCACAAAGGTCTCCCTGAAGCACTCAGATGGCTTCTATGCATCATTTCTTGCCTAGAGCCCTGCTGTCTGTCATAATGGAACGGCTCCATCAGTTTCTGGCCTTTTTCCACCTAACGTTGGCATTGTTACTCCTAGCCAGTGGAGCTGTGTGGAAATAGGTACGATTCTTTTTTTTTAAAAGAATTTTTTAATTTATTAATTTAAGAGAGAGAGAGTGCATGAGCAGGGGAAGAGTAGAAGGAGAGGGAGAATTCTAAGCAGACTCTGCTTAGCATGGAGTCTTACATAGGCTTAATCCCACAACCCTGAGATCATGACTTGAGCAGAAACCAAGAGTCAGGTACTCAACCAACTGAGCCAGCCACACGCCCAGGAATAGGTACCATTCTATCTACTCTGTACATGCCCACTCTCCTTGGCTTCTGCCTGCCTGTAATCAGACTTCTTTATTTTGAGTCTGAGCTACAAAACCCAAACTGTGACATCTTTGGGGCAGAAGGAGAGTATAGGAATGAGACAAGAATGATCAGGGATCTAAACTGAAAAGAATCATAAGAGGGGTTAAATAGTAGTAACAATAAAAACTGCACATAAGGTAACTCAATCAGACAGAAGGCCAGGGAAATGTTACTTACCCCACATTTCTATGAGCCAGGCACTCCACTCGATTGAAAGTGTGATGGCATATTAAACCTCATTGTTTCTTCTGTAACAGAGACTTCATTCTGGTGGAGGTGAAATATGTATGCAGGATTTGGGGTTGGGATTGGGAAGAAAGAAAAAAAAGAAGTAAACAAGAAGAAATACCAGCTTGATAACAGCCATTCAGAGGATTAAAGTCAAAAGATCTCATGGGGAGAAACTGCATCTACTTGAGATCAGGTTGTTAGGGAATATTTTTCTAAAGGAATGATATTTAAGGGGAAACCTGAATGATGAAAGGAGCCAGCCAGCTCAAAGGGCTGAGTCTGGAGTAAGCATGGAATGTTGGAAGAACTGAAAGGTCTGTGAGCCTGGAGTCAAATTGAGGATGGGGCTGGGGTTGCAGTGGAAATAGTTACAGATAAAGTCAGAAGATACCAATGTTAGGTCTTATAGGGCTATGCAAGCCAGTGGGAGAAGTTTCTATTTTATTCTAATTGCCATGGAGAGATTTTAGAAGAAGATTGATACGCCATGATTTACCTTTTGGATGGATCATCACTGCTACTACCTGGAGAGTGGACTATATGGGGCAAGAGTAGCTTTGGGTAGTGGTGGGAAACTGGTGAAAAGTGGTAGATTTGGTGTATCAGGAGAACAGAAAAGGCACTGTTTACTGGTAACAACTCTGGGGAGGGAGAAGTGAGAGAAGGAGGAATATCAGGAATAATTCCTAAATTTTTGATTTGATTGTTGAATGTATGGTGGTGGCATTTACAAAAGTGGGAAGTGCTGGAGGAAGAACAGATGTAGTAGTGGTGGGGCAGATGCTGAGAGCTCTGCTTTAGACCTGTAGATGTGAAAAGCTTATGTACCATCCAAGTGGATTCCCAGGTCTGGATTTGTGAGGAGAGGAAGGGCTGGATATGTTTGTTTGGGAGAAATAGGCATATATATGATGTTCACAGCTGTGGGGAGATATGTGGATAGGGAAGAGAAGGGGGTCTGACTGGTTAACTCCTGATTGTCATTCATATTTTCCTTGAATGTCTCTTTCCTCGTGGATGCCTTCCCAGTCTCTGGATTAGGTGAATCCCTGTTGTAACTACTCGCAGCCATCACATACTTCTCCTTTGTAGCACTCAAACAGTTGAAATCTAGGTGGATGATTGATAATGTGACAATTGTGTCACCCAGTGATAGCTCCCTGAGGGTAGAGACTGTGCCTGCTTTATTTGATCATGTTAAGAATGATAACCCAAACCTTAGAAATAAGGCATAAAGGATGGCCACATACTTTCAAGTACATGTAGAGAATTGTATACTAATCCTGTCCATTGAATTGCTATTTACCATTAATTAGGGTCCAGACTTTGTAAAGTTGGGACTGAACTTGGATAAACTGATATTACATAAATGATTTTGTCCAATAGAGAGAATTAGTATTATAAAGATTATGGTTTTATTATACCATAGCAATTAACTGGTTTTATAAATCCATTTAAGCAGTCTTCAGTCAGCATTTTTACTTTTTTTTATTGTGGTATTTAAATACTTTCATAATAAAGTGCAACCATCACCACCATCCTTCTTGACAGTGTTTCTTATAAAACTGAAATTCTATACCCATTAAGTAACTCCCCATTCCTCTTCCCCAACCCCTATCAAAACAGTCTTATTTTCTGTCTCTATGAATTTTATTATTCTAAGTACCTCATATTAGTGGAATCATGTAATATTTGTCCTTTTTGTGACTGGGTTTATTTCACTTAGCATAGCATCCTCAAGGTTCATCTGTGTTGTAGCACATGTCATATTTCTTTTTTTAAGGCTGAATAATATTCCACTGTATGTATATGCTACATTTAGCTTATACTTTCATCTCTTGATAGATACTGGGTTGCTTCCTTGTCTTAGCTATTGTAAATAATACTGCTGTGAAAATTGGTGTACAAATATCTCTTCCAGACTACTTTCAGGTCTTTTAGTTATATAACCAGAAGTGGAATTACTGGAATAGAGATAAGAATAGAGATAGATGTACATACCTTTCTCTAATTTCTTTCAGCAACGTTTTATAGTTTTCATTGTACAAGTCTTCTACCACCTTGGCAAAGTTAATTCCTAAGTATTTTATTCTTTTCGATGCTATCATAAATGGAACTTCAAGTAGTTTGTTAGTGTGTGGAAATGCAACTGATTTTTGTTTGTTGACTTTGTATCCTGCTACTTTGCTGAACTCATTTACCAGTTCTAATAGCTTTTTGTGTTTGTATAGAATCTGTAGGGCTTTTTACACATAAGAACATATTATCTGAAAACAAATAATTTTATTTCTTTCTTTCCAATTTGGATGTGTTTTATTTCTTTTTCTTGCCTAATTGCTCTGGCAAGTAGTATTCAGTAGTATATTAAATAAAAGTGGTGAGAGTGGGCATCCTTATCTTGTTCTTGATCTTAGAGAAAAAGCTTCCTGGCTTTTACCACTTAGTATGATGTTTGCAGCAGGTTTTTCATATATGACTTTTATTATATTCTAGTTTCCTTCTATTATGGTTATTTTGAATGTTTTTATCAGGAGAGAGTGTCAAATGCTTTTTCTGCATCAGTGAGATGATCATGTGGTCTTTTCCTCCTTTATTTAATGTGTTTTATATTGATTGATTTTTATAGGTTGAACCATTCTTGCACTCCATGAATAAATTCCACTTGGTCACAGTGTATCATCTTTTCATTATACTGCTGAGTTTGTTGTTTCAGTATTAATTTGTACTCCTTCATGAAGAAATTGGTGAAACGCTTACTTAGTCGTAGGTCAGGGAAATGCCTCTGACTTGGTCTACTTTAGATTCTTCCTCTCTCTGGTCTTGTTCGAGTTTTGAACAGCCCAGTGATCTTGTTCTTCATCTTAATTTTTTGACCCGTATGTTACTATTTCCTTCTACCAGTGGCTTTATATAAAATGCAGAAAGCTTTCAATCTATCTGCGTACAATTGCTAAAAGTACAGATTTTGTGTGTCAACAGTATTTCTATAGTTTCAGCTGCTACTTGGATGTTAAAATTTGGAATTCTAGAGGAAGAGCTCACCTTCAAAATAGCAAAATGCCAGTTGCACCTGTTGCTTTTTTTTTTTTTTACAGTTTAAAAACATGCCAACTCCTGTTTTCTTTTTGTATTCATCTGCCTCTACTTGTCACTCATAAATTACTTCAGAAACAGTATGTCTCTTCTTGTGTTTTCTTTCTACTGAACATGCTCCCTCCTTATCTTGCTTTTCTCTGTTCTTTGCTTTAGAAAGTAAGGGTTGTTGGGTACTTCATGGCATTTGTTGGGAGACAGTGGTATTCAGGATGGATCTGTCTTGGAAATATCTCTCGTATGGTGTAGAGACTTACTGCAAACATCTTAAGCATTTCTGCAGGTGATTAACAGTCCAGGGATTTGCTGCTTAATCATCTATATCCATATGAGATGCCCATGGGTATACTCATTCTTTTGATGTATGGAAGCCTTCTGCATTCATCTCAATATCCTTGGCTATTTACCAGTTCAGTGACTTCTGTGCAACTGAAGCATCATGTCATATGGTTCTGGGGAATCTGGCATAAGGCATGGATAAGGGAATAATTTCCTAGAGAAGGTGAGTATATAAATCTGGGTTTTAAATAAAGATGGTATTGAGGAGGAATGCTCATGAAGAAGGAGGAGGCCTTTTAGAGAATTAAAGTCTAGGCAGAGACACCAGGATAACACATCTTCATTCTTTTATTAATTAATTCAACAAATATTTATTGTTTTTAACTATGTATTAAGCATCTATTCAAAGTAATAAGGAACAATGATTAATAAAACACTATTCTAGGCAAATTCATAGAGACAGAATTAGGTTAGAGATTTCAGGGGCTGGGAGCAGGGGAAAATGGGAGGTTATTGCTTAATGGTTACAGAGTTTTTGTTTGTTTGAAAAAGTTTTGGAAATACATAGTGGTCATGGTTGCACAAACTTGTGAGTGTAATTATTGCTGCTGAGTTGTACACTTAAAAATGGATAAAATGGCAAATTTTATTTATATATATTTAACCACAGTTTAAAAAATTAATAATATATATGCTCAAACAATTGAATTGTATACTTAATTCATTGAATTATGTATATGAATTATATCTCAATAAAGCTGTTAAAAAATAGGGCATTATTCTTGTTTCTTGTCTAGTGGGAAAAAATCTCTGTATACACAAATTATTACAAAAGAATAAATATATCAAAATTGGATGGTTAAGAGGACATTTAGAGAGCCATGTTGCTTTGGTTAATCACTACTTTTCTGTTTCAATAGTGTAATAATACTTAATAATCATTTTTTAGGCATTATAGCCCCAAATAATAAATGACATTTCTTCACGTATATTTACTCTCTTACTTATACTGAACTGGATGGACACCACAGCATCCATTGACTCATAACCTGAATGAAGTACTAGCAGAGACAGCATAGGGAGTATAAGTAACATAGGACCCCTATGCTACTTTCTTCCTTAATTTCCAAGTGCTGTTTCAATTCTCTCATCATTTTTTCTGATTGCACAACCATAAGCTTTCATTTAAACAGTGCCCTGTGGGGTCATTGGCCTTCACTTAGTCCCAACGCAATTACCATCACAAATACAAAAGTGGCTCTAAAATTGTGTGGGAGAACTCAGTTATAAAGTGGTCACCTAGAACATACAGAATGTACTTGGCTTCATTTTCAATGATAGGTTATTTAAACCCAATGAAATCACTTAAATGGATTTAAATTATTAAGTTTAGACATAATTTGGAAATTCACATGCAACTTTCAGACCTCAGTGTACACTTTTCTTTGGCACTCAGATGTATCTGCTGTTGCCAATTTGTATGCTATATATTATCTATGTTCCTGTGCTCTCATTTTCTGTTTTTCTTCTTTCTAACCTTCTTGGCTGAATTCTTATCTATATGTGGTCTCTTACATCATCATGCTACCATACAAATAAAATGTTATATTTGGCTGTATCTACTTCTATACCTATATCTATGCTTAAGAAAATAGGACCATTATGTACCTTTCCAAAGCTTATTTATTCTATCTTACATATTATTTATTAATGATGAGAAAAATTTGACCTTCCAAATACAAACTAAGCAACTATAATCATAATGAACTAAAGTTCATAATGAACTAAAGTTCACACTTAAAGTTTTGAAACATAGATTCTCAAATCTAACATTATAGTTCATATCAGAATATTTAGCTGCCAAACTCAGGCTAGAACTGTGATCTTTTCTTTGTCTCATCTTTATTTTCTGTAAATATGAGACTATTACACCAAGTAATCACTGATGCTCTGTTTAGGTCGACTATTTTCAGATTCTTGGTTTTTTCATCTGATTTAATTACACTCTTCCATGGATTTCAGAAATATTCCCTCCGACTGGACAATAAGACCTATGAGGGTTGGGATTGTGTTTATTCTCTTTACATTTAATCCTCAGAAGGAGTATAGAGCTTTGCACATATTACCAACATGTGCAAATATATACTCAACATATAAGCACAGAATGTACATTTATTGAATCTCATTAATATACCCTGACATCCTATTTGCTTGCTTCAATCCACCAACTGTACAGGTTTGATCATGGTATTCCTCCATTTTGCAATCTCTGAACAGGCTCATAGTGCCTATATAGAGAACAGATCTGAACCCCTTCCTATGGCATTTAAGGACATTCACAATCTGGTTCCATCTACATGGTGATGTAGAAAACCACGCACAGATAAGATGTCAGCCAGGAAGCATAGGAAGAGAGGAAAAACAGAAAGTATTAGTACCATTTCCTGACACTCTGCCCCCATGAAACAGCCACATTAAACTACTTCCACCCATCAATTTTGAAAGTTCTGGCTGCAAACTAGAGATATATTTTTACAAATTTGATTTGTATCTCCAACAATTATGGAAAGCTAAGATTTTCTCAAATATTTTAACTAAGTTATCTCCTTTGCTTTTATTTTAAATACTGTGGATCTTTCCTTCCCCCCCTTTTTACATGAGCATTTTAATGACTTGGGGCATATGTTTGATTCCTGTTATGTGACTACTATTAAATTTTTATGAGAAATTTTTCTCATCATCTTATCATTCCATTTATTTATTTATTCTTTTAACCACTGTCTCATAATGTTTTGTTTGAGTCTTAAATATTTCAGTTTGTGTAACCTTAACATTTCCTGGAAGTAGGCAAAACATTTATTCTCTCTAAAAGATCCCCCAGATATATACTATTTGGTTATATTTGTTCTATGCTAATTGTTAATCTTTTCTTCAAAATGTCTTGCAACTCCTCCTGTTTACTAAACTTATACTTTATGGCATTTGTATGCAATTAACAAAATCAATTGTCGAAATCATTAAAAATTATATAATTTAGCATTTCCATTTTCTCCCACTTTTTCTTGTTTTTCCTTGGTCTATTGCTAAGCTTACTTCCTTCAGGACATCATCGAGTGTTAGAAAGTTCATCCTGTTATTTCCACTTGGAGGTTTTGTTTGTTTATCTTATCATTTGTAAGCTAAAAACACTAGGTGCCAATTATTAAGAATTCCTTAAAAAAGCTTATTGAGATTTTAGGGAAAACTGAAAAGATATAGAGATTTCCAGGCAACTAAAGATTTTTATTTTACTTATTGTAAAAGTAATTTCTATACTTCTACTTAACTAAATACTTCTTAATATGAATAAATTTCAGTTTTAGTCAAGTCCCTTAAAATGTACTTATTTTTTTTTCATACTTATTCTTTGCCTTGCATAGAGTTAGAGCCCAGGTAAGAGAGGTATATGGTTATATTCCCTCTTTTCAAGGGGCTCTCCATTTAGCTAGGGAAGAAGACAAGGAAGAGCTGGTATATTAGCATTCTCCAGAGAAACAAAACCAGTATTACATACATATACAAGTAACACATATATTATATATTAAGGGGATGGCTGAAGGGGAGAGATTGATTCTGAGAAATTGTTTCATGTGATTTTGGAAGTTTGGCAATCCAAAATCTGCAGAGTAGGCAAGAAGCCTGGAGACCGAGGAAAAGGTTGCAGTCCAAATTCAAAGGCAATCTACTGGCCGAATTCTATCTTGCTCTAGGGAAGTCAGTCTGTTCTGTCAAGGCTTTCAACTAATTAGATGAGGCCCACCCATGTTATGGAGGGTAATCTGCTTTACTCAAAGTCCACCGATTTAAAAGTTAATCTCATCTAAAAAAATACCTTCACAGAAACATCTAGAATAATGTTTAGCCAGATATCTAGGCACTGTGGCCTGGCCAAATTGACACATAAAATTAACCATCACAGCAAGTCATTCTGCAATGCATTCAGTGTCATGCCAACCATGTGAGCAAGAAGACACATGAGCATGTGGCAGTGAGGAATTGTGTCATCTAATGTTTTTAAAGGGGAGAATTCTATGATGACTTCATAAAGGAAGTGACCCTTAGAACTTTAAGAAATAAGTAGGTTATAAGGAGTAATAAAAGGATGTTTTACCTAGATCATCCTCATACTAGTGTGGCTTTGAAGATTTCATTTTTCATTGCTTTAAATGACTGTATTTCTTTCTAAGTATCCCACTTTGGGGGAGCTATAGTGCCTTTGATATTGCTCTGTGCCCCTTTCACTGATTCACACTACTAACATGATCAAATCTCTTCTATGTGTAAGGGATTGGTTGTATAGTGTGCCATTGTCAGACAGCTGTTTGTTTCCTTCTATATACTTTTTTTCTAATAGAATTTACTCAATATTTTCTAAAGAGTGTTCCATGGCATGTGGGGCCTAACAGTGCTCTGGGGAATAAAAAGTCAATTATATGTGCAAAGAGCTATGTGTGATTCCTTTCTTAGAGATTAGCCATGTCCATCTGTATTTATTGACATCATGTTAAAATGAGGTTAAAAAATCCTACAGGTAGACACTGGGTTTCCTTTTATAAGAAAGAGTATTATGTTTGTTTAGCAAAATACCTTTATAAGCTGCTAGGAGAAGAAGGTGAGGTCCCATGAACTTGGATTAACAAAATAGAGAGTCACAAGGGAGAAAGCTGAATCATTGTATATCAGAAATGCACAAAAATTTGGGGGAAGGAGGGGCATAGAAGAGATGAGAAGAAGCAGGAGGCAGGAGAAATGAGATTGAGTAATGGGATAGATATTAGTTATTTCTATCGTTGCTAGACAACTCCCATTTATCATAGTTTGTTTCATATAAAATAAACTTGTGTGAGAAGAATATGACTGATTGGGTAGCCCGGGTGGCTCGGAGCTTTAGCGTTGCCTTTGGTCTGGGGCGTGATCCTGGGGACTGGGATTGAGTCCCACGTCGGGCTCCCTGCGTGGAGCCTGCTTCTCTCTCTGCCTGTGTCTCTGCACCTCTCTCTCTTTCTCTCTCTGTGTCTTTCATGAATAAATAAGTTAATTAATTAAAAAAAAGAATATGACTGATTTCTTCATCAGACTGGAGCTGGAGGAATAGCTGTAAGACACAGCAAAAAACCAATATTCAGGGAGCATAGGAAGTCAGAGCATGTGGTAATCATGGGCATGGAAGCCTTGGAGTATTTCATAGAAGTTGTGGGTAAGATAATGGGTTCCCCCTCAAAGCAAAGAGAAGGGGTTCATGACAATGTTTTTCTAGACTTAAAGTACAGAAGACCCCACTTGGCATCGACTTGCATATATAAATGTTTTCATAGACAGTTGATAGTTTACTAAAATAATAAAAATTGTCCTTTCTGTGTGATGGATTCCTAAGTGGCCTTTAGTTTCTTCTTTATACTTTTCTGTACTTGAATTTTCTTTACTAAGCATGTATGATTTTTTTTCAAGATTAATGAATTTATTTTAGGGTGGGCAGAGGGAGAGGGAGAGGGACAGGCAGACTCCCTGCTGAGCACAGAGCCCAACACAGGGCCCATCCCATGACCCTGAGATCAAGGTTGGAATCAAAATCAAGAGTTGGATGCTGAACTGACTGAGCCACCCAGGTACCCTGCATGTATTATTTTTATAATCAGGTTAGTTAAAAACTATATTTTAATTTCCAAAAAAATGGTATTCTCAAATTTTGTTATATACAGTCAGGCTTTTGGTAGACACTTGGCAGTAGTGTGCTCCCCAAGATTGTTTATCCCAAGATTATGAACCCTAGACATGCTTGGAAGGAAGCTTATCAAGGTTTCTCATTGCAATTCCACCTATCTTAATAGATAATAGGGCTGAAGCAGTGTGGATATTCCTTTATGGAAGTAAAACTAAGAGCACAGGTAGCAGATAGAAGGCCATTCTGCCTCTACTATGAAGTGGCCTAAGGAAGCGATTCTAGTTTGGACTCTCACAGCAATCAATATATTGGTTTAGGGTTAAAACATTCTTTAGCTTATTACCAGTCTTCTCTTGTTTGAGGAATCCAGATAGCTGTTTCCTCATCTCATTCTAATTCTGAGGGTCATTATTTCTTGAAACTGTATTCATACTGTCTCAGTTCTATTTTTAAGTACCCTGATCCCTAGAAAAATGAGCTTTTTCTTGTTTGGTTCCTAGGTCCATATCTCAGCTTTAGGTCATGACCATGGGTACTCATGCTGTAGGCTAGGCTTGGACCTGCAGTGGTCTCTTAGCTTTGGTATATCACACAATATCTTGGTGCTTCTTCTTGGTTTTGCTTCTGCCCATATTGTATCTTTTCTCCTATCTTTTCCTTAAGAGTCAATGCAGCATGGAGATGAAGAACATGCAATTGGGAGTTAAATGGGTAACTTCTAATTTTGGCTTGATTCTTTAATAACAGCATGACCATGTGTAAGCTACTTGACCTAGGTCTCTGTGACTCATCTATAATGTGCTAATAAAAATAGTTCCTTCTTCAGAAGTGGTTGTGAGGACTAGTTAGGTCATGTGTCAAAAATCCTTAGTAGACTTTTAGCCCATCATGAGTGCTCAATAAACATAAGCTCATATTTTAAAAAGTTATCTCAATTTCCATTTTCTTTCTATCTTCCATGATGTTCTTGTAGGCCTGACAATAGAGCCTACTGCATCTCCATCCATTTCTATACCTTCACTTTTTTTTTTTTTTGGCAGGATGCAGTTAAAAAAAAAAAAGAAGAAAAGGAAAAAAAAAAGTATGAATTCTGAGGTTAGAGAGAGCTAGTTTAGGACCATGGGTACACAACCTAAACTATGCGGCTCTAGTTACTTATGGTACTTAATGTCCCAAAGCCCCAGTTTTCTTACTTATAAAGTAGAGATAATAAAACCAACTTAATGAACTTATTGTGAAGATGAATTGGTGTTCTCATCTCTCTGATGCCAATTATCAGATGTTCTGCCCATGGTAAATAATCAATGAAAGTGAGCATCACACTCTTTCCTTTATTTGAATTTCCTTAAAATTTCACTCTCCAAGTCACCCAAACTCCCATGTAGGATCAACAACTATCCTCCTTCCCCACCTCTCTCACTAGAAAAGCCATATTTTTACCTCATCCAAGGATAGATCAGTAGGGTATTTAAAACCTAGATTTGATTTCTACTTTACCCAAATTTATGCTGAGTAACTGGGAAAATTTCAAAGCTCCTGAATTCTATTTTCCACTTCTTTAAAATAGAATAATGAGACCTACTTCAAAATATTGTTGTGGGGACCCAATTAAATTTACCAACTCAGTGTATTTTGAGCACCTATTACATGCCAGACATCATGTTAGGTATTGAAATTCTAATAGTGAGCCAGTGGCTGGGTTATTTGTACAGTGCTTAGCATGGTGCCTGTGCTTCAGGTACTTGTCTACCGGAAGCTTCAACACATGTCTACCACCAGCAGTATTATGGCCATTATTACTTTATCTGTGCTGCACTACATAAAATCAATTCCATTTTAAATCCTCTGGTCTCAATCAAAATAAAGGAATGCTTCAATCTTAGAAATTCTGGGGTGATAGGTCTTCCCAGAGTGGTATCCATAATCCTCATGAGCATCATGGTATAGTAGAAACCATAAATAAGTTAAAAAGTTATTCAAGTAATTTTAACATATATCTGAGGTTGCAAATCATTGATGCAGAGTTTACTGCTCTGTAAGTTAGTATCTGAATGAAGAAAAGAGTAGTCTGGATAGTCCTAAAGAGCAAAGAATATTTTCTTTTTCTTTCTTTCTTTTTTTTTTTTTAATTTATGTTCATGAGAGACACACAGAGAGAGGCAGAGACATAGGCAGAGGGAGAAGCAGGCTCCATGCAGGGAGCCTGATGTGGCACTCGATCCCAGGACCCCGGAATCACAACCTGAGCCAAGGGCAGAGGCTCAACCACTGAGCCACCCAGGCCTCCTGAGCAAAGAATATTTTCAAAATCAAGTGATTGAATAGTAGAATAGATAAATTGTGGCATATTCATACAATGGCATATTTGTACTACATGGCAATCAAAAGAATAAGCTGTATTTTGTTAAATGTAAGTGGAAATCTCATAAACATGATGATGAGAAAGGGAAATCAGACATAAAAGAATATATACTATAAAATTCAGTGTATAGGATAAACAAGACAGACAAAATTATCTATGGTGGCAGTAGTCAGATTATCTTTAGGAGGTAGCTATTAATAAAGATTATCTTTAGGAAGGACATGAAGGAAAATTCTAGGTGATAGAAATGTCATATATCTTGTTCTAAGTGATGAATATACTCTCTCTCAACAGCTTGATACATTTTAATACGTTTATTAAAGATGTGTTGTGCATTATTAAATGTAATATTACATTTAACATGCATTTCATGTTAATTGGAATATATAACAATAAATGTTACAATTAGTGCTACATCAATACAAAATAAAAATTTAAAAACTAGATAACTAGTATCTATGTATACATTTTCTCTTTATCTCTTTTCTCTTGCTTAGTTACCTTTTAGATCATGTACAGTTGAGGCTGGTATCAAAAGGAGTTTGTGTTTTCTAATTGCATTCTTGGTTCTTCCCTTCTTTCCTCAGCCTTCTCAGCAGTATTTATGGGGGAGGAAGTTGATCAGTGGGTGGTGGGGTAGTCGTGAAGCAAATACAAAAGGAGTGTTGGACTTAAAGTGTGCTGTCAATAATTCTTAATTATTCTCGAATCATCTGTATGTAGGTAATTGCTTGTGATATGAAGCTGTTATGATTTTTCTCCCTGGCATTGGCAATGGAGCACTGAGATGCCTCAGTATGGCCCAGAATGAAATAGGATAATGGTAATTACAAGCAAGTCTCTAGTTCTTCAAGTTACTATTTTGGGTGGAAGATAATGGCCTCAGAAGTGTTGAGGATGGGATGGAGGTAAGAAGGGAGGGGGAGGGACGCCTGGGTGGCTCAGCGGTTGAGCATCTGCCTTTGGCTCAGGGCGTGATCCTGGAGTCTTGAGTTCAAGTCCCACATCAGGCTCCCTGCATGGAGCCTGCTTCTCCCTCTCTGCCTATGTCTCTGCCTCTCTCTGTGTCTCTAATGAATAAATAAATAAAATCTTAAAAAAAAAAAAAAAAAAAGAAGGGAGGGGAGGGAAATCCAGGCCTTGATCACTTTTCTACATACAGATTTTGGCCTCCACCAACAATCCTTAGGTTTGATTGACACCTGAGGGGGTAAGGGGTGATGCTGGCCCAGTTTCCTGTCTCCTTCTGACTTTGGGGACAGGTTACGATGGTGCCTGTGCAGAGTGCAGCTTGCTCACTGAGGTTTGGGAAGACAAGAAAGTCAATAGTCAAAACACTGTGTTACGAGCGGTCACGTGCTCTGAGAGTTCATTTCCCAGCTGGGCCCACAGCCATGGAAGGTGGGGAGCGGGAAGTAGCAGCAAGGTCTATAATGCAAAGGGAGGAAGCGACTCAGAGAAGCCACCGAAGTAAATATAATTCTTTTTTATAAGAGTGGATGAGAGAGAGAGGTTGGGCCACAGAAGACAAAATAGGAAATGAGTGGAGGGGTGGTGGGAAAGACAGAAACCAACTACTAAAGAATAGTTACTTGACAACCTCCAAATCATAATTAGAAGAAACTTCCTGGCCTCACATTTTCCACATAAACACTCGGGCGCTGGGCAAAGTTAATGGGTCCCTGACTACTGCACAAGAGAGCAGCCTCTGTCCAAACCCAGCAGCAATTGACGTCACAGACGGAGTGTCTCAGAGGAATGTGCTCCGCTCCCCTCATTTATATGTTTGACCCTAACCTTTCCCAGATGTGCAACTGTTCTTCCTTCCAAACAGGGAGTTTCAACACTGGGCATTGTGTGCTCTCTCAATCCTGTCCTGCGGCAAAAACAAAAGTCCCAGTTCCTGAGCTTTAGAATTGGACTGGTGTGCTGGGGTTTCTCTCTGCTGGCTGTCGAGTGTCCCCGCTGGAGGCTTGTATAATGGCATTTCTGTCTTGACCGTGCCTGTGTTCTCACGCCTCAAGCCACTCCTCAGCATCTGGCTGGCCACCTCTCTTTGGCTGCAGAGAGGTGGGAGTACAAGGCAAGCCAGGTCCTTTATGGTTGGGCTCCAGGCTGCTCCTCCTCTCCTGCCTGAACTCCCTGCCTTCCTGGCTCCAGGCACATACAATACTTGCAGTTGTACTAATGCTTCTTGGTGACTCATGGCTCCGTGGCTTTGTCCACTCTGTTCAGGCTTGTTGGGATGTCCGCTCCCCTCTTCCCACTTTGACTTGATGGACACTGAGTCCTCATTTGGTACTAAAGGCACTGCAAGCTTTCCCTACTCCTGGAAGCCTTTTCTGACTCCCTTCCTGTCCCCTCCCAGTTTAGATTGGCTTCTCTCTCCAAAGCTCTGCTGCTCTGCTTTATATGGACTCCTAACCGTATGCTTCATTACACTGGTATGTTTACTTTTCTTTCTGCTTTATGTTTGAGTTGGTTGTTCATGCATCTATCTCTCCAACTAGATTGTAAGCCCTTAAAGAATGGGAACCACAGCTTGCTCGTCTTTGAATGTCCTACTTAGTACTTAGCTTGATATATAATAGGTTTTTAATAAATGTTTGTTGAATGAATTAATGAATATGCGAGAGAAAATGAGGAAAATGATAGTGTAACAGAAGTCAGGTTCTTGGTGAACTCCGAAGAGTTAGTATTGACAAAAGAGCAAGGCCTTGTTACCATCGATGAAGAGTAGCATAGGAAAATAAACGTAAAATTTACACAATAGGAACAATTACTTTGCAGTTACAGGTCCTTAACCCTGTCACGTATTAAGTATTTCACTGATAGTATCTCATTTTCTTCTTACCACATCCCCTTTTCAAGTGGCTTGGGGATTCTGTAATTGTTGTGTGTATTATTTCAAGTTTCTAGACAACATGATTCTGTAGCCTGTAGTAGAGACATGTTCCAAGACCTCTCAACCCTCTGGAAAGCCTTGAATCCCTTTGCTGCAAAGCAAGTGTGCTATCTGTTACAAAGCAGCTGGACGAATGCTTATGACTTCAAAACTCCCTTGGTGCTTATTTCATGAAAACCAAACTTCTCCTCCCTCCTGCCCTCAGAGTTACCAGCCCTCCTTGCCTCAAACCTGGAATCCCTGATGTGGGGCCACGTCCATGAAGAAGTACCAGGGACCACCAGCTGGACCTAATTAGTATGTTCTTCCCTAGAAGATAAGAATATGTAATTAGGAAAGAACTACTTACATCTGAAAAATGTACACCTCACATTGGGCTTCCATTTGTGAGAAAGGGGATTGGAAGTTGTAGCAAAATCCTAAAAGAGGAAGAAATGAAAAGAAGGCCGTGGAAGCATTTTGACAACTTGTCTTCCTAAGGTTGACTTGGGCCCATCTACCCACTGCATATCCCCTTTTTCTTCCTCAAGGAACCTGACCCCAAATTCACAGATTTCAAAGAAAGCTGAGAGAGATGTCACCATGCTATCACTTTAAACGGCCAGGAGGCAACGGTCTCTTTCTGGGTGCTATGCAATCATAAGGATTATTTCAGGACTTAGCAGCTGGAAGGCTGGACAACACAAAGTATCTGCTTGTTATTTCAATAAGGGGAGTTGGGAAAAAAGTCTTCTTGTCTGACTATCCTCTGGGAGAGGAACCAAAAGTGGTGATGTCTTCCTATGATTCAGAGATCTTTCTGGCTTCCCACTGGGAAAAGGAATTTCCACAAGGAGTTTTCAATTTGCTGCCTCTGTTCCTGGTGAATAGATGTTCACTTTTAGCAGAGTTAAGGGCAAGGGGATTAGGCCCTTCGGTGTTCATTGCTCAGGATTCATAATTATATAAAATAATTGGTAAATTCTATAATATAATATGTATTTTCATTGTATTTACATACTTACATATAATATGCAAAAATTATATGGAAGTTTATAAATTATGTAAATAATGTAAAAAACCAGGTCTTAAATATTGTCATTCCCCTTTTTCTACAGTTTCCTTAAGAACTGCTTTCACTGGAAGTAGGATAAAGTGACTTCTCAGAGTTATAGGGATTTTCCCAAAGAAGCTGTGAATGTGTGAAGCTGGGAACGCTGTTGGAGATTAATATTTTGAACCAGAATCCAAAGATGTGTGTTTTTCTAGAGTTATGGCAGATGGGGATAGTAGGATTATATTCTTTTAATTTCAAACTTCTTTTTCTTTAAATTTAATATCAGTACTAGGCACAGAACATTTTCATTTTCAAATCATGGAGCAAACCCTGCATTCACTTAAACTGTCATTAACTGATATTTCTAGGGAGATAAAGAGAATGATGGGGTAAAAGTAAAAAAAAAAAAAAATCCCCAGCCAAATAAGAGAAAGGAACAAGAGAAGGAGGAGCAGGGAAAGAAAGAAACACACACCAACACCCCCAAAAGGAGGAAGAGGACCCAGGAAAGGATAGCTGTTCTATCATAGCCCCAGTCAGCAAATTATTGCTAAGTTAGTTTCATTGGTATAGGGAAGAGTAAGGTCAATAGACTACTGTTCTTTTTTTGAGGTAAGATTTTATTTCTTTATTCATGAGACACACAGATAGAGGCAGCGACATAGGCAGAAGGAGAAGCAGGCTCCCTGCAGTGAGCCTGATGCAGGACTCGATCCCAGGACCCCAGGATCACAACCGGAGCCAAAGGCAGACCCTTAACCACTGAGCTACCAGGTGTCCTAATACACTACTGTTCTGATGAGAGATTTAACTCTCAGTATTTCAGAGTTTGCAAAAAACATTCCACTCCAGTGATTACAAGATGGGAAAGAATAATGATGTCTATTGGTGCTGCTTTAGGGGTTATGATCCCCTGAATTCCTGTCTCTACCAAATGCTTATGATGCACCTACTATGTGCAAAGCACAGGCAAGGCATTTATAGTATAAAGATGAATAGGTCATTGACCTTCCATCAAAGTGACCTTGAATTCTCTGAAGGGATATGAGCCAAAGAGAGAAAAGAGAGGCCAGTAAAACTGATTGTTGTCTTGGATGAGTCCCTTTTGCCTCAAGGTTCCGAAGTGCTACACAACTAGCATTATGAATAATTTTTATATCCTTTCCTACTTTGTGGTTTCCCTCCTTCCCTGCCTCCTTTCCTCCTGTCTTTCCTTCCTAGTTTCCTCCCCTCCTCTTTCTTTCTCCCCAGACTCTTCTCCATCTCCCTCTCTCTCTTGCATGCTTGCCATTATCTGATTAAGGAGGTTTGCTAGGATGTTTTTTAAAATCACTAAAATATTGTTAATTTTATGAAAATTTTTTCCATCCATGAAAGTGATTATATTGTTTTATCTTTCTTTATTCTGTTAAATTGGGGAATCACATTGGTTGACTTTTAAATGAACTAACCATGCACACTGAGAATAAACACAACCTGGTTGTTCTTTTTATGTAATTTCCAGATTTGGCTTACTAATATTCTGTTTTGGATGTTTGCATCTGTGCTTATGAATAAGAAACTGGTCAATAAACTTTCTTTTTTTTTTGAGATTTTATTTATTTAGTTATGAGAGACACAGAGAGAGAGGCAGAGACACAGGCAGAGGGAGAAGCAGGCTCCATGCAGGGAGCCTGACGTGGGACTCGATCCCAGAACTCCAGGATCACGCCCTGGGCCGAAGGCAGGCACTAAACCGCTAAGCCACCCAGGGATCCCTAAACTTTCTTTTTTAATAAGGCCTTGTGTATTTATTTTACATCAAGATTATATTGGCTTCAAAAATGAACTTAGAATTTTTTTTTTTCTATTCACTGGAAGAATTTGGCTAAAATTAGTTTTATTTGGAAGAATTTTCCTTAAATGTTTGGAAGAATTTTTTGGTGAGGTTACCTGGGCCTAAAGTTTCTCTTTATCCATTAATTAGGATTCAACTTCTTTAGTGAGTAGAAGACTATTCATATTTTCTGTATCTTCATGTATCAGTTTTAGAAACTACACCTTTTATATTAGTTTCCATGCTATAAATATAATTTTAGAAATTTATCCATTTAACCCAATTTCCAAGTGTATTTGCATAAAGTTATTCTTCATATTTTTATATTGTCCTTTTAATACCTGTGTTACTTGTAGCAGTGTCCACGTTCACATTCTTGATATTGCATATTTCCCCTTTTTTATATTCTCCTTTTTTTTGGTCTAGTTAGGTATTTATCAATCTTATTACATCTCTTCAATGAATCAATTAGTGACTTTGTTGAAAGTATCTTTATTGCTTCTTTGTTTTCTATTTCATTAATTTGTATCCTTTTAAAATTATTTCCTTCCAAATTTAGGGGCTTTAATTTGTTAAATTTTGGGGAATTTTAACTTTTCTTAAAAATTAGTTTCTTTAGGGGCACCTGGTTGGCTCAGTGGATAGAGCATGCAACTCTTGATCTCAGGTTGTGCATTTGAGCCCACATTGAATGTAGAGAGAACTTAAAGTTTTTTAATCTTGTAAAAAAAGCTAATTTCTTGAGATAGATTCTTTGTTAATTGATTTTCACCTTTTACTCTTTTCTAAAACACGCATTTCCCTCATATGGCTTTATTTTCATTACATATATTCTGATGTCATGTTTTCATTAGTATTCATTTTAAAATAATTTCTAATTTCTATTGTGATTTCAACTATGATCTACTGATTATATAGAAATGAATTTTTTAATTTCCAAACATATGGGGATTTAGTTACATATCGGTAACTTAATTCAATATTCAGGGAATTTACTCTAGATTATTTAAATCTCTTGAAAGTTTTTGAAACTTGCTTGATAAACTATCATATGGCAGTTTTTGTCAAATCTCCGGTCTGTTTTTGGGTTTGTAGACGTTGTATGTAAGTCATGCCAATTTTAGCTTTGTATAGGCTGAGGATAAATAATTAGGTGCATATCTAGATCAAGGACTGTTATATCTTCTTGTTGAATTGAATCTTTTTTCATTGAGAAATGTAATCTTTATCTCTAATAGTTCTTTAGTCTACTAGGTGATGTTAATACAGTCATGGTAGCTTTCTTTTGGTTAGTGTTAGCATGGTTTGTCTCTTCCTATTCTTGTATTTTCAATATGAGTATGTTCTTGACTCTTGTAAATAGCACATATCTGTACTATTTTGTTTACCTATTCTAACAGTCTGTGTTTTAATTACTTTGATCTAATCCAATTGATGTAATTATTAATATTTTGCATCTGTTTTTACCATCAAAGCTTTTATTTCAGTTTATCCCACTTTTTTGAATTTTAGTTTCTTCTTTTTCTTTGAATTACTATCACTGTATAATCCCATTATGCCAAGAAGTTAGCCTATTCTTATATGATTGTTCTCCATCTCCTACTCTCCTGTTATGTTGATAATACCCAGAACAATGGTTCAAATGTTTTGGTTTCAGAAACTCTTTATTCTCTGAAAAAATATTTGGAACTCCAAAGACTTTTTGTTTATGGAAGTCATATCTATTAAAATATTTCATTTTGAAAATTAATACTGAGAACTTTAAAAATATTTAATTCATTGGAAAATAATAATAGCAAACCCATTACATGATAACACAAAGAACATATTTTCATGAAAAGTAACTGCATCTTGCAAATGAAAGAGTGGCATGTTTTCATATTTTAGCTGATCTCTTTTCATCTGCCTTAGGGAAGATATCTAGATTCTCTTATCTGCTGCTACATTGATTTTTAAAAAAAATTATAACTAATATAGCCTCTGGAAAACCCCTTTATACACTCATGAGAGGGAGTGACAAGGCAAATAACATTTTAGGATTATGATGGAAATTGTTTTGCCTTTATGGGTCCCCTGAAAGAGTCTCAGGGATTTTCAGGAGTCTACAAGTCATTCTTTGAGACCAGCAATTCCCAAACTTTAGCAATGCATCCTAAATCATGGGGAGGCTGGTCAACTCACAGATTGCTAGGCTTCATGCCCAGAATTTCTGATTCATCATCTCTAGGATGGGGTCTGACAATCTGTATTTCTAACAAATTCTCAGGTGACACTGCTGCTACTGGTCCACTTTGAGAATCACCGATCTGGACTTTTAATTCTCGATTATTATGGATATAATTTCACTTTGACTTTACTTGTAGTTACTTTTAAAACAACATCAAAATATACTAAGATATTTCAACACTGTCACCTCACATCCTAGAATTTCCTCTTCTCTAATTGAAGTACTTAATACAATACTGACTTCAGCATATATTGTTTTTGTGATAGTTAGGAGGGTTTTAATGCTTGAGAATATTTTTAGCATTCCTTCATATTTAAATAGCAATTTGAATGAATATCAGTTTCTTGGTTTATGATTCTAGATACTTTTCCCCAATACACTGAAGACATAACTCTAAATTTTTCATTTTTTGTGGCTGTTTCTCGTGTTACTATTGAAACATCTGAAATAACTTAATCCTTGCTTTTAATGCAGAATCTGTCCCTTTTAGTAGCATTCACAATTTCCTCCTTGCTCCTGATGCTCTCACCTTTTCATATTAGACATCTAATGTGGAGTTTCTCTATGTATCTCCTCTTCGGAAATCTCTGGCCCTTTCAGTCTGAAGCCTTTTCCTCCTCTATGTTTTTTCTTCTCTTTCACTCAGGGAAACTCATCTTCATTATTTCTTCAAATATTTTCTCTTCATTATCATTCCCTCTTTCAGAGATTTCTGTTATCCCAGAGTTATTACTTCCACTCCTATTCCCTCTACCCCATCACCTCTTAGATTTTCTTTTACATTAGATGTGGGGTTTGTGTGTGTGTGTGTGTGTGTGTGCATGTATGTATGTGGCTGGGTTTTTTTTTTTTTTCCTTTTTATTTTTCTCTCTGGGAATTTTTTCTCAGTGCAATCTTTCATTTGTTAAACCCATTCCTTTAGCTAATTCTTTCTGCTATCTCTTTCATATATATTCTTTACTTCAACTAGTTGTCTTTTTATTTTTTTAAAGATTTTATTTATTTATTTGACAAAGAAATAGAGAGAACCAGAGTACAAGTAGGGGAAATGGCAGAAGCAGACACCCCGCTGTGCAAGGAGCCCAATGTGAGGCTCGATCCCAGGACCCCAGGATCATGACCTGAACTGAAGGCAGAACTTACACTGACTGAGCCACCCAGGCGCCTTTGGTTGTCTTTTTATATCTAATATTTCTTCTTGGTCCTATTTATGTTTTCTTCTTAGTTTGCATCACTTTGAAATAATTTCTATTTTCTCTTTTAAATTTTTCCTTAGGCAAACTTAAATTATTGGTGCTAAATGTTTGCTTTTGGTAGAATATGTAACCCACTATTTTCATTTGAAATAGTCATGCTCCTCAAATGTCTTATTATTTTGGCTTGTGAGCTCATTTTCCCCTGAGATATTCATTGTTTTATCAAGCAACCACAGACCTTGGTTTGCAACAGCTCTAATTGGCTCAGGTTAGGGAGCCTGTGAAAGAGAAAGCCAGGCCTGAAAAACCAACCAGTCATTCTGGCCTTTAGATCAGGGCCCCATTCTTTGCCTACCAGAAGGAAGCATCCTTAGAGTGTATAACTAATCAGGCTGTGAGTTTGGAAGGGAAGGAGTGGAAAATTCCTGCCCAGAGTTAGTCTCCATTTGACTTTTTCTTAGCACTTTACAAGCACATGTTTTGAGGGCTGCCTAATTTGTCTTACCTAGAACACCTGGACCAGAGTCTAGAGCCATGTGTATGATAGCAGAAATTGTTTGTTCAAGATGATAACAAAGGAGATCAAGAGCAGCACACCAAGAGTTCCGATCTTATTGTACCTCTCAAAGCATGCAGTTATGCTTCCTATTAAAGACCAGAGCCTCACTCATATACCAGCTCAAAATGCATAACTCTAGGTCTCCTAGAAATGTATTCTTTTCTTTTTTAGTTCCTTGGGAAAGGCAGTCAGCCTTCATACTGGTTCAGTGTCTTGGAGTATCTTGATCCTATTCCATTTCTAATTTTTTCAAAAGTGTGATCTTGGACAAGTTACTTTATTTCTCCTTAATTTTCTTACCCATGAAATGGGACTAATATATAATATCAATAGAAATGTAAAAATTAAAAATAATATATACATATATTATATATGATATTTAATATATTAATACAATGCATGTATATACACAGATTATATATATTAATATATTAAAGAGTGGTTAATATGGGATGCCTGGATGGCTCAGTGGTTGAATGTCTGCCTTTGGCTCAGGTCTTGATCCTGGAGTCCCAGGATCGAGTCCCCCATTGGGCTCCCTGCAGGGGAGTGTCTCCCCTGTGTGTGTCTCTCATGAATAAATAAATAAAATCTTAAAAAATATATTGCTCTTGGCATGGAGTAGATACTGCTCTATAGCTGCTATTATAATTGTAGTTGTTAGTGTTGTTGTAATTAAGGACTAGAGCTGAGTCTGACTTTCTATTCTGCAATGGAATATTCTGGATAATGAAGTGCAACACTGCTGTACCCCTAATGTAAAAAGTTGCCTTTATTGTGTTCAAAATATATTACTGAGATTATATTTCCTTTTCCTTTGGGGTCATATATGTGCAATTACTCAGTGGATTTTGGGGTCTAGCCTCCAAGAAAGGGAAATGTGGCCCACAAAAGTCTCACTGAGGGGAAGTAACTGACCTAGTAAGAGGAGATGGATGACCTTGTGGATAATGGAGAAACCATATCCATGATCTAACATTTACTTTTCTTTTTGCATGTTGCAACTTTCTTCTGTTAGAGCCCCACACCTTCAATAATGTGATATTACACATAGCAGAATGGTGTTGCTCATGCTTGGGTAATTAAGGGATAGAAATATGTCCACTCTTGAAGTGATGAGTCTTGAGAAGCTGATCATGAAATATTAAGAGGAGTCTTCTACAAAAACCTGATCCAGTCTCAGATGGTTGGCTGAGGTGACAAGGGACAAATAGGATGGACCTGTGGCACACCCCAACATGCCACAGGGATTCTCAGAAATATCTGAGGCAAGGAATCTGGTAAAATAGTAGGCTTCTTACAATAGCCCAGTAGGGGGTAGAAAAAACTATGATTTGCCATTAAAGGCAATCGTGACTCACTATAGGATGGAAGACCACAACTGTTGCATTGTGCTGTTAGTTCTGAATGCTATATGTTACTATTACCATACTCCAACACTTGGTATGCACACTAATGACAGATGTCTTTTGCTTCCTTTCCAGCTTGGATGGCTCCTAGAGGCAGGTCTCTTGACCTTAGGCTACTTGATTTGTTAGCTCCTGCCATGGGCACTTGGCTACCCTTCATTCAGCAGCACTAACTTTTGAAGTAGACCAATGACATTATAGTCAGCCAAACCTACTATGAGGTCTCAGTAACATGTGTCCTCAATTTCTCTCTTCCCAGGGTGGGTATGGAATGGGAAGCAAAGAAAATATCTCTGCTGATTTCTTAGACTCACACATAATTATCCTTAAAATAAATGTTTCTTTTCTTCCTTGGGGGCCAATGAAACCTCCTCAAGCTTTCATTTCTACAACTAAAATGATGTGGCTCATTTCTTATCCTTGTCTGAGGAACAGCCAATTGTTCATGGGTCGGTGAACTCCCAAAAGGGATAAAATGGAAGCTGATGCTATTTTAAAAATGCCAGCAAATCTTCCACTATGCCTAAATATGGATACAGGAGACCTAAGTTATTTAATTACATTCTCTCCAGTTCAATAATTACTTGGAGAGGTTTCTTGGAATGAAGGATATCTGAACAATTCTCTTGGAGTCAAGGATATATGAACAATTCAAAGGGGGCTTTGATTGCTTCCTGGGCCACTTGCATAAACTCCACTCTGTAAGCTCATAAATTCCAACAAGACTGGACAAAGCAAGGCCCCCCCTTCCTTGGGGACAAGTTTCCTTCAACTCTACCAGTAACACTCACAGCCTTTGTTATGGCCTCCTTGGAACTCTGTACATAGCAACCAGGGCATAAGGTGAGCTGGTCTCTTCCCATTAAATATGATGCCACCAAGCTGTTACTGTCAGTTACTGACATTAAAATGACAGCTGTTGGTCAGTCCTTAGTGGAAAGAAGCAATCTTCTCCCTCCTCTTGTTTCTCAAGCAGAACAAACTTTTTACTCTATCCCAAAATATACATACCGACCCAAAGAAGGTTACTCTGAGAATTTCCCAGGGATCATCTACCCTGCAGGTTCAGCACTCTGAACTTGAGGAACTTGTGGAGATCAGTGGCTTGGCTTTGAGCCTTCACTGTGCCCACCCTCCCTAGTCTCCCTCTAAGTTCTCCTAGTGGTTGAGCACTGAGCTAAGAACAATTTTCTTCTTTCAAAGATGTCAAATCCATCAGGAACTACTCTCCCTCCCCCACCCAACTCAGGTAGTTGTCATGGTAGAAAGAAAGAGACAGATATGTGTGTGTATGTGAGCATGCACACATGTTCCCACATATGCATATGCATGGGGTTCTTACTTGTGCATTTAATGGGCATATGGGAATTTTTTGTGTCCATATGTATCATGTGTGTACTGTGTTGACAGAGAACTTCAGTCTTTTTTCCTCTTATTTCCCCATTCGCAGCCCAATTTTCTTTATGGCCAGGTAAACTTTAATAATATATTTATTTGCTTTATTTTATCTGTCTTCTTATGTAGGCACACAGCAAAAAAATTATCAGAATATTTTTTCTGAAGATTTTATTTATTTGAGAGAGGGCACAAGCACAGGCAGTGGGGTAGAGGGAGACACAGGCTCCCCGACAAGCAGGGATCCTGATGGTGGGGCTTGATCCAAGGACCCTGGAGTCATGATCTGAGCTGAAGGCAAATGCTTAACAGACTGAGTCACCCAGGCACACAAAAATTGATCAGGATTTTGACAAAGAAATTTTCACATCTGTTATTTGCAGATGTGAACAGCAAATGGTTTGATGGAAGTCTTTTTCCTAGAACCCAGTTTTCAGAGCCAATGTAAGGTAGAAACACACTGTCCCCTGTTGATGTCATAACCTCCTCCCTCCTCCCCACCAACCCATCCTTGATTAAGAGGCTGTGTGCTTTGGGTGAGAAAAAATGACCTGAGGCCTGTTAGCCAACTCCTGATTGCTTTTTAAATCTAGCCTGAGTGTCTGTCTTTGTTCCAAAGTTTTTTGTTTAACAACATGTCCTGAAAACATCTCTTGGATTTAATATCTCATGATGCTTCTTCAGGGACTCACTGATACAATCATATTAACCCTATCTCTGCTTCCTACATATGTCTGGAAGTATAACATGAGACTGGGAGTCAGACAGGCTCAAATCTTGAATTGGGTTACTGCTCATGTAACCTTGAGTTAATTAATGAATTCTTCATTCAGAAAAAAGAGATAATAACAATACTGATCTAATTGGGCTATTGTACAGATTAAATGACACTCACCTTGTGAAAGTTTTAATGCAATATTTCCCACACAGTAAGCACCATGTTAGCTATTTTTATTTCTCTTCCCTGCTCCCAGCTATTGCTGAAGCCAACTCTCTCCCTTCTATCTCTCCCTCTTGCTTCCCTACTGTGTTGGTTTCCTAGTACTGCCATAGCAAAGGACCACAAATTGGGTGATTTAACACAACAGAAATGTACTCTCTCACAGTTTTTAAGACTAGAGGTTTGTAATCAAGGAGTCAGAAAGGCCATACTCCTTCTAGAGAAGGACGCTTCTTTGACTATTTCTAGCTTCTGGTGGTCCTTGACAGTCATTGGCTTATAACCACATCACTCCAATCTCTGCCTACCTCTGTCTTTTTTTTTTTTTAAGAGATCTTATTTATTTATTCATGATAGACACACACACACACACACACACACACACAGAGAGAGAGAGAGAGAGAGAGAGGCAGAGGGAGAAGTAGGCTCCATACCAGGAGCCCTAGGTGGGACTCGATCCTGGGACCCCAGGATCACGCCCTGGGCTGAAGGCAGGCGCCAAACCGCTGAGCCACCCAGGGATTCCCCCTACCTCTGTCTTTATGTGGCTTTCTCTCTGACTCTGTGACCTCTCTTCTTGTTATAAGGATTGTTGTCATTAGATTTAGGGCCCACCCAAAATTTAGTATGATATCATCTTTGGATCCTTAACTGATAACATCTGCAAAGACCCTATTTCCAAAGGAGGCAACATTCTGAGTTTCTAGGTGACATGAATATGCTGGGGTTGGGGGGACACAAGAAAACACACTATATCTACCATCGTAGACTCCTCTCTTTTTTTCAAATCATCTCAAGATTTGTAACTATCAAATTCCTTCTCTTATTCTATTTGGATTTTGTTCCCTTTTCTCCATCCTCCCTGCTGGCCTAGAGCAGCTTTCACTTGTGTGATTCTTCTACCCTGTGAGTTGATCTTGCTTCTTTGGCCTCACTCATATCTATTCTCCAAATTGCTTTGAGGGTGGCCTTGTGAAAGTAGAGACAAATATGATCATGCGTTCTTTCTTCTCAAAAAAATCTCCCCAGTGTTGTTAGGATACAATTCAACATTTTAGCATTCAAGGCTCTTCACAAGCTGGTCCCAATCTGCTTTCCTAATGACCCACTGCACTCTGTACTAATCACCCTCAACTGTCCAAGCCCAGATCTAAAGAACAATCTCACTATTGCTGCAGCCATGACAGACTTATTCCAGGGTACAGTCTTGGAAATCAGGCTCATTTAAGTAGAAGGTTTGTGGAGAGTTCCTCAGAGCAGGTGTTAACTTGGGCATGGGTGTGAGGAGGGAAGTTAGAGGTCAGTTCTAGAGAACCTGCATCAGCACCAAACTTGAAGGGTGAGTTTGGTTCCACAAATAGAGATGGGAGCCAAGGAAGTCAGGAGCACGTTTGGAAAAAGATGTGAGATAGTTAACACTCTAATGCCTGAACTGAATGAGTGTAACACATTCATTCACATGTTAGGGGCTGGCCAGGGGCCTAGGTTGGTCTGTCTTAACATTGTCAGGGCAGGATGGAAAGTGCATTCTGTGGTCAGTCTCTGCACATCTTTGTGGTCAGCAGGGAGGGACACATAGACCACAGAGCCCAGTGACCTAATCCTCATGACTCTCTGTTCTCTTTCTTCCTTGTTTATTCTGTAGGATCTAAGGCACAGACAACCGTAGGTCATAACTTGCATTTGTGGATGTTTGCTGTTGTGGTTTCTTAAAACAGCTGGGCAAAGGAAGAACCGAGCTTTCACTGTTTTTGAGAATATCAGGCCCTGTTCATCTTGACTCTTGCTCTTTTGCACTTTTCATTTCTGAATTAGTTCGGAGCTAGGCTGAGCACGAATCAAGAGACTGAGCTTGACTTGATGGTGTCTAAAGAGTTCCCTCTCTGACACATTATGTCTCTGAATCCAGCAAATTAGCTGAACAAAATGGCATTTTTTATTCTTCCTTAATTTGGCCAGTAAGCTTAATGCATGACTTTTCCTAAGTAGCTGACATCCTCTAATCCTCTGGCATTGGCTGCATCATTTAAAGAAGCAATGAAGGACTTAGCTGCTTCCGAAGTGATTTATGACGCTCACAAAATATAACCACTTCTCAAACCCATGTTGGTATTTATTACAAAAAGTTCTTCTTCCTCCTCTTCCTTCTCCTCCTCTTCTTCCTCCTCCTCCTCCTTCATCTCTTTCTTCTTCTAATGCTTTCCTTGACCATAAGTCATTACAGGGAATTAACAGAGGGTATCATGTTGGATTAGGCATTGGGAATGACTATTTCTGGCTTAGTCAGTTTTGGCTGCTAGAATGAATATACCATATACTGGTGGCTTAAACATTTTTTTCTCACAGTTTTGAAGGTTGGGAAGTACAAGATGAAGGTGTCAGCAGATCAGGTGTGTGGGGAGGACCTGCTTCCTGGCTTGTAGACAGCTACCTTCCTGCTATGTTTTCACACTGCTGAGAGAAATGATCTCTCTTGTGTATCTTCTAATAGGGGTACTAATCTCATTCATGAGGGCTCCACCCTAATGACCTAATCATCTCCCAAAAGTCCTACCTCCAAATACCATCCCATTGGGAATTAGGCTTTGACATATGAATTTTGGGGGACACAAATATTCAGCTCATAGCAGGGTCTAGCATCTTTATTTAACAGAAGGGAAAATTGAGGTGCAGCACTGATAGGTCCATTGCAAGAGTTCCCAAGACAATGAGCAACAGGTTGTCTGGTTTCCAATGCAGGGCTTTTTCTTCTTACATCACAATCATGATTCTTTCTGTGTATTTAAATGACGTAATTTTATTCTCTCAATCCTGCTTTGACTATTTTTTTTTCTTTTCTTTCACTTAAAAGTAGAAGACAATTTGTAAGACCACAGGGAAGCAAGGATTCTGGGAAGATGGCCACCTGAATGCAGCTTTCTTCTCCTTGACCCCCAACACCTTCTTCTCTTGGACTAGATGAGAGGGACATGAGGATGAGCTGAGGAGGGAAAACCAGACAGAGGGCTTTCTTCTTCAAGAAGCAGAGTTAGATCTAGAAAGGAGTTTGGCCTGGGATAGGGAAAGGATAGTCTGGGGAATCCTGAGAAAATGCTGGTTCTGAGATATATGGTCCTGGAAGAAAGGGTGACATCAGCCTTGAAGGTATCTGGTTTCTCCGGTCCCTATGAGGCCAAGCAGGAGCTGGATCTGGGGGCTGCATCTGCTCTGAGATGGTAGGAGATGAGGACTTATCTTAGCTAGAATGTGGAGGTATCCTCTGGGTGCCTTCACAGGTGACTGACAAGCTTTTGGTTTCTAAACTGACATTCTCCTGGGAGTAGAAAATACTTCCCCCACACTATTTGTGTGCCTGACACAAGTTAGGAGTTTCCAACAACCAGATCTGAACATAAATGAGTAGACAAAATGGAAAGAAAACTCAATGACGTGGTCCTGGCAGCTAGAAGAGGAAACAAGTCAGAACCGATAGAGCCCCTTCTGTGCATATGACTTGCTAGAGTGTAACAAGTGACTGAACCCAAACAAAGACATTGAAAGAGACTCAAGTGCATCACAGACATGGAGCTAAACCACATGATTTCCCAACTCAGCCTCTCAGCAGATTGACTGAAGGAGAGGATGGTTGCTGGAGGCAAGTGGAAGATGTATCTCAAAGCCCCAGTGCAAAGGTATAAAGAAAGATGCTATGGGGAGAAAGAAGTTTGGGAAGAGGTATCCCAAAGACGTGACATGTGAAAAACAGAAGTTCAAAAAAAGAATTGGGAAAATAATTCATTCCTTAACAAATAGTAGGGAGAGATGGTATCATAAGTTGAAGACAGATCTGAATTTGCATGCTAAAGGGGTTCATAAAGTTCAAGGCAGGATTGATGACAAATAACATTCACAGGCAATATTCTGGTAAAATTCTTGAATTCCTAAGACAATGCAAATGTATTACAACCTTTCAGGAAGAAAGAACAAGTTACGTACAATGGAAAAATAGGGAGAAAAATATTGGGCTTCTCACCGGTAATGTTAAAGGCTAAACTATAATGAAATAGCATTTGCAGGCTGTGCAGGAATAGTGTATAAAATGATATGATCTTTATTACTTGCTAAGGCACAATACAAATATTTGCTGATATTCAAGTCCATGAGGTAGCATCCATCAATTCCCCCCATATTCCATTGGTTAAAATTCAGACATGTGGCTCCTTCTATGCAAGGGGATGGGACAGCCTGGGGATCATAAGCAGGCTGATTTATGCCATGAAACAGGATAATACAAAAGAGAGATTGAGGTAAAGGCCATGTAATTCTTTACTTGGAATTTTCTGTGTTCTGTACTTCGCTTGCTCTATGACGTAGTATACCTTGAATATTTTCTCACATCACTATATATAAACCCATCTTACTTTTTTTTTTTCCATCTTACTCTTTGTAATAGCTCAGTACTGTCTCACAGGATGTGTGTATAACATCATCTAAGTGTTCCCTGCTGATGGATATTTGACTTATATTCCAACTTTTTCTTTTGGCTTCAATGCTGCCACAAATGCCTGTATATATGTGTATTCCAATACATTAGAGGGTGTACCTGTTGAGTGAATTCCTGGAAATTCAGTAATTGGCACAAAGGCTTGTGCATTTTATATTTTGAAACAGCTTGCCCAGTTACCTTCCACATGGTTGGTACCAATTTCTATTCCTTTTTTTTTTTTTTTAAGATTTTATTTATTTATTCATGAGAGCCACAGAGAGAAAGGCAGAGACATAGATGGAGGGAGAAGCAGTCTCCATGCAGGGAGCCTGATGTGGGACTCAATCCCAGGACTCCTGGATCATGCCCTGAGCCGAAGGCAGACACTCAACCACTGAGCCACCAGGCGTCCCCCCCACCCCCACCAATTTGTATTCCTATCAACCTATTTATGAGAGTGCTTTCCAGCCCCCACCATAGTTATCACTAAATTACTTTTCAGATAAAAATGGTATCCTGTTGTTGCTCAGTGTGCATTTCTTTAATGATTAGTGAGGTTGAGCATCTTCTCCTGTTTATCAACATTTTAATGTCTTTTCCCCCTCAAATCTATGTCTTTGCCATCTTTAATATTTTCATTTATTTGTTTATTTTAGAGAGGGGAAGAGAGTGAATGCACACAAATGGGGGGGGGGCAAAGGGAGAGGGAGAGAATCTCGGGGAGACTCTATGGGGAGCCAGAGCCAAATGTGGGGCTCAATCCCACAATCCTGAGATCACAACTAGAGCTGAAACCAAGAGACAGTTGCTCAATTGATAAGTGAGCCACCCAGGTGCCCCTATATTCTCTCTTTTTAATAAATGCTTTTAAAGAGTTATTATAAGGGGCACCTGGGTGACTCAGTGGTTGAGTGTCTGCCTTTGGCTCAGGTCGTGAACCTGGGGTCTTGGATAGAGTCCTGTATCAGGTTCTTCATGGGGATCCTGCTTCTCCCTCTGCCTATGTCTCTGCCTCGATCTGTATCTCTCATGAATAAATAATAATGAATAAATAAAATCTTTTTTAAAAAGAGTTATTATAAGGACGTTATCATTTTGGTATGAAATACATTATAAATATTTTCTGATGTGCTATTATTTTAAATTTTTGTTCATGGTATTTTTGCTATTCCAGAGTCATGGTTATTATTCTTTTAAATGTGTGATCTCTGAGCACCATAGTGGCTCAGTCGGTTAGTGTCTGCCTTCAGGTCAGGTCATGATCCCAAGGTCCTGGGATTGAGTTCCCTGTTGGGCTCCCTGCTCAGCAGGCTGTCTGCTTCTCCCTCTATCCCTGCCCAGTGCTTGTGATCTTTCTCTCTCATACTCTCTCTCTCTCTCTCAAATAAATAAATAAAATCTTTAAGAAAAAGTCAATGTATGGTCTCTGGGTTTTGTACCATCATTAGGAGGGACTCTCTTACTCTAAGTTTGAAAAAGTTGCCTATGTTTCTGTTAGCATATTCAGGTACTTTAAAAAAGGTGTTTGAATCTTTGTTACATCTGAAATTTATTTTTGAATAAGGATCAGAATAGGTATCTAGCTTTATTTTTTTCCCTAAAAACGTATTTCTTACACTGAACAAGCTTCAGATGGTCCTGATAACAGTACCCAACATACTGTTAATTCTCTTTGTAATATTTATAAAGTTTTGGATGGATATACATTAGATTGGGCCTTACATCCTAATTGTCAGGCATTTGTGTTATCATTATGATGGCTATATAACTACAGTATGGAATCTTCTTACTCTGTTTTCTGATGTGGTTTTAAAAACACTGTTGCTCTTTGACAGCTTTCCACAACTGGTCTGTTTAATTTTTTTTCTCTCTTGAGTCAATTTTGGCAGTCTCTATTTTTAATGAAAAAGTCCATTTCTCCCAGACTTATTATTTTTTTAATTTAAATTAAATTTGCCAACGTACAGTATAACACCCAGTGCTCATCCCATCAAGTGCCCTCCTTAGTGCCTGTCACCCAGTTACCCCATCTCCCCACCAACCTCCTCTTCCACATCACTATTTTGTTTCCCAGAGTTGGAAGTCTCTCATGGTTTGTCTCCCTTTTTAATTTTTCCCATTCAGTTCCTCTCCTTTCCCTTATAGCCCCTTTCACTATTTCTTGTATTCCACATACGAGTAAAACCATATGATGATTGTCCTTCTCCAATAGTTACTTCATTCAGCATAATACACTCCAGTTCCATCCATGTTGAAGCAAATGATGGGTATTCATCTTTTCTGAAGGCTAATATTCCATTGCATATATAGAGCACATCTTCTTTATCCATTCATCTGTCAAAGGACATTGTGGTTCCTTCCACAGTTTGGCTATTGTGGACATTGCTGCTATGAACGTTGGGGTGCAGGTGTTCCAGTGTTTCACTACATTAGTATCTTTGGGGTAAATACCCAGTAGTGTAATTGCTGGGTTGTAGGGTAGCTCTATTTTTAACGCTTTGAGGAACCTCCACACAGTTTTCTAGAGTGGATGCACCAGTTCACATTCCCAACAACAGTGCAAGAGGGTTCATTTCTTCCAGATTTTAAAGTATGTTTCCTTTGCAAATATTTCTTAAAATTATTTTCATTTATTTTTGGTCTATGGTTATTTTTCTGTTCTTATTCCTTCTTATTTTTTCTCTTGATTAGTCTAGGTAGTGACTTGCCCAATCTATTGCTCATTTTAGTTGCAGTTCTTTTTCAAAGACCCGGGTTATATATATGCATCTTGTTCTTTTAGTTTATCATTAATTAATTTCTGGGGATCCCTGGGTGTCTCAGTGGTTTAGCGCCTGCCTTTGGCCCAGGGCATGATCGTGGAGTCCCAGGATTGAGTCCTGCATCGGGCTCCCTGCATGGAGCCTGCTTCTCCTGCCTGTGTCTCTGCCTCTCTCTCTGTATCTTTCTTGAATGGATAAATAAAATCTCTAAAAAAATTAATTAATTTCTGCCCTTACTTTTATTGATTCTTGTGTTTTAATTTGCTTAGGATCTTTCTGTTATTCTTTTACTACTCCGTAGAAAGCATTTTGTCAAATGCCTAATTAATCAATGTACTTATTTATTAGTATATATAGTTATTAATTTTGATTAATTTAGTTCTAAATAAAAACTTCATTTAGGTCATACAGATTTTTTTGTTTTTTTGTATTTATAGTTTTAAAATTTGTCAAAGTCATGCATTTATATTATTTACAGGTCCAAATAGTAACGCAAAGCTTTATTATTAGGAACTCTCTGTTCTTGGATTTAAGTTGCAGGTAGATGTAGTAATAGACAGTGAGATAAACTCTAATCCTTATATTCATTTATGCTTTCATCAATGTATTGCTTCCTTGTTCTGCCATATGCTATGGAGTTGCCTCAGAAGGGGGTACCTGGGAATACTCAGGGGCCTTGGTTTGTGTAAGGGGCTCTATTCCTGCCTCAGCCAGGATGTTCCTTTTATTTATTTTATATATAGTGCTTCATTTGGAGAGTTTATAAGAAGAGAAATTCCAACAACACACACTTTTTAAAACTCATTAAACTTACATACATATATAATATTTGAAAACTACTTGTAAAAGCTCAATACATTATTGGACTCCAAGAAGCCATTGATGGCAAAATATATATTTAATGTGACATTAAGAAAAAAAGTTACATGGTTCTTTAGATTTTGACACATAATCTTATTTTTAGAGAGAAACATAGAAATGCTAAAATATGAAAAAGTATCTTACTGTACACTAAATATGGCATATACTTTCTAGATGTGAATTAAAGTCTTAGGTTGGGACAATTTTGTGACTTTGTCCAAAGATTAAGTGACCAATGAAATCTAAATTGAGGAGGAACTCTAGCATAAGATCATTTGCTAACTGGGCATCTGAATTCAGCTTAAAAAGTGACATATCATATTTTCCTTCTCCCTGTTCTCATTCCGGATGATCCAGACACCATCAGCTCTGATCAGTCTCCTTGGCAAGACTGCACATCCCTGAGCCAGAGTCTGCTGCTTAGTCAAGAGGGGGAGATGTCCTAATTTCAGTGTTTGGAAATGTCTTCTTGGACATTTTTAAGCCACTGAGTGCTCAGATGAGCTCCTGCTGTTTTGTGCTGCCTCCCTGGACCATGTGTGTCACAGCTGGAGCCTCTGCAGCAGTCCCACAGTCTAGAGCATGATGTGTCATCAGCCTCCCTCAATCCTGGTATGCATCTGCTGCTTTCTTGACAGTAGTACAGAGCTTCTCAAATGTTTCCATACAGTGGCTCAGATGACTCCAGAGCATTGAGAGTATAGAACCTGGAAGCCTGGAAGTCCAGTCTAAAGCAACCAGCTCTAAATCTGAAAACATTTTATGACTCCCTTCATCTTAAACATTTTTACAAATTAAGTATTTAATTTTGTGTTTTTTGATTATTAAATATAGTATTTCCCCCCCCCAATTTTTAAGTAAAGTGGCCCCAGGAAAACATGCCCTATGTGGACCTTTTTGCTTTGTGTAGCCCACATACCATTTAACTGTGCAATTATGCACCCTCCACTTTGAGAAAAATGGATGATGGAACGTGGAGGAATCTGAGTTCAGTTCCTGGCTTTGTCATTTAGGAATTATGTGATCCTGCTATGTCTGGGTGGCTCAGTTGGTTGAGTGTCTGCCTTTGGTTCAGGGCATGATCCTGGAGTCCTGGGATGGAGTCTCGCATCAGGCTTCCCATGGGGAGCCTGCTTCTCCCTCTCTCTATGTCTCTGCCTCTCTCTCTGTGTCTCTCATGAATGAATAAATAAAATCTTTGAAAAAAAAGCACAAAAAAACAACAAAAAAAGGAATTATGTGATCTTGGAAAGTTAATTAAAGTCTCCAATTTTCAGTTTCTCCATCTGTAAAAGGGGGATTAAAGACACCAAACACATGATTATTGTGGAGACAGAGCTGTATATGTAGATTGCCTGTCATGGTCCTGTGGATGTCGTGAGTGCTCCACCAACAGCTACTTGCCTTTCACTCTGTTTCCTCATTTTCCAAAGAAATTATTCCTCCCATCCCTCCAGCCTCCAGCCTAGAGAAAGGACCAGATGGGGTATAGGTATAATCTTGTCCATCCCTCTGCCTCTGCCAAGTCTGCAATTCCCAAGCACCCTAAACTGAGAGCTGTCTGACCGTATCCTAAAATTCCTCAGACAAGCAAACTTCAATCAATTGGCAATTCATTTCAGCTCACAGAATTGTTCTTTTGCCTATTCATCTGCCCACAACAAACATACATTGACCTATCTACACTGGGCACTGTGCCAGGGTCTCAGAAATATAAAGACATTTCACAGTGATTCCCTTCCTTAAGATCCTCATAATATAGTAAGGAAAACCTGAAAACAAGTAATTGCAATGCAAGTAATTAGTACTATGATAAAAATATCCAGAAACTCTTATAAGTCACATACGATGGACATCTTTCAGGAGCTGGGAGCAAAGGGATTGCACAGGATTATTGGAAATGCTTCCCAAATGAGGGGACACCTGAACTAAGACCTGAGGAGCAAAGGTAAGAAGGAATTTTTGAAGGTCTGTTTTAGGCAAAATCTCAGAGATAGCATGATTCAGCGAAGGGAAAGCTATTAAATAAGACAAAGCATAGATACCATGAGGAATGGTAAAGAGAACGAGATGGTAGACAGTGTACACATCCAACTTTGCTCTCATGAAAGTGGACTATATAAATCTGAAGACAGAGCGAAGAGAAAGGTTACTGTAGTAATCTGGGTAGCATGTTGAAAGTCTAACCTAATGGCTGAGAGAGAATCAGAAGTCAGGGATTAAAAGTCCTGAAGGAGGTAAAACCTTAATAAAAGAGAGAATCAGAAGTCAGGGATTAAAAGTCCTGAAGGAGGTAAAACCTTCAGGATACTTGGTATCATATCAGTCTAGAGTCGTTGCTAAAAGAAAAGGTAATAGAAACATTGGTTGAGAAATTTTATGTTTTAGACCTGACAATGGTAAGAAACAATCACGTTATTTGTTTTTTTTAGTGTATAAAGAGTATGCTATCTGTTGCTGAACTAAATAATAAAAATTAAAGTTTCCAATCATTTTATTTTTAATTGCTAATGAAGTCTGTGAAGTCAATATAATATCTTCACATTGATGGGAGAAATATGCATTATAATAATAATGTGTGTTAAGATTTATTATAAACATAGAGTACTTTTATACACAGTTGCTCATTTGATTCTCCAAATGGCCCTATGAGATAAACATTTATCCTCATTTTACAGGCAAGGAAACTGAGGCACAGATTTACTTGAGACCACTCACTTGCCAAGGCAGGAATTGGTCTCAGATTGTGTGATTCCAAAGCCATGCTACCTCCCTCTGTGATACCAGCAGTGGGATCAAGATCCCTTCTCCTCTTAGGAAGCCATGTGGGATTCTGGGTTATAGCAAGAACCTGCAGGGGGAGATGAGAATGTGTCCTAGTTCATGTAATTCTCTCCCTGACCTCCTGTAGACAAATCACTTGGCATGCTATTGGAGGGGTGGGGGTTTATTTAGTTTTTCTGGATGTTTCTTTAAGGATGTAAGAGGAACAGGCCAATAGTAATCTCAAACAGGATATCCTTTAGGGAAAACACTCCACACTAAATACAAACAAGAGATTTCAGACTGAAGAATCGCAGACACTGAAGAATCCCTTTAGTTTGTGTGTGTGTGTGTGTGTGTGTGTGTGTGTGTAACTAGTTAGTTTCAGAGTATCTCTTAGACTTTTTAATGGACCACCTACTAGGGATATGTGTGAGTCCTTTAGTACCCTGCAAACCTTGGCAAATGCTTTTCATGATTCCTCCTCCTACATATGTTTGTGCACATGTTTTTTTTTCCTGTATATTTCTTTATGTGCTGACATTTTTCTTTCTTTCTTTCTTTCTTTCTTTCTTTCTTTCTTTCTTTCTTTCTTTCTTTCTTTCTTCTTTCTTTCTTTCTTTCTTTCTTTCTTTCTTTCTTTCTTTCTTTCTTCTTTCTTTCTTTTTTTCTTTTTTTCTTTTCTTTCTTTTTGCCAACATCCTTACTCCTGGAGTAGTAAAGACACTTAAAAACAAGAAGGATCAATGAGCTCATTCACCCTAGGTTCAGCCAGGACCACCCACAGTGAATCATGTGGACCAGGACTATTTTCACTGGGGACAAATCTTCAGCAAATTTTGCTGTCCTCTGGCTTTAGTGTTTGGTCTCCACCATCTCTTGAGTCATTGAAAGTAGCAGTCTACTTCTGTAGTGTTATGACTGAATTTCAATCAGTGATCAGTGTCCCTTGAAGAAGAGGGAGTGACAAATCAGTCCTCTAAACCTCTGTTGCATTTGTGTTTGAACATCCCTTTCCTGCCTACCAAGTGTTCTTCTGAATACCCCATTGTTATAGTCATACTCACCACCCTTTGGAGGGATTTAATGGCTAAATCAGATCTTTTTTTTCATGGCACGTCTCAAGGCGGACCCCAACCCTTATCTCAGCAACTGATCTTTCCCACTGCAAACCTGGTGCCAGTGTGTCCCAGAACCCTCTCAGCCCCTGAGAGAGCACTTCAGAGTAAACAAATTGAAATACCAAGAGGATATTTACAGCCACAGACCAAGCTCCCAATTTCCTCGGCTGGCCCTGTAGACAATGTACTCTTGCATTAGCCTTCAATTGTGCTGTCAGAAATTGATACAGGACCAAGATTGAGAAAATATTATGCTAAGCCAGTCAATAGGCAAGCAAAACATTGTCTACCACTTCTTTAGAGGATCATGGGCTAAATGTTTGTTTGCTTTCACAGTGATATCTCAGTCACCACAAATTGTGGGCCTCTCTCGCTTAAACTTCCTGATCTATTTCCCAGGGATACAAGGGAACCTGGCTTTGGAGCAAGGAGAGCCCCATGGCACCTACTAGTTTATGCTTTCCTGGTGTTAAGGGATAAATATCTCCTCAGTAGGCCCACTCAGCCCCACTGTACAAACTCATACAACTCACATTAAAGCAACTCTGAATGAAAATATCTTCTATGCCCATCTAATGCAAGTATCCCAAGCCTCATTATGGGTCAATACTATCAGCCAACTGATGCTTACAGATTGAAACCTCTAGATTTGTTTTGAGTCTCTAGAGAGAAAGGCAATCAACTGTAGAAGGTTCTTCAGTTTATTTCTTGTGCTCTAATTCATTTTCAAGAATCTAACCATGCATTAAGAATCTAACCCAGTGTTTTGGAATCTGTGATCTCCAATAAGGTCTAATTAAATTCTGTGTGTTTCTTCGGCTTTGTACAGTTATGTTCATTTCCCCTAACTTCACCGACTGCTCCTTCCATATACAAACTATCAACCTATCCTCTCTTTAGTCTTATTCTTCAACTCTACTTTCAGAGGTATCTGGTATCTCAAATTCCTGAGGCTTTTTGGAACTCCATGACCCCAAATCTGCTTGTTCCATTTTGACTTCCCTGAGTGATCTTTGGTTCCAATATTTCCTCTCCAATAAGTCTGTAACCATGGAGTTATCCTTTTTACTTTCAGAAATATTAATGCTTTATTTTTTTAAGATTTATTTTTATTTATTTATGATAGAGAGAGAGAGAGAGAGAGAGAGAAAGAGAGGCAGAGACACAGGCAGAGGGAGAAGCAGGCTCCATGCCAGGAGCCCCACGCGGGACTCAACCCCAGGTCTCCAGGATTGCGCCCCAGGCCAAAGGCAGGCGCGAAACTGCTGAGCCACCCAGGGATCCCCAATATTAATGTTTTAAAATCTATTGTTTTCTATTTTTTTGTGTGAATTTCCACTTTCCCCCCCTTTGCTATCATTTCATTAGAGTTTTGAAATAGAGTGGAAATATGCACTGAGTCTGCCATGTTTAACCAGAAATCCACCTATATTTTTCTTCCCACTGGGGAACAGTTAAGTGTTTCTTTTAAGATAAGAACAAATTCCTTCTAGGTGACCCTGAGGAAATCTATAGGATAGACTAAAGACTCATTTCTGACCTGCAGGACCAAAGCATGCTCATTAGGGCTAATCCAGACAGTGAGGGAGTACCTAACCTCCATGGCTACCACTGAGCCCTTATAGGCTCATATCACACAGAGACAGTTGTCCTGCCTCCACATTCAGGAACCAAAGAAAAGTCACATTTATTAGATTTGTCAGTCATTAGGCTAAGCACTTAACATAGTATATATCTCATTTAAATCTTATAACAAACCTTATATGTTTGTTATATGATTTGAGATGTTTGAGATATGTATTATTATCACCTTCGTCTTAGAGACAAAGCACCTGAACTACAGAGTTTTAACATCTTTCCAAGGCCACACAGGTGATACATGGCAGAGTTAATCCAGAAGATCTGCTTTTGAGAATGTGTTCTTACTCCACTTTGTCTCCTAATTATGCTTTTTGCCTGGAGACCACCACATCTGGACCAGGGATTTTGGGCCCTAGTCTGAGTACTGAAGGGAGGAGAGACCCATCACATTTTCAAATATAAAAACCAGACTATAAGGAAAGTTGTTATGTTGGTCCATCGTAAATCAGTTAAGGAGAATGGAAGCGGGAACATGGGAGTCAATAAGAAAAGTACCCCATCAAATGTATGAACTATATGGATTAGGTTTTTTTTTTTTTTTGGATTAGGTTTTAGTGAATAAGTGCCTTTTAAGTATCAAGCAACTATATGGATTAGGATTTAATGAATAAGTGCCTTTTAAGTACTGAGCATTATGATAGATATATGGAGACTCATTTCTTTAGTTAAGTTTTAAAACAGCCTTAAGATAAAGGTGATACTTCTACTTTTCGGATGGAGTGGCTCATATTCAGTTTGGTTAAGGTACCTATCAAGGTCACACTGGTAGAAAAACACAAAGCTGGGATTCAAACCCAGCCCTTCTGACTCTAATCAAACCTGGTTACCTTTTCAAGGGAAGATTTCACTGTTTTTAAGAAAAATAATATCTACTAGAGAAATCTTTTATCACATGTTTAGTATGTATCATACCTTAGAAAGGTCTAACAGGTAATATTAATCTCATCAGGCTTCTAATAAATGTTGGCATTGACAGGGGCACCTGGGTGGCTCAGTGGTTGAGTGTCTGCCTTTGGCTCAAGTCCTGATCCTGGGGTCTGGGGATCGAGTCCCACATCAGGCTTCCTGCGGGGAGCCTGCTTCTCCCTCTGCCTGTGTCTCTGCCTCTCTCTGTGTGTCTCTCATGAGTAAATAAATAAAATCTAAAAAAAAAAAAAATGTTGGCATTAGCTATAGATCTTGGGCAAATGACTTCACATCATCAGATGGAGGTAACAATACCTCATCACAGGATAACAAACTGACACCCTGCACTATGGCATGTACACAGTACATTTCAGAAAATGGCAAATGTACAACAGATTATCTGTTTGGGCTGGAAAATATATCTATCTTAGGAAAGGTCCAAGCCTCTCCTGTATACTATATAACTCAGTACTCTGTATCTTTGACCACAAGTCTTTGGTTACAGAAGGAAATGAATGGTAGGAACCAGTGTGCAGAATTGTTTTAACCCCTATGGACATGGGTTGCAGTGAAGGAAGAGTTAAGAAGGCTCTTGGCCTGTGTCTGGCTAGAGGTGGAGCTAGATGGTGGCTCCTCATGTGAGGATGAGAAAAGTTTTGGCAGCGCAGCTTCCAGTTGGAGTAGAGCAGTGTGACTTAGAGCACAAATTCTCAGTGTTTAGTATGCACAAGAGTCTCCTGGGGGTCGTAGTCGCATTAAAAGCAGATTCTGATTTGTAAGGTCTATAGTGTGACCTAAGACTCTCCCATTATAATAAGCTTCCAGGGGCTGCATACTGCTGGTCTTTGGACCACACTCTGAGCAGAGGGGGTTCAAGAAAGGTCAGAAGATGTGGTCTGAGTTACTTGGAGTGCTTCTCATGTCTGTAATCCTCATATTCTGTATCTTTAAAATGGGGAAACATAGCACCAAATCAGAGATGTTTAAAAGTAGTATATTGCTTTAAATATTTGTAAAGGTATTTGGGGAAACTTTAATGCACTTTAAATTTAAGTACATTTCTATTGTGCTTGTTTAATACACAACTTATTCTGAATGCAACAAACTCAACACATGACTTCTAATACAGTTCAGATTTCTAAGTTAGGTTTAAAGGAATATGTGAATATAAAATGGGTTAATTTCATTTTGTCTAAAGCAAAGGCACTCTCTTCCTATTTTAGAAATTTATAAAATTATAGTGGTCTGTGAGGGCTTGCTTCTCTTAATTAAAAAAAAATGGAAGTTATTCAATAAATCAGAATCCCTTGGAACTGACATTGGCCAAGCCTACATCTACCTTTAATAAGACTCAAATGGCTTCAATTTATGGTCACTTGAAGATGGAAATGAAGAAAAACTATGAAAAGGATTTAAGAAAAACTTATAATAATTACCAAATGTTACAAGATAGAAAACAAACACTAAAAAAAATTACACCTTGCATGAAAAAGAGATAATTTTTTAAGAAGAGCTTTGTAAATTCTGAAGCACTCTAAAATGTATTTTTATAGACATTTCAAGATAATAAAATTCAGAAAAATATCTAGGGTCAGAACTCTGTGTGTAACTTACATTGGTTAATTAGCATAATTCTTTCTGCTCTGAACTTTGAGTTAATTTAATGTAATAGTAACAATAGTAATATTATAGAGTAACCTATAGCTAATTCAATTTACAGACCCACTTCTTACTGAAAGGAGCTGTAGGACTTCTTGCTAAAATACCTCTCTTCTAACTTAAGAGGAAGGCTCAGAAAGTGGGAAGTCTTTCCATTGCAGGCCTTCCTACCCCATGGGTGAAAAAAGTATTTGGGTCCTCTTATACCAGGGACTTTGGCTCCAAGTCTCTGGATTGCTTTGGACAACTAATTACTCTTGTACCTGTAAACAGAGCTTTATTTAGTTTCTCTAACTTCCCAGCTTCTTAGACTTTGTATCTCGGAAACAAGTTGTGATAATCTAGCAGCCCTCCTTTTCACTGTCTCAGGAGGAGGTGAAGACTCTTTGTGCTTTGCTGAAACTAAATTGATGCAGACCATGTGGTACACTGAGGTTTGAGAGCTATGAGGTGCAATCAGCTGGGACTAGTCGAGAAGACCCAGGCCAGTGGTTCTTAGAGTGTGGTCCCCGGATGAACAACATCAGCATCATCCGGCTCTTGTTTGAAATGCAGATTTTCAGGCCCTAACCCTGGTTTGCTGGATCAGGAAACATAGAGGAGGCACCCAGTACTCTCCCGTTTAACTTGCCCCCCTTCCCTGCCAGGTGATCTTGTACAGTAAACCTTGAGAATCACTACCTCAGCCTAAAGTGTCCCAGTGGAACCAGAGCCACCTTGGCAATTTCTTTCCTCAGTACAATCCAAAGTCAAGAGAGGAGAAGAGGTTAAGGGAAGCTGGAGGGTAGCCTGATGTTTCAGCCTCTGCTGAGACAGATGAGGGAACTGTAATACACCTGGCACTGAAGCGTCACATCTTATACTTTGATAAACTCATTTCTAGGAGTGGTCTGGGGCTGGGGAAGAAGACCTAATTTGTAGCATTTGCTGATTTCCATGGTGTAAATGCTCCCACCATGTCTGATTTTGAGCTAACAATGTGCATGTGGCTGAATACAAGGCTGAGAAGAGATGCTGCCAGTTGGCTCTCGTAGGCTGGTTTGAGTTACTGTGACTTCTTACACCAAAGGAAAAAGAAACCCTTCTCTCTAGCAATCTCATCTACTGTCTGACAGTCTCACCTTTGCATAGTCAAACATACTCTCAGGAGAAAGTAAGAAAGTATTTTTAGGTACATGTAGCGGAGATTATTTTTACTTGTTATGTACTACTAGTATGCTCTTTGTTTGGACCATTTTTATGGACGTCCTTTTCCTTAGAGAATGAAGTATGCTATAGTGTATTGTGGGGCAGGAAAGGGGTACTCTGGACTTGGAGTTAACTCATGTAGAGACTAACCTAGATCCTGCTATTAATTAGCTGTGTGACCTTGGTCAAATCACTTCTACTTTCTGGCCTCAGTTTTCTCATCAGTAAAATGAAGGGCTGACTGAATTATGATTAAAGGGTGTTCTATGTCACCATGAATCAAAAGCCTTTTATTAAACTGATGATCGGCAGGATTTGGTTATGCCCCTTGAAAGACAGGTCCAACCTGCTGCTGATGAAATACCTTTGCAGAACCTAAATAGCTGCCTTGCAAGCTACAATTCCATCAGGCAATCCCTTGGGAAAAAAGGGACTCTAGTCTTTGCCACAGTCTTCAAATTAAATCAGTAGAGTAACAGAAACTGTATTGGCTTTGAAACATGGCACATCTGGTTTTGAATTTGGTCTCAGCCACTCACTACTGTGTGACTAAAGAAAATCACTCAACCTCTGGGAACCTTAGTTTCCTTATTTAGAGGATGGAGTAATAATACCTGCTTTAGGCTGGTGTGACTATTAGACAAATAATGTGCAAACATATAGCAAGCTTCCAGTAAATGATAAAAGTTACCATTTGTTAAAGCACGATGAATATCAACTAAAGCAAATAAGAAAGGAACGTGAAAATAGTGAAAGAGACTCAAAGCCTTATAGTTTAGAAAAGACTCAAGATAGGCATGTTAGGTTTGAAGGGATTAATATTATTTTGCTTAGGCACCTGGGGAAGAATTGGAAGCTGTAAGTAGGCTTCCAGAAAGACCAATTTGGGCTCCATATCATGGAGAAGGATCTCTCAGTCATGGCTAGTGGAGGTACAATGGCTGCATTCAAAGGTTATGAGTACCTGGTTGCTGTGCACACCCATGCTTAGGTCTGTGCTTCTCCAACTTTATTTTACTTGAGAATCTCCTGGGAAGCCTTGTTTAATGCACAGTATCATTCAGCTGGTCTGGGGTGGGGCCTTAGATTCTGCATTTCTAAGAAGTACCCAGGTGATGTGGATGCTGCTGATGGATCCATTGATAGAGAGGGATGGTTGATGGTACTTAGAATAGCAAATTCTTACGTGCATTCTTCACAGGGGAGATATCTTTTCCAAGGAGATGAACATTGGTTGAGGAGAGGGGTCAAAAAAATCTTACTTTTTGTATATATAAAGTATGGGTACGCATATAGGACTTAAACGGATATACAGTATTTCTGTGGTATTAGAATTACATTGGGGAAGTGATTAGGAGAAAATGTCTAACAGAGTTCCCAGGAAGAGAAGGGCTAAGAAAAAAAGGTTGAGAATCACTGCGTTATGCAAATGAATTAGCAGAGCCAGCCAGGGCCTGTGGGAGTGTGTCTGTGTGTGGGGGCGGGGCGGGGGTGGTGATGCACCATGGGGTGGGTAAGCAAAAGTGCTCTGTCTCCACTGAGCCATATACTTCTCAACCCCAAATAACACAGAGAACAGATTAGGGGATTGCAAGGGTTCTATGGTTAAAAACCTAATATAAACCATGATTCAAAACTTTATGGGAAGCACTAGTGGTTTTTAGTGCCTCCCTACATGCCTTCTGTTATGAAGAACCCCACCCAATGATCAGTGAAGATGCCAACAATTCCACAAGACCCACAGGTGGCATGATTTATCACAATCCTTCAGGGTCACAGACATCTTCTACGGTTTTCAGACTCAAAAGAAGCACAGATGTACAAATAAGGACTGAAGCCTCCAGAGCAACTGTCTCAGCAAACAGTGAACCACTGGAGGGTTTTTACCTTGCACCTGCTGGAGGAGTCAGGAAACAGCTGTTCTGGTGCAGACGAGGCATGTGGGGACTCCTATGCTCTTTTCTACCCTGCTGGCCTTGGTGGGATATGTGGGATGAGATTTACTCACAGTTCCCATCCTGAGCAGAGGAAACCTGGTGCTCTTCATCAGTCCTGACACTGATTAACTGGGCAAATTTTCTGAGCCTCTGTCTCCTCATCTGCAAAACAATAATATCTAATTGTAGGATTGTTGGTAGTGGTTAAAAAAGAAAACAAGGCACACAATCCTATGTTAATCCTATGTTAATAAGAACTATGTTCTTATTGCTGATCTTGCTGCCATTGCCAAAATGATGGGTACCTTCTACAAATATTTGTTGACTAACTGGTGGCTAGACGTGGTCCCTTGAGTCCTATCTTCCTATTTACATCATCCTTCTCGAAAGTTTGCATGGGTTTCCTTAGAATGGGGCTATAGATCACACAGTCCAGAAGGGTGAATCACCTTGACCATTCCCTGAACTCCAGTTTCATCCCGGCATTTCTGGAGCTATAGATGCACATCCCAGCAGCCTATCTGGTCACTTTTGTTTGATTGATCTACAAAATTGGTCATGGCTCATTTGAGCAATTCTTCTCTTGATCAGAGCATGATCTGTTTTCTCATTTCCTTCCTTCAGCACATTCATGATTTCCTATAAAGACTGAGGAGTCACTTAACCTTCTGTCTTCTCTGGCACTTTCTTGCCTGATGCACTGTGTGTCCTGTTATTCTAACCAGACATGGCAGCAGGATACCTATAAATTGCTTCCAGGGATCCCTGGGTGGCGCAGCGGTTTGGCGCCTGCCTTTGGCCCAGGGCGCGATCCTGGAGACCCGGGATCGAATCCCACATCAGGCTCCCTGTGCATGGAGCCTGCTTCTCCCTCTGCCTGTGTCTCTGCCTCTCTCTCTCTCTCTCTCTCTGTGACTATCATAAAAAAAAAAAAATAAAATAAATTGCTTCCAATGAGTATATCCTGGAGTTGGTAAACTTTTCTTAAAGAGCCAGGTGGTAAATATTTTAGACTGGCAGGTCATGTGGTCTCTGCTGCAGTTAGTAAACTCTGCTGTAATAGTGCAAAAGCAACTATAGGCAATAGGCATTATTGTGCTCTAATAAATTTTTATTTTCAAAAATCATGTGGTGGGCTGTACTTGGCATGTACGTCATAGTTTGCCAATTCTTGTTATATACTACTATCTGATTTTCAGGTTTTTTTTTTTTTTTTCTAATTTTCAATTTCTAAAAACTTTTTCCTTTTCTTTTTAAAGTCCATTCTTGGGGCACCTGGGTGGCTCAGTGACTTGAGCATCTAACTCTTAGTTTCCCCTCAGGTCATGACCTCAGGGTCATAATATTGAGCCCCATGGATCCCCTTCTCTGCCGTTGGGCTCCACGCTCAGTGAGGAGTCTGGTTCTGATTCTCTCCCTCTGCTTCTCCTCTCTCTCTCTCTGTCTCTCAAATAAATAAATAAATAAAATCTTAAAAAAAAATAAAGTCCATTCTTAACCCTCCTTTGTTTTGTCAGGTTGGTCACATCTCCATTTTCCTCATATCCCCAAAAATCTAATAGTTTGCTTGGGAGCCTTGTGGTGCTTACAATAAGGTCATGAAGCCATGACAACTACACTTTGGCTCTCTTCTCCTGGTTAATAAAAAATTTTTTTTGCATATTTTTTTATTGGAGTTCGATTTGCCAACATATAATATAGCACCCAGTGCTCATCCCTGGTTGATAAATTGATTGTATCCTTCAACATGGAAGATGAACAACCCAAAACCAGGATCACTTACTCTAACCTTTTCCTGGTCATGGGGATTCGGTTTTAGCATAAACTGTGTTCCTCCATTGGTATTCAGATTAGTATAGAAACATTTAAGATTTTATTTATTTATTCATAGAAACACAGAGAGAGAGAGGGGGATAGGCACAGGCAGAGGGAGAAGCAGGCTCCACTCAGGGAGCCCGACGTGGGACTTGATCCAGGGTCCCCAGGATCAAACCCCTGGCTGCAGGCGGCGCTAAACCACTGCGCCACAAAGGGAACCCTCTTAACACTGTTGGTGGGAATGTGAACTGGTGCAGCCACCCTGGAAAACTGTGTGGAGGCTCCTCAAAGAGTTAAAAATAGACCTGCCCTACGACCCAGCAATTGCACTGCTGGGGATTTACCCCAAAGATACAGATGCAGTGAAACGCCGGGACACCTTGCACCCCGATGTTTCTAGCAGCAATGTCCACAATAGCCACACTGTGGAAGGAGCCTCGGTGTCCATCGAAAGATGAGTGGATAAAGAAGATGTGGTTTATGTATACAATGGAATATTCCTCAGCCATTAGAAACGACAAATACCCACCATTTGCTTCGACGAGGATGGAACTGGAGGGTATTATGCTGAGTGAAGTAAGTCAATCAGAGAAGGACAAACATTATATGTTCTCATTCATTTGGGAAATATAAATAACAGTGAAAGGGAATATAAGGGAAGGGAGAAGAAATGTGTGGGAAATATCAGAAAGGGAGACAGAACATAAAGACTCCTAACTCTGGGAAACGAACTAGGGGTGGTGGAAGAGGAGGAGGGCAGGGGATGGGGGTGAATGGGTGACGGGCACTGAGGGGGGCACTTGACGGGATGAGCACTGGGTGTTATTCTGTATGTTGGTAAATTGAACACCAATAAAAAATAAATTTATTATTAAAAAAAAAGAAAGAAACATTTAGCATGAATTTTTAGGCCAACTTCTGGGGTTCCAGATCCAGTTGTGGCATTTGCTAGCCATATCACCTTGACTAATTGTTTAATACTTGAGTCTCAGTCCTCCTATAAAATGAGAATGATAATAGCTGGGCTTGTTGTGCAATTATATGAGGTAATATATGTGAAGTATCTAGTATTTAATAGGCACTCAATTTCCATGAACTAGTTCTATGCAGAAATGTTCAGGCATATAGATGACTTGGTAGGACAGGCTTTCTCAAGAGATATTTTTATGAATTCGCTGGCGGGGAGGGGAAGGTTTGTGTGGGAGCCTCAGGGCAGGAAATTGTGGAGGGGGAAAGGAGTGGATAGAATAGAGCCTTGTTACTCAAAGTGTGGCCCATAGACCCTGCTCTAGTTTATTAACTTTATTTTTTTTAATTTTATTCCCTAAAATCTTATAAGCAACTTTACTCAAAAGTTTTCAAAAATTCACACCGATAAGAATCCATGCAAAAGTTCAAATCTGCCAAATACTCATATTGGCTACCAGTGAACTCAATCTTACGTTTATTTAGTTAGGCAATGCCTAGGGTCAATTGTGAGGGCTTGACATCGATTCATGTTTTCACTACAGCCCTCTTCACTGTGATTCAACAAATATGCCTGACTTTGAAGCTTACATTCTAGCAGAAAACAGACAATACGTACACAAATGAACAAATAATCGTTTGTCTTAAACCTCTTTAACAGTGACCATGAACACTGAGCTTATTTTAAAAACATTTAGTTTTCATTGTTCATTTCTATAGAGGAGACCACAAAAGAAATGTCTAGAACAAAGAGAGTTACTCTAAAGTAACACAAACAAAAGGGTGTTGTTTTTTTTACCCTAGCCCTTTGCCTTGGGGGTTGGGAAGAGGCTCAATGCTCATTTTAGCAATGCTGTCACTGATCAGAATGCATTGGGATGTAATTTTGGCAAATGCCCTTCAGAGTAAGCTTGTGAGTCAGTCAAGAAAATTGGTCTCACTGAGTCTTATTTTTGATAATTCTGCATCTCTTAGTTTGACCACCATCATGGTTTTAATGTATGTCCATAAATTTGGCATTTCCGCCTTTAAAGGTGAACTCCAAATGCCTATCTAATGAATAGAATTTGGTAGAAGTGATGCTCAGTGACTTCTGAAGATAGATCATAAAAAGGATAGCTTCTGTATCTTCTGGCTTACTCTGTATCTTTCAGCTCACTCCTGGGAGAGCCAGATGATGCTTTGTCACAAGGACACTCAAGCACTCCCAGGGAGAGACCTTTGTGGGGAGGACCTGAGCCATCACCAACGTGCTACTCATTGAATGAATCCCTTGGGAAATGGATTCTCCAGCTCCGTCAAGCCTTTGGATGGCTCAGCCTCCGCTGACATCTTGACCGCAACCTCATGAGGTCTCCTGAGTCAGAAGTAACCAGTTAAGACCTTTACAGATTCTTGGCCACCAAAACTATGAGAGAATATTTCTTGATTGTTCCCACCCACAAAGTTTTTAGTAATTTGTTATGCAGTTGTAGGCGGCCAATACAGAATTGATACTGGAAATAGAGTGTTACTAGAACAAAAGTCTGAAACATCAGAATGGTAAATGGACCTTACAGAGTGTTTTGGGGGAAAGCCTCGAAAGCTCTGAAGAGACTGTTAATAGAAGCCCAGTGGTCCTCAAGGTAGCTGGTCAGAGGAAGGGAAAGAAAATGAAGGAATGCTATTGGAGCCTGGAGGAAAGAAGTGCTTGGGTTTTAGCAGTAGAAGTTTTAGCAACACTGTCTCTTGTGTTAATGTGAAAAGTAGGGAAGATAATTTATGAACTGGGTGATCCAGAGAAGGAGATTACAGGCAGCATGTTGAGGGTGCTGCCTGGATTCTGTTTGCTGCTTTTAGTAAAAAGCTATAAAGAGCTATTATAATATCTATAATTTATTGATAAATAATTGACATACATCACAGTATAAGTTTAAGTCACACAGCACGATGGTTTATTTTTATTTTTATTTTATTTTATTTATTTATTTATTTATTTCAGCACGATGGTTTAATTTACATATATTGTGATTACAACAGTGGGTTCAGCTAACATCCATCTTCTCATATAGATAGGACAAAAAGGAGAGAAAGCAGAAAAGAGAAAAAAAAATCTTCTGGTGTGAAAACTCTTAGGATTTACTCTCTTAAATTTCCTATATATCATATAATCATCATGTTGTACATCATATCCGTACTACTTATTTATCTTGTAATTTAAAGTTTGTACCTTTTGACCACCTTCCTCCATTTCCCCTGCCTATACACACTCCACCTCTGGTAACCACAAGTCTGATCTCTTTTTCTGTAAGTTTTGAGATTCCACATAAAAAGACAAAAAGCATTCTTTTTTGTCTGATCTATTTCACATAGCATAATACTTTTTTTTTTTTTTAGCATAATACTTTTAAGTTCCATCCAAGTTGTTGGATATTGTAGAATTCCCTCATTTTTTTTGTGGCTGAATGATATTCCAGTGTGTGTCTATACCACAGCATCTTTATCCATTCATCCTTTGATGGGCATTTAGGTTGTTTCCATGTCTTGGCTATTATAAATAACTCTCAAGCAACGTTTTGAAGAACCTTTTGTGTGGAGGAACTGAGGCCTCTAACTGACATCCAGTACCAAGTTGCCAGCCATGTGAGCAAGTCTCCTTGAAAGTGAATCCTCCAGTTTCATTTAAGCTATGTAATGACTGAAGTCTTGCCCAATCATAACATCATTGGAGTATAGTTTACATATCAGAAAATTGAAACATTTCAGGTATATAGTTCATTGACTTTTAGTAACTTACTGATGTAACCATCAACATTTACCAATTTAGGAGTATTTTTGTCTCCCCAATAACATCCTTTGTGATATTTACAATTAATCCTCCTTCCTAGTTCCAGATCAGGACAACTATTAATTACTTCCTGCCTCTATTAAAATGTCTTTTCTAGACATTTCATAGAAATGGACTCAATATGTGACTCCTTGCATCTGGTTTTTCAGTTAGCGTAACTTTTTTGAGGTTTATCCATGTTGCAGCATGAATTCATAGTTTGTTCCTTTTCTTTGCTGAATAGCATTCTGTTATATGGATGTTTTATTCGCTGATAGATGTTTGGGTTGTTTCCAGTTTGGGGCTGTTATGAATACAGCTGCTATGAATATTCACATGCAAGTCTTTGTGCATACATATGTTTTCAATTCTCTCGGATATACACTTAGCTGTGGAATTAAGTATGTTTATCTTTTTGAAGAACTGCCAGATTTTTCCACAGCAGCCATACCATTTCACATTGCCACGCAATATTTGTGTTCCTGTTCTTCCACATATTTTAGTTGGTGTGAAATGGCATCCTATCATGGCTTTAATTTGCATTTCTCTAATGACTGGTGCTGAGCATCTTTTCCTATACTTATTGGCCATTTGTGTATCTTCTTTTGTGAAATGTCTGTTCATATCTTTTGATTCATTTTATTGTTGGGTTGTTTGTCTTATAGAGTTCTAAGTGTTCTTTTTAAGTTCTTGATGCTCCTTTAAAATTTTTAAGTCCTTTATCAGATGAGTGCTTTGCAAATATTTTTCCTCAGGGTGTTGCTTGGCTTTTCATTCTCATTGTCTTTCCAAGGACCAAAATTTTGAATTTTGCTTAACTCAAGGTCTTGAGGATTTCCTCCTACATTTTCCTCTAAATGTTTTGTTGTTTTAGCTCTTAAGTTCAAGTCTATTATCAATTTTGAGTTAACATTTGTGTATTGTATGAGGTAAGGGTCTGAGTTAAATTTTCTTAACATCATTTTGTGAGCAAACCTATCTTTCAATTTATTATTAAAAAAAGCAAAAACCTATCTTTTTTCCCAATGGATTGTCCTGTACCTTTATTAAAGATCAATTGACTATAAATCTCAGTACCTATTTCTGGCAGGGTACCACACTGATCTTGATAACTATAGATTTATAGTTATCTTTGAAATTGGGACATAAACTTCCTACAACCTTGCTTTTTTTTTCAAATTGTTTTGTGTAGTCTAGATGTTTTGCATTTTCACATATATTATAGGATCTGTCAAGCTGCTCAATATTTTGACAGCAATCTCCTGGGAGATTCTGAGCCAGAACTACCCAGCCAATCCAGGTCTGAATCCCTGACCCACAGGGATGAAAATGATAAATTGAAAATTTTCTCCTATTAAAAAAAAAAAACTGAAAGAAGATGTGGCAGGTGATAGAAATAGGGGAACAAGTGATAGGAGGGAAGGGTGGGGTATGGAGTAGAGAGAGGTCTGGAGTAGCAGTGAGAAATCTGTGGCCTGAGAACCAAATTGGGCCCACAGCCAGTTTAAGAATACTTTTTATATTTTTATGTTAGAAAAAAAAGAAAGAAATGACTATGTGGCAGAGAATTTATGTGACCTTTTATGGAAAAAGTTTGCTGACCCCTGGTTTAGAACACTAGAGATGGATCTGGAATTAAGATAAAGGTTTTGGTTGTTGTTGATGTTGTTTTAATGAAGTATATAAAGTATGTGTTATATTAGTTTCCAGTGTACAATATAATGTTATTACCATACACCTGTCAAAACGGCAGGAATCAAAAGACAAGAAATAACAAATGTTTGCAAGGATATGGAAAAAAAGAACCCTTGTGCCCTGTTGGTGGGAATGCAAACTGGTGCAGCCACTGCACAAAACAGTATGGAGGTTCCTCCAAAAATTAAAAATAGAGGAATGCCTGAGTGGCTCAGTGGTTGAGCGTCTGCCTTTGGCTCAGGGCATGATCCTGGAGTCCCAGGATTGAGTTCCACATCAGGCTTCCTGCATGGAGCCTGCTTTTCCCTCTACTCATGGAGAGCCTGGAGTGTCTCTGCCTCTCTCTCTCTCTCTCTCTCTCTCTGTGTGTGTCTCTCATGAATAAATAAGTAAAATCTTTAAAAAAATTAAAAATAGAAATAGCATGTGATCCAGTAATTCCACTACTGGGTATTTACCCAAAGAAAACAAAAACACTAATTTAAAAAACTATATGTACCCCTATGTTTATTGAAGTATTATTTACAATGGTCATGATATGGATCAACCCAAGTGTCCATCATTAGATGAATGGATAAAGAAGATGTGGTATACATATACATTATGGAATATTACTCAGTCATAAGAAAGAATGAGATTTTTGCATTTGCTACAACATGGATGGACCTAGAGGGTGTAATGCTGCTCAGAGAAAGACAAATACCATATGATTTCGTTCATGTGGGATTTAAGCGAAAAAAAAAAAATGAACAAATGAAAGAAACAAACCAAAAAACCCCCAGTCTCTTAAATACAGAGAACAAATTAAATATAAAGGTTTTGAGGTCATGAACATCTACGTAATATTTGAAATTATGGGAAGAGATGGTTTGATATTTGGGTCTAGGGCCTGGTTCCCAGATATTTTATCACTGAAGAAATAAGTCTTAGGCTCCCCCAAGCAAAGTTTCAGAGATATAAGTAGTCATTTGGGTCTGTCCCTACCCAGCCCAGCGGCAAGGGGGACTCATTACTTCCAATACTCCCTCCCAATAGGCTGAGAATCCTGCTGCCCCCTGGTCTACTCCAAGCCTTGGCTCTCAGGTGCAGGGCCTTGGTCTCTCATGGGGAAAGTTATTCAATGTGTAAGGGCCTGTATCTAATGAACCTGTGCCTAAATAAAGACTTCTAAGAGATGTACCCTCCCAATTGGCTGCCACCTCTGCCTTCCTGTTCCCCCTTCTCTTCCAAGCCATAGGTATTAGGCATGCATCCTTTGAGGAGATTGGGAATGAGACCCTGTCATTATCTGTTTTTTAAGATTTTACTTATTTATTTGAGAAAGAGAGAGAGAAAGAATGAGCCAGGGAAGGGGCAGAGGGAGAAAGAAAGGGAGAATCTCAAGTAGACTCCCTGCTGAGTGCAGAGCATGGTGCAGGGCTCGATCCCAGGACCCTGAGATCATGACCTGAGCCAAAATCAAGAGTCTGACGCTCAACCAACTGAGCCACCCAGGTGCCACAGAGGTCCTATCATTCTTAAAGGTATCTGGATTATCCACTCCAGAGCCCAAGAGCAAGAGAAGACATGTAATTGGTTCTCTGGTCACTCAAACGGCTACAGGTTCTGCACCAGAATTACTCTAATAATGGAATGAACCTAAATTACCCCTGCCAATGTCTGTGGAAGTAACTATATAAGTGCTCCAGATCAAGAGTGAATGTGTTCCATTCTGTGAGATGCTTCATTCTGTGGATTCAATTGCCATCCATCCTTTAAAGCACCATGCACTCGGCACTCTGAGTATGCAGAGAACTCTGCTTTATGGTTTGCAAATCCCTGCAGCTCTAAACCAAATCAGTGTTTTCTCTTTCTGCTCTCAGTTAAATGGAGATCAGCTCTTCCATCTATGTTTAATAATGAGTGGAAGGGATGGAGTTCCACTTTATTTAGCGTAAATAACAAGTGACAGTGATAGCAACATCATTCATTGCTTGTGTTCTGAGGGAAATGGAGAGCAGGATTGTAGACCCTTCTGCAGATTTCTCTGGTATGGTGGAAATAACTCCAAATTTGTGATACAAAGAACTGGATAAAAGTCCTAGCTTAGAGTGACCTTGAATAGTCATTTAACCGGATTGAGTCTCAGGTTACTTAATTTTTATCAGGGGCATCACATTGAGGATTACATGTGATGGAATTTTAAAAGGCATTTGTACCCTGTAAATGTCTACATATAAGGAAGGGGATGTTTTTATTTTATTTTCAAAGGTGGGGAAATAGTTCAAATCTTTGTTCATCGACAATATAGTTTCTGTTTATCATAATTCATATCACAGATTACATAAATGAACAGAGAGTTCCAAGTTGAGGTTACTGTGTTTCTCAAGAGAAGCTAATTACATCCAGTTAACAAACTCTTTTCATAAACAGATGTCTCTCTGGCACTGATGATAAATGGGGGGTGAACTTGCTAGGCTATTCCCACTTAAAATGAAAGACAACTTTGAGTCTTGGCTAAAGCAGAGGAGGATCAACCCCAAAGAAATACTGAAGTGCTCAGAGTCTTCTTCCCACATATTCTTTTTCCTGTGAAATTGGTTTGCCTTTTTTTTTTTTTTAAAGAATTAGCCCCTTGGGAAGAAAACTCAATCTCTGCCAATGTTTTCAATAGAATAAATTTTGACCACCCCAAATCGAATGCAGTGGGAAAGTGGGTTTGACCTTGCTCAGGAAACAAATAAATTTGTTCATTCATTTCACCATTCCCCTTAAGAAAGTTACAGCCTCATTAAAAAGCTTTTAAATTGGCAGGACCCAATACCTATTGAATTTCTTTCACGGGTACAAGGGGATGGGTAGGCCACCTCTGGTCTTGGCTGGGATTCTAGGAGGCAGATCTGGAATGAGGAGAGGTAGAAAGATCTGGCATGGACTCTCATGGGTCCCTGCCATTTTGATCTACAAATTCGAGCTTTTCACTTCACCCTGTTTGGATTGTTGTCTAAATTTTAGGTGACCTATTTGTTTCTGACTTGAGTCTTTCTTTGCACAGTGTATCTGAGAGCTGCCTTTTAGGATTCTTAAACCACACACATGGGCAAGAGATGCTGTTCCCCTTTCCTGGCCCATGTTTGTGAGCACTTCCAAAGCCACTTATTAGTATTTAAAAGTTACTTCCTTTACACTTATAATAAGATCTAAAACACCTGGTACAGAGTATGCCTTAAGTAAGAGGCAGTTTTCTTTCACTTGCCCTCCTTCAGTTCCAGTATGAGATCATGGCACTGTCCACCAATGGGTCCATCCCTTCCTTCTATCCCTTCCCAGGCTTTAGGGCCAGTTTTTAGTTTGCTGAAACATGGGATTTTAGACTCTGTTTTAATAAGTTAAAAATCTTGAGTTGGAATTCAGATCCATAAGCAACCAGCTCAGTGGTGTGAGGCTTAGACAATAAATGGGACGTAAAGGAGTTTCCTTCTCTATGTCCTTAGAATCACTTGCACTGGCTACCTTTCCTTTGCTGTTCTGCTATTGTTTCCAGACAGAATGGCTAAAGGTTATTTCTGATCCCTTGAGAACTCTATCAGAATTTATATCAGTAATTAAAAGCATGCTGCGTGAGGTAGCTGAATGTATCCAACAGCACAAATTTAGGCAGGAAACAGTGAGTTACTCCCATTCACTCCCAAGCCACTATGGCACTTATTTGAACACTTTATCTTGGTCCAGCTGCCAGAAAACTTTTCATTCTCTTCCCTTACACACAGGGAGCCGCCTTTCCTTGGCTATCTGAACTCGGAAACATTTAACATTCTCCCAGGAAATAACTCCATTCAAAGCCATTGTTTTTAAGTGCTGGAGTGATTGACTTGAAAGTAACTTGCGTAAATCAGTGCTGTTGATTACTAAACACAATGGTAATTACTAGGGAGGATAATAAAAACACAACAGAGTTGTATGAATAATATGTCACAATTGAAAGTAGAACCTATAATGGCCTTTTAACTGCAGTATATGCCATTAAAAGAACAGGCTTGGCAAGAAAGTGGCTTGCATGCTTATGCTGATTTTGCTGTTTCCCCACATGGCTAGTATGGTTAAGTGAGCAGTTTTCCCCCTCTGCCCCTGGAGGCCTCACGAATCCTCAACTAGTACCTAAGGTGGCCACTGTCAACATTTGGATTTGCACAAAGATGCAGATGATTTTCTATCTTAATGATGGAGTATATGTTTTCACACATCTGACTGAGTTATTTGAGGATGGGACTCTTTTATTCATCTCTGTATTCCTAGCACGTGGACTCAGTGCTTGACATGTAATGATCACTCAGTAAATAGTTACTGAATTGAACATCTGACAATACTCAATTAAGTACAATACTCTATTGAGTCAACAAGAGCTTCCCAACTGCTGTGTCTGGGTGTCAAGTGGGCTATAGGTATGTAGACATCCTATTTCCTTTAGTTCTCAGGGCCTGAGAAATGGTCTGAGAGTAGTCAGAGACCCAAAACAGTGGCTCCCGACTGTTGGCAGCCTCATCTAATTATCCTGTGTACCCTACATATCTTTTCTGTGCTTGTCATGATGTGAAAAGGATTGAGGGAAAGGTTGGGGATCACTAGGTAGATAACCCTCTGTAGATACCATTAAGAAACCACGCTGATAGGTTACCTCGAGAACAGTTCTTTATTTCTTTATGAAGTATTTTAATTCCTGAAGATCTCAGATAATCACAAGCAGAAAAAAATATGTCAATAAAGTGAGGAAAGAATTATCCCAATCAAATCCCTTTGTGTGTGTATGTGTGTCTGCGTGGTTACGAATCAAACAGCAACATAGGGAGTTCCTGCAGCTTGTAGAAGGGTCTCTCATCTCTCAGTAGCAGTAGCCAAGAAATTTTACACATACTGATTAGACAGTATTAATAACCCTTTTTTAGGCAGGGGTATAAATATTCTTCCTAGAATTCTATAAATCTCCAAAGAGAAATTACACTTTTCTTCTATTTTTCTGGTCATGCTCTCTAAATTCTTATTGTAGTGAAGAAATGTTCAAAACCAACATCAAGGGATTCCTGGATGGCTCAGTGGTTTGGAGCCTGCCTTCGGCCCAGGGCGTGATCCTGGGGTCCCGGGATCGGGTCCCACTTCGGGCTCCCTAAAAAGAAGAAGAAGAAAAAAAGAAGAAGAGCCCAATCTCTTTACAGGACTTATCTAATTAGATCAGTTTTTTTTTTTTAAGATTTTATTTATTTATTCATGAGAGACACACACAGAGAGAGAGAGAGAGAGAGAGAGAGGCAGAAGGAGAAGCAGGCGCCATGCAGGGAGCCGGATGCAGGACTCGATCCTGGGTCTCTAGGATCACACCCTGGGCCAAAGGCAGGCGCTCAACCACTGAGCCACCTGGGTGTCCCTAGATCAGTTTCATTAAGGATAATCCTCCTTTCTCGCAGGATCCCTGGGTGGTGCAGCGGTTTGGCGCCTGCCTTTGGCCCAGGGCGATCCTGGAGACCTGGGATCGAATCCCACGTTGGGCTCCCTGCATGGAGCCTGCTTCTCCCTCTGCCTGTGTCTCTGCCTCTCTGTCTCTCTCTGTGTGACTATCATGAATAAATAAATAAAATCTTTTTAAAAAAAAAGGATAATCCTCCTTTCTCAAAGTTCAGTGTCCCATATAATAACAAGACTATCCCATCATACCCACACTTCCCACTCATGCTCAAAGGGAGGGGATGATACGGGTTGTATACCCCAAGGGGGAAGATTTCTTCCTCATGCATAGTGGCTCATCCAAGTCTCCCAAAGCCTTAGCAGCAAAGCTTTCTGTCACTGAACTGCAATAGTGCGTGTGCAGACTTCAAGGGTCTTAACTTTGCTACCCAGCTGAGCCTCTGTCTGCCCTGTCTGGTGGTCTGGTTGTCACTGGGTCGTGTGGGCAACCAAAGCCTATAGGGTCTAATTTTGCTAGGTATTCTAATGCTTTGTATACACTATCTCACTAGCCCCCACAGCAGCCTGGATAGTACACATTGTTTGGGGGTTTTTCATGACTGAAAATTGAAACTTAGTCTTCAAAGCCATATGGGGGCTCGGGGGACTGGAGCCAGCCAGCCTTTAAACTCAGCTCTGTCTGTCTTCTCGCCCATTCTTTCTCTACTGCACAATGTTGGAAGCTTGCCATGACTAAAACACCTGAGCACCTCACCCATGCCTTCATCCCATGATGCTACACATATTCTACAAATACCTCATTCAGAACGCTGCTGGGGTGCATACATTTCCACTGGCAGGTGGGAGCTACATGTCCTGAATTTTCAGAGGTAGTCCCAATTTCAAATAGATGGTCTCAAAGCCAGCTCATGTCTTTGATGTAGTTTTTTTGTTTTGTTGTGTTTTAAAGATTATTTATTTATTCATGAAACACACACACACAGAGAGAGAGAGAGAGGCAGAGACACAGGCAGAGGGAGAAGCAGGCTCTCTATGGGGAAGCCTGATGTTGGACTCCATCCCAGGACCCTGGAATCACAACCTGAGCCGAAGGCAGACACTCAGCCACTGAGCCACCCAGATATCCTGGGACTAGGTTCTTCTTAAAGAGGGAAATCCAACATGTGGAGGGGAGGTTTTTTATTTATTGTTGCTGGCTTTGAAGAAGGAGACGGTCAAGTGGCAAGGACCTGAGAGTGACTCCTAGGACCTAAGAACAGCCTTTAAATGTTAAGAATAGAGGCACCTGGGTGGCTCCCACAGGGAGCCTGCTTCCTGGTCTGCCTATGTCTCTGCCTCTTTCTCTCTGTCTCTCATGAATAAATAAAGTCTTTCAAAAAAAAAAAAGTTGAGAGTAACCCTTGTTGACTGTGGGCAAGAAGCAAGGAACTGAATTCTGCTGACAACCACATGAGCTAGAGAACCATGAGCTCCAGATGAGATATAGCCTAGCTGATATTTCCATTTCAGCCTGTAAGACCCCTAGTGGAGAACAGAATTACACTGTGCCCAGGCTTACGACCTACAAAAATTGTGAAATAAGTAATGGGTGTTCCATTAAATTGCTAAATTTGTGGTAATTTTTTATGCAGCAATAAAAAAACTAATGATTTATTCTGAATTAATCCATTTTGGGTTTTTTTCTCGTTAGTCTCATTCAAGGTTTTAAAGGATCTTGTAGAATTATGTAATTTATCCCACCCTGACAGGTATTATGGGTATCTTTTCATGCATGTCTTCCTAAATAGCTAGTAAGTGCATTGATGGTGTGGTCTAGTTCTTGTCACTGTTCTTCCTCAAATTGTCCAGTCTAGCGCTCAATCAGTAAACATTTGTTGGGTTGAACATTTCTACAGTATTTGGCCTCCAAAAAAGCATTCACAGTCTGATTTCATGTGATACTCACTGAGACTGTGATATTGAGGCAGGGTAGAGAAGGGAGCTGAAATCAAAGAAGAAAAGAAGGATCCCTGGGTGGCGCAGCTGTTTGGCGCCTGCCTTTGGCCCAGGGCTCGATCCCGGAGACCCGGGATCGAATCCCACATCGGGCTCCCGGTGCATGGAGCCTGCTTCTCCCTCTGCCTGTGTCTCTGTCTCTCTCTGTCTCTCTCTCTGTGACTATCATAAATAAATAAATAAATAAAAATTTAAAAAAAAAGAAGAAAAGAGATTAGCTTGTGTTTAAAAGGAAAAAAGTCCCCATACCCTCTTAATGCCCAGTACTGTGTAGTTTCACTACATTTGAGCTTTCTCCATGATAAGGATTAGGATGTGAAGTATCTTATACTTTAAGCAGAGTCTTGCTGCAAAGGATCTTGAGAGTTCTGATGGAGCCAAGCCAAAGGGAAGAATGCCCAAACCTTTGAGTCCATCTCATATTTTCCAGAGCTTTGAGGAGTTACATGCTTATTTTCCATGCTCTATTTCTGAAGGACAAGCTAATCAAGGAAAATGTTCCTTTGTCTTATAATAACCTCAAAATGAGAAACATATTGCCTTAAGGAATTATTTCAAAGGCAAGAATTCACATGAATATCTTGGCAGCTTACTGTATTATGAGTGTATTAGAAAAAGTAGGGGTCTTGGCATCTTTGAAGTTACCCCTGCTGGTACTCACGGCCACTTGAAGACTCAGAAGGACTCTAGGTTGGGCATCTTGTTTTTTGGTGCCAAGGCCATATGGAAGCTCCAAATGTCAACATAATCACTACCTCATTAATTCATTCATTTAACAAATATTTGAGGTGCTGCTGTGTGTGAGTTACTGCACTAAGCACTAAAAGTATAGTGGTATACCAACACAGACCTGGTCTTGGCTCTCTGTGAGCAAATCATGTTCTGGAAAACTGTCTTTGATTCCCAGGGAGAGTTTAGGAACTTTTTCTCTCTGCTCTTATTTATTATAATTAAGAGATCTATTATATCACTATCTCATTGTATAATAGTTCTTTTGTGCCAGTATATAAATTTCTGTAGGTCAAGGAATGTGGACATTCTTCATTTTATACTTAGGACTATTGTGCCTGCACAGTTAATGTACCCTACATATAGCTTATGTAGGGTAAATTAAAAAATGAAGGAATGGTTTCCTTGGGGTACCATATTTGGAGGTAACTGTCTTTGTAAACTACCAGGATGGGAGTTTTAGAAAGCTCTCTTCATTGCTTGGACCACAGTAGATATTCACTATGTATTTGTTGAATACATGTATTCTTCATAATCAAGGACATTTTTTTTTGTCCCAAATGTTATAGAAGTCCTGAACCTACTTTGCATACTATCTCATTCCCAACGGAGAAAGGTCAACTACCCAAATTCTGAACAGATCAAAGGCAAATTCCCAAAATCACCCCCATTTTTGCCTAGGAATCTGAAGATGTTACAACAGCTGTTTATTAAGTGCAGCCCAAATCCCAAATTAGTAAGACTAAATGGAAAAATCAGCCAGCCATCACTCCTGGCCCCTGAAAGCATCTTTAAAAAAAAAAAAAAAAAACATGCCAAAGCGACATTGACACTACTGCTGGAGGCTTTAAATAACCACCAATTCTGTTCACGGTGCTTAAGCCAAGCAGCCCCTCTACAAGCCATGTCCCTGACTCTGTGGGTAGCAGATAGCTAGTCAACATGCCCTGGGAACCCCTTTTAGACCTCAGGCTCCGTTAGCAACAACACAACAAACAGTTGAAAGGGCTTCTGGGTGTAAGCTTCTGGCTGCTTCAAGAATTGTTGCTAAAATAAGGGGGGCAGAGCTGCAGGTGTTCTCAGCCTTCAGAACACTAGTGCCGAGTCAAGGCCAGGCATTTTGGCTGGTCCTACATGGAAGTTCTTAGGGTAAGAGTTACAGACTAGTCTACAGACAGAGTGACAAAGAAGCAGGGTAGGGTAGTTGTATCTGTTTTCTAACTGGACGTATCAACTAATTGAATTCCCTTACCCCAGGCTTTGCCCTTCCAAGTCATTTCGATATTACTTCTGGCTATCTTTTTGAAATTTAGATTAGACTGTGCCATTTATGCTTAAAATTCCCATCTTAATTTCTGTAGCATAGACAACAATGTCAAATCCATTGTAAACATTGAGCCCCTCTTCCACCATCTGACCACAAATTATTGACCAACTTCATTTTTATCTTGCTTTGCCCACTAATGTCAATGGATATTGAGCTTCAGTCTCATGGAACTTCATTCCCTAAACATGCCATGTGCCTTGTTCCCCAGGGGATATTTAGTAATATATGGAGACACTTTCATTTGTCATAACTGGGTAGGGGGTGGTATTGGTGAATAAATACTTGAATTTAGCGAGTAGAGGTCAGGAACACAGCTAAATACCCTGCAATGCACAGAACTATTCCCTGTGATTATGAAATCTGCAAAATGCCCCAAATGTCAATAGTGCTGAGGGGGAGAAACCCTGGCATAAGCCATCAACTCTACCTAGAATACCCTTTCTTCTTCCTTTCTCCCTCCCTCTCTTCCTTTCCAATCTGGTGAAATGGCTCACTATTCTTTTTTTTCAAACACTGCTTAAATTTTCCCTTCTCTGTAAAGCCCTCTCAACCCTGATTCTCCATCTCTTGTTCCTTTAATTTCTCTACCCAAGCCTGTAATATTGTTCTTTAACCTCTAGTACTTTTAACATTTCACTTAATTTCTTTCACATATGTCAGCCCATATGATGAAAGTCTCTTCTATGCTTTGTAGAAGTCCAGGCCACACATCCCTACCCCCAGGGTCTTCACACTGGGCTCACATGACTGGGTCCTTAGCTCGTGGGTTATTACCATCCTGCATGTGCCATGCAGTGTGTGGGGGTTCTGCACCATCTCAGCCCAGAGGGAAAATGCAGGCCTTTCCCTTGTATTTACAAAATCTGCCCTTGCAGAAGGCAATTTGTGCGGGGTGGATTTTACTGGAAGGAGGAGTGGAGGGAATTTACATGGCAGCAGTGCAAATAACTTCAAAGTGGACATTAGACATCTTTGTTCTATCAGCCTCAGCCACTTCACTCTGGAGATGCTTCCATAGCTGCTCACTGTCTTGTTCTCCAGGCATAGTGCCAGCTTCACTAGCGCCTCACTCCACCCCTGCCTCTTGTGTCCTCATCACTTTTGCCCTCTGGGATTAGCTCCAAGACATGTAATTTATTTTCTCTGTTTTATGTTTGGTCCTACAGCCTCCTTTTCTCAACTTAAATCTGTGTCCACCTTTGTTCAAGCAAATCAATCAGGGTACTCAGAAGAAAGAAAGAAAAAGTCTAGGTTTCCAGATAAGGAAGGAAGCTTTGGTGAAAAAAATAGCAATTCTTTTTCTTTATTATGTTTTGCTATCTGATGCCCCATCTTGAAAAAAAACTTCCTTCAAGGATAGAGATTGATCCTCATGTGTATTTTAGGGCTCAGGACAGCACTGAGTACATTGCTGATGGTCAGAGAATATTGAAAAGCTGTTCCTCCATTTGGGTGTTGGTATGGAGAGAGAATAGGCTGAGGTGCCTGTGGGTTGTGGACGGTGGGGACCATGTGAAGCCTGTTTGAATTTCACCTCACTAATGGTGAATATCACGAAATGAAAAATCTAAGGGTGCTAAATAGGAACAACCTCTTTCTTTGCTCTCAGCTCATGCATATCTCCTTCACGGTTGGTGAGCATCTCTAGGGGAGGTGCCAGCTTTGCCAACATTTAACACCCTCTGTGTCATCACAGAAGAGGAATAGCATCAGTGGCAATGAGGCTGTTTTCTTCCCTAGACTTGTGGTCCCAGAACACATGATATGTACAGCTTTGTAAGTGGGAGGGTTTCTGACACAGGGAGGCTAGTTATCCACTTATAATACTCAACTTAGTGGAAACTAATCTTTGGAAAGGCTCCTGTTGGGCCCCTGTCCTGGATTGTGGCATGGAGGCACTTAATCTTAGAGAACCTAAGTTTCCCTCTGGGAAACTTCTAGCTCACTGGGCCTGTGCAGAGCTTCATGCTCTAGGTGAGGGAGGTAGACTGTAGCAGAATTCAGGGTTCAGTGCTATTGCTGGTACTGCTTCCTCTACTATGTTAGGGTTTTAAAGCTGCTTTGAATTTATTACCACAATATTTTTGTACTTTCAATGGTAAATGCTTTAATACATGAATTTTTTAACTTGAAGAACACAAACCTGTTTGGTACACAATTGATTTGGAATTTCCTATAACATGAGTAAGAATAAGAATACCATTGAAATAGTGTTTGGAGGACACCTGGGGGGCTCACTGGTTGAGTGTCTGCCTTTGGCTCAGGTCGTGATCCTGGGGTCCCGGGATGGAGTCCTGCATCGGGCTCTTTGCAGGAAGTGTGCTTCTCCCTCTGCCTGTGTCTTTGCCTCTTTCTCTGTGTTTCTCATGAATAAATAAATAAATAAATAATAAATAAATAAATAAATTCTCAAACAAAAAAAAGAAATAGTGTTCAGAGAACTTTCAATAAGAACATCGATAGGCTGTGTATATAAAGATCATGAGATGAAACTTAATAGAGTGGAAAAGGGAGAATGGGAAACCAGGGAACATAAGAAGACCTAATTTTGAATCCCAGTCCTGCCAACAGCTAGCTTTAAGGACTTAAATCATAATCTCAGTTTCCTCATCTCTCTGTGAAAACAGGATAACAGTAGTTGTCCTGCCAATGGTATAGATTTACAAGGTGGATCTAAGGAAATAGAGGGCTTGGAAAAGCTCTGGAAAGTTAAAACAGTCTTGCAAAGAATAACAATAGCATTATCTGGGCCAGGGTGGCTAGACCAGGTGATTGTGCTGTAGCAGAGTTTTTTTCAAAGAGTGCATCATGATCATGGCAAACTGACATTGTCCAGGCCTTGTGTTTTGTGGGGCTTTTTATTGCTTGGAGACGCAGTCAATGACAATTTCTAAATGGCTTAGACACAGTTTTGGGAGGAAAAAGATGTGGCATAGGATGATGGTGGGGTGAAGAGGCTAAAACCACTATGGCTAGGAGCCTCTCATAGATTTCCTAAAACCTATGGCTGATGATTGGAAACCTTTTTTGTTGTTGTTGTTTTAGGTCCCTTCAAGTGTATACTGTGGTAATGGAATGAGCCCTGGGAATCCCATTTCCTAGGGACCTCCCTAGGAGACTGCAGTGCACCATGCAAGCCACCAAAAGCAAGCACTTCCAGTCCAGTGGCAAGGACCATTTCTCATAAAGAGATTTTAAAGTGCTTGTGCTGGTACAGGACAAACATTAGTTTCCCGAAGACAGGCCCAGAAGGGTCTTCTTTTACTGATCCAACAATTTTCTGTTACACTGAAGTGAAGGTCCTGTCCATGAATGCCCATCCTGAACCTTATATAGGGGATGGTATTTTCTCCTTGAAGTTGGTAGAAATCCTATCCAGAGGCTCAGTGGGACATCTTGAGGAGGAGAGAGTGGGATTTTATGGATACTACCGATCTCTCAGGAGCCCCACACAGTAAACATACTTCATAGGATGTGAGCTATGCCCATTAGCAAATTTAAGAAGAGCAAAGAAGTTCAGGGGGCAGTGCTTTATGGCTGAATAGAATAAACAGAGACTTCTTCACAAGCTTTTGTATTAATCCTTGTTCTGAGAGGAAACAGAGGGTCCCCACAAGTGGACGATAGAGGAGAATATTTAATGAAATGACAATTTACAGGAGGGTTGGGGAGTTAAGGGAAATCCACAGGAGATGGGGAGACAGGCAAGAACTAGAATGGGCAGCCATTGCTATCCCTAGCTCTGAGGTGGGTGAGAGGAAAGCGTGGTTGTCTGATCTCAAAGAGAGGCACAGGAAGGACGATGAACAGGAATCGAAGCCTTGGGTGGAGGCCACAATGACTAAAACCCTGGTTAGCAAGGAGGGGGTGGGGATGAGACTACTCTGATCTCATTATTTCCACACCCTTAGCCTCCCACCAGGACTCCCTATTGACTGAACCCAACGGGAAGCTGAAGGATAGGGCAGATGTAGAGGCTGCCTGCAGCTTCCCAGAGGGTGGAGAATCTTCTCAGACAGGAAAATAGAAACTATTCAACACACTGTTCTTGGCTAAAATACCCTATTTTAAAATAAAACATTCAAACAAAACAAATATAACTTAGTGGAAAGAGTATAGAGACACCAGCGAGGAGACCAGAGTTCTAATCCCAGCTCTACTACTCACTCGCTAAGAAGTCTTGGGTAGGTCATGTTGCCTCTCTCTGTGTTAGTCCTACTCTTTCTCCCTCTTCAGGATAGTGTGCTGTTCAGGGAGTTTATCAGTACAGGGCTGTGGTGAACATGAGAACATAGCCCAAGCTCTGGTTATCTGAGGGGGAGAGTGAGCAGCCACAGATGTTGCAATGTAGAAAGAAAGAGGATGGTGATGGGGCTATTCAGATTCCTTGTAACCTTATAGGGAAAGAATAAGAGCAGGAGGAGCAGAATCCTGAGAATCAGCAAAGCCTTGAGACTCTTCCCTCCCCCAATGTTCAGCAAAGCATTCGAGGATGTTCACTGACAGCTGCAGGTGTGAACATTGAAGTGAGAAGACAGGGAGGCTCTGTTTATCCCTGAGTACAAGGAACACTATTTTCATTTAGTGGTTGCTTGCTGTTCATGCCTAGTTGCCAGAAAGCACATTCGTGATTATGCATTTCAATGACCATTGGTCTCAAATTGAGTCTGTCTTTGTTGCCGACTCTCTAGAATGCATGATCCAGAGAGTATGGGATGTGCTTACAAGTAAAGGGAATATGAGAGAGACCATATGTAAGAAATATTAGGGAAGTACAGACCTAAACCAAGTCTCAAAGTAGGAATATAGGAGAGGGGCATGTTAAGAGGAATGGATATAAGAGAGAAGTCAAAAGTAAAATGTGTAAAGTCCCTCCCAGACAAGGCTAAGCCAGGTATAGAAAATATCTGGACATACAGGTCACTGCTGAGGTGGGATCTAGATGCATGGAGTCTGGTTTCTTGTCCTGGTACTCCAAGCCACCAGGATTTGGAAGGGACACAGGACAAATTCTGACCTGCTACACTCAGCAGGTAGAAGTCCAAGGGAAGAATAGCAGGCAAAGCCAAAGGAGTTCATATGTAAGAATGTTGAGCACTTAGGGTCCCAGGCAACTTCAATCACACTTTCAACCAGGCCTTGTAAGAGCACCTGAGATTTGGAAGACTGCCCCTGAGGCCTGGCTTGCCCTATATTTCAACCTGAGTCAATGATCATCCTCAGTTCAGTTGTTCCTTCTTCAAAGAAATCCCTCATGACTTCTGTGACCAGGTCAGATCTTTCTTGCATTGCTCTGGGGACATCACCTCTGTAGGACTTACCCTTGGTGTGAACTTACAATTATTTGATTGGTGCCTGCCTGCCCCATGGAGTAAAAGCTCCATAAGGCCATGCCTATCACAAATCATTCCACTGCCTGATCTTAGCTTAGTTAAATGGACAATGCTGCCATGAAAAAAAGTACTTTTTTTCCTCAAATTCTTGTCCTGTTTCCTAGTACCTACAATCTCTTGCTTGGCTTGGCCTCTTCATATTCATGACTTGGTTGTACATTTTGCCTGACTTTGATTTCAGTTTCTACCCTGGAGACTGTCTTGGCTCTAAGGTCCATATCTAATGAATTCGATGATAGTAGACACAAGAACCACACAAGTAATGGAAGAACAAAATACTCGAAGGAGCCAGTAAAAAGGGCCAGGACAATTGATAATAAATAATCGTACAAATAGAGTACATGTTTGTGTACCCCCAAATTCATATGTTGAAATATTAATTCCCAAGATGAAGATATTAGGAAACGGGGCCTTTGGGAGGCAATTAGGTCATGAAGGTGGAACCCTCATGAATGGAATTAGTACTCTTATAACAGAGGTCCAGAGAGCTTTCTTGCCCCTTCCATGAGGAAATGACCCTCTATGAGTCAGGAAGAGAGTTCTCACCAGACACCTAATATGCCAGAGCCTTATCTTGGACTTCCCAGCCTTTAGAACTGTGAGAAATCAAGTTTTGTAGCTTTTTAAAAATATATATATTTTATTTATTTATTTGAGAAAGAGAGAAAGAACATGAATGGAGATGAGGGGCTAAGGGTGAGGGAGAAGCAGATTCCCCACTGAGCAGGGAGCTAGACAAGGGGCTCCAGGACCCTAGGATCATGACCTGAGCCAAATTCAGACATTTAACTGACTGAGCTACCCAGGTGCCCATAAAGTTTTGTAGTTTTAAGCCATCAAGTTTATGGTAGTTTGCTATAATACCCTGAACAGACTAAGACAGAAATTGAGATCAAAATTCATTTTTATTGGCCTTTTGTTGGCTGTGCAAGTAAGGCATAGAATTAAGGAAACTAGCAAAGAAGAAAAATTCAATGAATGCCCTGAAATACTAAATACAATCAAGCCAATTTAAGTAAAAGGGTACTAAGCTCATCAATATAGACCTTTATAACTTTAGATCCCTGTGACGTCCGTGGTTTTCTTTCTGGTGTCCTGCCTCTTATACTCCTTTTAGTTTGTTCTGAACAATGCCTCCAAATTAATCTTTCACAATACTGTTGGCCATGAAATTGCTTTCAACTCACACTTCTGCAGAACAAACACACAAATAAAAGCATTCACTTCTTTAATGAATCCTTGTGTTTTGTTTCCCATCCTGGAAGACTGAAGTTTCAGAATTTAATCTGGGATTAAATGATAATAATGTTATTTATGGTTAATATTTATTAAGCACTTATTGGATCCTAAGCTTTGTGCCAAATGCACTGTAGTTATTTTCATGCTTAAGCTTCATAAAAAACCCTATGGGATAAAAACTCTAATACACAATTTTTAGATGAGAATAAATAAGATTTGAAAATAAGTAAATGAAAAAAAAAAAAAAAAGAAAATAAGTAAATGCCTGAAGTCATACTGCTAGTCAGGAGTGGGGCCAGGATTTGAATCCACATCCATTTGATTCTAGGGCTTAAGCTTTCATGGAGGTAGTGGCAAAAGTATGCAAACCTCTTTCACTATTCCAAAAAAATATCTTGGAGTTGGTAATCTAAATACCCTGTGGCTACAGCCATAGTCTCTACAGCAAGAGAATAATCATTTTCTTCATCATTTGTCATAATGCCCATAATCATTGTCATTATGGTAAAGTTAATATGTATAAAATTAAAATGTATTAAGCATTCATAAAAATGAATTTGACAATATAGGGAAACTCAGTGCAAGCAAAAAGGAAGTTGTTGTTTCCGGGAGTACATTTCAAGTGCATGTCAAAATAAGAAAATAAAGTTGGATATACAATATTTTTAAAGACTTATACACTGAAATCTTTTAATTTCCTCATAATAAAAAATATTAAGTAATACTAATTTGCGTTTGCTTGCTGACAAGTCAACCAGTAGAATTTTCATTATTTATGGCCAAATAAGGTTGTGATATGTAAAATGAAGTCTGCTATACTCTCTGATCACACACTGATTCATTTAATTTCTCAAAAGCTGAGATGTTTTGCAGAGGCCTATGAAATCTCATAAAATTCTGACAGGAACAGGAAGAAAAGAAGTGTAAAAATATCAAAGGCAGAACTTAAAAGCATGGCATCTGTCATCTCTTTTCTTGATATCATAAGTGAGGAATTTTTTTGGTGGTAAAAGGAAAGCTCTCAAGTGAGTAAAATAACACTGAAGTCTTTGAAGAACAAAACAGATGTGCATGATAACAGAGGAAAATAAAGGGGAAGAAGGTGAAGAACTGAGAGTCTAAATGTTGAAAATCAAATTCAATGAAACATATCTGTTGACAAGTTCAACACAATGAAGGAAGAAAGAGATCAAGCAAGACAAAGGCTCTGCCCTATAGACACATTCCAGAGTGTTCAGGAGGTGACAAGGATAAAGGTGATGATCCTTGCAAAAAGAATGGATAAAAATTGTGCCAAGAAATAATCTGCTGATAATTAAAAGTCTTTCTTCTTTCTAGAACTTGTCTGAGACAACAAAGGGGGCACAGAGAAGGATAAGATGGAGTCATCAAAGGCTAAAGTTGATTAAGGGCAAAGCCCATGGTTCTATATATGAAAATCATGAGCTGATTTTCAGTGGAGAGACCCCTCCCTGGGTCTGCTGGCCTTTTTGGGAGTGTTGCATTTCAGAGCCCCATTAGAGCAGATTTCGTTTTTTTTTGTTTTGTTTTGTTTTGTTTTGTTTTGTTTGTTTTTTGAGTTTTTATTTTTAATTTTTTTCAATTTTATTTATTTTTTTTTTAATTTTTTTTATTGGAGTTCAATTTACCAACATATAGCATAACACCCACTGCTCATCCCAAGTGCCCCCATCATTGCCCATCACCCAGTCACCCCAACCCCCTGCCCACCTCCCCTTCCACTACCCCTTGTTCATTTCCCAGAGTTAGGTGTCTCTCATGTTTTGTCACCCTCACTGATATTTTCACTCCTTTCCCCTTTATTCCCTTTCACTAATTTTTATATTCCCCAAATGAATGAGACCATATAATGTTTGTCCTTCTCCGATTGGCTTACTTCATTCAGCATAATACCCTCCAGGTCCCTCCATATCGAAGCAAATGGTGGGTATTTTCGTTTCTAATGGCTGAATAATATCCCATTGTATACATGTAACATATCTTCTTTATCCATTCATCTTTCGATGGACACCGAGGCTCCTTCCACAGTTTGGCTATTGTGGACATTGCTGCTATAAACATTGGGGTTAGAGCAGATTTCTGACTGCAGAATTCAATGGTCTGAGGGAGAAGGGCTTGGCAAGCTTGATGTAATGAGGAAGGTTAAAGGTGATATTGAAGGGGAGAGGGAATATAGTACTGGTTTTCTATTGTTACTGTAACAAATTATCACAAACTTAGTGTCTTGAAACAACACAAATTTATTATTCTAGTTCTGAGGTCAGAAGCCCCAAATGGGCTAAGATCAATATGTTGGCAGGAATGCATTCCTTGCCAGGGGTTCTAGGGGATGTTTCCTTCTCTTTTCTGTCTTCTAGAGGCTGCCTACATTCCTTGGCATGTGGCCCCCTTCCATCTTCAAAGCTAGCAATGTTTGGTTCAGTCTTCCTCACATCACATCACTCTGACAGACTTTTCTGTATCCTTCTTCCACTCATAAGGACATTGGTCGAGGATAATCTCTATCTCAAGGTCAACTGATTAGCAACCTTAATTCCATCTGCAATCTTAATTTACCTTTGTGGTGTAACTTAACATGTTCACACCTTTTGGGGATTAGGACATGGACATATATGGGTGGGGGAGGGCATTATTCTGTCAGTTCTCTTATTTGAATGTCCCATCAGTTTTGTTTTCTCTCTGTACAATGGAGAAAGACTTGAATCTGGACACCTGAATTTCACACTAGATTTAATTTTGAGAGATTACATACAAGTTTCTATTTGATGTGCAAAAACTTCTAAGGAAAGGGTCTCTAACTCTGAAAGGAGTCTCTGATTCTCTAACATATTAAATGCTAATTTGTAGAAGGAATCAAGACCAGAAAGATCCTGGAACCCAGTGATTTTTTAAAAAATGTCTTGCTTGTGCATTTTTTCTTACAAAGCTAGTCAAAGAACAAAATGGATTATAGCACATAAAGTCTTGGTGTCAGGAGGATCCCTGGGTGGCTCAGCAGTTTAGCGCCGCCTTCAGCCCAGGGCATGATCCTAGAGTCCTGGGATCCAGTCCGATGTCGGGTTCCCTGCATGGAGCCTGCTTCTCCCTCTGCCTGTGTCTCTGCCTCTGTGTGTGTGTGTGTCTGTGTCTCATGGATAAATAAATAAAATCTTAAAAAAAAAATTCTTGGTGTCAGTTTGCCATATGATCTTCATTCATCAAAATTGTTTAAGAATTTGATCATTGCAATTTATATTAATAAAAGTAACTCATTTACACTAGTAATAAATATAATTTTTTTCCCTAAAGGATGCAGTAGAAAATATGACATTATAGAAGAATGCCTGTGGCCACTGCTTTAGGTTTAGACACCATTGGTAGAAAGTACTAACAACATGAGTCCTTTATCTGTAACATGGTTTGGGTTAACACATTATTCATGCTATTCAAGTACTAAATTCTTAGAAGATGTATAGTTTGCTATCCTTCTATCTACTGGTTAGGCACATGATGTTTACCAGTATGCCACGGTGAATATAAATGCAGGAAATAAATTGTTGCCAATATTTATAAATCCAAAAGGCAGGGAATTTTAAAGAAAATTAAAATGTAACACATTCTGTATAAATAACTCAATTCTCAATTTTATTATTTTATAAATATTTTCATGAAATGTAGTAAATCAGTTTCCTAGTTTCTTAGTTTCTAATCTGGGTAATTTAAGTAAAAAAACCCGAGTCACAGTATTGCTCTAACATCGTTTGTTCATACATTCATTTAACACCAACTGAGGGCTGCTATGTCCTGGACTGAGGGTAAAACAGTGAACAAAACAGAAGAGGGGGGGAGAACCTGCTATAGGTAGTTCAGAAATGTTATTTCCCTTCCCTTGCTATTGGATGGAATGACCATGCCAAAAAAAATTATTATTCAGAGTTATTGTTACACTTTATGTAATTGGAATGTATTTGGAAACATTGATGCATAGCTCAGGGCTGCTTTTCAAAGTGTCCATGAGTTTATGTCAAAGAGAAAAGGCACAAAGAAATTAAATCTTCTATGAGAATTGTAAAATTTATGACTTGTTTCTAAGCCAAGAGGTAAGCAGAATGTTCCTAAATAAACACTGTTCTCATCTAGATGAAGAGAAGTAACAGAAAATGAAGCTAACAAGCTTCCCATGACTTCACTGCCATCTATTATGTGACCTTCTGTAGCCGGTCCAGACACACCTTCACATTTCCTCCCCAGCAATCCAGAAATCCTACAACAAGTCACCTTTAGGAAATCATTATAGTATTGACAAAAATACTACTCTGAGGTTGGGGCCAAGAACTTTCTCGGCACCACTATGGAGAATGATCTGGCCTGGACCTAACTCTTTGTATTTTATCTACATTAACAAAAGTAATATCTATCCATGACTAGTTTGCTTTCCTTTCCTTCCCTCCATTTTTTCCTCCTTCTCTTCCTTATTTTCCTTCTGAATTCCTTCCTTCTTTCTTCCCCTCCTTTCTTCCTTCCCCCTCTATAAGTTTCCTATAGGCACAATCAAGTCTGTATTATTCATCATAGTATCTTTGTACCTAGCATTCAATCAATATTGAAAGATTGAATGAATGAATAAATGAATGCATGAATGAATTCAGCACATGCAGGTGGAGGGCCTACTATTGATAAAGAATGGAGTAGGTCCTGGAGTCGCAGTGGAATGAGAAGTGGATTCGAGAATGGTGTAACAATCATGTGTTAGTGCAAACCTATGCCCTTCTGTTAAACAAGCATTTGACCTGAGTACAGAGCCTCAATCAATCAGAAGTGCCAGGTTTGCATTCCCCCTACCACATTCTAGCTGTGTGAGCTTAAAAAAATTATTGAAATCTCCTTAAGACTTCTTTTCCTGTTTCTGAAGTGGAATAATACCTACCTGTCCTATCTACTGGGTTTCTGTGAGGATCAATCGATGTAGTCTGTCAACTATTAAACAATTAAGATATTTTGGCCTAAATAAAAATGATACAGATAAAAACACTAATAATTACAATAAAATAATAATAATAATAATTACAATAAAATGATAACAGCATGAGAGAAGTTCAGATAAGTTGCCCTAGATATGTTTTAAACTGTGAAAGTAATGATTAGAATAGTATAATAAACTTAATATTACAGTCTTCAATTCTATAGGCGAGGAAACTGTTTCAGAAACTTAAGTGACTTGTCCAAGTTTACACAGCTAATTAGTAGCTCAGGTGGGATTCCAGAACTCCTTTTTCACTGGACTCTCTCAAATCCATTCAGTTCAAGTAGTATAGCCAAATATTAGCAAAAATATGGTGGGTTATTGCCATTTTTCTGCCATTTCATTTTTTGGCATTCCTGAGTTCAGACTTAGAGCACATATGAAAGTATATCTTTTCTACATATCCTTAAAATCCCAAGAGGGTCATCAGGCATAAATCAGGAAGTAAATAAGCTTTTTTTTTTTTTTTTTTTTTGCTGGTTAATAATAAGTGATTTCAAATTATGGAAAACCTTGACATCTTTGGTTTAGGGGAAAAAGAACTACTTCTTGTTGAAATAAATCAGCAGTCAGCCTCAAATAAATGGCAGCTAAAGGGCTGTAGTCTGTGTTCCCTCTCACTCAGGACATTTTGTCAGAGTAAAGATGTCATGTTCCCCCAGGAGAAATATAGCCTTGCAGGAGGAGAGCAAAGAGTAAGCATGTGCATCAGTGTGAGCTCAGCGCATTGTCAATGAGTGATAGGTTTCCTTACTCTATGAGGCTTTGCTTGTGACCTGGACTGGGGTCCTTCACACAGAGTTCTGCATCTCTGCCAGTGTGGATGATGTAGCTGGAGGGAATAGGACATGTCCCTGGGAAGACTGCCAGCTACTTCTTGTGCCACTCAAGTTTAAAAGAGAACATTACACACATACCTTTGGGGGATGGGGGATGGGTTTCCTGGAAATGACAGCCATAACTGAATGAGCACTTATTCTGGATGGTTCTAGCAGAGTGCTTTTGAATGTGTGTTCCAGATACCCTACAGCTGCACTCTCTCATTCTTTCCCTTCGGATTTTCTCAAGTTATGTTATGCCTCTGACAATTGTTTTTTTCAGTACCGTACATTAGTTTGTTGTTCCATCCTCTTAGGCCACAGAGGAATTTATGGTGGCCTTTAATAAAGGGACACACTAGGTCCCCATTGCCTGCCTATTGTTATACAATCTTTCTTCAGCCATTTCCTGGGAGGAACTTCCAGCCTGGGTACAATGTGTGCATTTTACCAACGTGCTTAATTAATATTCTTGGTGTTTTATCCGTAACTCCAGAACATTCCTCTAGAACAGAGACTCCTTGTTGCAAGGCTTCACCATTTACTCACTGTTTAACCTTGAGCAAATTATTAATCCTTTTGTGCTTCAGTCTGTTCAGGAAAGGTCACAGCACCTGCCTCATAGGGGCAGGGGAAAGAGTGGAAGTAGAACACAGTGGTTGAGAGTATGGATCTGTGGGGTTTCAGGTCCCTGCTTATGGGCCTTTCACTTCTGTAAGCCTCTGGTTTTTCTCTTTCCAAATGGAGCTCATAAGAGGACCTATACCATAGAACTGAGATAATTAAATGAGGTAATATTGATGAAGTGCTTAGCACGATGCTTGGCACTGAGTATGAAGTGATCAGTAGGTGAGCTTGAGGGTGAGGATGAGTAGCAGCCACAACCTCATGTTGGTTCTGTTAGAAAGTCAATTCTCCAACCTGTTTTTTAACCTAAAAAAGCCATTGTTCTTTTATCTAAAAATAAGGGGGAGGGAGAATAATCATACTTTGTCTTTGCCAAGTAACAAGAAAGAACAAGAATGATGATGTGTATGAATATGCTTTGAGACATACAAAGAGCCACACAAAGCCAAGGAAATAATATTCTCAATATATCCTCCTTGGTGTAAGAGTCAGAACTGCTCTAGGTCCATGTGATTTAAGGTAGAAGCTTGCCTTCGGGTCCTCAATTTTTCAAGTAACACAGTTCAAGCACAAAACATCTCCTCTCCCCAAGGACCAATCACTAACTGTCATTTGACACATTTACAGCACACTTCCTTCAAAGAAAATACTTATTGAATATTGTACAATAAACCATTTCCTAGTCCCAATGCTGAACAACAGCGACCCAGCGAAGGGCCCATTCTCCTTTTCAATGTGCTATATGCAGTTTCTCTAACAGCCTAACCAACTCAGCTTCCCTTCTCATTCCCAGAGGGTTAACTCTTTCTGCTCAAAGGAGCACAGGCTCATTTTGAGCCAGCAAAAGTGTATTCATTATAAACCTGCAAATACAGCAGAGTAGAACAGATCATTTAAATTTTCCTGGAGGGCTGACTTCTCTTCACTCTCAGATCAGATTCTATGTTCCTGGACTCACCTTTTGCACTGATCCAATGACCAGGACTCCAGAGGGTGAACCTATGAATGCTTTACCAGGACAGTAGCATCTCTGCCCTGCTAGGATTCTGTGGTTAGGTTTATCTAATGGCCTCAAAGGCTTAATATCTATGAGTCCTAGACTGCTGTCTTCAGCAGTCCCTTTAAGAAGCTCCACTTGGGGCTCCTAGCCAGTTAAACTGGCCTTGCTGACTGACTCTGGAGTCTTGCTATTGACACTGGAGACCCAGCCTGCTCCTCCCTGCTTTGTCTGTTATTTATTTATTTATATTTACTTATTTATTTATTTTGCCTCCAGTGTCAAGTTTTTTTATTTTTTTATTGGAGTTCAATATGCAAACATTTAGCATAAAGCACTGAGTGTTATGCTTTGTCTGCTTTAGACCATTGGCCGGGAAGCCACAAAACCTAGGTTTGATGGCTAATGCAGAGATTTGCTACTGTGGGTATAGTTGGGGTACAGGAATGCAAAAGCGTCTGGCTCTAGGGGTCCCGAACAGACCAGATTCAGCCACTTGCCACAGACAAAATCCAAAGGCAGAGAAATGAGTGGTGGTAAAACAACAAAGGAATTTATTTCAGTGAGGCCAATACTGGGAAGACAGAGGACTGGCATCTCAAAGATTCTCTCCAAAAGTACTCCAAATGCTTCTAGGATAATATAAGGAAAATGTAGGACAAAGGTCAGTGGGTACACGCAGGCGGGCAGTAAAGGTCAGGGTGATCATTGTCTTAGAGGTCAATCACATGGGGTCTTGCTGGCTTAGGGCAGTCCTTAGTCTTGAGGAGGTAGTTTCAGTTCCTGTTTTGGGATGCTTTGCCCCCAGGGTCTTTTACTTAAGAGATAAGCTGGAAAGAAGACCTTAATCAATTAGAAGGTTTTAGGCCAAAATGGAGATAGTTGAAGTCCCCTTTCATTGGGTACATGGTTGAGACCCCTTAGCCTCTTTGAGCTTCCATTTCTTTATTTGCAGAATGGAGTTTCATCAGTTTTCCCATATGCTGTTATGAAAAGTAAATGAGATAATGAATGTAGCAGTTGTTTTTTCAACAACTGGTGCATAAGATGGTCTCAAGTAATATTAATTGAAATTGGATGCTTATTTCTTCTGATATCTGAGTCCTTCCAGCTTCCCTACCCTCCAGATTTTTCCAGTGTTAGCCTTCACTGTCTAACCTTTCTCTATTGTTATTTATACCCCTTCAAGTGAACATATTTACTTTTGCATTGGATGCCTGAAAAATGATCTGTCTCAACATTCTAAGTCCATCTGTCAATTAAAATAAATTTAGTGCACTTCTCATGCCTCCAAGGTTCATTTCTACTGTAAAAATCCAAATGCAAATGAGACATCTGGTTCTCATGCACAGATTGTCCATGCATTACTTGCATCTTTGTCAAATAAAGCTAATGTGAAGCTTCATGTAGACATGGTCAACATGTCCTCTGTTTTCTGTGTCAGGGATTAGGATAATACAATGAAAAAAAATGACAAGAGCATGATGAAACTCTTTTCTGAAGTCCTATTAATTTGTGTTTTGCTGTAAGTCTAATTATTCAATTGTTCTTAGCAGATTTTTTTTTTTTTTATTTTTCCCATGTGTGTGGCACTGTTTTTAATTCTATAAGAAGTTCAAGAAAACCATGGTGTAAACTCTGCTCAAAAAGGTAATGTAGGGGCACCTGAGTCACTCATTTGGTTAAGCATCTGACTCTGACTCATGATCTTGGGGTCATGGGATTAAGCCCTGCCTGGGGCTCCACACTCAGCCTGTATGTAGTCTGCTTGGGATTCTCTCTTTCTCCCCCTCTGCTTACCCCCCTTCCCCAATACACATTCTCTCTCTCAAATAAATAAGTAAATCTTTTTTTTTTTTTTTTAAGGTAACATAAACGGTCTCAAAAACCCTATCTTTTTATATGCAGAGTCTCAACCCATCGATTGCAGATCCTAGGGCTGGGTTTTCTAATTGGAATCATGATTTGCAAGGTCTGATTATTAATGTAAAATCAATGAAAAGTCAAAAAATATTTATTAAATGAGTGCTACTTTTAGCTGTGAGTTATCAATGATAAACCAAGTTCAATTTTTGCTCTTTAGAAGATTTTAGTTTACTTAAGGAAGGCAGACAAGTAACTGGATAATTATAATACTGTGTGATCAGTGCAAATGTCAGAGCTATAAGAAGGAATTGAAAACACACACACACACACACACACACATACACACACAAGAGTGGGGCTGGGTTTTAGTCCGGGCTCAAATGCCAGTTTCCTCCTCTGAACTACCCCAGCATTTCATCTGAACTGCCACGATGGTCCTTTTCCATTTTTGCATCCTCCACAAATATTTGTAGAATGAATGAACAATTTCCTTACCTTTTCCAAACACAGGAAGCTGGTATTTATAGCTGAATAGTTACTGTTCGATATCTGATCCTGTATACTGTTAGATAAGCTGGTAGCTAAGTGATAAAGTCCCTTGGAACCCCACCCCTGAGAACTTACATCTTTGCATGACCCTGAAAGGGATAGAAATTTAATGAAATAAGTACATAATCAAATAAAAGAACCCACCTCTGGTGCTTGAAACATGATGAATTTGGCCACACATCATGCTGGGGGATAAGGAAAGGGGATCATAGGAAAACCCGACTATAGCTAAAGGATCTTTACAAATATTCATTCAAGAACACCCTGCTGTTCCCTCCCTTAATGGTCCCCCATTATTTCTCAATTTACTTCTTCAATTCCCATGTTTAATCTGGCTTCTATCTCTACTTCTGAAACTTCTCAGATTTGGAGACGTGCCCTATTCTCCGTACCTAACCTTTGCTTCCACCTCTACTTTTCATTCTTTCTGCCCTCTTGATATCACTGTTAACTGTGGCTTCAAATAAAGGACCCCTACATGGTGGCTTCCTTCCTGAGATATACTCATAGGCTGGTTAGACCACTCATATTTCCCCCTAAAGTTAGGACAAGTAAGGGAGGATGGAATTGAGGTGTTTGAGTCCCACATATGATACTTACCAACTGTGTGATCTTAGATAAGAGTCTTTACCTTCCTGTGTCTACATCCCCATCTAGAAAAATAGTGATAATATTTTATAACTGCTCAGGTGGTTCTGAAAATCAAAATTGAATCTATATATAAATGTCTGGGACAAAGATGACACTCCGCAAATGGCAGATCTTTCCCTTCTCACCTCTCCCAGCTGTGGCCTCTGTTTCCTCCCAGGCCCTGATGTCAATATGAATTTCTCCTAAGGCAAAAGAATTAGGCAGGCCCCTTCCTAGGGAAATTCCAGGCTCACCTACCTTTGGTGTTTCCTTCTGCTGTTCAAAGATTGTTTCCTGTTTTCTCTCTTGGTTCATCTCAGGAGCACTGGTATATTTGTCAATCCAACACATGTCAATTATTTTGCACCTAACCTGTTGATAGTTTAATATGACAAAATCCATGTATTGGTAATATCAAAAGAGTCAAGTTAATGAACAAAAAAAACCTTGAGATATATCTTATTTTTAATTTGTGCCTTAACCATTTTATATTGTTTTTGTGTATACATAATTTTATGTACATGAACTAAGCTCTGAGAGTACTTTTGCCTTGGTAAGTGCCTTAGTAAGTGCCTGGGTCTAAGTGAACCTGGATCTTATCCCCTGAGCTTCACTCTGTTGCCTTCTAGAAGGAGAGATGGTAGCTCTCTGTACCCTGCTCACTCTGCTGCAATGTGGGGACACCAAGAAAGAAATACAATTTAAAAGATTTCTTTAAAGAAGAAGAACAAGAAGGAGAAGGAGAAGGGGGAGGAGAAAAGATTCCTAGGAAGGGGTACCTGTTGGCACAGTCAGTTAAGCATCTGACAATTGGTTTTGGCTCAGGTCATGATTTCAGGGTCATGTGATTAAGCTCCACATCAGGCTCCAAACTCAATGCAGAGTCTGCTTGAGATTCTTTATCCTTGTTCCTCTAACCCTTTCCCTCTGCCCCTGTTGCTCATGTTCTCTCTCTCTCTCAAATAAATGAATCTTAAAAAAAAAAAAATTTCTAAAGAAGACCAAGAAGGCATTCTATAACATGGAATCAAAAGAATACGCCAAAAGGAGCCTGAGTTTTCAACTGTTTGATTTTTACTCTCTACTCTCCCAGAATAGAGGGCTAAATGAATATCTTTGCCCTTGATCCTTAAACATCCTTAGGGATTGAGAAACAAATAGGATACTTGTCACCCCAAGTATTAGCCAGAGAAACAGAACCCATAGAACATTGTGTTTGTGTGTGAATTGGAGTATTGGAAGATCAAGTTCTTGGAAGAATGTTCAAATATATCCTGGGCATTATAAGTTTGAGATCTCTCCAAAAAGGCAGTTAATGTAGGAGTTCAGAATACTAGGGGAGGATCAAGACAGCTAGTTTATGTTGAATGGTATACCAGGAATTTGTATATATTTAAAAGCTACAGGTACTCTCCAGAGATGTATCATGACCAAAGTGGGTCATTGCTTTTTACCTAATTTCAAAAATTTTCTGGCCTAAAATGATTGCAATCATGCTGCCTGGCATGGAGTTTGGAATTAGGATTTCCCATCTACTTGTATGCTGGAGAAACTCCCTGATTATTTCCTTAGTATTTTTTTTTTTAAGATTTTATTTATTTATTCATGATAGTCACACAGAGAGGCAGAGACACAGGCAGAGGGAGAAGCAGGCTCCATGCAGGGAGCCCGATGTGGGTCTTGATCCTGGGTCTTCAGGATCAGGCCCTGGGCTGAAGGCAGCACTAAACTGCTGAGCCACCCAGGCTGCCCTCTTAGTATTTTTTAAACGATTTTATTTATTTATTTATTTATTTATTTATTTATTTATTTATTTATTTATTTATTTGAGGGAGAGAGATAGATGGCAAGAGAGAGCACAAGCAGTGGGGGAGAGGGAGAAGCAGCTTTCTCATTGAATGGGGAACCCAACCTGAGGGTTGATCCCAGGACCCTGGGAACATGACCTGAGCTGAAGGCAGACACTTAACCATGAGTCACCCAGGAGCCCCACTTTCTTGGTATTCTTAAAAGTATCCTTCAACTCACTTCCTTTGGGGGTGGGGGGAAGGAGTCTTTTCTATAGACACTTGTCCTTTTCCCACCAAGTGCAAAGAAATGTCAGTCTTATTCCAAAATCAGCTGGTTATTAGGTAATTCTTAACTAGTCCTTATCTGGTCTAGTGAGCTGTCATGAAATGTGGTCTTAAGCATAGCTCAGAAATAATGTATTTATTATTTACCATGAAGCCCTCATTTCATTTTCCTCCATTAACTACATCCTACCTGAACATTTTCTCAATCTCCAGCTCAAAAGTCCTGATTCCCTTTAAAGGTGTCAGTTCCCATTATTGGAAGCTGTGTGTTTTTTCTTTATACTTTCAGGTGAGGAAGGAGCATGTGGGTCAGAGTCTAAAGTTTTTAGCTAAAAATTCATGTTCCGTATGCCATTCAGCTACTTCATTATTTGTCTTTCATTTGTGCTTCCCAATACTTACTTCCTGACCATCTCCTGTCATTCGCTTGAGTTTGGGTATCTGCCTCCACTTCTTTCCTTCTACCAACCCCCTGGATGATCCCAATAAGCTAGCCCCTTTATTTGAATGTTTCCTTAAGACACTCAGCAGCTGAGGAAAAAAAAATAACATATATAAAGAGTCAAATGTTATTTGAAGATTTTGAATGGGGGATGTGCATATTGAAATAAGTACAGATAGAATATAAAGTAGAATATAATCATATGGAGATTTTAAAGACAAAACAGACAAGTTACTTATGCTTATCTCTCAATTTTTATTTCCAAGCATCACAGTCCCTTTGTAACTTTGTAAACTTTGCCAATTTACTTACAGAAAATGGTGTTTCATTTAAATTCACTTTATTAATTTTTTTAAAAGATTTTATTATTTATTCATGGGAGACACAGAGAGAGAAAGAGGCAGAGACACAGGCTGAGGGAGAAGCAGGATCCACGCAGGGAGCCCAATGTGGGTGAGCCCGAATTGGAGCCCCAATTCTGGGACCCTGGGATCATGCTCTGAGCCAAAGACAGACGCTCAACTGCTGAGCCAACCAGGCATCCCTAAATTCACTTTACATTTGATTCCTAATGAGATTGATTTTTTTGTCATGTGTGTCAGTCATGTTTATTTTTTCTTGTTTGTTTTCCTACTTAGGTGTCTATTTCTTATAGTTGGGTAGCACTTTCACGAGAAAAATGTTTTATTTAACTTTTTGTCATTTTGTTTTTGTAAATCATTTTATTTTAAAAATTATCAGATTGTTTTTAATTCAGCCTACTAAACCTTAAAAAATTGTTTTAAGAACAAATTTTTTTTTTTTTTTTTTTTAAATACCATTGCTTTAGGACTGAACTGTGTCTTAACATTATAGGTGGGTAAGTCTCATCTGGCAATTGACCTGTGGTTACTTCTGAAGTGAACCTTTTTCCTGCCTCTAGTAATTATAAATATTATCTAGAGGCTTATTAAGAATTTTAGAAGTCATTTTCACTAATATCTGTGTTCAAAATCTCATGCCTGAGAGTTTTCTTTCTAAGGACAGATTTTTTTAAATGACTAATCAAATGAAATATCTAGTTAATTATATCTATATCTATATCTATATCTATATCTATATCTATATCTATAATCACTGCAGACCCTGGAACTTCCAGGAACTTTGAAAAGACCCAGTAAGTAAATCCCAAATATACCTTTAGACCCAAATGTTTGGACAGCAACTACTTCCATTTCGCCTAATGTTAAGGCAGCATATAATATTAGACTTTAATATTAGGTCCAGTATTTAGGGCCTTAATATTAGGATCTTGCACACAGCCTTCCCATGTGTGTTCTTACTGAGGGAGGAATGCCTCCCTCCCCTGTGCTTCTAGTTTGTCAGAGGCTTACCAAAGCAGTTTTTAGTATAAACAGACCTTCAGTTTTATTTTGTTTTACTACTCATAGAATCCCTCTTTGCAGGGAAAGCATCCAAATTACAGACATTACTTACATGAAGACATTACTTACATGAAGCTGTGCTCATAAACCTCAGTCCCTTTGGACACTGGGACTTTGTTTCTGGTAAAGCACATCTGTCTGCTTTCCCAGGGGTTCTCTTAGACCCTCAGGCAAATAGATCCGTGGTGGGTCCTGCCTGGGGGTCTATCTGACGTTCACAGGGGTGTCAGAATCCAGAGGTGGTCAGGGACTCCAGCTGGCGTCTGCCCACTAGCACTGGCTAACCTAGAGCCGGAGGGCGAGCAGTGGTGGAGGGTGAGCAGTGGAGTGAGAGAAAGCAGCAGCTGCTCAGCCTCCAGGGCTCTTCGTGTCCCTGCAGCCACAGGCATTCCTGGTTGGATGCTGCCACTCACAGTGCTCACAGGAGATCTGGAAGCCATTTGGAGATCAAAGACACCCACAGACTTCAGCAAAGCAAAGCTGGGGCAGCTTCTGGCTGGACAAAGGACATTAACATATACTTCTGTTTAAGAGGCGTGGAGGCTTCCTGGTAGAGTTTCTGGCTGAAAAGTGGCTGAGGAAAATCCATGGCTTCCATGTTTCTCCAAGCCCAAACCTAATTATGGTTTGGATCAGGACCAGAAAGCACCCATAGTAGAATCAATGGAGCGTCCAGAAAGGAGTCTGTCAAAAGTTAGGAAATGAAGGCACCCTCTCCACCCTTTTCTCAGTATTCAGATGGTAAGGAGTTGGCCCTCTTGACCTCTCAGGATGCAAGTGGGATCCCTAGACGCAGTAAACCCAAGGTCTATTTCTGCTCCTAGGGGCACCCAGTAGATTTCATGTGATGCTCAGTTTGGAAGTTCTTGAACCAAGAACAAAAAAAGATACACTCAATTCTATTTCTTGTTTAGTAATCCTCCTTTCCTTCCTCACCTTTGCTTATTTCTCCTCTATGCTCCATCTTCTCACTTCCTCTTGCCATTCTTCCCTCTACCTTCCATCCTCTTCTCTCTCCTTTCCTTGCTGTTGAGCCTCTTAGAATTTAACTTTAGTAGATGTTGGCACAAGGTAGTTTAATCTAGACTCTTGCCTCCTTCTTGATCAGGGTCCAGTGGTGCCTCATGACTGAGAGGAAAGAATGAATTCCTTTGGGGTTCATGAGTCTGAGCCCTGAGACATTTCCTGTAGCAAACTCACTATCAGCTCATCACCCCACAGAGAAGCTGGGCAAACTGCCAGAGACATGGAGGCAGAAACCACGGGGGACACCCACTAGGGGTCACTAGGGTGGGCTCTGAGAAGGGGCAGGGCATGGAGCCAGAAGAAAAACAAACTGTGATGGAATCCTGCTTTCCACTTGTGAGTCCTTGGGCAGGGCACCTTCCCTCTCTGTGCCTCAGACTTCTGCCTGCAAAAATTAAGATGCCAGACTCAAATGGATTTTCCAGTACATTGATTTTTTTGGTCTCCTTGGTTATGGCGTTGCCATAAGACTCTAGGCTTTTCTCTCCATAACAAATGTTATTTTCTTTGATAAATGAATAGGTTTATAATGTAAATGACTCTTGAAAAAACTTGCAAGCAGAGAAAGGGAAACAATTCCTGTTCGAATCTGACCCTGGGGCAATGGGTGGCTGGTTCCACCCTGTCTTCTTCCCAGCCACCCACTGTCTCTGACTCCTGCCTCAGTAGCCCATCTCTTTCTGCCTCCACCCACTAGCTCCAGGAACTCTGAGCTCCTTTCTCCAGTGTGTGCCTGGCGAATCTTCGTTTTAGAAACTTGGAAGATTTAGAGGTTGAAAACTGAATATTTCCTGGAAAACAAGCAAAAAAGCTAGTGTTTCTGAACATAGGCTTCTGAACATGCTTGGGAGCCAAACTCAGATAAGCTACATTCTCGATGGAAGTTGTTTTAGATCTACTGAGATCTAACGAGATCTTCAGTCTCTCAGAAGACTCACTCCTTCCAAGTTTTATAGAAATGAAATTCCAATGTTACCACAAGAGATCTGACAGTCCCCAAAACAGACTCTGTGATGGGAATATGATCAGTGTTTATTTACTAAGAGTGGGGTCATCTAGGGGGTGGGTCATGGGAGCAGATCAAAGATAATCCTCATTCTGCTGGGAATGCTCTTTCACCACCTACTCTGTTCCCCCAGACCACAGCTCTGGTCCTGACTGTTAAGTTCCCTCATAGGAGAGAAATGAAAAAACATCAGCCTCTCTGTTCTATGGCCAGTAACGCCTCTGGGAATGGAAAAGCAAATTCAGGAATTCATTTGGGGAAAGAATTGCTGGTTGGTTGATTTGTTTCCTTGTCATCAGGCTTGGTTTTTGTCCTTGATCATTATTACAGATGGTTCCCATTGCCCTGGCACGAGCCAGACCTACGTGAGGAGGGGTCAGTTACAGCCTTGGCCTTGGCTCCACATCTATGGTAAGGGGCTTCCAAGAACCGTGAGGAAGGAGGTGGGGCCCAGAGATGATTCCCATTTGGGGAAAATAGAATGAAATGTTAGGGTAAATTTCTTGTAGTAGGAAATGCGTTGTTGTTTCTAGGGAAGAAGGTTCTCTGAGAAAGTGAATGAGGATAGAAAGCAGATGGTGTTTCTGATACTTTATCTCAGTAGTAAGATGGGCCAGTTTAGTCTCTTCTTTCTAAAATATTTGAGTTCCAAATTCTTGGCTTGATGATACCTTGATAGCACTGGCAATAGATACCTCTGATATTCACTCCTGGTATTACTCCTGTAGCCCTTTGTAAATTATACTTCTCATAAATTACCATAAAAGAAGATTAATGGACACAGCCATTATCCTTGTCATTACATCTGGAAATATTTGGGATGGAATGGGATCGGCTTCCCATTTCTCTCTGAATGCTCTGTAATAATTACGACTTCCCCAAACCTGAGGAGTTCTGTCAATAAACCCTGCTTTCCATTCATAGATGGGAAAATAAGACCAAATGATATAATATGACCGGATGCTGTGGACCAGTGTTAGATATGAGATATGATCTAAAGCTGCAACTTTTTGGTATGTATTTGCCTTATTTTGAACCTCAGGAATAGGGAAGAATGTTAGATATGAATGTTCTAATTTGGATCCTCTAGAAACTCCAGTGAGCGAATCCAAAGGTGCATAATTTGTAGTCTAAAATGGAAACTGAAGTGACTGGATAATACCCTTGAGCACTAATGTGTGCAAGAATGTCAATTATTAGATAAACCAATGCTGGGAACATTGGGGATGTAAGGTGATTCCCTGAAGCCACATTCTTTTATCACTTTTGCTGCTGTTTGAGTGACTTCTTGCCATCGCTGTCACCCAGTCCATTAAGGATTTATTCTTCAGAGACAATGCTTCTGGGCACATCGCCCTGCCCCCAAGTGACTCCTCCCTGATGTGTCCAGGGCCAGATGGTCAGAGTAGTGTTTTACTCCAGTGTGTGGAAATATCAGGCTATAACTATGCTCATGAGTAATGACATGCCTAGACTTATTGCTCACCTCAGGTCTGGTTGCCACAGAGATAGTTTCACAGTCCTCTCCATTTCGGCTTCCTGTTTCACCCTGCCTGTCACCCCTCCAGTAACTTCCTCTCCTTTCACGCTCTCACCTAACCCCCAGCTATCGCAGACAAACAAGCATCCTCTGAGATGTATCTCAACTTCATAATGAGGCGTCCATGCACGACAGGATCCACCCCTCCCCACCCCAATAGCAGTCATTCTCGACTTGGCAGTCTCTCTGAATTATGACTCCCCAGATTCTGAGACCTATAGTTTTCCTTTTAAAGCATAGACCCCAGCAGAGGAAGGGGAAAAAGAAATACTTCTCCAACCTGTTCTATCCTTCAGCTGTCCCACTTCTCTTATTAGAGAGCTTTGTAAATTTGTGCCTACAATTTCTCTAAATCTTCCAATTTTTCTTTTTACTCACCATATAAGTCATCAGCCTATTTGAAAGACAGAGTTGATATTTTTCCATATGATATTCAATACAAATATGTTTATATAAAACCTAATTCCATTTAAATTAAAATAGAGGGATCCTTGGGTGGCGCAGCGGTTTGGCGCCTGCCTTTGGCCCAGGGCATGATCCTGGAGACCCGGGATTGAATCCCACATCGGGCTCCCGGTGCATGGAGCCTGCTTCTCCCTCTGCCTATGTCTCTGCCTCTCTCTCTCTCTCTGTGTGTGACTATCATAAATAAATAAAAATTAAAAAAAAATTAAAATATATATATTCATAAAACTGAGACACTTTTTACATTTTTAGTGATTTGAATATAAAAGTAAGATGTATATGTTAGAACAACCCAAAAAACATAAAAGGGTCTAAAGTCAAGTTACTCCTCTCCCCCAGTTTCACAGTAAGAGGTACCAATGGCATAGTGCACACAAATAGATTTGTGGACATGTGTAATGTTTTATTCAAAATGTGATCGTGGGATACCTGGGTGGCTTAGTTGGTTAAGCATCTGCATGGGCTCAGGTCATGATCACGGGATCCTGGGATGGAGCCCTGTGTCTGGCTCCCTGCTTGGCAGGGAATCTGTTTCTCCCTCTGCCCTTCCCCCTACTTGTACTCGCTCTTTTGCTCACTCTCTCTCTCAAATAAATAAAATCTTAAAACAAAACAAAAGTGATCATAACCACATACTATTAGTCTTTAACTCTTTTTTACTTGATATGACTATTCTTCCTTATTGATGTACAAATCTTTCAAATGTTTCTATTGTTTTTAGTTGACTTATTTTTAAGGGTAAGATAATGTACACTTTTGCTTTAAATAGCAAAGCAATAAATGTACATAGTCAAAAGTGTAAACAGTGGAAAATGGGCATATAACAGAAAGCATCTTATCTTTCCTCAGACCTCTAGCTTCCCTTTCTCAGAAACCACAACTTTTAGCACTCCTGCGAGTTGTTTTTGAAATTTGAAACAATGGATCTCTTTCAAATAAATGTCTACCTCACTTTCCCCCCTTTCTTCGTACTCATAGGTTAGAAAAACAAAGAAAATTCTTTCCATTTGTAAATACTCCGGACCTTCATGATCTCGCAAAGCACTAAATGGAAATCCTTTTTCAGGGAAAGCCACAAACCATTTGCAGCTGACAGAAGAGTCTTAGGATAACTCAGAACTGGAATGAACTATGGCCATTAAAAGTGTAGAGGACCGGAACTTTTTGTAGTTACGAACCTGGCTGAAACTGCTGAAAGCTACAACATCTTGTCATAAAAATAAACATATATGTGTTTAAATAAAATTGTAGGAGGCCCAGCCATGGGCTCCAAGTTATGAACAGTCCTTCCTGTATAGAGAGGAAACTGAGGCACAGGTAGGTAAATATCACAGACAGCATGAGACAGAGCTATAATTGGAACCAAGGTCTTCTGATACCTAGTCCCCAACTTGGTTTACATTGCCTGTCCCTGAGGACAGCGTCTGTTTAATCTTACTTTATAATAAATAAAGAAGTGAGAGGAGTGTGCAAATGAACAGCATGGTGACTCTTCCTGCATAATTGTCTAGGGGGAAATGGGCTACAAGGTGTTTGGATGATAGATTGTATAATATGCCTGTTGTTCAGTGTACTAGTCAGGGCTCTCCAAGGAACCAGAACCAATAGGGTGTGTGTGTGTGTGTGTGTGTGTGTTTGTTTGTTTGTTTATTTATTTATTTATTTATTTATTTATTTATTTATTTTAAGGAATTAGTTCAGGCTATTTTGGGTTCTGGTAAGTCCAAAATCGGCAGGGTGGGCTGACAGATCCAGAAACAGTTAATGTTATAGTTAAAGTTGAAAGCCATCTGCTGCAGAATTCCTTCTTGCTTTGAGGAGGTCAGTCCTTGTTATATGAAGGCCTTCAAGTGCTGTCTCGCACGTGCTCTAGCTCTCTGTCGCAAATAAATACAATTCTTTTTTTAAAAAGATTTTTATTTATTTGACAGTAGGGGAGAGAGAGCACAAGCAGGAGAAGGGGCAGGCAGAAGGAGAGGGAGAAGCAGACTCCCTGCTGAGCAGGGAGCCCCATGCAGGGCTGGATCCCGGGACCCTAGGATCAGGACCTGAGCCAAAGGCAGACACTTAACTGACTGAGCCAGCCAGGTGCCCCAAATAACTAAAATCTTTAACAAGAAATTAACCATCACAGGGAGTCTTGTCCTGCTCATTCCATCAGCTTTTTCAGACTTAGGTCACAACTCATGGGAATGTATTTGAACCTGGAAGAGCATTTCCTGGGTTGAGAAGATTGCATCTTTATTATCCTCTGATGACAAAGCTAGAAATGTTTACTTTCTGGTACTAGCAACTAACTTCAGTAATGAGCTGTACATCTGTTCTAGTGGGGTGATACAGGAATCGACAATTTTATACACGATGATACTAAATTTGAAAACTTCCTTGGAGTTCAGAACGTGAAACTCCTTAGAAGGGTCATAAGTTCTTTAGATAAACATGTAGTGAGCACCTGCTATTGACCAGGAGTTGTGTTAGCAATTGAAAAAATATAATAGTTCTTATGTCAAGAAACTCACCTTTTCATGAGAAGAATAGACAAGAAAATTTCCCTCCATCTTCTGGTTGATGCTCTGAAAAAAAGTTTGCACAGAATGCTAAGGGAAGCACATTCTCAAGGATGGCTCCTCTTCACAATACATTCCCTCTTTGTGTTTACAGCAAACCCTTGCTTCTAAGCTAGGGATGCAAAGATCCCTCTGGCTGACTTGTTTAGCCTACCTTATCTCTCTCCATCACAAGTACTTCTCCAGAATCCAATTTCCCTATGGCGGTTTCACCAGAATAAAATTATTTCAATACTTTCTAGGTGCAATGCAGATTGGAGAATGAGGAGTTTCGGCCCAGAGTATAATTTATTGCTTTATCTGGAGAGCGAAGACTCATGGGCTCATTTGGGTCCCCAGAAGCACAGCCTCTGGCATCTGCATAAATAGAAGCCCCTCTAAGGGAGGTAGCTGGGTAGATGATGGATTTCTGAAATTTAGGGTTCTATTAATAAGGTCACTGTGTTGCACTGTTACGTTAGCAATTATCACGGAGGAAGTTAGTCTGGGATTAGGACCAGATTTCCTAAGCTGGACTTGTAAACAGCATGGAAGTAGACTTTCCTGTTGGTGATAGAAAGACTGACATTTCACACCAGACTTCAGTGTAGCAACAACAGGTCTGATTATTCTGAAGCTTGACCAAGAGCGCAGGTTGATTAGATTATGGTTTCAAGGGTTTCAACTTCCGATTCACTGAAAGCTAGCCCTAAACCACAGGTCCAAAAATTTCACCTCTGCTAGCCCAGTCTCTGCAGCTGAGGGGAAGGTTCTATACTGTGTTTACTATCTAAAATTAAACAGGAGTAATATAGCATGGGTTGGTTATGAAAAGCCCAGTTCTGTCGTCCTAAATTTTCTAAAAGCTCTTCTAAAACCCACTATACTTTTCTTCTAGAAAAATTTATGCTCCAGTTCAGAATTCTAAAATTAAGCAATGCATGTATTCACTGAATTTTGGGAGTGCACACTTATTATTTTCCCAAACTCGAAACAGAATGAACCAAACCTTATTCTGTTGAAGAAAACAGTCTCTTCATTTCAAATAGGACCTAATGTCTGGAACAGATTAAAGTAGTAAAAAAACTTAATGTGGTTTACTTTTGAGTTAACAAAATAAAACATTGTTGGAAAACAACCCTATTACCCAAAAGAAAGAAATGGGAAAGAAGTCCAATTAGGTCAACCCCAAAGAATTTTGACCTTACCTTACTAATTTGTCCTGTATTACTAAAGGAGAACCAAAAATCACTTATAAAAATATTTATCATGGTAGAATTAAGTATGTTCTTGATATTATTCAGTGCATCACCAAAGAAACACTCAGATGTCCTTTTGTTTCAAGCTTACTAATTATCTACAAAACCAATTTAAGACACCTGATAGAAGCATTTAGCAATGGTGAAAATTGGCTACAATTAGCCAATTCTTTAAAAATATTGTGAAATAAACTTACAGGCAAATGGTGAAACAAGGCTTAAGAGAGAGCAGAGACCTATGTGAGGTCAGTCATGATCCTAGTGTAAAAAAAATATTATTCCTAATAGTATTAAAAATCACTGAATTAATTTCAAAACCCAATGGACATGCTCTTTTGCTGGGTGATGTAAGCAATAACATAAGCCATATTTGTGATGGTGTTTAAACCGGGGTCAATGATGATTATATTGGCAGCTTATCCTTGGGAGTCTCTTATTGCTACAAGAAACAAGAAAAGGGGTGATGCCAGAATGAAAAATGTGTTCTTTAGTGGTGAGTCTTATTAAAGTCTATGAAGTGATTGGCTTTCTCCAAACATCATGACATGAAAAGACATCTCTATGACCCTGACTATTGTGATTTAAGCGGCTCAAATATTTTGGTGAGTAGCACCCAGCAAATGACCAAAACAGAGTTTCTAGAAAAATCACTGGTAAATATGAATAAGAATGTGATATGATATACTTTCTACAAATCCTAATAGTATAGAAATTTCAAACTATTCGACAGCTGTCCCTGCTTGTATCTTCACCTTCCTTTCATCTCATTGGCTCCTTCCCTCAACTTATAAATATGTTTAATGATGATTTCTTAAAAGCTTCCTTTAATATAGTTTATTGTTCTAGCTATTATTTTTTTACATTTCTATGACATGCAAGATTAGTATACTTTCCTTATATGTATTTCCTTATCTGTATCATTTTGAATTCACTAAAGTCATCTTCACCGTAATTGTTCTTGCTCAAGTCATCAATGACTTCCTAATTTCCAAATGCCAAAATCCACGGGTTTGGTCCTCATCCCATTTGATCTCAAAGATACTAGCATTCCCACAATCTCCTCTTTTAAAATTGTCTCATTTGAAACTCAGAGGACATTCTCTTCTGGCTCTCCTTCTATCTCTGGTTCCCAAGCTTCTTTTATGTGAGCTTCTCTTCCTCTTCCTTTTCCTTAGAGGTTCTTTCCACATCTTCGCAGTCATTGTGAACAATCTCACTCCTCCCATGACTTATGCAAATACCTATTCTCAGCCTTTGATTCCCAAAGTTCAACAGCCATGAATAAGTTGAAAGATCATTCATTGAACAATGTTTACATGTGAGGCACTGGGAATACAATGAAGACAAGTGTCTGATGTCAAGGACCTTAGAGTTTAGAGTGGAAACAGATAATTTCTTTTTAGAGGGATAAATGAAATTATGCTGAATGAACTATTTGAACACAAAGGATCACCTCTCTCTAGCTCCCATCTCTCTTTCAAACTTCACACACATATATTCCCAACATCTTTAACTGGATATTTCTTGGTCATCACAAACTCAACATGCTGAGGTGAGAATAATCTGTTCCCCCATCCCATACTTGTCTAGCACCCTAAACCTTCATCTTATCCTGATATTCCCTGTCTTAGCTAATAATAAAACCATACATGCAGCTATCCAAGCATGAAGGCTCATGTCCTTTTTCATTCTCTTTCTTACCCTTTACATTTAAATAGTCACTCCCTAAGCATTTCTCAAATCTGTTTTCTCCTCCTTTTCATGACCTCTGACTTTTCCTTATTTTAATCTCTCTTCCTCTCTGTACTATATTATCCAGTCTTCTGAATGGTCTCCTTGCCCCCCAAATCTTCCCTTCCAATCCAAATGATTAGAAATAGCATTTTATATCTGTTATTCATTTCATTTATCCAGACATGTGGTCATCTCAAAAATAGTTGAGCTCCTGTTAGGTACCATCCACTGTACTAGGCACTGGGAATATAAATGTACATAGAATCAATTCCTACTCTTAGGAAACTCAAGATTTACTGGGAGTAGAAGGTCATTAAACATCAGCATTCATAAATATAGGCATTGAATATTATATTTAATATTTGAAATTTAAGGAAAAATTATGAACCAAATCATTAGAGAAACACACACACAAAAAAGTGCCCAAGGTTTTGAGAGGAATGGGAGGTCAACTGCAGTTGGCAATCAAGAAAGTTTCTCTACAGGAGAAGTCTTACAGCTGTGTCTTACCTTCTATTAGGAATTCTACATGGAGACTCAGAAAACCTCTCTTAGAATCCCAAAGTTGAAAGAGATTAATATTTGTTTAGAAATTATTATTTCAAGGGTGCCTGGGTGGCTCAGTTGGTTAAGCATTGGACTCTTGATTTCAGCTCAGGTCATGATCTCAGGGTTGTGAGATCAAGCCCTGAAGCAGCCACCATGCTGGGTATGGAGCCTGCTGGGGATTCTCTTTCTCTCCCTCTCTCTCTGCCCCTTTCCCACTCTCATGTGTGCACGTAGGTGTTTGTGCATGTAAGTGCGTACTCTCTCTCTCTCAAAATAAAAAAAATGCTATTCCAGGAACTATAAGATGCAATACATACATTATTCATTTAATATTTATAAGAAACCTATGAGATAGATGTTTTTCATCTCCATTTTATAAATAAGGAAAGTAAAATTTAAATAAGTTAATTAACATGGCTGACTTCGTGCCCCAGCTAGTAGCAAAGCCAGAGATGGCACTCAGGACCTCCTGACTTCATTGCCCTGGCTCTCTCACACATATCTCAAGAGGTTCATCCCTAAGTGCCACAGCATATAATAAAGAACTTGGATTATGGCAAACATAAATGATGTATGTGAAGATCCATCACAGCCCATATGGGAAACAGAGGGCACCATCAGTTAGGTCATTGAATAATGAATGAATGAAACATTTATAAGGTAATAGGCAGCAGTACCAAGTCATTCATAAGGAATGAATGCAGACTACTCAGGGTTAGTAACAGAGGGGTACCACTCACCCCAGGCCTAAAGGGGCAGAGGAAGGGACTGGTCACCAAGACCTAAGGCAGAGAGCTATGTGGAGAAGGCCACCTGATAGATGAAGAAGGCTGTGACTCTGCAGGTGGGGAGCCATGGGAATAAATATCCTGACCCCACTTTCCACATAAACTCTGATCTGTAAGTGTTCTCTGCATTGGACAAATTCAACTGGAGGTCTGGAAGCAAGGTAGATCTTGAGAGGGGATAGCAAATAAAAGAATGAGGGACATAGGAAAAAATGGAATAAGTCATCATGGTACCTTGGCTGACATTATTAGGCATGATATTACTGTCATTCCTTCATACTACAATGAGTCTTCAAACTACTCTTCAGATGGAGTCTTTTGAGGTCCAGGACTGTGTCTCATAAACTTTCTATTCCCAATTTCTAGCATGACACCTAGTATGTTAGCAGGCTCTCAGTGCATGCTTATTGAATTGGCTTGACTTAATAAAAGGATTATATTGCCTGAGGGTATAAACCTAAAATGTTTTAGAAATTTTCACATCCCTGAGTGGCTCAGTCAGTTAAGCGTCTGCCTTTGGCTCAAGTAATGATCCCAGGGTCCTGGGATGGAGTCTTGTATCATGCTGCCTGCTCAGCAGGAAGTCTGCTTCTCCCTCTACTCCTGCCCCTGCTCGTGATCTCTCTCTCTCCCACACACACACTCTTTCTCTCAAATAAATAAAATCTTTAAAAATATATATATATATAGTTTTCATTTGCAGGGGAGGGTATTCCCAAATTTCTCAGATTTTCAGACTCACAGTAGGACTAGAAACTGGATAAAGGCTTGAAAAAATGTGATAGGATAACTAAGAGAATGTGTGTGTGGCTGGGGCTGTCAAGAACGATCTGTCATTTGTAGACATAAAGTTTTGATTTATTCCTCATGAGGTTCCCCAGGAGGAGGAAAGGAGGCTGACTCAGCACTATTGAATCTTTATTCACAATCACTGAACACATGCAGAAGAGCAAAGATGATGCTGTCAACACCTCCTTGCAGAGCAACGTGGAAGATTCCAACACAGTGCATGTTGCTGTAAACAGACCCTCCAGGCAACGTGTAGTGAACAATGTTATGATAGAGACTCAGATCCCTCTCTCTGCTGCCCACACATTTGTCTTCATGGAAGACCCTCCCAACCTGTCTCACTCTTCATCACAACATGTGAAGAAACATTGGTGGGATGCCTTACTTGCATTAAACCTAACCAAGCCAACATGTTCAGCCCCTTACCAAGCAAACAGGTATTGCAGAAAAATCTGATCTTTGCCTTTCAAAATCCTTTGTCTGATGGAGAGTGTTGTTCTCAACCAGAGCCTTATCTGTCTGAGCCTCAGTTTCTTTATTTTATAAAAAGACTATCACAATAACCTCTCAAGGTTATAATGATAAGCGTGAGTACATACGTATAACCTTAACATGTGATAAAATTCATTCAGTCATCCACTATAAATGGATGATATTCACTGGCAGCCAACTCCACTTTCTGTCATTCAGGCTTTGGAGACTGGCTCCGCTTTAAGGATTTTGCTCTTTAAAGTTTTCTTTCTTCTGCTTCATCCTTCCCCTTCCCTAAACAAACTTTATTTTAGAGTGGTTTTAGATGGACAGAAAAATTGGGACAATAGTTACAGAATTCCCATGTTCCTCCCATTCAGCCTTATCATTTTTTCTCCCTCTTAGCTATCCTTCCCATCAGCGGACACACACTGTGCCTCCCTCCCATCGTAAAAGAGAATGACAGTGGGCAGCCAGGGTGGCTCAGCGGTTCAGCGCCACCTTCAGCCCAGGACGTGATCCTGGAGTCCCAGGATCGAGTCCCACGTTGGGCTCCCTGCGTGGAGCCTGCTTCTCCCTCTGTCTGTGTCTCTGCCCCCCTCTCTTTCTCTCTCTCTCTCTCTGTGTCTCTCATGAATGAATAAATAAGATCAAAAAAAAAAAAGAGAGAGAGAGAGAGAGAATGACAGTATCTTCTCCCTTCACATCTTCAATTATTACTCCACTTTACAGGAAAACTACTCAGTTACTTATCTCTACTAATGGCCTTCTCTACTTCACTCCTATTATCTCCATAACCACATTTCCCCTCATAACTCCATTTATTTGACTTCATCAAAGTCACAAAATCCTGTTGTGTAGTCCAGTGGTCACTTCTCTGTATCTCATTCTACCTCTCATCAGCTTTCAGTTCAGTTCATCCCTCCCTCTGTCTTGGAAACCACTCTTTGCTTGGCTTTTGTGGTAGCACACCTCTTATTTCACTGGTTGTCCCTCTTCAATCTCCTTTTCCAGCTACTCCCCTCTGCTTACTCTCTGAAATGCTGCCTTGCCTCTGGGCATGGCCAAGGGCAGGCATTCTGTCCCCCTTATGTATCTTGATTGTCTAGATCTCATCCATTTTCATGGTTTACCCACCTTATATCCAATGATTCCCACACTGATATTTCTAGTCCTTTCTCTACTTGAGGATTGAAATTTCATCTTCACTTGCTAAGTACACGTCTCCTCTTGGATATCTAATAGTTATTTCAAATTTTGTAGTGAAGACAGAACTCCTTATAACCAACCCTCTGCCCCAATTTCTACCTTCCCCATCTCTCGACCCAGTAAATGGCACTATCTAGTTGCCCAAGCTAAAGAGCCAGGCATTGCTCTTGGTTTTTGTTTTCCTCAACTCTTCACATCCAAAGTGCTAGCATGTCTCTTCGACTCTACTTGCAAACATATCCTGAAACCATTCACATTTTTTCCATCTCCAAACATACCACTGTAAGTCATCTCAAGCCCAGCCTCCAGAACGGCTTCCACAGTAGTCTCCTTGCTTCTCCTCCTCCCCCAATTACTATTTCATACCTAAGTTTTAATTTCTCCATGGCACATATAACTATTTTAAATCTCATTATTCATTTATTTTTCTATTCTTCTCCCTCTAATGCAAACCTTTTGAGAGCAGAGACTTTGTCTGTTTTGTTCACCACCAACCCCAAGGCCTTGACACTGCTGGCACATAGTAAGGCACTCAGTAAATACATGTTCAATGAATAAATGAATGCATGTGTTCAGCAATAGAGATGCCATTTGTTCAGTGGTGAACAAACATAAAAGTTTGTGATTATTTTTATTACTTTCACATCAGGGGCCATAGTATTAAAAAAATTACCCATTCAGAACCAAAACGGATATTCCCATTCTACTTGGGGACACAACCTGAAACGAAGAATGAGTCAGAAAAAAAGCTGAGAGCTTTGTGGTGGATTAGTAGAGGGTCGGTGACACTTGCTGGAGCCCTGAATAAGACCAACAGTTATGAGATGTCAGGACTACACATCACTAGACAGTGCAGAGGCATGATACCATTACTGAACATGTGCTCTGGGCTCGAAACCCTGCTCAGTGCTTCCCTCATATTATCTCATTGCATTATAGCCCAATCATTCCATAAAGCATCCATTTGTCATCCCCCCCCCAACTTTTTAGATGAAATAACTAAATCACAGAGTCAAATAAGTTGAAAAAGTTGCAAAACTAGTAAATGACAAATCAGAGTTTCCAAAGCCTGGTTTCTCCCCATTACATACTGCAATTTTGAGAACTACATAAGACATATTGCCAGTTTATAATACAGGAAGGTGAACCAATATTGGATCCCAGGTCCCAGTAAGGCTAGAATTACCCAAGTAACTCTTGCCTGGGGTTGAATTCAGTTATCCCAGGTGTTGGCCAGAGGAAGAATCTTTTTGTGAGAATCTGGAATGATCATTAAAAATGTTCCAATATTAAGAATTAAAATGAGAATACTTCCCCCTCTTATTCATTTCCCAACTCCCAGTAAATATTTACTAGAGTGCCTGCTATATGCCAGGCACCTGCCAGATGCTAGGGATATAGTAGTATCAAGACTGAAATAATGTCCTCTTAAAGTTTCTTTTCGAAGATATGAGGCTATGTTTAATTATTCACCATATATACCATTTACTTTCAGTTCCTTAATAGTGATAGGGTTCTTCATGATTTGGAGACAGCCATAGGTCCTCCAGGGATTTCCATGGAAATGATGCATCAGTGATGAAGTTGGATGACACCATTCCTATTCAGGTCATCTTTGATTTAGCTTAGGAGTGTCTTCCTTTAGCTAAGTTAAGCTTTGCAAAAATTTGCTTATGGTGGAGAAAATCCTGGTACATTGGAAATGTATGGGTCTGGGAATTTTTTTTAAGTTTTTATTTTAATTACCCAGTGCTTATTATGAAAAATGCACTCCTTAGCCCCCATCACCTACTTCACCCATCCCTTTACCCACCCTCCCTTTCTGGTAACCATCTGTTTGCTCTCTATAGTTAAGAGTTTGTTTCTTGGTTTCTCTCCCTCTTCTTCCCTTTGCTCATTTGTTTTGGCTCTTAAATTCCATATATGAATGAAATCATATGGTATTTATATTTTTCTGACTTATTTCACTTAGCATTATACTCTCTAGCTCCATCCACGTCATTGCAAATAGCAAGCGTTCATTTTTTTTTTTATGGCTAAATAATATTCGTCTGTGTGTGTGTGTGTGTCTGTCTGTGTACACCACATCTTTATCCATTTATCTATTTATGGACACAGCCTGCTTCCATATCTTAGCTATTGCAAATAATGCTGCTGTAAATGTCAAGGAGCATATATTCCTTTGAATTAGTATTTTTGTACTCTTTGGGTAAATACCCAGTAGTACAATTGCTGGATTGTAGGGTAGTTCTATTTTTAAGTTCTATTTTCTCTTTTTGAGGAAGCTGTATACTATTTTCCAGAGTGACTGTACCAGTTTGCATTCCCACCAACAGTGCAAGAGGGTTCCTTTTTCTGGGAATGTTTAAGAAGGTATATTGGCAGGCTTTATGGGATTGATGGGAGGTGGTGAAAGGGATGAAGAAATGGAGGAGTCAAGGATGACATCTGTCTTTGGGTCTGAGAAACTGGGTAGTCGTTGTTGTCATTTATTAGAAGAAATGCACTAGAAGAGAAGCAGGATGTTTTGTTTGTTAGGAGAAAGATCATGAAGTTAGTTTTAGATATGTTGACATAGAAGTGCTCTATGAGATATTTATGTGGTGTGTTCAGTAGGCAGCTGAATACACAAGGTGAGTCTCAAAAAAGAGAGAAAAAAAACCTGGGAAATTATCAACATACAATAATAAAATCACAAAAGTAGAAAAAATATCTTATGAGAAGTGAGCCATGGAATTCTATAATTCAGATAGAGGAAATAGTTTTTATTTAGACAAGGCATTTTTAACTCTGTGGATTTGTTTTATTTAACATCCACATTTCTTACTTTGGAAAAAACAATAAAAGCAAAACAAAAATCAAAGTAAATAAAACAAAAATCTGACGCCATCTTCTCTTGTAATAATGGTCTTTAAATAAGCTCATCTTACCCAGTTGATCAGCATCAGGTCAGATAACCATTTACCCCAAGGGAAAGACACAAGAATGGAAATTGAATTAATTCTAACAAAATGAGCCAATATATTTTCCCTCTACTTATGTGTAATCCTGTTTCATCTCAGTTGTGACTGATACCTCTGATTAAAAAACAACAATAACAAAAAGAACCCTGCATGTGTGGCTGATGTAAACTGTTGTGCAACACAAAATCTCTCATGATCAAACCTTTTGGGTTTTTTCAATTTTGTATTGTTTATAACTATTTCATTTTTGCTTTTCCCCTTGAGAATATGGTGGGATGCGCATAGATTTTGAGATAGAAGTTCTAGCTCTCCGTTCCAGCTCTGTAGTCTCTGAGCTGAGTAATTTTAGACCCTTCTCTCAGACACAATGTAACCATTGCCAGTCAGGGGCTGCAAGACTCACACTTGCCTGATGTGAGGTGGGAACTAGCAGCAGACACTGTCAGTTGCCTGCCCAAAGTCTACACTCTCCTTCTTCTTTCTTAACAGAATCCCAATTTTGTTCAGAGTGGCAATGTGCCCAACTCTTGGGCTAAAAATATGAAATTGTTTCTTTGTCGGTTGAAAATGCTGAAATACTGGCAACCTCATGTAGTTCACAACATAAGGCAAACAAAAATCTCTCTTCCTTGTTCTTCTTACTGTTAGAGGTGGCACAGAGTTCTGGTCAGTGAGATGTTGCAGAAGGTATGTAGGGAAGCACCCTTTCCTAAATAAAAAGTTGAAGCCTATTTTATCCTTCCATGGATAAACTGACATATTGAAACTGTGAGGATAAAAACTATATCCTAGAGATATTAGAGCAGAAAGCTAAATAACTTCCTCAATAAATAAACTTCTTTCTGTTTTACATCACACACTATTTGGACTTTCTGTTACCTGTAGCTGATTGAGATCTTTCTGATATTGGCCTCATCAACTATGTTTCTGTTGACCTCTCTCTCAATAATCATTTCATTTTTTTAAATTTCAAGATTACTAGTGTTCTGAGATAGTGCTTCTTCTCAACTCTGAAGTGATTAAGTCCAAGCTGCTAGATGGGAAGATCTTAGTATGAAGTAGTTATTTGGTGAAGTGACCTCATCCTCAGAACAATCATTATAATTTCTTGAGCACATACGATGCCAGGCATCACGCCAAGCCCTTTGTATACGAGGTCTCGTAATCCTCAAAACAACCCTGTAGGAAAGTAACACTAATCAATGCCCACAATAAAGGAGAAAAATAAGCAAGAGAGGTTAATCAACAGGTTCTAATGAACTAATCTTGTAATTCTACTAGAATTCATGTCTCTTCCTAGCCACTGTGCCACACTGTTCATTCTTTGTGCTATGACCAAGTCTGCTAATGGTTTCTATCCATGCCCAGTTGTTCATTTTATTTCTTTATCTTGCCTTTCTCTGTAATGACACTGTCCAATGTAAGAACTTTCCACAATAGGCTGCCTGGTTGGCTCAGTTGATAGAGCATGCAACTTTTAAACTCAGGGTCATGAGTTCAAGCCCCACATTGTGTGTGGAGCCTACTTAAAAAAAAAAAAAAAAAAGAACTTTCCACAATGATAAAAATACTCTATATTTCCCCCCTTCAATACAGTAGCTATTATCTAACACTAGCAATTGTGTTCTCTATTTCTTTGAGTTTTTAAAAATTTCACATATAAGTAAGATAACACTGTGTTTGTCTTTCTCTGCTGATTTATTTCACTTAGCATAACATTCTCAAGGTCCATCCGTGTTGTCCCAAATGTCAGGATTTCCTTCATTTTCATAGCTTAAAAATACTCCATTTAAAAATATATACCCCATTTTCTTTATCTGTTCATCTGTCAGGGGCCACTTGGGTTGTTTCCATGTCTTGGTTATTGTAAATAATCCTGCAATGAACATAGGCAGATATCTCTTCTAGAGAGTTAATTCATTTCCTTTGGATATATACCAAGAAATGAGATTGCTGGGTTGTAGGATGATTCTATTGTTAACATTTTGAGGATTCTTCATACTGTTTTCCATAATGGCTGCATCCATTTAAATTCCCACGAAGAGTGCACAAGTGTGCCCTTTTCTCCACGTCCTTGCCAGCACTTCTTGTTATCTCTGGTCTTTTTGAATTTTTAATTTTATGTTAGGTAACCTAAAATAAGTAGCCATGTGTGGCAAGTGACCACCATATAGGATAGTGCTAATTGAGAAGGCTATAATCAGATCTAGTCCCCTAGGCATCTGCTCTTGGTGACTATCGCTTTTTAGTCCTGAAATTTTCCAGGGTTGGCAGTTGTCCTCTACAGACCTTACTTGTGGAACTGACTAGAAGACATCAAGCCTTTCAGTAGCACCCACATCTTTCTTTCAACTTAGTCCTACGAAAATGATAGCATCTGTCTTCATTCTGTCATAAGAGATTCTTTTGCAGTAGAGGTAAAAATACCAGAGTCACTGTGAAATGATGGTAATAAATGTGACATTTTTGCAGGTTACAAAAGTGTTATAAAACCATCATTTCTTGAGGTGAGTGATTTCTTTTTGAGAACTCGAGTATTTAAAAGACACAATGATATGAAATAAAAACCAAACGAAAGCTGTAAAGTCCCATAACCCTTTTATATTTCAAAGCTAAAACATCATCCATCATTTTCCTACTTCAAGCCTAGGTATTAAGCCCTCCTTTATTTCATAATTGGGTTCCAGATGGTTTCTGACACTTTTAGTTGGATCTCTACAGCAGGAAGCAATTGATCTAGTCAGTGGAATTTCTTAAGAAAACTATAGTTAAGTAGTTGGGACAGGTACATGGCTGTTTATAAGCTTCCTTTAAGTGATCAAATTGGCTGATATCATAGAGCAGAAATGATGATTTCTGTTTTATCTCCCTAATTTGGGACAGGAACTTACAACTGTTAGAAAGAGCCTAAGGTAAGGAATTAGGAAACCTAGTTTTCTACTAATTTGCTGTGACTAAGGGCAAGTAATTAACCTGTCTCAACTTCAGTCTTATCAACACAAAAATTAGAATAATGAAGAAAGTATTTCCAACTTCAAAAGCTTGGACTTTACGATAAATGGTCCATGCTGGGACAGCAGCAGTATGGTACTTTGAGTGAGCAGTGAAATATTGGGAGATTCCAGAAATGGTTGCAATGGCCCAAGTAAACAGACTAAGATAAGAAGGAGGAGGAGGATCATTAGTCCGTGTTCAGATTAGGGGACAGACAAGCTACAACAGTAACAGCATGACTTTAGAAGTTCAGACATGCAGATTCCTGAAGTCTCTGCCTGCCTGACTTCAATAAGGGATATAGCTTCAAATATGAATACGATGTTTGGAGAAGGGAAAAGACTGAACATACTAGAAAAAGAAATCTGGAGGAAGAGAGTGAAGGACATAGGAAAGCCACAACAAAAGAAGAGAAGTCACAGAAGGAAAGTCTAAGAAAAGACAGTGCTATTATTTTCTTGCATAGGTATCTTCATGCACAGTTCTGGGCATATATTTGTTCAGGCCAATCTTCACCAGTCTGGATTATTGTAATATATTTCTCACTGGTGCCCCTCCCTTCTGTCTTGCTCACTCTAATCCATTCTTTATATACAGCCAAAGTGATTTTCCTAAAATACAAATCTGATGAGCATGTCATTCTCTTCCTTAAAATCTTTCATCAGCCTTTCTATTGCTCCTCTGAATAAAGTCAAGTTTCTTTCATATGCCTTTCTAAGATCATTGTGCTCTGTTTCACATCTTTATGGCAGTTGTTGGTAAACTTGTTCTGTAAAGGGCCAGATAGTAAATATTTTCTGCTCTGCAGGCCAAATGGTCTCTGTGGCAACTACCAACTCTGCCATCATAGCAATAAAGCAGCCACAGACAGTAAGTGAATGAGTGGATATGGCTGTATTCCAATACAGTTTTACTCATAAAAGGCCTTAGTTTACTGCCTTTGCTTGTCCTGTTGTCTCAAGATTACCTCCCCTACCCAACACCTTAACCCTCTACCCTCTAATACTCAAGACCCATTGAATTACTTGCAATTTCCTAACCGTACTTAGCTCTCTCTCTCAACACTGTGTTTTTGCATACATAAATTCTGGATCACCTTCCCCATTTCTTTGTCAGTTCACCTCCACTCATTCTTGTGATTCATTTTAAACTTCCCTGACCAGCCTCACACTATCATTCTGTTCCTACTTATCACATTGTAGTGTAATTGACCTGTTTGCATGTGTCTCTCATACCTCACTAGACTATAGGCTATTGGAAGGCAGGAACTATGTGTCACTAATTTCTGTAATAACCAAAGTGCATCTGGTAATTCATAGACACTAAGATCCATTTATTAGTAGAAGAATTTGATATCCAAGATATCTCCAGTTCTATAGCCTAGCTACAGAATAAAGGCACCAACTCTAACATTGGAAAAACATAGGCTATATTTTCATAATTCCATTTTCTAGAAGTAAGGAGTTTGGTATAAAGCTTTAGAAGGGAGAAATTGAACCTATATCTATAGAAAAAGGGTAGCAGAACTGATGGCATCATGTGTCTTTAGGAAAGACCACAAGTCACTTAGGGAGGTAATGTGAGTGATGCACATGGTAAATGTAGCAGATGAACATGAGATCTGGACTGAAAAAATATGGGGCAGTAGCATTGTGACAAATTTCCATTAGGGACAAAGAAGAGTTTTAGCTGGTAGAACTGACAGCCAGAGGCATGCCAAGTAAATCTGCCTAGAAAATGTAAGAATGGAAAACATTTCTGATGTGGATAACAGGACTTCACAGGGCTTTCTGTGGAGGGATTATGAGTAACTGCCTTGATGAATGTGAAAATCATCCAAGAGATTGTCTGAAGAAGAGGTGGCAGGGTGCCAACATTTTGTTGGATGACTGCATATCAGGCACTATATCTTACCACTAATAATCTTCACAAAAACTTAGGAAGCAGGTCTCAATATCATGGGTGATAAAAAAGAGGTTCAAGGGGCTTACACAAGCTCCATAGGTTCACATATCTCTGTTCTTTTAATGCGCTGGCAGGTGCAGCACAGACTAGCATCCAAGAGAGTGGGGCACCTGGGTGGCTCAACTGGTGAAGCATCTGATTCTTGATCTCAGCTTAGGTCTTGATCTCAGGGTCATTTCAAGCTCCACATTGGGCTCCATGCTGGGTGTGGAGCAAACTTAAAAAAGAAGAAGAGAAGAAGAAGAAGAAAGAAGAAGAAGAAGAAGAAGAAGAAGAAGAAGAAGAAGAAGAAGAAGAATAGGAAGAGAGAAGAAGAAGAAGAAGAAGAAGAAGAAGAAGAAGAAGAACAACAACAACAACAACAACAACAACAACAACAACAACAACAACAACTGAGCTGGTAATGCTTGCCCAACTGAATGGAGAGCATCTCTCTTGATTTGAAAAGAAAGAGAAGACAGGAGACTAAAAGACCATACTGGTCCCTATATTGTTTCATTCACTGCATTCACTCCTCTTTCTGTTCATTTCCCTTCCTTGACAGCACCCCAATTTCCTGATGGAAAATAACCTACTATCATTTTATATAAATTTATTGGAATTATAAATATAGAATTCTTTTCCTTCCTTTACTGTATGGAAACTTAAAGGGTCTTTGAAGGTTATTTCTATCTGATCCTTTCTCTGACCAACCTGATACTTAGGCTTGGCCAATCTGAGTTTGTCTTTTAGGACTTTGAATCTTGAGTAGATAGACATAAGGCTGAGGAATTGGCTGGATTTTATTCATTCCAACAGCACCTTGATGGTTGATAGTTCCTCTCTTGTTTCCAAAACTGTTTGTCCAGGCTCCCCACTGATTTTTGACTTAATGTAATTGGAACCAAGACCCCAAAAAAGAGAATATTAATCTAGTAGAGGAGAACAGTTGAGTCTCAGATAAATCATAAAGGTAATAGAAGTCAAGTAGAAGGGTGTGAGGAAAAGAATTCAGAAGAAGCCCTAAAGCACTAATTAAAATTATATGATGATGAGTACAAGTCCAACTTCAAGTAATAACTTGTTAGTCAAAAAACATAGGAAATGAGAATAAGGCACCAAGCGAAAAAAAATTGGGTATAATTTTAGAGCAACATACAAGGTTGGCTATAAAGAGGAAAACTTAAGGCATTAAAAGGAACTGGAGTATGGGAGCCTTCACAGTAATAAATGGTAGAAGAAACTATAGGCACGGTAGGAAAAGAGATGTGGGTAAGCCCTATGATTTATATTTGAAAGATGAGTCAAAGCTAAAGCATTTGTTTGGAGTTGTATGATTCTGGCAATAAAATGTGAAGTCACATCATATTTAAGCTTACACAATGTTATATGTCATTTATATATCAATAAAAATAAGGATGAGTATGCTATCAAGAAGGGAAAAGAGGGTGTTTTAAGAATATAGACTCTCTTGCACACTGCAATGAGGATGGTGATGGAAAATGATTTCCAGTACATGTGGGAAAGGAGGGATAAGGTCAGAAGTAAGCAATTTGTTTGGTAATTTCTGAAGCCAAGTATTTAAAAATAGTTTATAAGAGAGATCAAATTGGAAGGTGCTTCTTTATTCAAATTTTTAATGGACTGGAATATACTTACAAAAAAAAAGAACCAATAGGATATATATAACATACAGGGAATATAATTTATGACCTATAAAATAGAAGACCTTGCTTTTCTCAACAGTGTTTTTTTTTACAGCTTAGTAAATTGACAAAAATATATGGAGATTAAGCAAACTTTTGGTAGTTGAGAAAGCAGTAATTTAATACTGCTTTATGAGAAAAGAACAGTCCAGAAGAGTGAAGTTTGCTTACCTAAGTCACCAGAGTGAATAGAGTAAACTTATTAATTTCTGGGGGTGCCTGGGTGGAGCAGTCGGTTAAGCATTCATAATCTCAGAGTTGTGATATTGAGCCCCACTTCAGGCTCCGTACTCAGCGGGAAGTCCACTTTTCTCCCTCTCCCTCTCCCTTTGCCTCTCCCCATGCTCACTGGCACACGCTATCTCTCTCAAAAATAAATAAATCTTTTTAAAAAAGGGGTACTTAAGGAAAATGTGAAGGCCAAGGCTTGAAAGAATAACAGAAACATTACTATTTTCCGATATTAATATAGAGAATATATGCATGGGAAAATCAAAGATAGGGAAATTGGAACAGAAAGAGCAAAACTATAAAATCAATATGACAAAACTCATTAAAATGATCAAACTTACGATACAACAAACAGCAAAAACCAAAAAGTAAAGTAAGACTAAAGCTGCTGGCCTGTGCCATGGCTATCTTTTCTTTGACTTGGAAGAACAAATTTATGCATCAATATCAATATAGTTATGGTGCTAGAATGGAAAGACATGAGGGAAGGAAATGGCATTTCCATTTTAGAGTTCATCAACTTGTGAATTAAAAAAGAAAACCAACAGAGAAAAAAATAGTGGGGAGGGGAGTCAAAGGTATAAACTCATAACACTATGGATAAGAGGAGAGGTAGCAGAGTCAGAAAAATTTGTTGTGTGTGTGTGTTTTTTTTTTTTAATTAAAGATTTTATTTATTTGACAGAGAGAGAGAGAGAGGGCAAAAGCAGGGGGAGTGGCAGGCAGAGGAACAGGGAAAAGCAGGCTCCTCACTGAACTGGGAGCTTGATGGGGGCTCAATCCCTGGACTCTGGGATCATGACTTGAGCCAATGGCAGATGCTTAACTGACTTAACTACCCAGGAAGCCCATCAGAAAGATTTGAAAAAGAAATGTGCCTCTGCCATTCTATGGCCATGTGATCTTGGGCAAGTCACTTAACCATTATGTGAGGATTTACTATATCCTGGTTTATAAAATGAGAAAGGGAGAGATAGGGAGAAGGAGAGAGAATATTATATTATTCCAGTCTTACAGGGTTATTTGTAAGAATTGCGTGAAAAATATGAACATAACACACTAGCATAGTTTTAAGCACATGAGTAAGAACTCAATAAATGGTAACTAATATTTAATAATCTTTGATGATAATACTGGCAATGAACAAATTAACATGGGGCTAGAGAAAACAAATTAATATGGTATGGTACAGGACCTTCTTGACTTCTGGGTACAAAGTAGTTGTGGAGTACTGGGAGCTGGTTCTCCATTGTAGGTTTTCATCAAAATAATGAATAGAATAATGAAAAGATGAAAAAAGTTACAAGACTTGAAACTGGCAAAGAGTACCGTCCATAAGACAACAACTCTGAGGAACCACCAAGAGATATACTTCAGATGGGACCAAGTATTCTCCCTCTAAGGTTAATTTATGACCCTCCCTCATGGGAAAAGAAAAAAAAAAAAAAGGCAGAGTCACAAGAAAGTAAGAGACTCCTGAAAATGGGTAATTAGGAGAGGCCAAAAAAACTCAAGAGAGAGAAGAGAAACACACCACTTGGTCAGGCTATTCTAAGTAGTACTATCTAAAGCACTCTCTAGGGAGACTTTGAGATTCAAGCCTTAGTTATCTTAAGAAGAAAGCTAGCAACTAGTCACTCAAAGGAGACTATATATACTTCTGCAGCTTATGATTGAGTTAGAGACCAGATGGAACGCAACAGTGGAAAGCGAATCCTGACCCAATACTTTCAATAATCAAAAGGCTGAAACCATGGAAATAGGGAGTTTACCCACTGGCACTCTTTCTCCTTAGGTAACTGAATTACTGAACTCTGAATAAAGTTCTTGGTTAACCTGTTCAGTAGCTTAAGGTCTGAGAAGTTTCAGGTGAACAGTGAGAAAAGCCAAATATGTACATTATTCTCTTTCAGATCCAGAAAACCAGATAAAATCAATATGAGGCCTATAAAGAGGTTCTGTAACATAAATGTCAAAGATCATACCACTCAGAATACAGTTGTAGATCTCAGACAGAGCTGGCAGTCCTTCCAAGTAAATGACATCCCATAAGGGGTAGGAACAACATTCTCTTATTGAGAACAATGAAAACTTGAAAGCAGAAAGCACTCACTAACACAAACTACTACCTGAGTCCTAAGGAAAATTCTTATTGTCTGAAATAATACCCTAGGAACCATCAGCAAATAGCATCAGAATTCACATGATTTAAAGATGAATAAAAAACAAAAAGGCAAAGTACAAATACTACAAAAAAGATGCAGAAGAGAAACAGGATTTGTTTAGTGATTAGATAAATAGAGATTGCTTCCCCACTTACTTTAGGAGGGCAGTATATCCTTGATACCAAAAAACTGTAAAGGATTTTACAGAAAGGAATAAAAGACCTAAACAAATGTGAGCACATATGGTAATCATGAGTTGAATGACTCAATATTGTGACAACTTCTTCCCAAAGTAATCTGAGATTCCATACAGTTCTGATCAGAATCCAAGCATGTATTTTTGGATTTTGAACTGACAAGGCTCATTCAAAAATATTTGGAAATGCAAAGGGCTAAGAAGAACTAAGTCTTTAAGAAGAATCAGAGGACTTCTACTACTTATACTACCATATACGGAGACTTATTTTAAAGCTGTAGGAATTTAAAAAGTGTGATAGTGGAACAAGGAAGGACAATGATGTTGGTGTTACAAAAGGACTGTAGACACCATCAGTTGTTCCCTGGGGTGTCTCTGTTTATGCCCTGATACATGTTCTAATGTTCAAAAGAATAAATCTAGAGTATTCATTTGTCTAGGGTAGAATCATATGCCTTATTCTGTTGTTTACAACATACTTAGTGGACAAAATCCTTTCAAACACGAATTCTGTATGAAAAGGTTGGAGACTTATCAACCTAGTTTAACTTCCTCCTTGTAGCTCAGGGAGGTTATAGTTTACTCAAATTGTACCCAGTTAGCCTGTTATATAACTTAGAATACAGCCCCGGTTTCCTTGCTCCTAATTAGTCCTCTTTCCATTACACGGTCCTCATTCTTAGATGAAGACTTCCTGCCCTGATATAGCTTTATTATCTAAGTTCTCACAGGATAAATCTCCAAAAAACAAACTGCCACGTAAGCATACCCTTGCTACTCAAAGTGTGATCTGAGAACCAGCTGTATCAATATCACCAGGGAGCTTGTTAGAAATGCAGACTTTCAGCCCCACCCCACCCCTCAACCTTTAATATCTTAACAAAATCCCATAGTGATTCATATACATATTAGAATTTGAGACACTCTGGCCTATGGGCTTGCTAATTTCAAATCTATGAATGACGCCCATAGGTGGCCCATCATCAGCAACCAGAGGCAAATGTAAATGCCTGTTTTTCCCTCCTTTCATCACCCACAGTAGAATTGGCTATAAGATGGCTCACAAGGAGGAAGAACTGCCTGAAACCTCTTTCCTCCCAGAACAAAAGGTTGATGCTACTTTAATATGACCCCACCTGGCACCTAAGAGTTGTTCCTAGAGTAAAATATTTTCAACTTGCCCAGTATTGGTCATCCTTATGAGTTAGAGCTTCTTGAGAACCCCTGTTTCTTCCATCTCATTGTCTGAAACCTGCAAATGGAAAATAGGAAATGAAAATTGACGGAGATCAGGGTAGGGAGGGGAGAAAGCCAGCTGGACAAAGGGAAACCATTTGGAAATTAAAAACAAAGCAAAATATGAATCCAGGAGTCTGGGAGTTGAAAAGGGAAGTTTTATGTAATTCTAGCCAGTTGATGTCATTGCAGCCAGTTCTCTGACTGACTAGAGAGGCCAAGGGGTGGGGGGATATGGAGGTGGGAAGGACCCAGACATTCTCCTTTGAATCTGAGGCTCAGCCTTATGTGTGCAAGATGAGGTCAGTAAGAACAAAGGGATAGGTCTGACCAAGAGCCAGGGCCATTTCCCTACAGAGATAATTCTGCAGTCCGAAAGAGAGCCTGTCATCCCTTCTGGGCCTCCCCCTCCCTCAACTGATCTTTTTGTGGTCTCCTGAGCCCAACTGAGGTGCGGTGACACCTCACAGGCTTCTAGCTCATCTGTGCTCAGGAATGGGAGGGTCGGGGCCACTGACACACACCAGTATCCTGCAGCCTATTATTTCCTGCCTGTCCTGGCTCTTGTCCAAGGCCCAGCATGACAGGTGGATGAAGTTCTCCAGAAAGCTCAGCAACGAGCCAGTTTTCCAGGAATGCTGCTGCTAACTGGATTCACATGTTAAGCCACCCCCACCACCCCAGGCTGAATGGAGGGCCAGCTGAATGGGAAGAGTTTGTGTGTGTGTGTGTGTGTTTAAACTCTGTCTCCAGTCTGGATCCTGTGATTGTTTCAGCTGGTGTAAGCAACTCCCTACTTAGGCTCCAGGGTTCCAAGTGCTTCCAAATCCCTCCAAGGAACAAAAGCTATTAATTCATGCCTTTGTTCTCAAACAAATGCTCCACAATCTAGGACTGGAAGGAAGAACGGCAGGTGCCATTGGGAACACTGGGGACACAGGAATAAGGGAGCATGAGGGCCTTGGGCTCCTTTAGCAAGAAAACTTTCAGGGTGATAGAGCAATCTGGTCATGGAAGGAGAATGTGGGGGAAAAGCGAAAACAGATCACGCAGCTTTCAATAAGTTGTCCAGAAAGATTTAGAGAAGCAGATTAAAGAGAGAAATTATTCCATTTGAACAGAATTTGGAGATTGTAAAAGTGTCTGGTCTTCCAATATGCTTTTGACTATGTTTCTCCAACTAAAACTGAATTAATAGGTCCAATAATCATGCAAATGATTTTTGTTTATTGCCTCAGGCTGAGCAGTTTAAAGTAATCCTAACCCCACTGAACACTTAATATGTGCCTCCCACTGTACTGAGTGGGAAAGAAGAGGAGAAGGAATGCCAAAATACATTTAAGTTCTTGCCCTCCTCAGTTTCTCAAAAAATTAAAAATAGAAATGCTATAGTGATCCAATAATTCTACTACTGGGTTTTTACCCCAAATAAAATGGAAACACTAACTTGAAAAGATATATGTAGGGGCACCTGAATGGCATAGGCAGTTGACTGTTCTACATTTTTGGTTTTAGTTCAGATTGTGATCTCAGGTCTTGAGATCAAGCCCCATGCCAGGCTCCATACTCAGCATGAAGTCTGCCTGGAGTTTCTCTCTCCCTCTCCCTTTAACCCCTGCCCCACTCTCTCTTTCTTTCTCAAATAAATGAATAAATCTTTTTTAAAAAGAAAAGATATATATATCCCTATATTTATTAAAGCATTATTTATAATAGCCAAGATATGGAAGAAACCCAAGTGTCCATCAGTAGATGAATGGATAAAGATGTAGTATATATGTACACACACACACACACACACACACACACACACTGGGATATTACTCAACTATAAAAAAAGAATGAGATCTTGCCATTTGTGGCAACATGGATGAACCTAAAGGGTATTATGCTAAGTGAAATAAGTCAGACAGAAAGAGACAAATACCATATAATTTCATTTACATGTAGATTCTTAAAAAAACCAAAACAAAACAAAACAGAAACGGATCATTAATGCAGAGAACAAACTGATAGTTGCCAGAGGGGAGAAGGGTGGGGGATGGACATAATGGGAGAAAGAGAATGGAAGATACAAGTTTCCAGTTATGGGAAGAATAAGTCACAGGGATGAAAGTATAGCATAGGAAACATAGTCAATGATATTGTAATAGCATTGTGTGGTGACAAGTGGTGGCTACACTTGTGGAGAATAGAGCATAATGTATAGAGTCCAATAGAGTCGAATCACTATATGATTTTACACATGAAACTAAAGTAACATTCTGTGTCGACTATACTTCACTAAAAGAGATATAAAGTTCCTGACCTCCTGGAGCTCACAGACAAGCAAGGAAGACAGACCTACAGGCAGATAAACTGCAATACTGTGCGACTAGCATTGAGATGGAGATGTTATGGCAATACCAAAGAGACACAGGAAAAGATACCAATGTTGGGGGAGAAAGAGTTGCACTCTTTCCAATCTGGGTAAGCAGAGCCAGAATGGGACAGGCCTGGTCCACTAGATTTTCAAGGCAGACAATCTACTAATGGAACTGGCAGGAGGGAAAGGTACCTTTCAGTAAATAGAGAATCAATCTATAGGCCAGGATCAGCATTTATTTTATCTTGGGCTCTTGTTGGATGGTAAGCAATCAATATCTGTTCTTGCTATGAGCCCATGCACTAACTGGGGAGGCATTCAGAAGTCCGCAGAAAGTTCCCAATAATCAGCATGGCTGTGGGGAGAGCTAACTTTAGACTTTACATAGGTGTCCCGGAAATCTGGAGGGAAATTATTTTGGGATAGAAGTATGTGTTTCAAGATCCTGGCCAGCATCTGAATGACTTACTTCTGTTGCCTCCTCGGTTAAATACTAAATGTATCTTCCCAATACTATAGCTTCAGTATAAATGAATGAATCATAAGAGCCAACTATCCCCCACCCCAAACCACTTCCATCCTGCCCACAGATGGGGAAAGGAAGATTATTTGAATTTAAGGCTAATAAACTCTCTTACTGCCCCTGAGCAAGGTTTAAACAAAGGGTTAACAAAAGGATTGACTCATCTCTGCCTGTTGAAAATATTCTCTCTGGAGATAGGGTCTTTGAAGACTATATATAGGAAAATGTTTCACTTTCTTCATAAGGCTCTAGACTACATTTTCCTAAATATCAGTGTTTCTTCTTGGGGGAAAGGAGTATATGTATGTGTGTGCACACAATTTGTGTGACTTTGGATCAATATTTATTTGCTTAGAAACTGGGAAGAAAGAGAAAGCTTATCTGGATGTCACATTGATAAAGATCTATTAAAAGGGACCATACTTGGAGTAACAAAGTTCACACTGAGATGTTCATTCCATTGGAATAATAAAGTCCAGCCTTGAACTGTCTTGCCAAAGTCTCTATCTCCCTTATTCTCCTTTTCTCTCCTCCAGGTATTAGTCTAAGGGAATAAATGAGACTTTAGAAAATTTCTGTAACTGGGATGCCTGAGTGGCTCAGTGGTTGAGCATCTGCCTTTGGCTCAAGGTGTGATCCCAGGGTCCAAGGATTGAGTCCCACATCAGGCTCCCCATGGAACCTGCTTCTCCCTCTGCCTATGCCTTCCCTCGCTCTCTCTCTCTCTCTCTGTGTCTCTTATGAATAAATAAATAAAATCTTAAAAAAAAAAAGAAAATTTCTATAACATCGTGTTCTAGCAATTATGCTATTGTGGCTGGGACAGAGATGGGATGGATCCTACCTAGTACTTTAGAAAGAGGGTAGAGGATTCTTAAATAGATTATTTGCAATGAGAAGATTAATACGAAAGCAAAAAAGTAGCACTGTGTGAGAGAAAGGGCTAATGTTAGCATGGAAGAGTCAGGCTAGCTAGATAGTAGAGATTATGCTCATGAGGACCTTCCCCTGTAATGTTTTAAGTTATTTTGATCTTTTGTTTTGTTCTATAAAATAAAAAATAGTATTTAACCTTAGGTTTGAAGTTGTCTTCTGCTACTTTGCAATTGTCCTTTGCTATAACAACCCTTTAGTAAATTTAATTCACCTTTAAAGACTGCTGGAAATGGTATTGCAGGAATTAGGAACTTTGCATATTTCTCTTAATTGGCTGAGATCCCTTTTTTTTTTTTTAAGGGTAGCACTAGGATTTATTAAACAGTCTTAGTAAAGGCGCTGGGGCTTGCCCATGGTGCTCTTGATGTATAAAGCCTGGACACTGCCAATTCTTCTTGAGCAAGGACACTAGGAAATTGATAGCTAAGTGGGTGTTGTACATGAGCTCATCCTCTGTCATCTTCAGGTGGCCAACAGCCACTGCCAGACGTAGCACCTTCATTTGGAATTTGATGGTGGACTTCACTTTGTCCACTTTGGCCACCATGTTCTCATTGTGGGTCAGCAAGGAAGGGAACTTGCCAGCTTTATTCAGGCCTGGACCCAGGATTCATGGGATCTGCTTGATCAGAGATTCTGAAGCCAAAAGGCATCATATTTCTTGGCCAACTTCTTGACTAGTTTTTTATTCTTGTTGAGTTTCTTCAGCGCCTCAATGTCCATGTGGGGAATATCCACTGCCTTGGCCTCATCACAGTGCTGCTTGTCCCCCAAAACACACACACGGAGAACTTGGGGAGGGGAGTGGACTTAACCCTGACGGTGCCCGAGAAGCGTTTGTCCTTCTGAGGGTCATAGTTCTTCAGGCGGATCTGCAGCTCCACTCTTTCCAGAAACTTCGGCACTTGTGCTGGTTCCCGTGCAGGACCTCCCTCACCCCCTCTACTGGGTGTCGCGGGAGACTTTGCTGCTCATGATAGCTCACAGCAGAAAAGACTATTGGCTGAGATCCTTATTACAGTAGAAGAACACTGTCTTCAGAAGAACAGTAGTCCAGGCATTCTTGATGGGAATAAACCTAAGACCAAAGATCCTTTCCAGAAAGATTGCAGAGGGAGGGCATGTTGAAAGAGATTTGGGTATTCAGATGCAGGAGGAATTGCAAAAGAAAAAGAAAGAGAAGATAAATTCTCATGGCTCTGCTACCCTCAAGAATTTTTCGCTCACCTAAGAAGATAATGCATACACACATGACTCTGTTTTTCCAGTTGTAGTCATCATTTGTCCATCTTGCCTTGGCTCAACTTGATTCCCTATTTTTGTTAATCCATTCAGTTTCTAAGACTGGAATTCGGGTGTCAAATTTAATTCTTTCCTCTTCCTTACTCTTTACAAATAATCAGTCTCAAAACCAACAAACAATCAGTCTCAATGCCCTATTGGTTCCATCTTCTCACATACTTAAGATACTTTCATTTGATACTGCTATGAAGAATGACATTGGAGAAGATGAACTGGGGAAGCCACGGGATTTGGCAACTAGAAGACCTTGATGACTTGTAAGGGACTAGTTTCAGCAGCTGTATTACAACGGGTTGAACAAGTATGGGTGATGACGAAGAGGTGGCTATGGTGTCTGATAAGTATTTGGGAATAATACTCAGTATATGCTCAAACTAAAAAGTCCAAATTATGCTTCGTTTAGTAATTCAAATGGGCACTTTTCTCTGTTCTATTTCATAATTTCTTTTTCCATTTTAACTTAATTTTACTTTCTGGAGAATTGATCATAAAAATCATGGTAACAGGATTTTGTGAAAATGTTAGCCTTTATCACTAAAAGAGTCCAGGCAGCAAAATTCTGCCATCTATACAGAACTAAAAATAGTTTTAAAATCTCCTGGATTCCAAGACAGTAAATAATGTTTTACTCCCCTAATTTTTTTCTTATGAATACTTCTATGAATACTTTTCTTGTGAATCCTAGCTTTCATATATTTACAGCTAGTCTCTAACTTCCCAGCTTACTTTCTGTAAACTAAACCAGTTTCTTTACTATTTGTATAGCCTTGGCTTTTTTTTTTTCCCCCTGGCATTTTTATTTTAACTTAGTTTCTGTCATTATTCCATCAGTCTGTAATTGCAGTGAACTTCGAAATTCAGGCAAAATATGATTTTAAAATATATAAAGAAAATGGCAGTCAGAACATGTAGCTTTGAGTATTAGGTATACTGCATAATTGTATTTGAACTTGGAGAAAAACCTAATGTCAGATCCTCGGGTTCTTCACCTATAAAATGGGGGAAATTAGGCCACCTTGGTAAGAGTTGATGCAAAGGCTAAGATGTGAATGTGCTTGGCTCATAGCAGCCATTTAGTAAATGTTAGTCTTCAGGGATCCCTGGGTGGCGCAGCGGTTTGGCGCCTGCCTTTGGCCCAGGGCGCGATCCTGGAGACCCGGGATCGAATCCCACGTCGGGCTCCTGGTGCATGGAGGCTGCTTCTCCCTCTGCCTGTGTCTCTGCCTCCCTCTCTCTCTCTCTGTGTGACTATCATAAATAAATAAAAAATTTAAAAAAAAATGTTAGTCTTCAGATACCTTCTCAAAAGTCCCCTGCTTTTTCTTGAGCCATAGACTTGCACTTTCAAATTTCCTACAGAATATCCACATGTCTTTCTAGTGGAAGTCACCCTTTTCCATCAGACTTGTCCTTTACATTTTCTGTCATATTTTTGTTCATAATACCATTAGTCTATCAACACATTTTTTCCCCCAACTCTTGTTCTACCCTTCACTGATATCTGGCAGAGACCATGAGATGACTAAGATATCCCCAGGTGGGAGCAGAAGCACTGGTGTCTACATTGAAGAAACAACAGGTGCAGAGAGCAGTAATCCACTTAGTAAAATTCCTTGGAGAGACTTTCTAAGCCTAGTTTCCCTCCTTCCCTTCATCCTTTTTCTGGTCTGCTATGCTTGGCTCCTGATCCAGACTTAGGATCTGCTTTTATCTTTGATATTTGAGGATCCAACTCAACTTTTCTGGATTGCAGATTAATGGCTAATCTCTGGAACCTCAACTATTGCAAACACTCATGAACTGATCTCCCTTTCTGCAATGTCTTCCTGTCTAATCCAGCCTTCCAAAAGGGATCACCTTAATTATCCGAACAATCCCTTTAATAGTGTTACTCCTCAGATAAACTTCAATAACACCCATCCCCCGACATCTACAGCATAAATACCAAATTACCTTGCCTGGAAATAATGGGAGGAAGTGTATAACCTGGTTCTGACCTGTATTTCTAGCCTGATCTCTGACTATTCTCTTAGATGAATTCTTTGCTTTAATGTCAATTTAATGACTTACTCTCTAAAGTGTACTTTTTAATCTCAACTGTCCAAAAATTCAATCGCCTTACCTTCTTATTTTGGGGAGAATCCTCCCATTATGTTATTTTTGGTGGGAGATGGGGCCAAATGCACTATCTTTCCCCTGCTTGCTTCCATGGTATGAGCACTGACTTAAGTTTTGCCAGTCAGATACTCTCACCCAGGACAACAAAAACTGAGTGAGTGATGCAGACTTAGAGTAGCAGTTGGACTTCATTTACAGCTGTGATGGTGGTGTTGGCAGAGTCCTCTAGCAGGTGTAGCAGCATCCTGGCTAGATTCTTTCTGCTAAAAGACTGTTGTGCTTCCTGCTTCTGGGCTCTTGGGAATACATTTGCTTCTTACCATTTTCTAAACCTGATCCTCCAGCTTTCTGATGGTTCTGTAAGCCACTGATTATTATTCCAACACATTCTACCGTCCTTATTGCAGACAGAAATATTTCTGTTGCTTTCAACCCCAAGAATCCTAACTTATATCCTGAAATTTGCCTTGTTGTTTTCAACAGCATTTCTTTGATACGCTAATTCTGTGTGCAGAATGCTTTTCTTACTTTAGTCTGCTTTTCCATCTCCAGCTCTTGTCTCCTCTTTCTTGATCATCTTAATAGTTTCTGAGTACATCCTTTCAGCCAGATCCCAGACTAAATATATGCAGAGGAATATACACAGTCAAAACAGAGATAAATGACACAGTCCTCCAGCTCACTAGAGATGTCATGCATAGTCAAAGACAAACATTTAAGAACAATTGCATTTCAGAAAGATAGAAACCAGGATGGAGATATGTACAGTTCTCAGTAGGGCATGAAGTTCTTACTTATTACAAGCTTCCTTAGGAAGGGCCCTGTTAGGTATTGAACTGGAGGAAAGATAATACAGGCACAAATCAGCATGAGCAAAGGTGAGGAGATGTGAAGGAACATGGCAACACTGAACCATGACAAAAGTTCAGGCATAGGATGTGAGGGGAAAAACAGTGGTGGGAAATAAAGCTGGGGAAGTGTTTTCTATCTAACAAATTCAGTGACATAAGCTCCATCTTCTAGACAACAATTTTTCAATGTTTTTGATTATTCTTTCCTTCTAAAATTTTTGAGCTTCCCCCAAAATGTATGGGAACTTACTGATAAATCTTATACAGTACTATGATGGATTCATATATGAGGCATCAATTACGTTAATTTCATATTTAAGTTAAAAAAGTAACAATAAATACAACACTAATATTGTTTCCCCACAAGGCAAAGGACTGTCTTGCTTGGCCTCAATCTGGTATTATCAGAAGAGCTTATTAGAGGGCAAAAAAGTATTTACATTTTTGCAAGATAATTCTACCAGCAGCATGGAAAAAGGATGAGAGCTGAATTCTTGGAGTTTTAACGTATATAAAATTCACCTGGATTGTTTTGAAAATAAAGAGCCGGAGTCCCCAGTGAGTTAACGGAGCCAAGCAGTGTTCATCAATAACTACGAATATTATAAAAAGACAACGTTTAGTGCACCTAGATGGAAGTATTTGAAACCTCACACTACCTACAATATATTTCCGCCAGAACCACCAAATCTGCATATGGTTGAGGCTTTACATTTAAATGTTAATAAGGAAATTATTAGTAATTATGTAATAATTATAAACATGTAATTATATAATACAGATATGTAATTTTCTATAATACATAATAATTTATATATAGATTTATGTATAATACATTAATATTATATAAGTTATTTATTATATAATATAAATACATAATATAAATTAATATATAATTTAATAATTATATACTTACTAATACATAAGGTACTAAAATAAGATATATAAATTATAAAATTGATTATTATATAACATTATTAAATAAATTGAAGAAAATTACAGAGGTCAAATGTAATTCTACAGCACAAACAACCAAAATTCTTCAATAAATAAGAAGCAAATAGAAGGAAGAGTAATACAGGAGGAAAAAAAAGTGATAAGGGATATATCAACCAATTGCAACATAGGGAAGTTATTTGGTTTTTGATTGCAAAACTTGTGAGATGGGGCACCTGGCTGGCTCAGTCCATAGAGCATGTGATCCTTGATCTCAGAGGATGAGTTCAAGCCCCACATTACCTCAAAATTGTGAGATAACATGGGAAATTTGAATGTTGACTAGTTGTTCGATAAAAGAAGAATTGTTAATTTCTTAAGGTATTAAGATAAATAGTAAATGTATTTAGATTTTTAAAAATTCTTTGTTATTTAGAGATATGCACTGAAATCTTTATAGATGAAATGAGATATCTGGTACTTACTTCAGAGTAATCTGGGATGGGGAATTAATCAAATAAGATTGGCCATAGGTTATTAATTATTAAAGCTAGATGATAAATATGTGGAGCTTATTATATTTTTCTTTTTAATTTTGAGCATGCTTAAAATTTTTCTAATAAAAAATATTTTAAATTCAGATCCTAGGTTTCACCTCCTAGAGATTCTGACTCCATAGGTATAAGGTGGTACTCAGAAATCCAAACTTTTAACAAGCACCTCAGGAAATTTTGAATCAGATAGCCCCTAGACCATAATTTGAGCAAATTCAACCCAACAGTGAAGTGGCTTGAAGGGAGGAAACTAAGCAGGAGAAATTGGCAGTAGCTTTAATAGAGTAGGTACTCAAGATAAATATCTGACAATTTTATTTGATGATCATTTACAGATACTTGTCCCAAATCTTCATAGTGTTTGTGTATAATAATCATTCAGGGTGTGATTACTGGCACTATTTCCTGATGTGGGCCTTTTTTCCATTAGATTTTTTGAGTCCCCTAATGCTTGCCTCATGAACCAAGGCTAATTCCCTGATTAGATAATCATCCTTGTGAATGCTTTCTTCCAAATCACAATGGTAGCAGAGATGTTGCCAGGCCTTCCAGGAAGGGAGAGACACCCAGTTGTGACCCATTACATTGGCATCAGCTCTCACTCCACCCCTTCCAGGAGGAAAGGGGAGGGAATAGAGATGAACTATCCATCCCAGTGCTGTCAGGTCACATTACATCTCAACACTCCACACCCCCTTTTTCTTTCCACTTTTGAGACTGTCAACTGGAAAGTGCCCCAGGCCTTGGAGTTGTATAGTGGGCTGGGGTGTATAATGGAGACAGGGCTTACTGCATGTCATAAGGCAAAGGAACTCAAAGCGGGAAGGTCCTGCCATGGCTCCTCAGAACTTGGGTCCCTCTCAGGCAGTTACCCTGCAGGTGGCCCTCTCAGCAAAGTCAATGCAAAATGCTACTGCTGGCTGAGCCTCGCAAGACTGCTTTCAGTCCAGGGAAGGCTCTGTGGTCCTGCCAGCAACAGAGTAGCAGTCTTCCAGAAGAATCTTCTTATCTACAGCAGGTCTAGGCTTCAGACCTGCCTGGGATCGGCTCACCTCAGGGTCAGTAGATGGAGTGGCCACATTCAACCCCTCTCCAAAATACTATGAATTGCAATAGACTTGCCTCTTCTGCACAATCCAGGGAAACCTTGCTGTACCCCACTGATAAGGTAATGAAACAACAGTAGCCAGAGATGGGCCCTGTTTGTATCCTGAGTTTATAGAGAAAAACCTTCAAATTAAGGGTCTCAGTGATTTATCTGCAATCACAGCTCAGGACTAGGATCAAGTATTTTGCTTCAGATTTGTGCATGTAACTCCTTCAGAGGGTTTGTTGTTTTTTTTGTTTTTTTTGTTTTTTTGCTTTTGATGCAATCACCTTGCCTTTTAAAACCTATCCTTCCCCTTCTCCCCAAAGGGAACCTATCTTCCTGCCAACGTGGACTCTGCATTTCCCTGAACATGTCCCACTTATTTTCATATATTTCCCTTTTCCTTCTTCCTGGAATGCTGTCTTCTCCTCAACTCCAATTTGTCTCATTGAGATCCTGCTCCAGCTTGACAGACTTTTAGGATTCATTCACTGCTTTCACCCATAAGTGACATTTCCCTCTGCATCTTCATCACACTCTGCTGATAACATTTCTTGTCACTCCCATTTGTTTCCTTTTCTTATATTTTTCTTATTATGGCCATGTGTATACTTGCCTGTAGAATCCTGTTGCATTGCAAACTCCTTGAGCCCAATGACCATTTATTACTCAGCTTTTTATTTCCTCAGCATTTGTAATAGTGCTTTCTAAATAGTAGAAGCTTTAAAATTCTATTGAATCAAGGGGCACCCGAGTAGCTCAGTGGCTGAGCATCTGCCTTTGGCTCAGGTTGTGATCCCGGGGTCCTGGGATCAAGTTCTGCATCAGGCTTCCTGCGGGGAGCCTGCTCCTCCCCCTGCCTATGTCTCTGCCTCTCTCTCTGTGTCTCTTATGAATAAATAAATAAAATCTTAAAAAAATTTTTATTGAATTGAATGTGTGCAACCCTGCAGTAATATATAACCTAGTTTTTATTTGTCAAAATACAATTAAAACGTCCAGAGGAAGTTACATGCTGCAAAGGATCAATGCTGTGATTAATCCTCACACAGTTAAAACTAAAACTCCTTAAGCAACATCATAATTTATGTCTTTGTGAACTGCATATTTGCATATACTAAATACACTGAACGTGAATCACCATGGGAGCTTTGAATGTCTTGCCCCCTTTTCTCCCCTTCACAGAGGTGTGGAAGTAGAGGGGAGAAGATAGAGCTACAGAGCTGCCTGGGAGTTACTCTATTCCAACGCTGATGCTCACTCCTAAACTTCCTTACCCTCTTGTGATTCCGGATTGGTTTGGGTGAGTGAGGAGCAAAAGGGCAGCGCTCTGGGGAGATTAATAATAAGGTCTGAAGGATGAAGATCAAAGAGCAGCTTTGGCGGCAGACCATGGAGTAACCTTAGTAACCGGCAGAGGCTCTCTGATCTCCATACTCCCTGTGAACTTACACTACATTTCGCACCCTTTCCTGGGGTCACCAACCTTCTCAATTACAATCCACCCTTGTTTCTCCAAAACTCCATATCCTGCAAGATGATAGGTCTGCTGTTTATTTGTATATAGCTTACTATCTAGCCACCAAGAAAAGTTTTACAAAACTAGTATGAAACCAAATGTTAGTCAGTATCAAAGTCAAGGAGAGCTTGTTTAAGCTTTTTAAAAAAAATCTATCTAAAATGAATTATCCAAATTAGCCTTCTGTAGTATTTAACTTCACTCACTAACCCACAGCCAGTTCATAAAACTTATAAAAGTTTGTCTTTTAAATCATCCACTGCATATTGTCTGGGATGTATTCCAAAATAATTTGGCAGTAAATGGGAATTGAGGGGAGGGTACAAATGAACCCAAACTGGCCATGGGTTGATAATTGTTGAAGCCAGGTGTTAGGGACCTGGGTTGTTCATTATGCCATTCTCTCTTGTATTAGTAGGTGTCTGAAATTTTCCTTATAAATTTCTTCTTTAGAAAAACCTATTTTATCTTCAAATTCTGCCTCCATGCAATTCTAGTGTGGTTAACTTTTCTGTTTTGGAAGATAGGAATCATATTGGGTCACCTGATCCCTCTGACTTTCTTATCATCCCCAGTTGTACCTACCATCTTCCTTCCATGTCCCAGCTTGGCAAAACAAGGGTCTGTTTGTTTGGTGGACCTCAAGTACTATCCGCAGAGTGGCCCAGGAATCTTGGGCATTGCCAGGCTGGATGCTCAGACTCCTTTCGTAACCATTTAAAAATATGCTGTGGTAGCGGGAGTTCCAAGCTCCAGGGTTTTATTTTCACTGAGCACTTCAAATGCTGCTGCTGGGCTGCAAATAGAAACTAGGGTGATGGCTTGTTTGCAAAAGTTACTGTGTTCTTTTTCTCTATCCTCATTCCTTCTCTCCATCTCTCTCCCTCTCTCTCTCTCTCTCTTTCTCCTTTGTCTTCTATTGGAAAAGCAACTGTTGGTGGGCAGTTACCAATCTGAGGATACAAGAATTTTCTGGTGTTAAATATTTCGAGGATATCAGTTTTTCAGACTGCTGTGAATGACACAGTGAATCTGCACCCTGTGTCCCCTTTCTGGACACCGCAACGATGTTACTCTTCTGGGAGGAGAACAAGCTCAAAATCCAAATGTGAGACCCTAATTTGAGGAGGTGACACTCAGATTATGCTTCACGGGTGTTTGGCACCAGCACGTCAAACAAGGCATTTCTCAAATCATACAAGCAGACGGACTTGCCATCTCATCCACAGCAGAGCTTTTCCTGCACAAACTACCTCTAAAATATTACCCCACTCAGTGGGCGATTCCCTGCAGTATCAGGCACTGGCAGGCGTTCGTTGAAAGCTGCTCTTGGGAACTTCTGAGGTGTTGCCCTTCTTTGCAGCTTGTCTGATTCCCTGAGGCCCAAGAGATAGATGCCTTGAACAGCCAAGAAAGGCAAAGTGAAAAAAAAAAAAAAAAAAAAAAGCAGTTCAACCAGTTAGAGCCCTGGACTGTGGAGGAAGATGGCCAAAGAGGCTGGATTTACAGCTGTCCGTCTCCCCTCTCATTTTGCACAGGAAAGGCATTTCTCTAATCCACCTGTTCAATTATTTATCATGCTATGTGTTTCCTCTTAATTGTTACTCAGGCAAAGCCTTTATGTTGTAAGGTGATACTCTAGTATTTTTTAACGACCTTAGGCAAAGTGATTGACACTTGATCCTGGAGTCAAATGTTCCTAGTGACGCAACTTGCTCTCCCAGTAGCAGAAAAGCTTCCTGCCATGATTAAGTTAGAACCGTGAAAGTGCTAAAATGTGTTGTCAGCCTTCCTCTGATGCAAGCACTTTTATTATAGGGTCTGGTTGCAGAAGTGAAGCAACCCAAACCTTGCCTCCAAATATCCCTTTTTGCTCTGGACTAGCCACGCTATACAGAAAGGCAGTATGTGTCAGACGCTTGAAATACCAAAGATCACAGTCATGCCTTATCCAAACTTACAGTTTTTCTAGGTCGACCCCTCCCCCTCCTCTGTTCCTTTTACTGAGTTCGTTTGACAACGTGATCCCAACTGATTTCTGCCTGGCAGGGTGCCAGTCTCTGAACTCTCATTAACTACCCCAGGCAAGCAAAACAAGAAGCAATCCATTCTGTATTTGAACTTGAAATGGAAAATCATCTGTGTTTGCTTTTCTCGATAGGAGGCTGAGATGGAGCAAAAGGGTAATTCTATTTTTTTTGGACATGGGCTACTTCCCAGTGAAAACGCTAGGGAACCTATGAGCAGTGGGTATCAGGCCCACGGTGACTCAGTGGCCTGGCTGGCTGATCCATTCCTTGTTAAAACTACACAAAGGGCTTTCTCAATGCCACCTGCCTGGGGTTTCTCTACTACTCTTCAGGTTCCTAGGCAAAGAGTATTTTTAGGTTGTGACTGCCTCCTGAGGGAAGAGCCTCAGTTATTAATGATTCTGTAATTTACTAATGTTGTACCACAACTAATGCAATGAAACTAAACACATATAAGTCTATGGCCTATAAAAATTTGTGATTAAGTACAAGGGAAGGGGAAAGCAATAGAGGATATTGTATTCCTATTGCTTTCACACACAAGACTCTTGCTGGTATTTATTCCCAGTTATTATAGCCACTTTGTTGTGATTCTATCTCGATACCAGAGGTAAAGGAATCCAAGTACATGTAATTAATACACAGATTGGGTAGTTGACCCTATAGACTTTGATTGTTTTTGTAGAAAGTTTGTGCCCAAACTACCTTAGCCAGACTTTCTTAATTCAGTCATAAGATGTTTCTTTTTTTCTTTTTTAAAAGATTTTATTTATTCATGAGACACAGAGAAAGAGAGAGAGGCAGAGACACAGGCAGAGAGAGAAGCAGGCTCCATGCAGGGAGCCTGATGCGGGACTCGATCCTGGGACTCCCAGGATCACGCCCTGAGCTAAAGGCAGATAGATGCTCAACCCCTAAGCCACCCAGGCATCTCAGAATGTTTCTTTTTAATGCTTGGATTTCTGATACCTACCAATGTTTAACACATTGCACATGCCCAGTAAAAGGCAAGTGAGTGAACAAATGAGTGAGTGAATGGAGAGGAGCCCAGTCTTAGGAGAGAGCCGGCCTGAACCAATAGTCCCCAAACATGGCTGCATACCATAATCACTTACAAGCACTTTATTTTTATTTGCAGTGTTTCTCCAAGTACCACTTTATTTTCCTCTCATTCTTTATTCTTTTAAAGTTAATTCTTGCTCATTATAACAATCAAAACAATGTAGAGGAGTCTAAGGAGAAATTGTCTCCTTTTTCTTGAAGTAACACTCCAATGATGGGCATGCTCTTAATGAGTCACCATGTGTTCTTCTATAGTTTTTATTAAAACAAGCTGAAATATACTTCCAACTTATTTCACAAGAATAGCATATGATAAATATTAGTTGAAAATTTGCCTTTCTCATAATGTATTGCAGACACTCTTCCAAATTAATATTAGTAGTATACCAATTTGCCTCATTCATTTTATTAGCTATAGAGCATATGTAATACAGATGTACCATAACTCATTCAAAGGTTGTTTTTGTGTAAGTGTGTGCAAATGTTGGCAATACAGAAAGAAATATTCTTTCTTAAAAATGATAGTTTTTTATTTTGAACATAGATGGGGAAAGAATCTGAATACAAAAGTAAAAATAGAATTCCAGAGAAAAACATTCCAGTGTATTATAAATATTCTTATAATTCTGTTACATCTATGTAAAAATGTGCAACTTATGATCAGATAGGTTTTCAGAAATGAAATAAAGTTTTAATAAAGACATACACCTTGGGGCACCTGGGTGGCTCAGTGGCTGAGCATCTGCCATTGACTCAGGTCATGATCCTGGGGTCGTGAGATTGAGTCCCATAGGGGAGCCTGCCTCTCCCTCTGCCTATGTTTCTGCCTCTCTCTTTGTGTCTCTCACGAATAAATGAATAAAATCTTAAAAAAAAAAAAAGACATACACCTTTAAGTTTCAATAAAATATCATATTACCTGATTTCTCACCCTTGCAACACTATATTTATCAATCTTCTACTTTATTATAAGTTTATTGAAAAAATATATAGAGAAAAAATCTATTGTGTCATTAATTTTCATTTTCTGGGATATTTTGGGGTATTTGTTTGTTTTTAAATACAGATCTGGGGTTCCGTTTTGAATCTACTGAACCAGTCTTTGAGGTCGGCACTTGTGAATCCTGGTCTTATAGAGCTTCTGGGTGAGTCTGATGTTGTCAGTGCTTGGATAGACATTTGGGAACCACTGATAAAGACAATCTCTTGATTGAAACATAAGCTCTATGGGGATGTAAGCTTCTATTATCTAGAAACAAACACACAAACCCTCACAAGCAACAAGAGCTGATTAGTGAAAAATGTGCATTGTATAATCACATTATATTTTCCACATGATTTAAAACTATATACTTATTTCCAATGTTGATGTAAATCTCAACTTAGCACCTTAACTATTTAAAAATGTCTGTGTCCAATCAGAAAGAACAATAAAGCATAGCAGTAAGTATAACCAATTTTAAGACTTGTTGAAATATCCTTAGCTGTCTGGCCAGGGGGCCGAGAACCCTATGGGAAGACATTCCATAGGAACCTACAATGCCCAGGTTCATGAGGCAGTGGCAAGGTAGAATGGAAAAACAGAAGACCTGGATCAGGGCATGAGGCTTATGTCTATCATACATGAAGTGTTTAATGACAAGCAAACAATTTAACCTTTCCAAGCCTCAATTTTCCCATCTAAACATGAGGATAATATTTCACAGAGCTTCTGGAAGGAGTTAGTAAGGCAATGACTATGAAATCACTATGCCTTTACCCAAAGCACTGTCCAGTTGCTAACCAGCCCTCTCTCAGATAGCTTGATAGCATCAGGGAATTTTTGAGAAATATAAACTTGGATATGAATATACTGGATATAAATAGCTCCTGATTGAGAAAATAAAACATTGATATGTACACAGATTTGGAGGGGTGGGTTCTTGCTAGATATGACTAAATGCAAATTTCTAGTCAGCCCATTTTCTCGCAGTGTTTGCAATTTCTCTCATGAGTTAAACTGCTGTTTTTCTACTCGTATCTCACTTAAACTGATTTTCTGGTAACTTCTATAGCTTTATATGTCATAAAACTCCCTCAAAGCACATCAGCTATGCTTTAAAATTGACTTAAGGTAGGTACTAGTACTACCTAATGTATTGAGTACCAGTCATTGACATAAAGCACTTTTTATCTATTAACTCAGTTAATAGTCACTACAACCCTATGAGGTATACCATTAATATTCCCATTTTGTTGATGAGGAAACTGAGCTACCAGTTTATTTGTATAGGACACAGAGCCAGGAAGTGGTAAAACTGAATTTGAAGCCCAGGCACTTTGCATCTAGAGTCCATGCCTTTAATCAGAGTGCTACACCATCGTCAGGGAAGACAATTATTGGTATAAGGAGGAGGAGGAAGTTTTTAGTTATGATAATAATGTATTTTGTTCACCATCCCCACAGAGCTCATATATTAAAGTAAAATGTTTCTGCTCAATTAGAACCTGAACATTTGATTCTCTAGTTTTATGTTTGAACCCTATGGATATTGGAGTTATTGAGTCTCTTTGCTTGGACAGAATTTTGTAATTGATAAATCCCCTTAAGGAGTTTTTTCATTGTTGCCTTACAGCTCTCTGGTGAGCTTAGAGAGGCTGAGGGCTAGCTCTCCCTATGACCTTCACTCACTCTGGGTGTTCCCTCTGGGAGTATCCTTGATTGCTTCTCTTTACTTATTCCCATCACCTAGCTAACTCCTCTACCTGTCCTGCTCTTATCAAGTTACCACCTGCAGGAAGCCTTCTTTGATTCCCACTAAAGTACATCAAGTTTTCCTGCTCTGAACTTCCGTCACACCCTGCCGCCAGTTTCATGCTGAAGCTGGCTGATAATTCTGAGTCTTGAATTTTCCACACAGGAAACTCAAGGATGCCGAGAATAAAAGTACAAGATTTGGTGGTGGAAGATGTGACTGGGGTCCTGGGTCAGTCTTGTGTTTGCTAATAGGAGTGTCTTGAAAGGTGCAAAGTGCTGCACATATAGAGGGATTATTATAAGCAGACCTGGCTTCAGATGGCAAATGATTCAGTAATCATCTACTTTTTAGTCCTGGTTTCTCAAAACTGTTGACTCATTAGCTTTAATTCAGACTCTTGACCCTGTGTTGCTCAGCTTCTGTTTGGGACATTTATTCAAAAATCAGGTATTGGAGGGTTACTATATACTAATATATACTAATATATATATATAATATATATATTATCAAAATGGTGGGTAATTGAGTGCGTTCTAGAATCTGAACTCAGACCCTACTCTACTAGCTGTGTGATCTCAATCACTTGGCTTAATCTGTGACTCCACGTCCTCATCTATCAAATGGAGGTAATAATAGTACCTCCTTCATTGGCTTGGGGTGAGGATCAGATGCGATCACCCACGCAATGCTCAGAGCATAAAGCTCGGAGCATAGTGAGAGCTCTATAAATGTTGTTAGCATTGAGAACTCAACTCTGTCTTTTTAGCCTGGTTTCTGATCTCCAGAGCACCTCCTGGAGAATCTTGCTGCTTTGCTTTTTCAAAGCCCAAATCTAATTCATATTTTTCCGCTCTAATCTCTTCTCCCATCCCTAGCCTGCTTTGCCCTAGTAGAACACAGCTTCTGGTGCCACATCCCTTTTCTTAACTATATATTTTAAAAACAAGTGTAACATCCGTCACAAAGACTAAAATGGAAGATTGAAAATATTTTAAAAATTGATAACAATGCAATGCATCCAGAACTCTCTTATAATATAGTGAAAGAATACATTGATTTGGCCATTTTTGAAAACTCTGGCAGTAAAGTTTAGCACGTATACCTACCTTTTTAATCCAGGAAATCCACTCCTAGGTAAGTTTTCAACGGAGATGTGTATGCATGTACACCAAAAGTCATGTAGAAGAAATTTCACAAGAGCACAATAGTATCTGTTGCTGAATTAAAAATTACTCTAAAATGTAGTAACTTAAAACAGTAAACATTTATTACCTCTCAGGTTTTGCAGGTCCGGAATCTGTGAGTGACTTAGCTGAGTGAAGGGCCAATTTATCTGTTAGGTTCAGTATGTGCAGTGCCTAGAGCCCACAAAATGTGTCAGTACAATTTTCTTCTTGCAATAATTGGTATACATCCTCCTCTTCTTCCTTTCCCTTCTCTCCCTTCTTCCATCCCATCCCTTCCTTTTCTTTCTTTCCCTCTGTCTGTCTTTTTCTTTCAAGTGGAAGAAAGGGCATATGGAGACAAAAGTACCTAAGGCCTACAAAAATCATATAATTCAGCCCTGGATGGGTGGTTCTGGCTGAAGGTGTCTTGTGAGGTTTCAATGAGGCTGTCAGCTGGGGATACAGTCATCAGAAGATTCCACTGTGGGAGGATCCACTTCCAGTTTCACTGAGGTAGCTGCTGGTAGGTCTCAGCTCTTCTCTGGTTATTAGCTGGGAGCCTTAATTTCTCACCATACAGGTCTCTCCACAGCTTCCTGAGTGTCCTCACAACATAACAGAGGGCTTCTCCCAGAAGGAGAGAGAGAGAGAGAGAGAGAGAGAGAGATAGAGAGAGAGAGAGAGGTCAGTGTCTTCATAATCTAATCTTGAAAGTGACATGCTATCACTTCTGCCATATTTCATTGGTCACACAAACTAACCCTGAGCTACTGTAGGAGGAGTGTGAATGCCAGGAGGCAGACATCATTGGGAGCCATCTGAAAGGCTGGCTACCACAAGAACTATTTTTATTTAAAAAAAATTTTTTATTATTTTTTTCACAAGAACTATTTTTAACTATCCAAATGTCTATCAACAATAGGAAAGATAAATGATGATGTATTTATACAATGGAACTCTACACAGCGGGGAGAGTGAACCATTGAACAGTATGGTTGCACCTCACAAGCATGATATTGCACAGAAGAGGCCAGATACAGAGTGTACACCATACGGTTCCATTTATATAAAGTCAAAAAATAGGCAGAACTACTCTGTGTGTTAGAGGTGAGAATAGTGTCCTCCCAGAAAGATAATGACAGCAAGGAGAGTTAAGGGGGACTTTGGGAGGCTGCTGCATTTAGTTTCTCCATCTGGGTTTTAGCTCTACAGGTTTGTGGAATTCATTGAGCTGTACACTTTCCTCTATGTACATTATACTTCAAAAAGAATTTTTCCAAAATCTGTGTCAGAACACCTTTATCGCCTTGCTTTCCTAAAGAGACATTCTCTCGGAAACCGGTTTGCTTCTCCAAAGAGCAGGGTGGACGCATGCCCTTCCAGCCTCAAAGTGTGATGGAGAATGTCTGGGTAACATTAGGTACAGTTGACTACTGCTGTATGCAAGATTAAGTATTAAAGTCAGGGAGAAATGTAAAAATCATCTATAAACAAACTATCCTTGACAATTCTGTAGATAATCCCTAAATCACTGGGATGCCCTTGGAAGCTCAAAAGCCAGGAAGTAGGAGAGTACTTCTTTTGTTTCCCTTTAAATTTCTGCCTTTGGTCTTCCTTTCTGTAGGGCAGCCTAGGACAAGACTGGCTTGAATGGCAGTGGTGGGAAAAAGAGGATTTCTCATTCTCCTAATCTCTCTTATGTTGAGGGCACTTAATTGAATTCTATATGCCTTTACAGTAATTCCAATATATGTAAAAGCACTGAAAATTATAACAAGATCAAGGAAATGTAAGTTATGATTCAGCTTTGGAACAGAAGTTTTCCTCAGATTATTTTGGGTCTAGAAAGCCTTTACGGATAACGTCAAGGTTAAACAGAGTGACTGATTAAAGTCAATTAACCAAAATAGGGGCTGCTTGATGCTTAATGACATGTTGGGATAATAAGTAGAGAAAGAAGCTAAAGTCAACATTAGTTATTATCAATAGCAATTTTGCAATTATGTAGTACTTTGTAGTTTACAAAATCTAAATCATTTCTTAAAAATTAACCTTAAAGATGAGGCTTAACTGCTCAAGGTCATCTGGCTAGTTTAACAGAAGAACTGCAATTTATAATCAGATCTTCTAAGTTCAAAACCATAATACTTCCAGGAGACCAGTAGATCTCCCCTCACCCCCTTTATGAGTGGTGAGGGTACAAAAAGACAGGCTTGAGAATTTGTGATCTGGCGCTCCTGGGCTTATCCTTTGGCTTCAGCTGCCTGCATGATCCATATGACCTTGACCATCTCCACCTCTAGGCGAGATTCCCAAGATTAACCAAAACAGTGAGGTGGGAAGAGGAGAGTGACCTTGTTGGCTATGGTTCTCACCTAGGTAGAGACTGGCTGCACAGGATGAGGTCAAAAGTTGTTCTTGTGTGACCCAAGATGTGTGGGGTTTAGGGTATCCAGCTGGGTGATACAGTGGTTTCTGATGCTCCAGGATGGGGCTTGGTTATCTTTTTAATACATACATACCTGCATCATGCCTATGCATGCAGTCCATATCTGCATTTGTAAAGACAGACCTTGCTCAGTAAAGACATATGTTATGAGATAATTGTGATAGCATAGTTCATCCTCATGGGAGTTGGAATTCACAGTACATAGGACAATCTTGTGCCTCACAGCTCTACAGGGGTATGTACCCTCTACTGGGACTGAAGGTTCTCAGGGCTCCTCCACTAACTGGGGGAACCCAGATGTCACCATTGTGAAGTGGCTTAGGGAGGAGAGTGGTAGTGGGCTCAGTGGAGGATCTTCTCCCAACTCCTCACATTTAGGAGAGATATTGCTATGTTTAGATATGATTCCATTTCGGTTGTTGTAATTTGTCATTCTACAGTGTTTCCTTTAAGACTCAGGTAGCAGCATGAGGCCCCCTAGTGGCCTGAAATCGTTCATGAGTTTACTTCTCAAGCATTTTGAAGGGGAGGGCTGGAGCAGTACAAAGGTTGTCAATACTTACCTACATCTGTAGCTTACAGTTGAGGCAGGAGGAAGTAGGACAACCTCTTTGGGGAGAGTTGAGAACTAAAATATTTTCTTTTAAGAGAATAAAATAAATAGAGTATGATTCTAGATAAAACATTCACTTTCTGATTTTTCGTGCTTTAGTTTAGTAGGTATTAAGTACCTACTCTGTGCAGGACGTTTTATTAGATATCACACGAGGGTTAAAAAAAAAAGACATCATCCCTTCTAAGGAGCTCTGGAAGAGGATAAAACACTTATGCCACCAACATGGTAGAAAATGAAAGGTGCCATCAGAGACTAAGTAAGTAAAGACTCTCATAGGAGAAGTTACTTTGAGTTAAAAGGGAAGGAATTTTAGGAAGGGGTACTCTAAAGAGAAGCAGAATTTGGAGATGTTGAGATGGAGAGGGACAGGATGGCATTCTTGAGGAGGGAAAACAGAAGTTGAACATACATGGAGGCAGGAAACCAAAGTTTGATTCAGAACGGTGAATAGTCTGATCTGGCTAACTCATGAGTTTTCGGGCTGGAGTGAAGTGAAAGCTGGATACATCTGTTTGGATCGGATAGTGGAGAACCTTGAACACTTGCCTAGGAAATTTCTTCATCAGGGATGGGGAGCCTTTGAATATTTTGAGCAGAAAAGAGGCGTGTCAAAGCACAGACTCCCTCCCATTAAAATCAACGTGATGCTACATACTTGCATTTGGCCCAGAGGAGTGTTGATGTGCATGCATTTAACATAATTGTGGTATACTCTACTATAATGAACAACTCCAGGTTTGTACCATCTGACCTTCAAAGCCTTACTTCTCTTAACAAAACTACTTGAGCACCAGGCAGCAGTCAGTGCCACAGGGCTCCTGCCATATTTAATTAAATTCCTTGACAGAATGCTTCTCTTGAAAGTGCTACCTGAGGTTTGTTTTGCTTTGCATTGCAAAGGTTTAAGAAAGGCTTCATGCCTCTCTATCTTCCAGTACTAGTTTCATGTGGTTTAAACTCCATGGACTAGGGATATTTCTGACAAGAGTTCTAGGGTAGAGTCCTAGCTGGGGGTAGAAGTCAAGCAGTGATCTTATTTACAGTGTATTAGAACGAACTCATTTAAGCAGCCTAAGAATCTATACAAAGCCTGGCATGTAGTTGATGCTTGAAAATATGTGAAGCAAATACTTAACAACTGATTGAATAGATAATACATGTTTAATAACACATTATAAAATTCCTGACTCCAGGCATTGGTTTCCTCATTGTTAATGGCATAGAAATCATTTAGAGCACAGTGAACATAATTAATAGTATTCTTCACAAGTCCTGAAAGAATGTATAATAAAAAATAAAAATCTGAATAAGTTAGAGAGGAGCAAAATGCCCATTGGAGAGAAATACAATTGAGACATTGCAAACGAGGCAAGGGAAGATGAGCAATTTGGAACTGCAATAAATGTAACTACAACAGCAACAAGCATTTAAGAAATTTCAGCAGCAATAAGTATTTATTATTTTGAATGAAATGTACATTAAACAATATAAAAATCATCAAAAGTGCTAGGTTGGATTATTTTAATATTAATTTAACCCCCCCCCCCACCATTTAGTAGCTACATCTTTTGCCTTTTAACTTCTGACTCATCTAAAACTGTCCAATGTTAAAACATAAAAAATATTAGTTTATTCTTTAAGGAAAAGTACCACCGGTGATGAGTTATGGAAAGCAAAAAAATAGATGCCAGAGAATCAACTTATTAAAAAATATTATCACAGAATTTCATAGAAGTATGCAAAGTCCAAGGTGATTTAGACTCTTGGCAGAATATTTTTTTTTATGACACAACTTCTTAAAAGTGTGGGTTTTTGTTTTTGTTTTTGTTTTGAGGCAGGTTGCTGGTGTGCCAGAACTAGCTGACTAGTTTCTCATCTTTCCTTGGCTACTTCCCAAGGTGAACTGAATCTTGTCTAATGCCATGCACCTCCCACAACCCCTCAAATGTTTAGTGTTGAGAAAAAGTTGATTTTTCAGTCTTAGAAATAGCCCTTAGAGTTAAGTTTGTCAATAAAGAAGACACAAGTAAGTTCTTCATAAGACGGAACCCCCCACCCCCCGCCCCAATTCACCCCCATTCCTCTGGTCTGCTGCAATGCACTGTTCATTCTCTCCCACCCTAGTTCTGGGTGAATTGGACGACACAGTGAGAGGGAGATTTTCAGGCCACATATCCCATTTGGTCTCATTCAGTCTTAAGCAAACAAGCTTCTCTGATTTGCCACAAGAGCCGTCTGACTCTCCCGTCTCTTGGCTTTCTTGCTCCTCTGCCTCACCTTCCAGCACAGGGCACTGGAAGCTAACAGAAACAGTCCAGAAGACAGGAGGACCAGACCCAAGATGGAGATGATGGAGCCGTGGGAATTGAAGCTGTAAGCCACAGCAGTGACTACTATCCCAGCGATGAGGACCACCACGGCGAAGGGGATGATGCAGCGGTAACAGGAGAGCTCAGCACCCCCTGTAGCAGCCGTCAACTGAATCTCACTGACCAAGGGGACTGTGGTGACCACCACTTCGCTGGTGGGGCTCTTCTCCATTGTCAGTGGCTTGGAAGACTTTGGGGTTCCCAGGATCTCCTTTATGGGCTCTTCAGTCATTTTTACCAGTGACGTTTCCCAGCTGAGTTCACGGACTAGACCTGGGGGGTCTCTCCAGGGTGGAAGCTGTGGAAGGGACAGAAGATACCAGGGAAATGCATCACGGTGAGCCTTGCAAGTAGAAGTAAGGAGCTGGGGAAATACCTCTGTGTTCTTTTCTAGGAGGCACAGATGCATGTGAAAATCAACCGTCATATTTTTTTTTCTCCTGATTGTTTGCATTCTCTTTGCAAAAAGCAAGATAAAGCGATAGCCATAAAAAAGGGGAAGATATAAAAAGCAGGAAGCACTTTACAGTGTTTAATATACCCTGACGATCTACAAATGTTTTACAAGGCTTTCCACTTTGTCTATTGCTTCTCATTCTTCTAAACACACGGGAAAGTCTCAACCCTAATCCCAAAGACAGCCTCCTTTATGAGGAGAATACACTATGAATAACACTTTGCACAATCCGTTCCAAAACTCACGGCAACTTCGACTCTGCCAGTGTTTGCAAGCATAACATGCATTCCAAATCACCCATTCACTGCCCACCAAACAGTAACAAGACCAGAAGCCAGTGTATGAATGATGTTCTTCTACAGCAGATGACAGCACATCTTTTTATTGTAATTATTTAACAGTGCAACATGTATCCTGGGACCGTGGTGGGGGTGCAGGTCAGCAAAAATTCAGTGGCAATATAAGACCAGGATTTGTGGTTTGAAATGTGGCAATATCTTCCAATCCATTTGAAAAAGGAAAAGGAAGGGGGAAAGATTCAGTTTTGTAGGATAGAATTTTTTTTTTGGATATAATTTTTAAAGATAAGATTAACTATTAGAGTAATTAGCTGTCAATTCAAAATTTTCCATTGAACTCAACAAGGAATCTTAATACTATGTGGACCATGACACGTTTTTAAAAAAATAAGCAGGCTAGATTTTCAGTACAGTTTTATACTCTCTTTATTTTCCCGTGCCCTCACTATGATGTACCTTTCCGAATATTTTGAACCAGAACATTTTGGGACAAAATCTGAAACTCTTGGTCAAGAGCATCTGGTTGAAATGCTGCCTAGGAGAAATCAGTGAATGCTCTTGTCTGCTGTTCAGACATGTTAAATCATTCTCTTTTGTCCCTGAGAAGCGATGTAGCAGCTAAAGAATTGAGCAATTGCAGTCACTGAAGAAATTTAGAGGAAGATTCTTGAGGCTATTTAATGAGATAAATACTTTGGACATATTAAGCATCCACTGAAAACAAATTCAAGCCCAAATCAAAATATCACTCTCTGTGCAATGAAGGTAAATATTAGAACTGCCTGTTTGCGTGTAACTTTTAGTCACCAACATTCACCACTGCTGTCCAAAGATAACCTCGTATCATTTCTAGGCCAGTAAAAGGATATTTGAGGTTATGTCTGAAAGCAAAAAGAAGTCTTCCTCGCAAAGCTGAGGCATAAGCTAACTTGCAGATGAAGATCTGTCCGCAGAGGACATCCACATACCTCAGAGACAAGCAGTCCATTACCAGAGGAGCCACCAGATTGGGAGGGAAGAAACAGCAGCACTTGAGCTTCTTCGGTCAACTTCTGGGAAAAGAGCCTGTAATAGCACGTCTGTCAGTAAAATGACAGGACAAGAATCTCCTCTGGGGAAAAGAAAAGATAGAAAAATACTGTGCTGTATGGTTAGTTTTCAGATCCTGGAGTTCCTTCTTTCGCTCTACCTCTGTTCCTAAATGACGCTTGTCTTTCCCTCTCTCTCTTTTTATTTCCTCCCCCACTGGATTGCCCCTCCCTGTCATTTTTTTTTTCTTCGTTCTCTTCCTTGCCAGCAGATTTCGAGTTTTGGCTTCCCCCAACTCCGCTCAGTGACATGATAAGTCAGAATCATTCTAGAGTCCCCAGAGATAGGAACCAGCTTTTACTTTTATTTCTCTTGCAGCATTTACTAAGTAGACGGCTTTGCATTACTCATTTTTTCCCCAGCTAGCCTCCAGATCTTCCTCCCACCCATCAGGCACTTTCATAAGAAAATCCCAGAGTCAGCGTTGCAGACCCAGCTGAGGGGACAGAGCTGGAGGGACAGACGCTAGGGCAGCAGGAACAGCTGTGAAGTCATGGGGCAGCTGAATTCAGCCGGTAAGCTAGCAAAAATCCATGTTCCTAGGCTTCCCCAGTATTCTTTCTTTATATGTGTGTGGGGCCACACGAAGCTTTAAACTACCCATTGTTTGAGATTAATTCACTTAGGAATGAGGGTTGGAGATGCAAATGCTTACGGTTGAGGGAGAAACCAATCATCTTGCTTTAAATATGATCACTTAATACTCCTGCTAGGAGGTGAGGACACTTTTGGCAATGCTGAGATTCTCATCAACATCCTCATTACCATCATCGCTGTCATTTACAGAGCACCTACTATGGATGTGACAGTACATTGTGTGTGCATTAGCATTAACTCTCACTAGTTTACAAATGAGTTTAGAAATAGTTTCTAAATGAGGTCCAGAGGGGTTAAATAATCTCACAAAGTGCACACAGAAAGAAAAAAACCCTCGGTTTGAACTCCAGTCTTTAATGGGCACATAAATCATGTGGAGAGCTTGTTAAATGTAGAATCTGATTTAGTGGGTCTGTAACAAGCTCCTGGCTGATGCTGCTGCTCTTCGGCCCACTTTCAGGAGCAAGATATTTTAAACATTCAAGTATAGGTGGCTTGATGCATCACACTCTCAAATAATAAAGTTAAAGGTCTATATCCACCTGTTCCTTATGTGGCCTTACAGGTTTATACTTTTTTTTTTTTTTTACAGATAAGCTATTTGAAATTTTAAAGCTGCAGGTTGCCTTTTTGAGAGAAAAATGAGATAACACTAGGACACTATTGTAAGCTCATCCCTATACTGTGTAGCTCAAAGTTATCCGTCCTCTATATTTTAATCTGTACAAGTTTTAATAACGTCTTTTTAATTAATACAGTGAATCTACAAACATAAATTAAATCCTGGAAGAGATTTGTTCCCTTCTTTCTCTTGGGTTGTTAGGTTGCTTTAACTATTGGTGCCGGATGTTCCCAGACATCTCCCTTCTGTTCTAAGCATCCTGCATCTAGTAAAAAATACCTTGATGATTTTGTCATAAAGGGAGAAGGAACAGAAGTCTTTTTTTCTAGAATGGAAGCCAGAGAAGGGGCTTTTTTTCATTAAAAAAAAAAAAAAGCTGAAAAGTCCCTGAGGCCTGACTTCACCAAGTCAGGAGAGCCCCACTAGCTTGCTGAGGAGGATGAGTACCTGGAGGTCCTCCTAGCTGCCATTCTTGTACTTGTATGAGAGACAGAGCCATCATCCAGGAGAAATGCTGTCACTTGGTGTCGAAGATAAGGGATGCTTAGAACCAGGGCATTTCAGCACTTGCCGACATTGCCCTGGGAAGATGATGATATGGTCACTGGCCACATACACTGGAGGCTTTGGGGACGCTCCTTATAAGAGCATCAATCCCTCCCACCTGCAAACTCTGGGCTCTGGGCAGAGTTCCTCTCCATCTCCTAGCAGGGGTCTCTTTCCCACCACCAAAATAATTCAATAAACCCACTGCAGCTCTCAGTATCACCTTACCCTGTTGAACATCATATTCCCCTGTTACCAAAATCAAAGGTACACAAATCAAACTTCTGCCAGAGAGAAAGCAGAGGCACCCTTTTCCCACATTGAGCACTTGGCTGAATCTATAATAGGGGACAGTGAGTACATCTGTGTGCTGGGAACAGGAGCAAGTCTGTCATTACAAGTAACACCAAAGCATTCTTCAGCCTTTCCTGGCCCCAGGCATCTCATTCACCCTAATTCTTCTTCACAAAGAGTGTGCATATACCTAGATATGCAGATGCACATCTCCAGATTCTAAGGAGACAACCAATGATTTGTATTGATAAATACAAAGACGAAGAAAGCTTTGGGATAAAACAGAAGTTGTATATGAAGAATACGCACCAATTATTATACCAATGGACACATGCGGTTATAACCGACTTTTACCTCTTCAAATTGAAACTCAGGGAGAATTCCTAGTGATGAATGCCTGAGGTCATTGAATATTTTTTTACCTTCTTCCACTTTGTGCCTATCCGTTATTAAACTCCCTTGGGAATTCCTTAAGGGACACCTGCCCCCAAATGCAAAATCTTACCCACAGTGCAACCAGTCTTCTTTCTGCAAGCCTTTCAGAAGGGAGAAGAAGTCTTTCTGGTTCTTTTTTAAACACATGGCTCCAGAGGATTCTTTTAAGTTTGGAAAACTTTTCAGAAAGCTTCCAGTGAGTGAATTAAATCGGTGCCCCCCCACCCCCACCCCACACTACCCCTCTGTAGGCATTCAACATTTCTCTCCCAGATCTTTCACAAAGCAAGGCAAAGATTCTTACCTTTCCCAGACAGAATCGGACTGAGACAGCTGCCAGCTCGGCCAACAGCAACCCAAAGAGGGGGGATGCAAATCACCACACTAGGGACCGTAAACAAAGTACTCAACAAGGCTTGAACACAATTAAGGGACCGGAGAAAAACTTGGAGAGAGGAAATCCTTTAAGCGCTGCTGCATTTTGTTCTGTTTCCCTCTATGAGAATGTAATCTGTATTTTTAAAAAGGGAATCAAGTTTGAAAAGAATGTCCTACTTTGTTTTACTCTCTTTATAGCCTCATTCAGGCTTCCATTTTCAAGATTTTCCCTACCCAAGCCCTCATCCTGGTAGTCCTCTGTTCCTACTGTGAACCTACAGAAAAGAATTTGTCATCCTTGTTCTGTACTTCCAGGCAGGTTTTTGGGAGGTATGTGGGCATGGGTAGTGGGGTGTAAATTAATCTCTTTTGTCCTAACATGCAAGTAAAAAGAGGAGCAATTGAAGAGGAGGATTCATGGTGAAAATGGCTTGTGATTCCTTATGTGGACCATTTCCCTGAAGTCCCAGTGGTGATCTTATCAGCACTTTTCATCAGAGGATGGCAAAGCACCATGGAAACAACGGTATTCTGGAAAATCACATCTCTGAGGAACTGAACTCCTAATCAGCATATAATTTCCAGGCTTCAACATCAGTCTGATGCTGGGAAATTGAAACCACCCTGCAACATATAATATTTCCACCAAAGGCATCATAAATAGCAGAGCTTGTTCTTCTGGGGAGAATTTCCCCAAATTTGAAAAATCTTACTTCATTCAGAAATTAGATTGGAAACAAAGTGATTTAGGTGCAGGGGATGCAGAAGTAGAGGAGGGCAGGGAAGATGGTGATAACCAAGAGGACATTTTGCCCCTTTCTCTTCGATACAAGCCAAGGTTCAGTCTCTGGTCTGGAAAAAGGGGGGAGGCATTTTGATTTTGCCATTGACTTTATGCTGCTGAAGACCTGGGTATTTCTCCTTTGGGAACGCACAAACTTCGCATTTTGTGAAGAGAGAGCACCTCCATGTGTATTCAATTACTCGCCCATATTTACTTTCAGTTTGCTTTTGCTTGGTGTGGTTGAGTTGGCTAATTTCCAGCAGCTGTGAAGATGCCAGTTCCTTCCGGCACTCTGTCCAATCACTGCATGCCTTTGATCTGGGTCATCACCCAGTCCAATTGGATTCAGTGAGATTCGGGAAACTGGCCAGTTTTTCTCTTTTCCAATGCTTCTTTTAAGGGTGTGTCTGCATTTATCTTCTGAAATCACTAACATTTTGGAAAGTGATCTGTGCTGGTGTGTTCATTTTGGATAACACGTCATGTTTTTACTGCTTTCCCCACACCACTCCCCAACCCTAGGCACTTTTCTTTGAGGTCTAGGACATTAGAGAGATCTGATAGCACCAAGGAGAGCAATGGGTATGTCTTAGATATAAATATATATTTTGTTATTTGCTGATCAATTTCCAGCTACCAGAAACTCGTTAAGTCCATGTGAGTATAGAAAGGAAAGCATACATCTTTTAGATACACGTCCTGGTCATTTTTCTCTTACCCATTTTGTTCTGAGTTACTATGAAAGATCAAATTAACATAAAAAAAACAGAGTTGCTAAAATCAAATGACACAGTGGAACCTTAGGGAGGGCTGAGTAAATCATCTCTCACTTCAACAAGAGCTAATGGGTACTCCAGCCTCAGATGAGAATTGATTTTCTTGTTTCAAAACCCGAATATATGTTGAAACTGCTGTGCTCCTGATAGATCCCTATATATCTTGCATAATCCTTTATATTTATTTATATCATTCTTTGGAGCCCTAAGATGAGGAATCTCAAAGGTAAAGAGTTATAGCAAATTGAGCTGACATTTTCCCAAGCAGGTACATACCACTCAGGTCAGCCTTCCCTAGCAGACTGTGGGTCGTGTATTCAGGGGCTTGTAGAAAACCCACCATACTTGTCCTTTACTCAGGGGAGGAAAGGAAAGGGACAAGAAGGAGCTCATTTCTTTGCCACTCCTTTTGAAATTTGATAGTATGGTGTCTTACTACACCTTTTTACAGAATTGCTTTTATAGAAACAATCTCCCCCTAGTCTCTGGTGACAAATGTCGCTTGTCTTGTCCATTAAATAATTGGGGTGCTCAATGTGTGACCCAATCCGTTCCTGATCATGCATATTTTCTAAGTTTCAACATCAGTCTAGTGTTGGGAATTTGAAACCACCCTGCAGCAGGTAGAATTTTCTAAAAATGATGACTCTACGATATCCTGTGAGGGTCAGTTAGCTTCTTTTGTTCCATATTCATAGAGCAAGATACACCTTCCAACCTGATTAGCCATCTCTCAGTTCTGCTGTGATGGTCTTAGAATGACCCAGCATCAAGGCTGGCCCTCTCCCAGATAATGAAAGCTGCAGTTGAAACCATAGATTTTAAGTTCCCTAGATATGGCCAAGAGGGACATCAGGTAGATTCTCATGAGTAGTTTTTGTCCATTTCCAGCTACCAACAACTCATTAAATCCATGTGAGTATAGAAAGGAAAAATGGAGATAGAAGCAGAGGTTCAGGAATCACTGTTCCCAGGTTTAAGGCCAGAGCCTGGACACCTTCATTCTGAGCTGCCCCATACAACACTCTCAGTGAAGAGGGGAGGAGCATGTTAATAGTGTCTAGTGTGCACCACCCAGAACACAGACCCAATCTCAGGTATTCATATTTTCATTTCATTGATGTAGAAACTGAAACTCAGAAAGGTTAAGTACTTGCCCAGGATCTACTACTAGGGAGAGAGGCAAAGCCAGGATTCAAGCCCAAGTGCTGCTTTCTCCCATGTTGTGCTATGAGAACTCTGTTGCTTGGTATTATTTATTAGGTTGCATGTCTATTCCTAACTTTTTTATTTATTTATTTTTTTAACTTTTTTATTTTTAAAAAGATGTATTTATTTATTCATGAGAGACACAGAGAAAGAGAGAGGCAGAGACACAGGCAGAGGGAGGAGCAGCCCCCCCCACCCCCCGCAGGGAGCCTGATGTGGACTTGATCCCAGATCCTGGGATCACACCCTGAGCTGAAGGCAGACGCTCAACTGCTGAGCCACCCAGGAGTCCTTCTTCCTAAAATTAGAGGAAGTCCCATTTTCTTGGGTTTGGGAAGACATAGTCTCACCAGATTTAGTTTTGGGAAAGGATTTTGAGAAGGGGCACCTATTGCTTCTAGGATGATGAAACCATGTGTGTTGCCTCATATGCATCTGGGTTTTGAAATCGAGCTATGTTACTAAGCAGGTTTGGGAAGGTTTGAGACATAGGCCTGGTACCAGTGGAGTTTGTGCTAGATGCCATGGCAGTAGGGACATTTCAGAAGTCACCCAGGCCACCATGCTTTCATGAACATTTAAGTTCCACTATGTTCTTTTCAGGTGCCAGGGATTTGCTTAATGCTCTAGTTGAGAAGACACAAACCAGAATACAAAGTATGGTGTCTGCTCTCAGGGAACTCATAGTCCAGGACAGGAAAGCCACAGGACAACCTACGTGAGTAATCATCTTACTAGAGGGAATAACAACCTGCTATGGGGAGTCCAGGGAAAATTAAGTCAGTCTGGTGTAGGTGAGAGGGAAAGCTTGATGGTAGGCAGACACTGAGAGTATTATAAGTGGGGAAGGAGACAAGGTGATTCTAGGTGGAAGGATGCATATGAACATAGTTCAGAAAAGTATGAATCTTCTACAGAGAGCTCTGAGTAGCCTGTGTGGATGATTTGTAGAATGTGTGGGACAGACAGAGAGCATTCCAAATAAGACTGGAGAGGGTTTATGGTGGGATTATTGCCTCAATGTCAAGTTGGGACTGTATCCTGAGAACAATGTGTTTTTTTGAGAAGAATGGCATGGTTAGCTCTCTGCATGATCACAAGTAGCCTGGCATGAGAGTGTGAGATGCAATGTGGAAAATAAAAACCAGGAAGCCAGAGAAGATGACTGGGACACTAGTTAGGAAACCCCTGTGACTGTCCAGGTGAAAGTGCTAGGGGCCTGATATTAGGAAATGTGTGCAGGTCTGAAGACACTATAATTGGCAGAGTCAGCAGAACTTGACAATGAATTTTCTGTAGGGGAGATTGTCAAGGGAGAGGGAATTGTAAGGTTTTAAGGCCTACGTAATAAATTGCTTGGCAATACTGTCATCAGAAATAGAAGGCCAAAGGGAGCCTGGGTGGCTCAGTTGGCTAAGAGTCTGCCTTTAGCTCAGGTAATGATCCCAGGGTCATGGGATCGAGTTCTGTGTCAAGCTCCCTGCTCAGTTGGGAGCCTGTGTCTCCCTCTCCCTCTGCCACTCTCTCATGTGATCTCTCTCTCTCTCTTAAATAAATAAATAAAATCTTAAAAAAAAAAAGAAATAGAAGGCCAGGATAAGGAACGGAACAGGTATAGGGTAGAGAATGTATGCTTAATTTTGTTAGCATAGCTGGCCACTCCTCCAGTGGAGAGGCAAATGCTGGAGAAAGTGGCATTATTGCTGGCCTACTAATTCATGAACTATTGTCTGATTTGCCAAATAAGGTCCTTATGAGCTAACAGGTAAATTCTCCTCTAAAATTATGAGAGAATTTGTAATTTACTTCATTCCATACATATACACACAATTGTTGACATGTATACCATATACACAGATGACTTGACATTGCTAACTTTTTTCATAGAACAAGAGAGTCAATATTTTAAGAATTTCAATCGAGCTTTTGGTTATACTGACTGTATGTAAAGAATATATTGATTCAATTTTAAAGTTCAATTTTAAACTTTGTGAAAACAAGGCCATAAACAAATGTGCAACATAGAAAAGCACCCCATAGATGTCTTCCGGGAATGAAAGTGTTTTCTCCTGCATTGATCGTTACTCCAAGCAAGAGACTACTCATATAGAAGAGTATATAAGTAAGTTCCAATATTCCCATATCACAGGTGGAGAACAGCCTTTGTCTTTCCAAGAACTAATTTTATGTTCCCCCTGAGCCAATGCTTAAAAAAAAAAAAAAAAGTAGTCCAAGTCCCCTGTGGATTTCTTTTCTTTTCCTTTTCCTTTTTTTTTTTTTTTTAAGATTTTATTTATTTACTCATGAGAAACACACAGAGAGAGAGGCAGAGACACAGGCAGAGGGGGAAGCAGGCTCCATGCAGGGAGCCCAACGTGGGACTAGATCCTGGGACTCTGAGATCACGCCCTGGGCTGAAGGCTGTGCTAAACCTCTGAGCCACCCAGGCTTCCCTCCCCTGTAGATTTCTTTAGAAATGTCATGTTTGGTCCTCATGCAATGTAAGCAAGCTTTCATATTGGGGTTTACCAGGATCATGTTGACTGGAAAGTCTCCTACATCCTCAAGGATAGTATCAGCAATTGTGTGTGCTCAAAAATCTTTGCCAAATAAATGAACAAATAAATAAATGATGGTACAGTGAAATCAGATATAGACTTAGAAACTCAGAACATTATTCAAATGGATTATTTCAAATTGATCAGATATTTAGTGTTAAGCACTTTAATTATTCAAGTACTACTGGAATTTTTTTCAATATTCTTTGGATGGTAGGTACCATGTTGATCCAGCCACAGACTTCACCTAATAATAAACATAAGTATTTACTGAACACTTACTTTATACTATATACCTTTTATGGATTTATTATTTCATTTAATACTCACAAATAATCCAGGAGGTAGATGCTAGAAATAGTCCCATCATACAAAAGAAGAGATTAAGAGACTCGCCTTGGGAAGTCACCATTTGGAAAATGGTAGAGTCCAGGGTTAGAATCAAGGCCTGTTTGACTCCAGATTTTACCTTTTAATCCCAAGCAATATTGTCTCTGTGTTCAGTTGATGTGCACACTTTCTGTTACTCACAAGGAGTTTATACTTAGTCCAAAATAAACTCTTGGGTTTTGAAATGATTATTTTGCCAGAAGAAACACGCAATCACCTTCCCATAGAAACTACATAGTGGCCCACTGATTGAGAGTAGGGCCAGCTCAAGAAACTGTTTGAAAACATTTTTATCCACTTACAATCTGATATCCACAACGTGGGTGGGTAGTGGGAAAGGGAACCATTTGCCTAGCTGGACTTCGTTCAAAATAGAACTATTTATCTTATAAGCTTATCTTATGGAACAATGCAGAGAACAGATCTCTTGCTTTCTTTCTTTAGATAAAAATTTTAAAGCTTTGCTTCAGAGAGGAGATAGTACCTTGCTGTCTCCTTTTTGTTTACTTAAATAAACTATACAGGAAACAGGCATCATTGTCTTTGTAAAAGCAATTGTAAAGCTTGGTAAAACTAATGAGCCCAAGACAGTGCAAGGCCCAAGAACAAGAACACAATGTTTCTTCTATTGGTATACTGAGGGGCACCCAAGTTCACTTTCAACTACAACTGGCCACTTGTACTTGGTTGGTAAATCTGCCATTGATAACTTTGGATGACTTCCAATTTGATGGGCCCAGAAGTCTCAGAAGAACCTCTCTCCCCTTATTTCTTGGTATTTATTTTCTAAATTAAACTTAGTTTGGAAAACTTTCTTTATAGCTCCAGTTTGACTTGATCTTTTTTCCTGGGGTCACAGGGTAAGGTTTTGGATGGCTTCCACAGCAAAATTAACATCTCTGACTCTCCGCTCTGGTTGTGCAATGAAAACAGCCATGAGCAGGAAATTTGGATTTGAATCTTCTTTCCTCTTTTTCAGAGTCCCATCTGTTGGAGCTCAGGGTCCCGTCTGTAGATCTTTTACTATTCTTTCCCTTTATCCTATTTTTAAAAATCCTATTTGGGCTTATAATATCTGAGAACTTAGACAAGACAGCTTGGAGAAACAGCTAACATGACTATCCAAGCTACCAGAACAGCTGTAGGAAGCTTCTTAAAAAAAAAATAATAATAATAGTGCCTGGTTCAGCATCTGTCAGCAAAGCCACTGACCTCTTACTGTGGATATATTCATCTATTTCCCAGTGACGAGAGTCACAGACATCTGGCTCAGAGGCTGACCGCAGTGCAAAGGTTTTCTTCAGTTCCAATCAGAAATTAATTCTAGGTTGCTGCAATCACATACTAATTTCCACTCTTGCTGACCCAAAGCCAGTGCAGTAGGGAGTGTGGGGTGTCCAAGGAGATCAATAACAAGATAAATAGTACATTGAATTTGGAAGTCAAGCAGCAGGGGTCAGAATTTCCCATTTGGGGAGACTTACTCTGCTGTCACTGACATACTATGACTGGAGCCTGAGACCTGGGTTCACGGTTTTATGTGACAAGACACAGGAGCTGCTGGACGCATAGGAAAGCCTAAGGGTGAGTCTTTCTGGGAACAGGAAGCAGGAGCCGCTCTACCAATCAGGCTCTGGGACAGAGAATTTTGACAGGTTTTGTAGAAGCAACCGGGCTCTCCAGAAGCTGCCAAAAGGGTGTCACACGGAGAGCATAATTCCTTTGTGCTTCTCCACCCTGCTCCCCCACCCCCAGCTCTACCTCCCGCCCCAGGATCCAGAAAGAGCAGCTGTGCCTTTCAGTGTGGAGACTTGCCTTGACCCAGTGGATTTCCTAATGCTCCTAGTTCACATTCTCACGTTTATGGATTAGACCAGAGAAAAGGATAGCCTTATATATCCCTCTCTTTCTAACATTCCTTTTTTATTTTCTTTGTGCTGGGATCACAGGCTTATCACCGTCAAGTATATTCTGTGCACCAGCAAGGATTTGGACTTCCGGCACCAAAACTGCACAGGGTACTTGTCAAAAATACAGGTTTCTGGGTTCCTGCCCAGACCTATTGCATTACAGCCTCAGGATATTTGGTATGCATGTGTGTGTATGTGAATGTATGTGTCTTTGAAAGGTCCAGGAATCTGCATTTTTAAATACGTGTCCCAAATGAAGTTTGAGATCCTCTGCTTGACACCAATATAACAAGCCATTGAGTATTTGAGCCTAACCATGCTGCTCCTCTGGATAAAGCCCATCAATGGTTTCTCTTCATTGAAAGTTTGGAACCTCACTGTGACACACAAAGCCCCCCACCATGAGCTGGCTCCTTCCTCTCCAGCCTCAGCTCCAGCTTGGATCATATTATACATTACAACTACAATACATTTTTTTTTCATGTTCCTCATGACTTGCTGATTCCTACTCTTAGAGACTCAATATGATGTGTACTCATCTTTCCTGACCACCTCAAGTATCCCCTTCACTGGTAAGTCCTCCTCCATCTTCAGATTAGGTAGGCTTCAGTTCCCTTCTATGGTGTCCCCATCCTGCTCAAAGCCAGGGTCTCTTAGGCTGGGCATGTTTGACTTTTGGGGCTGGATGATTTTTTTTTCTTTCTTTTTTTTTGTGGAGGAGCTGACCTGCTCATTTTAAGATGTGTAGCAGCCTCCCTCGCCTCTACCCACTAGACGCCAGTAGCAACCCCCAAGGGGCAAACCAAACATGTCTTTGGACATTGCCAAGTGTCCCCTGGGGGCCAAATTGTTCCTGATTGAAAACACTGCTCTACTTACATATAGCCCTCACCAAATTATGTGGGAAGTCGCTGTTTTGCTTGTCTATCTCCTCCAGGAGTCTGAGAGTTCAAGTGCAGGGGCTATACAAAATTTATCATCCTGACCCCTGTGCCAAAGCATAGGACCTGATGCACACAGTAGGCGTTAAAACATATTTCTTCCATAGAAAAGCTTTGAGGTACTAGGTGTTAGAAGACCTACATTTTAGCTTATCTGGGTCAGCTCTATTGCCTAAAATGTTGTGACTGTGGACAAATCAGGTAGCATCTCCGTACTCTGGTTTCCCTCATTTGGTTCTGGCTCTTTTCTGCTTTGTGCTGGGATGGCTGCTTCCTGGTATGTTGACCTTTCGGTGATAGGAAATTAAACAGGTTTCGCATCTGCAACTGCTCAGAATTCACAGTGTTAGTAGGGAGACTCATCCACTCTGAAGGATGACTTTTTCCCCTTCAATACATCCTATGAAACGCCTCTCTGGTTATCTCATTTTCTTCAAGAATGGCCTCTCTCTCTCTGTTTACCTACTTTATGACTTCCTTTTACATTCTGGGCATTCCATCACTGTGGCTTCTGTGTTCTCCCAGCATTGTGGCTGGTTTATATATCTCGCTCCCTCCTTTTAGCAGAAGGAATTAGTTTCCAGATTGAATTCAGCTGACAAGGACCCCCATTGCAGGGAAATGTGGACTCTGCCACCATCAACTCCCCTCCAGCAGCAGCTGGCCAGGGCTTTCCATTAACCATTTCATGCCCTGAACATGGAGGCTACAAAAGCACTGACAGATTGTAAAAATCTACTCAAATGAGTCAGAAAGTGCCAGACTCGTATCTTTTAGGCTGCAAGTGGGGGGGAGGGGCGTGAAAATCATCTAGTCTAGCTCTTTCATTTTCAACTTGGGAACAGTGAAACCTGAACAGATTAAGGGACTCACTCATTACTATTTTCTTTGCAGTTTCTTACTATCTCAAAAAGTCAATATGAATCATTCTGTTGCTTTCTTAATGCATCCCAACTAATATTTATTTTCTGTCTTTTCCTATACTTCATGAACCTCTCTTTAGGCTTAAAATATGAATTTCCTTTCAATACGGGGTTTGGGGATGTCTCATCTGAAAGAGGGACAGATGTTTTTAAAGTAGTGAGCTCTGTGCATCTATGTCTACAGTAGCACATGGTTTAGAGGGGTGAACAGGGGTTTATTTTTTTCACCCCCAAGGGACAGTTTTTTCCATGCAAATTGAAAATAGCTCTATCCTATTCCTCCATTTTCTTTCTTACAACTTTCTTTAAAAACTTCTTGGGCAGATTACCAGGATTTGTTTGTAAGAAGCCAGCTGTTGAGAAAATGTGCAGTGCTCATTAGCCACTAAAATGTTTCTATTCAAGAATTTTGGAAAACTTGCAATACAAACGCACCTGTCTATTCGTTTACCTGAAGAGCTCATGAATGGCTTTATTAATTAAGAAACTTGGCAGCCTGATGCAGCCTGAGAGTCTAGGATTGCTCATTGCTGATCAACAATGGTGCTTCCTTGGGGACTCAGATGAGTAAACCAGTCCAGTGGGTGGAGAGAGACTGACATAGGATTTCAAACTTTGGTTTTGCTAAACTAGTACAGGAGAAAAAAAAAAGAACACCATCATCCATAGCCATGATTTTTTCTTAAAAGAAAGAGCACTGTTGCTCAAAAACAAAACAACAACAACAAAAACAGGACATAATCTCACCACATTTATTTTATTTTTCACATTTTGAATGCCTGTCTCTAAATTAGTATGTTGAAACCCACCAAACCTAAATTAATTAATTCAAGAACCAGAGATAGGTATTATAATGTCAAATCCTGTTAAAAAAAAGGGGGGGGGGAGACTAAAATTCTTTGATTTGTATTGTTATTAACAATTACTCATATCATTTGGTTCTTCAGTGGGGCTAAGGTGCTAATTATGTCTGAGGATATCTAGATTATTAGAGAAACAGCACAGTCAAATCAGAATGCCCAGACTCACAGACCCGATGGGGAGAACCTCTAACTTTGCCACCACATTCCATAAACCACTTAACCTGTTCATTTCTTCGTCTTTAAAAACATGATCTATTTCACAGGATATTGCATAAAATGAAATATAAAGCTGCAAGTGTTTAATAAGCTTTAAAGTGGTCTGTAGCTGTGAGATTTTGTATCTCCAGACTTTGTGAACTTTTGAAAAAATTAAAACCTTATCAAGGGTTTGTGTTAATCCATCTACAATGTCTGATGAAATTTATCAAAATACATTTTGCATAGGAGACTACAGCATACAAAGTATGCGTCAGTGCCTGGCATAAAATAGACACTCATTATTTTTAATTCCCTTTACCCACTCAGAGTACATGTTTGACTCTCCAGATAACATAAATGCCAGACATTTCGCAATATAAGTGGGTTGCCAAAGTGCAATTATGTGTCTATGATCCTTTGGAATTTTCTTGGATACATGAGTGAAAAGAATATCAAAATAACCTTTAGGTTATGAAACCATAAAACCAGCTACATACACACCAGCTTTCACCTCACTTCCTTCTCTTACTCCTCTGCGCCCTCTGCCGACTGCAGGTCTGTATTGCATTAGCAAATTTAACTTGAACAAAAGGATCACAATGTGCCTTAGCCCGCGACTGAAAGTCCTTATGCAGAAATTACCATTTTAAAGAATCATGATGTCTTCTTATTTCCTTTTTAATAACACCAGGAAAACTTACTCATGATGTAAAAGTTAAATAGGGATAAGTATAAATAGAAAATAAAAATTAAATGTTAACTCTACCTTCAACAGAGCTGTCAACATTTTGCTGTATCTTTATTCTATTTTCTCTACATAAGATGTGTGTTATTTTTCTTACAACGATAGGATTATGCTGTATGTGATTTTTACACACTTGCTTTTAGCACTGTTTATGACAAACATTCTTTCCATGTCGATAAAATGGCCCATGAAGTGGCTACATAGTGTTCCATTGGGAAGATGTCCCATAATACCTTTACGTATTTATAAAGTAAACAGTCAGTCTGATTTCAGCTGTTTCGATTGCTGGGTTTTTAAAAATTTTACTCTTACGCCCCATGTTCTCCATGAAGATGTGTTAGAAGCTAAAGCAAAAATTGATAATGCTTCATAATTAATATTAGGGGCTAGAAATGATATACCAGTGCCCAAGATCTCAATATACTGTATTGTCAAATATTTCTACTGCCTGTTTCCATTTCCTGCACTGCTTCTGCTTTTCTACTAAATCGTATTAAGATATATATTTATCATAAGCAATAAATTTATCATATAAAATATATTTATCATAAAGTGAACATTTTAAAAAGGTTTTAAGTCTTTTTCTCAATAAAATTTAAGAAGATATTTCATCTCCAAAATAGGAGTTGACAGCATGAACAAGAAAAAAATCAGAAGTCTGGAAAGACCAGGTGAAAATTAGAAATATATTTGCTATGATCAACTCCCAGTAAAGGAATGAATGTCCTCTCATACCGAGAAGAGTTGATTAGTGAAACTGAAGATAAACTTGAGAGTTTTCTTAAGACTATTTCTCAAGAAATAATAAATAATTGAAAATAATGAGAGAAAAAGATAGGAAATTAAGGAGTCTGGAAGATGTAGTTTGTGTGAAGTAGGAATTCCATAACAGGAATTGGAATCACGAGAACACAAGAAAAATAAAAGCAACAGAAGAAGAAATGTTTCACCTAAATAAACATTTAAGTTTGAAGTGTAAGAATGGTTCACTGAAAGTTGAATGGAACATATGCCTAGGCATAACCAGGCAAAGCTCTTGAACATAAAAGACAAATCAAACTTCCCATAAGAATGGAGAAATACAATATGTATTGCAGAGAGAAATATAAGTCAAGGAATTCTCCCTAATACTAAGTGCCAATCTTCAAAATTTACAGGACTTTGAGGATTTTTTTTAAGATTTTATTTATTTATTTATTTATTTATTTATTTATTTATTTATGAGAGAGAGAGAGAGAGAGAGAGAGAGAGTAGGAGGTGGAGGCAGAGGCAGGGAGACACAAGCTCCCTGCAGAGCAGGAAGCCCCATGTGGGGCTCTATTCCAGGATCCTGGGATCATGACCTGAGCCAAATGCAGATGCTTAACCAACTGAGCCACGTAGGTGCCCTCAGAACTTTGAGGATTAATCAAAATTAAGAGCTCAAGAACAGTAAAGGTGTAGTTTAAAATTTCCCCCCATAAACTTGTTTCCAGAGCTCCAAAAAAGAAAACCAACAAAAGCTCAGCTCTTGTTTGTGAAACAGGGTTGGAGGACTTGAACTCTAAGCTGCTAGTTTGCCTTCCTTCCCATGATAGAGCCAGAGGTGTCTCCTTGGGCATCTGGAAACCACTGTTCCAGTCCATTTAATAACATGAGAATGGAAAATTATTGGTATAGCTATTGGAAAAGGTATGGTGAATTTATCCTTTTTTCCTCGGCAATATGATTGTTAATATAGAAAACTGAGAACAACTTAAAAACTAATGGAACTAACAAAAGCATTTAGTATGGTGGTTGGGTTATACATATACATTCATATATATGTACACATATATAGGAAAATCAACAAAATACGTACACATACAATTCATATATATGTGTGTATATATTCTGATATTGAATATATGAACATATATGATAATTGAATATATGTATATTATATAATAATGAATATCAGAATGCACATCAACATTCTATTAACACTCAACAGATGTTTATATACCAGGTGTGGGCTAATAACTGGGGACACGGTTGTGAGAGGGATGGACAGGTCTAGATGTTGAGCTTATGCGCTCTGATGGAGGAGACAGGTACTCAGCTAATTACAGATCAAGATCGGTGCTAGAAAGGAATTAGTATTTATTTGTTTACCTTTTGTTTTCCTCCTGCTCCCCCTGGGATGCAGGTCCAATCACAAGTGGAAATATTTTTTTTTTTTAAGAGGGAAGAAGGAGGGGCAGAATGAGAGGAAGAGAGAGAATCTTAAGCAGGCTCCATGCCCAGCAGGGAGCCCAACATGGGGCTCCATCTATCTCATGACCTGAGCCGAAATCAACTGAGTAAGCCACCCAGGTGCCCCTGGAAAGCAATTTTGTACAGGAGAAAAAACAAAAAGCAAAGGCCGAGATAGCACATGAAAGAAGCTGGAGAAGAAGAGTCTATGGAAAAAAGGTTCTGACTGATACCTGAAAGGTGGGAATGAGGGAGGAGTGTGGGGAGGGCAGGCTGAGACAGAAGCCAGGGGAACAGGTGGCCTGACCCCAAACACTAGGGGATGGCCAGCTGGAGGGCAGTGAGGGGAGAATGGGGACAATGGGGACAGGGCACACAGAAAGGGCCAGTGAGATGCTACAGGATGTTGTAAGCTAGGGTGAGAGCTCTCAATGTTGTTTTGCACAAAGTGAAGCCAGTGGCCGGTTGTCAGGAAAGGAGTGACAGGAGCAGTGGACACAGAATTGTAATACAGCGCTGTCTCTCCATGGGGGGAGTGGACTTCGTACCGACTGATTGAAAGGTGCACTGGGCAGGCAGGGGAACAGCGATGGTGGCTTCGGTGACAGTAGGCAGTGCAGACAGAAAGAAGGGAACAAACCTAAGTCATGTGCAAAGTATAAATAGCAAAACTGTTGACTAATTGTACACAGGATTTGAAGGAAAGAGAGCAGAATATGTGTAAATTTTCAGACCTCCATACAGAGGTGATGGGCACACAACTGTAGGGAGATGGCAGCAAGGAGAGGCGACCCGAATGAGTCCTTTGCCCAGATGGAACTGGCCTAACCTAAGTCAGCAGAATGCACGGAGGACTTGGTCTATATTCCCGGAGAAGACAGCTAAGCTTCTGATCCAGACTGGAGTCCTGCCCTCTGAGAGAGGACTCCAGGTGTACAGAAAGAAAAGGGCAGCAAGTGTGTATATGCCGATGAGTGTCAGAGTGCAGTCTGGGGACCACAGCCCAAGTGAAACCCTAAACTTTTGTCTGAAATGCCCTAGCGCTGAACTCGGATCCCCTGCAGTGATTAGTCAGGGCAGCGGAAGGGATTTAGAAATACAATACTTCCAGCTCATCTCTGGAATCCCTTTACTGGAGGCAAGCAGGTTGATGACTTTATTCTCTGATCTCTTCCAGAATTCAGACAACTGGTTTTCTGAACTGTCAGTTTTTTTAAAAAATATTTTATTTATTTATTCATGAGAGACACACACAGAGAGAGAGAGGCAGAGACAGAGGCAGAGGAAGAAGCAGGCTCCATGTAGGGAGCCGATGAGGGACTCCGGGATCACGCCCTGAGCCAAAGTCAGGTGCTCAATCATTGAGCCACCCAGGCATCTCTGAACTATCAGTTAAAAGCTCACTTACAGTATATGTCCCAATAAGCAAAACTATAAACTCATCTTTCTTAACACCTGTATATATGTCTTATTTTCCTTATATTAGCAAGCTAAATGGACTAGGAACTTTTAGTCTATATGGACCTGGGAAACATGGTTTGGCTAACTGAATAACCAGGGGGTTATCCAAGGTATTGTCTCTTTGTGCCTTCATTCTCTTGTTCTAATTCTCTCTTATAAAATAAAAGGGGTGCCACAGAAGACCCTGAATAGCCAAGCAATCTTGAAAAGAGAAAAACAAAGCTGGAGGCATCACAGTTCCAGACTTCAAGCCATATCATAAAGCTCTAGTCACCAAGACAGTATGGTACTGGTTCCATAAAGTAAAAGTGGTGGGCTAGATAATGTATCACACGTACATAAAATAATTTCTCAAATTAATTGTTCGTGTGTTCATGAGGATGGCAAGCTAAGGATGAGAATTTGCATCTCACATTTTGTACCTTACAATTGCTGTTATGGCCATAGAAGCATAAAAGCTCATACTTAAGAGGATTCAGATATTGCCTTTATTTTGTTCTTTAATCTATTAATGTACTAATTTGTTGGAGAAATATTTACTGATGATCAGTATTTATCGAAGAAGTGAGTATGTGAATACATAAATGAGAACAAATTAAAGGCAATATTTAAATCCGTTTCTTCTATTAAATTATATAGTTTTATGGCTAGAATGGTTCATAAAAAGTCTTTTAAGAGTGAAAACTCTTACAGATATAATTGAGTTCGCAGCTACTTTCACTGTTCATGTCTATAGATACTATGTTGATAGTAGGTGATGCAGGTATGAGAAAGTAGGCTCTAGAACCCAATAGAACCAGCTACCAGCATCAACTCTCTTCCTTTGACCTACCCATGTGTCCTTGGCCAAGTTACTTTATTTATCTAACCTTTAGTTTCTTCATGTAAAATCTGGAGATCATAATGGAACTGATTTCAGAGTGGTATCGCGAGGATTAAATGAAAACACTTAGCATAGTTCCTGGCTCATAATGAGTACTCAGCAGGCTTAAGCTATTATTAAGCGACTTACAGGTTGTTATTTTATAAGCTTTGGAGCCCAGTAACAGCGTCATCATCCTCTGCTTCTCCACTGCCCTAGAAAGGCAAAACTCTTGAGCATTTTAGTGGGAGCAAACATTCAACAGTAGAAGTCAAATAGAAAAGAAGTAAACTGATTTGGACCACCACTGAGACAGATTAAATTCAACTCAGCTATAGAATTTAGCAATAACTATTGAGAAAATACATTCCGTAAGGGTCCACTTTCACATTACAGAGTGCCTTTGTTTGTATTATTTGTGTAATCCTGTCAGCAAATCTCTGAGATAGGTATTTTTATATCACTGTTAGGTAAATAAGTTTAAAAAATTAAAGTGATCTGCCTGGTTCTCTAAGTGCCTGGGACCCCGATCTTTTGATTGCAAAGCTAGTTTTTGTGACCACGACTCTGTCTGGGGGATCCACAGACCAAATTAGTTCTATACGGTGAAAAACATCACTGTGGAAAGTGAGAAGTGATCTTTACCCATTTGTTTTATCCATGATACCATACAGTTCATTCGCTTCTCAGTTTCTTGGTACCTGGCAGCTTTTCCTAGTAAATAAAGATAGATATACTTTAGTCCCTCAGTTAAACACACACACACACACACACACACACACACACACACACACCCAATACTGATCAATCATAGCAAGTTATCCATATTTCTTCTCTGTGCAAAGTTAGGCATTTGTGAACATTGATTATTCATTCATTCATTTTACATGGTATTCCAGAATAGTGTTTTTCTGTTTCTTCTGCTATTTTTAAGTAGTATTATATCTTTATTAGAATTATTTCTTTTTTTTTTAATTTTTATTTATTTATGATAGTCACACAGAGAGAGAGAGAGGCAGAGACACAGGCAGAGGGAGGAGCAGGCTCCATGCACCGGGAGCCCGATGTGGGATTCGATCCCGGGTCTCCAGGATCGCGCCCTGGGCCAAAGGCAGGCGCTAAACCGCTGCGCCACCCAGGGATCCCTATTAGAATTATTTCTTTAATTTTTTTACATTATACAAATTTCAAATATATAGAAAGGTGTAGAGAATAATAAAACACTCATGACCTCGTATATATGTTAATATTGTGCCTTATTTGCATCATAATTTTTTAAAGAATTAAGATGATACAGCTACTTTTGAAGTTAACCTGAATCTTTCCCATTCACATTGGGAGGTTTTCAGACTAAACACTATAAAGTATCTTATTCTGTACATTCTTCTGCAACTTACTTTCCTCATTCAAGAGTGTTTTCAAGTTTTATCCATGATATACAAATAGGTTATTTTTTTACTTCAAAAGTTATATGATGAATATACCACAATTTATTTATTCTGTGTTTGGTGAATATTTTCTGTTGTTTCCAATTGTTTGCCACCAGAATAATGTGTATCTTTACATAATACTAGTGGTTCTCTCAGGTATACACTCACCAATGTGGAACAGCTAGACCAGGTAGTATGTGGATACTCAATTTTCATAGGTCTTTTCAAGTGTTTTTCAAACTACCATTTATTTTAACTAGAGCATTTTATGTGTGAGCTTTCATTTCCTTGTATATTTACCAACATCTAATATTTAAGTTTTTGACAATTTAATAGAAATGAAATGGTATGATTTATTTTGCTTCTCCCCAGTTACTATGGATGTTAAACAATTTTACATGTGTTTATGTGCCATTTGGATTTTTTTCCCTGTTCATATTTTCAATTGCATTATGTGGGTTTTACTTAATGATTTATAGGAATTCCATGTATATAATCAATATTGATCCATTGTTATCTGTGTAACAAATGTCTTCTACCAATCTGTGTTGGGTTTTGATTTATTTATAGTATATAGTTGAGCAGTAGTTTTTGCTTTCTGCTATAGATCAGTTCATCTTTTCTTTCATCATTTGTGCTATTTTATGTTTTTAAGAAATCTTTGGGGCAGAGGGAGAGGGGGAGAGAGGATTTTTTTTTTAAAGATTTTATTTATTTATTCATGAGAGACACAGAGAGAGAGGCAGAGACACAGGCAGAGGGAGAAGCAGGCTCCATGCAGGGAGCCTGACGTGGGACTCGATCCCAGGTCTCCAGGATCACGCCCGGGGCTGCAGGCGACGCTAAACCGCTGTGCTACCGGGGCTGCCCACCTCATTGTGATTTAATTAAATTAATTAATTTATTTAAAGTTTTAATTTAAGTAATCTCTATATCCAACTTGGGGATCGAACTCAGAAACCAGAGGACAGGAGTCATATGCTACTCGGACTGAGCCAGCCAGGTGCCCCCATGTTTTCCATTTTGTTTCTACCTCCATGTTGCTTTCTAGAGCATTCTGTCATAGCCGCCTTCTTATCCTTTTATTTCTCTTGTACAACTTTACCTCTCTTTTAATAGTCTAATGTTAGTGACTATTGTATTTTTCACTTGCAGAAGGTTCTTTTTAAAATTCGTTTTTTTCTTAGTGTTCCATCTCTAGACATTCTTTGCTTTCATTAAATGTCAGAAATGCATATTGAAAATTACTCATATTGGCCTGTTGTTAACTGTAGTTCCTTGGTTCTGATAGTCCTGTTTGCACATCTGCTAACTCTCTCACGTGGAGGGATGTTTACTCAGATCTTTGTAACTCACTTATTGTATATGCATCTTCTGTGGGTGTTATCTCCTAGGTAATTCCATGTGTCCTAGTTGTGAAAGTGTCCCTAACTCTGATACCAGCAGGATCTCAGAGTTTTCAATGGTCCTGAATCAGATTTGGCGTTAATTGATCTCTTTGTGGCTCCCACACAGTACAGATAACACGAATTTAGGTCCCATCTCTGGCATATGCTTGGGATTTAGTTTCTCACAGTTGTCTTTTTATTTCTTTTTACTTAAGACTTCAGGGAGCGTGAGCTTCCTTGAGGGCTCTGTGGTGTACAGGCAGGGACTTTCTGGTTTCCTGGGAATGGAAGGAGCAGATCTTGAGGGATACAAGCTCTATTTTTCATTTTCTTTAGAGGAAGCGAGGGAGGAGGAGAGAGACAGAAGGTGAGGGAGTGAGAAAATCTCAAGGAGACTCCACACCCTGAGCCTGTGGAGCCTGACTCAGGGCCTGATCTCAGGACCCTGACATCATGACCTGAACAGAAACAAAGAGTTGGACACTTAACCGATCGAGCTGCTCAGCCACCCCAAGGGGATCCATGCTTTATGACAGTCCCCCCACCCAATCTCCTACCACCTGTGGCCGAGTGCCACATCTTCAGTCCCTGTGTGAGTATCAGAACCCCAGATCCTGCCGCTGGAGCCTCTGTCTGTTTGGAACTTAGGAAGCTCCAAATTCTTATTCCTCTCTTCCCCACCTATGTTCTGAATCCATTTAGACAGATGTGGAAGTCTGACCACAGAAATGAGCATTTCACCTTTATTGCAATGAAGCAGTGGCAACAGAAGAATTAAAACACTCTGCCTGTAACCAAACTTGCTCTCCAGACACAGACAGCATGGGAAAGTCTCATTTCTAGGAGCACAGCCTTCACTCTGCAGTACAATATAACCTAGGGCAGGTGAGAATGCACATTTTCTACAATAGAGAGGTGCTAGAACGGAGAGGCCAGAAGGGGTTGATCCAGACATGCCTAGTAGTTCCTTTTCTTAAACTCATCAACCATTTAAATCACCCCTCTTCTCATGAGAAGGAGGGAGTCCATGATTGAGGCCAAGAGTATTAGTCTAAAGGAAGGAAGTTTCCCCATGAGAAACAAGGCTTCAGGGAGGCAGGTGGGGGGTATTCAATCCCTTCTAAAGATATCCAGTGTGCTTGGGTCTCTGGCTTTCATTCTCTCTTTCCTTTCTGAAATCTGGTATCTACTCTTTATTTTCAGCTGAACTATATATTTAAGACTATTTTTGGTATATTTTGCCCAGGCTTTCCATGTTTGAGGCCAGGAGCATCAGCTGTCATGTTTGTTGAAGTTCCTCTAGAGAGCATTTTCACAAAGGCAGTGGGATGGTCTATTAAAATAGACAAGTGCTAAAGGAGAACAGGCCGATCTAGCCCTCTCTCCGAGTCTTTTCTAGTCTCTGAGGTTGCACAAAATAAAAGCTATTTGCTGGCAGCATTCTTTCCTTCATTAACTATAATAAAGTAAACATGGGTATAGATCTCAACATACCCAAATATATGTGTATTGACTTTCTGAATTTAGTAGGTAAACACACTTACAAACATATATATTGCATGTGCAATTTGAATTTCTGGCCTATATCTCATATATTGCACAGTGTCATTTACACTCTCCTGTTGTTTTCATTAATCTATTGTTACGTAGTGATACAGGTTCAGCTTCATCAAAGCACACCTTTATAATGGGATTCCTTGAAGCTATTTGAAACTAGTTCTTAACTGGTAAAATTGCTTTTTTAAAGAAATTGAATTTTATTTATTTTTTTAAAGATTTTATTTATTTATTCATGACACACACACACACACACACACACACACACACACACACACAGAGGCAGAGACACAGGCAGAGGGAGCAGCAGGCTCCATGCAGGGAGCCTGACATGGGACTCTCTAGATGCCAGGTCTCCAGGATCAGGCCCTGGGCTGAAGGTGGCGCTATACCACTGAGCCACCCAGGCTGCCCCCAAGCAATTGAATTTGAAACATAATACAGTTTGTATAAAGAAGAGACTACAAAGCTGTGGTCATCAAGACAGTGTGGTACTGGCACAAAAACAGACACATAGATCAATGGAACAAAATAGAGAATCCAGAAGTGGACCCTCAATTTTATGGCCAACTAATATTCGACAAAGGAGGAAAGACTATCCATTGGAAAAAAGACAGTCTCTTCAATAAATGGTGCTGGGAAAACTGGACATCCACATGCAGAAGAATGAAACTAGACCACTCTCTTGCATATATATAAAGATAAACTCAAAATGGATGAAAGATCTTAATGTGAGACAAGATTCCATCAAAATCCTAGAGAAGAACACAGGCAACACCCTTTTTGAACTCGGCCACAGTAACTTCTTGCAAGATTCATCCATGAAGGCAAGTGAAACAAAAGCAAAAATGAACTATTGGGACTTCGTCAAGATAAGAAGCTTTTGCAAAGCAAAAGATACCGTCAACAAAACTCAAAGACAACCTACAGAATGGGAGAAGATATTTGCAAATGACGTATCAGATAAAGGGCTAGTTTCCAAGATCTATAAAGAACTTATTAAACTCAACAGCAAAGAAACAAACAATCCAATCAGGAAATGGGCAAAAGACATGAACAGAAATCTCACAGAGGAAGACATAGACATGGCCAACATGCACATGAGAAAATGCTCTGCATCACTTGCCATCATTGAAATACAAATCAAAACCACAATGAGATACCACCTCACACCAGTGAGAATGGGGCAAATTAACAAGGCAGGAAACCACAAATGTTGGAGAGGATGCGGAGAAAGGGGAACCCTCCTGCACTGTTGGTGGGAACGTGAACTGGTGCAGCCACTCTGGAAAACTGTGTGGAAGGTTCCTCAAAGAGTTAAAAATAGACCTGCCCTACGACCCAGCAATTACACTGTTGGGGATTTACCCCAAAGATTCAGATGCAGTGAAACGCCAGGACACCAGCACCCCGATGTTTATAGCAGCAATGTCCACAATAGCCAGACTGTGGAAGGAGCCTCGGTGTCCATCGAAAGATGAATGGATAAAGAAGATGTGGTCTATGTATACAATGGAATATTCCTCAGCCATTAGAAACGACAAATACCCACCATTTGCTTCGACGTGGATGGAACTGGAGGGTATTATGCTGAGTGAAGTAAGTCAATCGGAGAAGGACAAACATTATATGGTCTCATTCATTTGGGGAATATAAAAAATAATGAAAGGGAATAAAGGGGAAAGGAGAAAAAATGAGTGGAAAAATATTAGAAAGGGAGACAGAACATGAAAGACTCCTAACTCTGGGAGACGAACTGGGGTGGTGGAAGGGGAGCTGGGCAGGGGGTGGGGGTGAATGGGTGACGGGCACTGAGGTGAGTACATGACAGGATGAGCACTGGGTGTTATTCTATATGTTGGCAAATTGAAAAGCAATAAAAAATAAATTTATTTAAAAAAATAAAAAATTAAAAAAAATAAAAAAGAAGAGAGGACTTAAAGGGCATTATAAAAACAGTAGTAAAGTATGTCTCTGATCTCTTGTGCATTTAGTCTAGGAGAATACCACATCCCTCTTCCCATCCTCATAAAACAGAACAGAACCAGCACTGAATGGAGTTAAACAGTAACATATCTGTGCTGCCACATTTGATTTTATTTCTCTTCTTGGAAATTGGCATGAACCTAGAGTTTGCCATCCATTTCAAGTCTTTAAAGAGAAACATTTCAATATAGTAATGTAAAATAAGTAGAAATTTTTCATTGAACATTTATTTACTTTGATAGGCATTGCCCAAACATGTGCAAACATGTTCTGTGTTTATTTTACGTAGTCACCTCCTCAATTCTCACTGGTTGCACAATGTTTATCCCATTTTACAGATTAGGAAATATGGGATTTCAGAGTTCATTGGCCTCCATGTGGTGTCGCATCGTTTAAACTACCTACTTTATTCAAAGCCAAATAAAGTGTGCTGATAGGACAGAAAGTAATACCCAAAGGACCTGAGGGAACAGAAGATCTTTGAGTTGCTCAGAGATCTAAATTATGCAAAATGCGGAAATCCTGGGTGGAAACCATGAACCGTTTTAGATGGATCTTTCACCGTCCAGGGTGGCAAATTACCTAATCCAGTATAGATTGGATTACTTAATCCTGTTTGCGCCACGGACCCCTTCTTGGATAATTTTTAAATATATATTTTACTTATTTATTTATGAGAGAGAGACAGAGAGGCAGACACAGGCAGAGGGAGAAGCAGGCTCCATGCACCGGGAGCCCGACGTGGGATTCGATCCCGGGTCTCCAGGATCGCGCCCTGGGCCAAAGGCAGGCGCCAAACCGCTGCGCCCCCCGGGCTGCCCTAGGATAACGTTTTTAAACGCATAAGAGAAGGAATAGAAATGACACTGGAATGGTTTTAAGGTCTAGCATCTGAGCCCTGAGATTATCAAGCATACCTGTGCGGTCCATCTCTCCTCCCCAGAGGACCCCTGGCCTCAGAGTTTTCTCCAGCATTCTGTAGGGAAGGTAAAGGAGGGGCACCCAAGCAGGATCGGAGGATATGGGGGTGGGGAGGAGTATGAGATGGGCTACGGAGAGGTTTCTGAGATGACATTGGTTTATTCCATTTTCCTTCTGTGTATTGAAGCCTCCTCACTTTCCCAGTCGCTCCATCTTCCCCCAGATCAAGTCCAATTTTTTTCTGATTTTACTTTTCTCCATCCCGGCCTGCCCCGGCTCCGCCCCGCCCAGGTCTCTGAGCCCGCCCCGGCCCGAGGCCCCGCCCCGGCCCCGCCCCGGCCCCGCCCCGGCCCCGCCCCCAGCCTTCCCGGGCCGCAGCAGTTAGCTCGGTGCCCCGCCGCCCTGGTTCCCTGCCAATCACGCCGGGCAGCCTCTAGGCCCGCCCCCAGCGCCCGCGGGGCTGGCGCGGCCGGGCTGTGCGAGGATGGAGCCTGCGGGCGGCGGCTTCTCCGAGGACCAGTTCCGGGAGGCCTGCGCGGAGCTCCGGCGGCCGGCGCTGCCCGGGGCCAGCTGGGAGCTGCTGCTGGAGGCCCTGGGCATCAGCATCTACGGGCTGCTGGACCAGGTAGCGGCTGGCCCGCCAGGACCGGGCCCCGGGAGGTGCGGGGCTGCGACCGCGGAAGTCGGGGCCTGAGCGGGTCACGCGGAGCTGGGAGGAGCGAGCGCGGGGCAGAGCCTCCTACCGACCTTACCCCCTGCCGTTGGGAGCTCCTGGGATTCAGCTTCAGCTCTGAGCCCCCGGTGGCAGTGGTTTGTTGGCAGTTAGGGATAGGGTTAAAACTTGGCCCTATGCCCTTGCCTGCAAGGGACGTGCATCCCCCTCCCGGTGGGCTGCCACTTGAGTGTGTGTGTGTGTTGGCGGCGTGGGGAGGACCTCAGGGTTTGCATACAGGTGGAAAGGAGACTGGACTTTTCAGAGACTGGGGGTGCAGGATGATAGCGTGAGTGTGGAGTGGTGTGCCCGAGAAGGGAGCTACTATCATCTCAGGCTCGGGCTTCTTTTCCAGGCTGCCCCCTTTGTAAGGTGCACTTACTAATTTAGTCCAGAGCTTTAGGCAGAAAGATAACCAACTCCATTCTAACCCCCCCCCACCCCCCCCCCCCCCCCCGTCCTCTAAGTTATTAGCAAGTCTCCAGGTGCTTCTGGAACCAGGTAGCTACCCAAGTGGACGGATTGCGTTGCCCCTGAGGTCTGTCATCATCTATACTGTGTGATAGCAGCTGCATGGCACACAGGTTGAAAGGTCACAGTAAGTGAAATCAGGGTTTCCTGGCAGAGGACCAGAGTATTACACTGTAGAGTAGGGAGGCACTCACAACCTGTGTGTGGCAGGGCCCCTGGGTGTGACAAGATGAACAGGAAGCTCACAGCCCAGAAGAGGCAGAAATAATTTCTGAGTGAGGTTTCAAATGTTGTCTCTGTGCAAGAATGGACATTATTTCAGACAAAATCCTTTATTCTTCTGACTGTTCCATTTTTCCTTACCAGCCACATCCAGGCGTTTGCCAAGTTTTGTCAGTTGGTTGTTACTTTGGGTGCCACCTCTCACCTAGAATTGCAGTGACCTCTTTAACTGGCCTCCTGGCCTTCCACCTCTCTGAGCCCTTCCTTTCTACATGTTACAGTCTGATCAAACACCTGAACGGGAGGCTTTGGTCTTATCCCTCTCCTTTCAGTGGCACTGTCGGTTGCAGATTAATGCTAAGAATAACTAGTGTCAGGGCACACACATTGCATGCCTTATATGCCAGGCACTGTTCAAGTGCTTCCCAGGCAGTGATTTACTCAACCCTTATGCCCTTATGCCAGTCTTGTTTTTTATATTTTTATTTTATTTAAATTCAAAAATAAACAAACAAAGAACTAAATAAATAAATAAATAAATTCAAGTTGGCAACACATAGTGTAGTATTGGTTTCAGGAGTAGTGCTTCATCACTCATACAGCACCCAGTGCACTTCCCAAGTGCCCTCCTTAATACCAGTCAGTCATTAACCCCATCTCCCCACCCACTTCCCCTTTAGCAAACTTCAGTTTGTTCTCTCAGTTATAGCATCTCTTATGGTTTGCCTCCCTCTGTTTTTATCTTATTTTTCCTTCCTTCCCCTTTGTTCATCTGTCTTGTGTCTTAAATTCTACATGAGTGAAATCATGATATAGGTCTTTCTCTGACTTATTTTGCTTAGCATAATACCCTCTAGTTCCATCCACATTATTGCAAATGGCAAGATTTCATTCTTTTTGATGCCTGATTAATAGTCTGTGGTGTGCACACACACACCACATCTTTTTTGTCCATTCATCAGTCAGTGGACATTTGGACTCTTTCCATATTTTGGCTATTGTGGATTATGCTGCTAGGAATATGGGGCTGCATGTGCCCCTTCCAGTCAGCACTTTTTTATCCTTCGGGTAAATATCTAGTAGTCTCATGTCAGTCTTAACATAAGATACTGTAATTATCATCTTTTTACCTATACGAAAGTGAGTATGGGGAAAGGTTAAGTTGATTGCTGAAGGTTTGAATTGGGTTCAGAGCTCCCCTGTGCTCTTCCAGACCTGTGCCAGCAGTAGGCTCCTGCATTCCCTCTCTGAAGGAAGGCAGATGCTGCTGGGCAGGCTACAGATGTTTCCCAACTTATGGTTGGTTTATATCCTGATAACCCCATTATAAGTTGAAAATATCATAAGTCACAAATGCCTTTAATACACCTCACCTACTGAACGTCATAGCTTAGCCTCCCTGATCTTCACTGCGCTCAGAATGGTTTCATCAGCTGACAGTTGGGCAAAATCATCTAACACTAAGTGCGTTTAATACTAACATGTTGAACATCATGTAATTTATTGGGTGGTTTACTAAAAATGAAAAAGAGAATGATCATTTGGGTGCAGAATAGTAATAAGTGTATCAGTTATTTGCCCTGTGGCTCCCTGCCCTGCCCAGCATCAGGGGAACGTACTGTGCCATGTATCACTAGCCCAGGAAAGATCAAAATTCAAAGTACAGTTTCTACTGAATGCCTGTTGATTTTGTGCCTTTGTAAGATTGAAAAATTATAAGTTGTATTGTCATAAGTTGTTTACCCTGTGTGCTGAACTGGTTTGGTCCCAACTTCCATTTCTAGCTTTATCTCCCACGACTCCTCTGCGTACCCCCTGTCCTGTCCTCTAGCCAAGCCGGACCACTCTACCCTGTACCTCTCCAGTGGGCCTGTGCTTTTGTGCTCTGTGCCTGTGAGCTGAGACAGTGACTGGCTTTGTACTGAGTATTGTTTCCATCGTGTAGTGTTATGTAGCAGGCCCATTTCCCTCTGCTGGGGAGGACATGAGTGGTCTTCAGAAGAGTTTCCATCCGTACTAACCACACTATTGTCTTATTTCAACCTGTCGTAGGGAGGAAGGCAGTCCTGGTACACTGATGTAAATTACAGGTGCTCCCAGATAACCTCTCTAAGTTTAAAGGGCCATGGGATTCCAGTAGGTGTACCCTTGAGCCTCAGCAGCTAGGATGCAGGACCACCCATAGCCCCTTTGACGTTCATCTGTATTAAAATGTCAAGAGGCCCTATTGGGTCAGGGTATGAACCCTTTCTTAGAACTCTTATTGGGTTCTAGCTTTTTCCAGCTTTATTTCCAGCATTATTTGTTGAAGCCTCATTTTCTTTCCAGGTTGACTCCCATGTTTTACCTTCCTCCTGGAAGGGAGGTCCCTCGAATTTCTAGTTAGTAAATCTTTTCATGTAACTACCACACCTTATCAAAAGTGAACTCACCTTGTCCCACTCTCTGAGTAGACCTACACCTATCTGCCCCAAAGCCCTTGATCTGTTTTGTGGGCCAGTGGTGTTCAATTCACCCTGCATGTGACCGTTATGTATCTTTTCTTCCACGCTCCCAAACCCTTTACCCACGAGTGCATATGGCCTTGGGTCCCCAGGTCCCCAACTGAGGGTCAGACCAGAAGACAATGGCCCCTCTGAAATTGTTCATCTTGATAATCTACCTGACCATTGCTGCAGGTGAGTCTAGGTGAGGTGTCTTTTTGCAGTCTTTGCTTTCTGGCTTTTGAAACTCCAACAACTGGTATAATCAGAGTGGACCCTTTCCTGTTGAAGGGCCACTGGGAGGTCCCATTGATCCACGTAACTTTTTTTTTTTTTTTTTTTTTTTTTTATGATAGTCACACAGAGAGAGAGAGAGGCAGAGACACAGGCAGAGGGAGAAGCAGGCTCCATGCACCGGGAGCCCGACGTGGGACTTGATCCCGGGTCTCCAGGATCACTCCCTGGGCCAAAGGCAGGCACTAAACTGCTGCGCAACCCAGGGATCCCTCCACGTAACTTTCAAAGGTGCTGCATTAAGGCTTTTGCCTTAAGCCTATCAACATCTGCTTCATTCATCCTATTTCTTAATACCATGTAAAGATTTCCTCTCTATTGAGATGAGTCCCCACCTCTGTCTGATTTTTCTTAGCATCTGTAAGACCCACAAGGGAAACTGGGACAGGTTATTTGGTAAGTCTTCTTGGATTGCTTGAACTTTGCAGCAGTAAGTTTACATGTAGTGCCCCTATGAAAGGGACCCTCTTTTTTTTTTTTTTTTTTGGAAAGATTTTATTTATTTATTCATGACACAGAGAGGTAGAGACATAGACAGAAGGAGAAGGAGGCTCCCTGCGGGGAGCCCAATGAGGACTCAATCTCAGGACCCTGGGATCATGACCTGAGCCAAAGGCAGATGCTCAGCCACTGAGCCACCCAGGCATCCAGAAAGGTATCCTCTATCAGAGTCTTTACCATGACTTGGGTAAGGAGCATATTTTCTAGGTGAATATCCCTATCATGATAAAGCCAGTCCAAGATCTGGATTGTATACAGTGATTTATGTTGGTCCATCACGAGCTCTGATGATGATCTATTATTACATGTTTTGAAAAGATTGAAGTAAGTATAGAGGCATTGGAGTTCTCTACTGTAACAAATTATATTTTAAATTTGAAAAATATTTTCAACTTTTTTTTTAGTAGATAAATAATCCTGAATCATGTTCTTGGACAGATTGCCACAGTATTTTGATACTTTTTCATTTCCTTTTTCCTATTAAATCACAGAATTTTTGGACTTTGAAAGTTTTTCTGAAACCATCCTGGCCAATACCATTATCTTTTCTGTTCACTTCTTCTTTCTATTCCCTTTGCCTGCTCTGTTTCCATTCTCTCTTTTCCTTTGAAGGTAGTAATGTTAATAACTTACCTTTACATGGTGATTTAACTTACAAAATGCTGTCCAATATCAGTTTCTTTTATGCCTGAAAACTAGTATGGAAGATGGGTAGGGACAAGATTATTTTCCTATTTTTCAGATGGAACTATGACCCAGACTTGTGAAGTGAGCCACACAAAACCTCATAAGTAGTAACTAGACATGAACCAGCTTTGATAAGCTCAGCACCAAATATACAGCTTGCTTCAAGGCAAGAACTACTTTCTCTTTCTGGAGAGTAAGGAAAACTAGCCCAGAGCTGCCACTGGTATGGCGAGAACTTGGATTTTGGAGGCACGTAGTCCTGGATTAAAATCTCCATTCTGTCCACTGTCATTCATTTTTTCATCCAGGGAATATTCATCAAATGCCTCCCATGTGCTGTCACCCTCACAGGCACTTGGGATAAGCCGTGAACAGGAAGATGCACCTACTGTTTCAAAAGTGAATGAGTTCTTGAAGAATGAATGACATTCCCTGATGAGAATAAATCCATAGTATATAATGAGATGTTGGGTGAAAAATGCTCTGAAGAAAGTAAAGTGGGATGAAGGGATAGAGAAAGGGTATGGCAGTGGTGGCCAGGGGTGATGTGGTATGTTTTAGATACGGGAAGCTGCAGAGATAACATTTGAGCGGAGATAGAATTGAAGTGCAAGGTGGCATCATGCAAGTTTCTGGAGGAGGAATGTACCAGAGAGGATTTTCAAAGCTCATGCACGTTAGAATCACCTGGGGATCTGTAAAGACAGGACAAGATATGACCAGGCCCTACCCAGAATCTCAATTTTAATCAATCTGGAGATGTGTTTGGGTAGTCCTTTTGAAAAATCCTCCTTCATTTAGGGGTTGATCTGTTTTCTCTACTTTTGTGTATGTTTGAAATGCTTCATAATAAAATGATTTGTTGTTGGCCTTTTTGTTTTTAATGGTAAAGTTTCCCATGAGATTCAAAGGGACATGCTGGGTTTTAAATCATGGCAGTAGACAGAAGACTGATTGCTAAGTCCCTGAGCCAGGCTGAGCTTGCCTTATTTCCAGGAAGAGCCAGCATACAGGATTGGGGTAAAGCTAGGGTTGGAGAGTAGCCAGGGGCCAGGCCCCACTCATTAGCAGGGTGGTACAGTTACTTTTTTTTTTTAATGAAATCTCAGCTTCTTTTGAAGGACAGTAATTTTTTTTATACATTTATTTTTTATTGGTGTTCAATTTGCCAACATATAGAAAAACACCCAATGCTCATCCCGTCAAGTGCCCACCTCAGTGCCCGTCACCCAGTCATCCCCACCCCCTGCCCACCTCCCCTTACACCACCCCTAGTTTGTTTCCCAGAGTTAGGAGTCTTCCATGTTCTGTCTCCCTTTCTGGTATTTCCCACTCATTTTTTCGAAGGATGATAATTACCTTTCAGGATGATATTGACCTCTCAACAATCATCAAATGAAATGATATATGGCAGTGTGGTACTCAAACTTAAGTATGCATCAGAGTCACCCACAGGGCCTATTAAAATTCAGAATCAAGACCCCACTTTCAGTTTCTGATTCAGTGGATTGGTGTGGGGCAAGAAAGTTTGCCTTATATTTCTTTTTTTCTTCTTTAGTTTGCATTTTATTTCTAACCGGTTACCATGTGATACTGAGGTTACCAGTCCAGGGACTGTGAATATCACCAATGTTTGGGGAGCATCCAGCATGGTGCTAGGGGATGAAGGAAGGGCAGGGGTTTTGACGTTGAGAGGAGAGGAGTACCCTAGAGAAGCAGTAGAAACTGAAGGTAAGAGTGAGAAAAAAAGAATATTGTAAGACAAAAGAAATGACCACTTGAAGACTCCTACGGATTTTTAACTTAGTGGCCACTTGGGAGTGAGTATAACTTCTGAGCTGCACTAAAACGCCCCTGGTAGAGAAGGGCCACGGGTCCCTTACAAAAGCATTTCAAGTGATCTACAGTCAGGTCTTGTTGGAGCTCTGGGCTGTGTTACTATGCCAATAGACCCTGTGGCATGCCAATAGACATTATGAAACCAGCCTGCAGAGCTTCCCATCCTCAATTTAGACCAAGTAAATCGTAGTCTCAGATGATCTGGTTAATGGATAGACTTCTTAACATATTTAAATCTGAATGTCTGGCACAGGGTGAAGGAACTGCCTGTTTTGTGCCTTTTGACCTTTAATAGGGTCTTCCAATCAAAGAGTTTGGTGAGGAGCAGACAGTTCTTTTCCAGGGACTGTTCTTTTCAGTGCTGTGCACCTACTGAACTATCAAAAGCCTGGCATTCTTAGGAAAATTCTTTTTAGCCAGGCTGGGCTAAGAGAAAGTTTGGCCTTTAGGAGGGAACCACAAATTTAACTCCCACAAGAATAGATGTACCTCAATGCATGAAAAGTTTCCAGTACCACCCCCACAGGTGAGATCATAATCCAATTTCATCATGAATGCCATCATATCCAGATACAGGACTGTTCTGCCCCCTTCTCTCATCCTTCTGCCTCTCTGCTGAGGGAGGGGTAGTTACCAACATGAGTGATAGAACAATTATTGAACCTGGGGCACTTATCAAGCCATGTTTTACTAGTGGTCAGGGCTACTACATCTGAATCCTGAGCACCCATGTATGGCACCCTTCTACCTTCTACAGACAGAGGCCAGCTCTTATGCTGTCTAGCTCATGCTCTCTGTTGCTCCTTTTCCATCTTCCTGAGCACACAACTGGATGGATACATTAGAGCCTCAGGTCTTCTCCTCCTCTCTTCTCTCTCAGGATATGCATGTGTTGTGAGGCTGGATGGAATGTTGGTTCCAAGAATTAAGTTGGGGGGAATGAGGAGAGAGGGGTGAGTAGGAGTCTCCACTTCTGTCTCTAGGTATAAGCCATGCTTCATGCCCTCACTCTGTCTCTACTGAGTTCCTACATGGGGATCATGGGAGGTGACTATTAATAAAGCAAAACCCCAGTTTTCATTGGGCTAGGGGGCCCTTTGAGAGGATAAATGACTTGTCAGCAAGGATTGGGCATTTGAGATTCTTGGATACAATACCATAACAGTACCAGGGTGAACCAGGGGCTGCACTTGGAACAATGCTGAATGGAATATGGGTCCTGCGTGGTCTTCCAACCTGCTGTTGGCATCAGTGCCTACCACCTCTGTGTGGAAAGAGAATTCTAGTGGACCCTCCAATGGGAATAGTGTGTTACTTCCCAAACTCACTGTCCCCTGACATTATTTTGTGAGGCTGTTTCATCCTTCAAATGAATATATTCTTGTAAGAAAAGGAGAATCTGTGCAACTATGAATCTTTGAATGTTAGCTTGGTCCTTTTAATGTGCGTTTAAGACCCAGAAAAGCTTAGAGATAGACCTAACAACCTCATCTTGCCATTTACTTTAGGAAAGACACCTTTCTATAGCTACCTTTGGGTTAATGGAAAGAAAACTGCAAAATATTTGTTCATGTACTCATTCACGCAGTCTGTAGGACTTATCGTGTGCCTGTCACTATGTAAGCCCTGGTGATACCTAATGAATAAGACAGGGTTCATACCTTTGAGAAGCTTTAAGACAATAAAACAGCCCTTTTTATGTTATGTAGATCTTCCTGGCCTATATCATTTTTTTCTCTGTTTGAACATCTTTTAACATTTCTTCCAGAGCTTAGGTCTCTGCTGATGAATTTCTTCAGTTTTTATTTGCCTGAAAAACTATTATTTCTCCTTCCCTTTTGAAGGACTAGTTCACTGGATATGGAATTCCTGGTTGGTGGCTTTTTTTTTCAACATATTATATATTTTACTCCACTCTCTCTTCTTATGAATTGTTTCTAATGAGATGCCTGGTGTAATCCACATATGTTACTCTAGAGGTCGATTGTCTCTTTTTCTTTTCTGAGTTTGAATAGGATACATTTAAGGCTTTTGGTATTTATCTGGTATGGTGTGCTTCAGATTGGCAGACTTACTTTGAAGGGTGGTCTGAAGGGCCCCTGGATGGCTTAGTGATTGAGTGTCTGTCTTTGGCTCAGGTCGTGATCCCAGGGCTTTGGGATCAAGTCCCGTATCAGGCTTCCTGCAGGGAACCTGCTTCTCCCTTTGCCTATGTTTCTGCTTCTCTCTCTCTGTGTCTTTCATAAATAAATAAATAAAATCTTTAAAAACAAAATGAAGGGTGGTCTGAGCCTATATGGTAAACACTACAGTGACTGAAGAAGGGATATAAATATGAATCCCATGACACAAAGCTTCCTCTCTCATGTGTCATTGCAATAACTTTCTGTAGCAATTCAGAATTGCCCTAAGTGGTATGTTTTGGAAGTGGTGGTGGCAGTGGTCTCAAGCGGGAATCACCAGACTGTTTCTCTAAAGGGCCAACTAGTAAATATTTGACTCTTTGTGGGCCAAGTTTCAAAATGGAAGATACTATGTGGTGCTTATAGAACCACTTAGAAAAGTAAAAACAATCCTTAGCCTATGGACTGTTCAAAGATAACCAGCATGACAAATTTGGCGACTCCCAGTCTAAAGTATCTTTTTGATGCCTAGCTGCTCTGTGATTTTAGGACTTTTGAGCCTGAGACCCTAGCTGGGTTTTCTGTTTCCTCATCTACAAACTGGAGATAATTCCTGTCCTGACAAATTTGCATGAGGATCCAATGAGAGGATACATTTTGAAGCACTCAGTAAAGAAAATGGTTTTTGTTGTGAGCCATAGTAGAGTATATATATCCCATCCAGTATACCCACGAGGGGCCTGGTTTCTACCTGTTGTCCTGGTGAAAATTCTTATCACATCCCTTTCACTCTCAAAAGTATTCTGGCTGGAATGATAAATTATATACTTACCCCACCATAACTATATGCACTTCAACAGGTTATCATTTATCCAATGATATGTTTGGAGAGGTCAGCGACATTTTGGAGGCAGGCCACAGATTACTGGCTTCAAGGCCAGGTTCTGTGATTATGAGCTGGGTGACTTTAGGTGAGTTTCACAACCTATTTTTTTATTTTAACTGCTTTATTGACGTAGCATTCGCATAGCATAAAATTTGCTCATCATAGGTGTATTGTTAAATGAATTTTAGTAAATTTATGGAGCTGTGCAACTTCATGCAGTCTAGTTTTGAAACATCGGTGATACACCCAAAAGAAACTTCTTGGCCATTTAGAGACATCCCCTGTTCACATTCCCAGTCCCAGACATCCACAAATCTGCTTCCTGTCTTTGCAGACTTGCCTTTTCCAGAGATTCCTCAGAACTACTTTAAGGCTGTTTCCTTGTCTGAAAGATGGGTTCACCAGTGCTCTATACATCATATTACCATTGCGTGGATTATGTGTAGGAGTAAGCCAATATCACCCCAGTGTCTGGTATTCAGTAAGCACTCAGCAAGTATTAACTATCATCATTATTTTATCTAGCTATCTGTAATCATTAGGCATTAAACCTGCCAGGTTTTCTGTGAGTGATCTAAATATTAGATTAGATTTTGAACTGCCTTTTCTCATACCATCTTGGTACCACCCTTCCCAGTGGCAGCTGTAGCTTTGATTCCTGTCATTACAATTGATGCTCTTGGGTGAAAGATGCTTACACTTCATACCATTGGAGTCTGTCACTTGCCACAGAGTTGCTGGAGTTGGTCAGATTCTCTAGTCATAGATTCAGGAGGCTTCCTCTCCCCCCTGAGAAATAGGAATGAGCTCTTCTGTGAGAGGCTAAGAAAATTCAGCACACACTCAGCATTTGTAGGAATAAACAAATCCGATTCATTGCCTACGGGACTCAGGCAAGTAATTTAGCCTGTGTGAGCATCATTTCTTCCCATAAAAATGGAGGTAACACTAACATCCCCATCTCTATCACAGGGCTGTGTTAACAAGATTACGTGAGATATTGAACATAAAACTGGAAGCTGAACAATTACTAGTATTAGTAAAGTAATTTATAGCAGGTCAAAGTGATTGGAAAATTTCGAGTACCGAATATACATCTGTTGCAGTGACCACCACCAGATCACCAAGGGAAGCCTGTTTTAAGCTGAAAAGTCAAGAATAGGTCTACATCTGATTTCTTCTGGAGGCCAAGGATACAGTGGGTCCTAGCAAGTTTATAAGTTTTTGTAATACAATTTATGATGATTTTTGGTAATTATAATTTTTTCTGACTTGGGGAAGGAGGTAGCACTTTCTGTAACAGAATACATGGAGTTGTAAATATGCAAAATTAAATATACTTCTATTTAATGGCTATTATCTCTTACCTCTCTTCCCTGACAGTGCATTTTAGCAATGCTTCTGCACTTCTCTACTGGTTTAATGCATTTACTTGCTCCTAAGTCTTACCGGCACTCTTCTGGCAGTCTGCTATTCTACTTTTGAGTAAGAGTGCCAAATAAAAACAAGTCTGGACTTAGTAAGGAGAGACTTTTATTCAAAAGGAATATTGCAGAGTGAGGGGGGAGATGATTGTGATAAGGGGAACACTTGGACCATAAGATCTGTGAGTGTCTCAGGAATTAGGCAAAAAAGAGTTTTTCTTTTTTAGAGACAAGTAAACAAGGCGAGAGACAGTATGGGCAATTGAGATGAAAGGTGGCATGACTGGATAGTAGGTCAGAGAATATTTTACCCTGAGGCCAGTGTGTTTTCAGGAGGGGCTGGATGGTGGCTCAGGCCAATGGTGGGCCAACGTTTAGGGGCCTGAAAGTAGGAGAGAAGCTCAATCAGTTTGGTTTACAAGCATTTTGTTGCAGTTGATCTGTGGGACAAGTCATGCAGCTGATCATTTATGAGGCACTGAAAGGGAAATTCGGAGGGTCTGTGTCTTTGTCACAGGTAAACAAGGGCAGCATTTGTGAGTCTTAACTCTAAGTCACATGGGGAATGGTGGTTCTTTGCAAGAATCTCTTTTCTAGAGCACAAAGGAGAAGGGAGTTTTTGAATTTTCACTGTTTTCCCAGCTCATAGGACTCAAGTAAAATCACTGTTGGGAATGATTAAGTATCAATTAAGATTGCTTTTAGGGACAAGTAATAGGAAACTGTACTAACTTGGGAATGATTAAGTATCAATTAAGATTGCTTTTAGGGACAAGTAATAGGAAACTGTACTAACAGTGACTCAAAGACAAGTTTATTTTTCTCACTTAACAAGTAGGGCAGAGGTCAGTAGTTGCTGGCAGAGGTATAGCAGATTAATGAATGATGCCGGTAAAAGGCTTGGGTCTTTTTACTCTTTCTCCTCATGTTTGTCATAAAATAGCTGCTGCAGCTCCAAACATCCATATTCAAACTGCCTAGGAGACCAGCAAAGTTCACTGTGTACATTGCTACAGAGGTTCTCTTAGCAAGAAAGAAGGTACTGTATGCTATACCAAATCTTTGTTTCTCCTGGTCATTGTATTCTATACAAGATATTTACTCATTCTCTACTACTGATAATTTTTTACTTTATTTTCAAGTGGAGCTTTAGAAAAGTACACACCATGTTTTACAGCATATAAAGAAATGGAGACATTGTTAGAAATAGTTTTCTGGAGGAGCTTTAGGGAAGCCAATCCCCTCTTGAGCCAATCACCACCTATTTAGAATCATCTATTGAAGTACTAGTAATTTTAGAAACATATATACAGAGAGTTTATATTTCTGATTTTAAGGTGATCTCATACATCAGTAATAAAAACTTCTCCCAAATCAAGCTAAATTTCGTTCTTTTTCCTATCAAATAGTTTGTAGAAACATGGTACCCAATCTTGATGTGATGCTCCTGTGTTACTGGCAAGTGTATAAATTGGTACCAACTTCTTAAAGGCTCATATAAAGAAGCATATAGAACCTTAAAATGGTAATACCCTCTACCCTAAAATTTATCTCTTTTAAGGAAGCTTTCCTTTTTTTTTTTTATAAAGATTTATTTATTTTTTTTTTCAGAGACAGAGAGAGAGAGAGAGAGAGAGAGAGGCAGAGACACAGGCAGAGGGAGAAGCAGGCTCCATTCAGAAGCCTGACGTGCAACTCGATCCCAGGTCTCCAGGATCACACCCCGGGCTGCTGGCGGCACCAAACTGCTGCGCCACTTGGGCTGGCCCTAAGGAAGCTTTCCTAATGAAAAATGAGAATTATAGAACTTGGTCCATATGAAATAATAGATTTTTCCAGCAATATTTATATTTTAAAAATAATGGAAATGTGTGACTTATGAGGAGAATGAAATTAGGTGTGATCTCTATATAGCTTGTTAAAAATAAGAATACAAGTTGTTTAAACCATATTATTCTTATTTAGTCACATGTAGAAGTATTTATGTATTTAAATATGTCAAATATTAAAATAAGTTCTTATGGATTATGGAGTTAATGTGCCATTTTTACTTTCCTTATTCTCTCTTTGGCACGTTCCAATTCTTATGAATATTATTTCTACAATTATAAAAATTCACTTTTTTTTTTTTTTAAAAGACAAAAATGTATGTTTGTGGAGATCCTTTTTAGTAAAAACTAATGGGTATAAAAGTGCCTTGATCCCAGAATTTGGGCAGGCTGTTGATGACTTGAACATTTTATTGATAGACGATGGATGTGTTACCAAGCATTTTGTTCCTCTGGAGTCTTGGCATTTTTCAGTTCTGCCATGAAGGGAGTGTTTGAAGGAAGTTGTAACAATAGTTCATTCTTCTGTATTCACGTAAATCACATCATTCTATTTTTCTCTTCCTAAGGGGGCTTTCTGTTTTTCTTTTCTGTGATATGTATAGGCCTGAGGTCACTAAGGGCAGTAACTAAATTCAGAAGGGAAAGGGAACCAGTTTAAGGAAACAGTTTGTCTTAATTTATCCAGATAACCAAAGTTACATCATGTAAGCTGAATCATTATCTCAATGCATAATTATCCCTCTTGCTCAGTCAGTGTTTACAGAAAATGGGGCCCCAATATGTTTGAACAAGGAACTAAGAGTCTCTCTTCCACAGTTGATTAGTAAATGAATGGGTATGTATAAACCCTCACTATCTTCCCATATGTGTGAGGGGAGGGGATACAAGGTAGATGTTTCTCCTGACAGTCTGCCCTTCCTTTGGGGTATCCACGGCACAGCTCGAGACGGGTTCAGATCTACTAGTTTGTCATTTGCTGGTTGGAAACCCTTGGTATAAAGTCACATACTTTTTAGCCCTGGAAGAACTTTATGAATTCAGTTTCAGTTTCATCTTCCATTTCTTACCAGGTGCTTTAACATACATATGAGATTCTTAAACTAAGATGTGTTTTTCTCTGGGTTATGCTCTGTGAGCAAGGAATCCCTTGCAGCCTCAAGGTCTCTAGAAAGTATCACCATGTTTACTTCTTGACTTCACATAAGTCCTTGGCATGGGGTTTAAAAGGATAACTTTATTTCATGTTCGATTAGCCAGTAACATTGCTTTAGCACATGATGAATGTGTCCTTCTAAAAGCATCATTTTTGTTTGTTTTGCTTTCGCATGGAAATTAAGTTAACAGCCTTTGGTTTAATCTTAATAAGAGAGAAGAAAATTAAAAAATCTTAATAAGAGAGAGTTTATGCAAGGAGAAAATCAGGAATTGCTAGTTACCATTATACAGAAAGTGAAATGTGTAGCATGGCCAACTCCAGCCCAGAACCCTCACAGAGGAGGATATGGCCTCACATGAAAAAACTGGAACTCTCTTATACTTTTGAATCTAGAAATGGTCTTTTTTCTGAGTAAAGGGGACTAATGTGATTTGAAGCTGCAGTTCCTTCCTTTATACACAAAGTCCTTAAAAAAGAAGTTGCTGTAAAATTCTGTCTTGGAATTGATGCAATCTGTTGGTTTTCCTTATGCCCCATGGATATCTAAAATAGTAACCTGTCCCCCAAATTCTAGCTGCCTATATGACACTACCACTGAGATGTTTAATAAGCATCTCAAATCAAAAGTAGAACTCTTGATATCCCCACAGCACCCACATCACCTCTTCCAATGTTTCACTCTCTTGGAGCTCCCAATTACCTAGTTCTTCAAGCAGAGGTTCTAAGATGTAATTCTTTGCTTTCTCTTTACCCATAGGCAATCAGTCAGCATTTCCTGCTGACATTACTGCTAAATATATCCCTAAATCACTGAACTTCTCTCCATCACTACTGTCACTTCCTTGTTCAAATCCTCATCATCTCTTAGCTGGACCACTGCATTGGTCTTCAGGTCCATCTCCTTGTTCCTTTATGATCTGTTTTCTAAAAGGAGCAAGAATCATCTTTTTATTTATTATTCTCTCTTTTAAAGTCACTCATTGGGTTTCCTTAGTAGTTATAACAAAATCCTTATCCTTTACCCTGGGTTACAAAGCCCTTTCGAGTCTAGCTCCCACTATTTCTCTGACCTCAGCAACTACTACTCTCCCCCCATGAACAAGTCTCTGGACCCCATGACTTTCTGTTCTTCAAGCATGCAAGTTCATCAATCTGAGAACCTTACTCCTACCAGGAATGAGTTTTCCTTAATTTCCATGGCTGGCTCCTTCTAATATTAAGAATAAGATGTTATGATAAAGGTTATCCCTCATACAGGCCTTCCTGATTATATAGGAACCTTTCGCCTTCGAACCAGGCATCACTAATTACAAAATTTGCCTTATATATCTAAGTCAGATTACGTAGATAGCATTTATAGCCACTACCACCAATGTCTGTAAGTGAATATAAGACCCATGAGCGCAGGGCCTCATCTGCTTTTTCATCATTGTATCACCAAAACCACAGAGGAGGTAGTCTATAATGGTTTTACATGAATAGCTGTTTTTCATATGCTGTGTGATCCAGCTGTCCCTCAATTTTGACAATCAATACATTGTTTCTGCCTGTTCTGTTTTTATAGCAAACTGGACTTTATGAGTATAAGGTCTTTGGTGTTCTGGACAATTGTCTGCCGGATGTTCTTGCAGATGTCTATATGGACTTAGACTACAGAAAACAGTGGGACCAATATGTTAAAGGTGAGTAACATCTATTATTTTTTAAAAATCATGAGGAAAGTAGAATCTACTGTCATTCTAGCCAATAGAAAGCATCAGGTTTAATCTCTACTATATTATGTTTTATTTTTAATTTTGTGTGGAAGTCATAAGTGCTGGGCTGAAACATGCCCTTGTGGTTCTCTGCATGCTTTTAGATTCCACTCTCCAATTTGCTCCAGGGGCCACTTTATTCTCAAGGTAAGTTTGTCATTATCCCATATATCTATCACAGAGGGTTTCCTGGAGCACATGGTGTCCAAGTTGCGTTTTGGAAGTTGAATCAAGTTTTACAAACATTAAGAATGGAAGACACAAAAAAACATAAGAATGCATATGGGTGAGAAGGTGGGAGGGTGAGGGGGTGAGTTGTTTGAGGCCATCTGAGCCCAGAAAACAGCATGAATAGAGCAAGGAAGGCATGAAATAGCATGGCATGTTCAAAAACTGAGCGATTTCGTTTTATTGGCTTGTCAGTGTAGCAGACTCTAGAGCTAGGGAGGGGGGTATGTCCAGATCCCTACAGCCCAGCCTAGCCACCAGGCTACAGTGCTTAGATTTTACCCTAAAAACAGTGGACAGCTATGAAAGGCATGAAATAGGTGATCCTCCTGTCACTTAGAACTGGGAGTGGCCTCTGCCACTCAGTCACAGTGCACTAGAACTGCAGAGCTAGCCAAGGCGCATGTAAACTCTGAAAGACTTTTGCTAGAGTCAGGACTCTTGGCTGCATACAGTAAGAAGTTAACAAACGCCAGTGTGAAGAAAAGGAAAAAGAGTTCATTGGTTCATGGCATTGAAAAGTCCAGGGGTTTCTGACTTCCAGGACAGCTGCATCTAATGCTTACTTTCTCCATCTTGACTCAGTTTTCTTCTGAGTTGACCTAATTATGAGGCAGAATCTTATGTCATGGGGGGGGGCGGCCACCAGAAGATCCAGGCTTCTAGTCTAGCCATGTAAATAACCCCACAGGAACAGGAATGAGCATTCTACTTTCCTAGTCATGGCAGCAGGAGTCCCACAGTTTGCTGTCATGGCACCTTATGGATGTTTGTCATGGTTTGGTCTCTCAGTGTTTCTAAATGCCCTTTCTATCTAGAGTGAATTGTGATGCTCACCCATGCAAGGGAGAAGGTTCTCTGCCTCAGTCTCTTTAGCAGCCATAGTTCAGTGATGCAATATAGACGTCGCCAGTAAGACAACGTACAGCTTCAGTTTGAGAGAGAACACCATGAGCAAGCAGGCAGCATGCACAATCAGTTTTCTGGTGATGATAGGGCTAAGGTATCTGACTATGGGAGAGACAGTTGCAGAACCTCTGATGTTTGGTACATGGCATCAGCCATTCACACTATAGTGTCTAGTCCAGTAGCAGCTTCTCTGTGGCAGCTTCCAGTAGTTTGGCTTCTTTGGAACAATTCTGAGGTTCTAAGTCTAACTCTGGTGCTTTTAGATACTCTTTTTTTTTTTTTTTTAGGATTTTAATTTAATTTTAGGGAGAGAGCGAGAGAGTGCATGATTGAGAGAGGATTAGGGAGGGAGGGAAAAGGAAGGGGAGAGAATCTCAAGCAGGTTCTGCACTGAGTGTGGATCCTAACAAGGGGCTTAGTCCCACGACTCCAAGATCAAGATGAAATCAAGAGTCAGACGCCCAAATGAGCTACACAGGTGCCCTGGTCCTTCTAGATATTCTGTGATGTATCTGATATACCTGAGAGTCTTTACTCTCCACCATTTTTGGCCTGAATGTGTTAGAGACCTTGTCCAGATGCACCATCCCTGAACAAATTACTGAGGCCACGTCTTGCTCATTTTTGCCCGCTCTGAAATCAGTGCTGAGTCAGTCGTGCTTAAACCACATAGTCAAGGAGCAGGGGAAGGATGATACCCTGAAGGAGAATTGAGATTGTTGGTCCAGGGGAAGGATGATACCCTGAAGGAGAATTGAGATTGTTGGTCCAGGAAGGGGGAGGTGATGTTGAGCATGGAAAGGTAACATGTCCACTTCTTCCCTTACTCTCAAGGGCTATCTTTAGCCTCTCATGGCACCATGTCTGTTGGCAAGCTCTTTAATCCATAGTCTGCTTTTAATAGATTTTGTTTCTAAAGCTGAATTAAATAATACATTTTCCCTTACATTACATACATTAAATAATACATTAAGCATCTCCTCAAGGGGCTCTCGTGGTTACATCAGCAGCCTTGGCGTAGCTCCTTCTCTAAATGGTTAGTACGGAGGGTACTGCGCAGCTCAGTGTCACAAGGTGTGCATGTCATTGAATTCCTTTGCTTTATCCAGCCAGACTCAGTTGCTCTTTGCACACAATAAAATGATGGAATATTAAGGAATTCTGGTCATTGTAGCTGTGGTAGGATGTAGGGAAACGAGATAAGCAAGACCATTAAGGATAGCCACAGTTATGCCACTTCCTAGCTGTTTAGGCAGGACACTGCCCTCACTGGAACATTCATTTCCCAGCTGAACACACTAGACTGGGTGGTTGAGTCCCAGGCAAGCTGTAATAGGTCAAGAAATGCAGAGAGGTCTCAAAACATTTGGTACTCTAGTGACATCTGGTGGTTGCCCTGATTTAAAAACCTGAACATTTATTTTTGGAACCTGATTTTGTTTCATTGTGTTCTACTTGAGAATCTTGCTTGTGCTACACAATACACATGTTTTGTTGAGTTAGTTTATATTTCACCATGTTTTTATGTCTACTAGAGTGTGTCCTTGGGAACAAGCTTTCAACGTTAATAAATCTGTCTGATTTTTGTTTGTTTGTTTTTGGACTGTGCCTTATGAGCTAGTGGTTTATCATGTCCTTAGAGGTCATCAGACTGAGACTTCTTGTCAGTTGGTGGCCAGGAAGCTTCCAGATACATTAACTTCTTTTGTTCTCCATAGAACTCTATGAAAAGGAATGCAATGGAGAAACCGTGGTCTACTGGCAAGTGAAGTACCCTTTTCCCATGTCCAACCGAGACGTATCCTTTCTACTTTGCTTTCCTAGGAAGGGGTTAGAAATTTGAAGGACAGGCAGGGTGGGGGCAGGATGACTAACAGGTGAGACTTCCACTCCTTCACTCTCCTCTTCAATCACAGCACCTGAGTGTGTTATGCACTAAATTTCCATAGAAGATCCTGTCAAAAAATGGTCTTGTCAATGTAAAAAAACAAACAAACAAAAACTATTTGGAACCCACTGAATTGAATGCTCACCAGGGTCTTTCTATCTTTAATATTATATAAATCTGTATGTTCCTAAATAATTATTTTCTAGAAAGAGAAGGACATGTCACTGAGTTTTATGTATGTTGTTTGTGTGTGTTTTTGTGTCTAAGTCTATGTGCTTTCTATGGCCTGAAATAGATTATAAATTCCATAAGGGTTTATTTCTTGCTCACATACTGCTAGGTAGTTTGTACACATATGGTATGTGCTTCAACATATTGTGGATTACATAATCGCTTAGATTTTATATGGCTTTTCCTGACCCTTCCAGCAGCTGTGCAACGTAAGTACCATCATCCTTATTTCACAGTCAAGGAAACTGAGGCAAAGAGGAGTCCAGAATTTTGTTCTGGTTCACACAAGAGTGGCTGATAGGGGCAGGTTCAGGACCCAGGTCCTTCTATTCCAGAGAAGTTGACCTAGACCAGGGCATGATCCCATCTCTCTGACCTCATGGTGACATTGTGGGGTACGTCCTAGGAGTAGACACTTGAGGTACTTGAAGTTCTATTTAATTGGTTTTCCAATACCACGCAAGCACATAATGATTGATTCTATATATGTCTCTCCACTAGGGGTTAAATTTTTGAGAACAGAGAATAGTGTAGTGGAAAAGACCATTCATTTGGAGCCAGAGATCCGAGATTGAATGTGAGCTCATACTCTCATTTATTGTGTATCTTTGGAAAAGTCCCTTCACTTCTCTGGGCCTCAGTGAACTAGTGGTTCTCTGACCATAGGCTCTATGGCACACTGGACCTTCCAACCCTTTGAAGACCTCTGCCAAGTTTTAATTAACGTATCAGGTTGATTTTTCCTCAATGGAATGTCAGGTGATATCTATCACATGAGATGAGCAAGCTTTAGGAGACAGTGGGACAATTTCTGCTGTGAGGAAAAAGTAAAAGGCTTGGGGGAGGAAAGCCAGAGCCAAAGCAACACAATTTCTCCACACCAAAACATTTAAGAACTTTACTTGTCAGTCCATAAAGCATGGGGACAATAGCCCATCCTGCAGAGTGCCTGAATGATGGCTGGGACCCTTGTGGGTGCTGTAGAAACTCTGAGGTGGCATGGGGCTATGGTTGTTGCTGTTACAATGAGTATATTACCTTATACTTAGAGATTTTTTTGTTTGTTTAGGCTTTGAATTACTTCAGTGTGAAACCTAAAATTCTGTTGATGCCTGAGCAGCTGTGAAAGTCTAATTAGGTTTTGGAGACAGATCTGAGTTTGCAGTCAGGTTCCAGTTGAGCTATGGGATCTTTGGCAAGTTCCTTTACTTCTGAGTCTCAAAATTGTCATCTGTAGGATGGGGATAATGGCTCCAAACTCACAGGGACCTTTTCAGGATCAAACGTGATGCTATATGTAAGGCTCATGGGAAGGGCTTAAAAATTGGTAGCTTTCACTGTTTATTAGGATTACATTATCTTCCCTAGAATAGTACCTTAGACATAGTGAGTGTTCTGTGAGTGTTTACAGAGATGAAACGGCTTTGTTATTCTTGGCGGTTAACTAGTGTTAACCCAGAGTGAGGACATCTGGGTACTAAATATTCAGGTATTCATTACTCTTCCTCTGACCACTAGGTATAAGTAACATTGCTTGAAGATCCTACATGCATAGGCGTCACTAACTAGCACATTGGGGAGGACAGGACAGAGTGGAATGACCCCAGTGCTTATGGAGTACTTATTCTGCCCCAGTCTTTCTCCAGTGCTCTGAGCAAACCTGCCTGCTGGGCAACTTGATTCCCTTTTCCTACAGAGGGAAACCTAGCTTCAGAAAGGTTGAGTAACTAATGCAGAATCACACCGCTGATGAGCGATCCATCCTCTATCTGATAGTGCCTTCTCAGAGAAGGGAAGAGTCCTTTCGTTGTATAATTGAAAACGTCAAGGAATCATTCATATGTAGGTAATGCGTGCTGTCAGATGAGCATATCAAGTAGTACGGGGCACAATCTTGGTATGCACCCAGGGAGACAGGACAGGGAAGTGAAGGAACAGTATAAGGGGGCAAATGCCAGGGGGGAGGAGTAGAATTATCTCACATTACTTCTGGCTTGCGGGATTTCATTCCACCCATCTGAAATGCTGGCATTGATATCATGCCTTGACTGGCAGTATAGTACATCTACATCCGGCAGCGACGAGACCTGGACTTGGACGGGAGGAAGATCCACGTGATCCTGGCTCAGAGCACCTCTGTACCTCAGATTGCTGAGAGGTCTGGTGTGGTCCGGGTGAATCAGTACAAGCAGAGCCTGGCAATCGAGAGTGATGGCAAGAAGGGGAGCAAAGGTAAAGGCGGGGTCCATGATGACATACTGGGCAGGGCCACTCTATGAAGGCCATGCTGATTGTGTGGCTTGTAAAATACATGATGCTTATTACCTGAGGTCAGATAATGGGCATGGGTATAAAACAAACAAGAGAGCAAAACCTGGGGAGAGACTCAATTAACCCCCAAACCTTACTTGAATGCATGATGGGTATTGAAATCTGACTCAACCCATTCTTGGCTCTTGCATTGTCCAGAGGAAATCAAACCAGAAGGTTTTGTAATCCAGTACAGGCTAGTACTTGAGATACATACATAGGGCCTTGGGCATAGCGGTGGGCAAGAGGGCTGGCAGGACTGACTCTGAGGATGAAGCTCCTGCCTGCCTTGAGTTCCAGCCCGCACAGAGAAAAGCTGTGAACAGAGCGGTGGCACACAGCCACTTGCTGTACTGGAATCAGTGTGGCCTTGACTTGCATGTGAGGCAAAATCTGAACCATAATTCTGATGCTTTTCAGATCTGTCACCTTGGACATGCCACCTAACTGCTCTGAGTCTCCATGTTGTCATTTATAAGTGGGCGTTTAATTTTACCAATTCCTTTGGACTGTTAAGATAATTAATGAAAAATAATTAAGTGAGAGACTATATCCAAGTATCTAACACTTGCCAGGCATTTAGTTAGTAGCAGCAAAATATGCCTGTGACTATGTTTTCATAAGTGTTCATTATATATATTCTGGGAGGCAAGGCAGAGGATGGAAGTACTCCAGAATCCTGTATTTCCTCCCTCCTTGCTTTCTGGACCTGAAGAAAGAAGGAGGCGAGGACGTTTGCAGAGTTTGTAGTGTCTTTCTAACATTTTTCCTTCTCTTGAATTGTCCTTTCTTTCCCCTCTAGTTTTCATGTATTACTTCGATAACCCGGGTGGCCAAATTCCGTCCTGGCTCATTAACTGGGTCGCCAAGGTGAGATCCCAGGAGGCAGATGGGGGGAGTGTGTTTGACAAATGTTGACTTAGCCCACAGGGCTGTCAGGCTGAGGAGATGCCATGTCTCAGGCCTAATGAGGCTCTTTTATGAAGCAGCTTGGTTGAGTGACTACAGTTAGGACTGAGGTTGCCAACACCCAGGATGTGGGGGCTGGGACAAAAGAAGAATCCTTAGCTGGAATGTCAGACACTGCTTGGTAGTAAGACCCTGACAGGATCAGTCTCTGGATCCTCCAGACAATAGCCTGATCCTTGTAGGAAAAATGGTGCCTTTGAGCCCTGCATCTGCTTATAGAGTAGGATGGGCCAGCCTGGCTCGAGAGACCACCAGACATGTCCAAGCCTGAAGTCTCCAGTTTTGTCACTGTTGTTTCTCTGTAAGGAGAGAGAACCACAGTGGTGGCCTGATTGTTAGAGACTGTCCTGCCAAAGAACCTCTCTATGGCTCTGAATGGCTCTATGAGAACCATTCAGTGCTTTGTAGGAGTCCTGTATACTGGTGGGAGGTCTCGGCACATTCCCTGGGAGAGTGCAGAGCACACAGGTTTGGAGTCAAATACATATGACTTTGAATCCTGGCCCTGCTTCTGTCTGTATATTTTAGGAAGCTGTTGATTTCTTCCCTTCTCAAAATGAGTATTACTGACCCTGAGGAGTAGTGGTAAATAATGCGGTGTCTGGGGAAAGCCTTGCACAGTGCTCAGCACTAAGGAATAACATAGTCTGTCCTTTGCTCCACATCTTCACTGTGTCCTAATTGTGTAAAGAAGTCCTTTCTCTGATTCCTGGGTTAGAATCCCACAACCCAACCCAATCCCATTTCCTGTGTTTTTTCTTTTCAAAAAATAGTGTCTCAGAAGAATCTTTGGTTTTTACTAGCAAAGCCAAGATATACAACAGATCCGCTGCTATCTAGTCTCACCTGTGCCTTCGACCTTTTGACATTGTCTGTGGCCATTTCTGTAGAAATTGGACAGGGGCCTGGATATCATGGGTATCACAAAAACCATTTTGCTTACCTCTGTCCTATCCCAAGGAATCAAGAGTAATGTTAATGAGGACACAGAAGTGACAGTTCTCCTTTGCTTTGCAGAGTGGTGTTCCTAACTTCCTGAAAGATATGGGGAAAGCCTGTCAAAACTACCTCAAGAAAACCTAAGGAAGTCAATTGTGTGTCAATGGAATGGTTTCTCTGGGAATGCCACAGGCCACCGATGCTCAGCTTTCCTTTCACTCTGCCATCTTCAGAGAGCTGCATGCTCTCCTGCACATCATCCCTGAGTGTGTTTGCCTGACACCGGGCTTCCTTTCCCAGTCTCCCCACCCCAGGACTGGCTGCCTTCTTCCACTGTTGAATATAGGTCAAAATAGGGAAACTCTTGCTTGTTTATTTTTAAAAAGGGAAGTCCTCAGTAGAGAACACAGTCCTTCCATTGTGCCATTTCAGCGGGATGGGTGGGTGGAGGAACGACAACAATGCATTCCGGGGATCCCGCGCGCTGGCTCCTTCCCAGAATGTGACTTCTTGCAGCTCAGGAGGGGCTGCTGCGAGCCCCATCCCCTTCAGAGTGGAGTCTCAGGGCAACAAGACTGGATGATATGGACTGAAGTCCATTTACCTTATGCTTTGGTGTATTGATTTGGCTGCAGGGTGAGGTGATAATGCAGTAAGTCTCTCTCCCGTTCCTACTTGTGGAAGATCATGACCTGTTTTGATTTCAAACCATTCTGAAAAACAGTACAGTCCTAAGCACTTAATGTGATAACCACTTTTTTCTCATCATCCATGTCTAGATTTCTGTTTCCCACATGCCCCAGGGGAGAGGCTGCACATACCTTGCTTATTCTGCATTTTATTGGAAACTGAGGCATCACGATGGCTCTGGAAGTTAGCAAAAGGCAAGATGCTCTGCACACAGCACTGTGATAAAGTGTCCTTCTATGCAATAAAATGAATTACCTTCTAGAATGTTTAGAGATATTGAACAGATATAGTTCACAGCCAAGGAAATATTAATTAGTGGACTGATCGACTCTCCACCTTTTCCTCAGGAATACAACCTAAGTTGCCTGCCTCTTCGACCACCAAAAGACTTCCAATTTCTTGTTTTCTCCTGAATTTTGGTAAGCCAGGATGATCTGTGGCTAAAGGCACAGCCTTCATGATCTCAGGGAAACATTTTAACCACAGTGTTATGGTACTGAACCTTGATTAGAGGTCATAGAAATTCAGGATGTGAAAACAGAAGCAGAGGATTTATTAAAATGGGAGATGTCAGACTGTATGTTTGCTCTCTGGGAAAATAGATTGATACCAATAAATACCGAGTGACTTACATTTGTCTTGTTTGCAGCTTTCTTCCTACCATGTTCCTTTTGTGAGGTTGAATCAGTTAGGTGTCAACATTTGCAAGGCACATCCAACCTGACTAATGACCTGGAGTGTAAAAAAGGATTTTAGGTGCATTTATATGCAAGACCAGGTATAGAGTGGCCTCACGTTAGGGTTGATACAGGTGCTCAAACTGACATTAGAATTTGAGTATATTCTTTTTCAGGTTATCTTTGATGCTGGGCTGTGTCTGGTGACGGGATTACTTCTGACAGCAAAAGGTAGACCTGTACCTTTCCAGACTCATGCTGAGTCAAAGAAGAAAGCATTTCTTTCCAATAGATCCCACACCATCCTATGACTTTTCTCTCAACGATGTATCGGTCCCTTCCTCAGTCATTGTGGTCCTATGGATAGACTTAGGCAAATAAGTGAATACCTCATAAATTTACCATTAAAATATTATATTTTAACGATAATGTAGCTGGCATTATATTATAATGGTAATGTAGCTGGCAATTAATTTTAGATAAATGAAATCTAAATGTGTCGTGTAATAGAGGATCAAGTTAAAATTTAAGTATAGAGTCCTGGAGCCAAGCACTCACCATAAGGGGTGGAGGGAAACGACTTTTCCTCCATGTAAGATTCCTGGTAGCCAGCAGGAGACCCGCTGGGACACCCCACTCACCCCAGAGCCTGCGGATGGCATCCTGCGAGAACTAGCACAAGCCTCTGGAGCTAACATTCTTACCAAAGGTAGGGCTCCCATTTTCGTCTGTGTGTGTGGTGCCTTGTTGAGAGAAAAGGGCAGGATTTCATGTTACCCCACTTTTCTAGATTCAGATGAGTAGGCAAAGAAAATGTTTGTAAGGATAGGGTCTTTGAATTGTGACTGGTGAAGGTGCTCTTGGGTGCTCCTGGGTGGTCAGTCCCTTCCCCTCCCAGGGATATCTTTGGCCTTCTTGGTTGTCTCATTCTGTGTCCTGAGAACCTGGCTTGGCAACGGCCGGGTTGGCTCCCACAATATCGCTGTGCAGAAACGTAGGTGGTTCTCCGTTTCTGCCTGGCATCCTAGCGACTGTTTCCAACGTCAGGGAAGTTGCAAATGTCTTTCTTTTGGGAGTGGATCTTGGGGAGTGGGGTAGTATCTTTGCCCCTTGTCCCTATGGGGTTGCTCATTACTGCTGGGAATATTTACTGCCTGTCTGAGGCTGAAACTTGACAAGATACTCAAAAGGATTTCTTTTTTACTTATCTTCTTTCTTAAGAAGTTCTATGGTCAGACCTTGGCCAAAGTGGAAGCTGATATTCAGCGCCTGACAGGAAATTTGTCCTAGGCTTTCTTCCTAAGCTAAATGATACTGTGGACCCAAAAAAGAGAGACAAACATTCTGGACTTTTGTATAAGGATTCACTAAAACATTCCAAAGACACACAGCTCTGAATCTGGAACACAGGAATCTTTTGACTCTCACCTTAGTGAAGGTCCTTTCCCTGCTATGAAGATGCAAGCTGAGGATAAGGTAGTTGGATGGGAGGAGTGGTCTCCATATCTTTTGGGGTTGCAGCTCAATTCTTTGAGGAATTAGAAGCAGTTGTGCATATCTTATAAATTGAATGTTTAAAAGAACAGAAATGTGCTTCTGAAAACAATTCAGTCTATTTATGTGGCTTACCAGTCCCCAAACCTCCTTTCATCTGGAAGGCTTGCAGAGAGTGTATAAGATCTGGACTGAGGGAACAGGAGTTCTTCTCCATGGAACTTGGATTTGTCTCTGTGCCTATTGTGATGTAAGTATTTTAGGTAGCCTTTCCCAGGAACCAAGGTAATTCTGACAACGAAAGGAAAAAAGAAAAGGATTTTTTACACAATAGGTCTATGAAAAATCTCTAAAGTATCTTTCACAAACCTTAAAAGGTATCTGAGTAGGTAAATTTATTCCATCTGCCCGTAAGCACATTGGATCCTGGGACTCCAGGTTCAGGAACTGGGCAGAGAGCATAACCATCGGAACCACTTACACCACCCCTCATGACTAAAAATTTTAAATGAAAGCTGTGAGATCTGTTCAAACTGTTCGTATATTTAGGTATAGTAATATATGTATGCTCTAGATACATTGGGTTTTTTTTCCCCTACCTTTGATTGGTATTGCCAAATTTAGTTTTTTAAAACTTTTAATAAATTCCTATTAACATGCAGTGTAATATTAGTTTCAGGTATACAGTACAGTGATCCAACACTTCCACAGGACACCCAGTGCTCATCACAACCAGTGTGCTCTTCCATCCCCATCACCTAGTTCCCCCACACCTCACATCCCTCCTCATCTGATAACCATTAGTTTGTTCTCCATAGTTGAGTCTGTTTTTTAGCTTGCCTCTCTTTTTCTCCCCTCTGCTCAATTTGTTTCTTAAATTCCACAGATGAGTGAAATACAGTATTTATCTTTCTATGACTTATTTTGCTTAGCACGATACTCTGTAGCCCTATCCATATCATTGCAAATGGGAAAATTTCATTCCTTTTTATGGCTGAATAGTATTCCATTTAAAATATAGACATCACATCTTCTTTATCCATTCATTAGTTGGGGACACTTGGGCTATTTCCATAATTTGGCGATTGTAGATAACGGTGCTACAAACATCAGGGTGCATGTATCCCTTTGGGTAATTACCTAGTAGTGTAATTGCTGGACTGTAGGATGGTTGTATTTTTAACCTGTCAAGTTAATCGATGAAGTGTTCTATATACTGGCTAAAAGACAAATAAGCATTATATAAATATACTCTGATAAATACAGAAACTAACCCAAATATTTGGCAAGTTCACATGATCTAGGATAGTCCTCAGTAAATAAAAGCTAATTTAGGTTTATTGGTTTAATTGAAACAGGGAGATCTTGAGAGTTCCCAGTATTAAGTATAATACTTTTATTCTTCCTCAGTTTACTAAAAGTCAAATAAGCTTATGTTTCGTTCACATCAAATTCTGTGACAGAATTTGTCAGAAGGCAATTTTAGATGGCCAGCTATTTAATGTCTCTAGAAGTTTTCTGAGTAATCTAAGTATAATTGTTATGGCCAAGTAAATTAAGTATATTTATGTAAGACAAAAGTTTATAAATGAGCTTTTCCTCAATAACTGTATTTTATGATAGGTCTACTTTAAAGTAGTCTCTCAAATGTTCTTGGGACATCTCAGCCCATATAATCCTGTGAGCCAGTTTCTTATGATAAATCTTGAATTTGGACAGAAATTAAGAAGGATTGTCTTCACAGACAGACGGGATATTCTGAGGCAAAGCACATGCTGGAGAGAGAAACAGACAGATAGGGGCAATTGGGGGTAATAACCAAGAATAGCCAGCATTTATCGGCCACTTATGAAATGTCGGCACAAGCTTAGCACTTTGCACACATCAGGTCATTTCCTCGTTGTTCATGTATGAAGACTGAGAGAGCATGGAACCTTGTCTTGCTCCTAACTATATTCTCCATATATAGAACACAAAAACTATTAAAACCATCTGCTGAAGGAATGGATGACTCCATGGTAGAGCTACAATCCTAAAGCCCCATGACCTCAGTTTGAGCGCTATGTCAGAAAGATGGGCACCAAAAAAGGGTACGCTCGATCCTGTGTTCCACCTAATTCTCACCAAAGAGTGGACTTTGAGAACAAATGAAGTTTTAGAAATGTTTTAAAGCTAGAATTATTTTCTTTCAGGATTTTTTGTTTTTTCCTTTGTACTTAGAATTAAAAAAAAAATTCTTTTGCTATATATTTTGAGTCGACTCTCTTGAAGACTTACACCGACTATCTGAAAACCCAGACGGGAAAGGTCTTATTGATTTAACTGGAGGAGGGGAGAGAGGCAGCAGGCAAAGCAGAAGGAGAAGAGAAGAGCTTTTCATTTGCAGGCCAGAATCCTGACGGTTCAGAAAACCTGTATTCCCCCAGGGACAGGTAGGGAGGTGGGTGGGGGAGAGGGCAGCACACCAAGTCCATTTTCTCCTATCTATCTTACCTGATTTGTCTCTAGTGGTTCATAAACCGAGAAAAAGCCAGTGGATACCAAGCAGGACAAAAAGGGTACTTAGAGCTCAGGGAGGACATACAGCAAGTTTTGTTTTATGTCAAACACTTAACGAGGGGCTGGATCTGTTTTTACGTGGTCATGGATTCTGCTTACCAGTGAATGTGGTGTTTCATTTTCCACGGGAGAGAGAGTAATAGTCCTCACCAGGAGCCTGCCCTTCAGGCCTGGTACTGAATAATTACTGGACTGCTGAAAGCTTCCAAGTAGAAGCTCAGCCTCCACTATACCGCTTGGCTCCTGTTCCCATTCCAGCTACTTTAAGCTCTTGTAAACAGCCTTTGTTTTCCATTACAAGCTGGGAAATGTGACCGTGTGGCAGTGGTGCCGGGTCCCTGGAGAGGGCCTGCCAGGGAGGCCGTTTCCTCACATCTCCTTTCAGCTTGTAACTTGCTGTCGAGGTTGGCTAATCACTGAAGCTCCATGTCTTCCCATCCTATTCTGTTCCCCTAATTTACAGAACAGCCAGAGACCCGCTTGAGGACTAGCGGATCGACCAGATGTTTCCTGAGCACAGACAGAGTCCGTTTCCCCTTGCACATCATCTTGTGAGAGGGGAGGGCCGGCAGGGCGCTCACCCCTGCTGACATCATTGGGTGAGGTGGCCTGGGGGAGAATTTCAAAGCAGGGCAGCTTGGCCAGGGAAGAGCTCAGCTGGTGGCCCTGGGCTGGGATTAACTGACCCAGATGCCTAGGGAGAAGGATTTAGCAATTTAAGTGTGTTGGTTCTCTGGGAGGAAGTAGCCCCTCCATTCCCTGCACATCCCTGGGCTATGGATGAACTTCGCTGGTGGCTCCACATACACATTCAGGGTCACCTTCACTTCCGTCCAAATCCCTGTGGTTTCCGGACTTTTGCTTGAGGTTGTGATGAGACAAGCTCATTTGATTGCAGTGAATGATGACAAAATCATAATAAATGATAATGATAATAATAAATTAGTGGGCCTTCTTCCACAAATGCAACATAGGGGACCCACATGCTAACAAATCTATCATTTTGCATCACTTCTTAGATCACTAGCTTGTCAGATTCAGGGTGGTAGGAACCAATAAAACTTTTTAATATAGAGAATAACTGACATGGATTTAATCGCCAGCTTCCCCTTAGGAAGGTCATTAAAAGTAGATGAAACCAAGTAAATGAATAGACTGTGCCATTTACTATCACTCCAGTTTTATAAAAGAAAGGTTAGTTTAGCCTCTTCTGCTCAAATCCTTCCAAGGAATTGTCTTCACTGCTCCTAATCAAATCCAAACTACCAGGACCTGGGGATCCCTGGGTTGCCCAGGGGTTTGGCACCTGCCTTTGGCTCAGGGCGCGATCCTGGAGTCCCAGGATCAAGTCCCACGTCAGGCTCCCTGCATGGAGCCTGCTTCTCCCTCCTCCTGTGTCTCTGCCTCTCTCTCTCTCTCTCTCTCTATGTCTATCATAAATAAATGAATAAATCTTAAAAAAAAAAAAAAAAAAAGAAACCTACCAGGACCTGAACAGTTCCATGTGACACAGGATCGGGCCCCTGCCTACTTTTCAAGCTCCACTTCCTTTTCCTGATTTCTCCCCAGCCTCGTTTCTGTACCTCAAAATTGCTATGGTCTTTGCTATTCCCAACATCTGGAATGCTGTACATCCCGCCCCAGATTTGTATACAGTGCTCTGCCAACGGTAGGCAGCTTTCTGACATGGCTCTCAGTGGCCCCCAACTCCTGATAGTAACACTTTTATGTAGTCCTCCCCCCTCCCCATATGTGAGCTGGACCTAATGACTAGCTTCTAAAGAATGGACTAGAATAGAAGAGGCTTTCTCTGAAGAGTAACAGCAGTGATGGGATGTCATATCGACATTAGGTTATAAAAGACTGTGACCTCATCCTTGCTTAATTCTCTCTGGCTCTCCTGGCGTACTTGTTCCAATGAAGCAAGTTGCCATGTGTGAGCTGGCCTATGGTGAGACTGGTGTGACAAAGAACTGAAGGGGGACTCTTTTTTTTTTTTAATTTTTTTTTAATTTTTATTTATTTATGATAGTCACAGAGAGAGAGAGAGAGAGAGAGAGGCAGAAACACAGGCAGAGGGAGAAGCAGGCTCCATGCACTGGGATCCCGACGTGGCATTCGATCCCGGGTCTCCAGGATCACGCCCTGGGTCAAAGGCAGGCGCCAAACCGCTGCGCCACCCAGGGATCCCTGAAGGTGGACTCTTGGCCAACAGCCAGTCTGAACTGAGACAGTCATTCCAACAACCGAGGAGCCACTGAATCCTGCCAACAACCATCTGAGTGAGACTGGAAGTCGATCCTTCCCTGTTGGGCTTTGCAATGACTGCAGTCCCAGAGGACATCCTGTTTGCAGCCTGGCAGGAGATGCTGAGCCAGGGACACTGGAACCAGCTGAACCCATGCACCGGTGCAGGCATCTGAAACATCGAGATAGCAAAGGTTTCATTTTAAGGCAGTTAGTTCTGGGGTAATTTGTTACACGCAACTGATAACTCTAATACACTGCTTCACTTTATGTAGGCCTCTGCTCAAGTGTCTCCTCTTAAAGTAGTCTCTCAGCTGCAAAACAAAACAAGTGAAACAATATTAATCACACTTAATTCTTTGTCCCCTCATGCATTTGTATATTTATTCATGGAAGTTATGACCACTTAACATTTATATTATGTATTTATTTGTTGACTTTTCTGGTAGAATGAAAATTCAGACAATACCCCTCTTGTTCCTGTTTGAAGAAGATGGACATGTATTTGTCTTGATAGTGCTTACATTTATTCAACAAATATTTATTGTAGGTGACTATTTGCCAGTCCCAGTGATTATAGGTTATTCCTATTCTCTGGAATCAGGGCCAGTTAATTTTAGTCTGTTGGCTAACCTTTTTTTTAAGCTAAGTTGCTCTGTTTTCATAAGGCATTTTTCTATGCTTTAAGCATGTGAAAAACATGCAATATATGACGGAGTCAAGATGAGAGCAGTGTGTGCTTTATTGAAGTTCATTGTTGGATTAACATACTTTTTTGAGAAGTTCTTATTTCACACTCTGCTGAAGTCCAACTTCCTGGTAGTTTCATCTACTGGCCTTAGCTTTCATCCTGGAAATAATGAGGAGCTTATCTAGTTTTTCTCCATAAGCCAGTTCTAATTGCCCCATTAACTCTGTTTCTTGAGGTGTAAGTTTTATTTTTCATTTTATTTTTATTTTTTTAAGATTTTATTTATTTATTCATGAGAGACACACAGAGAGAGGCAGAGACATAGACAGAGGAAGAGGCAGACTCCTCTCAGGGAGCTGGATGTGGGAGTCGATCCCCAGACCCAGGATCACGCCTTGAGCCGAAGGTTGACTCTCAACCACTGAGCGACCCAGCCGTCCCATCAGGTATAAGTTTTATTTTATGAATTTATTGTCTCCTTTTATGCTCTAAACTTTTCGTGGATATTTAGTGTTTATTTTATGTTCCTCTTTGTAGTTGAGATTGCAAGTTCAGCTTTTGGCTTGCTGGAGAGGCAGTGTGTGATCCATATCTATTGGCCCTCTCTCTACCCAATTTCCAATGGGAATGGCAAGACTTGTGGTGACATCACATGGTCTCCTGCAGCAGCAGTACCTGGGAGCTACATTGTGTGTCTGTCTCAAGGTCCCACCATTGAATCTTGAGGCAGATTCCTCCGTTTCTAGGGTGTGTATGTATACAGGGTGGGCGGGTAGATGGTGGTTAATCTGCCTGACTGCTCTCCTGCTGTCTTGAGAAATATCAGAGGTAGATTACCTCTGAATGTGGGATATCCTGTTGTGTCCCTATCCTTGACAAGTCCTTTCTTCCTATGAGTCCTGATCTCCAGCTTTCTTTGCATTTTATCTCTTCTGTTTTCTCTTTGTTTCTGGACCATAACACATAATAATCCTTATGTTTGAATCCTTATGGTTTAATTCTGATGTTTGTATTTCTGCATGTATATTTTATGTATTTAAAAAGATAGGGGATCCCTGGGTGGCTCAGCGGTTTAGCACCTGCCTTTGGTCCAGGGTATGATCCTGGAGTCCCGAGATTGAGTCCCACATCTGGCTCCCTGCATGGAGCCTGCTTCTCCCTCTGTCTGTGTCTCTGCCTCTCTCTCTCTCTCTCTTCTGTGTGTGTCTCTCGTGAATAAATGGGTGAAATCTTAAATAAAATAAAATAAAAATATAAACTATGACTATATTTTATATCCATAAATGTGTGAATATATGTAGTCAGTCAGCTTAGCTGCCATCTGAGACCATTAGCTCTACTTTTCTGTTGGCTCTGCTTGAAAATCATGATCACATTCTCCCTTATTCTGTCCTCCTTAGTCTAAACATCCCAAGTTTTTTTTTTTTTTTCCCTCAGCTTTTGGGGAAACAATGGATATACATCACCATACAAGTTTAAGGTATACAGTGTGATGGCTCGATTTACATAGGCTTCCAAATGACCACCATGACAGGCTCAGCCAACATCCATCATCTATGTAGGCACAATAAAGAGAAAAGAAAAGCATTTGTCCTTGGGATGGGAACTCCAGGATCCACTCCTTTAACAACCCGCTATATGACATACAGCGGTGTTAACTATGGATATCATGCTGTACTTTATATCCCTGATTCCTTTAATGATTCTATAATAATTTTCTGACCCCCTTCTCACCAAAACCACCGCCTCTATTCCTATAGACCTGTTGATTGAATGCACTCCTGTGGCTCCCAGTGTTGAGTAGAATATTCAGAGTAAAGTGAAACTATTACTTTTTATATTCTGTGCTTCCTCCCATGCCGTCTAAGTCTGGGAGACCTTTTTTTCTTGTATCATATATTTACACTATTGGCTCATAATAATCAGTTCCCTTTCCACCCTCCTTTCAAATTGTAATATATCACCTGTGTCAAGCAGCAGTTGCCCCAGCCTTTACTTGTGTAGTTGATCCTCCGCCAAAATGAAAGGCTTCACACTTCTCTCTCATGAGTTTTACCATGTTAGTTTTAAGCTCCACATCCTGTTGCAGTGTGTGTTGGGAGACACAGAAAACTAGCTTCAACTTATTCTTGCCTTTACCAAATGATACTCCTTTGATATATTGAAGCCCAGTGAATAGTGACTCCTTCCATCTATAGAACATTTTCTCCTCCATTATTCATTTATCTGAGAGCATTCTAAATTAGCTTCTTAAAAAATAAAAAAAATAAACTAGCTTCTTTAACTGAAGCCCGTTTTTACTCACTGGGATTATGATATCCCTTTATTCAGTAAAGATTTATCAAGGGCCGACTCTGTGCCAAGAGCCAAGCTTTGTTATTCTGAGTTAAATGAAGAAACATGGTTCTTGACCATGGTTTTATAATCCTTTGTAGACTTATTATAATTGCCAGTGATTATATACTCAGACTTTGACTTCTTTACAAAATTGAATCTTGATTAAAGCAAAAATGACGTAGTGTTATTTGCAGAATCTAGGTGGTGGTTTGATGAGTGTTCACTTAGAACTTTTCTGTATGTTCGAAAATTTTCATGATAAATTGTTGAAGGAAAACTTGCCTATCCTTCACAAGCTCTATTTCTTTTATTATCTTCAGCCATGGGATTGTACACAGCCCTTGTTAAAATTCTTTACATTGCTTTACTTTTTACATAATTCAGGACACCACAGCCTTTCCCCCCAGGGCTCTTGGGAGAAGTTATCATGTAATAGAAAGAACACTTGCATTGGTGACGGACTAGGTAGGACTCAAACCGAATGCAGCACCTATTGGCTTTGTGCCCCCAGCAAGTCTCTTAATGTCTCTGAGCCTTGATTTTTCTCATCCCTGAAATGGAGTTAATCATGTTCACACCCCTTGCTGTTGTGAAAACGAACTAAAATTATGTCCATAAACACTCAGCATATTTAAGATGCATCCTGCCCCATTTCTACCACGTCTTTCACTTATCTACCTTGCACATACCATTATTTCCTTCCTTACAAATCTGAATTAAGTAGTTAATACCCATCTATGCTTTTTTATTCCTTTGCCCTTTGGAAAATAAAATTTCTCATAACTCAAATCCATAATGCAGTACTGGATGCTTTGGGTTAGCAAATATGGGATCAGAAGATTTGAATGTATCCATCACCTTCACTTTCCTTCTTGTTCAGGTGTGGGATTGATGTTAAGGAAGTGCCTGCCATTCATATCCTGACCAGGTGGCCTGAAATTGCTGCTATTTTGTAAATGCTTTGTTGTCAATTCCTGTCTTGACTTAGTATGTTTATGTTACTGTCTGTGTGTCCTGATTGCTCTGTCTGCAGTATCTTCCCATTCAAACCTGTGAAAACCCTATACTTCCTTTAAGAACAAGTTCAGTACTGTGTCCTTTACTCTTGATGTTTCTACTGTATCATGTCATTTCTCAAACTATCTTAAAGAGCTTACTATTAATGGTTATGTAGCCAGAGAAACACAGCTCTTCCATCTTTCAGTTCCCTGCCTGTAAGACTGGGTGCACTCTTTAGGCGCTTATGAGAGATCATTCATGGGTGCCTACATGGATGATGACTAGAATTCATCATCCCTTGGTCTCTGTTTATTTCTATGAAACAAAAGAGATAGCCAGGTCACTTCAGAAGCCTGTTTGAGCCCTGAGATCCTATGATTCTTTGTCTTCATACGGTATACTTTTTTATTTCAGGTATTTGTCTTAATGCCAGTGCTTTCTGTATAGTCAGAAGCTTCTTAATTTTTAAGCACCTAGGATTTGGAGTCTTATACATCCCCTCTCTATGACGCTACCCTTAATTGCACCAAGGGTATGCTGAATTGATATATCTAACCAGTCCCTGATTATCTGCCACCCCAAATAAACAATATGCATCTCCCCATCACTTTCACCCTACTATCCCCTGCATCTCCCAGATTACCCAGTTTAGACTATTCCTTCAGTCCTGTGATGTAGCTCTGAATAAGGTTGAGTAGACTCATATTTCCTCAAGGAGTCTGCTGGGTTTCAATGTAAATACTAAGATAATAGTGTTTCTTCAAGTCTCAGGTCTTTTATCCTCTAGCAGCTGCTGAGTTAGTTGCTTGGAAGATATATAAGTTCTAAATTCTAAGATATAGTGACCCCCTTCTGATTATTCTAGAGTAATAATGCACCTATTGGCTTTGTGCCCCCACAAAGCCTGAGTATTCTGAGTAGCACTCAGGAAAGACAAGGAGGCATGTTAGGTATTCGGGAAACCACCACTCCAATGTATCCTCTTTCCTCACCCTTTAAATGCAGCACACTGGACATAGTTCATGTTCTTACTTCTCTGCTCTCTCTACTGGACACACTCTTCAAATCCTTTCCATGCTCTCGACTGCTAAGCTTATTCATCCTCCACATCTCAGTGGACAGTACTACTTCCCGCAGTAAGCGTTTCTTGAATCGCCTATTACAACACTTGTCACACTGTTTGGCGATTGTCTGATTATTTGTGTAATTTCTTAACTACATTTCATGTGGAAGGAAATACCATCTATCTTGTTCACTGTTGTATCCCTAGAGCTTATCACATTACTTGATGTAGAATAATTTTTTATTCTGTATCTATGAAGTAAGTTATGAACATAGTAGTCCCTGTTCATGTTTTTGAACTTAAATTTTAGTTATTTAATGTACTGGTTTTTGGAGTATAATTCAGTCATTCATCACTTACATACAACATCAGTGCTCATCACAAATGCCCTTTTTAATACCCACCACCCATCTAGCCCATCCTCTACCCACCTCCCTCCTTCAACCCTCAGTTTTTTCTCTATCATTAAGAGTCCCTTATGACTTGTTTCCCTCTCCCCTTTTTTTCTTTAACCTCCTTCCCATATGTTTATCTGTTTTCTTAAGTTCCACATATGAGTGAGGCCATATGGTATTTATCTTTCTCTGACTGACTTGTTTCACTTAGCATAATACACTCTATCTCCATCCATGGCATTACAAATGGCATGATTTCATTCTTTTTGATGGCTGATAATATTCCATTCTGTATATATCCAACATCTTTTTTTATCCATTCATCAGTCAGTGGTAATTTGGGCTTTCAGCATAGTTTGGCTATTGTTGATAATGCTGCTATAGACATTGCAGTGCAGGTACTCCTTCAAATTTGCATTTTTGTATTCTTTGAGTGAATACCTGGTAGTGCAATTGCTGGATCTTAGGGTGTATTTTTAGCTTTTTGAGGAACCTCCAAACTGTTCTCCAGAGTGGCTGCAGCAGTTTGCATTCCCACCAACAGTGCAAGAAGGTTCCTCTTTATCCACATCCTTGTCAACACCTGTCGTTTCTTGTGTTGTTAATATTAGCCATTGTTACAAGTGATAGGTGGTATCACATTGTGGTTTTGGCTTCTATTTCCCGGGTGATTAGTGATATTGAACGTCTTTTCGTGTGTATGTAAGTCATTTGTATGTCTTCTTTGGAAAACTGTCGACTCACGTTTTCTGCCATTTCTTAACTGTATTCTTTTTTTGGCGGGGGAGGAGGGTGGCAGGGCAGTTGAGTTTGATAAGTTCTTTACAGATTTTGAATACTAACCCTTTTTCAAATATGTCATTTGCAGATGTCTTTGCACATTCCATAGGCTGCCTTTTAGTTTCGTTGATTGTTTCCTTTACTGTGCAGAAGCTTTTTATCTTGATGAAATCCCAATAGTTCATTTTTGCTTTTGTTTCCCTTGTCTCTGAATGTATCTAATAAGAAGTTGCTAAGGCCAAGGACAAAGAGGTTTCTGCCTGTCCTCCTCTATGATTTTGATGATTTCCTGTTTTACATTTAGGTCTTTCATTCATTTTGAATTTATTTTTGTGTATGGTATAACAGAGTGGTCTAGTTTTATTCTTCTGCATGTTGCTGTCTAGTTTTCCCAACACCATTTGTTGAAGAGACTGTATTTTTTCCATTGGATATTCCTTAGTGTTTGTCAAAGACGTGTGTGTGTGTGTGTGTGTGTGTGTGTGTACCATATCTTTATCCATTCATCTGTCAATGGACATCTCAGCGCTTTCCACACTTTGGCTATTGTGGACATTGCTGCTATAAACATTGGGGTGCAGGTGCCTCTTTAGATCAATACATTTATATCTTTGGAGTAAATACCTAGTAGTGCAATTGCTGGATTATAGGGTAGTTCTATTTTTAACATCTTGAGGAACCTCCAACTGTTTTCCAGAGTGGCTGCACCAGTTTGCATTCCCACCAACAGTGTAAGAGGATTCACCTTTCTCTGCATCCTTGCCAACATTTGTTGTTTCCTGTTTTGTTAATTTTAGCCATTCTGACTGGTGTAAGGTGGTGTCTCATTGTGGTTTTGATTTGTATTTTCCTGATGACAAGTGCTGTGGAGCACTTTTTCATGTGTCTGTTGGCCGTGTGTATGTCTTTTTAGAGAAATGTCTGTTCATGTCAGAAGACACTGCCTATTTCTTGGCTGGATTCTTTGATCTTTGGGTGTTGAGTTTGATAAGTTCTTTATAGATTTTGGATACTGTCCCTTTATCTGATGTGTTATTTGCAAATATCTTCTCTCATTTTTAGGTTGCCTTTTAGTTTTGTTGACTGTTTCCTTTGCTGTTCAGAAGCTTTTTATCTTGATAAAGTCCCAAGATTTTTGCTTTTGTTTCCCTTGCCTTTGGAGACATGTCTAACAAGAAATTGCTGTGGCCAAGGTGTTATCTTCTAGGATTTTGATGGATTTCTGTCTCACATCAAGGTTTTTCATTCATTTTGAATTTATTTTTGTATATGGTGTAAGAACATGGTCCAGTTTCATTCTTCTACACATGGCTGTCCCATTTTACCAGCACCATTTATTGAAGAGATCGTCTTTTTTCCATTGGATATCCTTTCCTTTTTTGTCAAAGAGTTTACCATAGAGCTGAGGGCCCATTTCTGGGTTCTCCATTCTGTTCCATTGATCTATGTGTCTGTTTTTGTGCCAGTACCATACTGTCTTGAGGATTACAGCTTTGTAATATAGCTTGAAGTCTGGCTTTGTGATGCTACCAGCTTTGGTTTTCTTTTTCAATATTTCTCTGGCTATTTGAGGTCTTTTCTGGTTCCATAAAATTTTTAGGATTATTTGTTTCGGCTCTGCAAAAAATGTTGATGGTATTTTGATTGGATTGAATGTGTAGATTGCTTTAGGTAGCATAGACATTTTAACAGTATTTGTTCTTCCAATCCATGAGCATGGAATAGCTTTCCATTTCTTTGTGTCTTCAATTTCCTTCATAAATATTCTGTAGTTTTTAGATTAGATTATTATTTAGATCCTTTATCTCTTTGATTATTAAGTTTTTTCCTAGGTATCTTATGGTTTTGGTACAATTGTAAATGGGATTGATCCCTAATTTCTCTATCTTCAGGCTCATTGTTAGTGTAAAGAAATGCAACTGATTTCTGTCCATTGATTTTGTATCCTGCCACACTGCCGAATTGCTGTATGAGTTCTAGCAATCTTGGGATGGAGGCTTTTGGGTTTTCTATGTACAGTATCATGTCATCTGCAAAGAGGGAGAGTTTGACTTTGCCAATTTGAATGCCTTTTATTTTATTTTTTGTTGTTGTTGTTGCCTGATTGCTGAGTCTAGGACTTCTAATACTATGTTGAATAGCAGTGATGAGAGTGGACATCCCTGTCGTGTTCCTGATCTTAGGAGAAAATCCGTCAGTTTTCCCCATTGAGAATGATATTCATTGTGGGCTTTTCATATATAGCTTTTATGACATTGAGGTATGTTCCCTCTATCACTACACCATGAAGAGTTTTAATCAAGAAAGGATGCAATATTTTGTCAAATGCTTTCTCTACCTCAATTGAAAGGATCATATGGTTCTTGTCCTTTCTTTTATTAATGTAATGTGTCGTGCTGATTTTTGCATCTATGTTCATCAGGGATATTGGTCTATAATTTTCCCTTTTGATGGGACTTTGGTTTTAGTATCAAGGTAATGCTGACCTCATAGGGTTTGGAAGTTTTCCTTCCATTTTTTGAAAAAGCTTCGGAAGAATAGGTATTCATTCTTTAAATGTTTGGTAGAATTCCCCTGGGAAGCCATCTGGCCCTGGACTCTTATTTTTTGGGAAGTTTTTTTATTACTGATTTAATTTCCTTGTTGGTTGTGGGTATGTTCAGATTTTTTATTTCTTGTTTTAGTTTGGTAGTTTATAAGTTTCTAGGAATGCACCCATCTTTTTCCGGATTGCCTAATTTCTTGGCATATAGTTGCTCATAATATGTTCTTAAAATTGTTCAAATTTCCTTGGTGTTGGTTGTGGTCTCTCCTCTTTTATTCATGATTTTATCAATTCGGGCCTTTCTCTTTTATTTTTGATAAGTCTGACTAGGGATTTATCCATCTTTCTAATTCTTTTGAAGAAGCAGCTTCTAGTTTTGTTGATCTGTTCTACTGTTCTTCTGGTTTCTATTACATTGATTTCTGCTCTAGTCTTTATTATTTCTCTTCTCCTGCTTGGTTTAGGTTTTATCTGCTGTTTTTTCTCCAGATCCTTTAGGTGTAGGGTTAGCTTGTGTATTTGAAATTTTTCTAAGTTTTTGAAAGAGGGCTGTTATGCAATGCACTCCCCCCTTAGGACCACCTTTGCCTTCTCACAAAGGTTTTGAATACTTGTGTTTTCATTTTCATTAATTTCCATGAATATTCAAATTTATTCTTTGATTTCGTGGTTGACCCATTCATTCTTTAGTAGGATTTTCTTTAACCTCCAGGTATTTGAGTTCTTTCTAAATTTCCTCTTGTGATTGAGGTCCTGTTTCAAAGCACTGTGGTAGAAAATATGCAGGGAGTGATCCCAACCTTATGGTACTGGTTGAGACCTGATTTGTGACCCAGCATGTGATTTATTCTGAAGAATGTTCCATGTGTGCTTGAGAAGAATGCATATTCTGTTGCTTTAAGATGGAATGCTCTGTATATATCTGTGAAGTCCATCTGGTCCAATATATCATTCAAAGCCCTGTTTCCTTGTTGATCTTCTGCTTAGATGATTTGTCCATTGCAGTGAGTGGGGGTGTTAAAGTCCCTTATTATTATATTATTATCAATGTGTTTCCTTAATTTGGTTAGTACTTGATTGATATAATTGCCTGCTCCAAAGATAGGGGAATAAATATTTATAGTTGTTATATCTTCTTGTTGGATAGCCCCTTTATTTTTTTTATTTTATTTTTATTTTTTTAAATTTTTTTAAATTTATTTATGATAGGCACGCAGTGAGAGAGAGAGAGGCAGAGACACAGGCAGAGGGAGAAGCAGGCTCCATGCACCGGGAGCCCGACGTGGGATTCGATCCCGGGTCTCCAGGATCGCACCCTGGGCCAAAGGCAGGTGCCAAACCGCTGCGCCACCCAGGGATCCCGGATAGCCCCTTTAAATAAGATATCCCTCTTCATCTCTCTCTCTCTTTTTTTTTTTTTCCTCTTCATCTCTTACTACAGTCTATGGTCTAAAATCAATTTGTCTGATATGAATATTACTATGCTAGCTTTCTTTTGAGGTCAATTAGCATGATAAATGGTTTTCCACTCTCTCACTTTCAGTCTAGAGATATCTTTGGGTCTAAAATGAGTCTCTTGTAGACAACATATGGATGGGTCTTGCTTTTTTATCCAATCTGATACCCTGTGTCTTTTGATCAGAGCATTTTAGCTCATTTACATTCATAGTAAGTACTAAACAATATGAACTTAGTGCCATTGTATATCTGTAAAGTCGCTGTTTCTTTCTGGTTTATGTTGCTCTTGGGTTCTCTCTTTGCTTACAGGATTGCCTTTAATATTTCTTGCAGGGCTGGCTTGGTGGTCACATATTCTTTCAGTTTCTTTCTGTCCTGGAAGTTCTTTATCTCTCCTTCCATTCTGAATGACACCCCTGCTGGATAAAGTATTCTTGCCTGCTTGTTATTCTCATTTAGTACCCTGTGTATATCATGACAGCCCTTTCTGGCTTGCCAAGTCTCTATGGGTAGGTCTGATGCCAGTCTAATGTTCCTACCCCTGTATATTAGAAATCTCTTGTCTCTAGCTGTTTCATGATTTTTTCTTTCTCTCTGAAATTTGCAAACTTCACTATTATATGTCTGGGTGTTAATCTATTTTTTGATCTTGGGAGGGGTTCTATCTCTTGTACATGAATACCTGTTTCCTTCCCCAGATTAGGGAAATTCTTAGTTATGATTTGCTCAAATATACCTTCTAACCCCCCCCCTTTCTTTTCCCTCAAGTACTCCAATAATTTTGATATTGTTGTGTTTTATGGCATCACTGATTTCTCAAAACTTCCCGTCATGGTCCATTAGTTGGTTTTCTCTCTTTTCCTCAGCTTCCTTCCTTTCCATCAACTTGTCTTTTATGTCAGTTACTCACTCTTCTGCCTCATTTACCCTAACTGTTAGAGCATACGATTTAGCCTGTATCTCAGAGCATTTTTAATTTCGGCCTGATTAGATCTCATTTCTGCACTAAAGAGATTCTCTGATGTCTTTTATGCTTTTTTCAAGCCTAACTAGTAACTTTATAATTGTTATCCTGAATGCCATCTCTAACATTTTACTTATATCCATATTGATTGTATCTGTGACCGAAAGTATTACTTCTGGTTCTTCTTTGTTGTAAATTCTTCCTTCTAGTTATTTTGCCCAGAGAAGAATGAATGAGCCAGTAAGCACTATCAAAAGTATCACCCACAACCCAAGCAAAATAGACAAATCCGAAGAGGTCAGAAACCAGGAAGAGAGAGAGAGAGAGAGAGAGAGAGAGAGAGAGAGAGAGAATGAAAAAGAAGAAAACAAAATGGGGAAAGAGGAAAAAGAGTGGGGAGGAAGAGAGAATATAATCTCATAGGATGGACAAAACAGTGCGATCCACTTGATCCTGAGTGTATTTTGGTCTCTGTGTTAGAAGACACTAAATCTCAAAATTGTAGAGAAAGCAAATTTATATATATGCAAAAATAAAATTGAATAGAGTGAAAGGAAGCCAAAAATGTAGAATATATCTATAAAATGTAAATGTAAAAAATGAAAATTTTTAAAAAAGACTTAAAGAGTTGATAAAGTAAGAAACTAGTTGAAAAATGAAAAAAGAAAAAAAATGGAAAATTTTAAACTGAAAGATAAAATGTGAGTAAAAAAAACCCTCAAATACTATATACTATTTTCCCCTAGCACTGGAGTTTTACAGTTCTGTGTGGTCTGTAAACTTGCTGTTCAACTGTTCTTCCTGTTTGTCTTCTGGGGGAGGCGTCTGCTGCTCAGATTCTCAGGAGTTTTTGCCTGGGCAGAGTTGCACCACCCCTTGCCATGGGCCAGGCTCAGAGTAAGCTGTTTTTGGTTGCTCTGTGTGGCTTTTATTCCCTGAAGGCTTTTTACACCTCTTTAGAGAGTCAAAATAAAAAAGGCTGCACCTGATCTCCAGCCCCAGAGCTGAAGTACTGTGATCCCCTCTCTTCAGTAAACCCTCAGGGATAAGCAGTCTTCACTTTTGTGTGTGCCAAACTCTGTAGACTTTTGCAGTGCGTGCCTGCACTGATCTTCCCTGGGGGAAAGCAGAGGGTCCCCTGTTTCTGCACTTTGCAGGGCCCCAGCAGGAGAGTGGTCGCTGGATTGTGCACACACCTGCTCTGCCCCTCCCAGGGGAAGGTGGAGGGTCCCCACCTGGAGAACGGTCACCCAATTAGGCCATGGCCTAAGGTTTATGGTGAACCAAGCTGAGAACCCACTCCTGGGCTTGCTGAAAGTAACCAGTTTCCCTGCTCCAATGCTTGGGAACTCTTAACAGCTCAGGCAACCACATTCTTTCTGTGACTCCAGGGATCCTGAGACCACACTGTCCTAACTCATACTTACCCGATTATATAGGGTAATTTTATCCATATAGGAATATAATATATAAAATCCTATATATTAGGTATATTTACCCTAACTCATATTGCCCCGATTTACCACCTGAGCATCTTTCAGGCAAGAATGCCTTTCACTGGCACAGATTTCTATGGGTTATGATTTTGCACTCTGGGGCTATATCACTTTCTGGTGCCAGCTTTTGGAGGCTCCCTCCCCTTTACTGTTTATCTTCTAATGTATCACTTTAGATTCACTTCACCGCACCTCCTACCTTGCAGAATGTGCGTGGTTGCTTTTCTAACTTGAAGAGTTCCAGCAATTCTTTTCTTACACCTCAGGTTGAATTAAAGAGCATTCAAATGATTTGATAGTTATCTAGCTAAATTCAAGGGATCAGATAGCAAGAGGTATCCTACTTTTCTGCCATCTTGGCCCTTCCCCCTCCTGTCATTATGGTTCTTATCCCTCCTTTTATTAATGTGGTATATCATGTTGATTGATTTGTGAATGTTGAACCACTGCTGCAGCCCAGGAATAAATTACACTTGACTGTGGTGAATAATTATTTTATTGTACTGTTTAATTCAATTGGCTAGCATTTTATTGAGAAGTTTTGTGTCCATGTTCATCAGGGATATTGGCCTGTAATTCTTCTTTTTAGAGGGGTCTTTGGTTTTGGAATCAAGTTAATGCTGGCTTTGTAGAATAAGTTCAGAAGTTTTCCTTGCATTTCTATTTTTTGGAACAGTTTGAGGCGAATAGAATAATTAACTCTTTGAATGTCTGGTAGAGTTCTCCTGGGAATCCATCCAATCCTGGACTTTGGTTTGTTAGGAGATTTTTGATTACTGATTCAATTTCTTTGGTGGTTATAGATCTGTTCCAATTTTCTCTTTCTTCCTCTTTTAGTTTTGGTAGTTTATATGTCTCTAGGAATGCATCCATTTCTTCCAGATTGCCAAATTTGTTGGCACATAATTTTTCATAGTATTTTCTTATAGTTGTATTTCTGTTGTGTTGGTTGTGATCTATGCTCTTTATGGTTTTATCTATTTAGGGCATTTTTCTTTTGTTTTTGATAAGTCTGGCTAGGAGTTTATTGGTTTTATTAATTTTTTCAAAGAATCAGCTCTTAGTTTGATTAATCCATTCTAGTGGGGTTTTTTGTTTCTGTATCATTTATTTCTACCTTAATCTTTATTGTTTCCCTTTTGCTGGCTTTAGGTTTTATTTGGTGTTCCTTTTCTAGTCCCTTTAGGTATAAGGTTAGGTTGTGTATTTGAGACTTTTCTTGCTTTTGAGGTAGGCCTGTATTGTTCTTATGACTGCCTTTACTGCATTACAAAGGTTTTAGACAGTCAAATTTTCATTTCCATTTGCTTCCATGTATTTTTAAAATTTCTTTTTTAATTTCCTGGTTAATCCATTCATTATTTAGTGGGATATTCTTTAACCTCCATGTATTTGTGGTTTTTCCAAATTTTTTCTAGTGCTTGACTTAAAGTTTCATAGCATTGTGATCTGAAAATATGAATGGTATGATCTCAATCTTTTTGTACTGGGTGAGGCCTGAATTGTACCCAGTATGTGATCTATTCTGGATAGTATTCCATGTGTGCTTGAAAAGAATGTGTATTCTGCTGCTTTAGGATGAAATGCTCTGAATATGTCTATTAAGTTCATCTGATCCAATGTGTCATTCAAAGCCATTCCTTATTGATTTTCTGCTTAGCTGATCTGTCCATTGTCAAAGTGGTGTGATAAAGTCCTCTACTACTACTGTATTATTATCAGTGAGTTTCCTTATGTTTATTAGTTGATTTACATATTTGAGTGCTCCCAAATTGGGTGCATAAATATTTACAATTGTTAGATCTTCTTGATGGATAGACCCCTTAATTATGATATAATGCCTTTCTTCATCTCTTGTTACAGTCTTTGTTTTAAAATCTAGTTTGTCTGATATAAGTATGGCTATTCCAGCTTTCTTTAGATGTCCATTAGCATGATAGATGTTTCTCCCTCTCTTCACTTTCAATTTGTAGGTGTCTTGAGATAAAAAATGAGTCTCTTGTAACAACATATCAATGAGTCTTCTTTTTTTTTTTTTTTTTTTTCCATTCTGGTACCCTGCCCTGTGTCTTTTGATTGGAGCATTTAGTTCATTTACATTCAGAGTGATTATTGAAAGATCTGAATTTAGTGCCATTGTGTTACCTGCAGAGTAGTGTTTCTGGTGATATTATCTGATCCTTTCCAGTCTTTGTTGCTTTTAGTCTTTTTTTTTTTTTTTTTCCACTCAAAGAGTCCACCGTAAAATTTATTGCAGGGCTGCTTTAGTAGTCACAAACTCCCTTAGTTTTTGTTTGTCTGGGAAACATTTTATCTTTCCTTCTATTTCTAATGACAGCCTTAATGGATAAAGAATTCTTGGCTGCATATTTTTTTCCCATTCAGCACGTTGAATATTTCCTTCCACTCCTTCTTAGCCTGCCAAGTTTCTGTGGACAGATCTATGAACCTGATCTGTCTTCCCTTGTAGGTTAAGGACTTTTTTCCCTTCCTAGTTTCAAGATTCTTTCATTATCTTGTGTTTTTTGAATTTGACTGTGATATGCTTTACCAATGGTTGGCTTTTGTTGAAATTAAAGGGAATTCTCCAGGCTTCTTGGATTTTGATGTCTGTATCCTTCCCCAGATTAAGGAAGTTTTCAGTCATAATTTGTTCAAATAAACCTTCCACCCCTTTTTCTCTCAGTTCATCTTCTGGGACTCCTATAATAGGAATGTCATTACATTTTAATAAGTGACTAGTTCCCTAAGAAGAGACATTATTTAAACAGTATTATAACTGGGGTGAAAGAATATTGACATTCTATTTTAGGTTTTTATACTTCTTGCTAATCTTACCCCATATAGCTACCATTTTTATGTGACTGTAATGGTAGAAGAGAGTGTTTCTCCATGTTGTCCCATATTTCTTAAAAACAGTTATCAAAAGCTAACTCAGTGGGTGCAGGACAAAAGCCTATTTTCCTGTCTTCTTTTCATTGATATCCTGATATTTTTATCTCCATTCTAGAGTATGAGTGGATTCACAACTTTTCTAGGGGGTAAAGGCCTGAAAATTAAGGGAAATGTTAAGTTGTTTGCCCTGCCATGGAGTTATGGGTCCCATTAAAAGTAAAACAGCTGTTAGGTAGGAGAAGAGGGGAGAAGGGAAAAAGGCTCAAAACCATTCATTAAAGTGAGTTTTTATTCTAGTTATTTTCAAGTTAGGAAATCTGAAAGCAAAGAAATGCACTAATGAGCTGACAAACAGCTCTGTGGAAGCTTGGCGGTGGCCCAGCAACTGCTCACGGGGGAGGACAGCTCTGGCGATGCCAGCAGCCATGCCAAGGCTGGGTGAGGCCAGGGGGAGAGAAATGCCTTGCATACCTTTGGACCTGTTCAGTCCATTGACTCAGGAAATAGGCCTGTGTCACTCGGCTGGTAGCATCATTACTTTGGGGTGGGAGGCCAAGGGTTCAAGTCCCACATGAGAAAGTTGGCAACTTCCCAAAGCCAATGCTTGTGTTGTCATGGAAGGAGGCTGGTGGCCTGCACTGGAAAAGAGAGCTCTCTCTCCTTGGTTCTTCCAGGGAAATGGGGATCCGAAGAGCAAGGGTGGCAACACACCACACAGCTGAGTTTGCCCCACAAGCTTTGAAGAACTCCAGTACGGAACTGAGAGGACCATTACCCAGTTGCAGGCCCTTCCCAGAGGAGAGGAAAGAATGAGTTCTCTGCCCGTGGTGCACCATCTCTTGAACTCCACCCTCAGCCCAGTCTTTGTTCCAGCTACAAGAAAGGTAGAGACCAAGAACAGCAAGAAATGGTGACAGGTCTTTATTGTCAGAGTGAGGAAGCAGCGGTCCCTGGTTAGTGAGGAACCCAAACGTGGAATGCACGTCCACACTCCTGTAGAAAAATCTCTTGATGAACGTTTCTTTAAAGTACTCACATGCCATGTTGCTTGGCAGTTTAATGTTACCTATGAAAGCAATTTGTCATTTAGAATATTTCAGTTAATTTAAAAGTTTAAAAAGGATCACCTTTAAAAATGCTTGGAATTATATATGTCAAATATACCTGACCAATTTGCTTTTTAGTAAATATTGAAAATCAGGGGAATAAACAAACAAAGAAAAAATGGTGGCAGAGAGGGGCCAGCCACTTCAGTGAAGGTGAGGGTGGTGATGGCTCTTTTTCAATACAATAAGCTTACTCCAATAAAAGGTAAATCATGTAGCATGAAATATACTTTCTTCTTCTGTCTTCTTCTTCCATGATCGCTTGCATGGCCTGGAAAATAGGTTTGTTCATCTGTTCATGGAGCAATATTTTAGCTTACAAGTCACTACAGGACTAGTTCTGGTTGATCTACTTTGTGCACAGCCCTGATGCCAGAGCCCTTTGCCCCAGGAACATGGGAAGCTAAATGGGGTTGGGGATAGTGCTCTTCTAGAAGTTGTCTTTAGAATGGAGAGGCCTCAAGTAACAGGAGCTACCTCTCAGCCTGACATAAAATCACCCTTCTCTCTTTTCCCCTTTAAATAAAATACCTTGCTTGTGATCAGCTGTGAGGGGGTAGTGAGTTGCACAGGGACTCCACTGAGAGGCCCAAGACTGATATTTCTGTGGCCAGGACATCTTTTGCTGTGCTCTCATGGGTTTCATTTCTTTTTTTTCTTTTTTTTAAATATATTTTTTAATTTATTCATGAGAGACAGAGAAAGAGAGAGAGAGGCAGAGACACAGGCAGAGGGAGAAGCAGGCTTCCATGCAGGGAGCCCAACGTGGGAAGTGGGACTCGATCCCAGGTCTCCGGGATCACACCCTGGGCTGAAGGTGGCGCTAAACCACTGAGCCACCCGAACTGCCCCATGGGTTTCATTTCTGTTCAGTTACAAGAAGCTCTCTTCTCCTCTAAGGCCTTCTCTCCTGAACCTAAACATGCACCAAGAGAGATTGTGATGGTCCCTGGAAAAGGAAAATCCTCCAAAGGTGGAAGAAAGTAAGCAGTTTTGGATCTTCCTTAGCATTCTGTGGCACCTGTCTTTATTTTCTAACTGGTATTAATGTCTTTCTTCTTTTTGTGAGGGCAAGTGTTGTTTGTTTGTTTGTTTTATTGTAACAGCTTTAAAGGTATCATTCAAATACCATACAATTTGCCCATTTAAAGTGTACAGTTCACAGGTTTTTAGTATATTCCCAGATTTGGGCAAGCCTAGCCACAATTAATTTTTTCAGTACCTCTAGAAAGAAACCCCACATCCTTTAAGCCAGCTTTCCCCAAGGCTCCTTCCTTCCAGCTCTAGGAAACCAGGAGTGTGCTTTTTGCCTCTCTGAGTTTGCCTATCCAGGACATTACATATAAATGGAATCAAAGATCTAGTTAAGCATCCTGCTGTTCTTCCACAGAGGCTGGCAAAGACCTTCTATCTAGTAGGACTTTGAGTAAAGTTAGATTGTTACTTATATTAGGTGTATTAGATTACCTGGTCCTAGGACCAGTATAACCCATGAAGTAGGAAACTGGATAGTCCTGGATGAAAAGCCTCAAATGTCATTACCCAGAGTGTGCTGATGGTCTGGATATTATCAGTCGGAAGGACAACCTATGATTCATAGCTTCCCCTAGGTCAGATTGCACAGACATGGTCTCCTGTACTCCCAGCCTGTTCAACGATATCACTCAGATACCATAAACTCAACAATTCAGAAATTGATTCCTTAGAAGATTGGAGTTCTCTCATGAGTTGGCCAACTCTCGGTAACCACTGTGTGTTAACAGGCAATAACACTAAAATGCACTAAAGACCATGTAATTTTTTCCCAATATACTGTTATCTGTTATTCTTTTTAACTCATTAGCTTTGAGGAAAGAATATTTGCTAAATGTTGTCTTTATTTCCAAAGCTTGGGGTAAAGATTGTATACACCCAAAGGCAGAGAGATAATTGGCCACGTTACAGTTTCAACCTCAAATTAACTCCCCTGTCTGAGTAAATTTCCTGGTAGAAGATCCCATTTTAATAGAATGTGAAAGCTGCAAGAAGGATGGAGCTTACAGATCGCAGTATGGTCTATTAGATAAATGACCAGGGGTAATCTATCTTAAAACCATGTTTTCTTTAACATTTAACAGAAAGCCCTCCCAAAAATACCCAGTACTTCAGAATTCTTGTCTAAATGAAAATAATGTGTATCTTCAACCCATGATGTGCCAGGGTTTGAGGGGAAATTGTTAAATATTAAGACCAAGAACCTTTTGGGAGCTGTTTGGCATTGTCATCTTGGGCCTGACCTCACAGCTTTCTCTTAGAGAAGAAAGCAAAAGATGGCACATTAAAGCTTTGCTCTCAGAGTTGCCACAGAGAGCCCCCCTAAATACCTTGTAGCTGGCATCTTTTCCCTGAGATGACTTGAGTCAGAAATAAAATTCTCATTTTTGTTTAGAAGCTAAAGAAATGGATGGCTTGTACCATTTAATCTCAAAGTCATCTCTGGCTCTGACAGTGGATCCCTACGTGTTAAGAACATGAGGGTGATCTTTTTTGTATTTAAAGTGAGAATCTTCATTTCCTCCTCTATTATCCTCTTTCCTGAGGTCTGTCTCTTGGTGATCTGGTGACTGTGAGTTGTATTTTGCAGAGTGCAAAGGTGGTTTTACTGTTTTAGGTTCAAATTTCATAGGCCTGAACCTCTTGTTTTAAGAATCAGATTCTCCATAATAGAAGTGAACAAAAAGTCCCAAATATTCATTTATTTGGGTTGGTTTACCGAGAGATGCTTTAAACCTTCTACCAGAGATGGCATCTGTTTATAGGGGCTCATCCTTAAGATTCAGTTAGTTATTTGAAAAAACATAGGGCCAGGAACTCTACTGGGAGACAGAAGAGAACTAACTATGGCCCCACCTTGAAGGTGCTCATGGTTTACTGGTAATTTGTTGAGGGGGAGAAAGCAAAAGTGGTGAGTCTATAGCAAAGGTATGTATGGGATATAACAAAACACAGTCTGGTGTGGATCAGAAGGAGTTCCCAGGAAAAGTGATTCTTGTATTGGGTTTGCAATAGGAATAGAAATTAGTCAGGCATCTAAAAGTTGGCAGTTGAGTAGAAGAGAGTGTTTTTGAGGCAGAGATAACAGCATATGGAAGGTACAGCAGTAGAGATAGCATGATGTGGTTCAGCGTGTCTTGGATGGGTGGGCATATGTTTTTGCAAGATAAGTCTGGACAAGTTGGCACACAGGAGCAACAGAAGCCTTGTATTTGGAATGAGGTGTACCACTTTCCTAGTTCCTAGCTATTCCAATATGGCAACTAATGCCCTGAGTTTTGTCTTAGCCATTACAACTAGATGCATGTTCCTCTCTTTTGCTCCACCCAGACAGAAATGTCATCAAATTCTGGCTCTGCCACTTACTATGTATGTAACCTCAGACAAATTGGCCGGCCACATGGAGCCTCAGCTTTCTGTTCTGTAAAATGGGACCAAAGTAAAAACAACATGATGGAGTTATTATTAATAATAGGATCAAACGAGCTCAATACTTGGCATTAAAAAGTTCTCGTGATATATTCATGGAATCAAACTGGTATGGAATAAAAAGGAAATTCTACTGCCTGGAAAACAGCCTTTAGCTTTCCAAATACCATTGGCTGCCAGAGTAGTCTAGGACACCTGTAATGAGGTAGACAGGGATCTGAACCCTGAAGAAGAGTGACAGGAAGCCAGTCACCTAGAATCAGAATGCAGTGGGCCAGCAAAGCAGGCCAAAGTGGAAGGGAAGCAACTTGTGCCAGAACAACAAGGGCACCTATCTAGGTCAGGAGTGCAGACAGGAGGGAGAAGGTGGCAGATGCTTGCTCATAGAGCACTTTTGGGAATGGATGCACAGCAGCCCATGGTTTCCGCTTCCCTGATGTCATCCTGGTGTCCTACCAGGCTCTGGAAAGAAATCATAAAAGGGAAAGAAGAGAGGAAAAAAGGGAAAGGAGAGAACAGCTGCATTTTTGTGTAATAACAATAACAACCTTTATGATAAAAACATTCAACAAACTAGAATAGGAGACTTCCTCAACCTGAAAGAGAGCATCCGTGAACAACCCATAGTGAACATCATTCTTAATGATGAAGGGCTAAAAGCTTTTCCTCTAAGATCCAGGCTAAGACAAGGTTGTCTGCTCTTGCTGCCTCTATTGAGAAATTGTACTGGAGGTTCTGGTCAGGGCAGTTAGGTAAGAAAAAGAAATAGAGGGCATCCAGTTTGGAAAGGAAGACATAAAACTGTCTTTATTTGCAGGTGATGTGATCTTATTTATGGAAAAACAATCTTGAAACAGAAGGAAAAGGTTGGAAGATTCATAGTTTCTGATTTCAAAACTTACTACAAATCAACATTGATCCAAGACAGTGTGGTACTGGCATGAGATTAACATGTAGATCAGTGGATTAGTATCAAAAATCAGAAAAGAAAAAACAAAAAATAAAAAAATAAAAATTAAAAGAAAAGAATCAGAAATGAAAGTTCTCATTTATAATCAACTTATTTTCCACAGGCAGTACCAAAAATTCAGTGCGGAAGTTAACCTCATCAACAAATGGTGCTGGGAAAACTGGCTATCCACATACAAAAGAATGAAGTTGGACTATTCCAGTGTCACAACATATATAAAAATTATTTCAAAATAGATCCAAGACTAAATGTAGGAGCTAAAACTATAAAATGCTTAGAAGACTTTATAGGGAAAATCTTCATAATGTTGGATTTGACATGAGAAGCATAAGCAACAAAAGGAAATAGATAAACTAGACTTCATCAAAACAATAAATTTTCTGCTTCAAAGGATACCATCAAGAAAGTGAAAAGATACCCACAGAATGGGGAGGACTGTTTACAAATCATATATCGATAACAGGCTTATATCTGAAATATGTAAATATTGCCAACTCAGTAATAAAGAGACAAAAAAGCAATTAAAATAAAAATGGATCTGAATTGGCGTTTACCCAAAGAAGACATACAAATGTCCAATAAGCACATAAAAGAAGCTGAACATCATTAGCCATTGCGAAAATAAAAATTGAATCCACGGTGAAGTACCACTTCATGCCCACTACAATGGCTGTAATGAAAAAGACAAACATTAGTATTGGTAGATTGGAAAGAAATGAGATCCTCATATGCTATCAAACGAACTTTAAAATGGTGCATTCACTTTGGAAACATCTGCAGTTCCTTAAGAGGTTAAACATGGAGGTAACGTCACCATAAGATCTCCCCAAGAGATATGAAGTTTCACACATAACTTGTACGTGAATGTTGATAGCAGCATTATTCATAAAAACCAAATAAAGGAAACAATCCACATTTTTGATAAGTGATGAATGAATAATTAAAATATGGTATATCGACACAATGGAATAATAATATTAAACAATAAAAAGAGATGAAGAGATCCACACAGTGGCATCATGGCATATATTCAACAATAAAGTGAAGTGAACTATAGGTGCTACAGCATGGACGAACCTGGAAAACATTATGTTAAGTAACAGAAGTCAGTCACAAAGGATAATGTATTATATCATTCCATTTGTATGAAATGTCCAGAACAGGAAAATCCATAGGGAAAAGAAGAGATGAGTGGTTGCCTAGGTTTAGCGGAACTGTGAATGACTTCTAATGGAATGGAGTTTACTTTTGTGGTGATAAAACGTTCTAACGTTGACTTTGGTGATGGTCGTGTAACTTTGTGAATATATGAAAAGTTATTGAAGTGTATACTTTCAATGCATAAATTGTGCGGTATGTGAATTCTATCTCAATATAAGTATTATAAAAATGAAAAATAACAAAACAAATAGCTGTCCTGAGTACTTTCCAATGCCAGGCACTGTGCTAAGCTTTATAAATTTACCTAAGTGTTATAATAAAAATGCAAGAAAGGTTTTATAATCTTTATCTACAGCAGGAAAACACGAGTTCAGAGATATTAGGGAACTTGCCCAAGGACACAAAACTAGTAAGTGGTTTATTAGGAGTTAGGACTTGGACCCATTTTTGTCTTACTTTGAGATTCAGGGCCATATGAAAAGGTCTTAGGTGGATCTTGCAGGCTTTCTTGTGTTCCAAGTCCAGTGTTCGCCATATGACCACCACCAACAGCAGGAGTTAGTGAAATCTCTGCTTCTGCGTTTGTCACCGTGAACTGTGGTAAGGCGTTGGCCCCGGGTGCTACTGAATATGGGTTGGAGAGAATCTGTCCTTAGTTGTGTTCTCTGTCCTTGCAAGGGTACATTTGTCCTAGAGACTCCCTTAGTTCCCCCTCAGAGGTGTCACAGCTGTAATTCTGGGAGTGAGACTCTTGACCCTCCACCGCCAGCACCTGATTTTATAGATTGTGTCTTGTGTTTGAAATGGAGCCCTGTTGCCCTTGGCTCTGTCTGCTTCCTAGTTCCAAGAAATAAAACGTGAGAAGGAAGGTGTTAGGCCCACGAAGACAAAGACATCTAATAGGCTTACTAAGGAAAATTTGGATGAGTTTTGGGAAAATGACTCTGAAGTAGATGGATTACATTTTCTGTTTGGGCTCAGTAATTAAGGGAGAAGGGGGACCAAAGCCAGATGTCCTTGGGAATCTTGTCAAATTCCAAATGTTGGAACACATTTCAGGATATTTGACTGAGTTTGGCAGACTCTACACCTTGACTGTGCCCTTTCTTCTTGGACAAAGGTGACTGAAAAACTTGCAAGGATCCAAGTCCCAAAGAAGCCGCGGGCATGATTACCCTTTTATGGGAAGTAGCACAATGGCACCCCTTGTCAATGGAAATATTTCCTGAGGGTATTAACCATGAGCATGGCTATGCTCGCAGGTTTTTTAGAAAGAGAGTGAAAATCACTGAGGTAACAACTCAGGTCCTAAAGGGAAACAGCATATCCTTTCATTCTGCTGTTTGTGATCAAGAGCAGAAGCTGGAAGGGGAAATGTGCCCTGTGACCGTTCACAGCCCCTAGTCCTGTGCATTCTGAAGTATTCCCAGGAATATTGTGGCCTCACTCTCATCTTTTGACTTTTCCACTGGATTCTTTAGAGTCAGAGGAGAGCCATGTGGAATGAGCACAATCAGAGAGCACTTCTTTGGTTGTTGGTAAACCCAACATGATAGGTTGGAAGGAAGAGGAAGGTGCAGATGAAGTCCTGGGAACAGCTGAGCCCTTGTTGAAACACCGAAATGGGGATAAGGCTGTGGATAAGCGAATGTAATGTTTCCATAGTAGTTTTTCTCATAGTCCCTGAAATAATTTGTTGATTCACAATATTTACTACTTACTCTATGCACTAGAAAGACAGTAGTAAATAAAACAGTTGAAATTCCCTGCTCTCCTGGATTTCACATCCTAATGGATAAAATACCATAGTGTTTGTGAAATATAATGTTAAATTACCAAAGTTTAAAAGTCAGTTGCAGAGTTGGACAGAGAGGGATAATTTAATTTTCCTTCCCATAAATAGCTATGATACCCCACTGGATATTTTACCCTAGTACTACAAATATTTATTCCATTTTCATCATAAATTTTAACATTGACTTTCAGTATTACCTCAGAAAATGTTGTCTTTACCATTAACGTGATGAATTATGCCCAATGTTAAATTTTGTAAAAGGAAGAAGTAACAAAACTTATCCTTTAAAATCCTCCCCCCCCGCCCCCCCGCCGGAGTAAAACAGAGAGACTGGGAAATATTTAAAACAATATGAAGCTAAAGCTTTCTCCATAAATACCTCTTTTTTTCCTACTTGCCTTCTAATCACCAGATATTTTTTTTTCACTGAGGAAGCAAAATTTGAAAATAAAAATATAAATGAGCTCATGAGAGAAGTCATCGGTAGGCTTGGATTTTTGCTTCAAGACAAAAGGATGGTTTCCTGTCTCCCCTTCCTTCCATTTCTGCACTTCACTGTCATATTTTAATTCGTTGTGGTCAGAATTGCTATTTTTTAGTGGATTCCAATTCTGGCAGTTATCAAGGGAGCTCCTGTATGGTAGCCGTTGTGGACATGTTGATCCAGCTGGTCACAGCTGGTTCTGCTGATGCTCCCCAACCTCAAGCTCAGCTCCCTGAGCTATTCCTGATGGAAATGGATAATACAGCATGCCCCCCCTCCCAGGCTGGTATTATGTTATGCTCAGACTGAAGATTCAATGACTCCAGGTGACTGAGGGCCTCCCACACTGCTCCTTACTAATTACATCTGAGATCTACTGGCAATATTAATGGCCACAAGGAATCAGGTAAGTCTGGAGTATAGCCCCCTTCACTTATTTCTCTATATTCATTCACTCAGTCCACATACTAGAACTACAGTTTTGATGCCCTTTCCTTAGTCCAGTCAGTTTAGTTGTGTAGTTCACTAGTCCAGATTCTGGAGACCCTAGCTCTAGTGACCCCATTATTTAGATCTGGTTCTCTTGCTTTGAATAAGACCCCAGAGAGTGTGCCCACTGACATTTAGACCTGTCAGTATCCACCAGTCTACTTCTGGCCTTTGCTGACTAGATGCAACTTGCTGGTACAGCCATTTTGAAAATGACGATGGAGGCAAGTATAGCCCCATGGACACTTGGGCATGATGTGACCTCCAGTAGCTCTGGAGCTATCCCTTGTCTCATCTCAGTGTGCATGTGTCAGGCTAGCTCCTGCTCCATTCCCAGCTCACCTGACAGTCCTATAAAGCATCAGTACAAGTTCCTAAGGTCCAAGTTTCAAGCTGCAATAATCTATACTGGGAGTTACTTCATGATAGAGAGGGAAGCTTTTGGTGTCAACATTTATGAGCTGTTAGACATTCTCAATGTCATTTGGTCCCTGATTGTAGAGATAGGCAGATCTGGATTTTGTCTTTATGCCAATTCCCTGAAGGAAGTCAAAGTGTTGGAGCTAGGAATGCTGTGAAAATTCTCAGACTAACTCAAGGCCCCATTAAATTCCCTCTGGGGTTCATCCTGACATCTGCTGCTCCAGATTCCTGTTGTACTGAAAGTAATACTTGATTTCCTATTACTGCCAGCCCATGATCAGTATTTCTACATTGTCTTTCATTCCTCTCTAATGCTTCCTTGGGAAAAAAATCTCACTTTGGGTGTACAATTGAATTTGGAAGTGAGAGAGAGATGCATCTGGGAGAGAAAGTGCAAAACAATTGAACAAGATGCTTGCTTAGAGAACAAGATGGTGTTTACCTCAGGAAAGCGGGCTACCTTCTCACAAGTACATACATTTTTTAGTGTCCTTTTTTTTTTTTTCTTGTTTAAGAAAAAGAAAAATTGGTCAAAGTTGATGACTCTTAGTCAAGTACAGAGAGTATTAGATACTTACCTTTTTATCCATGTGGAGGGCAGGGTTAAATGTGAGCTCTCAGAGCCCAGCATGAAGCCTGTTGCTTGTAACTTGAGGAATGGCCATTACCTTCTTTGACAAATTGTGTAATTCTCCAAGTCAGTGCAAATAAGAGTGAGTCAAACTTAAGGCTGCTTTTATTTTGTGTTGAGTAAATGTGTGCTTGATACAGAGAAGCAAAAGGAAGACTCATAGGTGAATGGTTTGCTAAGGTCATAAAAAATGAATGTTAGATACTATTTTCATCTAGTGATGATTTAACACCGGGCTGCCAAGGGAAGGCAAAGACTCATATTTGTGCTGCAAAGACAGTGTCATTGCCTTATAGCCTAACATAACCTGGCAGTCTCTGGAATGGAGGTAACATCTGGGTAAGTTTCTGAATTACCAGAAGAAGGTAAAAAAAAAAAAATGAAATCTACTCTTTAAATACTGTGAAAATAATGCATCTCTTCATATTGAATCCTAAACCTCTGTGCCTACAATATTTTTGCTTTTGTTTATGAAACTTCCTTGGAACAATGTAATTGGGCTTTAAAAAATATATGATACCACCTTCCCTAACATATATTCACACAATCTCAGAGACCACATTTTATTCCACCTCTCCCTGTGTTTGTCCACAAGCCTTGTCTCTTTACAGCATCACTTAAAATTGCCAGCCTAGTTCTTATCTCTCTGCTGCACTCATAGGGTACCAGGACGGTGGTGAGGAAGGAAGAAGAGAAATACCATAATTGATTCCCTACCTTCTATGAGGTGTTTTACCGTCGTGGTGGCCCTCACTATAACCCCATAAGGTGGGATCATGGCAGTATGAAAGAGGAGGAAACTGAGCTTCAGAAAGGTGAGGCAACTGGCCAGAGGTCACACAGTTGGCCACACACAGCAGAGGTGGAATTTGAACCCAGTGTGTCTGGTCTCATAGCCTGAGGAGCTTTTTGTGGCTTGGTAAGCACAGAGATAACAGTGTCAATGGGGTCACTGGATGTGGAGTAGGTGGAAGGTGCTCTCTCTGCTCAAGAGGGGAATGAGTCCAAGGATAGCTTCACAAGGCCTCCTGTGGCACATGGACAGATGCCAAGAAAGACAGATGTAGGTGAGTGTAAAGGGTTGGCAGTTGTAGATGCATAAACAAGCCCATACCTAGAGCAGATCTTCCAGAAACAGTGACTCTGGGAGACTTATTTCATTTCCTTCCACTCCCCCATCTTAAAAAGTTGAATGTCTCATGAAGATGAAGGTAACCAACCATCTACAGAGGATTAAAATGGCAAGAAAAACAAAGGTGATCTAAGCATAGCATTAGCCATCTGTTTGGCATAGAGAGGGCGAACACTGATTTTGCTGGACAGGATATAGCATAGGACTTAAGTGACACTAGGTTGATGTTTGTTAAACTGCAGATCTTATAGGACCCCTCTGATGCTATCTAGAGAGCTAAGCACAATGGGGTCGTTCTTCATAGAGGCTGACTTTTATGCCAGGAAATTTGAGGATGGAAGTGAGTATGCACTCTTTTTTTATTTCTCACTTGGAAATTTTGAAGGCAGGAGACCTTTGGAGCAGGCTGTGATAGTAGGCAGTCACAGAAAATTAGTGTATTATACAATTGGTGTATTAGATTTTTTATACAACTCATTAGGGAGACAGACAGGTAGGAGTTTCCTATGGAAGAAAGGAACTGGTAGCTGGACTTGGACCATTTTGCTAGTACAGAGTCTGTGTTAGAGTCCTAGAGCTGCTGTAACAATTTACCACAAACTAGATGGCCTAAAACAATAGAAATTTATTGTGTCATACTTCTGGAGGCTAACCATCCAAAATCGAGATGTCAGAAAGGCAGCTATGCTCCCCGTGAAATTTCTAGGGAAGGATCCTTCCTTGCTTGTCCCAGCTTTTGGTAGCCCAAGATGTTCTTTAGCTTGTAGCAGCATGTCTCCCAGCTCGGATTCTCATCTTCACATGGCCATCTTCCTTCTGTGTCTTCATATGGTGGTCTCTCTTAGTGTCTGTTTCCAAATTCCCCTTCTAAGGTCACCAGTCATTGGATTAGGACCCACTGTAATGACTTCCTTGTGACTTGATTACATTTGCAAATACTTTATTTCCAAATAAGGTTACATTCTTGATCAGGGCTTAGGACTTTGGGGTGGGGGGGCACACAATTCAACCCCAAACAATATTTAAAAGGGTTGGCAGCTGGGCGGGGGAACCCAGTGTAAGAACTGTGGTGATTTATGCCAAGTGTAGGGGCTGAAGTAGGCAGTGGGAAAGGGTCACACCTCAGGTCAGAGCCTCTTAAAGCATGCACAAATGCACTGTAATGAAACCAGCGTGTAGACTCTTACTTCACAATGGGCATAACTGCCCACAGTGGGCAGCACATGGCCCCAGTCAAGTAAAAGACTCCTTACCACCTTCCCTGAATCTTTCTCCCCAGTCCCTGTATATTGGAGTAGAAGAGACACAGGAAGAGGAGGATGTATCCCCAGAATGAAGGAGCAGACCACAGCCCAACTCCCCACTAAGGAACCTAGAGCCATTGGAAAGAGCTACACTGGAGGGAAGGGAGGAGAAAGGCAGGGCCAAATTTACTCGAAGTTTCACTGCATCAGACTGAACCAGGCTTTGTGAACCTAAGTGGACATATGGGTCTGAGATTTGCCCACGATATGATCAAGGGGTGGGGAAAGGGGCTTTAATGGCCAGTAAGTGAGGGAAAGTATTATATGCTTATATTTTTCCTGCTAAGTCAGTTCAGCATAGGAGATGTCAGAATTCAAGTCTAAACTGTGTGACCTGGAGCAAATCTTACACCACCTCTGAGTTTCAGATGCCCCATCTATATATTTTGGCTGATAATTTAACACACACACACAGCCTCTGCAAGACTACAGAAGAACTCTCTACGTTTTGGGGTATGGTTGTTACAGAGGCCTGAAACCACATTTGGCATTCAGTTTTCCATGTCTTGATTGTATCGTATCAGACAGAGCACTCAGCTTTTCTGAGCTTCAGCTTTATCTACAAAACAGGGTCGTGAGTCATGGGGTAAATGAGCAGATGAAATGAGATGTGAAATTACTTTTTATTTTGTAAAGTGTCTTATACTTGTAAAATACTTCAGGCATGTCTCCTACTGTCTGTGTGTTTATAATACCAAATAGATGTAACGTATTGGATTAGGTGCAAGTATTGACATCACTTGAACTGTTATGATGATAATTTGTGATCAGCAACTTGCCCTGGACATTGGATACTTCTGGAAAGCTTTAAAAATACTTATTTTTAAGTCCCTCCCCCCAGAGGTCCTGATTTAATTGACATGGTCTTCAGCCTGGGCATCAGGGGTTTTCAAAGCTCCCAGTGTTTCGTTGGTGTGGTGCTGTGGATGTTGGATTGCGAGCCATAGGGTGAAAAACAACTGCAGAGTTAGGCTATTAAAATTCAGAGTGGATATATGTATGTATGTATAATATGTAATATATATATGTATATTTTAAAGATTTTATTTATTTATTCATGAGAGACACAGAGAGAGAGCGAGGCAGAGACACAGGCAGAGGGAGAAGCAGGTTCCATGCAGGGAGCCTGACGTGGGACTCAATCCTAGGACTCAAGGATCACGCCCTGGGCTGAAGGCAGGTGCTCAATCACTGAGCCACCCAGGCATCCCTATATACATATTTTTTTTTTTTTGTAGTCTAGCAGTATGTATTTTTTCTTTACCATTTTCTGTTATTGAAGTATAGTTGACACACAATGTTAAATTAGTTTTAAGTTGTACAGCATAGTGATTTTCCAAGGCATTATTACATTATGGTCTATTCAGCACGGGTGTAGCTACTAACTATCTGTCACCATATAGCACCTCCAATACTACTTTTAAAAGATTGATATATTTATTTCAAGGGAGAGAGTGCAGGAAGAGAGTGAGCAGGGAGAGGGGCAGAGGGAGAGACTCTTGAAGCAGACACCCCCACTGAGAGGGCTAGATCCCTCTGGCTAGATCCCAAGGCCTATGAGTTCATGACCTAAGTGGAAACCAAGAGGCAGACATTTAAGTGGGCTGAGTCACCCAGGTGCCTTTCCAATACTATTTTTTAAACTGTCTGTTATTTTTCACATGCTAAGTTTCAGTATGCATATGGATTTGATTCTACAGGGAAAATTGCTTCATCATTTATTTATTGTTCCTAGATCTGAGTCAGTATCACAATATTTTCTTTATTTCTTTTTAAAGATTTATTTCTTTTGAGAGAGAGAGAGCTCATGAACAAGGCAGGGGGAGAAGGGCAGAGGGAGAGGGAAAGAAAGAGAGAGAATATCAAGCAGACTCCCCACTGAGTGGAACCATTCATAGGACTCAATCTCAGGACCCTGAGATCATGGCTTGAGCTGAAAGCAAGAGTCAGATGCCCAACTGATTGAGTCACCCAGGCACTCCACAGTATTTTTTTAAATTTCGGATCCTAATATCTAATAAGGCACAACTTGAAAATTTGCCTTCCTGCTTTTTCAAATTGCTTGATTCCTAAACCTTTCCTGTGAAGTTTAGAATTGGTATGTTCAACCCTTGAACACTCAATGGATTTTTGTTTAAATTTCATTGATTATAGTTTGAATTGATAGAAATGGTTCTTTAAAATATAAAATATCCTAATCTGTGAATAAGATCTCACATAAGAGTATGGACAGAAAACAGGAACCCTTCTCCAGGTGTTTTAAGCAGAAAGTAATTTGATGCAGGGCCTTAATTGCTGGCTAGGTTCCTAAAATAGGTATGTATTTGTTTTGTTTGTTTAGTTTTCAAATATTTGGGGGCAGGGACTGGCTATGTTTTCTTTTTTTCTTCCTTTAAATTTTGCAGTGTCAACAGAGAATGATATATACTTTGGGTTTTTTGTTTTTTGTTTTTTTTAAAGAGACTACCTGTCCTGGCATGAGAGGGGGGAGGGGCAGAAGAGAAACTCAAGCCCACTCTGTGCTGAGTGATCTGGGACCTGATCTCATGACCCTGAGATCATGACTTGAGCCAAAACCAAGAGTCAGATACTTAACTAAGTGAGCCACTGAGGCACCCCAAGAATGATACATATTCTTAAGTGTTTGTTGAAATATCCTCTATTCTTTGCAGGTCATCAATTTTGGTGAATAGTTAATAAGAGTTTCACAAATAATATGTGTGTTCTGTTTATTGGGTATGGGGTTCTATAAATGTCATTTAGATCAAGCATATGAGTTGTATGCCAGTCTTCCATCTCTTTGCCAGTTTTTTGCCTGCTTCATTAATCAATTACCTAGAAAAGAACCTTAAAATATTCTACTGTGATTGTGAATTTGATTTCTTCTTGTACTAATGCCACTTTTTGCTTTACATGTTTGAGATTGTGTTATGAAATGAATATAAATTTAAGCACTCAGAATTCCTGAAGAGTTCTGTCCTTTATCATTAACTCATGAACTCCTATTAATTTTTTTCTTGCCTTAAACTCAATTTTGTCTGATATTTTAGAGCCCCACAAGCTCCCTTTTGTTTAGGTTTACTAGTGTGTTTTCCATACTTTTACCTCTACATTTTCTGTGTAATTATATTGTAGTTATTTCTCCTATAAACATATGTAGCTGGGTTTTCTCAGAATTTCCATTTTGAATAATTTTAAATGTGCAGAAAAGTTGAAGGAATAAAACAAAAAAAAAATGCTTCCCTTTCCCCTAAATTCATCGTTGTTTATACTTTGTCACTTTGGCTTCTCTATCAATTACACAATTTTATAATATTATGAATATTACACAATTATTTTTACTGAACTCTTTATATGTAAATTGTATGTATCATGTTACTATACTCTTAAATATTTATGGTAAATTGCATGCATTTTTTTTTTTGCATTCTGTTTTATATATATATATAATATGTATGCATATGCATACAACTCATATACACATTTTAATCATTTAACATTTTATTGCTGAGTGATTCATTGATGGATATGTCAGAAGGTATTTATCAATTCACTCATATAGGACATCGAGTTTTTTCCAGTTTTTGGCTACTACATATTAAACTGCAATGAACATTTGTGTATGAGGCTATCTATGGATATCTTTTTCTTTCAGTACACCTAGGAATGGAATGGCAGATTGTATGGTAGGTGTATGTTTAACTTTTATTTATTTATTTTTAAAGATTTATTTATTTATTTATTTTAGAGAGAGAGAAAGAGAGGATTGGAGGGAGGGAGGAGCAGAGAGAGAGGGAGTGAGGGATCTCAGGCAGACTCCCTAGCAACTTTGGCACCCATTGAAGGACTCAGTCTCACAATCCTGAGATCATGACATGAGCCTAAAATAAGAGCCAGGTACTTAACTGACTGTGCCACCCAGGTGCCCTGTAACTTTTAAAGAAACTCAGTTTTCCAAATTGCTTGTATCATTTCTATTCCTCCAGCAATGTATGAGAGTTCTATTTCTCCCACATTCTTGCCAATGCTTGCTTTGATCCATCTCTTCCATTTTAGTCATTCTGATAGGTGCATACTAGTACCTCATTGTGATTTAATTAAATTAATTAATTTATTTAAAGTTTTAATTTAAGTAATCTCTATATCCAACTTGGGGATCGAACTCACAAACCAGAGATCAGGAGTCATATGCTACCTCGGACTGAGCCAGCCAGGTGCCCCCACGTTTTCCGTTTCTTTCTATCTCCATGTTGCTTTCTAGAGCATTCTGTCATAGTCACCTTCTTATCCTTTTATTTCTCTTGAACAATTTTACCTCTCTTTTAATATTCTAATTTTAGTGACTATTGTATTTTTCATTTGCAGAAGGTTCTTTTTAAAATTCGTTTTTTTCTTAGTGTTCCGTCTCTAGACATTCTTTGCTTTCATTAAATGTCAGAAATGCATATTGAAAATTACTCATATTGGCCTGTTGTTAACTGTAGTTCCTTGGTTCTGATAGTCCTGTTTGCACATCTGCTAACTCTCTCATGTGGAGGGATGTTTACTCAGATCTTTGTAACTCACTTATTGTATATGCATCTTCTGTGGGTGTTATCTCCTAGGTAATTCCATGTGTCCTAGTTGTGAAAGTGTCCCTAACTCTGATACCAGCAGGATCTCAGAGTTTTCAATGGTCCTGAATCAGATTTGGCGTTAATTGATCTCTTTGTGGCTCCCATACAGTACAGGTAACACGAATTTAGGTCCCATCTCTGGCATATGCTTGGGATTTAGTTTCTCCCAGTTGTCTTTTTATTTCTTTTTATTTAAGACTTCAGGGAGCGTGAGCTTCCTTGGGGGCTCTGTGGTGTACAGGCAGGGACTTTCTGGTTTCCTGGGAATGGAAGGAGCAGATCTTGAGGGATACAAGCTCTATTTTTCATTTTCTTTAGAGGAAGCGAGGGAGGAGGAGAGAGACAGAAGGTGAGGGAGTGAGAAAATCTCAAGGAGACTCCACACCCTGAGCCTGTGGAGCCTGACTCAGGGCCTGATCTCAGGACCCTGACATCATGACCTGAACAGAAACAAAGAGTTGGACACTTAACCGATCGAGCTGCTCAGCCACCCCAAGGGGATCCATGCTTTATGACAGTCCCCCCACCCAATCTCCTACCACCTGTGGCCGAGTGCCACATCTTCAGTCCCTGTGTGAGTATCAGAACCCCAGATCCTGCCGCTGGAGCCTCTGTCTGTTTGGAACTTAGGAAGCTCCAAATTCTTATTCCTCTCTTCCCCACCTATGTTCTGAATCCATTTAGACAGATGTGGAAGTCTGACCACAGAAATGAGCATTTCACCTTTATTGCAATGAAGCAGTGGCAACAGAAGAATTAAAACACTCTGCCTGTAACCAAACTTGCTCTCCAGACACAGACAGCATGGGAAAGTCTCATTTCTAGGAGCACAGCCTTCACTCTGCAGTACAATATAACCTAGGGCAGGTGAGAATGCACATTTTCTACAATAGAGAGGTGCTAGAACGGAGAGGCCAGAAGGGGTTGATCCAGACATGCCTAGTAGTTCCTTTTCTTAAACTCATCAACCATTTAAATCACCCCTCTTCTCATGAGAAGGAGGGAGTCCATGATTGAGGCCAAGAGTATTAGTCTAAAGGAAGGAAGTTTCCCCATGAGAAACAAGGCTTCAGGGAGGCAGGTGGGGGGTATTCAATCCCTTCTAAAGATATCCAGTGTGCTTAGGGTCTCTGGCTTTCATTCTCTCTTTCCTTTCTGAAATCTGTATCTCTCTTATTTTCAGCTGAACTATATATTTAAGACTATTTTTGGTATATTTTGCCCAGGCTTTCCATGTTTGAGGCCAGGAGCATCAGCTGTCATGTTTGTTGAAGTTCCTCTAGAGAGCGTTTTCACAAAGGCAAGTGGGATGGTCTATTAAAATAGACAAGTGCTAAAGGAGAACAGGCCGATCTAGCCCTCTCTCCGAGTCTTTTCTAGTCTCTGAGGTTGCACAAAATAAAAACTGTTTGCTGGCAGCATTCTTTCCTTCATTAACTATAATAAAGTAAACATGGGTATAGATCTCAACATACCCAAATATATGTGTATTGACTTTCTGAGTTTAGTAGGTAAACACACTTACAAATATATATATTGCATGTGCAATTTGAATTTCTGGCCTATATCTCATTTATTGCACAGTGTCATTTACACTCTCCTGTTGTTTTCATTAATCTATTGTTATGTAGTGATACAGGTTCAGCTTCATCAAAGTACACCTTTATAATGGGATTCCTTAAAGCTATTTGAAGTTCAGCTTCATCGTAGCACACCTTTATAATGGGATTCCTTAAAGCTATTTTCACTGGTTTTTAACCAGTGAAATTGCTTTTTTAAAGAAATTGAATTTTATTTATTTTTTTTAAAGATTTTATTTATTCATGAGAGAGAGAGAGAGAGAGAGAGAGAGGCAGAGACACAGGCAGAGGGAGATGCAGACTCCATGCAGGGAGCCTGACCTGGGACTCTCTAGATGCCAGGTCTCCAGGATCAGGCCCTGGGCTGAAGGTGGCGCTATACCACTGAGCCACCCAGGCTGCCCCCAAGCAATTGAATTTGAAACAATACAGTTTGTATAAAGAAGAGAGGACTTAAAGGGCATTATAAAAACAGTAGTAAAGTATGTCTCTGATCTCTTGTGCATTTAGTCTAGGAAAATACCACATCCCTCTTCCCATCCTCATAAAACAGAACAGAACCAGCATTGAATTGAATTCAACAGTAACTTATCTGTGCTGCCATATCTGATCTTATTTCTCTTCTTGGAAATTGGCATGAACCTAGAGTTTGCCATCCATTTCAAGTCTCTAAGTTTAGAAGGAGAAACATTTCAATATAGTAACGTAAAATAAGTGGAAATTTTTTATTGAACATTTATTTACTTTGATAGGCATTGCTCAAACATGTGCAAACACGTTCTGTTTATTTTATGTAGTCACTTCCTCAATTCTAACTGGTTGCACGATGTTTAGCCCATTTTACAGACTAGGAAATACGAGATTTCGCAGTTTATTGGCACCCATGTAGTGTTACATTGTTTAAACTACCTACTTGGGGATCCCTGGGTGGCGCAGCGGTTTGGCGCCTGCCTTTGGCCCAGGGCGCGATCCTGGAGACCCAGGATCGAATCCCATGTCGGGCTCCCGGTGCATGGAGCCTGCTTCTCCCTCTGCCTGTGTCTCTGCCTCTCTCTCTCTCTCTCTCTGTGACTATCATAAATAAATAAAAAAATTAAAAAAAAATAAACTACCTACTTTATTCAAAACCAAAGATAGTGTGCTGGTAGGACAGAAAGTAATACCCAAAGGACCTGCGGGAACCAGATGAACTTCGAGTTACTCAGAGATCTAAATTATGCAAAATGCAGAAATCCTGGGTAGAAATCATGACCCATTCAGTTCATCCTTCACCCTCCAGTGTGGTAAATTACCTTATAGATGCATTATGGATTAGGTTATTTAATCCTTTTTGTGCCATAGACCCCTTCTTGCAATAATTTTTTTAAAAGATCTTATTTATTCATTCATGAGAGACACACACAAAGAGGCAAAGACATAGGCAGAGGGAAAAGCTCCCTGCAGGGAACCTGTTGTGGGACTATCCCAGGACCCTGGGATCACAACCTAAGCTGAAGGCAGATGTTCAACCACCGAACCACCCAGGGGCCTCTTGGAACAATATTTTTAAACTCATAAGAGAATAGAAATGGCACTGGAATAGCTTTCACTTCTAGTATCTGACTCCTGAGATTATCAAGCATACCTGTGCTGTCCATCTCTCCTACCAAGAGGACCCCTGGCCTCAGAGTTTTCTCCAGCATTCTGTAGAGATGGTAAAGGAGGGACACCCAAGCAGGTTTGGAAGATATGGGGGTGGGGAGGAGTATGAGATGGGCTACAGAGAGGTTTCTGAGATCGTATTAGTTTTTAACATTTTCCTTCTGTCTAGATGCCTCCTCAGTTTCCCTGTCCCTCCATCTTCCCCCAGATCAAGTCCAGTTTTTTTCTGGTTTTATTTATTTCTATCCCCGCCTTCTCTTGCTCAGCCCCGCCTATGTCTCTGGGCCCCACCCCCCGTAGCCACGCCTTCCATTAGTCCTTTAGGGCCCTATCACTCCTCAGTTCCCTGCCAATCACGCTGGACACCCTCTAGGCCCGCCCTCAAACTCACGGAGGGGGCTGCCTCCTCCCCAGGCAGAAGTGTGGTGGCTGTGGAAGGATGGAGGGTGCGGCTGGTGGTAGCTTCTCCGATGACCAGTTCTGGGAGGTCTGCATGGAGCTGCAGCGGTTCCAGCTGGTCGGGGCCAACTGGGAGCTGATGGTGGAGGCCCAAGGCATCTGCGTCTACAGGCGCCTGGATGAGGTAGCAGCTGTATGGCTGGAAGACCTGGGGCTGATACTCAACAGGGCCAAACTCCCTAGGGGAATGCTGGGCTGTGGCCTTGGTAGTTGGGTCAGAGTTGGCCTTGTGGAGCTGGGAGAAGCAAGACAGGAGCAGTGCCTGCAGCTGACTTAGCCCATGCTTTGAGAAGCAATTGGAATACAGCTTCAGGTCTGAGGCCCCTAGTGGCAGTGGTTTGTTGGCAGTTAAGAATAGGGTTAAAACTTGGGTAGGCTGAGTCTTGGCCCTATGCCTGCAAGGGACGTAGATCCCCCTCCCGGTGGGTGCCACTTGTATGTGTGTGTGTGTTGGTGGGGTGGGGAGAACCTTAGGATTTGCATACAAGTGGAAAAGAGACTGGACTTTTCAGAGACTAGGGGTGCAGGATGATAGCGTGAGTGTGGAGTGGTGAGCCTGAGAAGGGAGCTACTATCATCTCAGGCTTGGGCTTCTTTTCCAGGCTGCCCCCTTTGTAATTTACTTACTAATTTAGTCCAAAGCTTTAGGCAGAAAGATAACCAACTCCATTCCTCCCCCCGCCCTCTAAGTTATTAGCAAGTCTCCAGGTGCTCCTGGAACCAGGTAGCTACCCAAGTGGACGGATTGCGTTGCCCCTAAGGTCTGTCATCATCTACACTGTGTGATAGCAGCTGCATGGCACACAGGTTAAAAGGTCACCATTAGGCACAGTAAGTGAAATCGGGGTTTCCTGGCAGAGGACCAGAGTATTATACTGTAGAGTAGGGAGGCACTCAGAACCTGTGTGTAGCAGGGCCCCTGAGTGTGACAAGATGACCAGGAAGCTCACAGCCCAGAAGAGGCAGAAATAATTTCTGAGTGAGGTTTCAAATGTTGTCTCTGTGCAAGAATGGACATTATTTCAGACAAAATCCTTTATTCTTCTCTCTGACTGTTCCATTTTTCCTTACCGGCCACATCAGGCGTTGGCCAAGTTTTGTTAGTTGGTTGTTACTTTGGGTGGCACCTCTCACCTAGAATGGCAGTGACCTCTTTAACTGGCCTCCTGGCCTTCCATCTCTCTGAGCCCTTCCTTTCTACATGTTGCAGTCTGATCAAACACCTGAACGGGAGGCTTTGGTCTTACCCTCTCCTTTCAGTGGCACTGTCGGTTGCAGATTAATGCTAAGAATAACTAGGGTCATAGCGCACACATTGCATGCCTTATATGCCAGGCACTGTTCAAGTGCTTCACAGGCGCTGATTTACTCAACCCTCATGCCAGTCTTGTTTTTTATATTTTATTTTATTTAAATTCAAGAATGAATGAATGAATGAATAATAATAAGTAAATAAATAAATTCAAGTTGGTAACACATAGTGTAGTGTTGGTTTTAGGAGTAGTGCTTCATCACTCATAGGACACCCAGTGCTCTTCCCAAGTGCCCTCCTCAATACCCGTCAGTTATTAAGCCCATCCCCACACACAGTGGTCTTCAGAATAGTTTCCACCCCTACTAACCCCTTTAACAAACTTCAGTTTGTTCTCTCAATTATAGAATCTCTTATGGTTTGCCTCCCTCTGTTTTTATCTAATTTTTTCTTTCCCTCCCCTTTGTTCATCTGTCTTGTGTCTTAAATTCTGCATGAGTGAAATCATGATATAGGTCTTTCTCTGACTTATTTTGCTTAGCATAATACCCTCTAGTTCCATCCACATTGTTGCAAATGGCAAGATTTCATTCTTTTTTGATGCCTGAGTAATAGTCCGTATACACACACACACACACACACACACACACACACACCCCACATCATTTTTGTCCATTCATCAGTCGATGGACATTTGGACTCTTTCCATATTTTGGCTATTGTGGATTATGCTGCTAGGAATATGGGGCTGGATGTGCCCCTTCCAGTCAGCACTTTTTTATCCTTCGGGTAAATATCTAGTAGTCTCATGTCAGTCTTAATGTAAGATACTGTAATTAGCACCTTTTTACCCATACGAAAGTGAGTATGGGGAAAGGTTAAGTTGATTGCTGAAGGTTTGAATTGGGATCAGAGCTCCCCTGTGCTCTTCCAGACCTGTGCCAGCAGTAGGCTCCTGCATTCCCTCTCTGAAGGAAGGCAGATGCTGCTGGGCAGGCTACAGATGTTTCCCAACTTATGGTTGGTTTATATCCTGATAACCCCATCATAAGTTGAAAATATCATAAGTCACAAATGCCTTTAATACACCTCACTTACTGAACGTCATAGCTTAGCCTCCCTGATCTTCACTGCGCTCAGAATGGTTTCATAAGCTGACAGTTGGGCAAAATCATCTAACACTATGCGTTTAATACTAACATGTTGAACATCATGTAATTTATTGGGTGGTGAACTAAAAATGAAAAAGAGAATGATCATTTGGGTGCAGAATAGTAATAAGTGTGTCAGTTATTTGCCCTGTGGCTCCCTGCCCTGCCCAGCATCAGGGGAACATACTGTACCACGTATCACTAGCCCAGGAAAGATCAAAATTCAAAGTACAGTTTCTACTGAATACCTGTTGATTTTGTGCCTTTGTAAGGTTGAAAAATTATAAGTTGTATTGTCATAAGTTGTTTATCCTGTGTGCTGAACTGGTTTGGTCCCAACTTCCATTTCTAGCTTTATCTCCCACGACTCCTCTGCGTACCCCTGTCCTGTCCTCTAGCCAAGCCGGACCACTCTACCCTGTACCTCTCCAGTGGGCCTGTGCTTTTGTGCTCTGTGCCTGTGAGCTGAGACAGTGACTGGCTTTGTACTGAGTATTGTTTCCATCGTGTAGTGTTATGTAGCAGGCCCATTTCCCTCTGCTGGGGAGGACATGAGTGGTCTTCAGAATAGTTTCCACCCGTACTAACCACACTATTGTCTTATTTCAACCTGTCGTAGGGAGGAAGGCAGTCATGGTACACTGATGTAAATTACAGGTGCTCCCAGATAACCTCTCTAAGTTTAAAAGGCCATGGGATTCCAGTAGGTGTACCCTTGAGCCTCAGCAGCTAGGATGCAGGACCATCCATAGCCCCTTTGACGTTCATCTGTATTAAAATGTCAAGAGGCCCTATTGGGTCAGGGTATGAACCCTTTCTTAGAACTCTTATTGGGTTCTAGCTTTTTCCAGCTTTATTTCCAGCATTATTTGTTGAAGCCTCATTTTCTTTCCAGGTTGACTCCCATGTTTTACCTTCCTCCTGGAAGAGAGGTCCCTCAAATTTCTAGTTAGTAAATCTTTTCATCTGAATACCACACCTTATCAAAAGTGAACTCACCTTGTCCCACTCTCTGAGTAGACCTGCACCTATCTGCCTCAAAGCCCTTGATCTGTTTTGTGGGCCAGTGGTGTTCAATTCACCCTGCATGTGACCGTTATGTATCTTTTCTTCCACGCTCCCAAACCCTTTACCCACGAGTGCATATGGCCTTGGGTCCCCAGGTCCCCAACTGAGGGTCAGACCAGAAGACAATGGCCCCTCTGAAAATGTTCATCTTGATAACCTACCTGACCATTGCTGCTGGTGAGTCTAGGTGAGCGGTCTTTGCAGTCTTTGCTTTCTGGCTTTTGAAACTCCAACAACTGGTGTAATCAGAGTGGACCCTTTCCTGTTGAAGGGCCACTGGAAGGTCCCATTGATCCATGTAACTTTCAAAGGTGCTGCATTAAGGCTTTTGCCTTAAGCCTATCAACATCTGCTTCATTCATCCTATTTCTTAATACCATGTAAAGATTTCCTCTGTATTGAGATGAGTCCCCACCTCTGATTTTTCTTGGCATCTGTAAGACCCACAAGGAAACTGAGACAGGTTATTTGGTAAGTCTTCCTGGATTGCTTGAACTTTGCAGCAGTAAGTTTACATGTAGTGCCCCTATGAAAGGGACCTCTCTTTTTTTTTTTTTTTTTTGTAAAGATTTTATTTATTTATTCATGACACACACAGAGAGGCAGAGACATAGACAGAAGGAGAAGGAGGCTCCCTGCAGGGAGCCCAATGCAGGACTCAATCTCAGGACCCTGGGATCATGACCTGAGCCAAAGGCAGATGCTCAGCCACTGACCCACCCAGGCATCCTGAAAGGGAACCTCTATCAGAGTCTTTACCATGACTTGGGTAAGGAGCATATTTTCTAGGTGAATATCCCTATTATTATAAAGCCAGTCCAAGATCTACATTGATTGATTGATTGATTGATTGATTTAAAAGATTTTATTTATTTTTTCATGAGAGACATAGAGAGAGAGAGAGAGACAGAGAGAGACAGAGACACAGGCAGAGGGAGAGGCAGGCTCCACGGAGCCCAACATGGACTCGATCCCAGGTGCCCAGGTCTCCTGGGCTGAAGGTGGTGCTAAACCACTGAGCCACTGGAGCTGCCCCAACATCTGGATTTATATAGTCATTTATGTTGGTCCATCATGAGCTCTGATGATGATCTATTGCCTGTTTTGAATAGGTTGAAGTAAGTATAGAGGAATTTGAGTTCTCCACTGTAACAAATTACATTTTAAAATTTGAAAAATATTGTCAACTTTTTTTTAGTAGATAAATAATCCTGAATCATGTTCTTGACAGATTGCCACTTTTAATATACAGTATTTTGATACTTTTTAATTTCCTTTTTCCTATGAAATCACAGAATTTTTGGACTTTGAAAGTGTCTCTGAAACCATTCTGGCCAATACCATCATCTTTTCTGTTCGCTTCTTTTTACTCCCTTTGCCTGCTCTGTTTCCATTCTCTCTTCTCTTTTTCCTCTGAAGGTAGTAATGTTAATAACTTACCTTTACATGATAATTTAACTTACAAAATGCTGTCCAATATCAGTTTCTTTTATGCCTGTAAACCAGTCTGGAAGATGGGTAGGGACAAGATTATTTTCCTATTTTTCAGATGGAACTATGACCCAGACTTGTGAAGTGAGCCACACAAAACCTCATAACTAGTAACTATACATGAACTAGCTTCGATAAGCTCAGCACCAAATATACAGCTTGCTTCAAGGCAAGAACTACTTTCTCTTTCTGGAGAGTAAGGAAAACTAGCCCAGAGCTGCCACTGGTATGGCGAGAACTTGGATTTTGGAGGCACATAGTCCTGGATTAAAATCTCCATTCTGTCCACTGTCATTCATTTTTTCATCCAGGGAATATTCATCAAATGCCTCCCATGTGCTGTCACCCTCACAGGCACTCGGGATAAGCCGTGAACAGGAAGATGCAGATGCACCTACTGTTTCAAAAGTGAATGAGTTCTTGAAGAATGAATGACATTCCCTGATGAGAATAATCCATAGTATATAATGAGATGTTGGGTGAAAAATGCTCTGAAGAAAGTAAAGTGGGATGAAGGGATAGAGAAAGGGAATGGCAGTGGTGGCCAGGGGTGATGTGGTATGTTTTAGATAAGGGAAGCTGGAGAGCCCCTCTGCAGAGAGAACATTTGAGCGGAGATAGAAATGAAGTGCAAGGTGGCATCATGCAAGTTTCTGGAGGAGGAATGTACCAGAGAGGGTTTTCAAAGCCCAAGTTCATTAGGGTCATTGGGGAACTATCCTCATTTAGACTAGGTAAATAGTAGTCTGAGATTATCTGGTTTGCCTTGAGCTCATAACATTTTATTTTATTTATTTTTTTTTTAATTTTTTTTTTTTCATAACATTTTAAAATGAATGTCTGGCACTGTGAGAAGGGACTGCCTGTATTGTGCCTTTGTCTTGTAATAGGGTCTTGTAATCATTGAGCTTGGTGAGGAGCAGGCAGTTCTTCTTAGGGACTGTTCTTTTCAATGCTGTGCACCTACTGAAATGCAAAAGTATTGCACTTGTAAGAAATTGCACTTTTGCCAGGCTGAGGAAAGAGGAAGTTTCGTTTTAGGAGGGAGACAGAGATTTAACTCACACAAAAACAGATGTACCTCAGTGGATGAATAGTTCCAGTAGCAATCCCACAGGTGAGATCATAATCCGATTTGCATCATCAGTGTCTTCACTTAGATACAGGACTGTTCTGCCCCCTTCTCTCATCCTTCTGCCTCTCTCCTGAGGGAGGGGTAGTTACCAACATGAGTGATAGAACAATTATTGAACCTGGGGCACTTATCAAGCCATGTTTTACTAGTGGTCAGGGCCACTACATCTGAATCCTGAGCACCCATGTATGGCACCCTTCTACCTTCTACAGACAGGAGGCCAGCTCTTATGCTGTCTAGCTCATGCTCTCTGTTGCTCCTTTTCCATCTTCCTGAGCACACAACTGGATGGATACATTAGAGCCTCAGGTCTTCTCCTCCTCTCTTCTCTCTCAGGATATGCATGTGTTGTGAGGCTGGATGGAATGTTGGTTCCAAGAATTAAGTTGGGGTGAATGAGGTGAGAGGGGTGAGTAGGAGTCTCCACTTCTGTCTCTAGGTATAAGCCATGCTTCATGCCCTCACTCTGTCTCTACTGAATTCCTACATGGGGATCACGGGAGGTGACTATTAATAAAGCAAAACCCCAATTTTCATTGGGCTAGGGGGCCCTTTGAGAGGATAAATGACTTGTCAGCAAGGATTGGGCATTTGAGATTCTTGGATACAATACCATAACATTACCAGGGTGAACCAGGGGCTGCACTTGAAACAATGCTGAGTGGAATATGGGTCCTGTGTGGTCTTCCAACCTGCTGTTGACATCAGTGCCTACCACCTCTGTGTGGAAAGAGAATTCTAGTGGACCCTCCAATGGGAATAGTGTGTTACTTCCCAAGCTCACTGTCCCCTGACATTATTTTGTGAGGCTGTTTCATCCTTCAAATGAATATATTCTTGTAAGAAAAGGAGAGTCTGTGCAACTCTGAATCTTTGAATGTTAGCCTGTGCCTTTTAATGTGCGTTTAAGACCCAGAAAAGCTTAGAGGTAGACCTAACAACCTCATCTTGCCATTTACTTTAGGAAAGACACCTTTCTATAGCTACCTTTGGGTTAATGGAAAGAAAACTGCAAAATATTTGTTCATGTACTCATTCACGCAGTCTTTAGGACTTATCGTGTGCCTGTCACTATGTAAGCCCTGGTGATACCTAATGAATAAGACAGGGATCATACCTTTGAGAAGCTTTAAGACAATAAAACAGCCCTTTTTATGTTATGTAGATCTCCCTGACCTATATCATTTTTTTCTCTGTTTGAACATCTTTTAACATTTCTTCCAGAGCTTAGGTCTCTGCTGATGAATTTCTTCAGTTTTTATTTGCCTGAAAAACTATTATTTCTCCTTCCCTTTTGAAGGATAGTTTCACTGGATATGGAATTCCTGGTTGGTGGCTTTTTTCTTTCAACATACTATATATTTTACTCCACTCTCTCTTCGTATGAATTGTTTCTAATGAGATGCCTGGTGTAATCCACATATGTTACTCTAGAGGTCGATTGTCTCTTTTTCTTTTCTGAGTTTGAATAGGATACATTTAAGGCTTTTGGTATTTATTGGTATGGTGTGCTTCAGATTGGCAGATTTACTTTGAAGGGTGGTCTGAAGGGTCCCTGGATGGCTTAGTGATTGAGTGTCTGCCTTTGGCTCAGGTCGTGATCCCAGGGCTTTGGGATCAAGTCCCGTATCAGGCTTCCTGCAGGGAACCTGCTTCTCCCTCTGCCTATGTTTCTGCTTCTCTCTCTCTGTGTCTCTCATAAATAAATAAATAAAATCTTAAAAAAAAATGAAGGGTGAGCTGAGCCTATATGGTAAACAGCACATGACTGAAGAAGGGATATAAATATGAATCCCATGACACAAAGCTTCCTCTCTCATGTGTCATTGCAATAAGTTTCTGTAGCAATTCAGAATTGCCCTATGTGGTATGTTTTGGAAGTGGTGGTGGCAGTGGTCTCAAGCGGGAATCACCAGACTGTTTCTCTAAAGGGCCAACTAGTAAATATTTGACTCTTTGTGGGCCAAGTTTCAAAATGGAAGATACTATGTGGTGCTTATAGAACCACTTAGAAAAGTAAAAACAATCCTTAGCCTATGGACTGTTCAAAGATAACCAGTGTGACAAATCTGGCGACTCCCAGTCTAAAGTATCTTTTTGATGCCTAGCTGCTCTGTGATTTTAGGACTTTTGAGCCGGAGACCCTAGCTGGGTTTTCTGTTTCCTCATCTACAAACTGGAGATAATTCCTGTCCTGACAAATTTGCATGAGGATCCAATGAGAGGATACAATTTGCAGCACTCAGTAAAGAAAATGGTTTTTGTTGTGAGCCATAGTTGAGTATATATATCCCATCCAGTATACCCACAAGGGGCCTGGTTTCTACCTGTTGTCCTGGTGAAAATTCTTATCACATCCCTTTCACTCTCAAAAGTGTTCTGGCTGGAATGATAAATTATATGCTTACCCTCACTATAACTATATGCACTTCAACAGGTTTTTATTTATCCAATGATGTTTGGAGAGGTCAGCGACATTTTGGAGGCAGGCCACAGATTACTGGCTTCAAGGCCAGGTTCTGTGATCATGAGCTACATGACTTTAGGTGAGTTTCACAGCTTATTTTTTATTTTAACTGCTTTATTGAGGTAGCATTTGTATAGCATAATATTTGCATATCATAAGTGTACCATTCATAAATTTTATAAATTTATGGAGTTGTGCAAACTTCATGCAGTCTAATTTTAGAACATTGGTGATACACCCAAAAGAAACTTCTTGGCTATTTACAGTTGTTCCCTGTTTCTATTCTCAGTCCCAAACATCCACAAATCTTCTTCCTGTCTGTTGACTTGCCTTTTCCAGAGATTCCTCAGAACTCCTTTGTGTGTTTCCTTGTCTGAAAAATGGGTTCACTGATGCTCTATATGTCATATTATCATTGTGTGGATTATGTGGGGTAATCTAATATTAGCCCAGTGTTTGGTATTCAGTAAGCACTCAGCAAGTTTTAACTATCGTTATTATTTTATCTAGCTATCTGTAATCATTAGGCATTAAACCTGCTATGTTTTCTGAGAGTAATATAAGATATTATTCAACTGCCTTTTGTCATTCCATCTTGGTAACTATTCCCAGTGGCAGCTGTAGCTTTAATTCTGTCATTAGAGTTGATGCCTTTGGGTTAAAGATGCTTACATTTCATACCATTGGAGTCTGTCACTTGCCATAGAAAGGCTGGAGTTGGTCAGCTTCCACAGTCATAGATTCAGGAGGCTTCTTGTCCCCACTGAGGAATAGGAATGAGCTGTTATGTGAGAGGCTGAGAAAATTCAGCACACACTGAAAGGTACATTGCAGGAGTAGACAAATATGATTCATCAAGGCTGTTATAGTTAGTGATGTCAGTGAAGATGACATCATCAATTGCAGAGACTAAGTGATGCCTTTCTCCAAATCCTGCCGGGGACAGTTATAGGATGTCTCCCAGGGACAGGTAAAGGATTAGTCTTCTGGGGGTGCTGCAACTGTCAAATGCAAACATGATGACATGTTGACATTTCTTACATATAAACACATGAGCTCTTACAGAATTTATCTTATATAGGACCTAGTAGGTGTTCTATTGGCAGTAGTGTTTCTCAAAATATGTTAGCCCTGTGAATGCAATTGAAAATACCATGTCAAGTTCTTTTGTGCATTTGAATCAACTTTGCTGAGAAATATAACAATCTGATGTTTAGACAAGTGAGCCAGTACAATAGAACATCTTGAAAATTAGTGGTATCAGTAGGAAATTGCCCAATCATGCCTCCACCCTCCATTTCTTCATTTATAAAAATGTGGAGATAATGATATGCTAACTTCACAGGATTATTGCAAGTTATTAATCACTAAGCATAGTCCCTGGTTTATGTCAGGTACTCCATAGATGTTAGTTTCTCTTAAAAAATGTACGTTATGTTACAGTTCTGATCCTCAGTTCTTTATCTGGAAAAAGAGGATCATCATACCTACCTTATTAATGAAAGTGATATCTAATATCTGATTGGCACCATGGTGGATGATCTCATTTACTCCTCACAATCATCCCCTTAAGTACACACTCTTATTCAACCCACTTTGCAGCTGTGGAAAGCAAGGCTAGCAGGTAGAAGAGCTTAGACCCTACTGGGTTGTGACTTTGAGCCCATGCTGTAACCTCCAGGAGGTATTTTCTGGTTTGTGAGATGATTCTTTGGAATACTGTATGGAAAGACAGCAAAGCACTAATCATTGGAAGTTGTATTATTCATCCTTTTCCATTTCTGCCTTTCCTCTGCTCTGGATCTGAATCCCTACAGAAGTGGCCTCTAAAACATACCTCCTCTGGTTAGTTGGAGGCCTGTTGGACAAACACACCAAGCTTAGGACCTTAGGGGAGCATCTGAGTGGAAGGTCCATCCTGATGATGCAGGATAGGGGCACTGGCTTGGGGACCAGAAGAAACAGGTTCCTATCCAGGCTTTGCCACCAACAGTGTCATCAGTGGGGCTTTTGGCAAGTCACTGATATCTTTTACATAAAGGTCTAAGGCCCCTTCTGGCCCTAGGATCCTATGTTTTGGGTCTTCTTACCTTAGTCATTTGATTATGGTTTAGAACAGTGGTGTGGGGAAAATCTGCAAAGGTAGAGCCAAAAGGAGACTTTGTGGGAAGTAGAAGGGCCCATGTCACCCTCTTTCTGGCTATGGGACTCAGGCAAGTAATTTAGCCTGTGTGAGCATCATTTCTTCCCATAAAGATGGAGGTAAAACTAACATCTCCATCTCTATCACAGGGCTGTGTTAAGATTACATGAGGTAATGAATATAAAACTGGAAGCTGAACAATTACTAGTATTAATAAAATAATTTATAGCAGGTCAAAGTGATTGGAAAATTTCAAGTACTGAATACACAGCTGTGCAGCGACCACTGCCAGATCACCAAGGGAAGCCTGTTTTAAGCTGAAAAGTCAAGAATAGGTCTACATCTGATTTCTTCTGGAGGCCAAGGATACAGTGGGTCCTAGCAAGTTTATAAGTTTTTGTAATACAATTTATGATGATTTTTGGTAATTATAATTTTTTCTGACTTGGGGAAGGAGGTAGCACTTTCTGTAACAGAATACATGGAGTTGTAAATATGCAAAATTAAATATACTTCCATTTAACGTGGCTATTATCTCTTACCTCTCTTCCCTGACAGTGCATTTTAGCAATGCTTCTGCACTTCTCTACTGGTTTAATGCATTTACTTGCTCCTAAGTCTTACCGGCACTCTTCTGGCAGTCTGCTATTCTACTTTTGAGTAAGAGTGCCAAATAAAAACAAGTCTGGACTTAGTAAGGAGAGACTTTTATTCAAAAGGAATATTGCAGAGTGAGGGGGGAGATTATTGTGATAAGGAGAACACTTGGACCATAAGATCTGTGAGTGTCTCAGGAATTAGGCAAAAAAGAGTTTTTCTTTTTTAGAGACAAGTAAACAAGGCGAGAGACAGTATGGGCAATTGAGATGAAAGGTGGCATGACTGGATAGTAGGTCAGAGAATATTTTACCCTGAGGCCAGTGTGTTTTCAGGAGGGGCTGGATGGTGGCTCAGGCCAATGGTGGGCCAACGTTTAGGGGCCTGAAAGTAGGAGAGAAGCTCAATCAGTTTGGTTTGCAAGCATTTTGTTGCAGTTGATCTGTGGGACAAGTCATGCAGCTGATCATTTATGAGGCACTGAAAGGGAAATTCGGAGGGTCTGTGTCTTTGTCACAGGTAAACAAGGGCAGCATTTGTGAGTCTTAACTCTAAGTCACATGGGGAATGGTGGTTCTTTGCAAGAATCTCTTTTCTAGAGCACAAAGGAGAAGGGAGTTTTTGAATTTTCACTATTTTCCCACATCATAGGACTCAAGTAAAATCACTGTTGGGAATGATTAAGTATCAATTAAGATTGCTTTTAGGGACAAGTAATAGGAAACTGTACTAACAGTGACTCAAAGACAAGTTTATTTTTCTCACTTAACAAGTAGGGCAGAGGTCAGTAGTTGCTGGCAGAGGTATAGCAGATAATGAATGATGCTGGTAAAAGGCTTGGGTCTTTTTACTCTTTCTCCTCATGTTTGTCACAAAATAGCTGCTGCAGCTCCAAACATCCATATTCAAACTGCCTAGGAGACCAGCAAAGTTCACTGTGTACATTGCTACAGAGGTTCTCTTAGCAAGAAAGAAGGTACTGTATGCTATACCAAATCTTTGTTTCTCCTGGTCATTGTATTCTATACAAGATATTTACTCATTCTCTACTACTGATAATTTTTTACTTTATTTTCAAGTGGAGCTTTAGAAAAGTACACACCATGTTTTACAGCATATAAAGAAATGGAGGCATTGTTAGAAATAGTTTTCTGGAGGAGCTTTAGGGAGCCAATCCCCTCTTGAGCCAATCATCACCTATTTAGAATCATTTATTGAAGTACTAGTAATTTTAGAAACATATACAGAGAGTTTATATTTCTGATTTTAAAGAGATCTTACACATCAGTAATAAAAAATTCTCCCCAATCAAGTTAAGTTTCATGCTTTTTCCTATCAAATAGTTTCTAGAAACAATGGTACCCAATCTTGATGAGCTGCTCCTGTGCTACTGGCAAGAGTATAAATTGGTGTTAACTTCTTAAGGTCTTATAAAAAGCATAAAGAATCTTAAAATGGTAATACCCTGTACCCTAAAATTTATCTCTAAGGAAGCTTTCATAATGAAAGAATGAGAATTATGGACCAACTTGGTCCATATGAAATAATAGATTATTCCAGCAATATTTATATTTTTAAAATATTGGAAATGTGTAACTTAAATTAAACTAGGAATTAAACTAGAACTAGAATTAAACTAGGTGTGACCTCTTTATATCTTGTTAAAAATAAGAATACAAGTTGTTTAAGCCATGCTATTCCCATTTTGTAACATATAGAAGTATTTATGTACTTAAATATATCAAATATTAAAATAGGTCCTTGTGGATTATGAAGTTATGTGCCATTTTCATTTATCTTAATCTTTTTTTTGGCATTTTCCATTTGTCCTATTATGAATATTGTTTCTACAATTATAAATAAATTAACTTTATTTTTAAAAAGACAAAAATATGTTTGTTGAGATTCTTTTTAGAGAGAAATAATGCAAAGAAATAATGGGTATAAAAGTGCCTTGATCCCAGAATTTGGGCAGGCTGTTGATGACTTGAACATTTTATTGATAGATGAGGGATGTGTTACCAAGCATTTTGTTCCTCTGGAGTCTTGGCATTTCTCAGTTCTGCCATGAAGGGAGTGTTTGAAGGAAGTTGTAACAATAGTTCATTCTTCTGTATTCACGTAAATCACATCATTCTATTTTTCTCTTCCTAAGGGGGCTTTCTGTTTTTCTTTTCTGTGATATGTATAGGCCTGAGGTCACTAAGGGCAGTAACTAAATTCAGAAGGGAAAGGGAACCAGTTTAAGGAAGCAGTTTGTCTTAATTTATCCAGATAACCAAAGTTACATCATGTAAGCTGAATCATTATCTCAATGCATAATTATCCCTCTTGCTCAGTCAGTGTTTACAGAAAATGGGGCCCCAATATGTTTGAACAAGGAACTAAGAGTCTCTCTTCCACAGTTGATTAGTAAATGAATGGGTATGTATAAACCCTCACTATCTTCCCATATGTGTGAGGGGAGGGGATACAAGGTAGATGTTTCTCCTGACAGTCTGCCCTTCCTTTGGGGTATCCACGGCACAGCTCGAGACGGGTTCAGATCTACTAGTTTGTCATTTGCTGGTTAGAAACCCTTGGTATAAAGTCACATACTTTTTAGCCCTGGAAGAACTTTATGAATTCAGTTTCAGTTTCATCTTCCATTTCTTACCAGGTGCTTTAACATACATATGAGATTCTTAAACTAAGATGTGTTTTTCTCTGGGTTATGCTCTCTGAACCAGGAATCTAGGTCTTGCAGCCTCAAGGTCTCTAGAAAGTATCACCATGTTTACTTCTTGACTTCACATAAGTCCTTGGCATGGAGTTTAAAAGGATAACTTTGTTCATGTTCGATTAGCCAGTAACATTGCTTTAGCACATAGAATAATGTGTCAATCTGAAGGCATTGTTTTGTTTTGTTTGTTCACTCTTGCAGGAAATTAAGCTAAAAGCCTTTGGTTTAATTTTTTTTATTTAAAAACTATTTTTTTTAGAGATTTTATTTATTTATCTGTGAGAAAGAGAGCGCATGCACAAGTGAGGAAGGGAGAGGAAGAAGCAGGTTCCCTATTGAGCAGGGAGCCTGACCTGGGACAGGATCCTAGAACCTAGCTATCATGACCAGAACCTAAGGCAGATGCCCAATTGCCAGAGAACCCAGGTGACCCACCTTTGGTTTAATCTTAATAGTAGAGCCTTTAGTAAGGGAAGGGAATTTTTAGTTGCCATTATACAGAAAATAAAATGTGTAGCATCGCCAACTCCAGCCCAGAACCCTCACAAAAACAAGGATATGGACTCATGTGGGGAAAAAGAAAAAAGAGGGAAATCTCTTGTTCTTCGGAATCTGGAAATGGTCTTTTTTTATGAATAATGGGGACTAATGTGATTTGAAGGTGCTGTCTCTTCCCTTACATACTGGATCTTAAGTTAAAAGAAGTAGTTGTTGCAAAATTCTGTGTTGGAATTGATAAAAAAGTATGTTGGATTTCATTATCCCCTGTGGGTATCTAAAATAGCAACCTGTCCCCTGAATTCTCCCACTTGGATGTGTATAAGCATCTCAAACTCAAAAGGAGAACTCCTAACTTTCCTACAACCCACAATCACCTCTTCCCAACATTCCTCTGTCTTAGGTATGAAGCTCTCATTTACCTAGTTGTTCAAGCAGAGGTTCTAAGAGGCAATTCTTTGGTTTCTCTTTACCCACAGGCAATCTGTCAGCACTTCCTGTTGACATTACTGCTAAATATATCCTTAAATCACTGGACTTCTCTCCATCACTACTGTCACCTCCTTGTTTAAATCCCTGTCATCTCTTATCTGGACTACTGCATTGGTTTTCAAGCCCATCTCCTTGTTCCCTTATGAACTACTCTCTATCAAGCAGCAAGAATCATCATTTTATTTATTATTTCCTTATTTAAAGTCACTCTTGGGTTTTCCATAGTAGTCAAAATTCTTATCCCTTACCCTGGTTTATAAAGCCCTTTGGAATTTGGCCCCCACTACCTCTCTGATTTCAGCCCATACCACTCTCCCCATCCACAGTTCTCTGGACCCATGACAATCTGTTCTTTGAGCATGCCAGTTCATCACCCTGAGGGTCTTTCCTCTACGGGAATGAGTTTTCCTTATCTTCTCATGATCAGCTCATTCTGATATTTAGAATAGGATGTTCTGATAAAGGTTATCCCTCATACAGGCCTTTTCTGACCACCTGATTATATAGGAATCCCTCTCCTTCAAACTAGGCACTACTAATTATAAAACTTTCCTTATATATCTTATTCAAATTACCTAGGTAGCATTTATAGCCATTATCACCACCAATGTCTATAAGTGAATATAAGACTCATGAGAGCAGGGGCCTCATCTGTTTTTTCATCATTGTGTTAATATGGTAGTGAATAATGGTATTGCATGAATAGCTGTTTTTTCATATGCTGTGTGATCCAGCTGTCCCTCAATTTGACAATCAATAGGTTGTTTCTGCCTGTTCTGTTTTTATAGCAGACTGGACTTTGTGAGTATAAGGTCTATGGTGTTCTGGACAATTGTCTGCCGGATGTACTTGCAGATGTCTATATGGACTTAGACTACAGAAAACAATGGGATGAATATATTGAAGGTGAGTGACAGATATTATTAATCACCTTTTAATCATCTCTAGAAAATAATACATATTCTTATTTATCTAGCGCATAGAAAACAAGGGGTTTAATCTCTACTATATTATGTTTTATTTTTAACTTTGTATGGAAGTCATAAGTGCTGGGCTGAAACATGCGCTTGTGGTTCTTTGCGTGCTTTCAGATGCCACTCTCCAATTTGCTCCAGGGGCTACTTTGTTCTCACTGTAAGTTTGTCATCATCCCATATATCTATCATAGAGGGTTTTCTGGAGGACGTATCTGACCTGTAACCAGCACTGGCTTCAGAGCAGAATTAAACGAAGGCCTTACCTGTACCAGAAACCCCAGCATTATGAAATCTGTCTGGGAACTGGCTGTCTTATAACTGGAGGGACCTCGGATTTCTTTGAGTTCCTTTACCCTCTGTCTTCTCGTGGAATCAGAGTTGAAGAGTGCCCATGGGGTATTCTCATCGAAAGTTCAATCACTTATGTGCCAACAAATTTAAATATCACTGGTTACCTTCCAATATCCTGCTACATTCAAAAAAAGTTTTTATCACCTTTGTGCAAAAAGGGATAAAAAATAAAAGTAGTACACTTGGGGCAACAGCCCAAGAGCCAGTGGGGCAGAAAAAGTCAACATCTCCTCAAATGGAAAATGTGGGCACTCATCCACAAGTGTCTTTTGGGGCAGGAATTAACCTATAAATTCTGGATAGTGAGGCAACCTTGTTGGTCCTTGGCATGGTGGCTGTCTGAGGATAGTGCTGCATGGTAGAAGCTGGACAGGTGCCCATGGACATCATCTTTTAACAGTTCATAAATTATATTTTAAAATGAAAATCTTGTTCTGATCCAAGTTGTGTTTTGGAAGTTGAATCAAGTTTTATAAACAACAAGAATGGAAAACACAAAAATACATAAGAATGTATATGGGTGAGAGAGTGGGAGGGTGAGGGGGTGAGTTGTTTGAGGCCATCTGAGCCCAGAAAACAGCATGAGTAAAGCAAGGAAGGCATGAAACAGCATGGCATGTTCAAAAACTGAGCGATTTTGTTTTATTGGCTTGTCGGTGTAGCAGACTCTAGAGCTAGGGATGGGGGTATGTCCAGATCCCTACATCCAGCCTAGCACCAGGCTACAGTGCTTAGATTTTACCCTAAAAACAGTGGACAGCTATGAAAGGCATGAAATAGGTGATCCTCCTGTCACTTAGAACTGGGAGTGGCCTCTGCCACTCAGTTACAGTGCACTAGAACTGCAGAGCTAGCCAAGGCACATGTAAACTCTGAAAGACTTTTGCTAGAGTCAGGACTCTTGGCCGCATACAGTAAGAAGTTAACAAACGCCAGTGTGAAGAAAAGGAAAAAGAGTTCATTGGTTCATGGCATTGAAAAGTCCAGGGGTTTCTGACTTCCAGGACAGCTGCATCTAATGCTTACTTTCTCCATCTTGACTCAGTTTTCTTCTGAGTTGACCTAATTATGAGGCAGAATCTTATGTCATGGGGGGGCGGCCACCAGAAGATCCAGGCTTCTAGTCTAGCCATGTAAATAACCCCACAGGAACAGGAATGAGCATTCTACTTTCCTAGTCATGGCAGCAGGAGTCCCACAGTTTGCTGTCATGGCACCTTATGGATGTTTGTCATGGTTTGGTCTCTCAGTGTTTCTAAATGCCCTTTCTATCTAGAGTGAATTGTGATGCTCACCCATGCAAGGGAGAAGGTTCTCTGCCTCAGTCTCTTTAGCAGCCATAGTTCAGTGATGCAATATAGACGTTGCCAGTAAGACAACGTACAGCTTCAGTTTGAGAGAGAACACCATGAGCAAGCAGGCAGCATGCACAATCAGTTTTCTGGTGATGATAGGGCTAAGGTATCTGACTATGGGAGAGACAGTTGCAGAACCTCTGATGTTTGGTACGTGGCATCAGCCATTCACACTATAGTGTCTAGTCCTGTAGCAGCAGTAGTTTGCTTCTCTGGAACAATTCTGAGGTTCTAAGTCTAACTCTGGTGCTTCTAGATGCTCTTTTTTTTTTTAGGATTTTAATTTTATTTTAGTGAGAGAGCGAGAGTGTGCACAATTGGGAGAGGATTAGGGAGGGAGGGAAAAGGAAGGGGAGAGAATCTCAAGCAGGTTCTGCACTGAGTTTGGATCCTAACATGGGGCGTAGTCCCCTGACTCCAAGATCAAGATGAAATCAAGAGTCAGATGCTCAAATGAGCTACACAGGTGCCCTGGTCCTTCTAGATATTCTGTGATATATCTGATATACCTGAGAGTCTTTACTCCACCATTTTTGGCCTGAATGTGTTAGAGTGACAGGTAAGACCCTGTCCCGATGAACCATCCCTGAACAAATCACTGAGGCCATGTCTTGCTCATTTTTGCCAGCCCTGAAATCAATGCTGAGTCAGTCATGCTTAAACCACATAGTCAAGGAGCAGGGGAAGGATGATACCCTGAAGGAGAATTGAGATTGTTGGTCCAGGAAGGGGGAGGTGATGTTGGGCATGAAAAGGTAACATGTCCACTTCTTCCCTTACTCTCAAGGGCTATCTTTAGCCTCTCATGGCACCATGTGTTGGCAAGCTCTTTAATCCAGTAGTCTGCTTTTAATAGGTTTTGTTTCCAAAGCTGAATTAAATAATACATTTTCCCTTACATTACATACATTAAATAATACATTAAGCATCTCCTCAAGGGGCTCTCGTGGTTACATCAGCAGCCTTGGCATGGCTCCTTCTCTAAATGGTTAGTACGGAGGGTACTGCGCAGCTCAGTGTCACAAGGTGTGCATGTCATCGAATTCCTTTGCTTTATCCAGCCAGAGAATATGAATATTAAGAATGATGGAATAGAATTCATTTCTCAGCTGAACACACTAGACTGGGTGATTGAGTCCCAGGCAAGCTGTAATAGGTCAAGAAATCCAGAGAGGTCTCAAAACATTTGGTACTCTAGTGACATCTGGTGGTTGCCCTGATTTAAAAACCTGAACATTTATTTTTGGAACCTGATTTTGTTTCATTGTGTTCTACTTGAGAATCTTGCTTGTGCTACACAATACACATGTTTTGTTGAGTTAGTTTATATTTCACCATGTTTTTATGTCTACCAGAGTGTGTCCTGGGGAACAAGCTTTCAACATTAATAAATCTGTATGATTTTTTTTTTTTTTTTAATCTTTGCCTTATGAGCTAGTGGTTTATCATGTCCTTAGAGGTCATCAGACTGAGGCTTCTTGTCAATTGGTGGCCCGGAAGCTTCCAGATACATTAACTTCTTTTGTTCTCTCTAGAACTCTACCAATTGGAATACAATGGAGATACCGTGGTCTACTGGCAAGTGAAGTACCCTTTTCCCATGTACAACCGAGACGTATCCTTTCTACTTGGTTTTCTTAGCGTTTCTGTGCCCCTTGGCCATCACTCAATGGTGGTATGCCCAGCCTGTGTGGACAGTTGTCCTTGATTCTTGTGGAAGCATTTGCTAAAACAGTTGCTTCTTTTTTTTTTTTTTTAAGATTATTTATTCATGAGACAGAGAGAGAGAAAGAGAGGCAGAGACCCAGGCAGAAGGAGAAGTAGGCTCCATGCAGGGAGCCCGATGTGGGATTCGATCCTGGGTCTCAGGATCAAGAAGCCTGTTGCTTCTTGTGTGGCTTTTGGAGACCTCAGAGTGTGATGTCTGCACCTGACCATGTGGAGCCTTGTGATTGTGGTCATTGGAGGGCAGCTCAGAGATTCCTGAGAAATTTTCTAAGGCTTGAAATTATTGGGCCATAGGATAGGGAACTAGGAAAGAACTTTTTATAAAGAGTGTTTGATACATTCCCTCAGTCTAGAATGGAAGTCAGCTCTAAGAGGTAAAATGATGAAGGCATATGTACAGATGATTAGAGGCAGAGTGGGGACTGGAATTCAGGCCCCCACTTTCCACCGCTCCCTATATCCCTTCCCATTTTATTGACCCTATAGTGATCCCTCCTTGACTGTTGTATGTGAATGTGGGTGCATGTTTCTTCACCTCATTTGCCTCCTTTATCATTAAAGCAGTTGAATGGGATACGGGGCAGGGGGAGTTAGCTGTGCCTCAAAGGTTCTAAGAAGCACTTTTAGGACTATCCTAGGAAGGGGCATAGAAATTTGAGGACAGGCAGGATGGGGGCAGGATGACTGACAGGTGAGATTTCCACCCCTTCACTGTCCTCTTCAGTCACAGTACCTGAGTGTGTTACACACCGAATGTCCATAGAAGATACTGTCAACAAATGGTCTTGTCAATTTAAAAAAATATTTTGGGGAACCACTGAATTGAATGGTCACCGGGATCTTTTCTATCTTTAACATTGTATAAATCTGTATGTTCCTAAATAATTATTCTCTAGAAAATGAAGGACATGTGGCTATATTTTATGTATATTGTTTGTGTGTGTTTTTGTGTCTATGTGCTTTCTTTGGCCTCAGATAATAAAAAACTCCATAAGGGTTTATTTCTTGCTTCACATACTGCTAGGTAGTTTGTACACATATGGTATGTGCTTCAACATATTGTGGATTACATAATCACTTAGATTTTATATGGTTTTCCCCGATCCTTCCAGCAGCTGTGCAAAGTAAGTACCATCATCCTCATTTCACAGTCAAGGAAACTGAGGCAAAGAGGAGTCCAGAACTTTGTTCTGGTTCACACACTAGTGGCTGGTAGGGGCAGGTTCAGGACCCAGGTCCATCTGTTTCCAGAGATGTTGACCTTGACCAGGGCATAATTCCATCTCTCTAACCTCACTGTGACATTGTGGGATAGGTCCTAGGAATAGACACTTGGGGTACTTGAAGTTCTATTTAATTGGTTTTCCAATACCACGCAAGCACATAATGAGTTTCTTAATCTTTCTATATGCATGTCTCTCCATTACGGGTTAAATTTTTGAGAACAGAGAATAGTGTAGTAGAAAAGACCTTTCATTTGGAGCCAGAGATCCGAGATTGAATGTGAGCTCATACTCTCATTTATTGTGTATCTTTGGAAAAGTCCCGTCACTTCTCTGGGCCTCAGTGAACTAGTGGTTCTCTGATCATAGGCTCTATGGCACACTGGACCTTCCAACCCTTTGAAGACCTCTTCCAAGTTTTAATCAACGTATCAGGTTGATTTTTCCTCAATGGAATGTCAGGTGACAATCTATCACATGAGATGAGCAAGTTTTAGGAGACAGTGGGACAATTTCTGCTGTGAGGAAAAAGTAAAAGGCTTGGGGGAGGAAAGCCAGAGCCAAAGCAGCATAATTTCTCCACACCAAAACATTTAAGAACTTTACTTGTCAGTCCATAGAGCATGGGGACAGTAGCCCATCCTACAGAGTGCCTGAATGATGGCTGGGACCCTTGTGGGTGCTGTAGAAACTCTGAGGTGGCATGGGGCTATGGTTGTTGCTGTTACAATGAGTATATTACCTTATACTTAGAGATTTTTTTGTTTGTTTAGGCTTTGAATTACTTCAGTGTGAAACCTAAAATTCTGTTGATGCCTGAGCAGCTGTGAAAGTCTAATAGGTTTTGGAGACAGATCTGAGTTTGCAGTCAGGTTCCAGTTGAGCTATGGGATCTTTGGCAAGTTCCTTTACTTCTGAGTCTCAAAATTGTCATCTGTAGGCTGGGGATAATGGCACCAAACTCACAGGGACCTTTTCAGGATCAAAAGTGATGCTATATGTAAGGCTCATGGGAAGGGCTTAAAAATTGGTAGCTTTCACTGTTTATTAGGATTACATTATCTTCCCTAGAATAGTACCTTAGACATAGTGAGTGTTCTGTGAGTGTTTACAGAGATGAAACGGCTTTGTTATTCTTGGTGGTTGACTAGTGTTAACCCAGAGTGAGGACATCTGGGTACTAAATATTCAGGTATTCATTACTCTTCCTCTGACCACTAGGTATAAGTAACATTGCTTGAAGATCCTACGTGCATAGGCATCACTAACTAGTGCTTTGGGGAGGACAGGACAGAGTGGAATGACCCCAGTGCTTATGGAGTACTTATTCTGCCCCAGTCTTTCTCCAGTGCTCTGAGCAAACCTGCCTGCTGGGCAACTTGATTCCCTTTTCCCACAGAGGGAAACCTAGCTTCAGAAATGTTGAGTAACTAATGCAGAATCACACCACTGATGAGCGATCCATCCTCTATCTCATAGTGCCTTCTCAGAGAAGGGAAGAGTCCTTTCGTTGTATAATTGAAAACGTCAAGGAATCATTTATAAGTAGATAATGCATGCTGTCAAATGAGCATATCAAGTAGTACGGGGCACAATCTTGGTATGCACCCAGGGAGACAGGACAGGGAAGTAAAGGAACAGTATAAGGGGGCAAATGCCAGGGGGGAGGAATAGAATTATCTCACATTGCTTCTGGCTTGAGAGGTTTCATTCCACCCATCTGAAATGCTGGCATTGATATCATGCCTTGACTGGCAGTATAGTACGTGTATATCCAACAGCGGCGAGACCTGGACTTGAACGGGTGGAAGATCCACGTGATCCTGGCTCAGAGCACCTCTGTACCTCAGATTGCTGAGAGGTCTGGTGTGGTCCGGGTGAATCAGTACAAGCAGAGCCTGGCAATCGAGAGTGATGGCAAGAAGGGGAGCAAAGGTAAAGGCGGGGTCCATGATGGCATACTGGGCAGGGCCACTCTATGAAGGCCATGCTGATTGTGTGGCTTGTAAAATACATGATGCTTATTACCTGAGGTCAGATAATGGGCATGGGTATAAAACAAACAAGAGAGCAAAACCTGGGGAGAGACTCAGTTAACCCCCCAAAACTTACTTGAATGCATGATGGGTATTGAAATCTGACTCAACCCATTCTTGGCTCTTGCATTGTCCAGAGGAAATCAAACCAGAAGGTTTAGAAATCCAGTACAGGCTAGTACTTGAGATACATACATAGGGCCTTGGGCATAGCGGTGGGCAAGAGGGCTGGCAGGACTGACTCTGAGGATGAAGCTCCTGCCTGCCTTGAGTTCCAGCCCGCACAGAGAAAAGCTTAACAGAGCAGTGGCACACAGCCACTTGCTGTACTGGAATCAGTGTGGCCTTGACTTGCATGTGAGGCAAAATCTGAACCATAATTCTGATGCTTCTCAGATCTGTCACCTTGGACATGCCACCTAACTGCTCTGAGTCTCCATGTTGTCATTTATAAGTGGGGGTTTAATTTTACCAAATCCTTTGGACTAAGATAATTAGTGAAAAATAATTAAATGAGAATTTATATCCAATGTCTAGCACTTGCCGGGCATTGAATAAGTATCAGAAAAATGTGCCTGTGGCTATGTTTTCATAAATATTTATATATAAACATTTATATTCTGGAAGGGAAGACACAAGAATCCTCTGGAATCCCTTCTTGCTTTCGGCCTGATGAAGGAAGGTGCGGGGCTGGGACGTTTGTAGAGTTTGTAGTTGTTTTTCTAACATTTTTCCTTCTCTTGAATTGTCCTTTCTTTCCCCTCTAGTTTTCATGTATTACTTCGATAACCCGGGTGGCCTAATTCCGTCCTGGCTCATTAACTGGGTCGCCAAGGTGAGATCCCAGGAGGCAGATGGGGGAAGTGTGTTTGACAAATGTTGACTTAGCCCACAGGGCTGTCAGGCTGAGGAGATGCCATGTCTCAGGCCTAATGAGGCTCTTTTATGAAGCAGCTTGGTTGAGTGACTACAGTTAGGACTGAGGTTGCCAACACCCAGGATGTGGGGGCTGGGACAAAAGAAGAATCCTTAGCTGGAATGTCAGACACTGCTTGGTAGTAAGACCCTGACAGGATCAGTCTCTGGATCCTCCAGACAATAGCCTGATCCTTGTAGGAAAAATGGTGCCTTTGAGCCCTGCATCTGCTTATAGAGTAGGACGGGCCAGCCTGGCTCGAGAGACCACCAGACATGTCCAAGCCTGAAGTCTCCAGTTTTGTCACTGTTGTTTCTCTGTAAGGAGAGAGAACCACAGTGCTGGCCTGATCGTTAGAGACTGTCCTGCCGGAGAACCTCTCTATGGCTCTGAATGGCTCTATGAGAACCATTCAGTGCTTTGTAGGAGTCCTGTATACTGGTGGGAGGTCTGGGCACATTCCCTGGGAGAGTGCAGAGCACACAGGCTTTGAGTCAAACCCATGTGACTTTGAATCCTGGCCCTGCTTCTGTCTGTATATTTTAGGGAAGCTGTTGATTTCTTCCTTTCTCTAAATGAGAGTATTACTGACCCTGTAGAATAGTGAAAATAATGCAGTGTCTGGGGAAAGTCGTGCACAGTGCTCAGCACTAAGGAATAACTAGTCTGTCCTTTGCCCCACATCCTCACTGTTTCCTAATTGTGTAGAAGAAGTCCTTTCTCTGATATCTGGGTTAGAATCCCACAACCCAACCCAATCCCATTTCCTGTGTTTTTTCTTTTCAAAAAATAGTGTCTCAGAAGAATCTTTGGTTTTTACTAGCAAAGCCAAGATATACAACAGATCCGCTGCTATCTAGTCTCACCTGTGCCTTCAACCTTTTGACATTGTCTGTGGCCATTTCTGTAGAAATTGTACAGGGGCCCTATTGTCATATTTATAATTCTCAAAACCTTCTTTGTTTACCTCTGCCCTATCCCAAGGAATCAAGAGTAATGTCTATGAGGACATAGAAGTAACAGTTCTCCTTTGCTTTGCAGGGTAGTGTTCCTGTCTTCTTGAATGACATGGCCAATGCCTGTCAGAGGTACAAGAGGAGAACCTAAGAATGGGGATTGTATGTTCATGGAATGATTTCTCTGGAAGTGCTAAAGCCACCTGAAGCTCTGCTTTCCTTTTACTTTCCATTTTCGGAGACCTGCAAGCTATCCAGTATTTCCTCCCTGAGTGTGTTTGCCTGACACCGGGCTTCCTTTCCCAGTCTCCCCACCCCGGGACTGGCTGCCTTCTTCCACTGTTGAATATGGGTCAGAATAGGGAAACTCTTGCTTGTTTATTTTTAAAAAGGGAAGTCCTCAGTAGAGAACACAATCATTCCATTGTGCCATTTCAGCGGGATGGGTGGGTGGAGGAACGACAACAATGCAGGAGCAACTGATCCCGGGGAGCTGGCTCCTTCCCAGAATGTGACTTCTTGCAGCTCAGGAGGGGCTGCTGCGAGCCCCATCCCCTTCAGAGTGGAGTCTCAGGGCAACAAGACTGGATGATATGGACTGAAGTCCATTTGCCTTATGCTTTAGTGTATTGATTTGGCTGCAGTGTGAGGTGATAATGCAGTAAGTCTCTCTCCCGTTCCTACTTGTGGAAGATCATGACCTGTTTTGATTTCAAACCATTCTGAAAAACAGTAGAGGCCTAAGCACTTAATGTGATAACCACTTTTTTTCTCATCATCCATGTCTAGATTTCTGTTTCCCACATGCCCCAGGGGAGAGGCTGCGCATACCTTGCTTATTCTGCATTTTATTGGAAACTGAGGCATCACGATGGCTCTGGAAGTTAGCAAAAGGCAAGATGCTCTGCACACAGCACTGTGATAAAGTGTCCTTCTATGCAATAAAATGAATTACCTTCTAGAACGTTTAGAGATACTGAACAGATAGAGTTCACAGCCAAGGAAATACTAGTGGATTGATCAACTCTCCACCTTTTCCTCAGGAATACAACCTAAGTTGCCTGCCTCTTTGACCACCAAAAGACTTCCAATTCCTTGTTTTCTCCTGAATTTTGGTAAACCAGGATGTTCCGTGGCTAAAGGCACAGCCTTCATGATCTCAGGGAAACATTTTAACCACAGTATTATGGTACTGAACCTTGATTAGAGGTCATAGAAATTCAGGATGTGAAAACAGAAGCAGAGGATTTATTAAAATGGGAGATCTCAGACTGTATGTTTGCTCTCTGGGAAAATAGATTGATACCAATAAATACCGAGTGACTTATATTTCTCTTGTTTGCAGCTTTCTTTCTACCATGTTCCTTTTGTGAGGTTGAATCAGTTAGGTGTCAACATTTGCAAGGCACATCCAACCTGACTAATGACCTGGAGTATAAAAAAGGATTTTAGGTGCATTTATATGCAAGACCAGGTATAGAGTGGCCTCACGTTAGGGTTGATACAGGTGCTCAAACTGACATTAGAATTTGGGTATATTCTTTTTCAGGTTATCTTTGATGCTGGGCTGTGTCTGGTGACCGGATTACTGCTGACAGCAAAAGGTAGACCTATACCTTTCCAGACTCATGCTGAGTCAAAGAAGACAACATTTCTTTCCAGTAGATCCTATAACCATCCTATGACTTTTCTCTCAACGATGTGTCAGTCCCTTCCTCAGTCATTGTGGTCTTATGGATAGACTTAGGCAAATAAGTGAATGCCTCATAAATTTACCATTAAAATATCATTATTGGTAATGTAGCTGGCATTTAATTTTAGATAAATGAAATCTAAATGTGTCTTGTAATAGAGGATCAAGTTGAAAATTTAAGTATAGAGTCACTGAAACACAGCACTACAATTACAGTTTTTCAGTAGAGAATCAAATTCAGTTGGTGTCATGCATCCCATATCTTTCAACAGCCTTTGATAATTTGCTAAGAACTCTGAAGTCACTACTTTTGCAGAGTTTCTAGGCAAAATAGTTACAGAAAAAGTCAGAAAGTTTGCAATAATTAGTAGAGTTTTGACTCTTTGGCATTTCTCTGTGCTAATTTGGAGAAGACAATCATCTACACAGCATTAAAATACAAGGTTATGTGGGAAACAAAACCCGTGAGCCAATTGGTAAATGTCAGAGGTGCAGAATATGTAGAACTGGTGCTTTAGAGGGTGCACCTGATTCCTCAGTGTATGCCTCTCCACAAAGGCTAGGGGTGTCATTTGGAATTTGAAAGTTGTAAACGTCCTTCCTGTAGCACTTTGGTTAACACTTATTTTTTTCCATGTCTGTCTCTTCACATACTAAGATCTCTGTGGATTGGAAGAGTTATTTTCCTTTGATTACTAGGGGACTATATAGTAGGTACTCAAAGGAATGTACTCAATAGTAGGTACTCAATAATTTAGAGAAGATGGACCAAATGACACCAGAAGGTAAAACCCATCCTGGTATGGAGGTTTAATTTGATTACATTAAATGATAACTAGTACTATTTAGTAATTTAATTCAGGCCAAATTATTTCCCAAATCATCATTTTTTGGGGGAAGAAGGGTTCTAGATGGTTCTCATTAGTCCTCTGTTTGTTAAGGGATGGCATATCTGGTGTATTTCTGGGTTATGTTTTGATGTTATAGAAATGGCATAGTCTGGACTGAGTTCAGTTGAGATTAGTCAGGATTTCAATATTTTATTTTATTTTTTATTATTCTTCCCCCCCCGCCCTCCGAGAAGGCATGTGAGCAGGAGGGAGGGGCAAAGGGAGGAGAGAGAGAATCTTAAGTAGGCTCCACGCCCAGTGCAGAGCCTGATACAGGGCTCCATCTTAGGACCCTGAGATCATGACCTGAGCCAAAATCAATAGTTGGGCACTTAACCAACTGAGCTACCTAGGCGCCCCAGGATTTCAGGATTTTAATGAAAAAAGTAGCACTACTGTTGGAGTTACATTTTTTCCACAGGTGAGTTATTCACACGGCATAACAATGAAAAGTTATTGACCATTATTGGAATTGAAGGATTCCAGCAAAGAGTTGCTTCCCTTGAAAATGTTCCTATTTCACACTGAGAGTCCTGGCCTACCCCTGGCACCCTGGCTGAAATTCCTCACCCAGAGTCCCCGTCTACAATGCTGCCCTTCAAACCTCTTGCTTCCCATATGGATCTGGAAGAGACAAAACCAAAAGAACCCATTCAATTCTCATGTTTCTGGTAGCACCAACCATTCAGCTGAGGGAATTATCCTTAAAAGCTTTGAGACATGCATTCACTAATGAATATATCTTGGGTCTGTTGTCCACCTGGCAAGGGGACAGACCGCAATGAATGATATTCCTGCAATGAATGACATAGATTTAGTGTCAGCTTATGGTCTAGTGAAGAAGCGGTGGGCAGGCTGTTGAAAGACTGAGTTTTGACAAAGGGCAAGTAAAGGGTGCCAGATGTAAAAATGGGGGCACTAACCAAGTTTGAGGGGTCAGGGAAGCACATGTTGTAGTTGGCTGCGAGAAGGTTGGAGAAGAAAACTGTTCTGCATGGAAGGAACTATTTGCCTTAAGCTCCTCCAGCAGGAGAACCAGTCACCTGTGAGGAACTACCAAAGCCAGTATGGCTGAAGCAATGGGCTGGAAGGAGAAACAGCTCACATGTGGCTGAAGAAGTAGGCAGTCAGGCCACGGGGGATGGTGAGAGCTATGATTTTAGACTTTATACTCAGATCACCAATAAGCTTTGTAGGATATTAGGCTGACCTAAAATCAGCAGTGACTTGATGAGTTTTTTCCTTCTCACCAGCTGCTCATTTTCCCCTCATGGCTCTTCTTTCACCATCTCTAACAGTCCAACACCATCATGGGTTCTCTCCATGGTGAATGAAGAGTACCTCCACGGGGTCCAGCCTTGTCAGTTGGAATCCTCTTCACCATTAGGTAACTGGCAGAGTAGCCCACACTCCAATCTAGTTTCCAAATGGAGTATCAACCTTTGAAGTCTAAACAGAAAAAAAGCAGGGAATATGCATGCACATCGCCTGCTGGTGTACAACATACCCTCCAATGGGCTGCGTCATGCAGCCCACAGGAGCAGAACCATTTCAGGATCCAGAAGTGGGAGAGAATAAGGAAAGGCACAAAAAATGTAAGCGGGTATGCTTTCCCAAAGTTGCTTTTTCCACATTCTTCCCCAACTACAAAGAAACTTATTTTTGTCTTGAAAAGACGGAAATATTGTTTAGGTTCTTAGAATTTAGAACTAACAAGAACGAAGGGCTTCAGAAAAATTATTTATATTGCATATTTTTTATGCATATTTTCATAGGTGTCAGCATGGATACACATTGTATGTAGTCCATTTCATGGGATATAATGATGGAACAACTAAGTGGCATTAACAGAAGTCAGGTTCAGTGCTACGCAGCAGAGTTCACAAAGGTAGAACAGTTTCTTCCACTAGGGAATTAGTCCAGAGAGGGCATCCCATACATGCACAGTTCACGGTAAGTGGACGATGTGATCACCTGTGTAGGAAAGGAAAATCTGTAGTATTTCAGGAGCTTTTTGGCAAATCGCTGTTAAGACAAAACGTCCCAATGGAATTGCTAATGCTCAACCCCACTCACCAAAAAAACAAAACAAAACAAACAAACAACAACAACAACAAAATTGACTTAATCACACACTTCTGGGAAATGAACTTAAACCTCTCCAGCCAGGAATCACCCGATCAGCACATGATACCTCACTTGCCTGATAGACGCCTGCCATCCCTAAAGCAAAGCGACCTTGCAATAACCAACCCGTTTTGTTGTCCGGTCACTGCCAATGTCTTTGATCTTGCACAGCTCCTCAGAGCTCCCTTCTACCTGTTGGATTGGATGCTGCCCAAGTTGAATCGAGTTTTGTTGAAGCGAGTTCTCAAATGCTTTAATATGCCTCAGTGTATCTCGTGAGAGTCTAGGTGTCCCAAGAGGAAAGGAAGGGAGAGCCTCCGCAGCCGCCAGGGGCAGGGGGCCACCGGGGCACCGACCTGGGGTGCACCGACCTGGGGCGCCCCCTGAGCCCGCAGCTTTCCTGCTGCCTCTGGGGTGGGAGTCGCGCTGGGATCCTGGCTCTGCAGCTTCGTGGGAGGCGCTTTCAGACTCGACTCGGGCATTTCTCTGTCCAGATGGAGTCCAGATGCCGGCCGGAGTCAGCCTGGGCCTGACTTAGAAACTAGCAGGGACCGCAGGGAGGTCGGGGCTGAGAAGGTGGGCACGTAGGGCGGAGCGGGCGAGCGCTGGCCTCTGTCCCTCTTGGAACCGGAACGGTTCTGGGTCCGCCTCGGAAACCAGCCAGGGCTGGAGCCGGGGTCTGGCCTAGAAGCCCGACCCGACAGGGACGGGCTGGTTCCGTTTAGAACCGACCAGGTGCTGGTGGGGCGACCGGGTGCAGTTTAGTAACCGAGGGCGCGCCCTGGGTCGGGCCTAGAAACCCGAGAGGGCGGCAAGACCCGGGCCAGGGTGAGGCCTGCGCTGAGGCCGACGTGAGATGTGCGAGGCCGACCGAGCGGCCGCCTTCCCGCAGGCCAGGCTGAGCTGCTGCGGCCTCCCCGAGAGCTCTTCACCCTCCGAAGCTCATCCACTTACCCGGAGCCCTGGGCCAAGCACTCACCATAAGGGGTGGAGGGAAACGACTTTTCCTCCATGTAAGATTCCTGGTGGCCAGCAGGAGACCCGCTGGGACACCCCACTCACCCCAGAGCCTGCGGATGGCATCCTGCGAGAACTAGCACAAGCCTCTGGAGCTAACAAGTCTTACCAAAGGTAGGGCTCCCATTTTCGTCTGTGTGTGTGGTGCCTGGTTGAGAGAAAAGGGCAGGATTTCATGTACCCCACTTTTCTAGATTCAGATGAGTAGGCAAAATGTTTGTAAGGATAGGGTCTTTGAATTGTGACTGGTGAAGGTGCTCTTGGGTGCTCCTGGGTGGTCAGTCCCTTCCCCTCCCAGGGATATCTTTGGCCTTCTTGGTTGTCTCATTCTGTGTCCTGAGAACCTGGCTTGGCAACGGCCGGGTTGGCTCCCACATATCGCTGTGCAGAAATGTAGGTGGTTCTCCGTTTCTGCCTGGCATCCTAGCGACTGTTTCCAACGTCAGGGAAGTTGCAAATGTCTTTCTTTTGGGAGTGGATCTTGGGGAGTGGGGTAGTATCTTTGCCCCTTGTCCCTATGGGGTTGCTCATTACTGCTGGGAATATTTACTGCCTGTCCGAGGCTGAAACTTGACAAGATACTCAAAAGGATTTCTTTTTTACTTATCTTCTTTCTTAAGAAGTTCTATGGTCAGACCTTGGCCAAAGTGGAAGCTGATATTCAGCGCCTGACAGGAAATTTGTCCTAGGCTTTCTCCCTAAGCTAAATGATACTGTGGACCCAAAAAAGAGAGACAAACGTTCTGGAACTTTTGTGGAAGGATTTACTAAAACATTCCAAAGACACACAGCTCTGAATCTAGAACACAGGAATCTTTTGACTTTCACCTTAGTGAAGTTCCTTTCCCTGCTATGAAGATGCAAACTGAGGATAAGGTAGTTGGATGGGAGGAGTGGTCTCCATATCTTTTGGGGTTGCAGCTCAATTCTTTGAGGAATTAGAAGCAGTTGTGCATACCTTATAAATCGAATCTTTAAAAGAACAGAAATGTGGTCTGAAAACTATTCAAAGTCCTTCCATGTGGTTTACCAGTCCCCAAACCTCTATTCATCTGGAAGGCTTGCAGAGGGTATCTAAGATCTGGACTGAGGGAACAGGAGTTCTTCTCCATGGAACTTGGATTTGTCTCTGTGCCTATTGTGATGTAAGTATTTTAGGTAGCCTTTCCCAGGAACCAAGGTAATTCTTACAAGGAGAGGAAAAAAGAAAAGGATATTTTGCACAATATGTCTATGAAAAATCTTTAAAGTCTCTTTCACAAACCTTAAAAGGTATCTGAGTAGGTAAATTTATTCCATCTACCAGTAAACACATTGGATCCTGGGACTCCAGGTTCAGGAACTGAGCGGAGAGCATAACCATCGGAGCCACCCAGGCCACCCCTCATAACTAAAATTTTAAAATGAAAGCTGTGAGATCTGTTCAAACTGTTTGTATATTTAGGTATAGTAATATATGTATGCTCTAGATACATTGGGGTTTTTTCTCTCTACCTTTGACTAGTATTTCCAAAATTAGTTTTCTTGAAATTTTTATTTAAATTCCTATTAACATGCAGTGTAATGTTAGCTTCAGGTATACAGTACAGTGATCCGACACCTCCACAGGACACCCAGTGCTCATCACAACCAGTGTGCTCCTCCATCCCCATCACCAAGTTCCCCATCACCCCACATCCCTCCTCATCTGGTAACCATTAGTTTGTCCTCTATAGCTGAGTCTGTTTTTTAGCTTGCCTCTCTTTTTCTCCCCTCTGCTCAATTTGTTTCTTAAATTCCACAGATGAGTGAAATACTTCTCTTTCTATGATTTATTTTGCTTAGCATGATACTCTGTAGCCCTATCCATGTCATTGCAAATGGGAAAATTTCATTCCTTTTTATGGCTGAATAGTATTCCATTTAAAATATAGACATCACATCTTCTTTATCCATTCATTAGTTGGGGACACTTGGGCTATTTCCATAATTTGGCGATTGTAGATAACGGTGCTACAAACATCAGGGTGCATGTATCCCTTTGGGTAATTACCTAGTAGTGTAATTGCTGGACTGTAGGGTGGTTGTATTTTTAACCTGTCAAGTTAATCGATGAAGTGTTCTATATACTGGCTAAAAGACAAATAAGCATTATATAAATATACTCTGATAAATACAGAAACTAACCCAAATATTTGGCAAGTTCACATGATCTAGGATAGTCCTCAGTAAATAAAAGCTAATTTAGGTTTATTGGTTTAATTGAAACAGGGAGATCTTGAGAGTTCCCAGTATTAAATATAATACTTTTATTCTTCCTCAGTTTACCAGAAGTCAAATAAGCTTATGTTTCATTCACATCAAATTCTGTGACAGAATTTGTCAGAAGGCAATTTTAGATGGCCAGCTATTTAATGTCTCTAGAAGTTTTCTGAGTAATCTAAGTATAATTATTATGGCCAAGTAAATTAAGATATATGTAAGACAAAAGTTTATAAATGAGCTTTTCCTCAATAACTGTATTTTATGATAGGTCTACTTTAAAGTAGTCTCTCAAATGTTCTTGGGACATCTCAGCCCATATAATCCTGTGAGCCAGTTTCTTATGATAAATCTTGAATTTGGACAGAAATTAGGAAGGATTGTCTTCACAGACAGACGGGATATTCTGAGGCAAAGCACTGCTGGAGAGAGAAACAGACAGATAGGGGAAATTGGGGGTAATAACCAAGAATAGCCAGCATTTATCGGCCACTTATGAAATGTCAGGCACAAGCTTAGCACTTTGCACACATCAGGTCATTTCCTCGTTGTTCATGTATGAAGACTGAGAGAGCATGGAACCTTGTCTTGCTCCTAACTATATTCTCCATATATAGAACACAAAAACTATTAAAACCATCTTCTGAAGGAACGGATGACTCCATGGTAGAGCTACAATCCTAAAGCCCCATGACCTCAGTTTGAGCGCTATGTCAGAAAGATGGGCACCAAAAAAGGGTATGCTCGATCCTGTGTTCCACCTAATTCTCACCGAAGAGTGAACTTTGAGAACAAATGAAGTTTTAGAAATGTTTTAAAGCTAGAATTACTTTGTCTTTCAGGGTTTCTTGGTTTTGCCTTTGTACTTAGAAATTAAAAAAATTCCTTTTTTGCTATGCATTTTGACTCGACTCTCTTGAAGACTTACACCGACTATCTGAAAACCCAGACGGGAAAGGTCTTATTGATTTAACTGGAGGAGGGGAGAGAGGCAGCAGGCAAAGCAGAAGGAGAAGAGAAGAGCTTTTCATTTGCAGGCCAGAATCCTGACGGTTCAGAAAACCTGTATTCCCCCAGGGACAGGTAGGGAGGTGGGTGGGGGAGAGGGCAGCACACCAAGTCCATTTTCTCCTATCTATCTTACCTGATTTGTCTCTAGTGGTTCATAAACCGAGAAAAAGCCAGTGGATACCAAGCAGGACAAAAAGGGTACTTAGAGCTCAGGGAGGACATACAGCAAGTTTTGTTTTATGTCAAACACTTAACGAGGGGCTGGATCTGTTTTTACGTGGTCATGGATTCTGCTTACCAGTGAATGTGGTGTTTCATTTTCCACGGGAGAGAGAGTAATAGTCCTCATCAGGAGCCTGCCCTTCAGGCCTGGTACTGAATAATTACTGGACTGCTGAAAGCTTCCAAGTAGAAGCTCAGCCTCCACTATACCGCTTGGCTCCTGTTCCCATTCCAGCTACTTTAAGCTCTTGTAAACAGCCTTTGTTTTCCATTACAAGCTGGGAAATGTGACCATGTGGCAGTGGTGCCGGGTCCCTGGAGAGGGCCTGCCAGGGAGGCCGTTTCCTCACATCTCCTTTCAGCTTGTAACTTGCTGTCGAGGTTGGCTAATCACTGAAGCTCCATGTCTTCCCATCCTATTCTGTTCCCCTAATTTACAGAACAGCCAGAGACCCGCTTGAGGACTAGCGGATCGACCAGATGTTTCCTGAGCACAGACAGAGTCCGTTTCCCCTTGCACATCATCTTGTGAGAGGGGAGGGCCGGCAGGGCGCTCACCCCTGCTGACATCATTGGGCGAGGTGGCCTGGGGGAGAATTTCAAAGCAGGGCAGCTTGGCTAGGGAAGAGCTCAGCTGGTGGCCCTGGGCTGGGATTAACTGACCCAGATGCCTAGGGAGAAGGATTTAGCAATTTAAGTGTGTTGGTTCTCTGGGAGGAAGTAGCCCCTCCATTCCCTGCACATCCCTGGGCTATGGATGAACTTCGCTGGTGGCTCCACATACACAGTCAGGATCACCTTCACTTCCGTCCAAATCCCTGTGGTTCCCGGACTTTTGCTTGAGGTTGTGATGAGACAAGCTCATTTGATTGCAGTGAATGATGGCAAAATCATAATAAATGATAATGATAATAATAATAATAAATTAGTGGGCCTTCTTCCCCAAATGCAACATAGGGGACCCACATGCTAACAAATCTATCATTTTGCATCACTTCCTTATAGATCACTAGCTTGTCAGATTCAGGGTGGTAGGAACCAATAAAACTTTTTAATATAGAGAACAACTGACACGGATTTAATTGCCAGCTTCCCCTTAGGAAGGTCATTAAAAGTAGATGAAACCAAGTAAATGAATAGACTGTGCCATTTACTATCATTCCAGTTTCATAAAAGAAAGGTTAGTTTAGCCTCTTCTGCTCAAATCCTTCCAAGGAATTGTCTTCACTGCTCCTAATCAAATCCAAACTACCAGGACCTGAACAGTTCCAAGTGACCCAGGATCGGGCCCCTGCCTACTTTTCAAGCTCCGCTTCCTTTTCCTGATTTCATTCCAGCCCCATTTCTGCACCTCAAAATTGCTATGGTCTTTGCATTGCTATTCCCAACATCTGGAATGCTATCCCCCCAGATTTGTATACAGTGCTCTGCCAATGGTAGGCAGCTTTCTGACATGGCTCTCAGCGGCCCCCAACTCCTGATAGTAACACCTTTATGTAGTCCTACCCCCTCCCCATATGTGAGCTGGACCTAATGACTAGCTTCTAAAGAATGGACTAGAATAGAAGAGGCTTTCTCTGAAGAGTAACAGCAGTGATGGGAGTCATATAGACATTAGGTTATAAAAGACTGTGACCTCATCCTTGCTTAATTCTCTCTGGCTCTCCTGGCGTACTTGTTCCAATGAAGCAAGTTGCCATGTGTGAGCTGGCCTATGGTGAGACTGGTGTGACAAAGAACTGAAGGTGGACTCTTGGCCAACAGCCAGTCTGAACTGAGACAGTCATTCCAACAACCGAGGAGCCACTGAATCCTGCCAACAACCATCTGAGTGAGACTGGAAGCCGATCCTTCCCTGTTGGGCTTTGCAATGACTGCAGTCCCAGAGGACATCCTGTTTGCAGCCTGGCAGGAGATGCTGAGCCAGGGACACTGGAACCAGCTGAACCCATGCACCGGTGCAGGCACCTCAAACATTGAGACAGCAAAGGTTTCATTTTAAGGCAGTTAGTTCTGGGGTAATTTGTTACATGCAACAGATAATTCTAATACACTGCTTCACTCTTTGTAGGCCTCTGCTCAAGTGTCTCCTTCTTAAAGTAGTCTCTCAGCTGCAAAACAAAACAAGTGAAACAATATTAATCACACTTAATTCTTTGTCCCCTCATGCATTTGTATATTTATTCATGGAAGTTATGACCACTTAACATTTACATTATGTATTTATTTATTTGTTGACTTTCTGGTAGAATGAAAATTCAGGCAATACCCCTCTTGTTCCTGTTTGAAGAAGATGGACATGTATTTGTCTTGATAGTGCTTACATTTATTCAACAAATATTTATTGTAGGCGACTATTTGCCAGGCCCAGTGATTATAGATTATTTATTCCTGTTCTCTGGAAGTGGGGCCAGTTAATTTTAGTCTACATTTTTTTTTTTTTTATGATAGTCACAGTGAGAGAGAGAGAGAGAGAGGCAGAGACATAAGCAGAGGAAGAAGCAGGCTCCATGCACCGGGAGCCTGATGTGGGATTCAATCCAAGGTCTCCAGGATCGTGCCCTGGGCCAAAGGCAGGCACCAAACCGCTGTGCCACCCAGGGATCCCTAGTCTACATTTTTTTAAGCTAAGTTGCTCTGTTTTGATAAGGCATTTTTCTGTGCCTTTAAGCATGTGAAAAACATGCAATATAGGATGGAGTCAGGGTGAAAGCAGTGTGTGCTTTATTGAGGTTCATTGTTGGATTAACATACTTTTTTGAGAAGTTCTTATTTCACACTCTGCTGAAGTCCAACTTCCTGGTAGTTTCATCTACTGGCCTTAGCTTTCCTCCTGGAAATAATGAAGAGCTTATCTAGTCTTCCTCCATAAGCCAGTTCTAATTGCCCCCATTAACTCTGTTCTTGAGGTGTAAGTTTTATTTTTCATTTTATTTTATTTTTTTAAGATTTTATTTATTTATTCATGAGAGACACACAGAGAGAGGCAGAGACATAGACAGAGGGAGAGGCAGACTCCTCTCAGGGAGCTGGATATGGGAGGACCCAGGATCACTCCTGGAGCCGAAGGTTGACTTTCAACCACTGAGCCACCCAGGCATCCCATCAGGTGTAAGTTTTATTTTATGAATTTATTGCCTCCTTTTATGCTCTAAACTTTTCATGGATATTTAGTGTTTCTTTATTTTATGTTCCTCTTTGTAGTTGAGATTGCAAATTCAGCTTTCTGCTTGCTGGAGAGGCAGTGTGTGATCCGTAGCTATTGGCCCTCTCTCTACCCAGTTTCCAATGAGAGTGGTAAGACCTGTGATGACATAACATGGTCTCCTGCAGCAGCAGTACCTGGGAGCTATGTTGTGTGTCTGTCTTAAGCTCCCACCATTGAATCTTGAGGCAGATTTCTCCGTTTCTGGGTGTGGGTGTATAGAGGGTGGGGGGGTAGATGGTGGTTAATCTGCCTGGCTGCTCTCCTGTTGTCATGGGAAATATCAGAGGTAGATTACCTCTGAATGTGGGATATCCTATTGTGTCCCTATCCTTGACATGCTTTCTTCCTATGAGTCCTGATCTCCAGCTTTCTTTGCATTTTATCTCTTCTGTTTTCTCTTTGTTTTGGACGATGAGATATAATAATCCTTATGTTTGAATCGTTATGTTTTAATTCTGATGTTTGTATTTCTGCATGTATGTTTTATGTATTTAAAAAGATAGGGGATCCCTGGGTGACTCAGCAGTTTAGCACCTGCCTTTGGTCCAGGGTGTGATCCTGGAGTCCTGAGATCGAGTCCCACATCTGGCTCCCTGCATGGAGCCTGCTTCTCCCTATGCCTGTTTTTCAGCCTCTCTCTCTCTCTCTCTCTCTGTGTGTGTGTTTGTGTGTCGTGAATAAATGGGTGAAATCTTAAATAAAATAAAATAAAAATATAAACTATAACTATGTATATTTTATATCCATAAATGTGTGAATATATGTAGTCAGTCAGCTTAGCTGCCATCTGAGACCATTAGCTCTACTCCCTTTTCTGTTGGCTCTGCTTAAAGATCATGATCATATTCTCCCTTATTCTGTCCTCCTTAGTCTAGATATCCCAAGTTCTTTTTTCCCTCAGCTTTTTGGGGAAACAATGGATATACATCACCATACAAGTTTCAGGTATACAGTGTGATGGCTCGATTTACATAGGCTTCCAAATGACCACCACGACAGGCTCAGCCAACATCCATCATCTATGTAGGCACAATAAAGAGAAAAGAAAAGCATTTGTCTTTGGGATTAGAACTCCCAGGATCCACTCCTTTAACAACCCGCTATATGACATACAGCGGTGTTAACTATGGATACCATGCTGTACTTTATATCCCTGATTCCTTTAATGATTCTATAATAATTTTCTGACCCCCTTCTCACCAAAACCACCGCCTCTATTCCTATAGACCTGTTGACTGAATGCACTCCAGTGGCTCCCAGTGTTGAGTAGAATATTCAGAGTAAAGTGAAACTATTACTTTTTATGTTCTGTGCTTCCTCCCATGCCGTCTAAGTCTGGGAGACCTTTTTTCTCTTGTACCCCATATTTACACTATTGGCTCATAATAATCAGTTCCCTTTCCACCCTCTCAAATTGTAATATATCACCTGTGTCAAGCAGCAGTTGCCCCAGCCTCTACTTGTGTAATTGATCCTCCGCCAAAATGAAAGGCTTCACACTTCTCTCTCATGAGTTTTACCCTGTTAGTTTTAAGCTCCACATCCTGTTGCAGTGTGTGTTGGGAGACACAGCAAACTAGCTTCAACCTATTCTTGCCTTTACCAAATGATACTCCTTTGATATATATATTGAAGCCCAGTGAATAGTGACTCCTTCCATCTATAGAACATTTTCTCCTCCATTATTCATTTATCTGAGAGCATTCTAAACTAGCTTCTTAAAAAAATAAAATAAGTAAATAAACTAGCTTCTTTAACTGAAGCCCGTTTTTACTCACTGGAATTATGATATCCCTTTATTCATTAAAGATTTATAAAGGGCCGGCTCTGTGCCAAGAGCCAAGCTTTGTTATTCTGAGTTAAATGAAGAAACATGGTTCTTGACCATGGTTTTATAATCATTTGTAGACTTATTATTATAATTGCCAGTGATTATATAGCCAAACTTTGACTTCTTTAAAAAAAACGAATCTTGATAAAGCAAAAATGGTGTAGTATTATTTGCAGAATCTAGGTGGTGGTCTGATGAGTTTCACTTAGAACTTTTCTGTATGTTTGAAAATTTTCATGATAAATTGTTTTTTTGTTTGTTTGTTTGTTTATTTGTTTTGCCCGACGTGGGATTCGATCCCCGGTCTCCAGGATCCCCCCCTGGGCCAAAGGCAGGCGCCAAACCGCTGTGCCACCCAGGGATCCCCATGATAAATTGTTGAAGGAAAACTTGCGTATCCTTCACAAGCTCTATTTCTTTTATTGTCTTCAGCCATGGAATTGTAAAAATTAATTGTTTGTTAAAATTCTTTACATTGCTTTACTTTTTACATAATTCAGGACACCACAGCCTTTCCCCCCCAGGGCTCTTGGGAGAAGTTATCATGTAATAGAAAGAAGACTTGCATTGGTGACGGACTAGGTAGGACTCAAACCGAATGCAGCACCTATTGGCTTTGTGCCCCCAGCAAGTCTCTTAATGTCACTGAGCCTTGATTTTTCTCATCCCTAAAATGGAGTTAATCATGTTCACACCCCTTGCTGTTGTGAAAACGAACTAAAATTATGTCCATAAACACTCAGCATATTTAAGATGCATCCTGCCCCATTTCTACCACGTCTTTCACTTATCTACCTTGCACATACCATTATTTCCTTCCTTACAAATCTGAATTAAGTAGTTAATACCCATCCATGCTTTTTTCTTCCTTTGCCCTTTGGAAAATAAAATTTCTCGTAACTCAAATCCATAACGCATTACTGGATGCTTTGGGTTAGCAAATATGGGATCAGGAGATTTGAATGTATCCATCACCTTCACTTTCCTTCTTGTTCAGGTATGGGATTGATGTTAAGGAAGTGCCTGCCATTCATATCCTGACCAGGTGGCCTGAAATTGCTGCTGTTTTGTAAATGCTTTGTTGTCAATTCCTGTCTCGACTTAGTATGTTTATGTTACTGTCTGTGTGTCCTGATTGCTCTGTCTGCAGTATCTTCCCATTCAAACCTGTGAAAGCCCTATACTTCCTTTAAGAACAAGTTCAGTACTGTGTCCTTTACTCTTGATGTTTCTACTGTATCATGTCATTTTTCAAACTATCTTAAAGAGCTTACTATTAATGGTTATGTAGCCAGAGAAACACAGCTCTTCCATCTTTCAGTTCCCTGCCTGTAAGACTGGGTGCACTCTTTAGGCGCTTTTGAGAGATCATTCATGGGTGCCTACATGGATGAATGACTAGAATTCATCATCCCTGGGTCTCAGTTTATTTCTATGAAATAAGAGAGATAGCCAGGTCGCTTCAGAAGCCTGTTTGAGCCCTGAAATCCTATGATTCTTTGTCTTCATACAGTATACTTTTTTATTTCAGGTATTTGTCTTAATGCCAGTGCTTTCTGTGTAGGCAGAAGCTCTTAATTTTTAAGCACCTAGGATTTGGAGTCTTATACATCCCCTCTCTATGACGCTACCCTTAATTGCACCAAGGGTATGCTGAATTGATATATCTAACCAGTCCCTGATTATCTCCACCCCAAATAAATAAACATTCATTTCCCCATCCCTTTCACCCTACCATCCCCTGCATCTCCCAGATTACCTATACTTTAGAATATTTCTTCAGTCCTGTGATGTCGCTTTGAAGAAGGTTGATTAGATTCATGTCTTCTGGAGGAGTCTGCCTAGTTTCTGGGTAAGTACTGAGATTATGCTGGTTCTTTTGAGTCTCAGATCCTGTATCCTCCTGCAGCTGCCGAGTTACTTGCTTTTGAAGATATTTAACTTCTAAATTCAGAAATAGTTTGCCCTCACTGAGTATTCTGGAGAGTGAGGAGCACTCCCAGAAGGCAAGGAGGCATGTCAGGTGTGTGTGAGACTGCATCTCATATATATTCCTCTCTTTTCACCCTTTAAGTGCCAGCTTGTGGAACATAGCTCATGTTCTCACTTCTCTGCCCTCTCTACTGGACACACTCTTCAGATCCTCTCCACCCTTTCTGACTGCTAAGCTTAGTCATCCTCCAGATATCAGTCGACAATACTACTTCCTGCAGAAAGAGTTTCTTGAATCGCCTATCATAACATTTGTTGCACTGTCTGGTGATTGTCTGATTATTTGTGTGATTTCTTAACTACATTTCATGGGAGGAGATACCGTCTTTCTAGTTGTATTCCTAGAGCTTAGCACAGTGTTTGACACACAATAGTTTCTCATTGTGTATGTATTATGTTAACCAATGGACATAGTGGTCCCAGTTCTTATTGGAGTTGACATAGATGCACAAAATTAGCACACAATGTCTCTTGTTGTATATTAATAAAATATGCAGTGTATAGTATATTAATGCCTCTTATTTTGCAACTCCTAGAGATTCCTGTGGGCATACTATTGTTTTTTTCACTGTGCAGAAAGGAAAATTTAGGCTTGGAAGTTACATGATTTCCCAAGATTACACTACCACTAGAAAGTAGCACAATTGATTTAAACCTCTGCTATCAAATTAAGTATACTATCCATAATGCTGCAAAGTGTGCAGCAAATGTCACAAATTTGGTACAAAATCCTACTGCATTGCAGAAATGGTAGAATTAACTCCTAGATAAGTTGATACTTGAGCTTAGATTTGAAAGACAACTAATTTTTTAAAAAAGTATGTTATTATCAAAACCAAACCAAAGAATAACCCTTATGCATTTTAAAGATTTTTTTTTAAATTTATTTATTCATGAGAGACCGAGAGAGAGAGAGAGAGAGAGAGAGAGAGAGGCAGAGATACAGGCAGAGGGAGAAGCAGGCTCCATGCAGGGAGCCCCATGCGGGACTCAATTTCGGGTCTCCAGGACCACGCCCTGGGTTGAAGGCAGGTGTTAAACCGCTGAGCCACCCAGGGATCCCCACATTTTAATTAATTCAACTAATATAGATATATTTAACATAAGAAGCAAAAATTCACCCTTTCTTACTCTAATTACATTCCCAGGACATAACCATCATAAACCATATCTCTCTCTGTGTGTGTATGTATATATATATATATATATATATATATATATATATATATATATATATAGTGGTTTTATTTGTTTGAAAGCATATATATATATATATATATATAATGGTGGTTTTATTTGTTTGAAAGCAATCACACTGTAAACAGTAAACACTGTTACGCATACTCCTTTCCTTTCTTTTTTTTTTTTTTTAACTTCAGTACAACTTGGGCAACCTGGTATCCAGTACATTTATATTCACCTCCTGCATTTGTAACTGCTGCATGTCATTCTTTTGTAGGAATGTTTCATAGTTTTTTTAACCAATCTTCTTCTGTTGGCACTTACTTAGATGACTTTCCATATTCTCCCCTGTAAACAGTTCTGCAATAATCTTTCTTGAATATATGTTTCTGAGTCCTCATTAAAGATTTTCTGTCCATCAATTGCTTAAAATGGGATCTCTTGTGTCTTAGGTTATCTGCAGTTTAAATTGTGAGAGAAACTAACAGCAATGCATAGAATGTGTAAAAGCTAGATTTGGAGGGGAAAAACATTCAAGGTGGGGAAAGTCACACAAATAAAGGTACCAAAAGACATAAGTCACATTTCTTTATTGTTCTGGAGATGTTTCAGCATTTTGACCCATTGTGTGAGCTCTGATGACAAATTCTAGCTCCTGCCAAGAGACCAGAAGCTATTTGTCAGTATGTCTCTTTATCCTCTCTCCTGTCCCTTTAATGATGAAGTCCCTCGAGGTTAAACACTCTCATTATTAATCTTACCACAAGAATCCCTGAAAACCAATGTTTGCTGCCCTTTGGTTCTTTACTTTAATGACTCCTCACCACACACAGACCCCTTATTGTGCTATTCACAACTTTCCAGATGAAACCAAAGGCTTGGATTCAGCTGTAGTCAAAACGAATTCTCTACAATTCCACACACATACATGCACTAAACCTCCTCTTTCCACCAGTGACTAAAACTTAAAATTGAATGAACGTAACATGAGATATTTCTAAAGAGCTATCCCCTCACAATCAGCTTTATTAGAGGCACAAATGTGCAGTTGCATTTAATGGTGTTTATTTTAAAACATATGATGTTTACCCTTGAAAGCCTATTATGCATCTCTCACCTTACAGTGAACAAAAGGGCATTGTAACTTCATGTAGTCTGACTGCTTGCTTAAATTTAGGTCTCCACTCAAATGAGAAAAATACTTGAGTATCAGTCATCTTGGAATCCAAGGGACTTATTCATAGAGCATGTGGGGCTCTATTCATAAATGATTTATGTCTTTGCATAAAGGGGAGTGGGGGTTGTGTGTGTTGCTCAGAGAACCATCGACTGCCTCTCCTGAGTAATTTATACAAGATCAATATTTATCAAAGTGAGCCAAGAATTGTGCCATAACTCTGAGAGCCAAATACTTCGTTTATAGTTCCCTCATCCATGGAAGGGAGCATGACAGGTTAAAATGTTTGCATAAAAGCTACTTAAAGTGGTTCTCACTTGGTTCCTGTTGCTTTAGATACAGTGTGATGCTTTGGCAGATTTCTGTCATGGTTGTTGCTCAATGACTAACACATAATAGATGTTTTTAAAAATGTATTTGTTTAATTAATGACTAAAGGGAAATAATCAAACTTTCCAAAAAGAAAGGGAGGTTGCCTACTGTATTTATTCTTTTAACATTTATTAATTAAGCACCTGCTAAGCCTTATACATTGAGTGAGGGCATAGTTATTGCTTGGAATGCTCTCCCAGACATATGTGTAAACAAAAGCATATTAACGAAAAGTGCTGTGTGTTCTGTTAAAGATTTTTAAAAAGCATTTTGGAGATCCAGACGAAGGAGGAACTAATTCTGCCCAGAGAAGTTTAAGAAAGGATAAGAATAAGTAGGAGTTAAACAAGCAGATGGTAAATAGGAGAGGGAATTTTAGAAAGAAGTAATAGCATGAACAAAGAAAACAGGAGAGACTTTCAGAATGCAAGAATAAGGTAGATGTGTTACCATGAAAGATTAGAGTACTTGTGTCAATAAGGGGAAATAAGTATGAAATTTTCCATTAGAATTGGGTTATACACTCAACCAGTGAGCTATTATTTTACTTTGTAAGCAAGAGGAGACTTCTATAGATTTTTAAACAGAGAAGTGAAATACTTAGATTTCTCTTAGCAGTTTATCTGGTGGCACAATTTATACTATCTGTATGTCATCTGGTAGAGAAGGATAGAAATGAGATGACATGAGTTCCAATTTACTTATCAATTCTATGAAATTTATATACATCTATAAGAAAACAAAGTATATCAGAACATGTGAAAAATAGCTATGAGGGGGATAGTAATTTTGATGGTGGCAGTCTCCTCTTGATTTCCAGAGTTTTCCTTTGATATAGGAGTTAGGCCATAATGGAGTCTACAAAAATGAGTGCTGAACAATAGTGTAATCCTAAAGTGATAAAATCATGCTGATGGGTTATGGTGATTTTTTATCATCAGCATCACCACCATGGTTGCTACTTAGAAACCACCAAGTTTAACAGCAGCTGTTAATTGTTCATCAATGCCTAAACACTCAGAAATATTTATAGAACTAATACAATTCACAGATTTCTATTGGCAGGAACTGGTCATCAGCATTTTGGGTGTCTTAGCTTCTATGCCTTTTTCACATGGGGCTTGGCAAGAGTGATATGTATCAGAAACATATGGACAATTTTGGTTGGAGATGGGCTGTCTTCTTCCCCTCCCATCTCCTCTGGCCATAGAAAGTATCCTTGGATCCTTATTGTTTTTCTCCCTAATCATACATTTAAGAAAACCTCCTTTTTTAAATGAAATGCCCTATAGGAAATTTAACTGAACCTGTTAAAACTTCCACATGAAGTTAACAGTGAACTGAAGAATAGATATATTACTGACCTTTATAAATGCAAATATGATGGCCTGGAGAGATTCGTGAAATGTATTTGTTTTTTCATTTTAAATCTTTCAGCATTGTTAAGAATTAAGACTCTGGCTAAGACTAGAACCAGGGGGCACCTGGGTGGCTCAGTGGTTGAGTGTCTGCCTTTGGCTCGGGTCATGATCCTGGGTCCTGGGATCGAGTCCCACATCAAGCTGCCCGCAGGGAGCCTGCCTCTCCCTCTGCCTATGTCTCTGCCTCCTCTCTCTCTCATGAATAAATAAATAAAAATCTTAAAAAAAAATACTAGAATCAAGACAGTTGTGAAGTGCACAGCAATTACCTTGCATTTAATTTACTATATTTGAAAATTATATTTTTTCAGTTTCCTCAGATTTAAAATAAATTCTAACACTTTTAACTTGTTTCTAGTTTTATTTGTACAAGATATTTTTACAACTACTATTTTATATCCTCCTAAAATGCTAAGAGTAAGTAGATATTAGTGATAATGATAATTCTAGTATTGGTAAGAATAATGTTTTTGATGATGATGAAGATGATGATGGTAACTATAATTTATTAGAATTTCCTATGTTCTAGTATGAGGTAAAGAACTAAAAACCTAGTTGTGAAGTGAGTGTTCAAGGTTACACAGCCAGTAAGTGTTAGAACACATTTTGGAATTTAAGTCTTTTGTCTTCTGGTGCAAGCTCTTTCACCTAGGTATTGCCAAATCTCACACATAAAATGCCCTTCCTACTCCTTAGGTGATGCATCTCACTTCTATGGGAATTTGGATTAACCTCACCTCTGAGAAGCACTCCCTACCACTTACCAGCCATGTGGTTTTAAGCAAATTATTATTATTTTTTTAAATTTTTATTCATTCATGATAGTCACACAGAGAGAGAGAGAGGCAGAGACACAGGCAGAGGGAGAAGCAGGCTCCATGCACCAGGAGCCCGACGTGGGATTTGATCCCTGGTCTCCAGGATCGCGCCCTGGGCCAAAGGCAGGCACCAAACCGCTGCGCCACCCAGGGATCCCCTAAGCAAATTATTTAACATGAGTTTACTCATCCTAAAAAAAGGAGGTAACAATATGTGTCTTAGGCATTGTTGCAAAAATCAAGTGGCTTAACCTTGAAGGCCTAGAAAAGTCTGATGAGAAACAGGCACTCACTGGGTTGTGGTTCATTTTTCTGCACTGGCCACTAGACTCCTTATGCCCTATCCTAATTATGAGGAGTACAAATGACAGTTAGAGAATCGTGTTAACTCAAGACTCACAGACTTTGGATATCAGCACATTATTCCAAATCACTCATGTTAGCCAGCAAATTGCAATCTTTTCTCTCTGTCCAAAGCTTTCATCAGCATTGCACTGGACCTTAGTTCTGCCACCAGTAATGGGGAATAAAATGTCCTAAAGGAGATGTCTGAAGAGAAGGAATAAACAAAGAACCTGATAGGTCAGTCTTAGAAGGAGCCAAAGCTTACACTTCATCAGAGAGAACAAAGGAGTGCACATTTTCCTCTGGCACATTTAATGTATAGTTTCTAAGAAGTCAGCTAGAAGTAATGGACTTCAGCCAATTCAATATCAGGCAACTGCTCCAACATATTTCCCTTCAGTACCTGATGAGCAGCAGTGTCTAAGAAACATCTAGGTGATACAAAAGGAGCAGAACCCCAGCCAACTCTGAATGCTGCATCACTATTCTCCTTTAATCTTGGGTTAAAAACACTACAAAATAATATTCTACCTTCTTTCCTTTTCTATCTCTAAATAAGAAAATAGAATTCTGACATGAAAAAAATAACAGTAGAATTCTTCTCTTTTAGTCCTCGAAACAGTGGCTATCCTTTTCATGTTTTCCCCCTCCTCCTCCCATAAAATTCTTTTTTCTTTTACCTTAAACAAACAAAACTGAACTTTTTATAAATTGAGATTGAGTTCAGTCTTATTTTTCCTTTATTTGAAAAGATTCTTTAGGTATTTTATATCTGTTACCTCTTGGTACTCTGATTCTCCTTAGGGTAAACAAGACTAGTCTTATAATCTCTATTTGGTAGATGTGGAAAGAAGTTTAGAAAACTGTGTAATATACCGTGATGTCTTAGCTAGCAGGCTGTGCAGCCAGAGCTAGAACCTACCACTTTTGAGTTCATGCTATTTTTTTAAATCAGAGAACTTCAGAGTGTTTTTGGTTTCGGTTTTATTGTTCTTGTAGTGTGTGTGTGTGTGTGTGTGTGTGTGTGTGTGTGTTTCCCCATATACACCAAGTGCAGAGTTTAGCTTTCTAGAAGCATAAAAACAAAAAACAATGAAACCGTTGCTACCTAGAAATTTACCTTCCAGTTAGCAAAGAGATGACACTACCCGAAGTGGAAACCAAAGTCGTAGTTAAGTGCTGGAACCACTGTACAAACCAATGGTAGAACTTACCTGAGAGCTATCAGGGAAGAGCTCTGGGAATATGTGACAATCTACTCATCTGTGAAATCCAGAGCTCTGGTTTCACATCCACTGTCACAACAGGGGGTAGTGGGCTGTAGAGGGTGAGGGAAGGGTAGGGGGGCAATATTGAATGATCTGTGCTTCTAGGAAGTTCCTTCATTGAATAGAACTCTAACAAACGTTTATTACCTTTTACTAAGTTGATTGCAGGAGTGGGTTTGATCTACTTATTGTCCCTCAAGCATGACAGCTTTACCCACAATCTGCTTATGAGAGGGGCTTCCTGTGGATATAATATTTGGATTCCAGACACATGGAGCCACCTGCAGAAATTATTCCCTGAGTCTGCTAGAGGAAACCATAGTCAGGAGGGAAATTGGAGTAAAAAACTTAATGACCAAACCATGTTTTGCCCTAACAGTCAATACCAGGTTACAACAGTAGCTAGGCTATGGCAGTTAGTAGCTGAGAAGTCAGGAGAGTGAAAGCAAGGGCTGATGCATGAAGTGGGTGAAATCAAGTTTAAGCAAACTGAAGACTATGGATCTTTCCTTTTTGTGGGAGGAGTTACATCCAAGCTGCCAGAGTTCTTTGAAGACATCAGGGAAAGCTGGACAGTTTTTATGAAGCTATTTGCCCTTCATATAATGCTCTTTCCCTCCTGTCCATGACTTTGATCCATAAATTTTCTGCAAGGCTCAGCTCTAAGCTTTTCTCCAACACAGAATTATTCCCAGCCACCCAGACAATAGGGATCTTGTTCAGTTTATCATATATTCAGACAGCTCCGTATTATCATTTCATTTGTCATATACAAAGTCTTTTCTACAAAAAAAATATAAGCTTATGAAGCAGAGGTGAGAATGTGATGCCTTTGGAAAGTCCCAAATGCTTTAGTTCAATAATCATTATCATTATAGCAAATACATGTCTGTCACTTAAACTATGTACGATGCTCCCTTTTAAGCATTTTTCACACATCTTATTTAGTCCTGTTATCTTATTTTACACATGAGGAAACTGAGTCCTAGAGAGTTTAACTGATATTTCCAAAGTTACCCCGGTTGAACCATTAAGATGTTGACCTCTGAAACCTTCCCAGAACAATTCTCATAGGCACTTTTTCTTGCCCAGCTGCCAAAGAAGTAGATGTTATATGGAATCTGAATACAGCACCTGGCTGGAGAGGGTTGCTTTTCTGATGATTCACACTTTTAAATAAAAATAATAAAGTCCTTGGCTGGACAGCTTCACTTCCCCAGTCCAGCTGGGATGTGGTCACTGTGGTTCCAAAACACACTTGGGTGATATTCCAGCTTGAATAGCATAATTTGCACATTCAGTTGTCAAAGTTCTGCACGGTGGTCTTGTGATCACACTCCTTGTCCAGTGCCTGCCAAAAGTTTGCTAATGCTTTGGCTCCCTGTCCTGCTCTTTGCTGGAAGCGGCATTGAGGAGAGTGGGATGCCTTCTTTAGTTGCAAACCTAAGCTAAAAAGGGCTAAGCAGGGTAAGTGACCTAAACCTAAGTCCTGATTCAGCCATTATTTACTGGGCACTTAGTATGCATCACAATATTTCCTGTATCTTATTACATTGAATCTTCCCAGTAGCCCTGGGGGGGTGAGTGTCACTATCTGAATTTACAGATGTGGCAGCAGATTCAGATGTGCAAAGTAACTTGTCAAAGGTCATTACTCATTGAGTAGAATGGAAGAGATCTATTTTCTGTGGATCTCCAGTGTCTGTGCTCTTGCTGCTACATTGAGGTACTTCTAGCTCACTTTGAGGTGAATAAAGTGAAGAATAGAGGGTGAGTATAATAAAGATGATACTAATAGCCATCACTACTAACATTTATTGAGTTCTCACTGTGGGGTAGGCACCATGGGAACACTTTACAAGCACCATTTCATTTCATCCTCATGACGATCCTATGAAGTAGACACCAGTATTTCCCCCACGTTACAGAGAAGGAGGAAGATGCTCAAGATGTTAAATCATTAGTCCAGATTAAAAAATGATAGCACTAAGATTTGAGCCTAGGCATTTGTCTCTATAGCTTGTTATAATAGCTACACATAAATGTACAACATAGGAATAGTGGGTTGGATTCTGCCCCTGCCCAGGATTTTCACGAGAAAGTATGAGATGAGCACTCAAAAAAAAAAAAAAAAAAAAAAAATAGGGGCAGCCGGGTGGCTCAGCGGTTTAGTGCTGCCTTCAGCCCAGGGCCTGATCCTGGAGACCAGGATCGAGTCCCATGTCAGGCTCCCTGGATGGAGCCTACTTCTCCCTCTGCCTCTCTCTCTCTCTCTCTCTCTGTCTGTCTCTCACAAATAAATAAATAAAGTCTTTAAAAAAAAAATAGGTCAGACTGATAACATTGCCAATGGACTCCATTCAACCAAAGTTGCAATTAACAACTCTTACCTCCATGTTTTAAAGGTGGTTTAGGAAAATTGCAGACAGACCACGAGGCAAACAATGGAGATAATGAGGTGCGATCTTACCTGGCCTGCAGTTTCAGACGCCCAAGCCAGTTACCTGTGTCAGTAAGTTCTCACTCCACATTATTAGGAGTAAACTGGGAATGAGATGTAGATGCCTTGCCAAGGCTTTTGGGATCCACACCTCTGTCACTGAGATATGAGATGGACCTTTGGTTAGTAAGAGCTCTCAGACACCTCTTCTGGAAGAGAGTCAGTCATGTGTCCTTTGCAGCCATGGGAGTTATCACTTCTTTGCATGAGAGGAATAGGTAGCCACTGAATCTGGGAGCAGTAACTACTACCAGAGTGATTGAAAACAGAGTTATGCCTGGCAAGGGAGAAAGGGATTGAAAGAAGAGAAATGGCAGATTGAGGATTAGTTTTATATCCAGTTATTAATACACCAGACTAAAGGAGCAAGGTTACTTCGTGTGTCTGTATTACTTGTTATGCTGCTTTCCTTTCCCCTTCATTAAAAATAAAAGACATGGGGCACAAGGGTGGCACAATTGGTTAAATGTTCAACTCTTGATCTCAGCTCAGGTCTTGAACTCAGGGTTGTGAGTTCAAGCCCTGCTTGGGCTCCATGCTGGCCAAGGAGACTGCTTAAAAATAAATTAAACAAATAAATAATAAATACACATTATCTAAACAATAATAAAACAACAACAGAAGAATATTGATATTCTGCTTTATGTCTTTCTATTCCTTGTTAGTCTTTCCACATATATCGTCCATTTTTATGTGACTGTAATGGTAGAAGAGAGTGTTTCTCCATGTTGTCCCATATTTCTTAAAAACAGTTATCAGAAGCTAACTCAGTGGGTGCAGGACAAAAGCCTATTTTCCTGTCTTCTTTTCATTGATATCCTGATATTTTTATCTCCATTCTAGAGTGTGAGCGGATTCACAACTTTTCTAGAGGATGAAGGCCTGAAAATCAAGGGAAATGTTAAGTTGTTTGCCCTGCCATGGAGTTATGGGTCCCATTAAAAGTAAAACAGCTGTTAGGTAGGAGAAGAGGGGAGAAGGGAAAAAGGCTCAAAACCATTCATTAAAGTGAGTTTTTATTCTAGTTATTTTCAAGTTAGGAAATCTGAAAGCAAAGAAATGCACTAATGAGCTGACAAACAGCTCTGTGGAAGCTTGGCGGTGGCCCAGCAACTGCTCACGGGGGAGGACAGCTCTGGCGATGCCAGCAGCCATGCCAAGGCTGGGTGAGGCCAGGGGGAGAGAAATGCCTTGCATACCTTTGGACCTGTTCAGTCCATTGACTCAGGAAATAGTCCTGTGTCACTCGGCTGGTAGCATCATTACTTTGGGGTGGGAGGCCAAGGGTTCAAGTCCCACATGAGAAAGTTGGCAACTTCCCAAAGCCAATGCTTGTGTTGTCATGGAAGGAGGCTGGTGGCCTGCACTGGAAAAGAGAGCTCTCTCTCCTTGGTTCTTCCAGGGAAATGGGGATCCGAAGAGCAAGGGTGGCAACACACCACGCAGCTGAGTTTGCCCCACAAGCTTTGAAGAACTCCAGTACGGAACTGACAGGACCATTACCCAGTTGCAGGCCCTTCCCAGAGGAGAGGAAAGAATGAGTTCTCTGCCCGTGGTGCACCATCTCTTGAACTCCACCCTCAGCCCAGTCTTTGTTCCAGCTACAAGAAAGGTAGAGACCAAGAACAGCAAGAAATGGTGACAGGTCTTTATTGTCAGAGTGAGGAAGCAGCGGTCCCTGGTTAGTGAGGAACCCAAACGTGGAATGCACGTCCACACTCCTGTAGAAAAATCTCTTGATGAATGTTTCTTTAAAGTACTCACATGCCATGTTGCTTGGCAGTTTAATGTGACCTATGAAAGCAGTTTGTCATTTAGAATATTTCAGTTAATTTAAAAGTTTAAAAAGGATCACCTTTAAAAATGCTTGGAATTATGTATGTTAAATATACCTGACCGATTTGCTTTTTAGTAAATATTGAAAATCAGGGGAATAAACAAACAAAGAAAAAATGGTGGCAGAGAGGGGCCAGCCACTTCAGTGAAGGTGAGGGTGGTGATGGCTCTTTTTCAATACAGTAAGCTTACTCCAATAAAAGGTAAATCATGTAGCATGAAATATACTTTCTTCTTCTGTCTTCTTCTTCCATGATCGCTTGCATGGCCTGGAAAATAGGTTTGTTCATCTGTTCATGGAGCAATATTTTAGCTTACAAGTCACTACAGGACTAGTTCTGGTTGATCTACTTTGTGCACAGCCCTGATGCCAGAGCCCTTTGCCCCAGGAACATGGGAAGCTAAATGGGGTTGGGGATAGTGCTCTTCTAGAAGTTGTCTTTAGAATGGAGAGGCCTCAAGTAACAGGAGCTACCTCTCAGCCTGACATAAAATCAGCCTTCTCTCTTTTCCCCTTTAAATAAAATACCTTGCTTGTGATCAGCTGTGAGGGGGGTAGTGAGTTGCACAGGGACTCCACTGAGAGGCCCAAGACTGATATTTCTGTGGCCAGGACATCTTTTGCTGTGCTTTCATGGGTTTCATTTCTGTTCATTTATCAGAAGCTCTCTTCTCCTCTAAGGCCTTCTCTCCTACCCCCTGAACCTAAACATGCACCAAGAGAGATTGTGATGGTCCCTGGAAAAGGAAAATCCTCCAAAGGTGGAAGAAAGTAAGCAGTTTTGGATCTTCGTTAGCATTCTGTGGCACCTGTCTTTAGTTTCCTAACTGGTATTAATGTCTTTCTTCTTTTTGTGAGGGCAAGTGTTGTTTGTTTGTTTGTTTTATTGTAACAGCTTTAAAGGTATCATTCAAATACCATACAATTTGCCCATTTAAAGTGTACAGTTCACAGGTTTTTAGTATATTCCCAGATTTGGGCAACCCTTGCACAATTAATTTTTTCAGTACCTCTAGAAAGAAACCCCACATCCTTTAAGCCAGCTTTCCCCAAGGCCCCTTCCTCCCAGCTCTGGGAAACCAGGAGTGTACTTTTTGCCTCTCTGAGTTTGCCTATCCAGAACATTACATATAAATGGAATCAAAGATCTAGTTAAGCATCCTGCTGTTCTTCCACAGAGGCTGGCAAAGACCTTCTACCTAGTATGACTTTGAGTAAAGTTAAATTGTTACTTATATTAGGTATATTAGATTACCTGGTCCTAGGATCAGTATAACCCATGAAGTAGGAAACTGGATAGTCCTGGATGAAAAGCCTCAAATGTCATTACCCAGAGTGTGCTGATGGTCTGGATATTATCAGACGGAAGGACAACCTATGATTCATAGCTTCCCCTAGGTCAGATTGCACAGACATGGTCTCCTGCACTCCCAGTCTGTTCAACGATATCACTCGGACACCATAAACTCAACAATTCAGAAATCGATTCCTTAGAAGACTGGAGTTCTCTCATGAGTTGGCACACCACACTGTGTGTTAACAGGCAATAACACTAAAATGCACTAAAGACCATGTAATTTATTCCCAACATGCTGTTATTCTTTCCAAAACATTAGCTTTGGAGCAGAACGTTTGCTAAATGTTGTCTTTATTTCCAAAGCTTGGGGTAAAGATCGTATGCACCCAATGGCGGAGAGATAATTGGCCACTTTACAGTTTCAACCTCAAATGAACTCCCCTGTCTAAGTAAATTTCCTGGTAAAAGATCCCATTTTAATAGAATGTGAAAGCTGCAAGAGGGATGGAGCTTACAGATCGCAGTATGGTCTGTTAGATAAATGACCAGGGGTAATATATCTTAAAACCACATTTTGTAGACAGTTAACAGAAAGCCCAGAAAAAAAAAAATACCCCATGCTTCAGCATTCATGCCTAAATGAAAATAACATGTGTGCCTTTAGCCCAAGATGTGCCAGGGCTTGAGGGGAATTTGGCAAGGAATAATATCAAGAGCCTTTTGGGAGCTGTTTGGCATTGTCATCTTGGGCCTGACCTCACAGTTTTCTCTTAGAGGAGAAAGTAAAAGGTGGCACATTAAAGCTTTGCTCTCAGAGTTGCCACAGAGAGACCCCCTAAACACCTTGTAGCTGGCATCTTTTCCCTGAGATGACTTGAGTCAGAAATAAAATTCTCATTTTGTTTAGAAGCTGAAGAAATGGACGGCTTGTACCATTTAATCTGAAAGTATTCTCTGGCTCTGACAGTGGATCCCTAGGTATTGAGAAGTGCCTAAGAACACGAGAGTGATCTTGTTCTGTTCTTAAAGTGAGAACCTTTATATCCTCCTCTATTATCCTCTTTTCTGAGGTCTTCCTCTTGGTGATCTGGTGACTGTGAGTTGCATTTTGCAAAGTGGGAAGGTGGTTTTACTGTTTTAGGTTCAAATTTCATAGGCCTGAACCCTTGTTTTAAGAATCAGATTCTCCATAATAGAAGAGAACAAAAAGTCCCAAATATTCATTTATTTGGGTTGGTTTACCGAGAGATGCTTTAAACCTTCTACCAGAGATGGCATCTGTTTATAGGGGCTCATCCTTAAGATTCAGTTAGTTATTTGAAAAAACTTAGGGCCAGGAACTCTACTGGGAGACAGAAGAGAACTAACCATGGCCCCACCTTGAAGGTGCTCATGGTTTACTGGTAATTTGTTGAGGGGGAGAGAGCAAAAGTGGTGAGTCTATAGCAAAGGTATGTATGGGATATAACAAAACACAGTCTGGTGTGGATCAGAAGGAATTCCCAGGGAAAGTGATTCTTGTATTGGGTCTTGAAGTATGAATAGAAATTAGTCAGGCATCTAAAAGTTGGCAGTTGAGTAGAAGAGAGTGTTTTTGAGGCAGAGATAACAGCATATGGAAGGTACAGCAGTAGAGATAGCATGATGTGGTTCAGCGTGTCTTGGATGGGTGGGCATATGTTTTTGCAAGATAAGTCTGGACAAGTTGGCACACAGGAGCAACAGAAGCCTTGTATTTGGAATGAGGTGTACCACTTTCCTAGTTCCTAGCTATTCCAATATGGCAACTAATGCCCTGAGTTTTGTCTTAGCCATTACAACTAGATGCATGTTCCTCTCTTTTGCTCCACCCAGACAGAAATGTCATCAAATTCTGGCTCTGCCACTTACTATGTATGTAACCTCAGACAAATTGGCCGGCCACATGGAGCCTCAGCTTTCTGTTCTGTAAAATGGGACCAAAGTAAAAACAACATGATGGAGTTATTATTAATATTAGGATCAAACGAGCTCAATACTTGGCATTAAAAAGTTCTCATGATATATTCATGGAATCAAACTGGTATGGAATAAAAGCGAAATTCTACTGCCTGGAAAACAGCCTTTAGCTTTCCAAATACCATTGGCTGCCAAAGTAGTCTAGGACACCTGTAACGAGGTAGACAGGGATCTGAACCCTGAAGAAGAGTGACAGGAAGCCAGTCACCTAGAATCAGAATGCAGTGGGCCAGCAAAGCAGGCCAAAGTGGAAGGGAAGCAACTTGTGCCAGAACAACAAGGGCACCTATCTAGGTCACGAGTGCAGACAGGAGGGAGGAGGTGGCAGATGCTTGCTCATAGAGCACTTCGGGGAATGGATGCACAGCAGCCTATGGTTTCCGCTTCCCTGATGTCATCCTGGTGTCCTACCAGGCTCTGGAAAGAAATCAAAAGAGGGAAAGAAGAGAGGAAAAAAGGGAAAGGAGAGAACAGCTGCATTTTTGTGCAATAACAATAACAACCTTTATGATAAAAACATTCAACAAACTAGAATAGGAGACTTCCTCAACCTGAAAGAGAGCATCCATGAACAACCCATAGTGAACATCATTCTTAATGATGAAGGGCTAAAAGCTTTTCCTCTAAGATCCAGCCTAAGACAAGTTTGTCTGCTCTTGCTGCCTCTATTGAGAAATTGTACTGGAGGTTCTGGTCAGGGCAGTTAGGTAAGAAAAAGAAATAGAGGGCATCCAGTTTGGAAAGGAAGACATAAAACTGTCTTTATTTGCAGGTGATGTGATCTTATTTATGGAAAAACAATCTTGAAACAGAAGGAAAAGGTTGGAAGATTCATAGTTTCTGATTTCAAAACTTACTACAAATCAACATTGATCAAGACAGTGTGGTACTGGCATGAGATTAACATGTAGATCAGTGGATTAGTATCAAGAATCAGAAATAAAACTCATTTATGATCAACTTATTTTCCATAAGTAGTACCAAAAAATTCAATGGGGGAGGTATGACCTTATCAACAAATGGTGCTGGAACAACTGGCTATCCACATACAAAAGAATGAAGTTGGACTACTCCAGTGTCACAACATATATAAAAATTATTTCAAAATAGATCCAAGACTTAAATGTAGGAGCTAAAACTATACAATGCTTAGAAGACAATATAGGGAAAATCTTCATAACGTTGCATTTGACATCAGAAGCATAAGCAAAAGAAGGAAAAATAGATAAACTAGACTTCATCAAAACAATACATTTTCTGCTTCAAAGGACACCATCAAGAAAGTGAAAAGATAACCCATAGAATGGGAAGGAGTGTTTGCAAGTCATATATATGATAGGAGATTATATCTAAAAAATATAAAGAATATCTCCAACTCACTAATAAAAATACATAAAAACCAATTAAAAATAGAAATTGATCTGAATAGACATTTACCCAGAAAGATATACAAATATCCAATTAGCACATAAAAGAAGCTGAACATCATTAGCCATTGGGAAAATGCAAATCGAAACCACAGTGAAGTACCACCTGAAGACCACTAGAATGGCTATAATGAAAAAGACGATTACAAGTATTGGTAGGATGGAAAGAAATCCGATTTTCATATCCTGTCAAGGGACTTTAAAATGGTGCATCCTCTGGGAAACGAACTAGTGGTGGTAGAAGGGGAGGAGGACGGGGGGTGGGAGTGAATGGGTGACGGGCACTGGGGGTTATTCTGTATGTTGGTAAGTTGAACACCAATAAAAAATAAATTAAAAAAAAAAAAAGAAGCATGTGGCCTGAAGGTTCACATCTTTGGAGAAACAGGAAAAAATAAAGAAATAAAAAAATAAAGTAAAATAAAATAAAATAAATAATAAAATAAAATAAAATAAAATAAAATAAATAATAAAATAAAATAAAATGGTGCATCCACTTTGGGAACATCTGTAGTTCCTCAAAAGGTTAAACATGGAGTTAACATTACCATAAGATCTCCCCAAGAGGGAGAGGTATGAAGGTATGAAGGTTCACAAGAGGTTCACATACCAAGAGGTATGAAGGTTCACACATATCTTGTACATGAATGTTGATAGCAGCATTATTCATAATAACCAAATAAAGGAAACAATCCACATTTTTGATAAGTGATGAATGAATAATTAAAATATGGTATATCGACACAATGGAATAATAATATTAAACAATAAAAAGAGATGAAGAGATCCACACAGTGGCATCATGGCATATATTCAACAATAAAGTGAAGTGAACTATAGGTGCTACAGCATGGACGAACCTGGAAAACATTATGTTAAGTAACAGAAGTCAGTCACAAAGGATAATGTATTATATCATTCCATTTGTATGAAATGTCCAGAACAGGAAAATCCATAGGGAAAAGAAGAGATGAGTGGTTGCCTAGGTTTAGGGGAACTGTGAATGACTTCTAATGGAATGGAGTTTACTTTTGTGGTGATAAAACGTTCTAACGTTGACTTTGGTGATGGTCGTGTAACTTTGTGAATATATGAAAAGTTATTGAAGTGTATACTTTCAATGCATAAATTGTGCGGTATGTGAATTCTATCTCAATATAAGTATTATAAAAATGAAAAATAACAAAACAAATAGCTGTCCTGAGTACTTTCCAATGCCAGGCACTGTGCTAAGCTTTATAAATTTACCTAAGTGTTATAATAAAAATGCAAGAAAGGTTTTATAATCTTTATTTACAGCAGGAAAACACGAGTTCAGAGATATTAGGGAACCTGCCCAAGGACACAAAACTAGTAAGTGGTTTATTAGGAGTTAGGACTTTGACCCATTTTTGTCTTACTTTGAGATTCGGGGCCATATGAAAAGGTCTTAGGTGGATCTTGCAGGCTTTCTTGTGTTCAGTCCAGTGTTCGCCATATGACCACCACCAACAGCAGGAGTTAGTGAAATCTCTGCTTCTGCGTTTGTCACCGTGAACTGTGGTAAGGCGTTGGCCCCAGGTGCTACTGAATATGGGTTGGAGAGAATCTGTCCTTAGTTGTGTTCTCTGTCCTTGCAAGGGTACATTTGTCCTAGAGACTCCCTTAGTTCCCCCTCAGAGGTGTCACAGCTGTAATTCTGGGAGTGAGACTCTTGACCCTCCACCGCCAGCACCTGATTTTATAGATTGTGTCTTGTGTTTGAAATGGAGCCCTGTTGCCCTTGGCTCTGTCTGCTTCCTAGTTCCAAGAAATAAAACGTGAGAAGGAAGGTGTTAGGCCCACGAAGACAAAGACATCTAATAGGCTTACTAAGGAAAATTTGGATGAGTTTTGGGAAAATGACTCTGAAGTAGATGGATTACATTTTCTGTTTGGGCTCAGTAATTAAGGGAGAAGGGGGACCAAAGCCAGATGTCCTTGGGAATCTTGTCAAATTCCAAATGTTGGAACACATTTCAGGATATTTGACTGAGTTTGGCAGACTCTACACCTTGACTGTGCCCTTTCTTCTTGGACAAAGGTGACTGAAAAACTTGCAAGGATCCAAGTCCCAAAGAAGCCGCGGGCATGATTACCCTTTTATGGGAAGTAGCACAATGGCACCCCTTGTCAATGGAAATATTTCCTGAGGGTATTAACCATGAGCATGGCTATGCTAGCAGGTTTTTTAGAAAGAGAGTGAAAATCACTGAGGTAACAACTCAGGTCCTAAAGGGAAACAGCATATCCTTTCATTCTGCTGTTTGTGATCAAGAGCAGAAGCTGGAAGGGGAAATGTGCCCTGTGACCGTTCACAGCCCCTAGTCCTGTGCATTCTGAAGTATTCCCAGGAATATTGTGGCCTCACTCTCATCTTTTGACTTTTCCACTGGATTCTTTAGAGTCAGAGGAGAGCCATGTGGAATGAGCACAATCAGAGAGCACTTCTTTGGTTGTTGGTAAACCCAACATGATAGGTTGGAAGGAAGAGGAAGGTGCAGATGAAGTCCTGGGAACAGCTGAGCCCTTGTTGAAACACCGAAATGGGGATAGGGCTGTGGATAAGCGAATGTAATGTTTCCATAGTAGTTTTTCTCATAGTCCCTGAAATAATTTGTTGATTCACAATATTTACTACTTACTCTATGCACTAGAAAGACAGTAGTAAATAAAACAGTTGAAATTCCCTGCTCTCCTGGATTTCACGTCCTAATGGATAAAATACCATAGTGTTTGTGAAATATAATGTTAAATTACCAAAGTTTAAAAGTCAGTTGCAGAGTTGGACAGAGAGGGATAATTTAATTTTCCTTCCCATAAATAGCTATGATACCCCACTGGATATTTTACCCTAGTACTACAAATATTTATTCCATTTTCATCATAAATTTTAACATTGATTTTCAGTATTATCTCAGATAGAAAATGTTGTCTTTACATTAATGTGACGAATTATGCCCAATGTTAAATTTTGTAAAAGGAACAAGCAACAAAACTGTCCTTTAAAATGCCCCTCCCCACTATGTGACTAAAACATAGAGACTGGGAAATTTTTACAATATGGAGCTAAGGCTTTCTGCATAAATACTGCTTTTTTTCTGGTTGCCTTCTAATCACCAGATATTTTTTATTCACTGAGGAAGCAAAATTTGAAAGTAAAAATATAAATGAGCTCATGAGAGAAGTCACCGGTAGCCTTGGATTTTTGCTTCAAGACAAAAGGATGGTTTCCAGTCTCCCCTTCCTTCCATTTCTGCACTTCACTGTCATATTTTAATTCGTTGTGGTCAGAATTGCTATTTTTTAGTGGATTCCAATTCTGGCAGTTATCAAGGGAGCTCCTGTATGGTAGCCGTTGTGGACATGTTGATCCAGCTGGTCACAGCTGGTTCTGCTGATGCTCCCCAACCTCAAGCTCAGCTCCGTGAGCTATTCCTGATGGAAATGGATAATACAGCATGACTCCCCTCCCAGGCTGGTATTATGTTATGCTCAGACTGAAGATTCAATGACTCCAGGTGACTGAGGGCCTCCCACACTGCTCTTTACTAATTACATCTGAGATCTACTGGCAATATTAATGGCCACAAGGAATCAGGTAAGTCTGGAGTATAGCCCCCTTCACTAACTTATTTCTCTATATTCATTCACTCAGTCCACATACTAGAACTACAGTTTTGATGCCCTTTCCTTAGTCCAGTCAGTTTAGTTGTGTAGTTCACTAGTCCAGATTCTGGAGACCCTAGCTCTAGTGACCCCATTATTTAGATCTGGTTCTCTTGCTTTGAATAAGACCCTAGAGAGTGTGCCCACTGACATTTAGACCTGTCAGTATCCACCAGTCTACTTCTGGCCTTTGCTGACTAGATGCAACTTGCTGGTACAGCCATTTTGAAAATGACGATGGAGGCAAGTATAGCCCCATGGACACTGGGCATGATGGGACCTCCAGTAGCTCTGGAGCTATCCCTTGTCTCATCTCAGTGTCATTTGTCAGGCTAGCTCCTGCTCCATTCCCAGCTCACCTGACAGTCCTATAAAGCATCAGTACAAGTTCCTAAGGTCCAAGTTTCAAGCTGCAATAATCTATACTGGGAGTTACTTCATGGTAGAGAGGGAAGCTTTTGGTGTCAACATTTACGAGCTGTTAGACATTCTCAATGTCATTTGGTCCCTGATTGTAGAGATAGGCAGATCTGGATTTTGTCTTTATGCCAATTCCCTGAAGGAAGTCAAAGTGTTGGAGCTAGGAATGCTGTGAAAATTCTCAGACTAACTCAAGGCCCCATTAAATTCCCTCTGGGGTTCATCCTGACATCTGCTGCTCCAGATTCCTGTTGTACTGAAAGTAATACTTGATTTCCTATTACTGCCAGCCCATGATCAGTATTTCTACATTGTCTTTCATTCCTCTCTAATGCTTCCTTGGGAAAAAAATCTCACTTTGGGTGTACAATTGAATTTGGAAGTGAGAGAGAGAGGCATCTGGGAGAGAAAGTGCAAAACAATTGAACAAGATGCTTGCTTAGAGAACAAGATGGTGTTTACCTCAGGAAAGCGGGCTACCTTCTCACAAGTACATACATTTTTTAGTGTCCTTTTTTTTTTCTTGTTTAAGAAAAAGAAAAATTTGTCCAAGTTGATGACTCTAGTCAAGTACACAGAGTATTAGATACTTACCTTTTCATCCATGTGGAGGGCAGGGTTAAATGTGAGCTCTCAGAGTCCAGTGAGAATCCTGTTGCCTGTAACTTGCGGAATGACCATTCCCTTCTTTGACAAATTCTCTGGTTTTCTTAAATCATTGCAAAATAAGGATGAGCCAAGCTTAAGGCTGCTTTTATTTCCTGCTGAGATTATGAGCGCTAGTTATAGAAAAGGAAGAGGAAAAAACAAAGGTGAAATGGTTTGATGAGGTCATAGAGAATTAAGTGTTAGATGTTACTGCCATCTAGTGATGATTTAACACCTGGCTGCCAGGGGAAGGTGAAGATTTCTCTTTGTGCTATAAAGACAGTGGCATTACCTTGTAGCCTAATACAACCTCACAGGTTCTGGGACTGAGGTAACATGGCAAGCTGGTATAGTAAGGTGGTAGTAAAATAAATAAATAAATAAATAAATAAATAATAAATAAATAAATAAATAAATAAAATTTAAATCTACTCTTTACAAACTGTGAAAACAATGCATTTCTTCTTATTAAATCCTAAAATTTTGTGCCTACAATATTTCTGCTTTTGTTTATGAAACTTCTTTGAAAACATGAAAATGGGCTTTAAAAAATATATGACACCACCTTTTCTAACACATGTTCACACAATCTCAGAGACCACGTTTTATTCCACCTCTCCCTGTGTTTGTCCATAAGCCTTGTCTCTTCACAGAGCATCACTTAAAATTGCCGGCCTAGTTCTTATCTCTCTGCTGCACTCATAGGGTACCAGGATGGTGGTGAGGAAGGAAGAAGAGAAATACCATAATTGATTCCCTACCTTGTACGAGGTGCTTTACAGTCATGGTGGCCCTACTATAACCCCATAAGGTGGGATCATCGCAATGTGAAAGAGGAGGAAACTGAGCTTCAGAAAGGTAGAGGCAACTGGCCAGAGGTCACACAGTTGGCCACACACAGCAGAGGTGGAATTTGAACCCAGTGTGTCTGGTCTCATAGTCTGAGGAGCTTTTTGTGGCTTGGTAAGCACAGAGATAACAGTGTCAATGGGGTCACTGGATGTGGAGTAGGTGGAAGGTGCTCTCTCTGCTCAAGAGGGGAATGAGTCCAAGGATAGCTTCACAAGGCCTCCTGTGGCACATGGACAGATACCAAGAAAGACAGATGTAGGTGAGTGTAAAGGATTGGCAGTTGTAGATGCATAAACAAGCCCATACCTAGAGCAGATCTTCCAGAAACAGTGACTCTGGGAGACTTATTTCATTTCCTTCCACTCCCCCATCTTAAAAAGTTGAATGTCTCATGAAGATGAAGGTTACCAACTCTCTGCAGAGATTAAAATGGCAAGAAAAACAAAGATGATCTAAGCATAGCATTAGCCATCTGTTTGGCATATAGAGGGCAAACACTGATTTTGCTGGACAGGATATAGCATAGGACTTAAGTGACACTAGGTAGATGTTTGTTAAAAAGCAGATCTTATAGGACCCCTCTGATGCTATCTAAGCACAATGGGGTCGTTCTTCATGGAGACTGATTTTTATGCCAGGAAATTTGAGGATAGAAGTGAGTATGCACTCTTTTTTTATTTCTCACTTGGAAATTTTGAAGGCAGGAGACCTTTTGGAGCAGGCTGTGATAGTAGGCAGTCACAGAAAATTAGTGTATTATACAATTGGTGTATTAGATTTTTTATACAACTCATTAGGGAGACAGACAGGTAGGAGTTTCCTATGGAAGAAAGGAACTAGTAGCTGGACTTGGACCATTTTGCTAGTACAGAGTCTGTGTTAGAGTCCTAGAGCTGCTGTAACAATTTACCACAAACTAGATGGCCTAAAACAATAGAAATTTATTGTGTCATACTTCTGGAGGCTAACCATCCAAAATCGAGATGTCAGAAAGGCAGCTATGCTCCCCGTGAAATTTCTAGGGAAGGTTCCTTCCTTGCCCGTCCCAGCTTTTGGTAGCCCAACATGTTCTTTAGCTTGTAGCAGCATGTCTCCCAGCTCGGATTCTCATCTTCACATGGCCATCTTCCTTCTGTGTCTTCATATGGTGGTCTCTCTTAGTGTCTGTTTCCAAATTCCCCTTCTAAGGTCACCAGTCATTGGATTAGGACCCACTCTAATGACTTCCTTGTGACTTGATTACATTTGCAAATACTTTATTTCCAAATAAGGTTACATTCTGGATCAGGGCTTAGGACTTTGGGGTGGGGGGGCACACAATTCAACCCCAAACAATATTTAAAAGGGTTGGCAGCTGGGCGGGGGAACCCAGTGTAAGAACTGTGGTGATTTATGCCAAGTGTAGGGGCTGAAGTAGGCAGTGGGAAAGGGTCACACCGCAGGTCAGAGCCTCTTAAAGCATGCACAAATGCACTGTAATGAAACCAGCGTGTGGACTCTTACTTCACAATGGGCATAACTGCCCACAGTGGGCAGCACATGGCCCCAGTCAAGTAAAAGACTCCTTACCACCTTCCCTGAATCTTTCTCCCCAGTCCCTGTATATTGGAGTAGAAGAGACACAGGAAGAGGAGGATGTATCCCCAGAATGAAGGAGCAGACCACAGCCCAACTCCCCACTAAGGAACCTAGAGCCATTGGAAAGAGCTATACTGGAGGGAATGGAGGAGAAAGGCAGGGCCAAATTTACTTGAAGTTTCACTGCATCAGACTGAACCAGGCTTTGTGAACCTAAGTGGACATACGGGTCTGAGATTTGCCCACGATATGATCAAGGGGTGGGGAAAGGGGCTTTAATGGCCAGTAAGTGAGGGAAAGTATTATATGCTTATATTTTTCCTGCTAAGTCAGTTCAGCATAGGAGATGTCAGAATTCAAGTCTAAACTGTGTGACCTGGAGCAAATCTTACACCACCTCTGAGTTTCAGATGCCCCATCTATATATTTTGGCTGATAATTTAACACACACACACAACCTCTGCAAGACTACAGAAGAACTCTCTACGTTTTGGGGTACGGTTGTTACAGAGGCCCGAATGCGTATTTGGCATTTAGTTTTCCATGTCTTGATTGTATCGTATCAGACAGAGCACTCAGCTTTTCTGAGCTTCAGCTTTATCTACAAAACAGGGTCGTGAGTCATGGGGTAAATGAGCAGATGAAATGAGATGTGAAATTACTTTTTATTTTGTAAAGTGTCTTATACTTGTAAAATACTTCAGGCATGTCTCCTACTGTCTGTGTGTTTATAATACCAAATAGATGTAACGTGTTGGATTAGGTGCAAGTATTGACATCACTTGAACTGTTATGTGATAATTTGTGATCAGCAACTTGCCCTGGACATTGGATACTTCTGGAAAGCTTTAATAATACTGATGTCTAGGTCCCATCCCCAGAGGTCCTGATTTAACTGACATGGTCCTCAGCCTGGGCATCAGGGGTTTTCAAAGCTCCCAGGGATTCTTTGATGTGGTGCAGAGGATGTTGGGTTGAGAGCCATTGGGTGGAAAGCCCAGCTGTGGAGCCTGAATGACTGACCACTTCCATGTTACATCTTTCCTTTTCTGTTTGCCTCTGACAGTTGTTACCTGCAGTGCAATTTTTGTTGGTGGACTAGAAACATGTAGATTTGGGTTTGATTTTCTGGCTAGTCAGTGTTATGTGTGTGTGTGTGTGTGTGTTTTTACTTTTCTTTTTGTCTGTTTGATCAGTAATTTATCATTTTCAGCTTACACATAAAATTGCACCTGTCATCTTGAAAAAAAAAGAAAGTTGGCTGATGAGATTCCGAACTCTGATGAGAAAAATAACATCATGATTTGAATCTGAACAAGGGTTTCCACTCCTCCAGTGAAAGAATAGCTTTCATATTTTAATATACTAAGGTATCTCAGGAAGGCCACAATTGCACTATAGGATAGCACATGATATTATTAAATCAGAATAAATAAAGCCCGGCAAAATATTTGCAAGTACTGAGCAGAGAAAGACCAAGAACATCAGTATTCGGGGCAGGGGAAGGGTAGCATGTAGACAGAGGTTGCCAGTGATGAAATGTTTCTGGAAGAGGATTTAAACATGCATAGGAATGGATGAGCCTGCTCAGGGCTGGCAGCTGTTGAGGGGGCAGTGGAAATGCCGTGCAGGAGAAAAGTCAGACTTTGGGAAGGAGCGCCTAAAAGTTTGAGGTCAAAACTGAAGGTACAAAGGCAGATGTGTTCTTAACAGAAAAACCTTCTTGTGGGATGTGTGCCTTCTCTTCCAGCCCAGTTTGTAGGGGCAGCAGTCTTCTGCTCTTCAGCCAAAACAGGAGAGGAGTGCATTTAAATGTACAAAAGGCTGTCCGAAGAGTGTTGAGACTGAACGACTTTCTTCTCTGCCTTCTATCCAGGAGAAGCAAGGATGAAACACCAGATTTAAAAAGCAACTCAGTTACTGACAGTTCTTGTAATACTCTCATCTTAGATGCTTTCTTAACTCCAGGGTGTAATTATCCTTGTACTTAATTGGAGGTTCAGGAGAGCTAATTAGTTTGCTCTATTGTTGCATAATTCAGGCATTCAGTTCAAGCTTCCTTCAGAGCCTTTTCTTTGCTTTTCATCCCAAAGGACCATTTTCCAAAAGGCCCGTTTTTGGCAGGAACTTTCTGGGATGGAGAGAAGGGCTGCAGAGTGGTGCAAGCAGCAAAGCTAGGCAACTGGGAACAGGGAGACCTGGCCCCATCCCTGCTCTGCTGCTAATTCATTTGCAATGTCAGCCAAGCAGCCAGCTTCTCTGGGCATCAGTTTCCTTCCTCATCAATGAGAAGGCAGAACTGGGTCAGCCTTTCCAAAAGCATGTTCCCTGGAACACTGTCTCTCAAGATGCTTCTTACGAAAACGGCTTTGTGGCCTTATGTAACTTCAGGAGATGCTGTGCACCAGGCCTGCCTCACTCAGCACCTGTTCCCACAGAATCTAGTTTACACTATATTTTCCAACCCCCTTTGCACTAGAGTTCCAGATGTGACTTAGGCTCCAAGTAAAAGTGCCTTTGTACAAGATGTGAATCTGGAACTGAGGGAAGTGGGCAGGGAGGCATCCATTTAATTGGCATGGTATGGTTCCTATGACAACTTCCTGAATGCCTGGCTTCCTCTTTGTGGTTAGGCTCCCTTAGCAAGCCAGTTCTCTGCTGTGGTTCTGAAAGTGATTCCTGCAAGCCCAGCATGGAGCTTGCCTTGCTAGCCTTCCAGCAGTTCTGTAAGCTCCCAACTACTTGTTTCAAATCCCTTGCTAATTAAAATGACAAAAGAATGATTTTGTTATCTGCAGCCAAATTTGACTGATACACAGCCTCTTGGGTATTCACGATACATACAAACCTGTTAAATGTTCTAAGATTTCTGGTAACAATAATAATAAAAAACCTTGTTTTACCTAGTATGCTTCAAATTTAGTAATTTTAACTGCATATCGGTTTTTTTGTTTTGTTTTGTTTTTAAGATTTTGCTTATTTATTCATGAGAGACACATAGAGGCAGAGACATAGGCAGAGGGAGAAGTAGGCTCCCTAGGGGGAGCCCTGTGAGGGATTTGATCCCAGGACCCCAGGATCATGCCCTGAGCTGAAGGAAGACACTCCACCACTGAACCACCTATACCGGGGTTTATATCATATGTTGGCTATTTCTATACAGTTCATATTTCAAACACTCATGCTATTAAAATTCAGAATGGAAAGTAGTACGTTTTTCTTTGTAGTCTAGCAGTATTTTTTTCTTTATTATCTTTGAGAGGGTAAAAAAGAGGAAAATCTTTATCCTTTAAAAAAATCACAAATTCTGATTCCAACCTTTGCATCCAACCTTCTTGATACAGATTGTGCAGTTAAGGGGTTGATAGAGATAGATTTTCATGTTCCTTCTGCTCCGCCTTCTGCCTTTCACATCTTTATAAGGATTCATTCTCCTAGACGTTTTGATTCTTTGGATGGAAGGAGAGGCTCAAGACTGTAAATTATTGGCAGATACTCTAGGTGATTCTAGTACAGCTGATATGCCATCATCTCTCAGAGTGACTGCAGAGCCTTGGAATGAAACGTCCAGTGCATGCACAGGGCAGTCTTCCTAGAAACCCTTCTCCAGTGACCTGGAACTTCATGCTGAGACCAGCTACTTCAGCAGTCCCTCTGTCTCCAGGATGACTGTAGTTACAAAAGGAGTATTTTAACCCTTTTTAATCAGACATTTTGCTATCGAATCAGGAATACCCCAGTGGGATTGGGTTGCTCTCTCTCCTGCCTCACACCCTGAAGTGGTTCTGTTCTTATACTATTGAAGTTATAGTTTTAAATGTGTCTCTCAAATGACAGTATGAGATCCTTGAGGGCAAGGATTGTGTCTTAATCATCTGTGATTCCTTTGTGTTTAGGATACTACCCAGCACAAGAACACTATTGCTATTAATTTTAAAAAGTTTTTTTTTTAACATCCAGATTCATTCCTCTTCTAAAATGATTACCACCTCAGTACATTTGAAGAGGAAAAGAGGAACAGAAACTTCTAATCCAGGAAGACTTGGAATGAAGAACACAAATAGCAAATTGTTCTCTCAACCCCAAACCCGGTTCTTAAGTCTCTTGCCTGCAAGTACATATGCTTTGTCTCTTTGCCTACAGTTCTTCCAAAGGCGAGACCACCTGGCTGAATGACTGTGGACTCAATCTGAGTGTGTTTCTAAATTTATAAATGCATTATGCTCTAGGACTTAGAGGACTGCTGTGTATAATTGCTGAGACTATGGGTTATTCATGCTTGTATCAAATTGTGTCTTGTCTGAGCTGTCTGGGCACAGGGAAATATTCTGTTGATTGATATGTTTGGTGGACAAAATTTTGCTAGATATCAATTATTGTTGTGTTCTGATTGGCCTGGGCCACTGGAATATGATTTATAAGAGCTCACATGTTTTGACCAGGACCGACTGATAAGTTGAATACTCTGGGGGCTTTAAATGGCTGTAACAGCGTTATCACATGCAGTATAAGTGGTTCAGGAGTTGGAAGAGACCAGTTGTTCCCCTCTGGGAATATTTCCTCTTGTTCTACTTTTCTGTCATGTGCTCCCCAGGGATCACTGCACAGTACTGCATGCTTCATGCTGATTGCCATTCTTTCCCTTAGCAGGGTGGAAGCTGAGGCAGTTAGAGATGGTTTTGAATATATTCTCTTAGGAAAAATCACTCATGAGAGTTTCAGGAACAAAAGCTAAGCAAAATAATGGGTCTGAGGATGTTAGAGCCCAGAGAGACCCAGGAGATAAAAATAATACAGCAGGGATCCCTGGGTGGCGCAGCGGTTTGGCGCCTGCCTTTGGCCCAGGGCGCGATCCTGGAGACCTGGGATCGAATCCCACGTCGGGCTCCCGGTGCATGGAGCCTGCTTCTCCCTCTGCCTGTGTCTCTGCCTCTCTCTCTCTCTCTGTGACTATCATAAATAAATAAAAATTAAAAAAAAATAATACAGCACCTTTACTTGATTGGTAAGAAACTTGAAACCCAAAGATACACATTTAAACTTGGAAGCCAGTACTCTTTTTTTGAATACTATAAGGAGCCTCTGGGATTTTTCTTTCTATAGGAACAATAAGAGAAGAAACTTAAATTGTGCCCTCTACGTACCTCCTCTAAATTTTTCCAAATGGTCTTTAAAAAATAAACAATTGATCTCTAGTGCTGATACACATAGGGGAAGTATCTTTCTTTGAGTTGCCTAAAGACCCCCCACTCTGATACACCACCTGGCACTGTTTCCTTAAGTAATGCCAGACTTCAAAATTAGTAGTTCTCAAAGTGTGGTCCCTTGACCAGCAGCATCAACATCACCTGGGATAGTGTTAGAAAAGCAAATTCTTGCATCCCACCCCAGACCTACCAAATCATAACTTAGAGGTGGTCCCAGCTCTCTGTAGTTTTACAAGCCTTCCAGGTCACTCTAATGTACATTCAAGTTTGAGAACCACTGAGCAATTTTGGCCTCTCCTGATACAATTTTATTTTAAGAGCAATGAGAATATCCTCCATCCTTCAAAAGGCCCTGCGTTTTGCCTGCTGTTGCCTGGAGCGTCTACTCTTTAGATTTATATCTGTGGATTAAGACTTCTAGGTATAGCTTATCCTGGAGTATAAAACATTTTGAATCTTCAGATCCTTCACATATCAGTATGAGCAACCCTATCAAAAAGTTCCTTAAGATTAGATTTTGATAAAGTGTATCTACAATGTACTTATAGCATATTTATGATGGAAACCCACTGAAATAAGTGGTTTTAAAAAAAGAGGAGAATTTAGCATAATGGAAGAGGAATGTCTCATGGAATACAAAGACAGAGAGGAAGCAGATCTCAGGAGCTGACTTGAAGCAGGCACTGGAATGTCCACAGCAGCCTGTTTACCCCTTGTCTCTGCTCTGCTTCAGGAGCCTGTTTTATTCTCTCTTCTCGCTCAACAGGCTTTCTTCACTTCTTGGTCTGTATAGGCAAAAACGGCTACAGTTTGCAGCTCTCAAATGGAATGAGTCCAGTCACCAGGAAAGTGCCTGGTCTCAATCTCTCTCCTGGGCTCAATTCCAAGTTTCATAATGGGGATTTCAGCCCAGATAGGATCAGCTCTTGACCTGAAGTCAATCACCTATGTGTTAGGGGTGTGGGAACATGGCATTTGGAAGCCCCTCTCATGGTATGGATAGTAGATGGATAGTTTTCTGAGAAGAGGGATGGACTAGGAAGTTACCCTAATAGAGTTTGAGGACCCTGTCTTGGAAGGACATCAGAAGGAGTTCTTTTGAAGGGTAGAGGGGGCATGGAAAACAGAAATGAAATAGGAGGATACAGTGTCAGTTTCCCAAATTATAATTCTAAGGGTCAATATTTGCTATGGGTTGAATTACCCTTCCAAAAGGTATGTGGAAGTCCCAATTTCTGTGACTTGGGAATGAGATAATTTCAGATGTCTTAGGTTGAGGTAAGATGAGATTATACAGGGGTAGCATCAGTCCTTAAGCCAATATGACTGGCATCCTTATAAGAGGGGATTTTGGACATAGAGACACTGAGGGAAGACAACCACATGAAGTTGGAAGCAGAGATCCTAGTTATGCTGCCATAAGCCAAGGAACATTGGGAGCTCTCAGAAACTGGAAGAGACAAGTCTTCCCTAGAGACTTCAGAGGAAGCATGGCCCTGCTGACACCTTAATCTCAGACTTCTGGCCTCCAGAAACCTGAGACATTATATTTCTATTGTTTTAAGCCACCTAGTGTGCAGTACTTTGTTATGGCAGCTCTAAGAAATTAACACAGCATTCTGTAGCCCTTTCATGCCTATTGAACTGCCACCTGCCCCACGCTCCAAGTGCCACTAAAGGCTAATCTTTTATGACTTTAGACATGATACTACAAGCAGTGGGTGGTAATAGCAAGACTTTAAACAAATAACAAGCCAAATAGATTTTTATTAGTAAAGGCTATTCTGGTTTCAATGTACGTAATGGATTGTGGAGAGGCAAAAATGATGCAGAATACTCAAGAGTGTATTCATGTGGCTCTGTTTCTTAAGAGAGCACCTACCCTTGTCGGGCATCTATAATGGTATTTGTCTTTGGTAAAATTCGCTCCTTGGATATCTTAGAGGCTTATAATTCAATATGTCTAAAAACTGTCTCACGATGCTCTTAACCTCCTTCAACACAACCACAAACCTGAGTTGCATGTCTTGGCAAATAGCACCAAAATCCATTTGATTTTGCAATCCAGAATGTATGAACTTTTTTCTCTCTCTTTCTTTCCCTTCCATACTATTTCAAATTCTTCACTAAAGATGCTTATTTTACCGCTGAACTTTCCCTCCAATTTGTCATATCTCTCCGTCTCTGTCACCATCATCTGCCCAAGCCACCATCACCTCTTGCCAGGAGTACTACTGCCTCTCCTCCCATCTGCTTGCCTTTACTCTGCCATTCCCCTCCAATCTGATCTTCACACCCTAGTGATCTTTTCAAAATGCAGATTTGGTCATATCACCTTCATGCTTAGCATATCTTAATAGCTTTCTTTGCTTTAAAGATCCAGACAGAATTGTTAACATGGTCTCCAGCCCCTTCAATGTCTGGTCTTTCCTCAGCTTCATTCCTCTCCACTCGTCACAGGGAATTATCTGAGTCTACTGACTGCATCAAATTCCCTCCTGCCCTGGGGATTTGTTCCTGCTTTCTCCTCTGCTTGGAATACTCTGTCCTATTACCCTACTTAGTTAATTTATATTTCTGCTTTATCTCCTTCTTCAAGGGTCACTTCCTCAGGGAGCCTCTTCTGACTTCTCTGGCCAGGTCAATCCTCCTGTCATATCTTATAGCTCCTTATTAGTGTTTGTCACAGTTGCAGTTTTGCATTTGTCTCAGTTCATTATTTTGTCTTTATCTCATTAGATTGCAAGCTCCATGAGGGGAGGCTTAGCACTGGTGTTTTGCTCATCATTGTAGCCCAAAGTCTCACAGACCCTCAGTGATATTTGAATGAAAAGTGACTAACTAAACACATATTAAATGAGTTGTTTTTGTGGAGTATCTAGTGTGGACTGGGCACTTTACACACATTATTCCAGACTTTATCACAATCTGGAAAACAAGTAGTAATTTTTCTTTTATTTTAAAGATAGGGAAAACATCAGCCTAGAGAAGTAAGTTTACTAGAGATTAGAAAGCTTATAAATGGCATGTATCCAAGATTAAAATCCAGGTCTATATGTTTCTGCAGGTTGTGTTCTTTCAATTATAGAATGTGGAATGTTAAAGCTGGAGGGAATCTGGAAAACATTTTATCTAACACTATCATCCTGCTGGGAAGGAAGCTAGGGCTTAAGGTAAGAAAAATTAAAACATGTAAATTCACATATAGCATCTATAACAGCACAAATAGAAACTAGATCTCTATTGATTGTGTTTGTTCTCTCATCATATGTCATTTTAACCCTTTAAATAAAGAATGGAAGCAGTGACTTAATGAACATTTTATTTTGCACCATCACCAGTTGCACATGTGGCCATCCAGATCAGGGTCATAGCTAAATTATACTTGTAACAAGGAATTCTGGCAAACTTCTGTGTATAGGGACTGCAAAGGGAAGGATGGGGAGCATGACTGATTGGTAAATAAAACCAGTTTTCTTGATGCTGATTTTCTTGCCACTTACTATAAAGCCATAATCATTACCATAGCAACACAATGTGTGTTGCTATATATCTACACAACATGAATATGTAGATTCCCTAGGGGGAAAATGGAATAAACTGCACCTTTGTGCACCTTTACTTGAAAAAGAAAAGAAAGCTTGTGTAACTCTAGCCTACAGTTGCATAAGTAGGGCTCTGCATCCATGTAGATAATTATTCCAAATGAATCCATAACCACCAGAAGTGAATGATGTACTCACTGAGGCACCATAAAAAGATAATCCATGAATGATGTGTGTGTGTATGTGTGTGTGTGTGTGTAAGACAGAGACAGAGAGAGAAATCACAGTATATGGAGATTTCTAGAGAGAAATCCACTTAAATAGTGATCTCCTTTCAGTATTAAAGCTTCCAAAGTACACTGATTATTAAAACTCTATGTTGTATGTTGTGGATTATTACTCAGGGAATGAAGAAGAGCATTGTGGTTCTAGAATTTACATAGAGGAGAGGCATAGGGTAGCCATCTGATAAGAAGATTGGGATGAGGCTGAATAACCATGGAGACATCCCAGAATATTTGAAGTCTCATCGTGGGTTTCACTTAGATTATATTTCTACTAGATTAGTCTTAGAGTTGGGGGTGTGATTAAACTCCTCTAAAAGACCTCTTTGTACTGCCACTGAGAAGAGCCCTCCGGTTTCCTATTTTACTCCTCCAAGTAAGACTGGTGATGAGATCTGTGGTTTTGGATGTTGCTCTAAGGATAGATGGTTTGCAAAGTCAGCCTGATATCTCAAGTGAGGAGGGGGACATATCACTTTGGATGAAGTCTAAATAATGAGCACAAGAGACCAACTTGGCTTTCGTGGAAGAGTCCCAATTCCAAACCTTTTTGTGATTCTGAAAATAATTGTTAGATTGGATATGCTTATTATTTGTACAGAAATCATTGTTTCTAGAAGCATACACATGGTGCATTCTCACTCTGCTGTTTTTAATGTTTTCTATTTCTCAATATACCCATATAAACACAAATGTATCTCTGCCTACCACCTGTCCACCTTCCTATCTACCTGTGTCTTCATTTCTGTTTATCCATCTAGCTAATTCTTTTTATTGAAATATAGATGTGAGTATACATTTATACATCTTTTAAACATCTCCTATACACACATAAACATATATGGGAGGACATACAATAAGCAATAACTAAAATAGAAAACTTACAACAAAAAGGTACATAAGAATTAGGGTGGAGCAAGTGAAATGGGTAGGTGGGATAGGTTGTAATTTTTAAATAAGATAATCAGGAAAATCCTCAGTGAAGTGACACTTACATAGTATAAGTGTGTATTATCCAGGAGTGGCTCCTAAATCTCTGAGCAAATGTGAACTGTCTGGTTTAAGTTACATGTTTTTTCCATTGCCTGCTTTTCACTGAGATGTTGGAAGTCTAAGGAAACCCTGCATTGTTAGATCATTTCTTGAATGGGTGGAAGTTTGACTGAGGAAAGCCAGATCCTAAGTTAATCAGAAAGAGACTGTAAAGAACCAGGCTTCAGTTTAAAAAGTGAAGATCCAGACTGGAAAGATCAAGACCAGATTCTGATGGCAGGTTGGCGTCAGCTTGGAGGCATGAAGAAATTGGACAATTTATGGTCAACTAGTGAGGTTGCATCACAATTTCTGGTCTGCACAAGAGCCGCAGGGAAAGAACAAATAAGTTTTCCACTTCTATTTTCAGTTTATGTTGCTTTCCTTTTTATGAATTTCAGACTCCTCAAAGATACGCTTTAGTGGTTTTTCTTTCCAAACAAAATCCAGAGAATGATACTGGAATTTTGTAGATAGAACGGGTGGAAGAGGGCTCACCTGGTCTACAATTCTGAGAAGAATCGTTCCAATTATAGACCAGCTCACTGCAAAGAGGGGGAAACAGTGTAAATAAGAAGGGCCCTGGAAAGCACATGTAGGGTGACCACATCCTTCCAGAGTGGGGGAGATACAAGAGAGGTAAAATTATTTGCTTTTTGTAGGACAGTGTTGTAAATCCAACAAGCTGATTCATAGATGCTATCATCACCCTGTAAACACATTAAAAATCAAGTACGGATTCTATTACATGTACCACTCAACAATGATAAAACCTCGAGTTGTCAACAGCCTAAAAAAAATTCTGATTACTCATTATATTAATTCTCATTGTCCTTATTATCATTGCTATTTTAGTCTCAGTCACGTTTCTTTCAGGTCTTGGACACTGAGGTCTTTTAAATGTTTTCTGATTTTATTTAAGGATGATTGCATTGTATGAAATCCTTCAAAGGCATCCAAATTCCTTTAGGATCAAATTTTAAATAAATGGCATATAAGATACAATGAAGTCCTTTTGATCTGTTCCCTGCCTACCTCTCCAACTTATCTTCTGTTGCTCTCCCACAGGCATCCTCCTGGCCAGCTGTCAGAACAATTTTATGCAATTTCCTGAATAAATCACACGTTCTGTGTAGCAATATCTTGGCTCACTACAATTTTTTCTGCCTAGAACATCCTTCCCACTCTCACCAACTTGGCTTGATTTGTCACTTCCCCTTGATAGTTTCCTCAGCCTTTCTTTATCCTTCAACTAAATTGGGTTTCTAGACTCAGCACCCCAGGCATACCTCTGCCATGGCCCTTACCAGTTTGGAATGTAAGAGTTGCCCATTTTGTTTTCTTTTACAGCAGACTAAGAATTGGAGAGCAAGTTGAAATGAACTCTTACCTCAGCTTCTAGAATAGGACTATACCCAGTGTTCACAGTGGGTCAATATATGTGCATATGTGTGTGAAATTGAAGTATTGAAGGTCTTAAATATTGCAATATCCATAAGGCAAGGAATGGAAACCTGGCAACTTCCTGCAGTCATTAAACTAGTGTTAGTGACAGAGGTGGGGCTCAATAAGTCATTATTATTACTATTAGAAGAAGAAATTTCCAAGTTCAGCAGTTCACTATGAGAAGTTAATAGGTACTACTGACTTCTCCATAACCCTGCAGGGGACAGTTAAATTTGAGTGGGGAGGGTTAAATGGCTTTCCAATTTCATTCACTTAGCTAGTTTTTAAACACTCCATCCCTACTGTCTTCAGATTAATTCTAACCAGAATGAATATTGTTCCATAAATAGAATTGATCTCATCGGAACACGGTAGAATATTTTACTCTTGATCTAAGATGGACCAGCTAATGACTCCATGCAAGGTCACGCTGTGGCCAGATCAAGAAGCAAGTGGAGGGCAGCCCAGGTGGCTCAGCAGTCTAGCGCCACCTGTAGCCCAGGGCCTGATCCTGGAGTCCGGGATGGAGTCCCACATCAGGGCTCCCTGCATGGAGCCTGCTTCTCCCTCTGCCTGTGTCTCTGCCTCTCTCTCGCTCTCTCTCTCTCTCTCTGTCTCTTATGAATAAATAAATAAAATCTTTTTTTTTTTTAAAGAAGCAAGTGGAGTCTGTGATTATAGGACACACAGCTGGACCTGACTCTTCCCTCTAGGCTTCCATCCCACAGCTGATTTCCCAGGCTCTGGGATTCCCCCTAACTACACCGTGGGCCAAATGGATCTCTATCTCTACACCACTGTTGACCAGAAGCTCCCTGCCTTGTGTCTCCTCTCAGGGCTTTTAACTGCCTTGCTAATCTTTTTTCAATGAATTCTTGTTAAGCTGTCAAATCCATAGCTTCATAGGGCTTTGAGTTTTAACCCTTGGAAGTGATCTAACACAGTCCCTTCATTGTGCAGAGGAGAAATCGAAAGTATAGAGGCAGGAGGTAACCAGTTCCAAATCACAGAGCTGACAGAGGCAGAAACACCATCTGGATTCTCCCTGACGTGACAGCATAGTTCCACAGACCTCGCCTCACATGCCTGCCGAGCCATTTACTGATCACAGAGTTATGGAAAAGTTCCTCCGTCATGTTCTATGTAAAATCCAGAAAATGGGAGCTTCCACCTGACTGACAGCGCGGTTATGAGGACTAAATAAGAAAATACACATAATGAACTGAGCATAGCCCCTGACTTGTCGCAAACACTTAACACATGCTGGACAGTTTTACCCCCACGGTGCCAGGCTGAGAATCTCAGGGCAGGATCCCAGCAGGTATTTGGAGTAGGTTCCCTTTTCTTAGATCTGCCAGTGGGTATCCCTGATTTTGACCATTTACAGTGCCCTTTGCACGTAGGTCTTTCAAGATTAATCGAACATTCCTAACAATTAATGCTTTGGGTTTTTTGCACTTGGCCCACTTGTGAAAGAGGAGCCCCTTTAGCCTCTTCCCTCTCATTTGCGCTTCTAAATCATAACTTTCTCTATCTGTGTCCCTGGCTCTGTGGACAATTTCTTCTGACGTTTGCTATAGTTGGAGCCAGCTCTGTGGAGGGTTTCTGCAGAATGCTCAAGGGGGCAGTGTGGTAATGCCAAAGAAAGCAGCCTCGCCTCGAGGAAAGCCTTGGCCAGTTTTACATGAAAGTGTTTACTCTGGAAATTAAATTATATTTGGGATTTTTGGTTTCCCCTCCCCCACCCCCGCCGTGGGAGGTTTCGGAAAGTTACTGTGGTGACCATTGCAATCAGAGGGCTGTCAGCATTTCAGCTCTGTGCAGGCAGGCTCGGCAGGCTCCTTCAGCACCCGGGCCCCCAGGGACCCTATGCACGTGTGGGGGGCCCTGTGCCCAGGGCGGGGTGGATCCTGGGCATGTGGGGGGCTGGGCCCCCCACACCACTGGTTCTGCACTCCCCTCCCCACACATACCTTCTCCCATCTCCAGCCACTTTTGGATCAACAGCTGAGCATGAATTTCAAACTTGAGTTGGGTAGTTTGAGAGGGTTATTTTTGTTTGTTTGTGTGTGTGTTTTCCAAAATATTTCTGAAAGTAGCTCTTAAAAATGCCCCCTGTGTATCCATGGATTCATGCATATTCATAGCTTGTTCCTCTAGGTTTGGTTCAAGGTTTTTTTCTCTGTGAAATGAGGCATTAGATAAGTTCCCAGCTCTGGCATTCCAGAGTTCTAGGTATTTAAGAATATAGAGAAATCTATGAACAGATCCAACCGTTGGGACATTCCTCCTTTCTTTGTGGCTTCTCCCAACAAAATCAGTCAACACTCCTGATAACTTGAAGGTGAACAATTTCTGTTCTCCAGATATCCTACTCTGCTAACTCATTTTCACCACCAAATAAACATTTATTACACACCTTATCGTGTGTCAGGGATTGAGTTAGGTCCTTTGTATAAAATGGTGAAGAACACAGACACAGTCCCTACTCTCATGAAGATTGCAGACTATTGGAGATATGGACGCTAAACAAATAATCACATATATAGAGAGAGGGTAATTACAAATTGAGATGAGTACCATGCAGGAAAAGCAAATGGTAAGGAAGATAAAGTATACATTTAGAATTTATACTAATTTAGGGATCCCTGGGTGGCGCAGCGGTTTGGCGCCTGCCTTTGGCCCAGGGCGCGATCCTGGAGACCCGGGATCGAATCCCACATAGGGCTCCCGGTGCATGGAGCCTGCTTCTCCCTCGGCCTGTGTCTCTGCCTCTCTCTCTCTCTCTGTGACTATCATAAATAAATAAAAATAGAATTTATACTAATTTAGATTTAGGGCCCAGGGAATGAGGAGGTGATTTGTTAGCTGAGACATAGGATATAGGTAGAAGTGGCACACTATGTATAAGAACTTAAGGTTCAAACCAAATTATTGACATAAAATGGCTGATCATAAATGGGAACCATGATCCTATCTTTTGATATCCAAGGAAGAAATGAACTCATTCTCATTGTCAGTGAATGCTAGTAGCAAATTCCACGATAATGATTGGACATAACTTAAATTTTTAAAAATTCATAACATCCAATAGTGAGAAGAAACTTGACAGGTCATCTGATTCAGCTCTCTTCTTTAGGAATTGCCTCAGAAATATGCTGAATAATCTTCAAGATCCTGCCAGGGGATTCAGTCACTTAATTCAGTCACTCTTCCCACTTTTGACAATTCAACTTTCTCCTCTCACTGACTTCTTTGATTTCCCCTTACTTAGATTTCTCTTGCTAGACGGTACATTCTGTGAGGGCAGAAATTTTGTCTTCTTTGTTCATTCATAGATCTTAAGTGTCAAGAACAGTGCCTGCCACAGTAGCTTCTCAAAGCACATTTGTTGAATGAATTAATTGAGATTACTTTAGACCTCTGTAAATTTTTGCTTACTGGCCCAAGTGGATTCTCCAGAACAACAAAGAATAAATCTAACATCTCATACAAGGACAATCTTATAATCATTTGGAAATAGTTCTCATTTTCTAGTTCTTCTCTCTGTTAAACACCCTCATAGATGTGGCTTTGAAACTGTCAGTTTTGATCAACAATTAGGATCCAACTTGGCATGGTAATTAGACCAAATATGAATCTTCTTTCTTCTATTGTCATCTATCACTTATCTGTGTTTTTAACTAGGTGTGTTTCTTCTTTTAACCCTTCATCTTTCATGCACTAATAATTTACTCGAAATGATTCTCTCCAAAAGTCATCCCCCTCCCCCCCAGTTTTAACTACTGTAAAAGTGACAGTGAAGGTGAAGGCAGGGCAAAAAAATAGAAAGAATTTGTATAGTCTCACACATTTTTCTGAACTTTAAAACAGTTCAATCCCAAGGTGATACTGTAGTCAAACCCCCGTCTGGCTTTAGGATCAAACATTGATAAGAGACTAACCCTTAATCAGCAGGTCGTATAGCAGCAGAGCTGGAAGTTGGGAATTGAGCTAACAAGAAATGTGTTCAGTTTCTAACTGCCGGGGATCAATTCCAGATCAGCTTATCCCGTGGTAAAAGGTAAACAATCACTTTCTCAACTTTTAACTGTCACACATAGGAAAGAGTTCACATTCTCCAGGATAAACCAAACAAAATAGGACTATAATTCAATCTGCACTGTGATTCTCTGTGCTATGCAATTTTATACAATAGAATAGTATGAGGCATGTAAAGAAGCTAGATAATGACATCCATCATTAAAAATTTGGAAGGAAACTGATGTACAGATGAACCAGCTTTTGTTAGTTTGTATTAAAGATTTTATTTATTTATTTATTTGAGAGGAAGAAAGAGAGTGAGTACACAGTGGGAGAGGCAGAGGGAGAGGCAGAAGCAGACTCCCTTTTGAGCAAGAAGCCTGACGTGGAGCTTGATCCTAGGTCCTGGAGATCTTGATCTGATCTGAAGGCAGATGCTTAACCAACTAATTGAGGTACCCCTCAATTTAGCTTTTTAAAAATTTTATTGTATTGTGGTAAGAACACTTCATCTGAGATCTACCCCCTAAACAGTTTTTAAGTGTACCATACAGTATTGTATTGTTAAGGGATAAGATGTTTTACAACAAATCTCTAGAATTTGTTCATCTTGCTTAGCTGAAACTTCATGCCCATTGATTATTAACTACCCATTTGCCCCTCCCTCATTCCCTGGCAACCACTCGTCCCCTCTTTGATTCTGTGAATTTGACTATTTTAGTTTTCATAGGTGGACTCATGTAGTATTTGTCTTTCTGTGACCATCTTATTTCAGTATAATGTCCTTAAGGTTCATGCATGTTGTTGTATATTACAGAATTTTCTTTAAAAACTGAATAGTATATTCCATTATATATATATAAATATATACATATTTTTATTTTATTTTACCATATAAATAAATATATATATCACATGTACTTTATCAATTTATCTCTTGATGGACATTAAGATTTTTTTCATATCTTGATTACTGTGAATATGCTACATTCTGTAAATTGCCATTGGCATTGACTCTGTAGATCACTTTGAGCAGTATGGACATTTTAACAATATTAAGTTTTCTAGTCCGTAAACATGGGATCTTTTCATTTGTTTGTGCCTTCTTTTTTTGCATCAAAATATTTTGTATTGTTTAGTATACAAATCTTTCACCTTTTAACTTACTTTATTCTTAAGTAGTTTATTTTTTTTTTGTATTTTTTTTATTGGAGTTCAATTTACCAACATATAGCATAACACCCAGTGCTCATCCCATCAAGTGCTCCCCTCAGTGCCCGTCCCCAGTCACCCCATTCCCTGCCTACCTCCCCTTCCACTACCCCTTGTTCGTTTCCCAGAGTTAGGAGTCTCCAATGTTCTGTCACCCTCACTGATATTTTCACTCATTTTCTCTCCTTTCCCCTTTAATCCCTTTCACTATTTTTTATATTCCGCAAATGAATGAGACCATATAATGTTTGTCCTTCTCCGACTGACTTACTTCACTCAGCATAATACCCTCCAGTTCCATCCATGTCAAAGCAAATGGTGGGTATTTGTCGTTTCTAATGGCTGAGTAATATTCAATTGTATACGTAGACCACAGCTTCTTTATCCATTCATATTTCAACAGAAACCAAGTCTCCTTCCACAGTTTGGCTATTGTGGACATTGCTGCTATAAACATTGGGGTGCAGGTGTCCAGCCGTTTCACTGCATCTGTATCTTTGGTAAATCCCGAGCAGTGCAATTGCTGGGTCATAGGGCGGCTCTATTTTTAACTCTTTGAGGAACCTACATACAGTTTTCCAGAGTGGCTGCACCAGTTCACATTCTCACCAACAGTGCAGGAGGGTTCCCCTTTCTCCACATCCTCTCAAACATTTGTTGTTTCCTGTCTTGTTAATTTTCCCCATTCTCACTGGTGTGAGGTGGTATCTCATTGTGGTTTTGATTTGTATTTCCCTGATGGCCAGTGATGTGGAGCATTTTCTCATGTGGTTGTTGGCCATGTGTATGTCTTCTTTGGTGAAATTTCTGTTCATGTCTTTTGCCCATTTCATGATTGGATCGTTTGTTTCTTTGCTGTTGAGTTTAATAAGTTCTTTATAGATCTTGGATTCTAGCCCTTTATCTGATATGTCATTTGCCAATATCTTCTCCCATTCTCTAGGTTGTCTTTTAGTTTTGTTGACTGTTTCTTTGCTGTGCAAAAGCCTTTTATCTTGATTAAGTCCCAATAGTTCATTTTTACTTTTGTTTCCCTTGCCTTCATAGATGTATCTTGCAAGAAGTTGCTGTGGCCAAGTTCAAAAAGGGTGTTGCCTGTGTTCTCCTCCAGGATTTAGATGGATTCTTGTCTCACATTTAGATCTTTTATGCTTTTTGAGTTTATCTTTGTGTAAGGTGTAAGAAATGGTCTAGTTTCATTCTTCTGCATGTGGTTGTCCAATTTTCCCAGCACCATTTATTGAAGAGACTGTCCTTTTTCCAGTGGATAGTCTTTCTTGCTTTGTTGAATATTAGTTGACCAGAGAGTTGAGGGCTCATTTCTGGGTTCTCTATTCTGTTCCATTGATCTATGTGTCTTTATTTGTGCCAGTACCACACTGTCTTGATGATCATAGGTTTGTAGTACAACCTGAAATCCGGCATTGTGATGCCCCTGGCTCTGGTTTTCTTTTTCAATATTTCCCTGGCTATTTGGGGTCTTTTATGATTCCACACAAATCTTAAGATGATTTGTTCCAACTCTCTGAAGAAAGTCCAGGGTGTTTTTTTTTTTTTTAAGATTTTATTTATTTATTCATGAGAGAGAGAGAGACAGAGAGAGAAGGAGACAGAGAGACAGAGAGGCAGAGACACAGGCAGAGGAAGAAGCAGGCTCCATGCAGGGAGCCCAACATGGGACTCAACCCCAGGTCCCCAGGATCACACCCTGGGCTGAAGGCAGCACTAAACTGCTGAGCCAACCTGGGCTGCCCAGTCCATGGTATTTTGATAGGGATTGCATTAAATGTGTAAATTGCCCTGGGTAGCATTGACATTTTCACAATATTAATTCTTCCAATCCATGAGCATGGAATATTTTTCCATCTCTTTGTGTCTTCCTCAATTTCTTTCAGAAGTGTTCTGTAGTTTTTAGGGTATAGATCCTTTACTTCTTTGGTTAGGTTTATTCCTTGGTATCTTATGCTTTTGGGTGCAATTGTAAATGGGATTGACTCCTTAATTTCTCTTTCTTCAGTCTCATTGTTAGTGTATAGAAATACCACTGACTTCTGGGCATTGATTTTGTATCCTGCCACACTGCCAAATTGCTGTATGAGTTCTAGCAATCTTGGGGTGGAGTCTTTGGGTTTTTTATGTACAGTATCATGTCATCTACAAAGAGGGAGAGTTTGACTTCTTCTCTGCCACTTTGAATGCCTTTTATTTCTTTTTGTTGCGTGATTGCTGTGGCTAGGACTTCTAGTACTATGTTGGATAGCAGTGGTGAGAGTGGACATCCCTGTCGTGTTCCTGATCTTAGGGTAAAGGCTCCCAGTGCTTCCCCATTGAGAATGATATTTGCTGTGGGCTTTTCATAGATGGTTTTTAAGATGCTGAGGAATGTTCTCTCTATCCCTACACTCTGAAGAGTGTTGATCAGGAATGGATGCTGTATTTTGTCAAATGCTTTCTCTGTGTCTATTGAGAGGATTATATGGTTCTTGTTTTTTCTCTTGTTGATATGATCTATCACATTGATTGTTTCATGAGTGTTGAAACAACCTTGCATCCCGGGGATAAATCCCACTTGGTCATGGTGAATAGTCTTCTTAATGTACTAATGGATCCTATTGGCTAGTATCTTGTTGAGAATTTTTGCATCTGTGTTCATCAGGGATATTGGTCTATAATTTTCCTTTTTGGTGGGGTCTTTGTTGTTTTTTTTTTTTTTTTTTTTTTTTTTTTTTTTTTTGGTGGGGTCTTTGAATAAGGTGATGGTGGCCTCATAAAATGAGTTTGGAAGTATTCTGTCCCTTCCATCTTTTGGAACAGCTTTAGTAGAGGCATTGTTTCTTCTTTAAACGTTTGATAGAATTCCCCTGGGAAGCCATCTGGCCCTGGACTTTTGTGTCTTGGGAGGTTTTTGATGACTACTTCAATTTCCTCCCTGGTTATCAGCCTGTTCAAGCTTTCTATTTCTTCCTGTTCCAGTTTTGGTAATTTGTGGTTTTCCAGAAATGCATCCATTTCTCCTAGATTGTCTAATTTATTGGCATATAGCTGCTCATAATATGTTTTTAAAATCATTTGTATTTCCTTGGTATTTGTTGTGATCACTCCTTTTTCATTCGTGATTTTATTAATTTGAGTCTTTTCTCTTTTGTTTTTAATAAGGCGGCTAATGGTTTATCTGTCTTATTAATTCTTTCCAAGAACCAACTTCTGGTTTTGTTGATCTGTTCTACAGTTCTTCTGGTCTCTATTTCATTGAGTTCTGCTTGAATTTTTATTAACTCTCTTCTTCTGCTGGGTGTAGGTTTTATTTGCTGTTCTTTCTCCAGTTCCTTTAGGTGCGAGGTTAGCTTGTGTATTTGAATTCTTTCCAATTTTTTGAGGGATGCTTGTATTGCGATGTATTTCCCCCTTAGGACTGCTTTTGCTGTATCTCAAAGATTTTGAACGGTTGTATCTTCATTTTCATTAGTTTCCATGAAACTTTTTAATTCTTCTCTAATTTACTTGTTGACCCATTTATCTTTAAGCAGTATGCTCTTTAACTTCCACATGTTTGAGTTTCTTCCAAATTTCTTCTTGTGATTGAGTTCTAGTTTCAAAACATTAAGGTCTGAAAATATGCAGGGGACAATCCCAGTCTTTTGGTATCAATTGAGACCTGATTTGTGACCCAGTATGTTGTCTGTTCTGGAGAAAGTTCCATGTGCACTTTAGGAGAATGTATATTCAGTTGTGTTTGGATGCAAAATTCTGTGTATATCTGTGAAATCCATCTGGTCCAGTGTATCACTTAAAGCTCTTGTTTCTTTGGTGATTTTGTGATTAGAAGATCTGTCATTTGCAGAAAGTGCTGTGTTGAAGTCTCCCAGTATTAGTGTATTATTATCTAAGTATGTCTTTACTTTGGTTATTAATTGATTGACATGCTTGGCAACTCCCACACTAGGGGCATACATATTCATGATTGTTAGGTCTTCTTGTTGGATAGACCCTTTAAGTATGATATAGTGTCCTTCTTCATCTCTTACTACAGTCTTTGGGATAAACTTATCTGCTATGAGGATTGCTACCTGAGCTTTCTTTTGAGGACCATTTGAATGGTAAATGGTTCTCCAACCTTTCATTTTCGAGCTGGAGGTGTCCTTAGGTCTTAAGTGAGTCTCTTGTAGACAACAAATAGATGGGTCTTGCTTTTTTATCCAGTCTGAAACCCTACATCTTTTGATGGTATCATTAAGGCCATTCACGTTCAGAGTTACTATTGAAAGATATGAATTTAGTGTCATAATACCTATTCAGTCTCTCTTTTTGTGGATTATTTCTTTGTGTTTCCTCCTTTTTTTACAGGGTCCCCCTTAATATTTCTTGCAGAGCTGGTTTGGTGGTCACATATTCTTTCAGTTCCTGCCTATCTTGGAAGCTCTTTATCTCTCTTTCTATTCTGAATGAGAGCCTTGCTGGAAAAAGTATTCTTGGCTGCATGTTCTTCTCATTTAGGACCCTGAATATATCCTGCCAGCCCTTTCTGGCCTGCCAGGTCTCTGTGGAGAGGTCTGCTGTTAATCTAATAGTTCTCCCCATATGAGTTAGAGATCCCTTGTCTCTTACTGCTTTAAGGATTTTCTCTTTATCTTTGGAATTTGCAAGTTTCACTATTAAATGTAGAGGTGTTGAATGGTTTTTATTGATTTTGGGAGGAAGATCTCTCTATCTCCTGGATCTGAATGCCTGTTTCTCTCCCCAAATTAGGGAAATTTTCAGCTATGATTTGTTCAAATATACTTTCTGGCCCTCTGTCTCTCTCGGTGCTCTATGGAACCCCAATTATATGTAGATTTTTTTCCTTCTGAGGCTATCATTTATTTCCCTTAGCCTTTCCTCATGGTCTTTTCATTGTTTTTCTCTTTTTTCCTCAGCTTCCTTTCTTACTATCAACTTGTCTTCTATGTCATTCACTGTTTCTTCTACCTCATTAACCCTCATCGTTAGGACCTCCAGTTTGGATTGCATCTCATTTAATTGATTTTTAATTTTGGCCTGATTAAATCTAAATTCTGCAGTCATGAAATCTCTTGAATCTTTTATGCTTTTTTCCAGAGCCACCAGTAGCTTTATTTATTAATTGTCCTTCTGAATTGGCTTTTTGACATCAAATTGTAATCCAAATTCTGTAACTCTGTGGCAGAGCATACTGTTGCTGATTCTTTCTTTTGTGGTGATTCTTCCTCCTAGTCATTTTGCTCAGTGCAGAGTGGCTGTATGAGTGGGCTGAATCAAGAATATCAACCACGACCTAAGTAAATTTCACCCTCGATGATTCTGACGAGGTCAGAGACCAGAAATTGAAAACAAAGATCAGAACAAAATAAAGCAAAAGGACCACTAAAGTGAAAAACAAATTTTAAAACAAAATAGTAATAAATAAAAGGCCAAGAATCCCAAAGAAGAAGAAAAAAAGGGGGGAGGGGAAGGGAAAAAAAGAAAAGAAAAATGCAAAAGAGGAAAAAAGAAAAAAGAAAAAAACAGAAGAAAAAAGGGGGTACTGGAAGATGGTGGTGGTGATGAAGTTGTAGTGGAGGGAGAATGTAGTCTACCTGAGGGGTTCTAGAGGGTGATCCTCTTGGTTTGGAGTATATTAAGTTTTGTATGTTAGAAGATGCTCAGTCCCAAATTTATATAAACCAGAAATACTTGTAGAGGGCCGCAACATTGACCACCAAAACATAAATGGGATAAAAGTGGGGGCACAATGGGAAAGAAGAATCTCACAGAATGAACCAGCATGGTATAACACTTGGTTCTGGGTGCATGCTAGTCATGTTTTAGAAGGTATTAACTCCTGCCATTGTAAAACAAAATGAGGCAGAGAAAACAAAAAACACAAAACAAAACAAAACAAAACAAAAAAACGTTTTGTGTATCTCCCCAAATTAAATTGAGTATGTTGAAGGGAATCTAGAAGTGGAAAATATATCTAAGACCTATAATTATAGAAATATGAAAGTCAAAAAAGAAGAAACTTAAAAATGAAGAGGTGGTAAAATATTGTAGTTAAGGTGGGAAAAGAGAAAAAAATTGGAAATTTATAGCTTGATATAAAAATGAGTTGTCATGGATAAAGGAAGAAAAAAAATAGGAGGGTTACCCTCTAGTTCTGTATACTGTAAATCCCTTGACTTCCCCTGGAGCTTTCCAGCGCTGCTTGGTCAAGAACTTGCTTTTCCCCTGTTCTTCCAGCTGGTCTTCTGGGGAAGGGGCACTGATTCTCAGGTGTGTGCACCTGGGGGAGATTGCCTGCCCTTGCTGTGTGCCGGGCTCAGTGGGAGCTTTACCCCGTGAGGCCCCTGTTCCCTGGCGGCTCCACCCCTCCCAGACATAGGGTGAATGAAATGAGGAACAACACTGGCGGTGGCCAGGACTCCAGCTCTGGAGTCAGCTCCCCAAAATAACTACCACAGTCTCCCAGTCTGCACTTGCCTAGGTGCTCCAGGGCAGCCGGGTGGGCTGATCTGCACAGCTTGGGGGCGCCCCGTGGCAGGAGAGTCCTCGCTGTCCTGTGCACTCCCCGCCTCCGCCCTTTCTGGGGGGAGTGCAGGATCCTGGGCTGTGTCTGCCTGTTGCCCTGGGATCCGGGTCCTGTGCTGCTGGTATCCCGCTCCCCGGGCCGTGGCTCCCAAAGGCAGCAGGGCACAGACCCCTCCATCCAGAGCCCCTGCCTGACCAACTGGCTTATACCCAATGCCCTGCCGAGCACATGCCCCAGCCCTTTGAGATCGGCCCCTGGTGTGTGGCGCACTCTCCCCCAGGTTGCACTTCCTCTATTAGTGTCTCTGGGAGACTGGAGGCTCCACTGCCCCTCCTGCAATCCTGCCCGAGTTCCCTGTTAAGCACCTTTCTGTCCGGGAAGAACCTGGTGTGGATTTTTAAAGTTCCCACTTTTGGGATCCCTGGGTGGCGCAGCGGTTTAGTGCCTGCCTTTGGCCCAGGGCGCGATCCTGGACACCCGGGATCGAATTCCACATCAGGCTCCCGGTGCATGGAGCCTGCTTCTCCCTCTGCCTGTGTCTCTGCCTCTCTCTCTCTCTCTCTCTGGGACTATCATAAATAAATAAAAATTAAAAAAAAAAAAAAGAATATTAAAGTTCCCACTTTTCTGGGGCTGGGCTTTCCTGTCCAGGAGGCTCTCAATAGGCCTTAACCCGGCTCCTTGGGGGCCCCTCCTCCACTTGATTCTTTTTTAATTTATTTTTTTTTCCGCCTTCCTACCTTGTTAGAAGCGAAAACCCTTCTCTCTGTAGCGTTCCAGCTGTTCTCTCTTTATTTTTTTATTTTTTTTAATTTTTATTTATTTATGATAGTTACAGAGAGAGAGAGAGGGAGGCAGAGACACAGGCAGAGGGAGAAGCAGGCTCCGTGCACCGGGAGCCCGATGTGGGATTCAATCCCGGGTCTCCGGGATCACGCCCTGGGCCAAAGGCAGGTGCCAAACCGCTGCGCCACCCAGGGATCCCTGTTCTCTCTTTATTTTTTTTTTTTAACTTTTTTTTTTAATTTTATTTTATTTATGATAGTCATACAGAGAGAGAGAGAGAGAGGCAGAGACACAGGCAGAGGGAGAAGCAGGCTCCATGCACCGGGAGCCTGATGTGGGATTCGATCCTGGGTCTCCAGGATCGCGCCCTGGGCCAAAGGCAGGCGCCAAACCGCTGCGCCACCTAGGGATCCCCCTGTTCTCTCTTTAAATCTCAGGTCGAGTTCATAGGTTTTCAGGATGTTTTGAAAGTTATCTACAGGGATGCCTGGGTGGCTCAGAGGTTAAGTGTCTGCCTTCGGCTCAGCTCAGGGTGTGATCCTGGAGTCCCAGGATGGAGTCCCACATCGGGCTCCCTGCAAGGAGCCTGCTTCTCCCCCTGCCTAGGTCTCTGCCTCTCTCTCTTTCTCTGTCTCTCATAAATAAATAATTATAATCTTTAAAAAAATGAAAGTTATCTACATAAGTTGGTAGGGCCAGGTGAGGTGAGGACCCTACACCTCCGCCAGCTTGCCCTGCCTCCCATCAAGGTTTTTTTTTTTTTTTTTTTTTTTGTGCTATTATAAATGGGACTGTTTTCTGGATTTTTTTTCCAGATAATTTGTTGTTAGTGTATAGGATAAACAAATTTCAATATTAATAATATGAGACAAAATTTAAAACAATAGCATTTATAATAGCTATGAACAAATAAAATATTTACATGTTATGCTAAAAACGATAAAATGCTAAATGAAGAACTAAAATAAAATCTAAATAAATGGAGAGACATGTTGTGTTTATGGATAGAAAAAACAGCATGGGTATCACTTCTCTCTAAGTGTATCTTCAATTCCTGTAAAAATTCCAGCAAGATATTTGGAGACTTAGAGAAGCTGATTCTAAAATGTATATAGTATATGGGGCACCTGGGTGGCTCAGTTGGTTAAGATTAAACTCTTGGTTTCAGCTCAGGTTGTGATCTCATGGGTCATGAAATTGAGCTCTGCATTGGGTTCTATACTCAGCAGGGAGTCCACTCTAGGATTCTCTCCCTCTGGCCCTCCCCTAATTTGTTATCTCTCTCTCTCTCTCTCTCAAATTAATAAATAAATAAATCCTTAAAATGAATATGATATAGCAAAGGAACTAAATTGCTAAAACAATTTTGACAAAGAAGAATAAAGTTGGAGAAATCACACCATTTGATTTTAAGAATTACTGTATAGTTATAGTAATCAAGACAATACAGTTTTGGTGGAGGGAGAGACACATAGATCAATAGAACAGAATAGAGTTCAGAAACAGACTCACACAAATATGGCCTGCTGATTCTTTTATAAAGTTGCAAGAGTAATTCAGAGGGGTATTCAGATGTGTTGAAACAATCGTACATAGTGAAAAAACAAGAACTGTGACAATAACTTCCATCCTCTACAGAAATTACCTCAGAAAGATCATAAGTCAAAACATAAAATGTTAAACTATAAAATATATTGGATGGGCTAAACATCAGAGTGAATACTACAGAAGAAAGGATCAGTGAACTTGATGACAACTCAGTTAAAAAACGATGTCCAAAATGGAGTACAGAGGTAAATACTTCAAGTGGAATAGGACATCTTTACTCCATGAGAAAATACCAAACTCAATAATATGCATATAATCACAGTCCCAGAAAAAATGAGGCAGAATAATATCTAAACAAACTAGCATATGAGATTTATTATAGAATAACATTTCCTAACCATAGCAAAATGATAATGAAGAATAGCAAACCATAAATATTAAAAGTTAGAAAATTCCAAGCAGGATAAATATATTGCAAACCACACTTATGCACAAATATTTAAACTACTGAAAAATAAACAGGAAAACCCTTAAAGAAAAATAAAGAGAAAATTATAAATGATTTGGAGGTGGGAGGGTGGGGGATGCTGGAGAATTATCACGTATGGGTGAACATAAGATTAATAGCCAATTCTTCTCAGAAACAATGCAAGCCAAAATATAATGGAGTGACATCTTCAAAATGCTACAAGAAAAAGAAAAACAACTGTCAGTTTAGAATTCAATAATAAATGGAAGTATATTTCAAAGATGAAAGTAAAATAAAGACATTTTATGAGAGAAGTTTAGCGTCAACAGATATGTACTCTCAAAAGCTGAGAGAATTTAGTGTCAACAGGTATGTACTATCAGACATGCCAAAGAAAGTTTTTTAGGAAGAGGTAAAAAGAAACAAATTGGAAACCTGGATCTAAAGGAGGGATTAAAAAGTATAAAAAATGGTAAATAAGTGAATAAGTATAGAATACTACTATTTATTTTTGTTGTTTCTTTAAAATAGATTTGACTGTCTAAAATGATAACTATAATAAGGCTTGGGGCACCTGGGTGGCTCAGTAGGTTAAGCAGTTGGCTCTTTATTTCAGTTCAAGTCATGATCTCAGGGGCCTGGGACTGATCACCATGTACGGCTCCAGGCTCAGTGAAGAGTCTGCTTGAGGATTTTCTCACTCCCTTGCCCCTCCCCCTGCTTATGCTTACATTCTACGCCCCTCTGAAATAAATCTTTTTTTTTTTAATAAATCTTTAAAAAAACACAGTAACTATATGAGGCTTATACCATAATTAGGCTAATATTTTGATTTGATATTCTTTACTACTATTTTCCTGAGAATCATGTCCATGTTGATAAGGACTAATGATCTCTAACACAAGTTCTTTTCTTGTGTCTTTGTCTGATTTGGGTATCAGGGTAATTCTGACCTCATTAAATAAATTTTGGAGTATTCTCTTCTGTTTTTGGAAGATATTTTATAGAAGTTGTATGATTTCTTCCTTACATATTTGATAGAATGAGTCTGTGATATTGTATGGGGGTAGAGCTTTCTTCATTGGAGGGTTTTTAACTATAAATTAAATTTTCCTGATAGATGGCTATACAAGTTATCTCTGTCTTCTTGAGTGTTTTTTTTTTTTAAGGTTTTATTTATTTATTCATGAGAGGCAGAGACATAGGCAGAGGGAGAAGCAGGCTCCCTGCAGGGGCCCAATGCAGGACTCGATCCCTGGACCCTAGGATCATGACTCAAGCCAAAGGCAAGATGTTCAACCACTGAGCCACCCAGGCATCCCTTCTTGAATGATTTTTAATAGTTTGGGTATTTCATGGAACTGGTCTACTTCATAATGCACGTTGTTGGATTTATGGGCATAGATTTATATGTTGTAGTCTTTTATTATTTTAATTTCTATAATTTTTTTAGACTTTATTTATGTACTCATGAGAGACTTAGAGAGAGAGGCAGAGACATAGGCAGAGAGAGAAGCAGGCTCCTGGCGGGGAGCCCAAATGCAGGACTCGATCCCAGGACTCCAGGATCACACCCTGAACCAAAGGCAGACACTCAACCACTGAGCCACCCAGGTGCCCCCATTTGTGCTTTCATATAAATATACAAAGTTTGCATGAGAATCCCTGAAAGAAAGATTTAAAAACTGCAGTTATATTTTGCATACAAATTCCCATTCTAGCATGTATGCAAAGACCTAACAGATATGTAAGTCCTGTGGGGTTCTTAGGGATGGTGATCCTGTCATGTATCATTCGTGGGACATAAGCCCAAAGCACTTTTCCAGTGGGAGTAATGAATTATACTCACATGCTTTCCCTTCATACTTAGTCCATTTTTCTCCTGCATATATAAAGCATTTATTGGCAGAAAAGCTTTAGGATACAATTTGTTACTATTGATCAGAGGTTTTTCTCTGTATGAAATTCATTGACCATAGTGAATCAAAAACATAAGCTAGTCTGATTAGCATCATATTCTAATTTAGTCATTCTACAACCTGGTTAGAAAAGTGAAGTGTTGTTGTTTTTTTAATGCGTGCTGTTTTTAATATGCAGGGTCTCTGACCCTGCTGATTCAGAATTACATAAAAAAGTTATTTTGAAAAGCTTTCCAGGTGATTCTAGTGATTGACCAGATTGGGAAACCAATATCTCCTCAACTATCCAAACCACTGTTGATGTGAAAAAACTTTGCTACCTTATGAAAATGACCTGGGGTTTGGGAAAGGAGCTGCAAACATCCTATATTAAATGAGCTCTTGACACTATTTTTTACTTTTTCTTAAAAATCTGATTATGGAGTAATAAATGTTTGTTTGGCATAAGATCTTGTTAACTAAGCTGTAGACATCTTTGAGAATCTTATCAGTGCTATGGATGAATCCTTTCTCCCGGATATTCAGAACATTTCTCATATGACTTCAAAGTTAAGTAAAGATCTTTTAGAATTTTTCTAAAACAATTTTCAGGCTGGTTTAAATGGATCACAGAGGTCATCTGTGAAATGACCCACTCAAGCTCTTAGCTGGTTACATTGGATCCTGATATGGGAAGTTCATTCACACTGAAATGTTTATCCCACTGCATTCTGCTGCCTTAATATTATTTTTTAACATGGGGACATAACATATATGTCCAAATTTCTGTTACTTATCTTACCAATGATATTGCATACCTCTCTCCTCAAAGAATGACAGAAAATAAAATACAAGTTGTGAGAAAACTATATATTTCTATGGTTCTCAGTTTCCTTCATGATGAAATGAAGGGGAATGTTGGATCAAAGAAATAGATTTCTTTACTTAAGTTTTTAATTGCAAAATATCTTAAGCATACAAAAGGGTATAATGAACCCACAATATTTGCCGTCTGCATCAACAAACTTGAACATTTTGTCATATCAACTTACGATTTTTTAAAATAAGTAACATTTATAACAATGTTATAAAACAAGTCACATTTTTAAAAATAAATAACATTATAGTAAACTATAATTGAAAATTCCTTTAGTCATTACCCTGATTTCATTTCCCTCCCTTCCAAAAGTAACCACAATCAGAAGCTGATGTCTGTCTTTCTGTTATTGTTTTATGCTTTTTTACTTACGATCAGTGAACAAAATATATTATCTATCCATTTAGGAATTTGAGTTGAACTGTATCAAACCCTACATATTATTTTGTAATTTTTTTAAAGATTTTTATTTATTTATTTATTTATTCATGATAGACATAGAGAGAGAGAGAGGCAGAGACACAGGCAGAGGGAGAAGCAGGATCCATGCCGGGAGCCTGACGCGGAACTGGATCCCGGGACTCCAGGATCGCACACCCTGGGCCAAAGGCAGGCGCACACCCTGGGCCAAAGGCAGCCGCTGAGCCACCCAGGGATCCCCTTATTTTGTAATTTATATTTTTCACTCAATTTCTTATTTTTGCAATATTTCCATGTTGACATTTATAGCTCTAGTTCATGCATTTTAATTATTGTGTAGGATGCTGTCAAATTAATATATGCTGAAACCCTGGAGTAAGTGTGAAATTCAGATATAGTGGGATTTATCTTTGGATAAATCCCAGAATGTGTGTTCTTATCCCCAGTACCCTTCCAGCCTTATTTCCTTGAATATGGCCCTTATAAAAGGTGACTACTAACTGGGAAAATTTCAGTATTCTGAGCACTCTTCTGGAATTCCTCTCCAAACACGGGCATGGAATCACTCTCATTGATATTTAAACTGGATTAGACAACTCCACCATGCATTACCAAACTGGACAGTGGATCTTAGAAACTGCAAGACCTCATAACTTAGCTTCTCATTTTACCTGGCTGTATGTTTGGACTCTATTTATTGTGTTATAGAGGAATCTTACTATACCACAGTCAACTTACCAGGTTTCTCATACTGATGAATTTTTGATTGTTTCCAATAACTCATTCCTGGTGTATTTAACATAATTTTATGTTTTCTTTTATTCATGTGTGAGTATTTCTCTAGAGTATTCATCTAAGAATAGAACTGCTGGATGAATAAACAGGTCTGTACATTTCCAAATTTGCTAGATGTTGCTAAATTGCTTTTCTAAGCAGTTGTATCAGTTTATTCTTCAACCAGCTGTTATGGGCTGAGCATTTATGGCAGCTTATGAAACTCTTCATTGTTCCATGTCTTCATTCAGCATTCACTTGGCATTATCAGATTGTTGCCAATCTGATGACTATAAAAGGATATCTAATATTGTATTAATTTACATTTCCTTGATAACCAGGAGATTGAATATTTTTTAACACGTTTTTGGCCCTTTCTTTTACCTTCTGTGAATTAGCTGTTTACATATTTGACATGTTTTTAGAAGAGTTATTGTTTTCATTGGTTTTTATGAATTCTTCATATGTTGTGGATATTAAACTGTGGTCAATTATATGTATTAATATTATCTCTCAGTTCAGAGTCTATCTTTTAACTTTGTTTGTGGTTGGTTTGGATTTTTTTGTCCTTTATAAGTATTTACCTTTCAAAAAAACTTGTTGAGACATAGTCTATATTTTTCTCTCTCTCAGTCATGCCCTTCCCTGAAAGGTAACTACTATTCACACTTCTAACACTTTTAATTAGTTGTTTCTATTTTCTGATATTCATATAAATGGAATAATGCAGAATGTGTTCTTTTCCTTTGGCTTCTTTTGCTCAATATCATGCTAGCAAAATGTAGCTGTAATTTTGCTTGAGGCAATATTTAGTTCCTTCTCACAGCCACGTTTTACTATTTGACTATTCTACAGGTTATTTATCTTTACTATTATTAATGAACACTTTTTTTTTTTTTTTTTTTTAGTTTTTGGTTAATCCAGATAGTTTTCCTATGAATAGTTTTGTGCATGTTTTTGGAGAACATTTTATTTGACATATGTCTACAAGTAGAATTATTGGTCATAGCATATGTATATATCATACATATCATACATATCATACTTTACTAGATAGTGCTACACAGTTTTTCAAATTTTCTGTACCAATTTACACTCCTACTAGCAATGCATAAAAGTTCCTATTGCTCTACCACCTTTTGGTATTTGGTATTGGTATTGACAATTGTTTTCATTTTAGCCATTCCAGTGTATGTGTGTAGTAGACTCTCATGGTGGTTTTGATATGTATTTTCCTGATGACTGTTTTATGTTTATTAAACATATTTATGTTTATGTTTATGTTAGTTTTATGTTTATTGGGATTTGAATTTCCTCTTTGTAAAGGGCCTGTTCAAGTCTTTGCCCAGTTGAGAAAGAGCTTGTCTGTATTTTCCTTTTGATTTGTGGAAATTATTTTAAGTATAAATCCTTTAACACCAATATATATCTAATATATGTAAAATGTCTTCCCTCACTTGGTGCTTTTTGCCATTTTTAATCTGTAGTAGCATCTTTTTTTCTCTATATGACCTTTCTATGTTTTCTGCAAAATATATTTCTATATTCTACTTTTTCTATATATTTTGAACTTTATAAAATTACTTTTCAAAAATTAAGCATAACATATATGCAGAAAATCACATGTAAGTATACAACTCAAATTTGCACACACTGAACACATCCATTAATGAGTCCCCCCAGATGAGGAAACAGAATATTTTGTTAAGTCACAATCCTCTTTCCAATCATAGCATTCTAAAGCATAACCACTGACCTGACTTCTAAATCCAGGGAGTAGTTTTTATGTCTTGGAACTTAATATAAATGAAATTATACTTTTTCCTTTTCTCCCTTTTTGTGGGAGGAGGAAGGAAATCTGGCCCTCTTTGTTCAATCATAGGTATAGTTGCTTACAGCAATTATTTTATTGTTAAATAGAATTCTCTTATATGAATGTGCCATAATTTATGTATTAATCCTACTTTTGATGGTATTTTGATAATTACCATGTTGTTGCTATTACAGATGGTATGGCTATGAGTAATCTTCTATGTTTTTTGAGAACATATATATGCATTTCCTTCCAGTATATGCTTAAGTGTGGAATTGTTAGTTCATAGAATATGCATATGTTCAGCATTGGTAGATAATTCCAAAGAGTTTTTTTTCAATGTTCTTACCAACCTACATTTCCACCAGAAGTTTTTAGAGACATTTGAGGAAGCTAGCCATGACTAGGACTACAAAGACCCACTTGCAGACTTGTAGGTTAAACAAATGATTATTGTTTGAGCCATTGAGTTTTAGGGTATTTTGTCAAACAACATTGTCATTGCAAAATATTAACTGGTATACTCGTATTCTTAGAGTAAACATCCAGCTTGTAATAATACATTATCCTTTTATGTATCACTGAATTCAAATTGCTAATATTTAGATAAAAATTTTGCACCCTATATTCATTTAAAATGTTGGCCTTTGAAGTCTATTTTTTGGAATAATACCCTTGTCAAGTTAGGCTGGATTCCTAAATTGAGATGAAAATTTTCCCACCCACTTCCACTCCCAAACATTTCCCCCTGAATCTTTGGAAAAGAGTGTGAGAAACCAATGTTACTTCTTCCTTAAACGTTAGGAAGAATTCACTGGTAAAGACTTTTAGGTCTTGAGATCATACAATGGAATGGATTTAAATTTTATTTTATTTTATTTTTTAAGATTTTATTTATTTATTTGAGAAAGAGAGAGAGAGCATGAGAGTGGCAAAGGGAGAGGGAGAAGCAGGCTCCCCACTGAGCATGGAGGCCAATGTAGGGCCCAATCCCAGGACCCGGGGATCATGACCTGAGCTGAAGGCAGATGCCCAACTAGCTGAGCCACCCTGGCGCTCCTGGATTTAAATTTTAGGCTCAATTTATTTAATATATATGGGATTATTTATTTTTTTATTTCTTCTTATTTCATTTTTGATAGGGATTTCTAGAAATGTGTCAATTTGAAGTTCTCAACTTTATTCACAGGAAGTATCCTTTTATTATCTATTAATATTTGCAACATCTACAGTGATGTCTTCATTTTTATTTATTTATTTATTTTTTTGATGTCTTCATTTTTAATGTTTGATGTTAGATTTTTTTCTCATCTCCTCTTTTTTTGAGTCACTTTTCCTAGAAGTCTATTAATTTGATCAGTCTTCTCTAAGAACTGCTTTTTTATTTTTTTATTTTTTGTATTAACAAATTTCTTTTAAAAAAGAGAGACTTTATGTATTTATTCATGAGAGACACACAGAGAGAGAGGCAGAGACACAGGCAGAGGAAGAAGCAGGCTCCACTCAGGGAGCCTGATGCGGGACTCAATCCCAGGACTCCAGGATCATGCTTTAGGCCGAAGACAGGCGCTAAATCGCTGAGCCTCCCAGGGATCCCCCACAAATTTATTTTCCATTAATTTCTTTATATTATGTTTTTCCATTTTTCTTTCCTTCATTTTGTTGTTCATATTTTTTCTTCCGCTTCTGGGATTTGGATACTAGGTAACTGATTTTCAGCCTATTATATTTTCTAATATATGCACTTTCAGGCAGTAAATTTCCACCTTAGTAGGGTTTTAGCTGCATTTCACACAGCTTGATGGCTGTACTTTCATCATTATTCAGTTCAAAATGCTTTCTAATATTCTTTGTTGTTTCTTCTTTGACATTCAGTTTATTTAGACATGTATTGCTTATTTTTCAAAGAGGGGGAATTTTCTAGTGATCTGTTTGTTTTTAATTTTTTGCTTCATTCCACTGTGGTCAGAAAATATGTTGTGAATGATTTATCTATCCTTGTTCTGTGTTCCAAGAAAGCAGAGGACCAGTTCAGAGTATAAAACTACCATACCATCTTTGTTAGTTTTCAAACTGTGAGCTCTAGAGTCTTGTGATTTTCGGAGTTACCTGGGAGTCAGAAGGAGAAAAAACCAAGCTGAATTCTACGTTCCCTTTGCTCCCTGGAGCAGACCCATTTTGTCTGTTTTATTTATTAGGTTTTTTTGGAAAGATTTTATTTATTTATTCATGAAAGACACAGAGAGAGGCAGAGACACAGGCAGAGGGAGAAGCAGGCTCCCTGTGGGAAGCCCGCTGCGGGACTCAATCCCGGGACTTTTAGATCACACCCTGAGCCTAGGGCAGACACTCAACCACTGAACCACCCAGGTGTCCCTCTTAGGTTTTAATATAAAAATGTTTTACTTAAAAAAGAATTCTTGCTGTTTTAAAACTACTGAATTACAGAATTCTGTTGTCCTTCTAACTTTAAAATACCATTATTCTCTATATCTATTATTAGCAAAACCCAAAATCTCCCTGCAAGGGCCAGAATGATCTTATCATGTTAACCCAGCACCCTAACCTTCATGCAGTTGCTTCATTAAATCAATCCTGTTACATTATTACCATATTAATTTACATATATGATCTATGTGTGAATGGCCAAGATTTTGTTAAAAGCCAATGCAGTCAGTTATCAATTAACCTAGTAAAAGATGTTCAGTGCATCCTAGGAATCAAAGACAGCAAGTTAAACCCATAGTGTTATATGACTTTATTTATCAGAATGGCAAAGATTAAATATTTTCATATGCTGCTGGAGGGAATCTGTATCACAAATTATTTGTCTTCAGTTATTTTTTGTGTAAGGAAGGAACTAGTCTTAAATCAACTGTCATAAACTCAGATGCCTACAGAAACCAAGAAGGGGAAATAAGATTGACAGTATTCTTTTTCGTGGAAGCATTCAATTGTAAAAGTCTTCCTCAGAGTTCTGAGGTTGTGACTAAGAATAATGAATAAAGCCAGGATGTATTTCACATATGAAGACAATTAGATATACTCAAACATGAAGCATTTTAGCATCCAACAGCCCTTCTTATCACAAACACACACATACAACTGGTAACAAAATCAGTTAATAAAAGCATGAAGCAAAAAAAGTTAAATCTGAAAAGAAGGATTCATAATAAAAATATTAGTGTTATATACAGAGTCTTTTCCAGTCTAAGACTCACGAGCAATTATGCTTGTGAATTGCTTACATGACAATATAATAAAAATAATGATAAAGATAATATGATTACTTTAAAAAGCAAAGAAACAGAAGAGGTAGAAGGTATGAGATTGTTCTTTGATACAGTCAATTAATAGGGTCAAAACTGAAATGTCTTAAAAACTCAAAGATATAATGACTCCAACCACTAAATAGTTTTCATGGTACCTTTCATCAGCCTTACAGAGATATTTTGAGAAAATAAGAAAGTCATTTTTTACTTTTCCCTCTTCTCTTAAATAAAAATTAAAGTGAATTCTTTTATGCAAAAATATCACAGTATGATCCTGTTTTTGTAAGGTTCAGAACTATTGTTTATTCTGTGTACATATAAAAAATGATATCTGAAATGGTATTCCCCTAATAATTATGGCTATTTCTTGGTGGAAGATTTAAAGTGACATAGGAACTTCCTTCTTTGTACTGTTCTCTAAGGCTAAAATGATTTACAATGATCATATGATAACTTTCCAAGAAGTTAAACCATTTTCCTTGTTCTTTAAAACTAAAATAAACCAATGATGAAACAAATACATAAATAAAATTGTGTGGCTCATTCCACAACTGTGACCCAAAAGATTGCTCAGATTTCTGTAATTCTAAAATTGATGAGGCCAGTTCCAACTATTGAGAAGTGAGGAAACACAGGAGATGTCTGTCCTGTCCCTCAGGGGGCATCCCATTTACTTTCTATTCTGTTCCTGTGACTGGGGCTGTTCTCTCCTCCCCCCTCAGCACCTCTTTTTCTTCCTTCTGTCTGTTCAGATTCTTCCACTGTCCTATGTGAATTGGAATTTAAATCCCACAACCACATTGTAGGACTAATGGATTGGAAGAGATCTTTCCTCCCTGCTTCCTTCTCCCTTGGAGAGAACTGTATTTATTGCTTTAATTAGAGCATGGAGCTGTAGGAGGAAATGCAAATCTTTAGGCTTTCTCCTGACACATTCAAATTGGGGGGGGGGGGGCAACTTGGAAACCCTCTGCTGCAAGAAGTGCCAGCTGGATAATTAGTACTGTGTGGTAATAGTTTTTTTTAAATGTGGGAGGGGATGAGAACCAATGTAAGCATCTTTAACAAACTTTAGCACTCTCAGCCGGGTTTCCAAAACTGTTGCTTGATGAAATATTTGGGAGATTTAAAAACAAAAGCAAAAATGTGTATTAATGTTAGCTTTGCGTGGAGGGAGGAGCAAGGTGATGACATTCATCTAATCTACAATAAAGGTCATTGAACTGCTGAGCTGGCTTTCTTTCTGTGTTGAAAGGAGAGAATGATTCCCTACAATTATTCCTCCAGAGAGCATTGAATTTGCCAAATGATTAAGACAAGAAAAGACAAAGGTATTTTGGGAATTCAGCAAAGTCTGAATAAGGCCCAAGTGTTTAAGGTAATAACCTGCAGTGTGCTTTCCAAAACTGTTAATGACTGGAGAGGTATGGCCCAAACCAATCAGAGTGGAAGGTAGGCATTATGCCATTCAGGTACATGATGCGTCAATATTAAACCTAGTTGAGTCTTTTATTCATATATGATATAGTTCTGCTTTTTGGGGAGGAGGGAAAAGAAATCTCTTTTGGTCTCCAGCAAAAGAAATTAAGTATAGGTAGGTTTAATGATTTTTTTCATCAATTGTAACCATGATCATCCTGCATTCATTTATTCATGCAAGAGCCATAACACCAAAACTACTCTGTGCCACATATTGGGGCTACAGCAATAACAATAAAGACCATAGGCCCTGCTCTCAGAATTTTACTTTCTTAAGTAGGAGTCAGCAAACATGTTTTAATAAAGAGCCTGATAATTAATATTTTCAACTTTGTAGGCTTTACAACTATCCAGTTGTTACAGCATGAAGGCGGCCATAGACAGTACATAAGCAAATGAGTATGGCTATATTCCAGTACAACTTTGTTTATGGACACTGGATGCTGAATGTGATATACTTTTGGCATGTTACAAAATAGTCATTTTCTTTCTTTTTCAAAATAGTCATTTTTAAAAAATTTCTTTCCATTTGAAAATGGAAAAAACACTGTTAGCTAGTAGATGATACCAAAACAGGTGGCTGGCCAGATTTGGCATGTGGGCTATAGTTTGTAGGTCTCTGATCTAGAGGTTTAGTAGTGGAAATCAAATCAATTGGGATCAATTGGCTGGTGTTGAAAATGAAGTGACAAAATAAAACTGGCATAGACAGCTGTCTGCCAAAGGATTTGTGAATTATAGAATCTTTAGGAAGAAATCTCAGAGATCTTTGCAGTCTTGGATAACCTTCATAGAGTATTTGCTTCCTCATCAAGACATTCACAACCAGGTGGTATAGCCCCTATTTGAACACTTTCTGTGGCAGGACATTGACAACTTCCTAAGTCAGCCTGTCTTATTCCAGAGGCATTTTCATCAAATATAAATATACATTTATAAATCATAGAACTCTGCATCTCAGTAAAGCTCAACTAGTATCCCTAGTTTGCCCCCATTGGCAGGCTTCAGGGAATAAATATAAGTAACTTTTCCATAGGGCATAATTTACAGACAAGCCATACCATCACTTGTAAGTCTTCAGTATTTTACATTGGTTTTATTATTTGTCTATGTTTGGTCCCAGAGTTTGGTTCTTCTAATTGGAAGGTGGAAAAGACATGGTTCTAGGTTTTCGATTCTGTCTGATTCATTCATATATTCAGTATTAGTTCATTTATTTCCAGCATGGAGAAAGTTAAAAAGAAGGCTAGAGAGAAGACAATTAGATTGTTTCCTTTTAAAGTGGTGATTCAAAACATTTGTGAAATAATAAACAATATGTGCCATATGTCCTATTATAATTAATCAGCTTACGTGATAAGGCTTTTGGAACGTGGAGCATAGCTTATTTTTACCTTGAGAAACAGTGCTAATCCCAAAGGAACATGATCTTCTTTGCAAAATAAATATTGTCAAAGCTAGCATTCTAACCTTTCCTGTGTTTTCTTATCTTTATTTAAATATAAGGCAGCTGGTTGAAATCAGCTTAAAAACAAGTTGCAGGGTGCCTGGGTGGCTCAGTCTGTTGGGTGTCTGACTCTTGATTTTGGCTCAGGTCATGTCATGATCCTAGGGTCCTGGGATCAAGCCCCATGTTGAGCTCCATGCTCAGCACAGAGCTTGCTTGTCCCTCTTCCTCTGCTCCTACCCTGCTCACTTTCTCTCTCTCTCTCAAATAAATAAAACCTTAAAAAAAAACAAAAAACAATTAACAAGTTGCATTCAAATGTGTCAAAGTCCTAGGGAAAAGTTCATGCTGGGATGTGTGTGTGTGTGTTTAATTGCACCTATAAATGATATCATAATTGCTGGACATTGAATTGTATAATAAATATAGGAGATTTTGGAGTCATGCAGATTATAACAAAGAACAGCTTCATCACATAATATTTGGACTTTGGGCAAATTCTCAGAGCGTCTTTAAATCCTAATTTATTCATTTATAAATTGAGATTAATAATACATATTTTATAGCATCAAATGAAAAATGTTAACAAGCTGTTTAACAGAATGCCTGGTACTCAAATATTATTCTCTTCTCCTTCCTTTCAGCTCCCACCAAATTGCTTCTGAGGCTAATAATGGGCAAATTGGGATTGAGTGGCAAAAAAAAAGTTAGATGCTACAGTATCTAATTGGAGAAAATTTCAAACTAGAGATACAAATACATTATCCAAGCAATTTGCTTTTTGGTTTCTTTATATAAAAACTTTTCCCTGGAGTAATTAAATATGATCATAATATGATTAAATATTTAGTGTAAAAGGAAAATTTGTTTCTCATTTGGAGGTGATTACAAGGAAGCAGGCTGGTATGGTCCCCATTTAAAATATAAATGTTGCCTGAAGCATGTGAGATTATCCCAAACTCTAATAAGAAAACGAAATCTATTGTATTTGTGGAGGTTGGGAGTGTTAAGAACTTTGACTTTAGGCAACAAGATATTTGGATAAGAGGTGACTTTTTTTAAAGATTTTATTTATTCATGAGAGACACAGAGAGGCAGAGACACAGGCAGAGAAAGAAGCAAACTCCCTGTGAGGAGCTCGATGTGGGACTCCATCCCGGGACTCTGAGATCACGCCCTGAGCCAAAGGCAAATGCTCAACCACTGAGCCACCCAGGTGCCCCAAGAGCTGACATTTTTGTAGCACTTTACTCTGTGCCTTTAGACTGTGCGCCACTTTATGTGTATCAACTTATTTAATCCTCACAACAAAGCACCAGGCACTATTATTATCTTCATTTACAGATGGAAACACTGAAGTACGTGGGACCCACAGTGAGTTATTGGCAGAGCCAGGATCCAAATCTAGGTTGGCTGGCTGGCTGTGGTTTACATTGCCACTTTTAGGAACTTGAATGTACTTTTCCCCTCTCTACTGTTTCTCATCCTCTATCCCTATTTCGCTGGGGGGAAAAGTGAGCAGTACTTTAAACATGATGAACAGGGGTCCTGAACCCATAAGCCTGTAGAGCTCAGCAGATGACATGAACAAGTAATGTGGGCCATCAAAGGAGGTCCATAGACAGGATGCTGTGTATAGGGAGCAGCCAGTATTCAACCCCAATTAAGTTTTGTTCAATATTTAGCAAGTACTTGCTAGACCATTTCATAGATACTGGTACTAACATGTTTAACCACCCCCCCCCAAAGCTGTGTCTTGAATTGAATAGTGTCCCCCCAAAATTTCATGTCCACCCAGAATCTCAGAAGGTGAACTTTTTTGGATATAGGGTCTTTGCAGATGTAATTAAGGTAAGGATTGAGATGTGATCATAAGAGGCAAGGGTAAGCCCTAAATCCAATGAGTGTCCTTATAAGAGAAGAAAGAGACACACAGACACAAAGAAAAGAGGGCATAGGCGAAGTGGAGGCTGAGTTTGAGTTGATGTGTCTATAAGCCAAGGAACACCAAAGATTACTGGCAACCACTATGGACCAGGTTTTCCCTCAGAGCCTTCAGAGGGAAGCAGCCTGCTGACACTTTGATTACAGAATTCTGGCTTCCAGACTTATGAGAGGAAAAGATTTTGTTTTAACCACCAAGTTTGTGGTGATTTGTTATAGCAGTCCTAGGAAACTAATACACCCTTTTCTCATACTACTTGCATTTTAGTAGGGGAGAGATAAAATAAATGACTATATAATATAATACAATCCTGAATGCTTATCATTGCTAAACCCAAACTGACTCACAAAGACTGCTAAACTACATCCCTAGCCTTGCCTTCCATGCATCTTGTCACAGGATTAAACAATCTCAGTTTCAACATTGAAAATAGCATTGAAACAAAAATGAATATTCATTAACTTTGCCTGATCTCCCTATAACCTCCTTAAGCCCAGTGTTTTCTGGAGAACAGTCTTCTTAAATTGTTCTCATGTTGAAGATTTTAATAAAGCCTTGAGCTCACAGTTTCAGTTGATTTTCTCCTTCCATATCTTAAAATGAAAGAGACCTTAGAAATCTACTTACTTTACCCCCTCATTGTAGAGCAGTGATGGTGTGAATGGAGGGGATAATGACCAGGTGACAATAAAATCACTAGTCTTGTTCTATTACATAAAAACTGCATGAACTTAAGTGAGTCACTCTACCAGTCTGACCCTTAGTTTCCTCATCTATGAAATGGGGAAGAATGGGTATCAGTGAAATAAGATAAACCTTTTCTAATTTTAAAGTTTTATGCCTTTATGGATACAGTGGCATAAGAACAAGAGCCAACCAATTGGTTGTCCTGTCCTGTGGTTTAAAAATATTTAAAACTAAAGTAAAGATTAATCTGGCATTCTACTATTATCCAATATATTAAAGGTCATTCTATCACAAATTTTATAAATTATCAGAAGTCTTATTTGTAGCTTGGCAAGGATGTGTTACCTTCTTCAGCCATGTGACAAAGAAGTTATTTATTCACAAGGTTATATTCATGCCCACTTTCATTACATAATTTAACTTCTTTTGTGAAATCTTGTCTCACCTCTCATATCCAGGACAATCTCCCTTTTTTGAAAACCTTTACGATTGATTGGGTACCACTAAGGGTCCCTGTGTATGATACTTAGATATTTCAGCTGGATTATGATTTCCTGAGTAGTGGGAATCTAGTGATCTCCCATTCCACATCTACATTTTTTCAAGAGAAGCCAGAGATCTATATTTATATGTAAAATCTTATTTTAAAATGTTGTCAGTGAAATCAAACATTTTCAAAACACCACGTGACCATATAACATATCAGTAAGACAGAATTAGCTCATGGGCTAAGAGAGTTTGAATCTTCAGAAAAAGAGAATCAAGGAAAATATGGAGATTATGTTTTGAGAAGTGAGAAAATAAGTTTCTGGAACCAATGTCCATTAGCAAACATACATGTCTGGAACTAAAAGATTATGAACTGGACCACTCTTTAATAGTTAACAAAACTTTCATTTAGAGTCTATTTGCCAAATATTATTCCTGCTCTCGAAAGCTGATAATCTTATTCAAGAGTATGGTATCACACATATATATCACATATAAATGATATTCCCAAAATCCTAAATAAAATGTGAAAAGAACAGTACATTATGATTAAGTTGATTAACTGCGCTTTATCCCAGAGTTGCAAAGTTGACTCAGTGTCAGAAAATCTATTCCCATACTTCATTACAGAAGCTGATTATTAAAATATGGTATTAATTCTTGTCAAAACTCTTAGTAAAATAAAAATAGAAACTTCCTATACAGGATAATGTCTCACTATAAGAAATAAACTTTTTATTTAATGGCTTAATGCTGTAAGAATTCTCATTAAAGTCAGGAATAACACAGAAATACCTACATTCCCCACTATTATTCAACTTAATCAAAATTATAACACCCATAAACATAAATTTTTAAAAAGAGTGAAAGAAGCATGAAGAAGACAATTTAACTAAAGAACAAAATATCTGAATAAAGGAGGGCATAAATGCTTATTTTGAATAGGAAGCCTAAACATTACAAAGATGCCAATTATTCCTAAATTAACATACACATTCAACAATTATAATCAGAATGCCAAGATTTACATTTTTATTTTGCATTGGTGGGAGGAAAAGCTTGACAAAAGATGGTAAAATTTCACTGGAAAGAATGCATGCATTTAAATGGGCAAGAACTTAAATTTTTTTCATATTGAAATAATTTTAAACTTACAGACAAGTTGCAAAAATAGTAGAGTCCCCATATAGCCTTCACCTAGTTTCCTCTTATGTTAAAACTTATAGCCATACAACCATTACCAAAACTAAGAAATTAGCCTTGCTTTAATACTATTAACTAAACTTTCAGAATATATTCAGATTTCAATAGTTTTTTCCACTAATGTCCTTTAGCTTTTACAGGATTCCATACTGCATTTAGTTGTCATCTCCCACCAGTCTCCTTCAACATGTGATAGGTCCTCAGTCTTTCTTTATCCTTTGTGATCTTGACACTTTTGTAGAGTGCAGGTCGGTTATTTTCTAGAATGTTCCTCAATTTGCACTGGTCTATCATTTTTTTCATGATTTGACTGAGGTGGTACATTCCTGGAAAGGGTACCTCAGAGGTGATTTGCCATATTCTGTACATCTTACTGGATATATGTGATATTGATATGTATTGCTGGTGATACTAATTTTGATCACTTGAGTAAGTGCTATCTGCCAAGATTCTCCTCTGTCAATTTACTATTGTCCCCTTGTGATTACTAAATATTTCGGAAAGGGATACTTAGAGACTATGTAGATATACTATTTTCACTTAAATTTGTGCCTACTAGTGTAAGCATCTAGGCAAAACATGTTGAAATGTAATATTTATATATCAAAACTTACCCAATAGATGATAGTTTCTCTCAATAGTTTCTTTTTGCTTTTGTTTCGTTTGTCTCAGGAGACATATCTAGTAAAAGGTTGCTACAGCTGATGTCAAAGAGGTTACTGCCTGTGTTCTCCTCCAGGAATTTTTTTTTAAGATTTTATTTATTTATTCATGAGAGACACACAGAGAGAGAGCGAGAGTAGCAGAGACACAGGCAGAGGGAGAGGCAGGCCCCATGCAGGGAGCCCGACGTGGGACTCAATCCCGGGACTCCAGGATCAGGCCCTGGGCAGAAGGCGGCGCCAAACCACTGAGCCACCCAGGCTGCCCCTCCTCCAGGATTTTGATGGTTTCTTATCTCACATTTTAGGTTTTTCATCCATTTTGAATTTATTTTTGTGTTTGGTATAACAAAGTGGTCCAATTTTATTCTGTTGTATGTAGCTGTTCAGTTTTCCCACACCATTTGTTGAAAAGACTGTCCTTTCCATTGGATATTCTTTCCTGCTTTGTTGAAGATCAGTTGACAGATTAGTGGATATGAAGTGAGAACCCATTACAAGATTCAAATACATATGCAAACATAGACATAATAAACAGTGAGGGGAAATAGGTTATTCAGTAAATTATGTGGAGATAGTTGGCTAACCATTTGGAAGAAAATAAAATTAGATCTCTATGTATGCACAAATATATATGCCAAATATATGAACATAAAATTACATCTATACATGTGCTAGAATAAAGAAGAATAGTTGTATAACCTTAGAAGGGGAGATCTCTACTAAGTGTGATTTACAACTAGAAACTTTCAATGTAAAAATGGACAGATATGACTGCATCAAAGTTTAGAACTAATATTATAAACATTTTTTTTTTTAAAGCAACAGACTGGGACACCTGGGTGCCAGAGTCAGTTGAGCTTCCAACTCTTGATTTTGGCTCAGATCATGATCTCAGAGTTATGAGATCAAGCCTCGTGCTGGGCTCCATAGTCAGTGCAGAGTCTGCTTGAGACTCTCTCTCTCCCTCTGCCCCACTCCCCCACTCTCTCTCTCCAAAATAATAAATAAATGAATGAATCAATCAATCAATCAATCAAACTGGGGACTGTGTGTGTGTGTGTATTTTAGAGCTCTTAAAAATCAATGTAAAGTAACAAGCCACAAGAAATAGACAAAAATCATAATCAGGCCATTTACAGATAAAGAAATGTAAAAATACAGTGGACATGGGAAAAGAAAAAAAAATCAGTGATTACAGAAGTAGAGATTTTACCTTGTTATTTTTATTAGATTTATTATTAGATGGGAATTTTTATTTTTATTATTATTTTTAAATATTTTATTTATTTTTTTCATGAGAGACAAAGAGAGGCAAAGACATAGGCAGAGGGAGAAGCAGACTCCTTGCCAGAAGCCTGATGAGGACTTGATCCCAGGACCCCAGGATCACAACCTGAGCCAAAGGAGGTGCTCAACCACTGAGCCACCCAGGTGCCCCTAGATGGGAAGCTTTTAAAAAAATTATAATGTTCTGTTTTAGTGAGTGTGGGGGGAAATAGGTACTCTCAAGGACTCTTGGTCAGAGTGCATTTTATTGCACTTTTAGAGGATAACTTCCCAGTTATGTATCAAAATTACAAATACATAAGCTTTCTGATTGCTTCTGATAAACCATTCCACTTCCAGGAACATTAATTAGCAGGAATGTTAAAATACACATACACACACACACACAAACACACACACACACACAGATACATCAATTTCATTGCTGCAGTACTCAAGAGTAACAAAAGGTAACCTAGAGCAACATGGTTGAATCAAGTGTATCCATACAAAGAGTTATATAGCTACATAGCTATTAAAAAGAATATGTATGTTCTAATGTGCTCTGACAAGGAACCATGTTTTAATTGAAGTGAGTCAAATCAGAAAGAGAGAAGATACATCAAAAACTCATGAAAAAATGTCCAGTTTTTCAGTGATCATGAGACTAAAAATGATGAGAATACAGTACAGCAATATGTGTAATAAGTTCAGGCCCCTTTTCTAAATGATTCTACCCTTGTTATTTTTATCTTACAGAAATAATCTACATCTTTATGTAACTAAATTTATGCACAGGGATTTTCGTAAAAATGTCATTAAAAGGAAATGTCCAACATTTGGGGAACTTGTAAGTAAAATAGAAAAATATCAGTATATTATGAAATGAAAAATGCAAAACAGGTACATATATGTGTAGCATGATCCCAACTTTGTAAAAATGTGTAGAAAATAAAGAGACAGAAATTATTATATGCTTTAAAAAGTGTATTTCCTTTAGATGAGAAATTCCATACCTAAGAATCTGTACTTTCCCATTCGAAAGTAGACAAGTTTCATGTACCCAGATTTTTGCTACAGTTATTCATGATAGCCAAAACACTGGAAGCTAACCAAGTGACCAAAAATTTAGGAATTGTTAAAGCTATAATGTGATGTATTTATATGATGGATTACTTTTGGCTATTAAAAATAATCTCGTGAAAGTATTTTTTAAATGATTTATTTATTTATTTGAGAGATAGAGGGAGAGATAATCTGAAGCAGACTGTGCTGAGCAGAGCCTGATGCAGAGCTCCATCTCAAGACTCTGAGATCATAACCTAAGCAGAAATCAAGTGGGCCACTTAACCGACTAAGCCACCCAAATGTCCCTATTGGAAACGAATTTTAAGTAACATGCAAAAATATGGTGTCATATAAAGTTTAAAAGCAGGCAATAAAAAGGTGTCTGGTCTTAAATGTAAAAATATATGCATTGAAGAAATTCAGGAAAGAAATGTAAGAAAATGTAATCGTTGTTTCTCTTTGTCGTGGGGTTATGGGAAATCTTGACATTTTTCTTTATGCTTTTCTTCATTTTATAAATTTTCTCCTATTAATATATGTCAATATTAATATCAGAAAATAATACTTGTTTTAAAAAGAAAAACAATAGAGGTAAAGTGTTTTCAGATGTGTATTTTATTGAATGTTATCCGTAGCTTCCAAAACAATGAGACAGCAAAAATTGGCCTTTAAACTTAGAACAACCCATAGATCTCTGCAAAAGTGAAGGCCAGACCTTTAACTGTTGATTTTCCTCTAGGCGAGGGAGGACTAGTACAGTAAAAATGATGTTAGGGGTAGAAGGATAATTGGTGCCTTGAGGTCTGCACTGTGCTGTTTTGTAAGAAAAAATTGTGGTAATGCTATTTTTGAGTCAATAAGACATAGACCTCTGGGTGCGAATAAAAACCTAAGAGAAATGTATGTGAGGACGTCAAAGGATGAAGAAACAGCTTACAATTCAATGAGGGTAAGCATAAGGGTTTTGTTTCTGTGTGTTCCTTTTAAGCATGATTTAAAAAAAAGTTTATAAAATGGTATAAAGGGGAATTATGACTGACTTTTCAAAAAGAGAATGTTTCTAGAATTCCTTAACAGCAAGCTTTATTGATATATATAAATGTTCACTTGTTAATCATTAAGATTGTCAAGAAGAATTTAATGGAAACAGGAACAGTTAGGGTGTGAAGAATCATTGGCAAACTGCAAACCCTCAGAAATGAAGACAAATGACAGTTGCAGTCAATAGGATTCAATATGTAAACACTTGTTTATAGACATTTCTTTGGGAATTCAGCTACAGGGACTCTCCAAATTAGATTTCTTCTGAGTTGCTGATCAAAATAAGACCAGTGAGCAGAAGCAACAAAGAGTTAATATTAAAAAAAAAAGTCAGTATTTCAATTCATTGTAAGGGTAACTTTTTCTGGCCATTAAAAATATTTTCAATGGATTTAGTTACATTTTGCACTAATGGCTTAAATCACTATATGGCCCCAGATCAGAGATCATACCATTGCAGTTGGGTTGATGAAACTCTAATATTATATAGCATTTAGTAACCTCACCATGTGTTCCTCTTTCTATATTTCCAGTCTAGCTAATGCTATCATCATACTCTACCCATTGGCTTAAATTGGTAATCTGGGGGTCATTTTGGTCTTAATCCACCTTCTTGTACCAAAATGGATACAAATAGAAGCTTTAGAGAAACTCATGTAAATGTTCCAAGTATCACCTACTAGTCAGTTTACTACCCTACTGCCATGTCCTTCAGGCTTCTGTTATCTTTCACTGTAGATGGCATTCTTATTACAATAACCTTCTTATTACCCTCTTAGGCTGTTATACTTGCTCACTCAACCCTATTGATAGAATGATATTCCAAGTTTGTAGCTCAGACCCTCATACCTTATAGGAACTCAAAAAATATTTGGTGGGTGAATAAATGGATAAATATATTGAATGAATAATAACATGCCAAATTATGCCTGTCCCTGATTAAATTATGCCCTCCCTTCTTGATGTATAGGTTACAGCTCAAATCCTTTAATTGTTCTGGCTCTTATGTATCTTTCAAATTCATCCCTTGCTACACACAGATTCTGGTGCACAATAAGATCTCAAATGTTGTAAGCAGAACGTTGAGCTAAAACAGTAGTTCTCAAACTTTATTGTACATCAGAATCAGTTACAGGACTTATTAAAACCAGAATCATGGATTTCACTTCTAGAGTTGGTAACTCAGTAGACCTGGAGTTAGGCCAGAGACTTTGTATTTCTGTCCATTTCCCAGATGATGCTGAGTCCATTGGTCTAGAGGACTTCTGAGTGAGATGATCTAAAAAATCCTTTTAGCTATGATATTCAGTGATAAGTATTATAGATATCCTTACAGCATTTACTTGTAATTCAATAATTTAATCTAAAGGGATACTATTTGGAGTAATGATTTTGTTTCCAAGCAGACCAGAGGAGTTGGAACATTACACAAGGAAATATAGTATCTTAGGGAACACATTTTTGTACTTTAGATCTCAGAAAGAAAAGAATACCTATCTTCAGCCCCATATAGTTACTGAGTTCTACTGATTAAGAGTATGAGCTTTGTGCCTAGGTTGAGTTACAGCTCTGCCACTTACTAGCTGTAAATTTTGTAACTCTTTTAACCTTACTAAGCCATGATTTCTTCATCCTTGAATTAAAGATGGTAATAGGTTTCTTATAGGGTTGAGAGTATTAAATAGGATAACATATGTAATATACTTAGCTGGATGCCTGAAACATAGTTGAACTACAATAAGCAAAGATTGACCAGGCAAGAATCTTGGTTGAGAGAATCAGCTGGGAAGCACTGTAATTTATCTACTTTTTTTTTTTTTAAAGATTGTATTTATTTATTCATGAGAGACACAGAGAGAGAGAGAGAGGCAGAGACACAGGCAGAGGGAGAAGCAGGCTCCATGCAGAGAGCCCGACGTGGGACTCGATCCTGGGTCTCCAGGATCAGGCCCTGGGCTGAGGTGGCGCTAAACTGCTGAGCCACCCAGGGATCCCCTAATTTATCTACTTTTGTATCATTCAGTTTCTTGTTAGCCTACATATTCTACCACTAGACAGAAAACAAGTCAATTCAATTCCCATCCAACCTCCCTTTCTTCAGGGTGCATCTGCTTTTTAGTGACTTGTGTGGTGCCTTAGGAAGATGTTTTGGAATATCTCATTAATTAGGTCATCAACTATCTACACTGGTTTCTACTAGGAAGGATATAATTGTGATTGCCCTTCAGTCCTGAATCCAAGCAGGTCACTGTTGTGTCATCCCAAACCATAAGATCACTTTAAGTTCTACTATGTGTCATCTGCCTCTTTGCCACTCTTGGAGACATGAGACTATTCTGCACCCATTTCCTTAATTATAAAATATGGGTACTATTTATTCTGTACCTCAAAGAATTAATTTATAGATAAGCATTAAATATACTTGACTTCACGTTTTTACTGGAGGATCTAGAGAGCTGAAAAGAGAATCACTCTCAAACTTACCATGAAAAAAGCCAGACAAATTCATGACACTTCTTGACATCTTAGGGGCATTGAGGCTGCAGGTCAACTAATTGACCCAAAAAAATGTAAGGAAACACATATGTCAGCAGTGATAGAAGTATGCTAGCACTGCTTGACCTAGGGAAGATGCAACTGGACACCAAAGAGAGATTGTGAAATTCCTGTAGGGCTACAGAAACTATGAAATTCTGCATTTCTTTCAGAAATGGGTGTTCACAGAAAGATTGGAGGAAGTCCCATGGAAATGTTCCTTATGGTACTGATATGGGGGAAGGGAAGAACAGCCAGTGAAGGAGGATCATAAGACTCTACTGAGACCCTCCTCTTTTCTCTCACTACAGACCAAAAGCCTAACTATGTGAGAGAAAGTACAACAAATGTCATTGCCCTTAAGGCATTGGTGAAGATCCACTGCAGCTGAGGGAAGAGAACAAAAAGAAAAACTTCTACACCAAAAGGAAAAGCAGGAATAGTATGAGGTCCAGGCTATAACTAGAGGAGGAGGACATGGTCACATCTCTGAGACCCTGGGATATAGTTCCTATTAAAAGACAGGGGCTTAATCAGAAAAACAGAGAATACCCCTCTCCCACCACTACCAGGCTAACAAGTGTCCAGTAACAAGTAATAATGGAATACTGCTGGAGAAGAATAGAAGAAGAATCCAAGAGTGGAGTTCTCTGAGACATGGTGCAAAAAGAAGACTGCAAACTGATGGCAGAGCAGACACTGAGACAAACCCTTTCACAAACTAGCCCATACCCTAAACAGAAGATATCACTAGAGGAATTTGAAGCCTTGAAGCCTGTAGTCTGCTGAGAGTGAACATAGCAACATCAGACTCAGCATTTCTAATTGTAACACTCCAGACTTAATGACAAATATCAAACTCTAAATCCAAGAAGCTCAGAAACCAAAGAAGGGTAAATACCACACACACACACACACACACACACACACACACACACACCTATTCATTCATATATTCAATCCACTGAACACAAAGTCAAAGAGAAAATCTTGAAAACAGCCAAAGGAAAATCACACATTATATACAGATTTAAAAAGATAAGAATTACGATAGACTACTTGTCAGAACCATGACTTCAAATAGTAAAGACTTAACCAGACAAACTGGGAGAATTCACTGCCAGCAGACTGTACAAAAAATGCTGAGGAAGTTCTTCGGCAAGCAAAAGAAATATGATATGAGACAGAAACTTGGATAAACACAAAGAAGTGAAGAGCCTTGAAAATAGAATAAATGAAGATAAAATGAAATTGATTTCTCTTTGTATATCAAAATTAACTATTTAAAGTTAAAAATAGGGATCCCTGGGTGGCGCAGTGGTTTGGCGCCTGCCTTTGGCCCAGGGCGTGATCCTGGAGACCCAGGATCGAATCCCACGTCGGGCTCCCGGTGCATGGAGCCTGCTTCTCCCTCTGCCTGTGTCTCTGCCTCTCTCTCTCTCTGACTACCATAAATAAATAAAAATTAAAAAAAAAATTAAAGTTAAAAATAGAAGCAATGATTTATTTATTTACAGCACATGTAAACATTAAATTACGACATCCGTAGAGCAAGAATGAAAGAAAAGAATACAGAATATTCTGTGTTCCTTAAGCTATATCTGGTAGTGGCATATGATTTGAAGGTGGACTAGTTAAAGTTACATATTGAAAAACACTAGAGTCACCATAAAAACTTTGAGTGAAAGCATATAAACAGTAAGTCAAGAGAGGAGGTACAATTGAATAAAAAAATTTTTCAACTAACCCAAGAGAAGCTATAAAAATAGAGAAATAGCAGCAACAAAACAGATCAAGTGAGAAGTGCTAACAAGATGGTAGATTTAATCTTAATCATATTTATATTATACTAAATGTGAATGGTCTAAGCACACAAATTAAAATAGATTGTCAGAATGGATAAGAAACAATACTCAACTCTAGGCTGTCTACAAGTGACCCAATTCAAGTATAAAGACATAAGTAGTTTGAAAATAGAGCTAGAAAAGACACACCATACTGACGCTAACAAAAGAGAATGGAAATAACTGTAGTAACTATAGTATATAGTGTTGATAGTAACTCTAGTAACTATAACTCTAGTAATATAAAAAACATGCAAATAGAATCCAGAACAAGGAAGAAAAGCATTAAATATGATAAAGGGTTCTATTCTCCAAGAAAATACAAAAACCCTAAATAAGCATGTACCCCACAGAAGAGCTTCAACATACATTTAAAAAGCAGACACTGATAGACCTGAAAGGAGAGATAGAGAAATCCGTGTTTAGCTGCACTCATTGCAGGATTGCTGCACTTACTGCAGGATTACTGCTCTATTGTCTTTGACAACGCTCCATGGCAGAGTAAAGAATGAGAGTTGACTAGAGGTAGCAGTCAAAGAAGGTAGGCAGGAAAATCTAAGTCCCTTGGGAATTTGTGAAAATCTTGAGAGAGCAGTAGAATCTCCAGGATATGGAACAGGCATGGGAAAGAAGGATCAGTTCCACCCCATTCCCTCTGGATTCCAGGAAAGAGGCTTTGGCTCATTGGGCAGATTATGGCTTTGAGATATAGGCCATTACCTCGGAGGCACATTCTACATGAACAATGTGCCAGAAAGACAGTTGAACTAAACCTTTGTATGACTCTCAGAGGTTGCACAATGTATCCCCTTAGAATGAAAGAAGAGGGCCCCAGTGAACTGGGGAATTTATGTTTGTCTCTGGTTTTGGCAAGGAACAAAATGTCACACAGCCAGGAAGAATTGCCCATTTGACTTAATTTCTGTGTTTTGAGGTTCTCCAGAAAAAGTATGAGCACAACTGTATTTCTCATATTAAAATGGCAAGCGTTCCAAACTGAAAAGACCAGCCCAAAGCTAGGCCTCAGGTGGGACAGCTCTGCCTCTAACAAGGGGTTAGTGATCCCATCTGGGGATAGTTCCAGCTTCAGGAAGGCTGATTTTAGGGGTGAAATTGACACTTTCAGGAAGTTAGTAGAAACTCTTGAGGGAAGAGGGCAAAGATCTAATTGCTTTGCTCACAGTTCTGTGACTGTTGGAGCTCTGTGGTTGTTCATGCCCTTGGGACATGTTAATAATTACTGGACTATATTATTGAACAAAATTCAGCTCTTGGGAGGCCAGAGTGTTCTTTAGCAGCATTGGCCAATATGAAAAACAATATCAGAATATTAACACTGGAAGAGTTTAGAGACTTTCTAAACTCAATGTTTTCAGCCACATTCTGTGGAACCCAATGATTCTGAAAAAGTACTTAGGCATTAGGAGAATAAGGGAAGCTGAGGGAAGCGGGTTCTGAGTTACTCACTAAAATCTCTCACCCCTTTAACCAGAGCAGTTCTGCTTATTTGTTTGTATTTGGATTGGGTTCCCTAGAAGATTTCTTTTAGTAGAAATTAGTATTTTTCTGCTTTTTTGTTTTATAAAAAAACAAGATTGTCAATTAGTGATTCATTTCAAGGGTTGACAAAGATTTTTGGGAAGAGCCAGAAGCTATAACAAAACAAAACAACATCCTCAGCTTATAGGCCACGAGCAAACAGGACCAAGGGCCACTCTAGTCTATCTCAAGTCAAATTTTTACTTTGATCAAGACCTTGTTAGGAGACCCCCAAAGGCCTATGATCATAGCATCCACTGAACCTATTGTAAATTGTATGATTCAGAGTATTCTGAGAAAGTATTGAAATTTTCTCCTCTAGGCATCAGATTTGGGATATTTTCCTTTAAGATGTGGTATATACATAGAACCCATTGTCATTTTGTGGTGCTGAGCAATTTATAGATTTGGGTCTGGAAAACAAAGGGTAAAAGTAGGAGTGACCCCTCTCACCATTACTCCTAGTGATTCACTTGGGTAATTTGTGCTCCCTGACCCAACAATTTTAGACTCTATTGGCCTATACTTCTGGTTTCCAGGGGTGGATGCTTCTGCAAGGGGACACAATAAATAAACATTTCACTAATATTAAACTCACAGCTCCTACTTGACTGTTTTGATGCCAGTGGACCAATAAATGATGAGCTGCTATACTGCCAGAGATAACTGAACCTAATTACAATGAGGATATTGGATTGCTGCTACATACATGACGGAGTCAGGAAGACTAATATCTGGAAATCAAGGGATTCACTGGGATACCTGTCACTGCTTTTGTGTCCAGTGGAAACTATGCTTATGTATTGTAACAATCATGATCTGAAGGTATATAAAGGTAGTCTCAGGGATGAAGGTCCAGTTACCCTACCAGGCAAATAATCTAGACTAGTAGAAGTTCTGGTTTAGGATAAGGGGGATCTAGAACAGATGGTATAAGAAAAAGAGGATGATGTCAATTGCATATGAATAGTACAAAAAGAGGACTACACCAGGTGCTATTGTGCCCAATCCATAACATTTTGTGTTGATCACTTTGGTGTATAGCAGCACTTACCTGCATTTCTTTTTTTGAAGGTGTGCATGTGTGTGTATATTTTTATTTTTAATCACCACAGCTTGGTTTGCTGTCTGCAGTGTAGTGCATAAATGCTAGGGAATTAATATTCCTTGGAAGAAGCCCTCAACCAATTCCTGATCAAAGTCAGGGTAAAAACATCTCAACTATCTCATACTGTACATGGGAAACCCAAGAGACAGGTATTTTATACTGAATCCCAGGGTTTGTGCAGCTTGATTATGCTTTAGTTGCCTTTAGAGGTAAGCTGGCTTGATTGTGCACCCTTTATTTGGCTTTCCCAATCTTGGTTCACATACCTACTCCTCTGCTTGCATTTTCCTTCACCTCTAAACTAAGCTACTTGCATGCAAGTCATTTTCTCAGGATCTCCTTTTCGGGAACCAAAGATATTGGGGAAGGAGAAATGGGCTATTATTGCTTTTCATACATAATCCTGGGTTAAATTGAGAGCTATGTTTGGTGCTCATGCTTCTCTTACATTAATAAATGAGAACCTTACAGAAGCTGTAAGTATAAAGTGTGGCTCTTCAAATCCATGCCAACTTATTTTTATGCAAATATTAATAATAAAAGTGAAAACTCTAGAAGAATGCTAAACTGAGTTGGGAAAATAGGTATACAGTGGGATTATCTCTGGGGAATTGGGACTTATGGCCACCATACAAATATACCTTAGTTCCTGACTATCTTCTGCAGTTTGTACTGACTTCATCATTTGGATTTCATTTTTGATTTTACATTACTATAAGCTTCAAGTAACAGATTCTTGGCAGTTCTATATTTTGACTCTTGACCTTTGCCCAATACTGAAGAAACTTTTTTTTTTTTTTTTTTCTGAAGATACCTCTTAATCTCAGTCTTCTAGTCTAGGGCATCCCACCATGACTTGAACCTCTGCCATATAATTCAGTATTCAACTGCCATAAGACTTCTAAATATTTGAAGTCAGTAATTACTGTCTATTATTATTTTGTGAATAATTTCAATATCCTTATTTTTTTTCTATATCTTCTATCGTTTTGACATCCTTTATACATCTTGATTCCCCAGTGTTCTAGGGAGCATCCCAGTTTGATTAAGAAGCAGCCACTTTTGAATAACACAGCTTTTATTTCAGTGTCCACCCTGGACCTTTTCCGGACTTGGCTGAGTACCCTTAGCCCTTGGGGATATCCTCCTCTCTCAATAACTCTGGGAAGCAGAGCGACGCCCAAGTCACACATCCCGAGTTTTTTAGCAAGAAAAGACATTTTAATTGAATTCCAACACAGTTACTTTGGGTCTTGGAAATTCAGCTTTGCCTGTGGGTGGCCTCTTGAGAGGGATATGTGGTGTGTGTGTGTCTGTGTGTGTGTGTCTGTCTGTCTGTGTCTCTGTCTCTGTGTTTCTTTTCTTCTTTTGGATGGGTCCAGCTAAGACATGTTTGGTGTACTGAGTCATACAAACAAATACAGCTCTAGCCCCAGCCACGTTCCTGGATCATCAACTCTGCATAATATCCCTTTCTTAATTATGAAGGGGCCAAGGCCTACTTAGCAACAGGATATTCGCCTAGTACTAGAGTCAACTCCTTCATGACGCCTGATGAATCCCAGAGAAGAAGACTTGTCTGTCTTTTTTATTTGTGACCTCACCTCTATGTCCTTCCAGAATGGCACAGTTAACTAAGAAAGCATTTTAACTGAAAAATTTAAAAATATCCCAGACAGCATAATTTAACGATCAAAATATTCCACCTTCAGGGAAGAGTAATTATAGGTTTCCCATCTCTTCTATCTTTTGTGGAAAATCTGCATGGCTATCTCTTTTTCTCTCAGTAAAGGAGAACAGTTTTGTGTCTGCAGAGACAGTTGGGAGTCTGGAGCCTTCTGTGGTTGATTTTCGAATGCCCCGTGAGGAGAAAGAATTCAACACTTGGCTTTATTGATACAGAGACTTCCCTTGAGTCTCTTATGTTCTCCTGGGATGGAAACCTTATCCAGATTGTGAGATTGGGATTGGTTTCCCTATGAATGTGAAGCTGAGAACAAAATTTTAAAAAGATTATTGTAGCCTGGCAAGTACCAAATAGCCCAGACCTCACCTGACTCCAGTGAGATCAGAATTCCAATCCTGCCCTCAGAAATAACAGTATACCCAGTGTGCCAGCAACCTACCATGAGATACATCCCTTCCTTCTATTACCTCTGAACTTCATTCTCCTACCATCTTCTAGGGAACATTTGAAAATGGAGTAAACCTTCCATTATTCCTGTTTTTTTATTGAAATATAAGCCTGAATTTTCCCATGGTGCTCTTTGTCATCTTCATTCCATGGTTCAGATTTATTCTATATCCTCAGCCTCTACAATGGTTATCGTCCTTAACAGAAGCCTGATTCTCTCTCTAGGACACAATTTCCCTTTGTAGTTCATCCAGGGTAGTGATGATAATGACATTGGAGCAAGATGATATGTGTTCTCACACCACGGTTGGATGTAAATTTGATACATAGTTCCTTTTCCCCTATAACTTGTCTGATAATTTTTTTAAATATTTTATTTATTTATTCATGAGAGACACAGAGAGACAGAGAGCAGAGACACAGGCAGAGGGAGAAGCAGGCTCTATGCAGGGAGCCTGATGTGGGACTCCATCCCAGGACTCCGGGATCATGCCCTGAGCCAAAGGCAGACACTCAACCATTGAGCCACCCAGGCGTCCCTTGTCTGGTCATTTTGATGAACATACTTACCACCTTCTCTCCTTTGGAGTGCACTGGTCTAGACGCATCACAGTGCATTTTGTGAGCATCTTTTGTTGTGACCCTATGATCCATTCATTTTGGGTCCAATGGCATATCCCTGTTGATGCATACTCCCCTTGGCTCTTGCAGTCAATGCAGCAGATGCCTCTGATTCTTTGCCAAGTCCTGCATCTAGATGCTTATCCATGTGAAAACCTTACATTTTAAAGATCCCGAGGCTCTCAGCTCTCCCCCTCTTCCTCTTCTCAATCATTTCCATGCTGTGTAGCAGAACTGTCTTAGGTAGGTTTGGGTTAACTTTGCTATGTGGTTTGGAAGGAGTGCCAGTTTCCTCCTAAAATCTGGTGTTCCTGGTATTATTCCCAGGTGTAGGGACTCAGGATTTTATTTATTTCTTTCCAGCACTTGTCCTACCCCTGTAGGCCCTGCTCTCTGATCTCTATCTGGTTTTAAGCTCCTTCCTTTGACTTCAGACCATCTTGAACTGATTTACAATCCCCCCCCCCCCCATCACCCTTTGAACCTGTTGGCATTATCTGGGTATAGGTCTTTTGTATTCACCTTGGTTCATATTTTGGATCTATTTGGTTTGCAAGACACATTTTAACTAGTTTATTGTTTAACAAAAGCCTAGCAATCTTTTATGAGAAGGGTGCATAAAGAAAGGAATAGGCACATTCATAACTCTCCATCTGTTGGAATTATACTGGGTTCTCTATGTTGTTTACCTCATTAATCTTCATAACCCCCTGTGAAATGTGCACTGTCATCACTGTTTTAGAGATGAAGAAACTGAGGCCCAAGGAGATTAGGTTAAGTAGTTTGTCCAAGGTCACAGAACCTGTAAGAGATGGAGAGAAGATTAAAACTATAATCTGATAAGGGCATACCTTTCCCTTTACTCCATCATACCGTCTTTACTGTCCTTGTTTTTTTTTCACCAACTCTTCTAAGTTCTTCACCAGGGCTATGTCCCATATGACCCTGATGGAGCATACCTTTGTTTCTATACCTAACTTCTTCTTGCTGATTCTAAATTATAGCTAACTAGAGACTCTTGCTTCTTCCTGTTTCAGTTTCTACTCCCAGTGGGCACCCCATCTAGTGTTTGTTTACTACTTATGGAGCATATCCATGTTTCATTTCATTTGTGGCACACATTTCTGGTGTGTTAATCTACCTTTTCTGACTCAAATTACTGGATTTATCTCTTCCCCAAATATGGAAGTGCTTCCATTGAAAAGCTAGAATCCTCTGACTTATTCTTCTTAGCCCTAATACAATTTTTCAAAGGCAACACTTTTTATTCCTTCTGTTTTTTGTTTTTAGCTCTCATGATAGTTACTCCTCTATCTTTAAATAATATGCCTATAGCATTGTGTTGAGTTATTAAATTTAGACTTCATCTTTTAAACTCTTGCTATGATAAATGATAAATGATACTCATACTATCCCCAATGCCATCTCAATTTCTAAAATAGTTAACTACTTTTTTAAGTTCTTCTAGTAGGTAACTTTTAAGTTTCAATAATATATTTACTTCTTTGTTCTATCAAATATAGAAATTTCTTTAGATTCTTCATTTTATAAGATTGGAACGTTAACACCCTTTCTTTCCATTCCCCTCTACATTCTATTATAACTTACTTCCACATCCCATGTTCTGTCTTCTCTAAATTTACATTTAAAATGTCAAAGTAATCATATTCATGTTCTGTTCTCTAAGTATAATGATCCCTCTATATCTTGTCCATAGATTGATTATAAAATTGAATCATCAGTGTTCTCATTGTTGTGGCCATCTAAATATTTGCTGAAGGGCCAAGTAATGTGCTATGACCACATTTCCTTCCCTAACCTTTTGCATTCATCTTGTTTCTAATTCTCCCCACCCCTTGCGCTATGTGCCTTTATTGTGTTCCTAAAGTACTTTGACCTCTATCTCAAGGATTCCGTCAAATCTTCAAAGTCTCCCTTTGTCCTCATTCCATCCCTTCTGGACTTCTATTGTTCAGCCCACAAATGTTTGTTTTCTAAGGTTTGTGAGCAGCTGTCCTGTTGGGACTTTTCTTCATTACTCTCCTGGGTTGGACTCCCTATTCTACGGATCTCATTCCTTCTTCTTCACCAGGGCTATGTCCCATAGTCATTTACACCTTCAAGGAACTTTCTATGGGAAGAAAAAAAATGCATTGGAACTAATGTTCTGAGACTTGCTTTTACTTCATCTTTACACTTGATTGGTAGTTTGGTTGGACTTGGAATTCCCTCAGCATATTGAACCATGTCCCGTCTTCTTCTGGTGTGCAGCATTACAGAGAAGTCTGAGTCCACCTTGGCTTTTCTGACATTATAGATGACCTATTGTTTTTGTTTGTTTGTTTGAGGGCTTTTGCCTTTTGCTCTTTTTCTCTATCTAGGTACTTGGAACTATCTTTTTTTATCCAAAGTGTTTTGTTATTTCATAATGATGACAAGGTATTTCCTTTTATAATTTACTAAGCTAGAGAACCAGAGGATCCATTTAATTTGAAGATTCATATTCTTTAACTTTTGAACCTTACATCTCTCATCTACTTGATAGTTCCTTTCCTTCTGTTGCTTCTATTCTTTCTAGAAATCTTATGAGTCAAGTGGCAGACCTCTCTAGTCTCAAATTTTCTGCAACTGACTTTTGTGCTATGTTCTGTGAGATGGCCTTAATTTTTTTATCCTCCGTTCTTTCTTCTATTATTTCTTCTAATCATATTTTTAAGTTTCAAAAACTCATTCTTTTGTTGTGCCTTTCTGTCTGCATATTGCTTTAATAGTTAAAATTGTTTTTGCATCTGATTAAGAATTGTAGTTAGATCTAATTTTCTTTTTCTCTTCAGTTTCTGAATTATCTGCTTCCTTCAGGATCATCTCTGGTATTGATTTCTTTCTTGGTATTTGTTTTTCATATTGGAAACTTTTCTCAATTGTCAAGTGATGCTGGACTTTTTATTTATGTTTAAGAATTAAGTGATAGAAAAACTGGCTTAGTATTTGAGAGTGGAGCTTGTTCCTTAACAGGCTTCATTTTAAGCTTCACAGGCAGGGGTCCTGTTGTCACATGGAGAGACTCTCCCTTGTCAACCAGTATTTTATTCAAAATGTTTTATGTAGAAATAAACTTTATTCTCCCTCCCCCATTCCCTGCCATGGCAGATAAAACCTATTTTCTTGGTGGACATAGAGATAGAGAAGAGAGTGGGGGAGTTAACTTCTGTGTTCGAATATTCACAACTGTCTTTATGGCCATGCCCCCATTGCCATTATAGCAGATGTTTCTGAGTCTAGAGTCCATGTGATATTCTGCTGTTGCTCAGCTTTCTCTTTTAATCTGCTACACCAGACAATATTCCTCTATCAACTTTAAGTCTACAGATATATGTTAAAACATCCTATTACTGATGACTTTACCCCAATTGTCTGTCTCTATGAAGGCAAATCAATGTTTTCTCTAATTTTCTACTGCAAAATGGCCTTAGAAAGGTAAAGGGGTAACAGTATATGTTCAATCCTCTATTTTGAATCAGAAGCTTTGATTTGCATTTTTTTAAGTTTTTTTTTAAGATTTTATTTATTTAATCATGAGAGACACAGAGAGAGAGAGAGAGAGAGAGAGAGAGAGAGAGAGCCAGAGGCACAGGCAGAGGGAGTAGCAGGCTCCATGCAGGGAGCCTGACATAGGACTCGATCCCGGGTCCCCAGTATCACGCCCTGGGCCAAAGGCAGCGCTAAACCCCTGAGCCACCCGGGCTGCCCTGATTTGCATTTTTAGAAGATCCCCTTGGCCAATGTGGGATAAATGGACGGGATGGCCAGAAGGAGACCAGGTAGGTGACTCTTCATAGTTCATAAGAATAATGGCACTGTCTTGGAAAGAGATAAGATGGAGAAAATGGACAGTTTTGAAATAATTTTGAGGTTCAAACCTACATGACATGCTGATTGGACATGGGAACATGAGGGCAGGAGTGGGATTAAAGGTAACTGCAAGTTTCTAGATTGAGCACCTGAGTGGTGGCATCTCATGTTTGAGAAAGAAAGGGAAAGGACCAGCATTGGAGGGAAATAAACATTTCATTTTGGACAAACTAAGGGTGATATGCCAATTAGGCACCTAAGGGGAGATGTCAAGTAGAAAGTTAGATGCTTCTGTTTGAAAGAGATTTGTTCCTCAGGAAATAAGTGGTATTTACATTTCTCACCAGTAACTCATTTGGGTTATCTCTAGGGATAGTCTTCTAAACCATTTCCACCAAATGAAAACATTCAAACACAAGGATAACACAATTTCCATGAATATTAATTCAGTCATTTGAAATGAAGACTCTGTGACAAAAAGAATATGTAATTGCTGAAGTCCATAAAAAAAGTTAACTTCTTCTGCCACTCAGAAAATTATGAGAGTGTACCTTTGGATTTGTATTGATTCTCTGTTCTTACCCTAAATTACTTGAAATACAGCAGCCCTTCTTAAAAATTCTCAACTCATGAAGGTAATGGTTTAGCAGGGTATTATCCAACGTTGCTACCCTTTTACCTTCTCATCATTAAAATGAGACAAATAATAGCTAACTCTTGTGGTTGTTATGGAAATGTGTGAATTTATATAATGTGTTTAACACAGTATTTGGCACATAATATATATTCAATAAATGATAGCCATTAACATTTTAAAGGAGTTGTTAAATATAAACAATTTGCTTTGGAAAGGCACAGTTTAATATGTTGTCAGCCTCGGCAGCGAGGTAGTAACAACTTCATTTGTGGATGTGATTGAATCAACAAACCACAACACGAACAGTGTTTATTAATTACCCACCATGGGTCTATCAACAAATACTTGAGAACTTATCCTAATAATTCAACACTGAAAAATGATTTGAAAGCATTTAGGCAAACAAGCTTCCCAGAAAACTAAAAGGCTGGGGACAGAGTTGCTCTTTGGGATGCCTAGGCTCTGATTCTGCTTCCTACACCTGCTACTTAGAGAGAAATGGATTTTATGTGTTTCTAATTTATCTATGTGTAACAGATAATAATATTTTGATGGCTGAGATATTCTTTAAGGTGCATGTACACATCTTTAGTCTTAGAACACAAGTTTCATTTTGCCAGAAATCAACCAACACAAAATCATAAGAATTTTTAAACTGAATTTCTAATGGTTTGAATATGCCCTAGCTTGGCCCAATATTTTTCTTCCAATTCCTAATAGCAATTACTTTATCTTTTGCCAAGTTGAATCAATAACAGAGATGCCTCAGGTGCCAGAGGAGGTACAAAGTGTTTTATGGTATAATAGAGAAACAAAAATTCATGAAAAGGAGCATGGGATTTTGAATAAAACAGAGTTGAGTTCAAATTCTGGCTCATTATTGCTGACTCATTAAATTGACTCCCTCTTACTTACTGATAATGTTTTTCCTCCTTTAACAAAAGCAGGAAGAGTAGGTGTTTTTCACGGTTTTGGTTAAAATTTTCTCTTTTGCCAAAATGGTATCTGAGGAATAAGATCTAACAGTTTTATTTACCAAGGGTCTTAAAAGGTCTTGAGAAAGCAGTATAAACATGCTCATGAAAAGAAAATGCATCCTGAAAAGAGGAGAGATGGACAAGAGGGACCTTTCATTGCGTGTGGATTCTGGCTGTCTATATGGGCTTCTCTCCCCAAGAAGCTTTCTCATTTCTCAGTGACTCAATCACTTTAATATTTTTACCTGAGTTGGGATAAAAGAGTGACACTATATATAGCAATGGGATTCATTAATTTCTCTTGGATAGTTTTCAAGCAGTGGGTTTTCCAATTCACTTTTTCCATTAACTTTATTTCCTGGGACTTCTAATCTCTGCATCTCTGTGATGCTCATGAGAACTCTTTGTGCTATGGTACCTTGCCATAGCTGGTGAGTAGGTTTTTCAGGTATCCATGTGTATTGTCCCCAGTGTGGTACAGAGATAAGAACATAAAAAAGAGACCAGCCAATACATCAGGAGCATTGAAGTAGTGGAGAAAGGTTACCAATGAGAAATACTTAGTAACTGGGAGCTTAAGAACTTTCAGGAAAAACTATGCCTCATATCACATATAATCATTAACAATGGTGCAGGACGCACTACTATTTCCCCAAACCTTCAGCAAAGCCAGGTAAGTTCCATCTATCCTTGTGTGGAGTATAGAATAAAGGACATGAAGTGGTAACCTGCTCTCCATGGATTACGGTCATCTCTGCCTCTTTCCCACTAGATACACAGTTATGAGCATCACAGAAAGAGGGTGCAGTTCCTGAAGTTCCAGGTGGTGACCCAAGAACAGGGTAGCTGAGACTGGAGTTAAGAGTGGCACAGAGGAGCAGACACTGCATGGGACACAGGACACTGTCCTTGTCCAGGTGACCTGGACAGTGTGAGTGGCTGAATGTGGGCTATGCCAATGATACCCAGTAACTGACCAACAGATAATATTTAGCTTCTCACTTACTCCATTAAAAATGGGGATCACAAGAATACCTTCCTCATAGGGTTGTTGTCAAGATGAATTGAGATAAAGAATATGAAAGTGTGTTATAAGCCATAAAATTATAAACTATTAGTAGTCTTAGCATTACACATTCTTGTGGCTCTATTTTTTTCCATGTATGGTATAGGTTCCCCTAAATCACAGATGGTAGTCTCTTTTCCTTTGTTCCTAATGCCACTATCAAATCACCTGCCTGTGAAGCCTCCAGCACATGCTAGAGACATCTCTACAATTTGCTTGCTTTCATTCCTCCTTTGGTTCCCTTACACTATGGCTTCAGCTTGCTTAACTGGCCACCCCGTGGCATCTTGCTCTCATGTTTTATTTTAGAGCATTTAGCTGATTCCTATTGTGGTTGAGTTAAACATTCTGATTTGGATTCTTAGGATATATGTAATGTTAGTTTGGGGCTTGGGAAGGGCTGATAAAAATCTGAGAAATATTTTCGAGCTCAGATAGTGGGTAGAGTTATCCATCTGGGCACTTTTCCACTGCTAATGGAAGGTGTCATATATCACAAAATACTAAGAGCCCTAATAAAGATCAGATCACTGGATGAAACTCCTGATTGAATGGACATACATTTATAGACTGGATTTTGTGTGTGTGTGTGTCCTATGGATAATATTCCCCTACCTATTTTGGGAGATGAGTTGTCAAAAATGGGAATGGGGCCTTGTGGGAAAAGGATCATGAAAGATGTGGCTTTATGTGGATCTGAACTTACCTAAACCCTTGTGAGAACTGACTCATGTAAAATCATTTATAGACCCACACTGTGCTGTGTGATACAGGTTGGCATCATGAGAACAGTGAAGAGTTTTGTGATTCTGCAGGTTTCATGTTGCTCTGGGACTCCAGTGGTTATAGCCACTGAGTGGGAGGACCCTACCCTGGCCAACATTAATCATCCTATTTCCTGTGATCACGTATAAGTTACAGGAGGTGAAAAGGAAGCCGTGGGTTGATGCTGTCTCTCTAAAGGCAATGATACATGTCACTGTCAGGCTGAAAATTGTATATTAGTGCTGCCTATTAAGAACTCCTCAATATGAGGGGAAAGACAAGCCTATGATAGCTGGCTGCAGAGAATGTTTCCAGATGGGAAGGTGCTATTTGTACACAGAACAGATCTACTATGCAGAAAAGGCAGGGTGGCATGGGAAGATGTTCTCATGTATTGTAAGATGTTCAGCAGCATCCCTGGTCTCTATTACTAGATGCCAGGAGCATCCTCTCCCCAGATGTGACAAACAAAAGTGTCTCTAGACACGGTCCGTGTCTCTGGGCAGTGGATGGTGGGAATCACCCCTAGTTGAGATCTTTTACTTGAGGGTATGGTCTTCGTTCATATAATAAAGCTGGTGCACCAAGACTTTATTCACATTCCACTTCATGAAATGAAGGAAGGAGAGAAAGCAGAAAGGAAGTGATTTCTTTTTAAGAGAGTGATACAGAAGTTGCAGGTACCAGCTATCATATTTCTTCTGGTGAAACTTGGTCATGTGGCAACAGTAAACTAGAGAGGGAAGCTGAAAATTTTGATGGCATGCTAAAAATCAGGAAAGTTTTATTTTAAAAAGTATTAGAAGAATATGAATAATGAGGGAACAATTAGTAGTCTCATTACCCATATAGAATTATTATAGAATTAAATATGATAATAAACCTAAAGTGCCTAGCACAGTGTTTTACATAGTAAATGCTCAGTGAATATTTGCCCTCCTTTCCTCACTCCTCTCCATCTCCAAGCACCTGGTCTGTGTCTCTTTCACACTAAGATTTGGTCTTAAATCATTCTTTTAAATAAATACTAACAATAATGACTCTTCTTTACAGGCCCTGCATCTGGCCGATATTGGGACTGTAGACCACTCCCAATAAACCTTTTATGTCATTTTTCTTTCAGGCTTTTACTTACTTCTTCCTTTTGCCTGCAGTGGCCTTGTCACCCATATCATCTCTCATGAGCATGTGCACACATGTGGACTTTTAGGTGATACTTTCTGAGGGTCCAGTTTTAAAGTAAACAGTATCTTGACACTGAACTAATTTTAATCCTGGCTCTAGAACTTAACAGATTTTTCACTATTGGTTAGTTGCTTATGGAGTTACTTCTGGCCCTCAATTTTCTCATCTGTAAAATGTGTATGGTATCGATTTGGCAGAGTTGTCATGAATTAATCACAAAGGAGAATGTCATAAGCCCTTATTATTTTTCCTGTTTCTTTAAATATTATTTCAAAAAAATTTCATACTATTCTATAGATTCTGAAATCGTATCTCAATTTTATAGAAAAGTATCTATGACTAGGAAAGGTATATTTGTTTGCCCAAAGTTATATGTGTATACAATAGTAGGAAGAAAAAGAGATAGGATTTGAATTTAGGTCTCTCTGACAACAAAACCAAGGCTTTTTATAATAACAAAGGTCTTCTTCTTTTTTCTTGAATGCAGATTACTCCATAGGCTTTAAACTACTTCTGTCCTTTAAAGAAGCTCTGTGTGTAGGCTTATAGAATATGGGTAGATGGCTTCTCCAAGAGGTAGACTACGGCCCAGAATGGACTCTCCTCTCTGCCCTACAGAGAGTGATGATATGGAGAGTGACATCTGGGGGTTTTGTGGCCACTAATCATCTCCCCTGTTGCCTGGCTGTCTTGCTAACAGCACAGCCAGGGGGGATCCCTGTGTGCTGAGTTTATCGCTGGGATCCTGGCACTCTCAAAGAGGCTGGTCCCTGCCTGTCTTCCTTTGCCTGCAGCTAGTTGCGCAAGCTGCTGACCTAAATGGAAAGCACTGCATTTCACGAGAATGAAATAAGTACATTGGACAAGAGCTCCACATTTCCTGCCACCAGCTTGACTTCATTTTCGGGAATGGCCTTGCTAACCTATGATTTCAAAGGATTCCAAAGAATTTTGGAGCCTAGCTATCAGTTTTACTGGTAGTTTTTTTTTTTTTTTTCTGGGTGTCTCGATGTGGCATATTTTTTTCTGTGTGTATATGTGTGTTGGGGGAGGGGTCTGTACACTCATGCATTCATGGGGCAATATTGGGCAACTCTCTGTTCCACACACACCATGGTGTCTTGTGATATGTCAGAACAGCTGTGGTTTGATGAAAAAAGCATAGTAGTTGGGGTCAGAAAACCTGGATTCAAATCCTAGGTTTCTTACCTGCTATGTGACCTGGAGAACTTTTGGGGTCTCAGCTCTCCCAAATGGAAAATGAAGCTAACAAACCCTATGTTATAGGGCTGCTGAAGGATTTAATAATACTGCAGAAGGATGGCAGTGAACTGAAATGGAAGGAGACCTACATTCAAATCCAGAATGTGCCTCTAAAAAGCTGTGTGAATCAGGACAATTTACTAAACTTTGTTCCTCAATTTCTTCACCTTTATGTTTTATTTTATTTATTATTGTTTTTTAAAGATTGTATTTATTTATTCATGAGAGACACACACACACACACACACACACAGAGGCAGAGACACAGGCAGAGGGAGAAGAAGCAGGCTCCATGCAGGGAGCCCGATGTGAGACTCGATCTCAGGACTCCGGGATCACACCCTGAGCTAGATGCTCAACCACTGAGCTATCCAGACATCCCAATTTCTGCATCTTTAAAATGGGAGCTACAATGATACCTCCACCTGGAATCATTTGGGTCCAACAAGACATCTGTGAATCTTCCAATAAGGTCCCTAGCACAGAGTAGTAATGCAACAGATTCTAGATGCTTTCCTTCTCGCCTTCCTTCAGTCATCATGTGAAAACCATTGTTCTCAAATGGTGTTTAATAGAAGACAATGCAGTAACAAGGGTAATAGCCAAAGTAAGTGAGATGACTTACTTTAGAGAGCTTAGTGAAAGATGGGGAAATGCTGTAGGACAAAGCAGGCTGGACTGTGTCTCAGCAAGGCTTCTTCAAGGGTGCTGGTTACTGCAGTTGGGTGGCTGGGACTTCTTCACAAGTTAATGGGCTGGTTAATGGAAGCCTTTGATCATGACCCAGTGGAGAACCCACTTGTCTTCCTCTTGTGATACAAAAGGCATCTTGCTTGCTTTTATTCCTCTTTAGCATTCATTTCTACAGCCTAATTGGATTATAACAGGATTGTCTTCCCCAAGGGCCATCTCCCAAATTACCAGCCCCAGATGAGAGGCTTTGCTTTTGTAAAGATTCATCTTAATCACAGACCATCTCTGTAACCTTTCCTAGCAGGCTCCTTAACTCTATAAGGAGCAGTCAACTTGTGTATTGAGTAAGATCAAGCATGGTACCCAGGAATGTGAGTATTGTTAAAAAAAAAAAAAAGAGAGAGAGAGAGAGAGAGACAATGGGTCCAAAGTGGAGTCACTTGTGCTAAGCCCCACATCAGCCAACCAAGACATCATACCTATTGTAATTGCAGCTTGAACCCCTCCCCAGAATGTTACCTTTAACCAGTCAGCCTGGAATTACTTGGTTAGCACTAGTGAGATAATTTGCCTGATAGACCCCTCTGTTCACTTTAGGAGAGCAATCTTACCTTAAACAATGCATTCTTTGTTAATAATTTCCTTTTTCTATCTTTGAAAACCCTTCCATCAGCTCTAGAGCTCCACTCATCCCAGCTTTGAGATCCAACTTTGCAGTAAGTCTTGCCTTCACAAAAGACTAATAGGATAGTGTTCTCACTATAAAGCTTCTTCTCTTTCAAGCTCTGGAGCAGGCTTTGAGAAGAATTCAGACTTTGTCTTTTGGCCCCATTCTGACCACCTGACAGCACTTCCTACCACCTTTGCCAGCTACACCCTTACGTTTTGTCCACAAGGACAGAGCTCTCCTTCTGTGCCTTGGCTTCCAAAGTTACCACTGCAGCACCCTACCCATGCCATTCTTTGTACGTATTTGTCTTGATCTCAAGAACCCAGAGTGAGAGATTATATATTGGACTAATTTATTATTATTAAAAAATGATAATGTGTTATTTCAATTCAATTCAGATCAACTTGGGATCCCCGGGTGGCGCAGCGGTTTGGCGCCTGCCTTTGGCCCAGGGTGCGATCCTGGAGACCCAGGATCGAATCCCACATCGGGCTCCCGGTGCATCGAGCCTGCTTCTCCCTCTGCCTGTGTCTCTGCCTCTCTCTCTCTCTCTCTCTGTGACTATCCTAAATAAATAAATAAAATATTAAAAAAATATATAAAAAAAATTCAGATCAACTTTATATTCATAAAGCAGCAGAAGTCCAGGTGCTTCATCAGGTATGATGTAAACAGACTATGCTTGGAAGTTTACACTCGGTATCTCATTTAATCCTTAAAAAGTAGACACAACTATTATCGGTCTCTAAGGAGGAAATTCAGACTCAGAAAGATTTCCCGACTTGATCAATGTTACCAGGGCCTCTGGATTGCACAAATAAGGGCACCATTCATCCATAGTTCATGCAAATGGCACTGCCTGGATTTGTGTTCTAGGACATGGAACAGAAAGAGAATGTCATCCTTGGAGCTGTGAAGAGCTGTGGGTCTGGGGGTCACCCAGTAGATAGTGACAGAGTCAGCAACTGGACCTAGTTCTTCTCATCCCAAGTTAAGGGATGCTTCTAGTCTACACAGAGATTAACTTCTAGCATGATGCCATCTCTTTTTGTTCCTGATGAATTAAGAAAAGGAAGGGGTGATTTCAGGTTTATATTAAACTATTTGAGCATTCAGGTAAGGATACCAACCCCAAATACTGCTTAGCATTCTCATTTGAGTAGTAAACTCCAGTAGTACTGGAGCTAGCACAACCAGGGGAGTCTCTTACAGTTCAGGAAGGTAATGAAGACTCCATGTGGGAAGTCACCTGGCAGTGGGGGAAAGAATAAAGGTCAAACAGAACTAGGTTCAAATCCTTGATTTAGATTTGCCACTTGGTTAAGTGCCTTGGATAAATAACAAGTACTTCTGCAGTTTAGTTTTATCTTTTTCAGAAAATGGCCCTTTTGTTTGGGCTAAGCTACCATAAATTCATCAGGTAAGATTCGCTTAAATGCTTATAACATCATAATTTTAGTGCTTTCAAAAATGAATAAAATTTTGGCGCTATCAGGACTGTTTTAAGTTGGACGGATTTTAAAATCTCCTTTATTCTGAATAAAATTTTTATAGCTGCTTTCTTCATTTAGACCACTGTTTAGTCAACTGGTGAACACTGCATTCTAATCAGCTTTATGGATTTTTAAAGTCAGTGTTTTATTATTCTCCTTAGTTGTTTTTAACTCTTTTTAAAGCTTAGGATAATGTTTATTTCATATGTACTTCAGTGACTTTAAAAGTACTTTTAAAGTACTTTTATCAAATTATCAAATAATAATCAAATTATCCCGAGTCTGGTCATCTCCCTTCTTCCATTCCACTCTGATGGTGGTATATGTGATGTTTGCTAACATGATAAAGAGCCAGTATTCACACACAGACACTCCTCTCCTTTTTGGCTGCTCAGAGATTCCCCAGGCTGTCCTTGTGAATTTTTATGCTTGAAGAATCAATCAAAGGTTTAGGAGATGTGCTGACAGCCACACAAACTGATTTCCTGGACCTCTTAGCAAGACCTCAGGCCCAGAGAGGATACACAGCCCCTAATGGACTCTCATTTGTAATTAAATGACAAGGATATTGTGGTGGGATATTGTCTTTTCTTAACTAGGGCCATTTGCTAGCTTTTGTATTCATTTTTATGTGAATTTAATTCCCATTGATGTGGGTGATTGACTGTTGGTCAAATACCACTCCTATATCTGAGGCTAGCATTCTCCCCCAATGTCCCAGTGGTAAACACAGAGGAATTGAAAGATAGAATGATTTCACCTCTGAAGTCCTATTTGGTGCACATTTTGAGCCCAGGGACCAACCACGCAGGAGGCCTGGGGTGTTTTCACTCGGGCACAACCATGAAAGTGTTGTGTATATTTTTCCCCTCTGGTGGAAAAATGATGGCTTTGCTTTCTTGAAGCATTCCTGCTGGCTTATTCATGGAACCCAAAGAGGGCGACATCCAAGGAGGGCAGCATGCAGCCTTCTGTTTCCCAGCCAGAATCAGGGTTTGGCAAAGAGTGTGAGCTGTAGGGAGGCAGGACTGCCCAGTGCAGTAGGTGAGAGAAGAGTTGGCCAAAAGGTAGGAAAGACTTGAAACCAAAATCCACACTCTGATGTGCGGGGCCTCCCAGTGAGAAAAAACACTCACCAAACACCCACATACTTATTTGGGTTGGAATAGGGTATGCAGTACCTAAGAGGCTATTGAAACAGAGGACTGACCCCCTTCAATGGGCTGGAAGAGCCATAGAAAGCTGGGGCAAGGGCTGGGATGGAGGATGCCCATGGCAGCACTATGGATACTTGGCCCAAAGAACCCATTTTGCAGGTTTACTTGGGATGAAACTGTAGGTTGTACCTAGTGTGGGTGGTAGATGAGAGACTTATGGGAAGTAGGGATCTGTCTTTTCTCTAGAGCCAGACAGAGTTAGGTTTGAATAGAGATTCCACCACTTATGAGCATTGGAACCTTGGGGGAAAGTCAGTTAATTTATCTTAACCTCAGTTTCCTAATCAATCAAATGGGCATAAAATTACGGTATTAAAATATGGATTAAGGGGCTCCTGGGTGGCTCAGTCAGTTGGGCGTCTGCCTTTGGCTCAGATCGTGATCTCGGGGGTCCTAGGATAGAGCCCCATGTCAGGCTCCCTGCTCAGAAGGGAGTCTGCTTCTCTGCCTCTCTTTGCCCCTCCCCCATACTTGTTTGCTCAAGCCCCCTCTCTCTCTCTTCTCTCAAATGAATATATAAAATCTTAAAAAAATTAAATATGATGAGGGTTAAATTTGGTATTACATATGAAAAGTTGGCTTCAGTATGCCTAGCCCTCATCAGTTTGTACTAAATAATCTTTCCATATGTTGGATGACTGGTTGTATGTAGGGAGGTCAGCCGCATACAATGGTTTTAGAGAATCTCAGCCTGGCTGTAAATCCTGGCTGTCCCTTATACTAGCTGTATGATTTAGTAAGTTTCTTAATCTCATTAAACCACAATTTCTCCCATCATAGAAAAGGTTATCAAAATAATACTTATCTCACTGTTTACCAAAAGGTGAGAAAATGCATGAAAAACACTTAGCACGGTGTTTTGCTAACCAATCGAGTAAGTGATAGCCAAAATGATGGTTATAGGCATCCTCTGAGGACAGAAATTGAGAGTAGGAATTGCATAGTCTAAATCATGGGTCTCAGGGGAACCCCTGGGAGACATTGTACAATGTCTGGAGATTTCGAGTTATTACAACTTGGGTGTGTATGTGTGAGCTACTATTGGCATCCATTGGGTACAGGTTAGGGATGCTACTGTACCTCCTACAATGCACAGGATAGCCTTCTACAACAAAGAATTATCAACTCAAAATGTGAATGGTGCCAAGGTTGTAAAACCCTGGTATACACCAGGCACTTTGGCAAGACTTAAACAACATAAAGTTGATATCAGAAAGCCTGCCTTCATTAGTATCAGGATAACTAAGTTTTTTAGTTATTTAAAGTATATGTCATCTTCTAGATTGTACCTCCTTGAGCATAGCACTTTGCCTTCATCACCTTTATTCCCTGTAGCTTGAGACAAGTTATGCATTCACTAAATATCTTTTAAATTAATACATAGAGTTACCTGATATGGTAGCTCCAGTGCAAGTTTAAAGATATAATTATTATTTGAAAATACCTGGAGAATTTTTATCTTGAAACAGAATGGGAAAATGAGTCAGTTTTGGATAGGGCATCACCAGGGTGATCAGAACTGGAACTGAGAAACCAAAGGAGCAGAAAACACAGGAAAGTTACTGCTTGGCATGTACCACCAATTTGGGACTGGGAAGGCTGGGAGTGGATTTGCCTTTCTAATTAGATTTGACTTGGGCTAATATTGAAGTGAGCTTTTGTTCCCTGAGTAGACACCAGCTGGGAGGTACTCCAGGAACGTGCTGGGTGGCAGGGTGAAGTCAGCTTGATATTACACATTTTCTCTGGGTGATCCATAAATAGATGGTTCACACATGGACATATGAGACCAGTCTATAAACTTAGCTCTGACGCAGAATGTCCTGAGAGGTCAGACTCTTGAGTCACTCTGGATGGCAGTTCAAACCCAGGCACCATGACTTGCTTGCCATGTGGTCTTGCACAAGACATTCAGCTTTTATGAGCTTCATTTTTTTCTTTTTTTTTTTTTTGCAATTTGGAAAATGCAGATGGGTAAGATCTACCTCGAGAGGTTGTTATGGAGAAAAAAAAAACAAAAGAGATAAGGGATTATGATGACTCTTACTTTAGAAAGCTAGGATGACCCAAAATTCATTATACTATGTATTGATTTAGAGAAGAACTCACTTAAGTAAATGACTTATTGTTTACTTAATTTTTGTATTACCTTTACTATTTACCAACACTTACCCATACCAGTGGATGGTATCCTAAATATTCTTGCTAATATCTTCCCCCACACCATCATTGTCCTTAGAGCACACTCCAGACTACTTAAGCATAAAGCTTATAAACCATTCCTATACTTAGATTTGCTTCCTGTAGCCTACAGAATAAAGTCTAGACCTACTGTCAAGGAGTTCAAGGCCTTTGGCCATCTGGTCTCCACAGATGTTCTACTCTTAATGCTTGCCAATGCCTACATACAGGTTAATTCTGTGTCATACCTTTTCCAGGGTTTTTTTTTTTTTTTCTATTCCTGAAACATTCCTATGGTTTTAATGCCTTAGGTCTTTGCTCCTGCTGTTCCCTTAGCTTGAACCAATTTTTAAAAATGAAATCATATGCAGTTTTCAAGACTCAGGTCAAATCTCATCTTCCTCTTGGAAATATTTCTTAACTTTTCCTCTCAGTTGGACTATATATCTTATTTCTCAAGCCCTAGGAGCATTACTGGCTTTATTTTAGGGTCTCCTAGCTTTCTGTCTCTGATATTATAGCAGTTTGTACACATCTTTACTCTATGAAATAAGAAGCTCTGGATAGGCATTAGAATCTTTATGATGCCTCTCATTGTCCCTCTCCCAGCACCTGGAATAGTATCTTCACAGGTGAATCACTCCAAATGTGTCTGTTGGATCAACCTCAAAACATCAAGGAGGTTCATTTCTTAAAGGAATCTCTGTTACCAAAAGTATATCCTTCTATCCTACCAAAATATCCCCCAAAAGGATTATTAGAATAAATTTCATTTTCTCTACAACCAGACCAGAAGTTCATGTTTATACATGCTAGGAGCTGGGTGTGATATGAGATGTGATTGAAAGATTCAGTGTATCATACCATCTATCCATTAAATAGTTTTTCTTGAAATATAAGCAGATTGTGGTGTGTGTGTGCAGTATGATTTCTCTCCATCTAGAACCTGAAGTCATTTGAAGCACCATGTATAATTTCTTTACATTTGATATAGTTCCCATTTCAATGTACTACTTTGAATTTCCAAAGAATATAATATGAAAAGAAGAGGTTGTAAAAGGGGGGGGGGTAGTAACTTGGCAGTGTAAAATATGAAAACACTATGTCAGCCAGGTGATCAAGGCTAACATCATCAACAGTGATAAGTTCTGTTGATAAGTTGTGTACTCTTGATATAATACAATGAGAATGGAACTTTATTTCTCTGTTATTGCTTCCAAAAATCCATAATCCCTGGAAAACATCAAACAAACCCAAACTGAAGGACATTCTACAAAATGCCTGATCAGGAGTCCTCAAAACTCTCAAGATTATTAAAAAACAATAAAAGCTTGAGAAACTGTTACAGTCTAGAGAGACCCAAGTCTAAATGTAATATATCCTGTTTGGGATCTTGGGACAAAAAAAAAGGATATTAGGGTGAAAACCAAGGAAATCTCTATAAAATATAGATTTTATTATGAATATATCAATATTGGTTTATTAGTTGTAATGAATATTCATTTTGATGTGTGATGTTAATAATAGGGAAAATTGAGGAAGAAGTAAAACTTTCATTATTTGCAGATTATATGATACTATGTATAGAAAACCAAAAAAAATCCACCAGAAAACTGCTAGAACTGATAAACAAATTCAGGAAAGTTGCAGAATATAAAAATCAACATACAGAAATCTGTTGCATTTCTATACACCAATAATGAAGCAGCAGAAAGAGAAATTAAATTATAAATCCCATTACAATTGTACCCAAGACAATAAGATAGCTAGGAATAAACCTGACCAAAGAGATGAAAGACCTGTACTCTGAAAATTATGAAACACTGATGAAAGAAATTGAAGATGACACAAAGAAATTGAAAGACATTCCATGCTATGGATTGGAAGAACAAATATTGTTAGAATGACTCTACTATCCAAAGCAACCTACACATTTAATACAATCCCTATCAGAATACCAACGGCATTTTTTACAGAGCTAGAACAAACAATCCTAAAATTTATATGGAGCCACAGAAGACCCCTAGTAGCCAAAGCAAGCTTGAAAAAGAAAAAGCTGGAGGCATCACAATTCCAGACTTAAAATTATATTATAAACATGTAATAATCAAGACAGCATGGTACTGGCACATCACAATTCCAGACTTAAAGTTATATTATAAACATGTAATAATCAAGACAGTATGGTACTGGCACAAAAATAGACATATAAATCAATAGAACAGAATAGAAAACCCAGAAATGGACCCACAATTACATGATCAATTAATCTTTGACAAAGCAAGAATAAATATCCAAAGGGAAAAAAGACAGTCTCTGCAACAAATGGTATTGGGAAAACTGGAGAACACCATGCAAAAGAAAAACTGGACCAGTTTCTTACACCATACACAAAAATAAATTCAAAATGGACTAAAGACCTAAATGTGAGACGGAAAACCATCAAGTTCATAGAACACAGGCAGTAACTTCTCTGACATTAGCTGTAGCAACTTCTTTCTAGATGTATCTCCTGAGGCAAGGGAAACAAAATTAAAAGTAAACTATTGGGACCACATCAAAATAAAAAGCTTCTGCACAGTGAATAAAACAACAAATCTAAAAGGTAACCTACAGAATGGGAGAAGATATTTGCAAATGAGATATCTGACAAAGGGTTATTATCCAAAATATATAAAGAACTTATACATTTCAACACCCCAAAATGAATAATCCAGTTAAAAAATGGACAGAAAACATGAATAGGTATTTTTCCAAAGAAGGCATACAGCTAGATTATGGAGATATGGGAAAATGCTCATCACTTATCATCAGGGAAATGCAAATCAAAACTACAATGAGATATCACCTCACACCTGTCAGAATGGCTAAAACCAACAACACCAGAAACAACAGGCATTGGCAAGGATGTAGAGAAAGGGGAACCCTCTTGCACTGTTTTGGGAATACAAACTGGTACAGCATTCTGGAAAACAGTATGGAGGTTCCTCAAAAAGTTAAAAATAGAACTATCTAAGATCCAGCAATTGTACTACTAGATATTACCCAAAGAATACAAAAATACTAATTCAAATGGATACATGCTTCCCAATATTTATAACAGCATTGTCAGTAATAGCCAAATGATAGAAATAGCCTAAGTTTTCATGGATTGATGAATGGGCAAAGAGGATGTGGCATATATATGCAATAGAATATTACTCAGCCATATAAAGAATGGAATCTTGCCATTTGCAATGATGTAGATGGAGCCAGAGAGTATTACTAAGCGAAATAAGTCGGAGAAAGACAAATACCATATGATTTACCTCATATATGGGATTTAAGAAACAAAACAAATGAGCAAAGGGACAAAAAGAGGCAAACCAAGAAATAGACTCTTAACTGTAAAGAACAAACTGATCATTACCATAAGGGATGTGGGTGGGGGATGGTTTAAATGGGTGATGGTGATTAAGGGGTGCACTGGTTGTGATAAGCAGTGGGTAATGTATGGAAGTGCTGAATCACGAATGTACACTTGAAACTAATATTAAACTGTATGTTAGCTGACTGGAATTTAAATAAAGCTTTAAAAAATAGGGAAAATTGGATGTGGCATATATAGGAACTCTTTATGCTATCTTGGCAACTTTGCTGAATGCCTAGTGAGGAAATGAGAAAGGGTATTTGCATTCAACTTCCATATGAAGAATCAGAAAAAATACTGAACAGTGTAAAACATGTATTCACAGCATGGAATTGGATAACTCCGAGCAAGTCATTTGAATTTCTTTGTCTCCTCATTCATTTAATAACCATTTGTATTTTTTTAAAGATTTTATTTTATTTTTAGCGAGAGAGAGCTCACATGAGCATGAACAGGTGGAGGAACAGAGTGGAAGGGAGAAGGATGGGGAAAGAATCTAAGGCAGACTCCTTGCTTAGCACAGAGCTCAATGCAGGGCCTGATCTTATGACCCTGAGATCATGCATGACCTCAGCGGAAGCCAAGAGTCAGACACTTGAACAATTGAGCCATCCAGATGCCCCATAATAACAAGAATTTTTAAAAGTGCATAACTCATGGGATAGAACAAATTAATCTACATAGGTTGCCTAGCTCTTGATAGGTGGTCAATGTGTGCTCCCATTCCTCTGTCACATTAGACTTGCGGGCAAGTCACTGAACCTGTCACTGTGGACAATAAGGTATTTGATATCGGATGGAACCAAAAGAAGTCATTTAAAACAAAAACTGTAGGTACTCTGCCTTCTAATAAGTAGGGGAGCATAGCTTTTATCAGCAGGGGAAATGAGTCTCTATACTCTCCTCTTCCAGTTACAGATGCTCGTGGGAGAAAGAGAGAGAAAAGATGGAAACTTCAAAGCTTCTTCCATTTCTTCTGTGCAGATAAAGGATAAGTCCGAGGGTGGATGAATCTTTGCTTTGCAGGCACATTAATAGGCAGTATTTTTAAAAATAAGCCTGGAATCCAATAGAGGGTGGGAGAGTTCAGAACAGCTGAACTGTTCTGCATAATTAAGTTAGGGAATTAAGATGAAAGGAGCATAAAAGTGTGTGTGTGTGTGTGGGGGGGGTGGACATGGAGGTACAGTGCAGGAGGCTGTAATTTTTAGAGAGATGTGACCAGCAAGAAATTCTCTATAGAGGCACAGCTTTAGAACTCTTAGAACAAACTCTCTAAATTTTCATTTTTAACTTGTTTTCCTGTTATATAAATGCCTTTCCTCATCTCAGTTTTCAAGGAGTCTGCTAAACACACAAATGTCTGGCATGAAAGATTCTGGTAGAAATTTAAATCCTTATCTATACTGGTACCAATCCAAAGAAAAAGAACAACTTAGGGGGCTGAGATGAAATGAGATTTTGGTTTCAGCAGAAAGAGGAATTTGGACACAGATATGAACATTGAGTATACATATCCCGGGGAATTTGAAGAAAGTTGAAACTGGATGTTACGTTGGGACTGATATTAATAAAAGGGGATGTGTGTGTGTGTAGGAAACAAAGCTATACTGACCTGAATGAACAAACCCATCCACTTCTTGCCTCCCTTTTCAGAATGGAGGCCTGGGGGAAGGAGGAGGGCTGGGTTCCCAGGTTCTTGGTGCTCTCAGAGATGTACCCTCTCTGGGGCTGAAGGGTCCCAATGCACAGACTATGCCACAGCTCCACCATCCCTCATCCTCATGTCCCTCTATGCTCCCACATACTGGAATTGCCATACCGTGTCATTGATGTATCCTGGCACTCAGTGTCTTTTGTTCTTGCTCTGAACCATACACATGCTATTTCCTTACCAGTCACCTTCACATTCCCCACCCCCACCCCCACCTCATTCTTTAAGCCTGGCTCTAGTATCTCTCCTACTGTGAAGCTTTCCTAAGCACATATCCTCCCTTCCCGAATACTGGCAGTAGAGCTCATTCTGTCCATAGTGGGTACATCGGAGATATATATATATATATATATATATATATATCCCTCCTGCAGCTCATAACCGAGGGGACCACAGTTATTTGCAGTTATTTTTTTACATAACATTCCCCACCCCCAAGACTGAGACAGACAGGGTGAAGAACAGAGGAGTTTTATTTTCATGTTCCTGAGCACACGTAACCGTAGTGCCTTGTTCTTAGAAGGTGCTCAGCAAATATTGGACAAGTGATTAGCTCAAAATCTGTCTTACATTGTTGGTATAATTACATGGTCCTTACACTACAGCTATGGATGCATTGACTGGTTAGCTTCCTTTAGCACAGAGATTTTCAAGCTTGTTGGCACACTGGCATCCCTCAGAACTTTAATAATTCCCAACACCTAGGTTTCAGCCCAGATGTCCTCATTAATTGGTCTGGCTGCAGCCTGGGTGTGGGGATTTTGAGGCCTCCTCAGCCTTGCTCTAAGCCCAGGGTCAGGCTTGCTTGGGGTCGTTTCCCCCTCTTGCAGTCATTGCTGATTCTCAAGCGTATCCAAGCACAAGGGCAGGGACAGACAGCAGGGATCTTCTTATAGGTCCATCACAAAGCTGCTCCATTTCAGGTCATTCCCCGGGAAGCCCTTACTGGGGATGCAGTGAGGATCAACTGGACAAGGAATGAGAAGGTACTTAAAAGTGCCTTTCAAAGTGCTACGGACAAGATAGTGACCAATCTCAGACCCCTCTTATGCTTCCAGGTGCTACTCTGCTGGTTCATGTGTTCTTCGGTTATGAAGGCCTCTTCTTACTCTCTTTGGGAAAGTGGCTCTAGTAGCTGCTTTGCTCAGGTTTCAAGAACCAGAGTACCTGGAAGTGTGTGCATGTCCCTGGAGCCACCTTAACCCATGACTACAGATGAGAAAGTATAAAGCCTAGACACCTTATCCAGAGTTGGGGCATCCTCTGAACTGTAATTCATGTTCCAGGGACATGAGGCTGAGGCTTTGACTAAAACCCCATGCTGGCATGGCCTCTTTCCTGTTCTGCCTCTTTGGTCCCTTACTGGTTCCTCCCGGGGGCACTTCATTTATCATTTACTTGCACACAAATCTTGTCTCAGAGTCTGCTTCCAGGGAACCTGACTTAAGCCACAAATGCAACATGATACAGTGGGGTAATTCCTCCTGGCAACCTGATGATTTATGATGTTTGTAAAATATATACTTACTGAACATCTTTTTAGATGCTGTTCAGTGCTTTTTATTTTGAAACATGCATTACCTCATTTAATCCCATCCAACCCTTTGTGAATAAAGTAGCAGAGGTTTAGGAAGATTAAGTAATTATCCCAAAATCACACACTAGCTAAGTAGTAATTAAAGAACAGACTGGATTGAACCTAAAACTCCTACTTTAGTGTGCTCTATCCTAAGCTGAAGATTTTGGGAATGTATTTTCCACTACCTTCTTGTTAATTTTTCCTGCCTTTCCTATTGATCTCCATTTCAATCATGTTAGACCAAGGGCAGGTTTAAGGAGAGAATCATATTCTTCTGACAGGCAGATGGGAAACAAAAACTCTTCTTGTAACTTGGCAAGAACAAGGATAGTGATTGATCTTAGGTTGCTGCTCCAAATGGCAACCACTTTAAAACAGATCCTGCCTCTATCCCGGGTGAAGAAAGCATCACTCACCACAATTCCCATCCTTCTCAGCCTGCTGCATGCACTTTACAGTTCAGGTGTGAGAAGTACAGTGAGCTGTCAAAACAAGGTCTCATTGCATGGTGAGGTAGGGGGAAGATTCAAGCAGTATTTCTGTGGGAAGCTATAAGACAGGTGATTTGCAGATTATTTGGAATGACTTGATTATTTTATTATTTAACTCCATACTGAGTAGTCAGCCCCTGCTGGATACAGATGCAGAACACAAAGATGGGCAAGGCTTGGTTCCTGCCCTGGAGGAATTGCAGTCTAGGGATGAGACAGACACGTTTGGCCAACCAGACCCACAGAAGGAATTTGGGACATGAGATCGAGGACAAGCAGATGCACCTTAGAGATTCATAGAAGTCTTCAGATACAGGGCAGCACTTAAGCCTAAGTGCAGTATGGCGGCAGTTTCTTCAGGCAGCACCGTAGTGTGAGGAGCAGAGGCTTGAAGGTACTTCAAGTGAAGTAAAGAGAATCCAGAAGGGCACAGTGGTCTTAGTATGTAAAGCACCTTCTAGGAATGGTCCAGAGTAGTTGGTAATGCTGAGAGATGCAGTCATATTTTACTCAAATTTCCTTGCATGCCTACTATGTACCATGGTAGGTTGCTAATCATATGCAGTTTGTTGGCCGTTAGTTGTTTATAGGTGGAGGAGGCAGACAAGCAAAGAGATAATTACAGCAGAATGAAATGTGTTACGAGAGAGCTCAAGGACATGATCTGAGAGGCAGAAAGACTTCCTGGAAGAGGAGACACTTGAGATAAGTCTTGCAGTTGAAGGAGTGATGAACTTGGAAGGGTGAGCTGTGGACCAATTACTGAGTCCCTTATGTGAAAGCTGGGAGTTTGGACTTAATCTGGTAGTAAAATCAGAATTGATGCATATCTGAGTGTGGTGAGGGGGGCCACTCTTAGACCTAGGGTTCTGATCATATAAATAACTAGCTCTGCATGTGCTGGTCCTCAGCTCCCGTGTCCCTTCTATGGGCTGACTGATGAGGGTGTGCCCTAGGTTTTGAGATTGCAGTCCTATTATTCCAGTTTATTTGTGGATTTGCTTTGCCTCTATAAATAGGTGGCCTGTATGGTCCTAGGAGAACAGATAGCTAATAGAACAGGGTTGAGAGTGGAGCAGGGAAAGGCTTTCAACTCACCTGCTGTGCTGCATCCTCTCATTTGCTGTTCTGTGGCAGAAAAGGAAAGGGATGGAGACTGATTGCTGATTTGGTAACTATGGTAATGTGAAGGCTCCTGTCATTTTTAAGAGGCCTGAATGGATTAGAAGCACCTTCTAAAATGCTTGCTTGTGAAGAGGTAGCTAAACATGTCTTGACTGCCTGCCTATGACAGGCCTATTTCCAAGTATGCAGAGACAGGGTTTTAGAAGGCTGAGTTTCAAAGGCATACCCAGCCTTTACAAATAGAGAAAGGAGGCTTGAGGATCATTCAAGCCTGGCTTGCATATTTCCAACTAATGCCAGGCAGCTGCCCCTAAGCCGTTCCCAAGTAGCCCACAAAACAAGAGCTTTGCTTTGAAACTAAGACTCTGCCCCAAATATCCATCTATTTAAAACAGCAACACAACAAAAAAATGCTGTCCCTTTGTTTCACATCTTTCTTCCAGTTCCACCTTTGGGGTCTTATTTGAACTTCCAAATAATCTGTCTCTACCACTCTTCTTTAATATCATGAGTTATATTTGGCTTCCGTCAGAACTTCCTAGATAAAGAAATTAGACTTACTTCGATTTCAGTCTAATCTCTGCTGCTTGTTTCCTGCTGTGTGACCTTAGAAAAGTCACTGAGTATCTCTGAGCTCAGTTGTCTGATCTATAAGACGGAGATGACAATACCTGAGAATTTTGCGAAGTCTCTAGGCTTACCTATGCCAGAGAATGAATACTCAAGTAAATAGTGTTTTCCTTAACTTTCTGCCTTCATCCTATCCTCCCAAAGCTCTGAGCTCTCTGAAGACAGACTTCTACTCTGTCACATGTCTGCTTTCAATTCAAAGTCTAGACAGCCAGTGCATAAGGAAAATGAGAGAACTGAGCCTGGATTCAAAAATTCTGTTCAACCAGTGTTGTGGTCTGAGGCCAGCCAATCCCAGGTTAGCCCGATAATAACACTCTTGCTGGGCCTCTGACTTCACCCAGACCCTATATGGTGAACTTGAGTAACAGATGAATTCATCCCATGCATGCTGGCCTCCAATCCCAGAAGAGCAGGCCCAAGCACTGGACTTACAGATGGCAAAATTGCAAAAAGGCTAGAACATTGGACTTGGAGACCAAGAAAGTCCTCTCAGAATGCCCCCACATGGTGCCCTGACCCAATGTCTTGAGATTTTTAGGCAGTCTCAGAATCTTGTCATATTCACAAACCCTCATTCACACTTCTCCATCTGACTGGAACATTCTCTGTGCTAAGTCAGTCCTCTCATCCATCCAGATCCTTATGGTAGTTGCATTTTTACCATGAAAAGCTTTCTTGTTCTCTCTGGTTTAAGTTGATCCCTCCATTTCAGACTAAGAAAAGCACTTATGATTTGTATGCTTACCATTTGAGAATTAACTTCACTTAAATAACTTTTTGCATTCTATTTTTAAATTATAAAGCAACGATGCCATAATGCCAAAAATAAAAAATTGAAGAATTGAAAAATCAATCATGAATCTAACTGTACTGGATAAATCCAACTGTGTGTATCTAACACAATTGTATTTGTTATTGTGATATAGTAACTTCCTGTGTTTTAATTTTATAAGATTTTTTAACTTATGTATAAAAATAATTATATAAGATTTTACATATTGCAGTCTGATTTTTGTATTAAAATGCTAGCATTTGCCTATATTGCAACATGGTATTTATAACCATCACTTTTTGTGGATGATTACATTATAAATAGGTTTATACTTTTACTAAACCCTCTTCCATAGTTGAACATTTAAGTTACTTCTGGTTTTTTATTATTACAAATAATACTGCCCTCTGCATCTTTTGCTCATACACTTGTATAGTCAGCAGACGCTAATGTTTCAATGGGTTAAACGATGTCTTTTTTCTCACATCCCAGCCTAGTGTCATCATTCCTGCTCTCCCTGTTCTGCTTCCTACAATTTATTTAGGGTCCCAGGCTTTTTCCACCTGGTGGGTCTGCCATCTTTGAGACTCTCAAAGACCTCCAGAGGATCCTCCACATTCATCAAGCAGATAAAGAGATGATGCATGGAAGATTTCAAGGCAGGTTTTTGGTGTTTTCCTGGAAGTAGATATATAAGATTGATGCATACATATCACTGGCAAAAACTCAGTTACAGGGCTTCACATAACTGCAAGGGATGCTGGAGAGGCAGTCCTGATATATACCGAGGGAGAAGAAGTGGATTTGATGAACAACCAGCCAATCTACCACAATTACTTTCTTTATTTTATATTATTTATTTAGACTAGATGAGTGATTTTAGTTTAAAATTCAGGAATGCTCTTGTAGCTATTCATATATATTAAATCATCCTTCACTCATTTATTTATTTTAAAAATATTTGAGTGCTCGCTTTGATGCAGGTAATGTATCAGATAGGCAGGAGGATATAATACTGAAAAAGACATGTCATTTGAATTCTGGCAACTAGTCCAACTGTCTATTATATATTCCCTTCTTTTCCTCTTGACTCTTTTAATGTTTTTAAGTCTCCATCAAAGTTTCTTTTAAAGATTTTATTTATTCATGAGAGACAGAAAGAGAGAGAGAGACAGGTAGAGACATAGGCAGAGGGAGAAGCAGGCTCCCTGCAAGGACCCCAACTGGGGATTCGATCCAGGACCCCAGGATCACACCCTGAGCCAAAGATAGACGCTCAACCACTGAGCGCACCCAGGCATCCCTCCATTAAAGTTTTATATACCCTGAGAGCCATATATTTCTTATTATAGCCTTGCTATTATCTAGCTCAATGCTGGGCATGCAGAATCCAAAACATCTATAGACTAAATGAATAACGTGATTAGTCATTCAATATACTTAATGAATAAAGCTCTGAGGGGCAAAGTAACTGTCTTAAAGATCTACAGAAAAATCCTAAAACATAGTAACCAAAGTCTTCAATTGATTTGGACAAGACATCAAATAATGGTTCTCCAAGGAAAGGAAAGATGCTTTCTGAGCATCAGGAGGACCCTTCTACCTACACTCAGCCTGAAATAGCACAGGATTGTATTAGCTCACAGCAGGAGAGACTTACAACAAATGCAGAGCTTCCTGTCTTGATGGTTCACATTAAAGCCAAGGGAGATTGTAAACCTCCCATCCAAGGCAATGCTAAGAATGGAAGGAGTTTACTATCAGTCTATGGTAACTTGGAAAAGCTCAGCTCACAGGAAGGGGTAAATCTTTTGTTTTACCTCCATTTCTAATGTGTAACTTTCGTTTTTAGGCACAATACTACTTGCTTTATGCTACTTAGCCTTCCTTTTTTCCCTCAATAAAGCATTAAAAGAAAGTCTGTTCCCTTCTGGGAATTATGGTGTTCCCCCCACTTCTCATATTTCTCAACACCTGTTGGGCAGCTGCTACATTCTACCCAAGTAGTGACTGCATTTGCAAGGACTGAATTCTAACAATACAGAAAGTTAGTGATACTTAAGGGATTTGCAATATGAACTTAACTATAGTAGATTGCTGGAACCACACTCATATTTCCCATGTACGTCTGTGGTCTCTATTAAGAAGCAATAAAAATAACAGAGCTACTAAGTTGACTGGCTGTGTAGCTAAATCTTTTCCTACATCTATATATAACTATATAAATGCAATACTTATATAGCTCTATATGAATTAATATGCATGTATATCTAGCTAGTATCTTTATATCTGGTAGTTATAATAATAGTTTCTTAATTGCATTACTGTAGCAGCTAACACTGAGCATTTATGAGATGCCAGGCATTGTTCTAAGCATTTTATATACATTGATACATTCAAACCTCAGACAATATTAAGAGGTAGCTACTATTATAATTCTTATTTTATAGATAAGGAAAATAAACTTTGGAGAGGTTAAGCAGCTTGCCACAGATCACGCAACTAGTAAGTGGTAGACCCAGGATTTCAGCTGGACAGTCCAGGTCCATAGTCCATGATTTTAATTAGTGTGTGATATTTGCATTTAATATTTTATATTCAATTTTTAACACTACATTTCATAGTACAAAATGAGGATTACTATTATATTTTTAGTTTGTAATAAGCTATTGGGGTGCCTGGGTAGCTCAGTCGGTTAAACCTCTAACTCTGTTTCAGCTCAGATGATGATCTCAGGTCAGGCCATGATCTCAGGGTCATGAGGTCAAGCCCTGTGTTGGGCTCTATGCGCAGTGCAGAGTCTGCTTGTCCCTCTCCCTCCCCTCCAGCATGTGTGTGTACACAGACATGCTTTCTCTCTTTCTCTCTCTCTCAAATAAAATCTTTTAAAAAATTTGTAATCAGCTATTGAGATAAGTGGAACACATATTATACAGTTCTTGTTTATACCATTATTTCTTCTATAATAAAAGTGAAGCTCAGAGAAATGGAGTGCCTTTCTAAAGCTCATGTTTTTTATAAGTGAGAGAGCAAGAACATTTTGCATCCTGGTTTTATGTACCCAACCCTAAGAAGATAGGTAAGGGACATTTTATGGTCTAAAAGAATTAAGTTCCATATTTCTTGTGAAAACAACATTTATTACTTAGTGACAAAAAATGTTACAGGTTTTTGTAATAGTCCAAAAATCCAAGTTATTAAAATTTCAGAGCCACTCAACATTCCATGAATACTTTATAAATCTGTGGAGGTTTGAAGAGAAATGAGATGAAAGATCTCTTGAGCCTGGATTCTGCCCTTAATTCTGCTAGAGATTGGTCTCTAGGCACCAGGAACTAGTTCTTCAGCCTCTCTGGGCATCAAGTTACTTATTTAAAAAATGAGCCTAGAGATAATACTAGTAAATATTTAAGCAGATGGACAAACACTATATAATATGCCAAGAGTTGGTAAGTGCTATGGAGGAAAATAAAGCAGGGTAAGGATGGAGGAAGAAAATGGGGATGGGGATTTTACTTCTTGTTTTACAGAAAACTTGATTTAATTGATATGAGGTTATTTATAGTCATTCATCTAATATGATGTGACTAGTCATGTTTTGCTGCAGCAGTATTTGTGCATTTGAATATTGAGTGCTGCCCCAAACCTCACTGTGGATATTCTAGAATGTACAGTATATGCACATAAATTTATAAAATCAGAAAAAAGTACATTCCAAAGCACATCTGTTACTGAAAGGTTTCAGGTAACAGGTCATGTAGGTCTATCAGCCAGACTTCAGGAAGGGGGTCAGGACTGGAAACTCAAATGGGAAAGTCAGCATCTTATAGACAGCATTTTGATGAAGCCAAGTGGCTGGGTGATAGCAAGTGGTGAGGAGAAAAAGAGCAAGCACTGAACTGTGTCTCACTCCACTATTCATAGGGATGAGGTGTGAGATTGACAAAGAGAGATTGTCCGGAAAGCAAATAAAGGAAGTGTTTCAGGAACACTGCAGGCAGGAGAGATCAGCTGTGTGGAACAAAGCTAACAAGTCAGTAAAGATGAGGACTGAGCATGTGAAAGAAAGCAGCCCCAGCAACATCAAGCATCCTTTCTCCTCTTTGTCATCATTGCCAGGATTCATTACGCCAACAACCAGGCTTAATACAAGTCTGTGTATCTACTTTATCTATCATGATTGCATAATGGCCACTTCTTGAAGGCACTACTTAAATTCCTTACTTTTCCTGGAGGTGAGGTATATTTCATGGAAGCAATAAAAAAACAAAAAAAACCCTACAAACTTCAAAGCAAGACAGACTTGGACTCAAAACCCATACTAATTAGGTTGCCCACACCTTTATAGCTCAACGTCAGACAAGTTGTTTAATAGTGCTGTATCTCACTTTTCTCACCTGGCAAATGAGACTCTTTAACAATCTCAAATGTATGTTGAAAATTAAAAGCAATAACCTTCATAAAGAGCTTTAGACATAACAGATGCTCAAAGTTCTTCCTCTTTTCTAGGGACAGTGGATAACCTGCAAACATGCAGTATGCTGATAGGGCAAAGCATTCCCTGAACTGGACCACAGGAGATGTGGACTGTGGCTCCAGCCCCCACAGCTGTATTTTGTAAAACCTCAGGTAACTCAGATCGTATTCCTAAGCTTTGGAATCAGAAATCAGCATTCAACAGGCACAAACTACTATATTGGGTTGAATTGGAACAATATTTTTAGTTGGCTGGTTGGTTGATTTGTATCACTCTCTAGTTGGCTACAGTTTATCCTTTCTTCATGACATCATCCCTTTACATTACCTGCCTGCCCCTGAATCCATTTGAGTTTGTAGTCGCTAGAGTAAATAATCTTTCTTGCCCCTTCATTTAGAATATTTTACAGGGATACCTGGGTGGCTTAGTCAGTTAAGCATCGGATTCTTGATTTGGGCTCAGGTCATAACCTCAGTGTTGTGGAGTTTAGCCCACGCTGGGCTCTGTGTTTGGAGCCTGCTTGGGATTTTCTCTCTTCCCCTCCCTCTGCCCCTCCCTGTAGCATTCTCTCTCTCAAAAAAAAAAATTTTTTTTTAAAGAAAAAAGCATTTTACAAGTTGTGTAACTAGTACTCCAAAATGTCCTTGTTCAGAGCATTTTTACACACTAAACATTATACATACAACGCTTTGGATCTACATGCTTTTCAACACTCTTCAAAAAGTTTTAGGCCTGAAAACAAAATGAATGCCTCTCAAATGAGAAAGATGAACAGCAAAATTAAGGGACAAATCTTCAGACTCAAAGTATATGACAGCATATCAGCCATTCAAGTGCAACTCAACTAAGGAGGTTTGATATTGAAAAATAAAGTTTAAATTATAAGAATAGGTTAATAATTTATTCTTTAGGCAACTTGGAATTATAGAGGTTATCAAAAATCTTTTCAAATTTTTAAGGCAAAATTGCATCTAATAATAATGTGAAAGCATCAGATGGAGTTCTTTATGAATTGTAGTTCCTTTTTTGTTCTCTTGCCATTCTTCTTGGAAAAATGTATACCATAGCTTCTGACATTTTTCATCCATTTCCTCCAGTGATTTTTCCAAGTTAACAAAGGAGTGAGGAAGAGAATGGTTATAGATGCTTTCTCATTCATACATTTCCTACTATATATCTTTATTCCTTAGAACTCAGCACATTGTAGGTGCTTAATAATATTTATTGGCCTTAATCATCTGCTCAGAGGAAGGTAAAGAAAGCACACCTCAGGTCCCATGAATCATATAATAAAATATTTTTGATTGATTCTTCATAGGACATCTGAATTCTGACATTATTCAGGGAAGCAATGTTCCCAGCATCCCTTACTCCTAGTAGGGGACATGTGACACAGTTGCTACCAAAGAGGCATAGCATTCTAAGTCTGCTCAGGTTTCTGGAAGCACTGACTTAATAGAGTAGATGCGTGGCATTCTTATTTTTGTTTTGAGTCCAGGTGTGCTATCTAGAGGAACAAATGACACTTTATTGTGCAAGTTGACAAGCCAACATGCTGGGGGTAGTGGTGTAGAGAGGCTTAAAGACAGTGGCCTTGATGTCATTGATGAACTGCTGCACCAGAGCTGGACCACATCCTTCCATAATGCTAACCATGAAGGCAAATAAACCCTATTTGTGTGAGATGTGGAAAGTCAGGGCTTTTTTGTTTTTTGTTATTTGTTCGTTTTTCTACTTGCACCCCAAAATCATCTGATTGCTATACCATGGGGAGGGGTGGTTAAAATGGAGGGGAGATGAAAGCTTTTGACATCAGAGGCATTAAGAAACTTTGAAGCTAGGAAGCTGGAGGGATATTCTGGAAGGAGAGTGACTGTCAGGTAGGTATATAGGTAAGCAAGTGAAGCTTTTAGGGAAATAGACATGCTTGGGAATTAGATACACCTTGAAGTCAAAGATAACGGTGGGTGATGGAACTACACAGTTTCCTAGTTCAGGACAGCACAGGAAGAGAACTTAGAAGTATAAAGGAATTGATGCTCACCTAGCATGCCCCTTACATTATTCATCTGTGCATCTCCATTTCCTTGTCAGAAATTTTGGTAGGAGTATGGATGGTAGATGATTCAAGGTAAACTTCTTGGAATTGCATGGAATGGAACTTTTCTCTAGTCAAGTCATAAAATATCCCTTACTAGATTATGGGATACCGCAGGGTAGAGAGGAGAGGAGAGGGAGTTGGTTAGTGCATGTTGGGCTTGAGGACTGTGGGACACAGATTTGGAGATTATTCCTAGGCAAATATACATAAAACTGGGACATGCGGCTTTGATGTTGCTTTAGAAAAATAGTTAATTTAGGATAGTTGGGAAGGAAGTTATTTCTGTCCTGTGTCTATTTACAAATAAACATGTATCCAGAGATTTCCAAAAGCTTGATATCCCTAAGATATATCATTTAGAATTTTTTCCCAGTTTCATCAGTTTTCCAGACCTTAGAGAAGCCTCCTTCCACACCTGAGTGCTGAAATTCAGTTAATTGTGACAGGAACTAAGAGGCTTACCTTTCATCTTCATGCCTCTCATTGAATTCTATTTCTCCAGTGGAGATTTAATCACCAGCAGTGGGGGATAGGATGATTCTCTTGCCATCTGTGGGCCTCAGTGGAAGTTGTCTGGTCCAGCTCATCACCTTTTCTTTCTTCAAGTTTGGGAAGTTCTTCTCTTCTGTCAAATATTCTCCGAGCTCCCAACCCCCTAAAGACTACCAAATATCTTCAGGGTTTCAGCTAAATGAAACTTTTCCCGTGAACCCCAGAAATCTAGGAATTAGGTTGACTATAGTTAACCAATATTGCCAAATATATGAAATCACTGGCATATTAAATTATCATGTATATATTCATCTGCAGTCTGTGTATGAACACACATATGGAACCCAGCTGCATGCCAAATGATCATATATACATCTTACGCCCAACAATAAATGGTTTTTAATATAAATCATTCACAATGGCAAAATATGTGAGATTCTATGTTTTTGCCCCAAGACTTTGATATGACTGATAGAAAACTACCAATAGATGTGAATAAAGGATATAGTAATAATATTGGGATAGGACATCAAAGGTAAGAAACATTTACTTGGAGCTTTTTATATAAAACAGGAGACGACACAGCTTGTCCCCAGTTGAAGCTATAGGCTCCATAGGTTTCTTAATATTCCCCATGAGATGTCCATTGGCTGATGACACCACTTGTAATGAGTTAAGAATTGTCAGGTTTGAACCAGCTTGCTTTTGCTGAGACAACTTTGCTATTCCTTCCCCAACCCTGGTCTACTCAGGTCATAATTCTTCCTACTCATGAGATAGAAGTAGTGAATGTAGATGCGAGCCCAGACATCCCTCGATGTCTCCTGTGTCGCGGCGTGAAAAACATGTCAGAATCTCAGGTCCTGAAGTTTATACCTATACTCTACTTCCAGTCTAAGAGTTAGTTTTCTTCTGGATTCAGCCCATGTGGTTCATTTTTTTAATTCATGATAGATACATATATAGAGAGAGGCAGAGACACAGGAGGAAGGAGAAGCAGGCTCCATGCCGGGAGCCCGACGTGGGACTTGATCCCGGGACCCCAGGATCTCGCCCTGAGCCAAAGGCAGGCGCCAAACCACTGAGCCACCCAGGGATCCCCAGCCCATGTGTTTCAACCAGTAAAAGAATCTTTCTAAAAATTGTTTTGTAGTATAGGGAGATAACCAGATAAATACCCATCATTATTACCAGACAAGTACTTAATTAGTCAAGATTAGGAAATGGTACTATATCAATGAAACAAATTGAGCTATTCCACTTTTTTTTAAAAAACCAATTGAATTATTTACCTCTCTTTTTTTTGGAAGGAATCACAGTTCCCAGATGAATAGTGATGTAGAGAACCACTCTATGGGCTTACTGACCATTGGAGTATCTTTTTTTTTTTTTAATGAAAGTTTATTTAGTTATCTTGTCATTATTTTTTCCACAACTCTACATCCTAAAAATATAATTTATCATTCTTTTCCCTACTGCTTTGGAATCATTGCCGTGCTGTGAATACACCACATTCTATTTGTCAGTGGAAGTCCCTAATATATTTTTGAATGTATATGCTTGAATATATATTCTTCACAACACAATTACAATGAAATGCAAACTAAAGTACCCAACAGCCAGTTTCTCTGATCCCATCATTGGCCAACCTGTGCTTTCTTCACTATTTATTTATTTATTTATTTAATTATTTATTTATTTATTTAATTGGAGTTCAATTTGCCAACATATAGCATAACACCCAGTGCTCATCCCATCAAGTGCTCCCTTCAGTGCCTGTCACCCAGTCACCCCCAACCCCACCCACCTCCCTTTCCACCCCTTGTTCGTTTCCCAGTCTTCACTAATCTTCTGATAGAGGGGCCCTCTTTCTGCCTCTTGAGCATGTGTACAGTAGCCCCCTCTTTACCCATAGTTTTGCTTTCTGCAATTTCAGTTAACCGTCCAGAAGCAGATGATCTGAATAGCCAGAAGGTCAGTAGTAGCCTAACACTGCGTCACAATACCTACATGATTTATCTCATTTTATCTAATCACATAGGCAATTTATCATCTCCTATCATCACAAGAAAAAGGGTTAGGACAGCACAATAAGATATTTTTGAAGAGAGAGACCACTTTCACATGACTTTTATTACAGTATATTAGAATTGTTCCATTTTATTATTAGTTATTATTGTGAATCTCTTACTGTGCCTCATTTATAAATTAAACCTTATCTTAGGTATGTATGTATGTATAGGAAAAAACATATTATATATATATATAGGGATGAGTACTATCCATGGTTTCAGGCATCCACTGGGGGTCTTGGAACTTATCTCCTGTGGATAAGGGAAGACTACTGTGATATACTTCTGCTTCAAGGCCTGAGTGCTGGCTGTCACCTCTCTCTGGCCCCCTTTTTTTTTTCATGTCATTACAAGTCTGACTCTTCTCAGTGTTCAGTTTTCTTCAAGCATTAGTTTCTCTGACAGGCATTTCCTGAGCTTCCTAGCTAAAGTACCTACACATAAACTCATCTTTCAATTGCTTTGCTTTTCTATTTTTGTTTAGAAGTTATTTCTTTCCTAGATACTAGTTATCTCTTTAAAGGATTGTGTGTCTTCCCAGTTAAAGAAAAGCTCCAGGAGAGTTGAGACATTTTGTGTTATTTTTCACTGTTTTCAGTGTCTAGCACACATTAAATACTCGATAGGTTTTTGTTAAATGTCGAATAAAAGATCAAAACATAAAAGAGAATTGGGAAAGGCAAAATATAGGAAAATATTGTTAAAATCCTGTCATAGAGGGGCATCTGGCTGGCTCAGACAGTAGAGCATACAACTATTGATCTCAGGGTTGTGGGTTTGAATGTAGAGATTACTTAAAAATAAAAAATAAAACCTTCCTTAAAAAAAATCTTATAGAGAAAGCTTTTCTAAGGATACCACCAAGTGGAGAAATATAATCAAGAGATTAGTTTATACATAAAATTGAAAAAATTCTGTCTAATAAAAATCTCCATAAGAACAGTTGAAAGAAAATATTGTAGCATATATATAATTAAAGTTGGTAAATACTCAGTTCAGAAATGATGCAATACCAAAGACAGACAGTACAATAGGGAAGAGGGCAAAAATTATGAATAGGCAATTCACACATGCAAATACTACAAGGTATGAAAACATTTCCAAGTTTATTAACAATTTAAAAATACATATTTACACAATGAAATGCAATTTGCTGTCCATAAAATTGGTTTAAAACAGCTTCAAAAATTAGAAACATGCTAAGCTGTTATCTATGTGGGGAAAATGGGTTTTCTCCTTTGTAACTGGTGGAAATTTGAATTGTAATGACAGTTTTGGAAGCTAGTGTCTATCCAAATTTAAATGCACAGACCCAGCAATTCCATTTCTAAGAATGAATCCTAACACTATGCAAAAATCCATATGCAATGATGTCTATACAAATTATTGCAGCATTGTTTTTTTATAAGATGTGTTTATTTATTTTTAGAGAGAGAAAGAGAGTGTGTGTGAAAGCAGAGAAAAGAGCAGGAGAGAATCTCTCTCAGACTCCCTGCTGAGCACAAAGCCCAATGAGGGCTCAATCTTATGACCCTGAGATCATGACCTGAGTTAAAATAAGAGTTGGACGCTTAACTGACTGAGCCACTCAGGCGCCCTTGCAGCTTTGTTTATAATAATAGTATGGAAACAATTTAAATCTTCAAAAACAGGAAGCTGGGAAATGCATGGTACCCCCATGATGAAATTCTTTATGACCATTAAATTGATAGAAATAAATCTGAGTATACTATTTACGTTTGAAGGTACAGTGTATATGAGTGTGGGACACCTGGGTGGCTCAGTCAGTTCAGCATCCAACTCTTGATTTCAGCTCAGGTCATAATCTCAGGTTGTGCTTAAGATTCTCTCTCTCCCTCTCCTTCTGCACCCTCACCCCCCACAGGAGTGCATGCAAAAACAAAAACAAAAAATCCACAATGTATCTGAGTGTACAATGATGCCTATGATACAGTAAGAGAAAAAACAAGCTGAAGATCAATATGTGTACCATAAGTCCCTTCTTAGGAAGAACATTCTAATCTGTAAATAGAAGACTCCTGACTACATCTAAAATAGCAAAGGCATCTTATGATCTTATATGACAAGAAGTCTGGTGAATTGTTACAGGGTTATTTTAATAACCAATGATGTCAGAATATTGGCTTAATGACTCCATGATTCTCTTGGTCTTTCTTTCATGGTCACAGAATGATTGTAGCTGCTCCAAATAATGAGTCTCCACATCAGTTTTCCAAACTGAAGAGAGCAGGAGAATAGTCTTTCCTCTCATGAATCTATACTTTTGCTTAGCACAATTGTCTGTCATAGAAACCTCCAAGATTTGCTCTTACTTCACATAGTCTTAAACTGTGGCACATGGCTACACCTCACTGCACAGAAGCCTACAAAAGTATCATACAAAGGAGAATGGATTTTACGGCTCACTTAGTGGTATTATGATTGATCTCCAGGGTTGGAAGAAGAGCCTGCTGCCATGTAGTCAAGGATCTCATCCCTCAAAACCATGGGCTACTAAAAAAAAAGATTGATAACTTGGACCTCATTAAAATGAAAAGATTCTGGTTCTCAAAAGACATCATTAAGACTATGAAAAAAGACTGGGAGAAAATATTTATTAAACACATCTCTGATAAAGGATCCAGAAGATACAGTCTTTCAAACTAAAAAGAAAGAAGACAAATCAATTGAAACTGACAAAAAGACCTTGAGACAGCTCAGAAATGAGACTATCCAAATGGCGAATAAGCTTATGTGAAAAGTTTGCAACATTATTATCCAAAAAGAAAATTCAAATGCAAATTCAACCACAGTAAAATCCATTGTATATCCACCAGAATGGCTACAATTTTTTAAATTGACAATAGCAAGTGCTGGTGATGGTGCACAGCAAATAGAGCTCTGATATGTTGCTGATGGGAATGTAAATTGGCTCTGCCGCTGTGTGGTAGCTACTAGCTAAACTTACAAAACTCTATGGCCCAGTAATTTCACTCTTGGATATAGAACTCAGAAATGAGAGCATATGCCCATCAAAACATGTCAAGGAATGTTCTGAGCAGTTTTATTCATGATATCACAAAACTGGGAGAATTCCAGTTGTTCATCAATAAGGGAATGGATAAATTGTGGTATACGCATTCAATGAGAAACCACACAATGATGAAAGAGAATGAACTCCTGAATCATGTAATAAATCATGTATTAATCTCACAGAAATGCTATCAGAAGCCAGACACCAAAGATTGTATGCAATATAATTTAATTTATATGAAATTGAAGAACAGGTGAAATTATGGTTATAGAGATAAGGAAGAAGAGTGGTCTCCTTTAGTGGGAGGGGGCATGATGAGACCTCCTGAGGTGATGGACATAATTGTATCCTGAGGTGAGTGGTGGTAAGACAGCTGCATACAATTGTAAACATTCAGTGAACTTAAGATTTGTAAACTCTATGGTATGAGAGCTATACCTTAATAAAAAAGAATAGAACAAACCAAAAACTTCAAACCAGCAAAAAGTGAATTCTTTTCTCTGTATTAAAAATTGGGGATTTTGTAGCTGGAAAGTAGAAATTTGATGATCACAGCTGTTGGGTTCAAAGGACATTGTTTGCCACAGTTCCATTATGTGCATACATATGTATGCTTTATATAAGCATACACATTTTTGAAAGAATGTGTGTTCAACTGGTAATAACAATTATATTTGAAGATGGAATTGGATACATTTTAATTTTTAAATTTTTTTGTTTACATATTTCTGATTACTAAAACAAAAGGAAAATCATAACATTAGAGGAGAAATCTTGAGAGTCTCTAGCCAAATGGTGTTAGGTGTTTAGGGAATTGTATTTTATGATGAATCAATGGAGAGAAACGATGAGAGACACCCGCCCCCCCTGAACTTTTGGGGGAAGTGGTAGGAAGAGTTACCAAGGGCTGCAAAGTCTCCTCTAAGCTCATTTCAGAGATGGAAAAATCTACTAGGAAAATTAATATGCCTGTGAATAATTGAGAGCTGCCTACAGTAGAATCTCCTGAAATGACATTTTCTCTCTTATGAATGATGAAAAGAGTAGGCAAGAAACCTCAGAGGTCATCTCATTTTATGCCCTAGCCAATGTGCCAATCTTTTCCGTAATTCGTACTTTTAAAGTGTCTCAACAGTTGTGTAATAAATGGAAAATATGTCTTTACTACCAAGTAGGGGATGTGTGCTGTATGGTCAGCTGGCTGGAAAATAGGCTGTCAAATCACCCTGGTGGTTTACTTTGCCACCTAGAGTACTGTTGTTGACGATGATGATGATGATGATGATGTGTGTGTGTGTGTGTGTGTGTGTGTGTCTGTCTGTCTGTCTCTCTGTCTGTGGAAGAGATTCAAAGGGTCTGAAAGAGAAAGAATCTGTTGATGTGAGCAAGGCTACTTTTTAGAACTCATTTCATAACACTTGCTTGGATTAAGTAATGATATGTCTAACATTGACAGAAAAAATAATCTAGATCTTAACTCAGTGCTCTCATTCTAGTTTTCTCTGTGCACCAAGAAAAAGTTCTTAACTTCTCAAAAATTGAGAACAAGATATGTTCTGACATGGCTTTCTATATGCCCATTCTCAGTTCCTGAAAGCAGCAGAAGTTTTGCAAGTGGTATTATGTTTTCTAATATTACCCAATGAGGTTTTTAAAAAGATTTTATTTATTTATTTGACAGAGAGAGCCCAAGAGAGCAGAAGCAGGGGGAAGGGCAGAGGGAGAGAGAGAAGCAGACTCCCCACTAAGCAGGTTGCCCAACACAGGACTCCATCCCAGGACCCAGGGATCACAACCTGAGCCAAAGGCAGATGCTTAACCAACTGAACCACCCACGTGTCCCTCCGTACCTAATGAGCTTTATATCATTATTTACCATTACTCCATTATCTTTCTCACATGAACTATTTCTTCCAGTCATTTAATACATTAAGCTCCATGCACCTTTTCTTCCTTAGTTTTTGAGTTTCCAAGCCTTGATACTGGGGGAAATGAATATAAAAGTAGATTTTAAAGAATATCTGAGGACTAGAGCCACACTTTTTATTCCTCAGACTTGCTAGAGCCCTCAGGACAGGGAGGAGGAAAATAAAGGAGGATGAATCAAGCACAGAGTATTCCTGGAGTAACAGGGGCTCTGTGCCAGGCTTCTTGGTTAAATCCAGTGTGAGTCAAAAAGAAAGACTTCAAGGTAAATGCATTGCATTTGAGAGCAGAGGGTTCTATGTCTCACTTCTGGAGCACATTTCTGGAAGGCAACAACCCCTCAAAGAAGGTGTCTAGGCTGATAGGACTTTAGACAGACTCCTTGAGTTTCTCAATGTGTAGTGTGATTTAGATGCAACATAAAAATCCCCCTGAGAGGGACCCAGAAGCAGTAGAGAGAGAACCAGAACAATGCTTCTGAATGAGGACAACCTGTTCAGATTAATAGCAGGAGGGTCATGGGAATCTCTAAGGAGACTAGCAAGGGCAGCAGGCATCACCTCAGCAATGGCTTGTCCCTGGATAAGCCTCCTGGCTACTTAAACCACCTCTGTGAAAGGCAGATGGGGGACTGAATTCCTGAGCTGAGACTGGTTTTCTGCTGCTTTATTAGGATGTGGGCTCAAAGTAGAAATTGAATTACAAATAATAATAATAATAATAATAATAATAATAATAATAATAATAAATTTGCATATCATTTCTCATCCTCATCCTTTGACCATGGAGAAAGCATGACTTTTTATCCTTCTATTGTTACATAATGGGTTCAAGTTGAACCACATTTCTCTGAAGCAGAGATTTGTGTTCCAATAATTCTATGTTAAGGAAACTGATTTTTTAGAAAGTCTTTATCAGTTCTTAGAACATCCCCTTCAACACTCCACAGAGGTCCATGCAGGTGACTGGTTGGGAAGGAACAGAAAGAGAACTGCACCTGAGCATCATGCAGAAACCCTCTGGGCTAGTCTCCTATAGTATATTCCTGGAAAAGTAAAACAAATTTGGGGAAAGAAAATGCAAGGATAAATAATTGTTTCCACATACAACTCTTTCATACTGCAGGAAAATTTACTTCCTTAAAGTGTTAGAGAATCAGAAGAGCATGTGTTTGCTGTGATGATAGGTTATCTCGTGGTGACTTTAAAATCAATGAAGAATTTCACTGTGGCCTCACAGAGTCCATTGTAGACATCCAATTAACTGTGAACATGTCACCCCATCTCAGGACAGAAAGCCCAGAGATGTCACACAGGCAACAATGTTCTTCCTTTCAAAGCACTCCTACTGTGTTCTGAAGCTATGGCACGAAGCAGAGAGGTGCCTAAGAGTGAAGAATTGAATGGCATTCCTTGTCTGGAACCTATTCCTCTATCTCTTGCTACCTCTATTCCTCATCCTTTTTCTTTTCTTACTTCAAATACCCAATGGCTCTGATTGGTAATGCTTTCAATGTTTATGATGGAAAATGTATCCTCTTCCACTCATCTTTCTTTCTGACCCTTTTTTGCCCCTTCTCCATAGGCACTGCAACCTTCAGAAACATGGCTTCTGTTGGCTCAGCTGCATTTTCTCTTTTGTACTAAAGAATGCCTTCTTCCAATTTATTACCTGGCCCTTTTTGCATTGGGTACCCAATGGACTTCCCCTCCCAACTCATTCTCCTCTCGGTTTTTATTTAATTGTGTTTCCACTGTATAAAATTATGTCCTAAAGATATACCCAGGATATATCTTAATCAATTGCAGAAAGATTTGCAGACATGGAAATGATTGTCATGAAGGAAGAAGTTTATACCTGAAGTTTATACTTGCAGATCCTTAGAAGTGAGAGACAGAGGGTGCCACACAAGGCCACATGGGGAAGCGCACCCAGGTTGGCCAGGGGATAGAAGGGAGAGGAAAGGATATGGCCCAGGACCTTTGTTGTAATTCTGGCCATGGGAGGGGGTGGGTAGTGTGCTTGGGAGGCATAGTCAGTTAAGTGTCCAATTCTTGATTTTGGCTCAGGTCATGATCTCAGGATTCTGGGATTGAGCCCTTGTCAGCTCCGTGCTTGGTGGGGATTTGCTTGAGATTCTCTCTCTCCCTTTACCCCCTTCTCTGCTTATGCTCACTCTCTCTCTCTCTCTCAAATAAATAAATAAATCTTAAAGAAAAAAAAAGAAATTCTGTGGGGAGGAATGGATAAGTCAGGGTAGGTATGCTGAGTCAGTTAGAGGCTAGATAACTTGAATATTTTTGGCAGGCTCTGGATTATACTGCTGATCCTTTGTTGTCCAGTACCTGGCCCTGGGATAATTTAGGGAGGAGGCATATTGGCTTGGTGTGTGAGAGTTGGGGATGTGGGATCTGAATTGATTGTTTTGTACATCAAAGGCATGCTCATTAAGGAATCATTTCCTAGGTTTAGAAATTAGCTAGCCTTGGGAGGAACCCTATCTCTGTGATCAAGATTTGAAATGCCAGAGCATCAAGAATATGGAAAATTAAGAAAATACAGTCAATACAAGTTAGTTTCATAATATACCATTATCGTTGGTCTATCATTGCTGCTTTTACTTTATGTTTTTCTAAAATAAAGAAGAGCTATAATCACAGAACCTAAAATCTAGGATATTATCAATGATTTACACTGACTTAGGAGCTTCTATCCTAATCTTGTAGAGTCCAACAATTCCTGCTGCAGTTTAGTAATGGATCTCAACACCTCATATGGCAAAGAATATCCTATTTTGGATGACTGCCAATGGCCATGTACCTGTCCTGTCCTCTCATCTGTCTCATCAGCTTGAATTTCAAGCTCTTTGAATGTTTTCCAACCTGTAACTTAGACACTGGCAAGCAGAAGAGCATTTCAGTTGGCTTCAGTTGAAAAATTCATGAATGCATGGAGATAGATGTTGATTGAAAAAATACATATATTACTTTGTGTCTGCATAACTCAACACCTCAGATAATGACAAAATACTCTTCACGTCTCTTGAACAAAAACCTAAAACCAAGAATTTGGGAAAGAAAGAGCCTTTCCAGAGAGCTTTCCAAGTCAGGCTTGAGGCTATGGTAACACCCACAAGAGTCTTCTTACTGTCTAGATTTTCAGCAGCCCCACTATTCATTTTGAATGAGGGCCGCCAGACATTGTCAAACAGCAGCCAGCAGACATGAAGGGACGGGGCTTCTCATAGCTTTTGCGAGTATTGATGATGATGTTTTTTGCATAGGGAATTTGAGGGATGTTATGTTTGGAGAAACTGGTAGGACTGTTGTTGAAAAATCAGTGCAAATCAGATGCCTACAAGAAAGGACTTTGGAAAAGCCAGCGGTACACAGTCACAGGCAACAGGTATTCTGGGGAGGGGCTGTGTTGGGATGATGCTTGGGGGACTTCAGACTGACTTTCCAGTTCCTCGTTGCCATCCGAGAAGCTCTTAAGTATTTCTCTTTCCAGGTGTTCAGAAATATGACAAAGAAAGTACTGCTGTGTACACTGATGGCTGGATCCGTTATTCCTCTTTCAGCCCTTTTGTTTTCTACCCTTTCTGTAGTTCTGGGCAAAAACATCCACATGGGTTCCTGAACTATTGTTACAAGTGGAGAAATGTGTAGGATCAAGGTTTTAGGTCTTCACCAAAACATCCGTTTTTGTTTTTGTTTTTTTTTTTTTTCGGCTTCACATCCTGTGGGAACTTTGGAATTTGGCTTTGTTATGTCCTAGCCAATACCTCATAATCAAAGGGTTTTTAGAAATTTCCTCAGGTCTCAAGTTCAAACTGAACAGTGGGTCTGGTTGTATTTTGTGCAGATAAAGTATAAATCATTTTCTTTCAGATTTTAGACTTCCTGAATGAACTGTCCTGGTAAAAGAGTAGTTGGGTATTCAAGGCTTCCACAATTTAGGGACTTCGGCTGGATCCCAGCATATTTAGGAGACCCCATTTGAAAATATTTACCCATCCAAATGAAATGAAAAGGTGCTTGTCCTACAAATGGCCCCTGAAATAACTTTGCAAGTCCATCCCCTGCCACTGAACAGTGGCTATTACCCTTGGACGCTGGTGAGCAGGGCTTATAATTCTGGAATAATTTTCCTTTGAATTTATGTCTCTTCAACTTCAGTTCACACATCAGCCTTCTCATCTCCTCTCCCATGTTAAATTGGTCCATAAAACTCCACACACCATAAAATGGGATCTGGGTGGAGGTGTGGCAAAGCATCCCCCAAGGTCAACATTATGATAGACTCCCATCTCACCGCCCCCCTTCCCCACCCCAAAAGAAAGTGGAAACAAAAGGCATGTTGGTCAGGAGACTCCACTTCTGGCAGCCTCTAAACAGCTGTATGTTCTTGTTTAGCTGGGATAACAGCAGCCTTTATGAAAGGAGGCCTCTTTTTTTTCTCCCCATGACCCTTATCTGAGTAATGGTCTGCACAGGAGATCAAGAAAATGCCACAGTCTCAGTAGGTTCTAGGGAGCTGACACCAAGGACTTCCTGTGGCCTGGCTCCATCTGCATGTGGAACAGCTCAGCCTAGAGCAGCCAGCTCTGATCGTGTCTGAAATATTTGGCTCCTGGCTCGGGCTGTGGGCTGGCTGTCTGGTTTGTTTGAACACAAACTAGCCTGAGAGTCTTTGTGTAGAATGCTCCTTGAAGCTTTTTCCATGACATCTGCCAATTAAATGTATGAATTACTCTGTTTACTCCTCTGTGACAGGGCAGATATTTTATTCAGAAGCAAAGGATTTCTTCTCATCCTTGCTTTTTCTTCTAACATTTGATTAGCTTCTTTTATGTGCCAGAAACTGGGCAAGATGTTTTACATTTGTGCTTTTTTCCTCAATACAGCCCTGATAAAATGGGCTTAGGGTTGTCATTTCATAGACAAGCAAACTGAGATACAGAGATAGGAAGTGATTGATCTAGGGCCATACTTTAAGGGCATAGTGGGAACTAGAATTGAAGTTTCCTCATTTCAAGGTTTTTTGTTATTGTTCCTTTTTAATCTTTTCTATTTCAATTTCTTTATGATTAATGCTTGGCTATTTTGAGTTGTTATTTGAGTCTTCATCCATTCATTCAATCATTCACCGTGAGCAACTACTAGTGAGTGTCTACTATGTACAAGGTGCTAGGTCCAAAGACTAAAAGCACAAGAGTCTGCAAACGTTCTGTAAAGAGCCAAATAATAAATATTTTAGGCATCGAGGGCCATATAGTTTTTGTTGCAACTTCTCAGCTCTACCAGTGCAGCACAGAAGTGGCCATAGACAACAGGTATATGAGTGTATTACAATAAAACTGTATTTACAGAAATAGGCAGCAGGTCAAATTTGAATCTCTAGCTGTAGTTTTGGATAGACTACCATGCAGTGCACAAGCTGCACACTCATACATATTATTCCTAGTGAGGCATCACATAATTATATGTGTTGACTCTGAATTCTGAGCCTGTCATGACAATGAGGATCCCCATGCTTGGATTATCCCCCATATTCTAAAAATTATCCTCAGAGGCCCAGCTAAGTAATCATTGCCTTCTATGGTGAGATGGCACCTCTGCCCAACAGCACTGCTCTTGCACCACTCATGGAAATGTTACTGGAGCTAATGAAACTCTTGTGTGACTTCGTGGGCAAAGTGTTAAATAAGAGACAGTAACAAGAAGGCTGAGCCTCAGAGAACATGGAAGAGTCTAGGCTTGGGCATGGTCATCCACATACCTGTTTACATTGTAAAGCTATTATACCAAAAATAGCTATCATGGATTGATGTGCATGATCTCACTTGATCTTCACAACAATCCAGCTCATAAGTATTGCTATTTCCACTTTACAAATGAGGAAAATAAGGAAACCTAGAGAAGTTCAGAATCAAGGTCATACAACCAGTAAGTAGCCAACTCAGGATTTAAGTTGAAGTCTGCATGTTTCCAAATTCCCTCACTGCCAAAGTAGACTGCTTTTGAAAGAAGAAAATAGAAGAAAGAACAATCAGCTTTTATGTTGTCATTTTTAATTGCTTCCATGGAATCATGGCAGCAAGATGAACTGTGGGACCACTTGACAAGAAAGATATATTTGTGGGGACAACAACCACAGAGTATATTCCTATTAACTGTGGTGGGATTCCTGAGGCACAAAAGGCCTACTTCCAGTGTGTGCCCACAGTGCCCTCTACTGCCCAGGAGGAATACGACCAAGACTCTGTTCTTCGTTGCTTTCATGAAGATGGAAGATCTTTACTACCAGTTGTTGAAAATTGGAATTTGAGTCATGATGTGAGATTTTATTAGGATTCTTTTCTTGTTACTTCCAATAATTGTACACTGTACTGCTAGATTGGGGGTTGGTTATGTGGAAGAGGATAGAGAAGCCACAATCCACCCTTGGTTGCCTCCCACCTGAACAGGAGTGCACATCTTTTCTAGGGTGGCCTACAGTCGATTGAACAGTGATGACATCTGGGTGAGGAAGAAGTCAAGGAAACTACCAATGATCCCCGGGGGCATTTATAGCTCCAAGTCAGGTAAGTTTATTCATTACTGAAAAAAAAATTTTCATGGAAACGAGCAAATAGTGCCCTGACTTAGTGGGTGCGAGGAAAGGAAACAATGTCAAGACAAAAGAATACAAACCAACTGATTGCTAAAGGAGCTAGAATGGGAGAATTAAAAAAAGAAATTAAATAAATAAAATATCCCCCTTCATGGTACAGTGGTGCTGTGGCCTGGGGATGGAACTGGAAACTTTATGTGGTAAGTTCTAGTGGGATGTGGGTTGGGCCAAAATATATTTGTCTCCAAGAAATACATTTTTCAAAATGCTAAGCTTTAATTTTTTTTTTTTAAGTAAACAGCCAGGAAAACGCCAGGCTTGATCCTTTTTTGAATGGGGCCCTGGGTATGTCTTATGGAAGTCGGTGTGAGGGGAAAACCCTTGGTAGCTTGACCCAAGCTAACTACTGCACTGTAGGTCCATTCAGTTCGGCTTCCACCCAGCCACTTTGAGTCTCTGCCCTCGTTACATCCTGGGCTATGTCCAAACCTCCCCTTTCCACCCCGCTGCCGGCACATGATGTGCTTCCTTTTTTCAAAGAAGCAGCCATGTTGGAAGAAATACAGGGCCCCAAAAAACAATTTTGTTGGTCCAGTAGTCAAATCTCTGAGCCCACAGAGACATTTCTCTGCCTACCACATTTTCCTTGGCTCGTCCAGGCTCCATCCCTCTAAGCAAACATTCTCTCTACATTTAGACTCCTTCTAACACTGAGTATAATGTAATGGAAAGAAGCATTGAAGACCTGGGTTTTAGTGGTTTTGCTCTTAACTTCCTTAGTGTTTAATATCCTAGACTTTCAGTTTTCTCATCTTTATTCAGTATTATCCATAATATGGTGCCAGTGGAGAATCAAATGGGATAATGTACATGTTAATAAGTGTAATAGTCAAACAAATATTTATTAAGTGCCTGGTATGTGCTTGGCATTGAGAAATCTTAGGCTAAGACACAGACTTTGACCTTGAAGTGTTTATAATTTTGTCAATGAGAAATCTTAGGCTAAGACACAGATTTTGACTTTGAAGAGTTTATAATTTTGTCACAGAGGTAAATAGAGAAATAGGTAATATCATGTGTGAAGATTGGGTTCTGTTTGTTTGTTTTGCTTTTTTTCTTCTTGGCCATAGAAAACCAGCCTACGACCTATTCCGAATCTATACCCATTTCCACAAATTTCCCTGCTTTGGACCTCAGATTTCTATTTTGCCAAATGAATGGGTCCCTAGATAATTTGTTGGACATGTCTGAAGGTGAAAGGAGGTGCTGTTAATAACTGTGCCAACTATGCCAGAGCAACTGGTTGTAAATGGAAGCTATCCCAAGTGATCAGAGATTATGGTCATTCTACGAATGAGTGGGGGCAGGCATTCAGTGAGATCTTGAAAGTCTATTCAAATTCTCACAATTTATGACCTTATATTTATTGTCACAAGTCTTTCTTCCAGTCCCAATTAGCCCATTTCCTCTTTGGCTGCCCTTGTGGCATGCTGGTGGTCAGTAATATAGAGAATGAGCTGAACACTGGCAATCCCTGAAAATCCTGATTGCTGCCCTCACAGGTCAAATCCTTTGTTGGTCAAACTGCCATATTCTTTGTGGCCACATCACCTATTGGAGCTTAGCCCAGTTGGCTGGGAAACTAAATGAAAATAAACTCAAACACAGGCAGCAGAGGTCCTGCTACTGTGGAATGTTGAGCTCCTGAATTGTCTCTTCCTCCATCTCAGATGCTTTTTATATGACCCTCCTCTCCCAATGCAGTGAGCCCTGTGCTCACAGGGATGGCAAGTTTCCAGACAGCACATAGATTTATTAATACCCACCCACTGTGAGTTTTGGCCAGCTTAAGATCAATATGAGGAAAGGATTCATGAGGTGATTTTGTGTATCTTTCTCCCTCCATTCTCTTTCCTCCTCACAGTTTGATCCCCTTTCTATATCCTCTGTTGATATTTCTATGGGCTTGGAATGAAGTCTTAAAGTTTCCTGATTTTTCATTTACTTGCCGTCCAACAAAAATACCCCAACCACAGTGCTGGGGAAACTGAGACTCAAATGAATCACAGAGGAGTTCTTGATAACCTTTAAAGACACAATTTGTGTTAAATGATATGAGATTACTGATAGAGTCTCTTACATATTCAGGCTATGTGTTGCTTCTTTTTCCAGGATTTCATACTTTAACATAATCTTGAAATGAAGGTCATGTGATTGGGCTATTCATACCTCTTCTCAAACACGTACGAGTATCTTATTGTAGAGAGTGGTAAGCTATTGGGATTTGCATGTCCCTAGAGTTTTCTTTTCTTTTCTTTTTTAAGATTTTATTTATTTATTCATGAGAGAAACACAGAGAGAGAGGCAGAGACATAGGCAGAGAGAGAAGCAAGCTCCATTCAGGGAGCCCGATGTGGGACTCGATCCTGGGACTCCAGGTCTACACCCTGGGCCAAAGGCAGATGCTTAACCACGGAGCCATCCAGGGATTCCCTAGAGTTTTCTTTTCCATCATCCTTTCTATCTCTACCTTTATGGAAAGCACTGAAGAATTGCAGGAAAAGACAGGTTCTGGAGAAGTTTCATCATCCCAGCAGGCATCATAGCATCTGGTCCCAACTGTTTTCATCTACATAATAAAACAATTCATTTTGGTGGCTCAATTCTGGAATAAGATTTTGTGAATTAGGAACCAGGTGGGTATCCAGAGAGGTGATTGCAAGGTGGAAGGTTGAGGGAGAAAATACATTGATACAGCTACCAAATTCTTCCTGAACCAGAAGGAACTTATTGAAGACCCACTGAGAAGACCCCAGATACAATGGAACACAGGGCTTTTTTCCTTCTCATTTCTGTGCAGCTTGAGTATGCTGTGCACTCTCTACTGAGACCTAGAACCATCTTACTAAGCCCTCATCTCAGCTGACTACCTGCAGGCATGAGCAGGTAACTCAGAAATCCTGGTTCAAATTGGGTTGCCACTGTCATCACCCAATTACTTTTTCAGGGAGCTGGGACAATTACTACTCAGTAATGGTATAGGGAGCACACTGGAAGTGGAAATTAGTATGATTTGGCCTGCTGGGAACAAGGGGCTGGCCTTTTGGGCTAATTCTTGCTATTTTCTTCTGGGATAAGTTTTACTCTTATCCATGCTTTATGTCCTGCATCTCTCTCTGTTGGTTCTCCAGGAGACTGGCAGTCTTTATTTAGTAAGTAGGACTTAACATTTCTTAATCCAAGGGCCTCAGATTCCATATGGCATGTATTGAAGGAAAGCATGCACGTTATCTCAAATTCTTTTTGCTCTATATTTTAAAATGTTATCTTGAAGATCAAAAGTGAAAACTCTCCTCTCATGTTGAGCCCAGCTGTCTTGTGGGGTCAAGGACAACCCTGCTCAGCTGTGCGCAGTAATTTGCCACTTCCAGTCCCCACCCTACTTTGCCCTGCAAGTACAGACACAATACTGTTGAGTCCCTACAGCTAGGAAAGATGATTTGAAGTTTTCTGCATAAGTTAGAAAGTGTTAAGTGAGCATCTATTCTGTCCCAGATTCTGTTTTTAAGTTTAAGGATGGTTTTAAGTTTAAGAAAGGGTGGCTGGGCTAACAAGATGAAAAAATACATTTTTAAGAATATATCTAATATTTTATTGAGGGATATTTAAATGCATGACATGTAAATAATTGGAAAACAGCATATAAACAACTCATAACAAGGCAAATTGAAATAAGAGGCATATGGAAGCATTAGCAGCTCCTAGAGGAAGGAGCTGTTAATTCTGCCTGGGGTATCAGAGAGGACTAGTCAAGTATGTTAAAACTCTGATAGTTTAAACTGAGCTTTGAATATTAATCCAAACATGCATTCCATTGCTATTTACTGAATGCCTGGTTTAAGTGACAGACAGTGCAGATTATAACAGCTCTTGCCACCAGGGAACTCAAACCTACTTGCTGAGCCAGGTAAATTTATTATCATAAAATAAAAAAGGTTTATTTTATGCTACTAATTATAGCCTCACATTTTTTTTAAAGAAAAGCGTTACTGTGTACTAGGTTCATCCATTAGCCATTTCATTGATTAATTTTCAACTCATTATCTAATTATAATGTACAATCATCCCATACATTAGTATCTAATATGTTTCCACAAGAGGAAACTTGTTGCCTTGCTAGTCAGTTGAAGAACCAGAATTTGAATTCTTTAATCCATGTCTGATAGATTCCAAAGTCAATGCTCTTACATATTAAACAAGCATTGGGTGGAGAGAACAATGCAAAGTAAGAGAACGAAAACAGGAAAGCCATAGAGTAAAATGATGTTACAGGATTAGGATGGGGCACTTCTGTGGTTGGAACCTAGACCATCCTGAGGGATTTTATGCAGGGCTACCTAGGTAGGATGGGATTTGATTTTTGAGGCTCTTGGATATCATAGAGAGAAATTGAGTTTTTATTCTGTAAATCATGGGTACCTCAGCAGGGCTTTTAGAGAGAGAACTTAACTTCATGAAAGTATCTCAGCATTAATAATTAATAATGATGATGATGGGTTTCCTGAATCCTCTATATGTCTTTCTGAAGTATATGGTGAGGGTTAGGACTCTGGGCTGTGGATTTAAAATTATTTTCTTTTCTGAATGGATACAAATGGCTTGCCTGGAATTGATCTTTACTCTTTATGAATCCAGGTGTGCAAAACATATAGTAACATCTTCATTTTTCTAGAATGCTACTTAATTCTTATATGACAGAAAATGTAGTCTTATGCAGACATTTTAGGTTCAAACATTCAAATGAGAATTTACTCCCCCCTTTATCTTTGTGTGGACCAAAATTTGGAGGGGCTTTCAAGATATGAAGGGATGGGGGGAGGTGGGAGGAGGAGGGTGGTATCCAATCACTGGTATTGGTATCTGTTCTGTCCTGCGATATTCTTCAGCTATTGGTCATAAACTTTACCATTCTCAATCCATCTGGCTCTTTATAGTTCTTCTATAGCCTTTTGCTCCCCTATCTGGAGAGTTTTCAAATGTTTTCTCACACTATTCTGGAGTCTTACAAAACTTGGCAGACTAGCTTAGATCTTCCTAGAACTTGATAATTTTCTGAAACCCTCATCAGGAAGCAAACACAAATCCCTTCTCTCATTGAACCCTCCCAGGACTTGGACTCCATCCAAAGGGGTGAGGCAGAGCACAGAGCCCTCCAGACCTGGCTGCAGCTCTCCCTTCTCCTTGTATCCTTCATCTCCCGAGCTCAGAAGATTTTTATATAAATTTGCATACAGGCAGAAGTGTTTTGCAGGAATATTAGTTCTGCCTAATGGCATTTTCTTCCTTGTTCTGGTGTAACCTGGATCAAACCTTTTGAGCTTAAAAGCCATGAATGTGATGAATGATGTCCACTTTCCTGAATAAAAGAGACCCACATGGTAAAGAGAGAGACAGATAAAAACACATGGTTTAGCATTTTACGGTATTGTTCTTATGCTATTATAACCTTGATGTGAATGTTAGCACCTTGGAGAAACCAATTTGAATTTACTTTTTATCCAAAGAGAAATTTGGTTTCCATAGCCACACATTTTTCAAGATGGCAAATTCACAAATTCCGCTTTCTTATTTTCTTTGATTCCCCAACAAGGGTCTCATCTATGATCAAAGCCTTTTTTTTTTTTTTTTTTTTTTTTAGCAGCAACTGGCATATCCTTGAAGGTATAATTAGCTACCATAGTAACTATAAATTATAATCTTCCTTTGACTTTCCAGACAACCTAAATAAGATGCCATCACTTTCCCCCTGCAATTAATACTCCCTGAAGAAATATCTGAGTGTCATGATCTATTGCTAAATTTGGAACATAGGCGCAAAGATTTGGTCATTTCCACCAGAAGTTACCGTTGTAGCAAATTCATCGAATTCAGCAAAATACATGGACATACAACTTGGGTTAGCAAAACAAACTGACTGGGATATTGTGAAACTGAAAGCTAAGTATTAGTTGAAAAAGTCGTATTTGTGTTTTGATTGCCAAAGATGTGAACAAAAGGGAGTATTATTATTACTACTACTCATTTAATTGATGCAGTGAGTTATGGGGCTAAAGGTTTATTCCCTATCACTCTTCGGAGCATTTACTGTCAACTTGCAGTGGAATATTATAAAGATTAACTTATGTATTTAACGTATTTAATTTCTAAGCAGACTCCCCAATTATTCTTTCTCATAGTAGTGTATGTTATATTCGTTATTTGTTTGTTATTTATTTTAACTCAAAGGAGAAACTAGAGGAAGTGGGTTGGTCTGAGACAAGGTTCTCTCTGAGAAAAAAGGCAGTTAAACTGAGATCTGGGATGTGAAGGAACCAGTCAGGGACAGAATTTGTGAAAAGTATTCAGGGCAGAGAAAAGACTGTGTGAAGTGCCTAGGACAGTAAAAAACTTACTGTGTTCAAGGACAGAAATAACTTTTGTTCAGCTAGAAGTATTCTCTTTAGGGAAGAAAGTGATAGAAAAAGTTGCAGATAGAGGCAGGAGCAGATCATACAGGGAATTGAAGTCATGTTAATGAATTTGGGTATCACTCTAGATTCGGTGAAAGGCCAGAGGTGACAGGATATATATAGAAATAGATTGCTCTGGTGGCTCCATGACGACAGTATTTGAAGGAAAAGTAAAGCGATTATGATGTATTCAGGGAAATCATCATGGTGACTTGTGCTAGCTAAGGGATAGTGTGTGTGTGTGTGTGTGTGTGTGTGTGTGTGAGTGTGATGGATATATATATGTAGTATATATACACACACTACGTAATATATAGGCTTATAGAAAATATAATAAATAGTATAGTAAATATAGAGTAAATAGGTATGGAGGAAGAAGAGCTAGGACTCTAGACCAGAGTCAGGGAAGAAACCAGGCCAATTTGCAGGTTTCTGGTATGAACAATGGGTAGATGGTGATACCATTACCAAGACAGTGAAGAGTGAGGAGACAAACATATTTAGGAAGAAGATCAAGAGTTTGCTTTTGGACATGGGGGATTTGAACTATCATGTAGGTTGTTAGTTGTATGAATTTGGAGCCCAAAAGTAAAAAATCTGAATGGGAGATATAAGTTCCTGAGTCATCAGCTTATAGGTGTCATTTAAAATAATAGGAATGAATAGGTTTACCAAGGGAATTCAGAAAGTTTAAGAAGATAGCCTACAACTTAGCCATGAAGTATTCTTATATTTAAAATTAGAAGAAAAGGATGCTTCGGAGGAGACAGAGAAGGAAAGTCTAACAAGGAAGGAGCCAAACCGTAAGAATATTAAATGCTGCTGAAGGATCTAGCACTCTCTGCCATTATGGAAGTGATCTACATCTGCACTGTTCAGTATGGATCTGATTTTCATATTGAAATACTGTTTCATAACAATGAAAATCTAAAAGGACAACAACTGAAAATTGGCCACCAAATTTGGCACCAGAAGGTTATTATTGCCCCTGAACATGGAGGAGGTGAAATGGAGGTGGAAGACTTTGGCTAAATACCTAGTAGTGCAATTGCTGGGTCAATGTTTATAGCAGCAATGTCCACAATAGCCAAAATATGAAAAGAGCCCAGATGTCCATTTACAGGTGAATGGATAAAGAAGAGGTAATATATACATATGTGTATGTATATATATATTAGAATATTATATACATATATATAAATTAGAATATTACTCAGCCATCAGAAAGAATTAAATCTTGCCATTTGCAAAAATGTAAATGGAACTAGAAGGTATTATGCTAAGCAAAATAAATCCCAGAAAGATAAACACTGTATGATTTCACTCATGTGGAGTTTAAGAAACAAAAACAGATGAATATAGGGGAAGGGAAGGAAAAAATAAAATAAGATGAAAATTGAGAGGGAGGCAAACCATAAGAGACTCTTAACTATAGGAAATAAACTGAGGGTTGCTGGAAGGGAGATGGGGGTGAGGAGGAACAGTTGAGTGATGGGCATTAAGGAGGTAATGAGCACTGGATGTTATGTGCAACTGATGAATCACAAAATTCTCTCTCTGAAACTAATAAAAAAATTTTTTTAAAGAATTGGAGGTGGAAACCAGTCTAGTGTAGATAGAGAAGGCAAAGAAATGGAAATAGAAGTTTTTGGACGATACTTGAAATATTGCCTCTGAAAGGGAGCCATGAAATTGGATAAGAATGACAGGAATATGAAAGTTCAAGAGAAGGTATTTTATCTGGGGGAGTAAAAATGCCATTTGCTTATTTATTTATCAGATATTTATTGAGCACCATGAAGTTTCAGCACCATTACACACCCTAGGAGATGGGTGAACTGAACAAGAAAAGTCTTTCACTCACTGGATTTATAGCCTATTAGGTGAGGGGAGACAATAAACAACAAACAATAAATTAATTAACTAAAGGATAATTATATAGAGTGATAAGTACTGTACAGGAAACAAAATGAAGTTATAGAAGCAATAATGACTGCAAAGGGAATGACAGCTATTTAAATAGGAGGATCAAGCAGGGCCTTTCCAAGGAGGGTAGGTGACCCAAGACCAGCTCGCTCTAAGGAATGTACCAGAATGAATCTGAATGCTGCTGAATGACCCAACTGAGAGGTAAAAATTGATAAGGTAAGAGAGAGGGGGATGAGCAAAGACGCAAAGTTGAGGAGGTAAAGGAAGATGAGAAAGAGTCATCTTAGATAGGAGTAAGGATACTTCTTCAGAGGTGAACTCTATGGCTTTAGTGATATGAAGAGATTGAACAACTATTGTTAGTGAGGAGCTTGAGAAGGCACACTGAAAGCATAGAGAATGATGATCAGACGTAAGATACTTACGGTCCTGATCGGGAGGTGGTGTATTCTTGGACAAGCCCAGACCATGATACCAAAGAGAAAAGTTGAGGAATAATGTTTTGGGTATTGAGGTAGTGGTCTTCAGAGCCATGGTGAGAAACAAAGAGGCTGGAGTATTAGATGGATTGCCTACATGGATGTTGAAATCAGCAAGATTGATGACTAAAATTGGATGATGAGGAAGAACGTGAGCCAGAGTTCATTTATTACAGTATATGAGAAATGGCCAGATAAATGGTAGCAGCAAGGAGAGTATATCTGCAGGGGGTAAACCTCAAATAAACAAAGGGTTTTGCAAGAAAGAACAGAAGTTTCAGTTTAAACGTGGGAATGGGGTGGGGAGCAGGGGGGATACCTCTTTATCCTAAGATATGCAGTCCTCTCTGCTTGAGAGAACTTTGAGCAGACTCTGTTGGTTCTTTAGCTAATAGCCATCTCCTCATCTTTTCCTATTTGCCTAAAAATCTCAATCACGTATCAAGTACTAGAGGATTAATAATGCTTTGTCTAAAGTCACAAAGTCAGTATCATTCCCCTTTGCCAATACTTTCTTGTGTAACCTTTTTTATACCTAAGGGTGGCTATGATAATGGTTATGGCCAATGGACGTTCATTTAACAAAATGCATTTTTGAGCACCTGCTTACATATTAGCATGGTTCTAGGTGCTGAACAAAACACAAAAGCCATGCTTACATTCTAATGAGGGGAGGCAGATAAGAAACAAATAAATAGGGCAGCCTGGGTGGCTCAGTGGTTTAGCGCCACCTTCAGTCCAGAGTATGATCCTGGAGACCCGGGATCGAGTCCCATGTCGGGCTCCCTGCATAGAGCCTGCTTCTCCCTCTGCCTGTGTCTGTGCCTCTGTGTGTGTGTGTCTCATGAATAAATAAATAAAATCTTTTTTAAAAAAAGAAACAAATAAATACATACTTCAAATGGTATTAAGTATCCTTGTTTGAAAAAACATGGAGGAAGTCTGTATATCAGAGAGTTGCTATATTAGAAAGGTTGTAATGTCAGATACAAATGGAAATCTGTGGGGAGGTTTCTGAAGAAGTTTTTGAGAGGTTTCTGGAGAAGTTTTTATTCTATCAGAAGAGTGATTGTGAGAAGTGACTTTGTAGTCATCTTTCTTTTTTATTTTTGTTCTGGATGTGGATGTGATGCATAGCATCCATTGTGCGACTATGGAATGATGAACATATAGGCAAAATGTCAATATGCTGTGGTTAACAGAGTGAAAAGATAGAAACAATCTGAGCAACACTGAGATTTGCCCCAAACTTAAAGACAATTTTCTGTAGACTTCTTGCTGTACGAGATTACTAAGTGTCTTTACTGTTTAAACCACTGAGTCATTCTCCTATTTGCAGCTGAAGGTATTATATTACAGAGCTACAACAAAAGCAATGTCATTTGGAGAGAACCAAGTTTCAGCTAAGACAAAGGGCTGAGTATATTCTTAAAAGGTAATATATCAGGAATTTGAGGAAGCAGGGCCTAGGATTTGAGAAGGATGAGAAGGTGAGCACTGGTTGAGGGTATGTTGCTGTATAACGAAGTACTCCCAAATGTAATGGCTTAAACATTAAAAATTTGTTATCTCCCAATGTCAGTGGTCTGGGAATTCAGTAGTGGCTTATCTGGGTGGCTCTGGTTCAGCACTTACTATGTGCTTTGCAGTCAAGATGTTAGCTGGGGCTGTAGTCATCTGAAGGTTTGACCAGAGCTGGAGGATCTACTTCCAAGATGACTCCAGTCACTTTGTTGTTGACAGAAGATCTCAGTCTTCACCATGTGTACCTCTCCGTAGAGCTGCTTACATAGCCTCTCAAGACAGCTGGCTTCCTCCCAAAGTATGCAATTCAAGAGAACAAAATGGAAGCTTTAATGTCTTTTATAACTAACTTTGGAAGTCCCTCCATCATTTTTGCTACATTCTATTGGTTGTACAAGTCAGCTTTATTCAACATAGAAGAGGACTGTGCATAGACATGAATCACCAGGAGGCCATCGTGGGGACTGTCCACCAGATTTAAATCATGAGATTTACAGAGCAGATGAGGATGAAATTTTGGATGATCATGGATAATAGCAGAGACTTAGACTTCTGATGAGGTGAATGAGGGAAATTAGGATGGGAGACATGATGAGACTGGTCCCAATAATCTCTTAGAGGAGACTTGCAATCAATTCTAGTGCTATTTTCTTGACCACATCATTGGATGAAGTCTTTGAGGCAAGTGTTCCTTCAGGAGGCTCCTAGTAATGAGGTCTCAATGATTGGTGTGTGCTTCCCAGGATGTCACTGGGAGTATGGCTGACTGAAGAGTTTGAAGGTGCAAAAATAGAGGAAGAGCAGACTGAAGCTTCAGCTGCGTTATAATTCTAATCTCTCTCCCAACTAGAAATGGGGGAGCCATTATTGACCTTGGTTCTTTCAGCAAATACCCCACCCCATTTTCCTTCCATTCCATTCTAAAAACCCATTTTTAAACTCTTCCTTCTTTCTTGGCATAACCAGTGTGTTAGTCTTCACCACAAAGACTCTCTCTACTCCGTAATTTAAAGCAGTCTGTGTCAGAATGACATTAGTTATGTCAGGATCTATTGAAACCCCTTATGAAAGATATTTTGTTGTTGTTGTTAAGAGTGAAATGCAAAGAAACCACACTTTTTTACAGTGGACATCAGAGCCCGCTGGATTGCAGAATTCAATAAATAAAGACAGTTAGGGGGGATTAAGGACAAGTCAACTTTTCAAAAGGATAAAGTATATAGTTTCCAAAACATCCATTTCTGGGTATAGGCTGAAGACCAATATCTTTTGCTTGTAACTTGTTTTAGCAAAATTCCAGCATTTAATTATTAGTTTGGTGAATGACCACACCAGACCATTTAGTGTAACATGACAGGCCCTGAAGGGAGTAGTCAGTAATTTGAAACACTAACCATGTGTTTTGTCTAAAAAATTAATACCTGTAGCATGATTGGAGTGGCATGGTTCCACCAATCAAAACGTAGGAAAAAAACTCCATGGTATTAATAAAGGCAGCTACTGTTCTGGCTTATGGCAAACATAATAGATGCTATTTATTAACTATTTACTGTGTTCCATAGCTATAGATGCATTATCTCACTTCATCTTCTTGACCACTACATGAGCTAGAGAAGAGCAGAAGGAACTAATATTTATGGAACATACACTATGTTCCACAAATGTTCACATTTTGTTTATCTCACTCAATCTTCATAATATAATATTATTTTATCCCCATGTTAAAGATCTAAAAACAAAGATTAGAAAGTTTAATGTTGACAGTAAATGATAAAGGCAAGATCTGAACTGATGCTTGTCTAATTCTGGTGTTTATATATTTAACAGCTACACTACCTCAAAAAGATACTAAAACTTAACTCCTTCTGACTGAACCTGAGGAAGCAGATTATGGACTGATACAGGTGAAGTCTAACTTCATACATTTGAAAAAAGAATTAGTTCCACTCCATCATGTTTAATTACAAATAGCACCTCCTGTTGGGCTAGTCAGTACAGATCTTTGAGGATTGATTTTAATAATTAGTCAAATGGATTTGTTGTACCAGTAGATTTAAAGAGTTTGCAAAGGATTGTACAAAATATGCAGTGGCTGCCATATTACAGATACAGTCAGATAAATACTGACTACAATCCTGGAATATAGACACTAAGGTATTACACAGAGCTATATTGCCTATTGAACAACAATTTATCCCTACCTTCCTAATTTTTAACAATTTTAGTTGAACTATCCATCCTTCTCCTATTGTCTTATGCTGTAGTTGAAGTGAGCCCCAGCCTGAGGGGTGAATCATGACAAAACCAAGCCATTCTAATAATGTAGCACCCCTTGCCAGTGATTGGCTTGGGCATGGACATATAGCACATTTCTAGCCAATGAGTCATGAAGAGCAGGCTGCATAAGGACTGCTGAGAAAGATTTCCTTCATTAGCTTAGAGATATATAGGAATAACATATCCCTCCCTCCTCTACTGATCATTGTCATATCTGTGTGTGTGTGGTGCCTAGGATTGCTTCAGCACTCTTATGACAATGAGGGAATTTGGACAGGTGACAGAACATAGGGGAAAAAATCTGATGTTACGATGATGTCGAGTTGCTAACTCACTGACTCAAGAACTTCTTGCTATGGGAGATATTTTCTGTATCAAGTCAGGTAAATCAGGGTATTTCTTGCACTCTATAGCTCAGGTTCCTAACTGATAGACTTATTATCTCTATTTTTCTGGAAAGAAAATGGAGCAAAAGCCTAACTCTGGGAAACGAACTAGGGGTGGTGGAAGGGGAGGAGAGCGGGGGGTGGGGGTGAGTGGGTGACGGGCACTGAGGGGGACACTTGACGGGATGAGCACTGGGTGTTATTCTGTATGTTGGTAAACTGAACACCAATAAAAAATTATTTTATTAAAAAAAAAGAAAATGGAGCAAAAGAAAACTGAGGACTTGGTTACATTCACCTCCAATAAATGGTGGAGCAGGATTTATACCTACATCTCCATGATCCTTGAGCCTATCCTTCAGTGTAACACACTGACTCTCACTCTTCCTTCTGTAGAATTAATTTGTGTTGCAAAACCCTTTTCTTACTGGGAGAGTTGAGGGCAATTGAAATTAATGTTTTCCTGCATGCTGAATGTCTCCATTGCATGTACAAATGGGAACACAGTGATAAGTAAGGAGTCTTCCCAGGTCCCACGACACTTTAACAGCACATGTACACAAACAGCTTCAACCCTTCTTCAATGGCAGAGATTAAAATGCTTTGATGGCCTGGAATTGCTTATAGGATAAACTCAAGACTCCTTAACAGTGTCTACAAAGACCTATCAATCTGGACTCTTTCCTCTCCAGCGTCTTTTGCTACAGACAGCCTCATGATGGAGGACCCCAGATAAGTCCTTTGTCATTTCCCTTGAGTACATCTTCCTCCCAGCTTCAGGGTATCTGCAAGTTCTGTTCCATCTACTTTGGCTATTCTCTTCTCTCTCTTTCTCTCTCTCGCTATATATATATATATATATATATATATATATATATATATATATATTAAGATTTAGTTATTTTAGAGAGAGAAAGCATGCTCGTGTGTGAGCAGGAGTAGGGGCAGAGGGGGAGAGAGAATTCTCATGCAGACTTCCTGCTGAGTGGGGAGCCCATTGCAAGTCTCAACCCCAGGATCCTGAGATCAGGACCTGAGCTAAAATCAAGACTCGGCTGCTTAACTGACTGAGCCACCCAGGTGCCCCTGCTTTGGCTGTTCTTACTCCTTCTCTTTACTGGGATATTTCCTCTACTCAGTACTTCTACCTTATACAAATAATACCCTTTTTCTGTTGGGGAAACCCTTTACTCCATGTCATCCTTGCATAGCTGAGAGTACCCAGGCTCTCTGGCACTGGTATAGAGTTTATGACAATCCTTTTGACCATCTCATTTCACCAAATCCCTAAATACAGTGATTTGTCAAGTGATAATCAGAGTTCTCCCATATTTATATGAATACCAATATATATCCATATTTATATGGATACCAAGAGAAAGTAGCTTCTTTCTTTCACTGGGATCTTCAGGCTAGAAGACTTGGTGGCCATGTTCTCTACCCTCAATTTCCCACTTCCTCCTCCACAAAGAAGGGAGAGAGGATGCAAGTAATAAAGGGAAACAGAACAGAATGAGAACAAGAGGGCAAGAAAGAAAGAGAGGCAGGGAGGAAGAGAGAGAGAGAGAGAGAGAGAGAGAGAGAGGAGAGCTCTAGACATAGGAAGATCCAGATATAGAGACAACAGTTAGGTTTCTAGAGTCCTTGGAGCCAGCTCCATCCTGTAGACATCCTAATTATTATATGAACCAGTTCATTCCTTTTTGTTTTTACCAGTTTGAGATGACTTTCTGGCAATTGCAACCAGAAGAATTATTAGAAAGCACATTGTGGTGTTTAGATTAATGAAAATTACAGGAAGAAAAAAGATTTGGAGATAAGATAATGTATATACTCTTGGGCATGCTTTTTGAAATGCTTATAGGCACACACCTTAAGTGTAGATGTCTAAGGGACAGTTAAATGTGGGGTCCTGGTATCCAGGAGAGAGGGACAATCTAGCCACACAGATGTAGAGTGAGTCCGGATAAAGTTGATTGCTGCATCATCTAGATTAAATAATTCATGGAAAGCTCAGAGAATAATAGTAAATGGAGACCACAGAAAACCCTAAAGAACTCTCTCTTAAAGGAAAATGGATGGATGAAAAGAAGACCTTCGAGATACTGAGACAATGTCTGAGAGGGAGGACAATCAGGAAAGACTTGACTTCTAGAAACCAGAGATATAAGTAATTTCAAGGAGGAGAGTGTGGCTAGGAATCCTACAGGATGCAAAACTGGAATCCGATGAGGTCTGTATCTGTTAGAGAAGGCTAGGGAATGCTGCAATAACAAGTTAATCCCCAAATCACATTGGCTTCAGACAACAAAGGTTTTTCTCTTATATGTTATATGGCTTTTAATAGTTATGTAAGGACTTGGGGTGACCGAGGCTCTCCCATTTTGTAACTGCAGGATATGGAACCTGCAATATTCCAGGTCACTGGGATGGAATAAGAGAGAGATTGGAGCCCACACATGAGCTTTTACTGCCTCAGTCTGAAAAAGACATACAATGACTTGGCACACATTTCATTGGCCATGGCTAGTCATCTGACCCTGCCTACTTAGAAGGAAACTAAGAAATGTAGGGAATATAACAGAATATTGGATTTGGTGAGCATTATTGTCTCTGCCAAAAGGACAAAGATGGAACTTTGGGATTTATCTATCAGCAAGCCACTGGTGATATTTATTATTTATTTATTTATTTATTTAATTTTATTTTTTAAAATTTTTTAATTGAAGTGACACACAATATTACATTATTTTTAGGTGTGCAACATAGTGATTGTGTAAGTCTACACATTATGCTATGCTTGCCACTAGTGTAGATATCCTCTGTCACCAGGCAACACTATTATAATACCATTGACCATATTCCCTATGCTGTACTTTTCATCCCTGTGACTTATTTGCTCTATGATTGGAATCTTACATCTCCCTCATCCCTCTCCGCTTTGGCAATCACCAGTTTGTTCTCTGTATTTATGGGCCTGATGCTGCTTTTTTTGTTTGTTTGTTCATTTGTATGTATGTATGTATGTATGTATTTATTTCATACATAAGTGAAATCATGGTATTTGTCTTTTTCTGACTTACTTCACTTAGCATAATACCTTTTGGGTCCATCTGTGTTGTCACAAACGGCAAGATCTCATTTTTTTTTTTTTATGGTTAAGTAATAGCATTGATTTTAGAAAGCAAATTCATTGGAGCAGAGGCCGGAAATCATCTTGAAATCAACAAATGAGTGGAAGGTAACAATGTTAGGTACTTTATAGTTTTCAGAATACATTACTACATTTAGAATTGGTACAACCCTGTGAGCCAGTTGCAGTTTTACAAAGGAGGAAATCAAGGCACAGTAAAGGTCACGTAGTGGTTCAGATGTTAGTTATTGAGTGTTTGCTAAATGCCAGAACTGAGGAGTCAATAGCAGCAAAACAGAGGCACATGCCTGCCTTCATGAAGCTTACCGTCATATAATTGTACAGCTAAATATGAAAGCATAGCTCTGCAGCATGCTGTAAATGAAAATCTAAGATGCAATATAAAAGAGCCTGTAACAAGCCTAGCCTGTGGATGGCAAATGCTTCCACAGATAGGTGATGAGCCAGGGTCCAGTAGGCGGTTTGGAGTTGGGTATGTCTCTTCCCCAGATAGAAGAAAGAGTATATATATGCAGGGCATTGTGGCACGCAAGCAGAGTTTGAAAGGCTAGTGTAACTGGATCACAAGGAGCCAGGGGAAGGAAGCATTAAGACATAGCTAAGAAGTGACGTGGGACAGGCTGCTCCCATTCCTGTGAACCAAGTTGAAACTAGTAAAGTCATTTTACACTTCAGCAGAGGTCTGTTAGTGGGTCTCTAACAGAAGAAATGCATTGTCCCAAGTAATTAGCCCCAAGTCACAGAGAGATGCTAAGACTCTAACCTAAGTCCAACCTACTCTGAGCCAGTCTGTCCTTCATTAAAGCCCAAATGCCTCTATGGATGGAACAATGCCAAGATCAGCTGGAGATGCAGCAGGGTATTATTAGGCAAGTTCTGAGTTGCGGGAACCAGGACAGGTGTTCTTACCACTTAGTATCCCTCCCACAGAAAATCTTGCACGGAATTCACAAATAGATGGCCCCATTTGCTATGTAATGTGGAACATTTTCTCTCCCTCACTCCCGTTTCCCTGGAGGGAAAGACTCGTGGGGCTTTTATAAGTAATTTTAGCAGGTTTCAGGGCTTTTTCATTTTCATTCTCCAACTTCCCCAGAAAATGCAGAGCAGTGTCAAGCTGATTTACCAACGGCTGCACTCAGGGGAGTTTGCTTCGTTCACCTACAGCTCTGAAGACATTCAGGCTGAGGTAGTAAAAATCCTGTCATAGATTTTCATTTGGGTTTTTTTTTTTTCCAGGAGTTAAAATCAGTCTGATAAAAACTAGACAGAAGTGCTGAGGGGGTGGCTGGGAGGGAGGTAGCTTTTGCTATGGAGATATTTTTATTTACATGCACTTTTAAAATAAACATCATCTTTGTCCTTTTCTCCTCTCTCACTTATGTAAAAAAAGATAAAGGAGAGAAGAGCCCCCTCCCTTGAGGACAGTGTTGACAGGAGAGGCACAAGGCCATCTCTCTGTGACAGAAGAGAAGTGTTCTATTTATAGAACTCTAATACGTCAGGGATGGGGATTGAGCCCCTCTCCCACTCATCCATGCCCCTCCCGGACTTTGGTTTTTAAAAGTTGCAGGTTCCCAAACAGCTGTCCTTTGGACCTCTGATACAGCTTCAGCGCCTTCCTTCCCTGCCTCCTCCTAAACATTTAGCTGATCTTCTGCTCTAGTCTCAATCATATCCATGAATTCAAACACCATTCCAATCTGAACTTTACAGAGGACATTTTTCTTTGGCAGGAAAACCACTGAGAACAACTTTGACTCACACACACACACACACACACACACACACACACACACATACACAGCCCCCCAAGCAAATAAACTTTAAAATGGGGTAACATTTGAACTTGTATTTATTTATTCAAGAATTAAGCCATGGGGGCCTTTAATGTTAGTGGGATGTTTTAGTACAGTATTCCAGGTGGAGGGCTCTGACATGGGACTGCTTGGGTCCTGAGTCTGGATCTTAGAAATTAAGTGTTTAACTATATGAGGAAGTTACCTAAACTCTGTTTGCTCAGTGAATGGCCATGGTGGTAAATAAAATAATTTAGGTACAGAGGTTAACATAGCGCCTGGCATAGCAGCAGCTCTCAGGATTTGTGCTATTAGGGGCATTTGCTAGGGGAGTAATGCAGTCTCTAGAATGTGTTTTTCTCTGCCATTTCATTGTCCTCTCCAACTTTTATTTTCCCCCATTAATGGAGTACCTACTGTATAATCCCAGAAGATTCTGGAGTAAGGATGAATGAATGAGACTTGGGTCCAGCCCTCAGGCTGCTCCCAGCCCATCTGAGTTGCACCAGTGGACAATTAAGGACCAGGAAGGGTGCCTTTCTCATCCTGCCTTGTCCCACCCTGGAAGGAGAGTTCTTTCCAAGAGCCCTCGTGAGCATCTTGATATTTCGTACACTCTGCACCCGAGGCTACTGCAGCCCCTGTTTTGTAAGCACCGTAAATAGGCAGTGAGCACACTCAAGGCAAGGATAAGGAGGGCTCCCAGCATGAAGCCAGAAAGAGCAGTGGGCACGAGGACAGTGACGCCAAGTAGCAGTGTGTCCCCGATGCTGTGCTGTTTTCCCTCAACCAGGAGAGCCAGGAGAAGGAGGCCAAGAGGCCACTTGTGGGCCTGGCCTTGCCCAGCTGTCTCCAAGGTGACTGGAGAAAGGGAAGGGACAGACAACGTGAGCCTCCTGTCACCAGATTATTAATAGTGTCCTCCCTCCTGACGGCCCTGGCTGTGCACTCGGTGGCCTCAGCATACAAGCTGAAGGGAGAGCAGAGTGGTCCTTGGGGATGGGGCTGCCTTCTCTTCTGCCCGCGGGCAGTACAGTACACCCACTCACTGGGAGACAAGGAGCTCTGATTTGTCCGGGGCCTTCGTAAAGCCCCTGGTTGGAGACTAGCCCGAGAAGCATCCAGTGTGTTCCCATTCCTGCATGTCTCGGGAGAAAGAGGAACAGACCCTCTTTCAAATAGTCCTCTGCTACTTTATTCTCCTTGTGCTTCTGATCCCAGTTACCTGGTGGACCTCCTTACTGCTCTGTGTTTTCTTTGGTTCATAACTGCTGCTGCTCCTAAACAGAGGAGGAATGGAACGTATGAATAGATTAAAGGCAGGTGTGTGCAGAGCTTTGGGCTCGCTGCCCTGAGGGGCCAGACCACAATGGAGCCACCTTATGTGGCACAGGGTCTGCAGCAGGCAGTCAAGAGACACGGGGAACAAACACATCTGCCTTGACTCTTTCTCTCTCGCACACAGCATGGGTTCCCGATGAGACAAAGTGGCAGTCACCTTTCTTTATCGACCGGCCCATCTCAAACTCCAGCAACTAAGCCCTCTTAGCTCACTAACATGCCCCAACCCTGCTGCTCTCAGTCTCTGGGCTTGACGCTGTGCCCTTTCCTGAGCTATAGATCTGTGCTCAACCCTAAGATAACCTTCTTTACTACCTGGTGTCAGAACCCTTGACTGTTGAGGCCCCGAAGGGTTTGCCCAGACCTCACTTAGCAGGAGGGCATAGAGCCTAGAGAGGTAGTAAGACCTGAGTGAGGCCTTCCTGGGGGAGGGCCATAGTCTAGTCTGAAAACAGCAGCTACCTGATTTTAGTAAACGTGATAAGAATCACACTTGAGTGGGTTATTATAGTGTTGTTGCCCTGGGTCAGAATCACCAGTAGTAGTATTTAAAAAGGAAGTAGGCCATATTTTCAAACTAAGAAAACAAGATCTGCATTTTTTTAAAAAGATTTTATTTATTTATTTATTCATGAGAGACAGAGAGAGAGAGAGATAGAGAGAGAGAGAGAGAGAGGCAGAGACACAGGCAGAGGGAGAAGCAGGCTCCATACAGAGAGCCGGATGCAGGACTCAATCCCTGGTCTCCAGGATTATGCCCTGGGCTGAAGGTGGCGCTAAACCGCTGGGCCACCAGGGCTGCCCAGGATCTGCATTTTTAATAACCTCTTGAATGTAAATTTCATGAAATTAAAATGTGTACATCTTTATGTAAATATTATGAAAATATTAGCCACCAATAGTATTGTTATTAAACATGTCCCCTTAACAAACAATAGCTGTGTGTAGGAAAAGCCTCCCTCCATCAGCTAAGAAGGAACTCTGAGGCTTTAGGAAAACGACTTCACTGTTCTAGCTTCAATGTTCTCACCTCTGTTAGGAGGGGGTTGGCTTGACTGGTCTCCCCAAATCCCTTCCAGCTTGATCTTCCTCAGTCTAGGAATCTGTCAGAATGAAGTGGTCTCCAAGCATAGTGTTGTGAAAGGGACCTCTGCAATTCTGACAGGTCAAGGAGAGAAAGAGAATATAAAGAATCATGCCACTGTTCACATGGGGACTGCAAGGAGGGGTTTGGAAACAGTAAGAAAATCCAGCTCTGTAACTTCAGACAACTTTGTATAAATACTCCTTAAGGGACAATTTCTGCACCACAATTTTGCCTTTCTCAAACGAAGGCAATTAAAAGCTGTTGTATGACAATGTTTATAAAACCTACAGTACAGGACCCAGCACATTGTAGGGCTTCAACAAATGGTGAATATTATTATGTTGTTGTACAGTATAGTGTTCAGATAATAACATGCCCTTGAGATCTCTGGGGCAGGATATGGCACAAAATAGATATCCAGAAAATGGTTGTTCCTTTTTCTGTATACTAGAAATATATCGAATGATTTCACTCACTAATTCACTCAACAAGTACCTATTTAGTTCCTAGCACATAGAAGGGACAGTGTTGATATAGGAGGTACAGTGTTTATGGAGATGGATATGCTTTTGACTAGCATTATAGTCTAAGAGAAGGTACAAGCAGGTGAAGAGATTATTAGCATACTGTGTGATTGATGCTGAGCCATAGGAAAAGCTAGGTATTACAGACAGATGAGGTACCAGAGTGTACCAGACTAGCAAAGAACAATAGGTACAAAGACACAAAGAAAAGAGTGAGCATGGCACAGCCATAGAGATCAAAGAGATTGGAGAAATAGTAGGGGCCAGTTCACATAAAGCCAAGTGATGCTGTTTACAATTTCCCCTACTTTCCCCTACTACTGTTTACAATTTCCCCTACTTTACAATTTCCCCTACAATTTCCCCTGCTTTAATTTTCCCCTACTACTTTCCCCTACTTTTCCACCAGTCTGTTGTAGGAAACTTACTCTGATAGCTCGGTGAAGAACCATGGAGTATAAAAGCAGAGGCAAGGACTCTAGGTAGGAGGCTGGTGCAGTAATCCCAGAAGAAGTTGATGGTGGCTGTTGGCTCAGGTAAAACAGATTCTAGGCATGCTTCAGGAGAACCTATAGAACCTGTGATTGATTAGATTTGGGAGTAGGGAAGTAATATTTTAGAATCTGTCGAATTGTTGTCCAATTATCAATTAGAATGTAGCCTCCACATTTTCTTATTAACTACTAGTAAAGGCTGACCGATATTGGAAAATATGGATTGTATATTTAACAGGTTTATTTTTTAAAAATCAACCATTTTGTTAGTTGAGGTTCTTTGTAATGAGACCAACAGTCTCTCAAATTTTGGAGATATTACATTGTCAGATTTTTATTTTTGGCTTTTGGGGCTTGGGTTTTTCATTAATCGGGATCAAAGTTCTTGGAACATCTTCAGATGCAATAATGAACTTTAACCACTTGATGGCCACATTTCAAAGTCCTTTATCTTATTTCTCCACCTCTGGCAATTTTCTGTTTATTCCAATCAGTTGCCTCTGGGACTAAATAAATCTGCCCTTTTCTGCTTTAGGAGAATGTACATTTTTAATCTATAAGATAGAAATCTAAAACCATACTGGACCCATAGTAGGTCTTCACTAAAAATATCTAATAAATGACCAAATGAATGGATGGATATCCATGAAAACCTTGTTGCCAAATATTTGGAACAGTTGGAAGCTCCATTATATTTTATACCTTTGAAATTCAGATAAGCACTGCTTTTACTAATGAAAGAAGTATTAGGAGGAAGTGGAAATTTTAGAAAATGGTTTCTTTGCATAAATAGCAAAATAGCATTATAACCATATTAGTAGAACTCTAGTAAAAGAAAATCTTTCTTTTCATTTCTTGTCCACATGAAGTTCTAAAACTTGCCTAATTGTTTTCATTAGATATATACATTGTGGGCAGCCCGGGTGGCTCAGCGATTTAGTGCCGCCTTTAGCCCAGGGTGTGATCCTGGAGATCCAGGATCGAGTCCCACGTTGGGCTCCCTGCATGGAGCCTGCTTCTCCCTCTGCCTGTGTCTCTGCCTCTCTCTCTCTCTCTTTCATGAATAAATAAATAAAATCTTTAAAAAAAAAGATATATACATTGTGCCTTTTTTCACTTGTTTAACATAACCATTTTGTTTGGCAATATAGTTTCTACCATGTTAACTCTTACTAATTGTATAATAGTATATTGAGGAAGTAAACCAGAATGTTCTTGATCATGATCTTTTCATACAATAAGCCATTTTTGGACTTCATTATAATAAATAATGTGGTAAGTAACGTTTCCTAGAGAGACAGTCCTAGCAGGTTTAGAGCAAACTGTGTTTTTCTGAGCGTGAACATTAAGATGTGTAATAGATTTGACCAAAGATGTGTCAGCATCTTAACTTGGGTAACAGTATTATTTATCAGTTGAAAAAGGCCTCTGAAAACTTACAGAAAAGGAAAGTTCCATCCAAGCACTAGATGGAAGAGGTGCCCTCAACAATAAGATTTGGGTGGTTTCGGGACGCCTGGGTGGCTCAGCAGTTGAGCTTCTGCCTTCAGCTCAAGGCGTGATCCCACGGTCTCGGGATCGAGTCCCACATCGGGCTCCCTACGTGGAGCCTGCTTCTCCTTTTGCCTATGTCTCTGCCTCTGTGTGTGTGTGTGTGTGTCTCTCATGAATAAATAAATAAAATCTTAAAAAAAAAAAAAGATTTGGGTGGTTTCAACCGCACTATCAGGGCCACCATTGAAGTGGAAATGGGCATAGGGCTTTGCAGTGAAGTGGTCTTTGAATATCTACATCCCAATGACAAACACCTTCAAAAGAGAATTTTAGTCTGTTATCATTAAATATTCAATTTTTCTAGCTCTCTGTATTGATTTCATGCTTATGTGAATTTCTGATTAGAATTCGGTTTTCCATGCAACTCTGCCTTTAGGGAAAGAACATGCCCTTCCTGCAATTTCAAGTATTTCTAGCCCTTCTATAAGAAATCACTCATTACAAATTAATATATTGGCTTCCCAATCAGTTTTCTGCAGAAAAAAAGTATGAAATATATGTATTGCAAGTATTTTTTATGCCTATGACACTAATTCAACCCTATAAATAAATTAATTGTCATATATATCTGTCTCATGAGAACAGCTAATGTGAGATGGGTCCATTCATGACAACAAAATCAGATCTGAGCCTGTAGGATTGAAAGTCAGAGGCTAGATTAGTACGCTAGAATAGTAAATTCAACCAAGGTATTTTTTTTACACTGTTTAGTTTCTCAAGACACAGCTTGCCAGCATTATCTCCTGGTGGCTGCACATTAATATGACCACTGGTGTCAGGCATGAGTGTGTATAATTTCTACAGAGGAATGAATACTTGTGTTAGTCAAGGGTGAACTCAAACCTGTAGCTCATACAATTTGAGAGGAGAGTCTCTCTTTAAGAAAAATCATACAAAATTATGAGTGCCAAATTAAGTTGGCAAATCAGTATTTATTTAGAAATCACAAAAATTATAAACTTTAAAAAATCTGAGAAATACCATATATATTATGATAACTTAATATTTGTTTCAATCAACTGAATATAATAATTTCTCCTACACTTTGGTAGAATATTTTTTTAAGATATATTTATTTATTTATTCATTCATTCATTCATTCATTCTCCCTGTGATCCAGGGGGAAGGGGATGGAGAGAGGGAGAGGGAGAGAAAATTTTAAACAGGCTCCACACTCAGCATAGAACCCGATGTGGGGGCTTGATCTAATGACCCTGAGTTCATGACCTGAGCCAAAATCAAGAGTCAGACACTTAACTGACTGAGCCATCCAGGTGCCCCTTATTTATTTTTTGAGAGAGAGAGGAGTGGGGAGGGGAGAGGGAGAGGGAGAGGGAGAGGGAGAGGGAGAGGGAGGGGAAGAGAATCTCAGGTAGACTCCCTGCTGAGCATGTAGCCTGAAGCAGGAATTGATCCCACAACCCTGAATCATGACCTGAACAGAAACCAAAAGTCAGACACTTAACTGACTGAGGCCACCCAGGTACCCTAGCAGATATTTTTTGATCAATTATTCATATGATAGTGATTTTGCAATATTATTTTCTATAGAGAGAACAGCAAACATAAATCAGTCTTCTAGCAGGGTAACATTATTGATAGTTTAGAAAAATTTATTTTACTTTGCTACTGATTATTGGAAATACTTTCTTTTCTAGTAAATGTATTCAATGCTATGAATTTTCCTGTAAGCACTGCTTTTACTGCAGCCCACAATTTTTGTTAAGTTGTATATTCATTTTAATAATTTGGTTGCTTTTAACAGATCCTCTTTATTTTATTTTATTATTATTATTTTGTTTTGTTTTGTTTTCTGTCATTCCATTTTGTTTTGTAAAGGCTGTCCTGCTTGAGATTTATTGCCATTCCTGGAGCTGAAGCTTGATGTCTTTAAATAATTCTGGAAAATTCTAATACATTATTATTACTATTATTTTAAGTATTGCCTTTACCCCATTCTCTTCCATAAATTCCTTCTGGAATCATATTTCTTTCTGGAATTCTAATTTAAGTATTTATTCAACTTCTTGCTTTCTATACCATTTCTCTTAATGTTCGATTCACATTTTCCAAACATTTGTTTCTCAGTGTTGCATTTAGGATACTTTCTTTGTATCTATCTTTCCATTCACTAACTTTCCATTTGGCTGGCTAATTTTCTGTTAAGGTTTTAGTTTCAATTGCCATGGTTTTCATTTCTAAAATTTCTATTTAGCTATTTTTCAATTATGCTGCATCATATTTTAAGTCTTTTATATCTTGTTCATATTTCAAGCTTCTCTTTTATTCCTTTAAGTTTGAAACTTATATTCTGTGCCTGATAATTCCAATGTCTAATCTATCTGTGGGTCTGATCCAATTATTATTGCATCTGCTGACATTCACATAATGCTTTATTTCTATGTGCCTTTTGTGATCATTGACTGGAAGTTGCTCATTTTCCTTGGAACTTATGTGGGATTATTTAACTTTAAAGATTAGATTGAGGGCAGCCTGGGTGGCTCAACAGTTTAGCGTCGCCTTCAGCCCAGGGCCTGACCCTGGGGTCCCGGGATCGAGTCCTGCATTGGGCTCCCTGCATAGAACCTGCTTCTCCCTCTGCCTGTGTCTCTGCCTCTCTCTCTCTCTCTCTTTCTGTGTCTGTCATGAATGAATAAAATCTTAAAAAAAACTAAAGACTAGATTGAAATTGTTTCTCTAAAGAGAATTTTTATATATTCAATATTATATTCAATATTATTAAATACTAATGTTTATAATTTTATAATTATATAAATTATTTATAATTTAAGTATTAATAATTTAATAATATGATATATTATATATATATTTAGCTGCTTGCCTGGCAACACCATCAACCTGTACCAACTCTAAATACAGTTATATCCTCAAGGATTTATATATCACATAGGTAATGTTAATTTGGACCAAGAATGTACATGAGTTCTGGCTTGAAGTTTCCAATTCCAGGAGGAATTTTTTTTTCCCTTTCCATTCAATGCTGAGGTAGAGACCAGCAAGTTTTCTGGCAGTTCCCTTGTGGCCAGCAGGTTTTTCCCTCCTTTATCTTAAACAAGAGGATGTAGTCTTTTCAGGTACTACCTTTTTGTAGCAATATTCTACTAGGTAATCCATCTGGAGTAGCCCCTGGACTTATCTCCTGTTCCCTGCACTGTGTAGGTTTGTCAGAGTGAAGGTGTCCATTCTCCTAGGTCCAGTAGAAACCTTTAGCACAAAAGCTGTTTTTGTCTCTTCCTTACCTTCTAGGTTCTACTTTCACTTAGTTTTTGGTCTCCACAAATACTTTCTTAGAGTTTCAGACTGGTGGTGTACTTTAAAAGGTGTTTTTACAGTTTATCCTGCATTTCATTTGTTTTAATCATCTACCATCATGAAGAGAGTTAATGAGCAAGCCTGAACCTGCCCTTCTTATAAAGACCTGTTTGTAAGATTGGCCTTTGGCTGGTGTCTGTTGGCTACCCCACCATTCCTAAAACTGATAAGAGTAGTTTCCTATACCTAAGACTGTTTTTCACAAGCGATGCAGTTTATGTTGAACACCTGCTTTCCTTCTGGGATTCTGGAATTTTAGTTCATGCTAGGCAGAGAGAGCCTACATGATCAGTCTCCAATAAAAACTCTGGGCACTGAATCTGTAATTAGCTTCCCTGGTAGACAACATTCCACAGATGTTGTCATAACTCATTGTTGAGGGAAGTAAATGCATCCTGTGTAATTCCACTGGGAAAGGACTCTTGGAAGCTTATTCCTAGTTTTCTCTGGACTTCACCCCATACATCTTCCCCTTTCCTGATTTTCCTTTGTATCCTTTTACTGTAATAGATGTTAGCTGTGAGTACAACCATATGCTGAGTCCAGTAAGTCTTTCTAATGAATCATTAAACCCAGGAGCAGTCTTGGAGAGCTTCAACACAACTATACTGGAGAAAATCCCCCCAAAATACTTTATTCCAAGAGGCTGTATCCCATCTGATGATTGGAAATCACTGTGATCTAGAGATGTGAATGTGGAGCTAGTAATTCTATTGGTTTTCTAGGGCTGTCATAACAAAATATAATAGCTACTAATTTCTCTGTCTGGCCCTGTTCCTTATTGTAAACCCAAGGTAAGTTTCCTCTTTTTATCTGGCTAAACCAAAATGCTTAACCCTTATGCTGGAACACATGAATATCACAGTTTGGTAATAGGAATTATAGGACAAAAAGTTTTTCCATGGTCAAGTAAGTTTGGGAAGTACTGACGAAATTGAGAGGATTTCTTGACTGCAGAAGTGCTCAGAGCTCTTAATGCATTAACCTTTAAGAAAAAGATATAGTGAGTAGTGTTTTCAAAATGTATTTCACACACACAAAAAAATGTATTTCACCTCAAAATCCCTCTTTTCTCTAGAACTCTTCTTAATATAACTTAGGACACTAATGTTCCTGAGGCATAGTTTAGAAAACGCTGGAATAAAAACTTGCCTCCTGCCTTTTGAAAAGCCTTAGGTGCTTAAGTGTTTTCTTTACCTGCTTTGTTCATTGGCTTGAGTCATATTTAGTAACTATCCTTCTACTTACCTCAACAAAATCATTAGAGCTTTAAATCATTCTGAAATGCCCAAATTTACTTTCAGGAGCAAGATTCCACAGTGCCTTTAAGCTAAAAATGTCTCACGCTTAATAGGAAATAGTTATATGCCTACTTGGAGTAAAGAGCCACTTTGTTACTTGCAACTTCAATATTCGCATCTCCAGAATAGACCTAATAAAGCTACCTACCACATGATAGTGATTTGAAACAAAACCACTTATGTAAATAGAGCTTGTAAATTAGTAAACACCACTTATAGGTAAGAAATTGTAAATCTGTAGATCTTCTCTTTCTTAAAACTTGGGAAGAAATGACAATGAAATTTGATATAAATTCATCAACTATTAAAAAAAATCAATTAGGGACGCCTGGGTGGCTCAACGGTTGAGTGCCTGCCCTTGGCCCAGGGCATGATCCTGGAGACCTGGGATCGAGTCCCATGTCGGGCTCCCTGCATGGAGCCTGCTTCTCCCTCTGCCTGTGTCTCTGCCTCTCTCTCTGTGTGTGTCTCTCATGATTAAATAAATAAAATCTTAAAAAAAAAAATAAATAAATAAAAATAAAATAAAATAAAATAAAATAAAATAAAATAAAATAAAATAAAATAAAATAATCAACCCTGCTGCTTGAGAGATGTTTTGGTACTTTCTTGGGATGGAAAGAGAGTTTTATTGGATTTCTTATATGTTCACCCAGAGTGCTCACATCTTCCATTATGATCACTAAATCAGAGGTTCCCCAAAGATTTCTTTAGCCATTGGTCATATAAAAGCACGAAGAACTCTAGCGCTGCACACAAGAGACCCAACTGTCTATATTGTTATTGATATAACAATAACCAGTAGATTACTGCCTTTTCAAAGGGCTTTTGACCGTAATTGTCATGTTCTCATATTTTGAAACATCTTATTTCTCAAATAGTATTAACTAAGTATATGTCATTCATTTTTCCATTCTATATATTAACCCTATAATATACCCATCAGTAATAACTAACATCTCCCCTATCGAAAGCAAATAAACTTGAGTTCCCATTTGCCTGGGCAGACCAATCTTTGATAAATATTCAATTCCTGTTAGGATTTTTTGAAGTCTTGAACATTGGTGCTTCCTGGAACTCCTTTAGTTCCTTCAAGGATCCCAGCTGGGACCAGCTCTCCATGATCTATGAGTTAGTGAAGAGTAACCATGTGGTTGGACAGGGGTGAGATTTAAACAGCAGGGAAATGAATAAGCGGAACTCTCTCTACCACAATTCTCATTTGATATATCATAAGTTGGCAGCATTCACCTTATGGCCTGGATCTTTTCATTTTGACCTCAGATTGAATGGTCCTGCGGGATACTACTCAGTCCCACTGTATGAGACTGAAGCATGCCTCTCGCTGCATTAGCAAAGCTGGGTAATTCCATGGCTGGGTCCCAGGTGTCAGAGCTGGAAAGAGCACATGGCTGGAAGGGGAGTAGGAAAGACTGAAACAACCAAGGAAGCCTGTCTACCATCAAGCTCAAAGAGTATGTGCAGAAATAAGACAGGTAACAAAGCCAAAAGGTCAAGAAATGACTATAACCAGGAAGAAAGATGAGCACCAGAGCCTGAAATTAAGGGATAAAATCCAGAACATTTTCAGACAATAACAAGAAGTCACTTTTGTTGAGCCCCAGGGACACGGTGGATGCGGAGTCTGCCCAGTTTTAAGACTGGGAGCCAGGGCCAAACAGCATGCACTGTGTTACATGTCCAAGGCCCTCTCCTTCTGCAGTACCAGCTCAGAGAGTGAAGCTGTAGCTGCCTCAAGTATACTGTCTCCTTACAAATGCTTTCCTGTATTAGCTAACAATCCAGTTTCAGCATCTAACCCTATGGGAACAGTCACACACAGTGTTAAACCAAAAGCCCAGGAGGTTGTGTTGCTCCCACTCCAAACAAACAAACAAAAAATATGAGGTTTCCATGCTTAAATCCAAGACACTATTATTATCCTGATCTCTCATTTGAAAAGAGGAAATGATTCGAGATGGATCTGACTCAAGAGGAAGCTGAATACAGAAGTGTAGGAAGCCTCACTGGAGTCACTGATGTGAGATTCAACTGAAAAGCTCTAGGAGCTCTGATTTTTCTGTTCTAGTATTTACTTGAGCCAAAAGATCAAAGCTGGCTTACAGAATAAATGTGATCATCTCCAGCATCTCCTATCTTACATTTGTATAGTAGATTAATGAGTGTTCTTACCTGTGTCATTGCATTTGGATTCAAATGGAGGTCCTGTGAAATAGACGGGTAAAGAGATTAGTAGCCACAGTAAACGATAACCATGGCAGAATTGAGAAGCTGCCACGTTCCTAGGGCTGTAGAGGAGGACCGGGAGTTCCCATTTCTCATTTTTATGACACTCCTCCTCCTGGTTGAGATGTCAGAGGAAAGAGGTGATATCCACTGTTGGCCCTCTGCTTCTCATAGCAATCCTTACCCTTATCTGAGCCCCACTGCACCTGTCTGCCATGTTCCTCTCCTATAGCTAGAATGTGTTCAACCCTTTCCCGAGATGATGGGAGTCAGAATGGGCTGGTGGTGTCAGAACTTATCCCTGGCCATAACAGAGGGACGGCCCCATCTGAATACTCTGAGACAGCTCAGCTGCTACCTGGTGCCTTTTCTCTGGGGTCAACAGGTGCCATGCATTCTCCTACCCCCCTTCCTAGGCACTGGTTGTCAAAGGGAATCCCATATAATATCTTCAACAGGTGCCAGCTTCCTGGGTTTTACTCTACATTTGGCTCATGACAGTCCTCAGGTGTCTGGGGTGGGGGTTTCTTCTGCTCTTGGCGCCTAAGCACTATGGAACATATGGAGCCATTCAGCTCAGTGCCTGGAACTGGCTCTGGGTCTGTATATCTCAGCTGGGACAGAGTCCCCAGAGGATGGATAGCTCTTTGGACTCCCAGTGCTCATCGACCCAGAATAGAATCTGCTCTGCCACCATTCAGATTTGGTCTTGAATTACCAACCTCTCCCCTGAAGAGACAAATCTTCTCTGTGGCTTCTTCCCACTCCAATTTACAAGAAGGAGGATATAAGGTAGGAGAACAAGGACCACCCAAGTCAATCTCTTCTGGCTTTAGCAATACTCACAGAAGCCACAGATAGAGAAGAAAAAGGAAAAAAAAGGAGCAAAAGCGCAAAACCATCATCATTAATAAAACCCAGCCTATCTAGCTAGCCCTCAGAAATTGTGGAAAGAAGGGAGATCTGGGAGAAGGGACAGGGGTGGAGAGGACATAGCCCCATTTAATATTTGGGATCTTAGAAATAAATCATTTTGTAGATTGCCTCACATCAGTCTGGAGGTGAATAAATCAAAGATAATTTAGTAGTTCAGTGTGAGCAGTGGTTCTCAAAATGTGATCACCAGACCAGCAGAATCACTTGGGAACTTGTTAGAAATGTAAATCCATCCTTCCTTCCTTCCTGAGAGAGAGAGAGAGAGAAAGCAAGGAAGGAGGGAGGAGCAGAGGGAGAGATTCTTCAAGCAGACCCCACTGAGTGCAGACTCTGACGTTGGGCTTGATGCCATGACCCTGAGATCATGACCTGAGCCAAAATCAAAAGTTGGATATTTAAACAACAGAGCCATCCAGATGCCCCAGAAATATAAATTCTTGAGCCCCACCATAGATCTACTGTAATCATTGTGCTTATAGCTCATATATCATTATAAAACCAAAATAAATTTTAAAAGTCAGAATTGAAAATATTAATAGAATGTAGTAGATGTTGGCATGCTTGGTTCACCCATCATTTTCTGCTGTTATCATAACTGCAAAATTTTCAGTAACAACTCAAGAAGTTAATAATTTTATCAGTTTAATATCAATCTTTAGAAATCCACTCTATCCCAAGGTCATGAAAATATTTTGCTCTATCTTCTAGAAACTTTATTATGTTACTTTGCACAATAAGATCTGCAGTTCATCTGAGATCTGTTCTTGTACATAGTCTGAGAAAGGGGTTAAGTTCGACTTTTTTCTCTTGTGGATATTCAATTGATAGCACATCATTTATTGAACAGCCTATCCTTGTCCCTGTTGCTCTGCAGTACCATTTTCACCAAAAATCAAGTATTGATAGTGCTGGTTCTCTTTGTGAAATCTCTTTTTTGTTCCACTGGCTTAATTTTTGGTCTTTGTACTCACATGCACTGTGGTAATTGCTGTGGTTTTTCAATCAATCTGATACCAGATATAGTAACGCTTTCCACTTTCTTCTTCTTCAAGATTGGCTTGGCTATTCATGGCTCATTGGGTTTTTATATGAAAATTGAATTACTTTGTCAGTTGCCACCAAAAAAATTTTTCTTGGATATTCTTGGGCCTTTTAATTCCCAAGAGAATTTTTTGGATCAGTTTGTCCAAAACAAACAACAAAACTTTTTAAGATTTCAATAAAGATTGCATTGAGTCTGTAGATCCATTTGTGAAGAATTGATGTCATTACAATATTAAATATTCTAATCCATGAAAATGGTTTATTCTTCTTTTATGTATTCTTTATTTTCTCTTAGCAAAAAATGTATAGCATTCTTTTTTTAAGATTATTTATTTATTTGAGAGAGAGAGAGAGAGAGCAGAAGCAGGAGGAGGGACAGAGGGAGAAGCAGGCTCCCTGCTCAGCACCAGGACCCTGGAATCATGACCTGAGCCGAAGGCTGACATTTAACCTATTGAGTCACCCAGGTGCCCCCAAAATGTATAGCATTCTGTGTAGAAATCTCACTCATTTTTGGTTACATTTAGCCCTATTATTTGATCTCATTAATACTATCATGAATAACAATATGACTTCATTTGGACTTCATTTTCTGACTACTTGTGCAAAATGATTCATTTAATCTAATAGTGATTCTTGTGTATGTTCTATATACATAATCAAACCATCTGCAAATAATGACTATTTGTTATTCTCTGAATCTAATACTTTTATTCTCTTGCTTTTTTTTTTTTAGCTGTCTAGGACTTCTAGAAGAGTAAATACTTTGTCTTGCTCAGCATCTCAGAGGGCAAGCTTTCATTATGTGTCCTTTAAATATGTAGTAGGCCATTATAGATGTTCTGTGTCAGATTAAAGATATTTACCTTTATTCCTAGTCCACTATAAGTTTTTATCATGAATGGATGTTGAATTTTATTGAATGCTCTTGCATCTGCTGAAATTATCATATATTTATTTTTCTTTTAATCTTTTATGTCTGATTTCTTTAACATAATGTTTTAGAGATTCATTCTTCTTTTCTTACATGTATCAGTTGTCTGTTCTTTTTTATTGCTAAGAAGTATACTATTACGCATACATAGTTCTTTATTGATCCTCCTATTGATGAGGATCTTTATCATTTCTAGTTTGGGGCTATTGTGAATGAAGCATTATGGACACTTTTATGCAAGGTTTTTTGTGAATATATCTTTTCATTTTTCTTAGGACAACATCTAGGAATGGAGTTTTTCCTTTTACTCTCAAACTTTTTTATCCTTATATTTAAGATGTTTCTCTTGTAAGCCACATAAAAGCCATTCTATTTTTCTCATTCGGTCCAATTGTATTTGTCTTTTAATTGAAAAACTTAGTTCAGAATTAATATAATTACAGATACATTTGAGTTTAAATTTATCATTATCTGCTGCATGTTATCTATTTTTCCTTTTTTTTCTTGCCTATTCATGGATTTATTTTTAAATTTTTATTTCATCTTCTCTCCACGTCAGCTTGCAAGCTACTCTTTTTTTTTTCTTTAGTGTTTACTTTCATTTTGCAACACACAGCCTTGATTTTTAAATATCCAGTACATATGGGGCACCTTAGTCAGTTAAGCGTCCAACTCTTGATTTCAGCTCCGGTCATGATCTTGGGGTCATGGGATCTAGCCCCATGTGGGGCTCTGTGCTTGGTGTGGAGTCAGTTGGGGGATCCTCTCTCTCCCTCTGCCCCTCCCCTGGCAATCAATAAATATTAATCAATCATTTCAATCAATCATAATTTAATTAATCAATCATAATTAATAAAATTATCAATCAATCAATAAATATCCAATATAAATTAGTACTACTTTCCAGACAATGTAGGAAGCTTTAAACATATTAACACCATTTAACCTTAGTCCCTTCCAACTAATGTGCTTTTATTAGTGCATTTTGATTCAATGTATGTTTGAAATTCTGTGTTATTATTGTTTTACATTATTAGTTTTCATCCACATATTTGTCTTTTCTATTGTTCTTACTTTTTGCATTTCTGTGCTTCTTTCTGGAATCATTTTTCTTCTCTCTGAAGAACTTTATTATTATCTTTAGGGGGGCTCTGTTAGACAGTGATTTTCTTTTAACTCATGACACATCTCACTCCATAATCTTCGGGCCTCTGGGTTTTTTTGTTTGTTTGTTTTGTTTTGTTTTATGTTGAATCAGCTGCCAGTTTTATTTTTACTCATTTCAAGAAGATATCTATTTTTCCCTTGTCTGGTTTGTAATATTTTTCCCCACTTTTAGCTCCCAACCGTTTTATTTACATAGATTATTTTCTTTGTATTTATTCTGTTTGGGATTCATAATATTTGAATCTGTGGCTTGATTTTTTTTATCAGTTTCATAAGTCTTAGCCATCATCTCTTCAAATATTGCTTCTCCCCTATTCTCTCTTTTCCTTCTTTTTGGGATTCCAGTTACACTTATGTTAGACTTTTATACCATATCCCTATATCTCTTGAGCTGAGTTTGTTTTGTTTTCTTTGTGTATTTTTTAAAATATATTTCTCTGTCCATATTTAACCTGTATCTTTTCTTCTGATCTGTTTTACATTTCACTAATCCAGATTCATCTTTCCCCATAAAACGCCCCTCAAACCTGCATGCCAGTTGAAGAAATTCAACTTATTTTAATTGTCATATCGTGCTCTCTGTGCCTCTTGTCATACTGCTTTTCTATCCATCTTTTAATATTGATGTCTGGCATCATCCTTTATTTCATAATGTTTTTCTTGACACTCCTATAGAATCAGCCACTCACATTTCCCCCATTTAACTCATACAGACCAGCCTAGGACCCACACAACACTTCATGCAATTATTTGTCTCTACATCTATCTTCTACCAGTGGACTGGGAACTCTTATGCCTTTTTCATTTTTAGATCCCTAAGATCCAGCCCAGTGCCCACCCTACAGATAGTGATATGTACATTGATGCTGAGTGAATTACCATAATATACTCAACTTTGGTTACATATTAGAATCACACTGTGGGAGGGAGTATATTGTGGAAAATACTGATGCTTAGGCACCAACCAAATCAAATCTAGAGTGGAATATGAGCATCAGACCAATTTTTTAAACTATAATAGATAATTCCAATGTGCAGCCTGAGTTGAGGTTTCAGACTTAAAGAATCTGACTCAGAAGGGTTAAGTTTTTGGAATAATGAGCTGAGGCCTGAAAAGTTTTTCTTGTAAGGAATTGGGTACTTCCTTTGAGGGATACAGGAAGGTATGCAAGTCAGGGTGAAGCCTTTGGCTGCAGCTGCTTATAGATGTACACACAGTGGAGACAGATTGTGTGTGTTTTTAAGCATTTAGGAGATGAGAATGAGGAAAGGGGTCCCCAGGGCCACAGAAGTGACAGCCTGGGAGTCTAATCCAGATATTTCTGAAGAAAACTCTTACCTTCTATCTTCTTCTGCAATAGTAGAAGCCAACTGATACTGGCCAGTCGTCCCTATCTGTTAGCAGGAGTGTACATGGTCCTCATTCACTCCGAGACTTTAGGGAGATGGCAGCTGGTAAAGACACCACTGGGTAAGGGGGAAAAAAACCTGGTAATGGGCCTTAGGTGAAGCTGTCAGCACTTCTGCCCCAGCTCAGACCTCTCACTGTGATGATGCTTGTGCTCCTCCAGTTGCCATAGAAACTGGATCTTTCGTCCTGACTTCATCCACTTTGCTGTGTGTTTGGTTTCCATTTTCTAATGAAATTAAGTATGCAGTGAAGTGCGCACACTCCCTTCTACATGAACCTGCCCCTCCCAAATCAAAGCAGTTCAAGAATTGTCTTGTGCATCATGAAACAAGTAGATGCTGTGGGAGACCCTTGGTCTCCTCATTCCACTGTCCTGAGTCTGCTCTCCACTTGGCTTCAGCAGTTATGATCTGATAAGAGCAATTTACAAGTTCAAACACATGAGTTAATTTTAGATTCTCAGATCAGGTACAGGAAGAGAGAGCAGATTAATAAAATATAAGAAAGTAGGGAGAACATTCTGTTGACCCAAAGTGGGTCCGTGATGTTCTATAATAATTAGGAAGATGACCCTAATTGGAGAAAAAGAAAAGCAGCCCTCTGTATCAAACTGAGTTTAATAAACCACTATATTTATAAGATATCTCATTTGTTCTCTTGACAAGAATTTGTGTCTCTAGTCTTATTCCCTGATAGTATCCTTAATCCTATTCCTCCATCTCTTCTGAAATGTTTATTAATGTTTTTTTTTTCTGTAAAGAAGAGTTTTTGAAGACACAAGATATTTACTTGATTCTTTGCTGTTCTCCATTGTTAAGACTAGGATAAAATTGTAGCATTTTATAAAGAATTATTTAGTGAGCCATTTTCTTTCTCATTTCTAGGATGATAGGTAGTAAGGAGCACTTCTCTTTACAAACCAGTGGAGGTAGGGAAAGGGTGTTGGCTGTAGGGTTTCTGAACTATATTGTTCAGAGTCCCTGTCACCACCTTTTCTACTGATTAAGAATGACTCCTCTTCAGAATCCATTCAGAGCCAATTTTATTCCTCCTGCTGTTTATATATCCCCATCTAAACTTTACACATAGAATATAGTCACATCTTCTCCCTCCTCTTAGCTATTCTGCACTTTCTGAGACCAGAACATTCTAAGACCAACATCAGAGACAGGACAGTGACTGAGAGTATATGTTAAAGAAGGTGAATATTTTGAATCTAGTAAATTTAATGCCCCCAGGAAGGCCACTATCTAGTTGTGTCACATATATTTTGTTTTACCTACTGAGTAACCCAGGAAAATGGTACCCATTCCTACTGTCATTGAGCACATCTGGAGTCTTTCATTAGTCAGGCTTCCTTCAGGATCTTAAGTCTAAATCCCCTTGCCCTTGGCTGAATTTTAGGTCTTCATGTGTTATATGCAATAGGACAGGACACATTATTATTAAAATCATTCCTCCATGTAGGTGCTCTCTGTCCCTGGAAAACTAATGAATTTACTTCAGACTGTATAGAAATCCACTTCTGGTATCCTGGCAGAAATTCCTTTGAGTTGGAGATTTGCTGAACTTAGAAGTCAGCAAAGAGATGCTCATTTCTTTGTTGAGTGAGCCTTTTTATTCACTTGCAAGAATTCTAAAACCACAAATGCAGCCCTTATCTATTTTGCTGCCTTGGAACTAAGAATTATATGTAAATATCAACTAAATCTGGTCAGAGGGGCCAGACTTCCAACAAAGACACATTAACCTCAATCTGGGTTAACCTGTCACTCAGTATTGAGCATCAGCCATTGTAAGAAGTTAAATAGTTGATCTTGAGAAGCAGAACATTCCTGCAGGGTGATTACCTTATATAATAGCTCATAACTGGGAGCCCATTCTGTCTTGAATGTATCAATACTCAAAAAGCAGAAATTTGACTTGTAAAACTTTTTAGGGAAACATGACTAATTCTAACCAAAGAGTTTCACCTGGAAACTTCTTTGACTTTACACCTGGTAGGCAGAGTTATCAACAATGCAGACTTACCCACGATCTCTGGCCTAGAAGTTTCTATATCAAAATCGCAGGATATACCAGTCCCAAAAGCAGGAATACCCATCTGCCCCTACCATATCCATTTCTATCATCCAATATCCAACTTTTTCAATGCATCCTGACCCTAGCAGACTTTAATCAATGTATTTTTCCTTTATCCCCCACATTCACTAACTTGTGTATCAGGCAAATGAAACCAGATTACACCAAGCTAAAAAAAACTTAAAAGTCTGAAATTTCATTTGCTTAACATAACAGAGGCTTCTTTTTAACTTATGTGAAAAGTCTATAATGGGTTTGGACAACTCTCTAGAGCTACTAGTCTTCATGCAGCATTTAAGCAATCTAGTTTAAAGGAGTCTCCACCACCTTACGCTGGGATGCTCAGACTCTTCAGTTGACCTGGCAAGGAAGAACTGTCTAGAACAGAGGTTGGTAAACCTTTTCTCAAAGGGCCAGAAAGTAAATATTCTTGCCTTTTCAGACCATGAAATATCTGTCACAACTATGCAACTCTTCCTGATGTAGCATGAAAACAGCCATAGATAATACATAAACGAATGAGTATGGCTATGCACAATAAAATTTAATTTACAAAAACAAGTAGTGAGTTGGATTTGGTCTGTAGACCATAGTTTGCTGACTCCTGGTCTAGAATCTTTCACTGGCAATTAAATGCTGTGCCTGGATATGATGCATAACATTTTGCTCACATTTTATTTGCTAAAGCAAGTCACATGGCCATGACTTCAAGAGCCAGGAAAGTACAATTTTCCCATGTTTTCAGAGGAGAAATAAGAAAGTATTTAGGAGTGGTATTAATATCTGCACATTATCCATGCAGCTTTATAAAGCTTGGCATAAGTGGGAATATTAGAAGTTAGGGTTTAAAGTCAGATACCTTACATTTGAATGTTAAATCTGAAGTTACTCAGTAGTCTTTGATGACCAGGGCAAATAAATTTAACTTCTTGGAGTGTCAGTATCTCTTCTATAATGTGAAGATGATAATCTCTGTGTCCTTAGAACTATTTCAGGATCAAATAGGGTATTAGAAGAAAAAGGGATTTTTGGAAACTAAACATCAAAGATTCATGCTGTTATTATTTGCTTTTATGCCTTTTGCCTAATTGGACCCAGTTTTCAGCTGTTCTTAACATAGGCTTTATACCCACCCACAAAGCCCTGAGCATTGGGACACTCTGAGTTCCAAGGTCTATGTCCAGAATGATGGCCTCTTCCAAGACTTTTGCTCAGGCTCCAGAGCTGAAGTCAAAAATTCTTCTTTTCTATTCTCTTCAATATTGCACAGTGTGGGCCTAGTTAAAAACTGGCAGTGGAATGAATAATTGAGTTTAACAAGTAAATGAAGCAAAATTGCTTTTATGAGTTACGTATTTTTTTTTCTCCTTGCTTTTTTCCCTCTTGGTATCTGGGAGAGTCTCATTATCTCTTAAACAGTTCTCCTAGGCCACTTCAATCCTTATGCATTTCTTAGTCCAATATGGCATGTTTTAACTCTATTCTGTTTCCAAGCCCCCAGGGTGGCTAGGAAAGGAGTGAGGAGCAGGTGGGAACAGCTTTCGAGAAGCATTCAAAGAAAAGGAACTAATGTTGATGAGCAGTTTCTCTATGCCAGGGGCATTACACACACTCCCTTATTTTATCCTCGCAATAATACTGCATTGCAGGCTGTTTTATTTTCCACCAAAGAAACTGAGATTCAAAGAATTTAGGTAACCTAGGATCCGACATCTAGGAAGCTGCAAAGAACCAAAATTCGAAGGCTAGTCTGACTTCCAGGTTCCTCTTTCTTTCATGCTTCTAGGCTGTGTCCTTCACAAAGCAACTCCATCCAGATGGGTGTCAATGACCCTTCTTCCTCATTCTTCATAGGGCAGCTCACCAAACCCTCTGTCCCACTGGGGAAGGTTGGTAATAGCCAGAGAAGTTCAGTACCTGAAGGCTTCCCATTCCATCTTCTGCACCTAATGGAGACCTTTTCATATCTGCTCCTTCCTCCTATTCTCCATGTGGAATTTGGGCTCAATTTGTATATCCATGGGTTGTACTGGCCATAACATGTGAAATCTTAGGGGATAGAGCATCAGTAAAAAGATAAGGAGCCTCAGGATCAGATTGTGATAAAAGTAACAGTAATAATACCAGCTGACATTTCCTATTACTATTTGCTGACCACTTTTCCATATATCAATTCATATAATCCTGACAACATTCTTATGAAATAAATACTATTACTATTTTAAAGCTGAGCCAGTCAGATATGATGCAACTTGTCCACAGTTGCACAGCTAGTAAATGGAAGAGCTGGGGATTTGAACCCAGAAAGGATGGTACGAAAGCCCAAGTCATTTCAACCACCTGGAAGCTCTTAAAAGATGCCAGTGTCTGGCACTTGTATTAAAAAAAAAAAAAAAAAAAACCACCAGAGAATGAGTCTAAAGAGCAACTAGACTTGAAATCCTATATGAACCAGTGATTCCAGCTTCTGAGCCTGAGCTTTCTTGTGAGAAATACGGGAGAGGTGGAGTATAGAACTGTGAGGATACATTGAGATGTCACAGTAAATTAAGAGGCTTACTAGTATTTTGTGGGCAGTGTCTGGGAATGCTAAATGTCAAGTGATGCTAGAAACAGTATTGCCCAGGGAAGAATTTTCTGTCTTTTCTTTCTTTTTTTTTCCCCCGAGGAAGAATTTTCTTGCCCAAGTTGCCAATAACATCCCACTGGTATAAGGTAAAGGTGCCCTTTGGCTCTCAAAATTTGTACCCACTTGATTCTGAATTCTACCAAGTGTCAAAGGGAGTGGGGTGGGATGCTTTCCTTCACTCTGAATGGATTATTCCCCTTTAAACTTTGTAACCAGTATGCAGCAAAGGAGACCCAGGCACATCTGAAGGCCAACTTATTTCTGGCACAATGCCTCCATGATTGGGCAAGTATGTCACCAGTCTGGAACTAAGGCTCTTCATTTACAAAACAGGATTTTCAAAAATTTCAAAGGGCTCATCTAAGGATTAAATAAAACACTGCATGCAAATCATCAGAACATAGAGGTGCTAGGCACATAATAAATATTTATAAACACAATACACATAAAAGATGAAATTAATATTATTTTCCTCTTTGGGTTGATTAGAGAAGAATCTATGCTAATTTATGCAAAGCATGACAAAAGTAACATAAATAATAATTACAAGTGCTCAGCATGCTGATGCTTTTTAATTGTGTGCTCATTGCATCTTAAAATTTTAGTGTATTTCTCTTATTGCAAGAAATAAGCTAAAGCATAAAACGTGTAAGAGTCATAACTGTGATCCCATGTGTAATTCCATCCCCCAACACACATGTACTCTAGAAATGAGACATTCCCTAAGAGGATCTTCTGTTTGCAGATCAGGGGGGAGGAATGTGAAGAGGTTTATTGGGGAGTCCACAGCCTAAATCACTTTACATGTGAAAAAGCATGTAAATATTAGAACAATAGAAGAGGAAAGAGACTAAGAGCTGTTGTGAGGGGGCCTTGAGAGAGCAACAAACAAGAAATTAGTGGCTCATCCTTACCTTTGTCTTTGCATAGAATCCTTATTAAAATATTCAGTTTTTTTCTTGAGCCCTTGTAGACTTGAACCTAGTTCTTGAATTTGTTAAAGGAAAGTGCTGGGTCCTTCCCCAAAAAAGTTGGTTTTGAGGCAGGAACAATGACTGTTCATGGGATTCTACACTCAAAAAATGTTAAAATTTTTGAATTATTCATCACCACATTGCTGGCAGGGGTTTAGATTGGAAAGAGCATAGGTGCCCATCACTGAGGAACCAGTAAACCAGTGGGGAGGATATTCATCTGGATACCATTTAGCAGGAAGAAGCAACAAACTAGGTTGTTTACCAGTTGCAGCTAGAGAATATAAAAACAGAATGAGGCCATTAGCACAGTGCCATTTAAGTAAATGTAAAACACTCACACAATAAGGACACTATGTTTTACAAGAATACATAAAATTTTAAAATTGCATACTCAACACATTAGGATGGTGGGATTAGTGCAGTAGGATTAGACTGAAATGCAGTGGGTGAGTGGATTGGTGGATAGATGGATGGATGGCTGGCTAAATTTGAAAATCAAACAAGAATGAGAGTCTTTAAGTTTGCCAATGACCATGGAACTGAGGAAAATTATTAACTCAACTCTCCATAGCAAACCACTTCACCTTTCAGAACATTCCTGTAACAACCCGGAAGTTGGGAGCAGCAGCAAAATCAGTACCCTCCATTCTGCCTTGTTAAGGAAGCTTTCAAAATTAGTGCAAATTGGTAAACCACTCCTGGTGAATTTGAGAGCTAATTTTACTGTTTTTTAAAAGTAAAAATACTGTTTCAAAGGCACCACACCAAAACAAAACAAACAACAAAAATATTTCAATACAAGACATGTTGCCTAAGAACAGAAGAGCACAAGAAACAGAGAACTACATCAAACTGAGGCTAAAATGGTATTCCTACTGGGAGAAGTTGATGTCATGTGCCCCTAGGCAGACCAGAACCAGACTCTGAACAGAACATGTTTTCTCTATAGAAAAATGGGATAAATAGGTGCACTGCTAGAATAACAGGTGCATAAACTGGAATTGGTTATACAAATACTTTTATAGTAAGAGAGACACTTCTACTGCCTTTTGCATTTAGGAAAATAATTTTAGCCACTGCAGGGTTCTGGGATAGGAGGAAATGAGGTGTCCACTTTATTGATTTATTGATCGATTGATTTTTTTTCTGTGAATTTTCAAAACCAGAGGGAGCACATTGCAGTCAGAGGCAGCTGTGACATAATCTATGCATTATAAACTACATCTCTTTCATTTTCCCTGTGCGGATCTATTTCTACTTCATTATAAGGGGAACCAAAAGGTCTAATTGATAAGGGATCATTCGAAAGCAATATGAAAATATGCATGGGTGTGGGGAAAAAGTGGAGGTAGAAATGGATCCTCCCATTAAGAAGAATTTGATATGAACTACCTTGACAGCTGGTAAAGGAAGTGGGTATAGAACAATGACCTAAAGGATTATCCTGTAACACTATCCAAGGCCACTAATTTCACCAGGGACTATCATAAAACACACTCATGTTGCAATCCTTTCCTCAAGTTCTTTGACAGAATAGAATGTGTGAGGGGCCATATGATGACACTTGAATATCGGTCAAAGAGAACCAGGTTTCAGCACAACTCAGCAGTCTCTAAATTCAGCACAGGACAAATGGCTCTTCCAATTGACCCATAGAAAAAGAAAACATAACGGAGAAAGGCTAGTGAAAGAGAGTTATGATATAGTAGAAAAAGGTTTGTATTGGAGTCAAATATCTTGTGCTCTATTACCAACTCAGTCACATAATTTATGTGACTTTGGGCCAGTTAGTAAACCTAATCCAGTCTAAATTTCATCATCAGTAAAATGGGACTGGGCCATATTTACTTTCCAGAGTTCTAAATGCTCAAAACAATAAGGATAAATCACAATGCCTGGCACATATTAGTATTCAGTGAAGGTGGCCACTATAATTGTGGTCTGTATTTGAGAAAAGTGCTCATCTTCCAACAGCAGTGCTACCAAAGAGTTTGTATATGGGAAAGTCTTCCCAAGTCTTCAAAAGGGAGAAGGATGTGCCACATTACTATTCTCCTCCTCTGTTCTCAAAGCACACAGGGTAGGTTCAGTGTTTGCAGTGGAAGGTCAGTGTCATAGTTCTTATCACCAGCAATCTCCATCGTCATCACCATTAGAGCAGCAATAATAAAAGTACCTCATATCTATTTAGTGCTTTCTTAAGTATTATCTCAGGTTCTCCAACTCTCTAATTTCCCTGTCTCCCTAAAGCATAGCCCAGAGTAGCTGATCTTGCTGCAGTTGGTGACTCAGTTCTTTCCTGCACCTTCATGTCACTGTTCTGCTATGTGATATGAAATGCATTTTCCTACAGAAACAAAGGCTGAAATTCTACTGTTAGTCCTAGTGATATGGCCCTCCTTAATGATGTGCTTAGTCCTCCAGGGCCACCATTTCTCAGTTTGGTCATATAAGAGCTGGTCTGGTAAGCAGACCACCATCTTATTTCTATAGGGGTGGAATGTGTTATAAGTTTCAATGCAAGAAGTCTTTGGAACACACTGTGCAGGTTAGGGTCTCTGTCTTCAGACTGATTACTTCACCTTCAACAAAGACTGCATAAGTTAACAAGAACCCCAGATCTTTTCATATTTGGGTAGGCTGCCTGCTGACTAGGAGGCAAGGGACTTGGGTCTATTGTCTTCTTCCCCCCTGGTACTGGGAAACTAAGTCTGGGCTTTCCCATTCTCTGCAAAGCTTGCTGCAAATACTGTATACCTAGTCTTTATGGCTATATACTTTTCTAAAATAATGCAAGGGGATCATTCTGTAGAGCCCAGGGGAGTTATTTGCATAGAGTGTGATGGAGTCTGCCAGCATATTCAAACTACCATAGCTGTGGATGCATCTGGAACAAGAAGGAAGGAGCCATCCAGTTAGGAGGCAAGGTTGTGACATGGCCTCTATTCAGTCTCTTTCTCTATTGCAGTTATACTCCCAGAGTCCTTGATTCCTTATTCTAATACCTCTGGATTCTTTAATTTCTTTAACCATTATTAAATTAAAAAAAGATGACACAGTTTTGGTCTTTGGGTGTCAAGCTATAACAGTGTCTAATTTATCCTCACAACAATCTTGTAGGATAGGTATTATTTTTCTACCAACTGTACAGATAAAAACATTTAAAACCAGAGACTCAGGAACTTGCTCAAGGACACTCAGCTGGTAAGTGGCAGATTCAGAACCTGAATTCAGATTTATCAAACTCCAAAGCTTATATCTCTAGTCAAAGTGCTTTATTATTTTTAATGTACATCATTTTGAAAGTGTAGGATTATTTTTGGAGATTACTATCAGTTCTATGAGTGAGACAGGGCAGACTTGGGTATCTCAACCTGGCAGGAGAGTACGTGGAGATTTAGGTGGGTGGATGACCCCACCTGGGCTCCCAGGTAGCAGTCGGTGGTGAAGGGAATATGGACTTTGGAGTCAGACAGACTTAGTCTGGAGCTGCCTTTAACTCTGGGTGTAGCTGTGGGGAAGTCACTTATGTTCTCAGCGTTCTCATCTATAAAGTGCAGGTGATGATATCTCCTTAAGAAGAGGTTGCCTTTGAAGCAGTGTGGGGAGCAATCTAACGAAATGCTTAAAAGTGTACACTGTTGAGTCTTACTGCATGTATTAAATGATTCTGTGACTTTGAGAAAGTTACTTAACCTAAGTCTCTGTAAAAAAGACATAATCAAAGTACTTAATTTGTGGGACCCTGGGAAGTTTAAAGGATGTAACTCATATAAAACAGTAAAGAGGAAGTGCTGAAAAATGGCAGCTGTTATTATCTGTAAAGTTCACAATATGCCTAACACATAATAGACAATTAGTAACTGTCAATCCTCTCCACCACCACAGGTTCCCCTCCTGTAGAATGTGTAAATCAAGAAAACAGGCATCCTCCCTAGTTTAGCAGAGGCCTCCCTGCCTTCATGACTTATACCTGCTTGAGCATAGGCCTTTGGGAGCCAGGTAAATGAAGGCAAGAGATACCATTTTCAAATTTAATAAACACACAGCCACTCACAGGGGCATCTCTCATTCCCACTGGCAGGTTATAGACAGTCTTTTCTCAATTACCTGTGGCTAATTTTAACACAAGGCCAGCTTTGCTCACTTTGTTCTCTGCATTCACCCTCAGCCTCCTCCTGAGCCCCAGGTGGGATCTACTCAGAGAGTGTAAGTCCATATTAATTCCATCTTGAGCAAAACATAATTAGAAAACTAAATCAGGAGCCACAAGAAGAGTGTAATGCTTTCCAAAGTCATACATTGGATAAGTAGAATGTTGGTGTTTATACTTCTTTCCTTGACATTTTTATTTGCTTTTATTCACATCACTGCTTCCCTCTATGTGTCCCTACTATGAAAAAGTCAAGACAATTGAGCATTTATGTAGGTTTCAGGGTGGGAGTTGGCAAAGTAGGGCTGGCTTGCCCAATCCAACCCACTGCTTATTTTTGCATCAGTCTTCATTAGGACATGGTCATGCTTCTTCACATACATATTGTTGATGGCTGCCTTTGAGCCTCAATGGCAGAGAAAATCAGATGGCCCACAAAGCTTAAAATGTTTACTGTCTGGCTCTTTATAGGTATAGTTTGCTGACCCTTGTTCCTGGGTATCAGTTAAGCAAGACAGCCTCCAGAATAGCCCAAGAAGAGTCTTCTTCTACCCAACACTGATAACCAGCACTTGCCCCCCAAGTTGAGCAGGTGGCTGGGGCTTTACAAGAATGGGTACTTGGGCTCATGAAATAACCTAGCAGATGATGAAGACACCTAGTAGGTCAAGGGCTGTACATAGCCTTCCTGGATTTCCCTGTGCTCATTTGTTCCAATGAATAGGAGCCCAGGGAAGACCTGCTGGGTCCTGCATGCTCTGCGGGGCTACCTTAGAGCTGATGCAATCCTTGTTGTGGGAAAGCAGCTTTGTGGCTGGATAATCTCCCTGCTGACAGTGGCTACAGTTCTATAACTCACAGACTTAGGGGCCTATGTTTAAAAATGTACTTGGAGGGGCATCTGGGTGGCTCAGTTGATTGAGTATCTGACTCTTAATTTTGGCTCGAATCATAATCCCAAGTTCATGAGATCAAGCTCCGTGTCAGGCTGGAGATGGAACCTGCTTAAGATTCTCTCTCTCCTTCTCCTTCTGCCTCTCCACACTTGCCATCTCCCCTCCTTGCTTTCTCTCTTGGTCTCCCTCAAATAAATAAATAAATAATTTAAAAAATGTACTTGGAGGTTCACTTTATGTCACCTGTATATGACAAAGATGGAGGGTTTATTTTTTAAGATCTTATTTATTTATTCATAAGAGACACACAGAGAGAGGCAGAGACATAGGCAGAGGGAGAAGCAGGCTCCCTGCAGGAAGCTTGATGCGGGACTCAATCCCAGAACCTGAGCCAAAAGCAGATGCTCAACCACTGAGTCACCCAGGTGCCCCAAAGATGGAGGTTGATTGGCAATTATTAGGGTGACTAAGAATTCCCTGGGATACCTGCTAATAATGTAGATTCCTATACCCAGAGAGTCCCAGTTGAAAAACTTGGAGTAAGGGCCAGGAAGCACTGTTATTTTTTTTTTTTAACAAGTATTACTGGTTTTGTTGTTGATGTTGGTGACCTAGGTAGAACACCTTATGAAACAGTGCCCTGGTGCTGTGATCTTAATCATTCTGCAGTCGCAGACTGTGAGAATCTTATAAAAGCAATGGAAATTTTGGTCAAGAGAAAAAATACAATGTATGTATGTAGAAACACCCAATATTTCCTACAGCTAGATTCTCTAAGCCCATTGTTAAGAACCCCAAGTTAAGAACCATCCTAAAATAATGGATGAAAAATAAAGTGTGTGAGAACACTGATAGGAGCATTTGAATTCTACACCCCTGATAGCTGTCACCTGTCCTTTCCTCTCCTGGTGGGCTCACATGAAGGGTAGTTCCTCCTCTGTGTTAAGGCCGTGGGTACTTGCCTGGATAAATTCATAGGGGGGTGAAAGTCACATGAGGTCCTATGTACAAAAGCAAATTGCGAACTCTAAAGTGCTATACGTACCCAGAGGATCATGATGATGTAATATTAGCCTTACGGGGCTACCTTCCAGGTTCACACCATCCTTAGCACTGTGATCAAAATGCCTCCCTTCATGCCCTTTCATGTTCAGTCTTGACCTGCCACCTGTCCAGTTCTGCCACAGTAATCTGAGGATTTCTACCGTGTGAAATAACTGTCCATTGGACATTTCCACTTTGGAACCCTACCAGCCCCTGGCTCTCAGTGTACCCAAAACTCATCATGAAATTGGCTCCTCTCCCTCCTCATTTCCTGGTTGCTGTTGTGATTGGATGATATTTTGAAATATTAATGAGTACCCCTCCCCCTCTTGTATTTTTTTATTTTTCTTTCCCTTCCCCTTTTCCCAATGAATACTCAGTTCTTTCTAAACTAGGAAGAAAAGCAGAAGTTGGGGGTCTTCTGCTGTAGGAGAAGGGAAGCTATTTTATATAGGGTGACCAAGGAAGATTCCTTTGAGTGGGGAATATTAGAGGATAAATCTGAAGAAAGTGAGAGAATTAGTCATGAATATAAACATGAAGATAAGCCAGTGAGAGAGCAAGTGCCTAAGCCCTGAGGTGGAGCCTTCCTTTGAGTTTCTAAGAAAGAGAAAGGTCAGTATGGCTGGGTGAAGTAAAGTAGAAGACTAATGGGCAGAGAGGTCATAGGGATGAGAGCTGGCATGTCCTCAAAGTCAAGCTAGGGACTGAGGCTTTTATTCTGGGTGATTTGGGAAGTGGAACTTAAATTTTATAAGGCTTGCTCTGACTTTGTGTGAAGAATCAGAATCACCTTTTAAGCCCTTCGCCCTAGCTGTATAGGGTCTAAGGTAGAAACAGAAATCCCCAGTTAGGAGGCTTGTTCACATCCTAGGAAGACTCACACAAGGGGCAACAGTACAAGAGGTAAGAGTAAGGGGGTTATGGTAAGGTACCATTTATATTTTGAAGGTAGAGCCAATCATGTTTTAAACGATGGGTTAGATGTGAGATGTGAAAGAAACAAGAAGATCAAGATAACTGCAAGATTCAGAATCTGTCAATCTAAGATGAGGATGACTCAAGAGGCAGTGGGCTTGGCACTGGGAGCCAGGCTAGGTTAGACATTCAGTTTAAGCCATGTTAACCTGGAGAAATGCATCAAACATCTATATAGAGAGTGAGTAGACAATTTGACAAATTAGTCTGGCATTCAGAGAAGAGGTCTATGTTAAAGTCAGGAGGATATTCCACAGAGTTCAGATGGTGTGACAGCCCAGGTTTGGATGAGCATGTAAGAGAGTGGCTGTAGACAGAGAAGAGAGAACCGGAGAACCCTAGTGTGAAAGATTGGGCAGAAATAAGAATTAACAAAGGAAACGGAGAGTGGCTTGTGGGGAATTAGAACAAAACAGAATGAAGTCCTAAAAGTGAAGGAAATCATTCAAGAAGGAAGAAGTAGTTCAGCAATGTCCAAGGCGGTGGGTCAGATGAAGACTGAGAATTGACTATGCGATGTCAACAGTGTGGTAGTTAAGCTTTGTGACTCCTGCGATGTTCCCTGGGAGAAATAAATTATTTGCCCTAGAGAGTTGAAGGGACATTTTTAGATGACACTAAGAGTTGCTCAAAAGTGAAGCTAACTTGATGGATTCCCATCTGCTGAGCAGGGTGCCTGCCCTTTTCTCACCTCCAAAGAAGTGATTTTTCATCAGAAGTAAAATCTGTCACACCTTTGAGCTGCCAAGCCATAAATCTTCTTTCCACCAACTTGCTAATAGTTTTTCTTGCCACCTTTCCTGATAATCCAGAGTAATTGTTATGAAATATGGGCTTGTTCTATCTCTCCCAGCTGCGGCCCCTCCATTCTCTGCAGGGCCTGGGGAGAAGCAGAGGCTCTGTATTTGTCACTGGGTGTTCATTAGAAGCACAGCAGATGCTGTTACCAAGAACGTGACATCCTGATGAAACCAGAGGCACCACACAGCAGCCCTGAAATCTGAGAGCCAATAGCCCCTCCTGCCCAAAAGGCATCAGCAAGTGGCTTCTGCTTTGTTTTCTTGGAGAGACAGAGAGAAAATGACCCCTGTTTAATCATGGGGATAAAAACGTTCTTTTATGCATGCTTTTACTGATACCACAGAGAAGTATTAAGTGTCTGAAGTTGTCCAGTAGAGCACTGGGTTAAAAGTGTGATGCAAATGAACAATTTGACATATGCATCTTATGGAAGTCATAATTATCAGGAATCAAGTGAAAGAATGTTTTCTCTGGGAAGAATATTAGGAGATATGGCCTACGGACAGTTTAGTGAGTGTGGCTTTGAGTCTCCCCTGTTCCTTATGAAGAATGTGCTCAGATCAGTGGTCATGGAGTTTTGCCTTGCCCATCATGAGCTTCTGCTAGATCTTAAAGAGCCATGAGTAAGCCTTACCAAGCCTCTCAAACTCTCAACATGGATCTTGAAACTTCAACAAGATTCCCTAGTGGTTGCAAAAGCTGCCTTTGCAAGCCTTATCTCAATGATACATATCTGGGTTCAGGGTTCAATGTCTTGGTATACACCTAGGTGCCATCTTGCTGCACTGACCACACATTCTGTAATGGTGACTTGATAGCATAGATGCACAATGGCCCTGCAAAATTATTCAGCTTAGTGAGGGTCAGAGGGTGGGAGATAACAGGACATAAGCGCAACGTTAGCAAAGAGATGTAAAGATAACTTCCAAACCTTACTTTGGTCAGTTCCTTTTCATGTATACAGTGCTATTGAACAGATTCTGAGACCTAAATCTCTTTTCCTGTCCTTGTGATGAACAAGTATAAGGCCTTTTAAATTTTCAGAGGATAGCAGGAGAAATAAGATATGAAGTCGAATTTCTACCCCAAAATTTCAATTAGTTAAACACAGTCCAATTATGGAAGCTTTCTCACCTTTAGGGCTGATGTTTCTTCATCTGGATCATCCATTTCATCCCTTTCTACGTTTCTCCTGCTAGACAACGTCTTCTTACTCTTCAAGATTCTACTTAAGGATCACTTCCTCCAAAAACGCCATTCAAAATCCCAGACTTAATCAAGTGGCCCTCCTCTTTTTCCCTCACCATCACAGCACCATATTGTCTGTGTGCTTTGTTAGATTCTATATTAGGCTATGAAACCCTTTATTACAAGGACTGTGTTTTACTCCTCTTTGTATACTCAACATGTAAGAGAGTGGTAAATTTATGGTAGGTACTTTTTAAATGAATAAAATAATGCATTTTGACATAGACCAGGTAGGTTTGGTCTGCTTATAACCAGAGTCAGCTCTCTTAAACTAGTTATTAGTCACTTGGTTGTAGTATGGAATATGGCTACCCTCACAACTGGAAATAGAACCCATGGTTTAACAAATTTAAGCATCATATGGGGTAACGGGGATAAGCTAGTCCATACCCTTCTGTATATAGATAAAAAGTTGGAGGCCAAGTGGACTAAAGAGCTTTCCCAAAGGTCACCCACATTTCAGGGATAGACTGGGAATGGAACCTAAATTTCTGACTCTTAAGCCAGAGATCTTTGCCACTTCACTGGTGTTCTCCCACAATGGAGAGTCTCTTTGTATTCTGCCCCATGTGGACAGCATTTTTTCCTGCTGGATATATTCATCTACATTAAGAGATCGTCAAAGTAACACATGAAAAGTTACAAAAGAAAAATGAATTTATTTTCCTACATATTGTCAAAAACAACTCACAGAGCATCTAGTCCCTTATAGTGCTCAACCACCACTACTGAAACATGTTTCAAGAATTCAGTTATTCCAGGGCATTGTTTATTTTTTTCTCCAATAATTTGGTGCATGAAAGAAATTGAAAAGGTGTTAGAGATTGTTTCTTATCTCTGAATGGATAGTCAAGGACATCTGCCATAAGAAAAATTCTCATTTCAGCCAGAACGTTGATTTCAATAAATCTATTCAAAGGAATAAAGTGGCTGCTCTTCCCTTTGGTAAAATACACTCGTAGCTCACAAAGTATTTTGTTGATAGAAATGTTAGCAAGCAATGACAGGCATGCAGCCTGAAGCCACCGAAATGTAGCATAAGCCCCATCAGTAACTAGAAATTAAAACATTGCTTCTGTATGCAGTACATCTAGAATGGTTTGCATGACACGTTGATAGAGACACTGACTGTGCATTGGAAATAATATGGGCTATAGAAGCAGACGTATCTGCTTAATTTTATCATGTACTCATTCTGCAACTTTTGATAAGAGATTTTTTCAAGATTTTATTTATTTATTCATGAGAGACAAAGAGAGAGAGAGAGAGAGAGGCAGAGACACAGGCAGAGGGAGAAGCAGGCTCCATGCAGGGAGCCCAACGTGGGACTCGATGCTGGGACTCCAGGATCATGCCCTGGGCCAAAGGCAGGAGCTAAACTGCTGAGCCACCCAGGGATCCCCCTTTGATAAGAGATTCAATCCCCTTGTTTCCATCCACCAATTCAAGAAATATATAATGAGCATTGAACAGCAGTGACAAAAAGAGTTTTTTAAAAAGTCTAATTCTCACAAAGCTTACATTCTCATGGGGGAGACTTCGGGAGACAAAACGCACAAGAATAGGAAATGCATAGTATGTTATTTAGTGATTAGTATTATGGAGAACAGCACAGGTGGGGGAAAGGGAGTGCTGAGAGGAGAACAGTTTTAAATAGAATGATCAGAGGAGGTGTCATCAAGATAGTGACACTGGCAAGAAGGTTGAAGGAGTAAAGAATCAAGTATGTGGGAGTGGAGTTTTCTAGGCACAGAAAATGGCAAGTTCAAATGCCCTGGGGTGGGTCTCATGGTGTGCTTAAATTGCAGCATGTCTGGGGCATTGGAGTAATGGGGAGAATAATAAGAGATGAGTTCAAAGAGGTATAAGAAAAGGGGAAGCAGAGGGACAGACTTTGTAGGCCAATAGAGACATGACCTTTTTTCCTAAGTGAGAAGGGAGGCTTATGGAGAGTTGTATGATCTGGCTCCAGGTTTTAAAAGGTGATACTGTGGTGATAACAGACTATGGGAGGGAAGGGGTAGAAGCATGCAGAATGGTAAAGATGCTATTGTAATGATCCATGAAGGAGATTATGGTGTCCTTGATCAGGTGAGTAGCCATAGAGAGAGTGAGAAGTGGGCAAAGGATATATTTAAAGGTAGTGCCATCAGAATTTGCTGACAGACTGCATGTTGGGCATGAGAGAAAGAAAAGCCAAGAATAACTTCAGGTTTTTTACCTGAGCATTGGAAAGATGGAGCTGTCAACTGGGATGAAGAGAACAATGGGAGGAACAGGGTAGTTGAGAAAGTCAGGTGTTTGGTTTTGGATATATCAAGTTTGAGATGCTTATTAAACATGTAAAAGAAGATACTAATTAGGCCACTGCACCTTGTAGAGGAGAGGTCTAGACTGTAGATTTAAATATGCCTCTAGATGTTATTCAGAGCACTGGGAAATAATAAGATCACCCAGAGAAGAGCCCTTAGGCACTTGATTGTAAAAACTAGGTACTAAAAAGAGTTAATGCTCCTTTAATACTTACTGCATACTAGACCCTGTTCTGAGTGTGTTCATATATAAACTCATTTAATTTTCATGACAACCTCATAAGGTGGTTACTATTATTACTCTTATTTTATAGATTTGGAAACTGGGAGAAAGAGGTTAAGTAACATACCCGAGGTCATACACCTGCTGAGTTATGCAGCCAGAATTTCAACCTGGGCTGTCTGGCTTCAGAATCTGGCTTCAGAATCTGGGCTTCTAACTCCCTCCTAACACTACCTTTCCAGTAACTAGAAAAGAGTTGCTACCAATAGGGATGACTGAGGAGGGACCGCCAGTGAGGTAAAACGAAAAGCTTGTGGGGCCCCGCAAGCCAACTGAAGAAAGTTTCAAGGAGGAGATTACTTACTTGTGTCTGGTGTTGTTGGCAGGCAGGATGGCAATGACTCTGACAAGAGCAATTTAGAGTGGTGGTTTAGCATTACAAGGGCAGATAGAGTTGAAGCAGTAAAAGCCAGATGGGAATGAGTTCAAGAGAGAAGACAATGAGTTTTGACCATTCTTGAGAGGATTTTTACTATATAGGGGGCCATGTAAGTGGGGAGTTGCTGGAGGGGGACATGGGATCAACTAAAGGTATCTTTTACACATAAGATAACAAATAGCATACAGGTGTTGAGAACATTATGGTATCTAAGGAAAAATTGATGGTGGAGGAAAAACAAGAACACATGGCTGCAGTGAGGTCCTTGAGAGGCAAGAGGTGACTTTTGAGGAAATGGACAGTTCATCCACAGTAACGGGAGGGAAGCAGAGTCTGTAGTCACAGATGCTGGTAGTTGGGCAAATATGGTGGTGGGATTTTGTGAACACTTCCTTATTGTTTAAGTACTTGTGCCTCAATTTCCTTATTAATTGGGGATTTATATGTCTCTTTTGAAGTTTCTGTGAGAATTGAATGAGATAACATGGTAAATGTTAGTGTCAAGCCTTGTGTAATTTATGAGCTCACGTTACTTATGAGAAATTCCTTCATCTCCCTCTCTATGGGTTATTATTTTGTGGTTTCTTTAATTATAAATTACTAACATTCAGTGAACATTTACAGGATAGTAGACACTGTGCCATGTACTTACTGGTCATACATTCCTCAGAGAATGTTCCTTCCATTTTTGTGGGACCTTACTGAGGCTTTCTGAACTCTTACAAGGAACCTATTTGGGATTTGGTTGATGATTTGGTTGTTTCTTTTCCTCCTCAGTCTTTCCTTTATCAGCACCTTCTCTGGTCCAGGACTTTAACAATTGTTCATTCACCCTGATTCACCTGGAGAGCATGGCATACGGCTGCGACCCAGAAGCATATTTTCCATCTAACATCCTTTGTGGGCTAAGATGGGATATGGTAGATGGGGTAAGCCATTTGCCAACCCTGGGTCTAGTTTGTGTTGGTTCCACTGCAACTACATCCACATGGTAGAAACCCCCCAAACCACAACTAGCATTTGCTCAAACCTTCCTCCTCTGTTTTGGGGAGGGTGGGAAATGGGGGATGCGGCAGTAATGACCAGCTCCTGAACATCAGTTCAGTTGGGGAAAGTGAAGTTAGGTAGAGTGACTCAGAGGTCTACCCAGCATTAACATGTTGACTTTTTTTTTCATCACTTGGACTCTTTTACTTTGTGAAATGAGTACAAACTTCCCTACTGAGGATCCCCTTGTCAAAATCTGTCAGTCATGAAAAATCCAGCCCTCCTGAATGAAAGTCTTCAGTGACCGTAGATTTATATTCTGTTCTCACAAGTCTCTTTTCAAGAGAAAGCAATAGGAGTTGCAATTGCTCAACTTCGATAAACCAGTGGCTCTGTTTCCCATATCTGAGAAATGGCCATCCTGGCATTTTTTTACATGCTTAAGAGCTAAAAATTCGGGCTTATCCAAATATGTAAAGTATTATTATTTGTTTCCTCTGAGGAAACAATTAATTACATAGACCACTGAAATGATCCCTATGTTTTATATTATAAAACCACGAGATTCTTTATTAAGAGATGAAGAGTCCCCATAGTAAGCAAATACTACTACAAGGTGAGGGGTCTTTGTCCTATGGGGTGCCTACTATGAGACACGCATTGAACGCGATAGTTTATACACACCATTGCGCTTACCTCCTGCAGCTCTTCCATAGGGTAAGATTTAGTATCTCTAATGTGCAGATGACAAGAGAGACTTAGAGAAAATAAGGATTTTGCCCAAATTTACACAGCTACTAAATGATGAAGCTCACATTCGAACCTAAGTCTACTTCAGTGTATGTAAACCTTGGTCTGTCTAAAAGCCTTGAACTCTTGACTACCAAATGGTATTACCTCCCTTATTGACGCTGGATGTGTCTGAGGGGAGCAGAATCCTTCTGTGACACTATGCTCTGTAATGCCCATATGGCTTCACCTGGAGTCATTCTGGAAGCCGTAATGCCTCTTCAACTTGGTTAGGCTCACAGTGCCAGGAGAAGACAGATGATCTATGCCTGTGCCTGGTATCATTGCAAGCTAATGTGCTACTTCTGTAGTCTTGGGTTGCCATCCCCTGGAGTGTTTTGATGTGATCAGTTGTCAGTTTCAGGTCTGTTGTTTCTCTCACCAGAAGCCCAGCCGGTGGAAGATGACAGCCCCAAAGCCTTGCCTGTGTTAGGGGAGCTATCGAACTCAGATAATGACATAAACGAGTCGGTGTTCATCTGGGGAATCTCAGACAAAGCAGCCCAGAGGAAAACCATCTCTGTCGATGAAGGTTCGTTTCACTTGCAACAGAAAAAGCAGCAGCAGCAGCAGCAGCAGCAGCAGCCGCCGCCGCCACGACTGGAGCCCGTGCACAGGCTGGGGAGAGGTAGAGGGAGGCTGAAGCTGCCACATGTGAGTAACATCTTATGGTTTCTCTAAAGCTGGGAAAGGAATGCTGGGGAGGGGGCTTGGCTGGAGGTGGGCGTGCGTGTGTGGGTTGGAGCTTTCTGTGTGGCTTTGAGATGGGAAGGATGGTTTACACGATTAACTAGTGCATTTGGGATCTGCCCTCCTCTTTCACAGGAGGTGCAAGAGTATGCCCACACGCACTTGCATTTTCTCCGCTGATTGTAATATGAATAAGCAGCAGGTGGAGAATATTTTCTTTTTGTTTTCTTTTTCTTTTTCTCCTCCTCCTCCTCCTCCTCCTCCTCCTCCTCCTCCTCCTCCTTCTCCTCCTCCTCCTCCTTCCTCTTCTTCTTCTCTTTCTTCTCCTTCTTCTCCTTCTCCTCCTCCTTCTCCTCCTTCTCCTTCTTCTTCTTCTCCTTCTTCTTCTTCTTCTTCTTCTTCTTCTCCTTCTTCTTCTTTTTCTTCTTCTTCTTCCCCTTCATCCTTGAGTGTGGGCTGGGTGGCAGAAAGACACCTGAGCCCGAGAGAGCTTTCCTGAGTGGAAGGACTCTTTCAGAGGGTTTCTTTCCCAAGTTTTCTTTTGCAGATGTGTAGCTCTCACGGAGATTCTTTGCCACAGAGCTGCTTCCCTGCAGGGGTGTTTACAATCCTGCTAGCCACGAAGGGCTGAGGGTGACTTTTGTATCTCTGGTTCTCAGCTCAAGTTGTCTATAGTGAACAGCCTCAAATCCACACACTTTAATCTCTCTGTTCTCACCATTCAAAGAGCGCAGTGGGCACATCCTGGGCATGGAAAAGCCTGGGCTGTATTTCATGCATCTGCTCAGCCCAGGATGAAATAAGTAGGTCTCTCAGGGTTGATAGCATTGATGCCTTCTTGAACTTGGGGAAAGTTTTTTTTTTTTTTATGTTGTTATTGTTTTTAATCAAGCTCTGGAATTTACTGTGTACATTGGGTAGATTGAAGCTGCAAAAGGGCAGGAGAGAGTGTTTTTGTTTAAACCACTAGTACAGCTAGCAGCAGGTTGGCTTAGCATAGGGAGCTGGTTAGCATCTTTGGGTTACTGTTACTGATGCTAAATAATGAGCTGAGCAAAAGTACACCTGGTCATCAACTTCCTTGGATTCTGTGTTTCTGGAGACATGGTTGCTTTTTTTTGTTTGTTTTCCCGCCCTTTATTCCTTCCTTCTCTCTTTAGAAGCTTTGATGTGGCTGAGTATGTTGGACTGAATGTTTATGTGCATGAACCTGTGCAGTAAATGAACCACAAGTTTATCTTCTCCAGGAGAAAAGAAAAACAGGGAGGAGGAGGGGGCCAAGGAAGGATACTTCCCTGTCCTAAGAGCAGCCTTTGAACAGCTGTGCATAATGAAGTTGGAAGAGTCGGAGACACTTCACCCTGGGACTTGGCTGGTGGGAGAGCAGCCAGCCGATGCTTGGGTGCAGAACTGAATGCTATTATGCTGGAGGGCCAAGGTCCCTGCTCCCAAGTTGTTATGGGGGTACATGACACATGAAGCAGCGGATTGGATTCACAGGGAATCCTCTCACTGAGGGAGTGCTTTCCAACCTTTTCTCATACCACAGCACTCCAGGGTCAAGAGATGAGGCTGCTCAAAGTTGGGAATGAGTGGCTATCTCAGTGGAAAGGGTTCAATATTTGCAACATCATGCTGTCTGGGCTCCATCCATTGCATGTGGGGAGCCTTACCACATGGGTTGGAAGGATCTAATTTAAGCAACCCAGGGAAAGTCAAAGAAATGAGGCAAGATCAGTAATCTGTTGCCTATGCTTTGTTATGATTTATTTTGCTATTACTGGTAGGGATGCATTGTGGACACATTACAAACTGTTTTTTGTTTTTTTTTTTTTAAGATTTTTCTCCTAATAATGCCCTTTTAGTATTTCCATTTCTTCTCTGTGCTCTGTCCTAGCCTTTGTCCAAGTCTTTTTGACACAATTGTAACTACAGTCTAGATATATTTATTTGCTCTGTTTCTTTTCCCAGTATTATTCCATAAGCGCTTTCCCATCTTCCAGCCAATTTTCATGTAGATGGTTAATTATGGCTGGATTAAGTGGATTAATCCCTTAAGTGGCTATGCCATAATCTGTTTAGCAATTGTTGGCTATTTAAATTGCTTCTAGTTTTCCCATGATTGTTATGCCACTGTGAATATTTCTGTGCATAAAGCAGTTTTATTTCTCTTTCTTTATAAGAACATTGGGGTGGGGATGAATTCTCAGCATTGATATTAGTGAGGTAAAAAGTATGAACATTTTTGTAGCTTTTCATGCCTGTTACCAAACTGTTCTCTGTAACATATTTTCACGGTCCAAAACCATCAGTAATATAGTCTGGATAAATGTAGATTTAGCTAGAGACTTATGCACATTAGATTCTTGTTTTTTCTCTCTCTTTCTCTAAATTAGGACTGGTCACTTTTTTAAAGCTGGTTTTGAGTCCAGTTAAGCCAGGCAGTATCATCCTTCCCGGGACAAGCCTATAGCTCCTCAGGTTCCCTCACTTTGTTAAGAATTCCCATGAAGAATCCAAGTGCAGCAGCCTCCTCTTTCCATCTGTGTAAGGAGTAAAGAAGGAAGGGACAGAAGCTCTCCATCCTGTACCAGACCACCTGAGAAAGATCAACAGGGATCACAGGAGGGGAAGCCAGTTTAGAATGATCTCCAAGCCCTGGAGCTCAGTCCCTGTAGGCCCCTTGGCCCTTCGTCTTCCTCCCTGACCCTGACAGAGCCAGCATAGAGGGGAACTCACTCCCTGGGTAGGATTTGAGCCTAAGGCCTGACAGTAGATGGGAGTGGGATCCTGCAGAAAGTGAGGACCAGTTAAGCGTATCGGGGACAAAAGGAACCTATTGTAGAGGCTCACTGCCATGTGTCCTCCCAAATACAGGTGCTTTAACGATGCAGGTGGCTGAATGCCAATTCTTACCAAATAAGAACTGTAGAATGCTTCTTTTTCGGTTCCTACCTCCTGTAAAGATAGTTTTATCAACAATTTATTATTTCTTTTATTTCCTCTTCCCCTATACCTCGTCAATTTGGAGATTAATCTGTGCCCTTCTCACCTCCTGTGTGGCTCACCATAAATTGCTTCAGTGCTAATCTCTTGTTCATTCTGTAATTATTTGTGCAAAGGCCAAGAATGCCCAGTAGGAGCCACACAGAAACTCGGTATGCATTTTCCTGCTCTAACCTACACAGATAGGAAATGACTTGTGTCTTGGGAACAAGATTTTCTTACCACACACAAGCGGGTTTGATAAATGTGAGTTTTTGAAAAGTGCTATTGACTCAGTCTGCAAGGGCTTCATCGAAGAATTACTGCTTCACAAAACTGGCGGGCCACTGGTGTGTCTGAATTCAAGTGGCAGTGATGGGGCAGGAGTCTAAGAAGGAACAGAGGTCTTGCTGCTTCAGATGACGGACAAACCAAGAGAAATGGTGTGCTCATGATCTGCCAGTGAGAGGAGAGCTTTCGTCTATCAAGGAGAGGACAACAGGCTTTTAAATCATAGCACAAGTATTTCAGAAAGACATTAGTAAGCACTTCCCGTATGATAACATTCTGCACTTCCAATAGGACACTCCTCAGTCTTTATTTGTATTACCAAATTAAGGGCTAGCTCCCTGCAAGTTCATACTCTGAGAGGCAAGTATGGTGTCTGCTTTATTCGCTGGAAAGTCTCCAGTCTTTCCCCCAGCAGTAGCAGCTTCCACGTCGCTAAGGTTTGCTGTGTGCCAGGACATGTGTTAAATGCTCCATCTACATTACTGCCCTCGATACTCACAGCAGTCCTATGCGATGTTCCCTCTTATTATTCCCATTTTGCAGATGTTAAAATTGAGAGACAAGGAGGTTATGCTGGAGGGTAGATGGAGCCCTGTGTGTGGGGATCGGGGGAAGGTGAGGGTAGAGGAGATACTGAGGGAAGAAACAAATCTCTCTGCACTTGAGAATGTCAGAAAAACACTAGTTCTGGAATTCCTTTTACCTTGGAAAACTGATCATCTATATCCATTAAACTACTTCCCATTTTCCACATCCCATTAAACAACTCCCCTGTTAGGCCTTGCTGCTCTGAACTTTTCTCTCTTCCTTGCTGCTTCCATCTTCTCACCCTCCCCCCACCATACACACAAGGCCTCTGCTAGCGTTTACCAGATGTTACTCTGGCCTCCCTCTTCCCCCTTCCTAAGATTGAACCAAGAATCTTAGCCCTGATCAATCACTCCTTTCTATAAGAACGGAGTGAAAGATTGTCCTGTTAAGCAAAGTTTTCTGTAATTGAATGAAACTATGACATTTCTCAAGAGGAATATTCCCTTTTTCCCTAATACTAAGTAGAAGGTCCCATAAATTGGGACTGAGAAGGAAAAGTCTTAAAGTGATTTGGTGTTTTTAAAAGGGTGAATTTTATGAACCAATACAGGACAGAGCACAAAACCAATAAAGCATAAATTCAGAGCAGAGATCTATATCAGCCATCATTTCTAAAATACAGGTTTTGTGGAAAGACCTGGATATCTGGAGGTTCAAGATATCGGAATATTGTTAGCATTTTCCAAAGTTCTCATCATGTAACAGGATAAAGTCCAAAAGCCTAAGGCCTTTCATCTTTCCAGTTTCCTTTCCCTACTCCCTCTAGACCTTTCTCTAAAAAGGTAAGTATTGCTTATGTACCCCCAAATGTGCTGTACTCTCCCAGGCCTCCCTGTCTCAATAATGTTCTCACTTCAGCCTAGGACACTCCACCCCACCTTTGCATCTGCAAAACCTTACTCCCTCTTCAGAACATAGTTTAAAGGTCACCCTCTCTGGGAAGCATCTCTTGACCCCAGCACTGATCAGAGGAAATAGGTGGCACACCCCAATGAGTGGCTGCAGGGAGTTGCGTGTCAGGACTCTTTACAATGGTACAGGCAAAGTTAAGGGAAACCCTGATGGGAAAGCAGACCAAGGCTAGTAACCACTGGAAACAAGAATGAGGAAGTAGTTACTGGAACATGGCCAGACTCATAAGAGTGACCTCTTGACCTCTAGTAACCACTGGAAACAAGAATGAGGAAGTAGTTACTGGAACATGGCCAGACTCATAAGAGTGACCTCTTGACAGAAGCTGTGGCCTTTCCTAGAGCAGTACAGTCCCTGACAGCATGCGTTATAAATGGGAGGTAGTTCTCTCCTCCACCCTCTCATGTCCTCCCATTGACTGAACCCCGTCTGGAAGCCAGAAGGTAGATACATAGAGGTCACCTCCAAGAGCACAGAACACGTAGGAGAAAGTGGACGGTGGATCTAGAGGGGTATACGGAGAATATCTAGTATGAGCCCCTACCTCATCTCCAGAAACATTCCCTTCCCAAGATTCCTAAGCAGTTTATACCATTTATACAATAAGATAATGCTTATCCTATTGTACTTGTATTGTTCAATCAAATGTCTTTTTCCAGCTACACATGGAGACAGTGAGTTCTATGAAGCTCAGACTCATTCCTCTCATTCATACATATATTGCTAATACCTAGCAAACTACCTGGTGGTGAGTAGCTACTAAATAAATATGGATTTAATGAATGTGTTCCTCTGTCACACTTTTTTTTTCTAAAGTCCCCTTTGGAATCTGGATGAGCCATAATGATTCTAGGTTGGGAATTTTTCAATGAGGTGGATATATAGAATTAATGTCCTCTTTCTTTGAATCCCAGCTAGACAGCTAAAATGGTTCAGATAAGTGATTCTCAGTGTTTTGTTGTGCGGTAATTAATGGCACATTTAGTCATGAAGAATGGAGGAACTTGAACTTAAGTGGCGTCAGCACTAAGTTAGACCATCCATGAAGATAAGTGTTTGTATAGGTGCCCAGGAGAAACTGAGCAGCTGCCTGAATTAAAATCAGAGAAAACACATACACACACACAGAGAATGTCACATGCTTTTTCTTCATGGCCTCCTTAATTGGATTTTTCATACAAATCTACATGATTTGCAGAGAGAGAGACTGGAGGATTTAATGCTTTGAACCGGAAGCACCCAGGATGAGCTTCGAGGACACACTGCGAAATGCCCTAGAGCAATTGAAAGCCTGAAGCTAAATAGAGGCTGGATGTCAACTAGGAAGGACGCATTCAAGGCTGAGGTTGACACAGCCATGGCGGTTCCAGGGACAAAGTTTTACTAAGCTGACTGGCCTCCTAACACAACCAGTGAGTGAGGACACTGAACTAAGTCAGTGTATCTTGGGTTTGCTCATTTTATGGGTGCATTTTTAACCTGGAGTTTGGTGGTTGTATTAGTTTCTCAGGACTGCCATAGCAAATGCCCACAGACCGGGTGGCATTAAACAACAGAAGTTCATTCCCTCACAGTTTTCTGGAGGCCAGAAGCCTGAAGCAAAGGTGTTGGCAGGACTAGCCTCCCCCTTGAAGGCTCTAGGGTAGAATCTTTCCTTGCCTCTTTCAGCTCCTGGTGGCTTCATTAGCTTGGGGCTCACAACTCCAGTCTCTGTCTCTATCTTCACCTGACCTTTTTCCCTATGGGTCTCCTCTGTGACCGTGTGTCTCTTTTCTCATATGAAGACACCAGTTACTGGATTGATCTCATATGTCAATCCTTAATTGTATCTGCAAAAACCTTGTTTCCAAGTAAGGTCATATTCATAACTTTTCTGGGGCCAATATTCAACAATGACAGAGATTATGCTAGATGTTAGCAGCCTCCTTTCTAAAGCCAAACCTTTCCCTTGAGTTTACACAGTCTCATCCTCTTGAATCTAGGATCTTGCTTCATCCATTTTTTCCACTTTCTCTTTTGTATCTTTAACATTTTCAGCTTGATCCTTCCCTTCAGCCTACAAATATGCTTAGTTTCCTCCTAATCACAAGCAAAAACCACCTTCTTCTCCATGATTCTACCTTTGAAATTGAAGCCCCCATACAGTATGGTAAAACTTTTTGATATAAGTATATGCATTTACAAAATTGAAACCCCTTTTAACAACCTCATAACTCCTAACCCCTCCCCCCACCACTCCAAGAAAGAACCCCTCCTCCACTCATGTCTCAGTTATTTCTGTGCTGACTTTTGCTATCATTACAAAAACTGCCTTTCTCAAGTGACAAGGAATTCAGGTTGTCCAACATCATAAACTCTGGTTCCCTTTGGTCCCTCTGATCCTGTTGGCAACATCTCATTCTCTTGCCCATCTCTTGCTGCTTGAAGTTTCTTTGCTATCTCAAGGTTAGAGCTTGCAGAGAAAACATTTCCTCAACTACATCCTGCCCAGCTGCTAATGGATTATTACCTAAACTTAACATTTGTTGAATTCTTTCCCCTCCATGCCATATGAGTTGACTTTTCTTTGAAAATCTAGTTACAGCAAAAGTAACATTTCCAGCCACCTGTCAAGTAATCAAAAGATAGTTTCCTATTTTTAAATAAAAGGACATTTATTACAACAAAAATACTATTCTCATCCGCAATATAGTGCTGCATCCATTCAATAGGTTTGAGCCATCTACTCTTACTTAGTGATCACCTGGCCTCAAGAAGGTAAAAAGGACACGGCCCAGAGCTCCAGTTTCATAAGAAATAGATTTAGACTCTGACCGCAGTGACCCCCCTACCACCTTCTTTTTCTGGCGAGGTTTTATAGCTTCTGCAGAATAAGGGGCCTGCAATTCATAGTGGCCCCTAGCTGTTCACTAATTGGCCAGTCTGTGGATGTGTTGCTCTGGCCCCTTCACATGTTAATAAGAGAAGAGGGACTTGTGAATTCAGCTATTGTTTGGATTCCAGACAGCAGCAAAGTATGTGATTGGCTGCTCTCTCTTATAATCCTAGTTTTAGTTCTTTTCTTAGACAAGCATCTATTTCATCAAGCATTTGAAGGCTATTGGAATAAACCTGCTATATAGTTTGCTACCATAAAATTACAACTCCCTACATATTGGCAGTTATGTTTCTTCTTATTCCGAAAGTTACTTGTAGTAGTTTTTGATTGTGTGTGTGTGTGTGTGTGTGTGTGTGTGTGTGTGTTTGTTTTTTGTTTTTTTGTGAGAGAGAGAGAGAGAGAGAGAGAGAGACAGTACAAGCAGGGAGAGAGGTAGGGGTAGGGAGGAGCAGAGGGAGAGGGGGAGAGAGAGAAAATCTCAAGCAGCGTCCATATCCAGTGCAGAGCCCAATGCAGGGCTCAATCTCATGACCATGAAATCATGACCCAAGTTGAAATCAAGAGTTGGACACTCAACCGACTGAGCCACCCAGGTGTCCTTCTCTTCTGACTTTTGATTTTTTAAACTAATCTTTCAACAGATCGACTTTTGGTTTTACTAGTTAATTTTACTTATGTTTCATTGATTCAGTTTTATTAAACATTTATTAATATATAGTATAACACAAAAGGCAAAACATAGTACAGTCCAGTGATCTTTACAAAGTGAATCTACTCTTGTAATCAACATTGCATCAAGAAGCAAAATTGTGCCATGAGCGCTGCCTGTACTACCACCTTCCCCCAACATTGCCCCAAGCCTTCTAATCAAGTACCCATCAAGGGTAGCATTATCCTCCTCTAAACAGCATAAAGTCATTTAGTCTGTTTTCTACTTCCTATATAATGTACTTGTATAGAATGTGTGTATTTTTATTGTGTCTGGTTTTACTCATTATTATGGGAGGTTTCTCAACTGTAACCAACTCTGAGTGGTAAGAGCATTGGAAACAATGAATGTAAGTCTCTTGGCAGAGGGTCTGGCTGTAGCAGATGTGTGTAAGTAGCTGTTATTATCATGAAATGATGGCCTTATCTGCAGATGAATGAAGTAGGGGTAAGAAGGGGAAGTGAGGAATGCATATAGTAGAAAAAGCCCAGCTAATTTATCCTGACAAATTCCCAACATGTCCTGGCCAGGAGCAAGACAAGGAAAACCTATGTTGGAGAGCAGGATTTTGGTACCTCCTTTCCAACTTGCCTGATGGAATCTTAAGTTCCAGGTTTTATTATTTTCCTAATATTTTATTATAAAAATTTCAAATACATTGAAATATTGAATTTGATAGTGATCACCCATGGCCCCACCACCTGGATTCTACAATTAATTTTTTGCTCTTTGTGCTTTGTCACATACTTATGTCTATCCATTCATCAACCCATCTTTATTCTTGTGCATGTCAGAGAAAGTTACTACTAAAAAATCCTTAGTAGTAGGATTTTTAAAAATTGAGATGAAATTCATATAACATAAAATTAGCCATTGTGAAATGAATAATTCTGAATGTACAACATTCGTAAAGTTGTACAACCACATCTACCTACTTCCAAGACATTTTCATCAGTCTACTCCAAATATCAAAAGCCCCTTCCCAATTAAGCACTTAGTCCCTGTTCCTCTTCCTTTCAGTCCCTGGTGACTAGCAAACTTCTCTCTGTTTCTGTGGATTCTGGATATTCCATGCAAATGGAATCATTCAATATGTGACCTTTGGTGGCTGGCTTCTTTCACGTAACATGTTTTTAAAGTTCATCCACGTTGTAGCATGTGTTAGTACTTTAATGCTCTTTGTGGCTGAATGATATTCCCTCATATGAGTACACTACAATTTGTATATCCATTCTTCTGTTGGTGAACATTTGGGTTGTCTTCATCTTTTGGCTATTGTGTATTTAGACATTTGTGTATTAGGATTTGTTTAAATATTTGTTTTCGATTGGAGGGTATATGCCAGGATTGGAATTGCTGAGTCCTATGGTCATTCTATGTGTAATGTTTTGTGGAACCATCAAGCTGTCTTATTGGTTTTTAAATCCCAGGAAATATTTTGCTCAAAGTGGATATTAGATCAGATGTTATACCTCCATGGCCAGCTATTAACAGTCACTTAGCTCTAGCCTGATGTTTCTTGATGAGTCTACTTTCTGTATAAAATACACAGGGATTTCAGTGCACTTGAGAAGAGATGCTGACTGCATAGGCGACTATTTCCTCTTGTCTCCTGTAGGATGTGTCAACTCACCTGGTGTTGCAGGGGCTGGGTGGATAATCTGTCAGGACATAGACTCCTCAGTTAATGGTTACTGTTATGTAATCAATGAGTTTCCATCCTAGAAAACTACCACATAGAGTAAGACCCTTCTGATGCCACATGAGCCCCACGTGGCCAAATCTGCTCCAGACTCCTTCATGATTTCCTGAGTTTTGCTAGGAGCTAAGTACAACAGATTTGGGTTGGAGAGAGCGGAATTTGACAAAGAGATGCATGGGAGTGGCAACCTCTGGAACAGATGCTGACAGCTGGTGTGAGATTTCAGAGGCCTGCCCCTGCTCTGTTAGCCTGAGAAAACAGGAGAAATTCCAACTATTGCATGATATCATTTGTGCCTTAGTAGCATTTGTTTTGAAACTACGGATTTAATTGCTGTTCCTTTGGCTCCTATTTCCTCTTTCCCCAAGAAAAAGGGAATCTTTGAAATTCCCATGAAAGCACATTCAGTTGCCACTTCTGTTCCAACTTCAAGACAGAATCATCCCTAATAATGAAAACAAATCTGTTTTTGGCAAAGTGAACCCAAGTGTTGCTTTTGGAGAATCAGGGAGAAGAAGCAACAAAGTGTCAGAGTGGCCCAGAGACTGCAACAGTTTAACAAAAGCCTGTTTTATAAGCCTGCCAATAGCCCACCAATAATTGTGAGTTGGGACAGCTCACAATTATTTGCAAGTCCCGTTCATAGGCATTTAGTCAGGTAAGCAGAATGGGCTCTGGTAGATTTTGCTTTGCAGATGAAGAGCTCTAGATCAGAAAGGATATGCAACTTATTCACAGCCATGGAGTTAACAGGAAATGGAGCCAGATCTCAAACTCAGTACTATTTCTAGTGTATAAGAAAGATACAATGATCATCCTAGGTGTTGGGGAAATAAAACTTGGGAGTCACATAGAACCTAGAATCAGGCCATTTGAACATTACTCAGTCACTGACCAGCCACATAACCACAAGCAAGACATTTAGCTATTCCTCCCAATTCCTGGCTTCATTTTCATTTTCTTCCTCTGTGCAGTGGATCTTATGATACTTAGAAGATTAATGCAAAATTAAAATGAAATAATGTATGTAATTTACATACTAGCAATTGCAGGTGCTCAAAAAATTGTAGCTTTCCTGACCACACTAGATCATGCTAGCAGATTTTAGAAAATCTATTCCCACTACTTTTTCAACCCTTGCTCTTTTTCTCCAAAAGGTCCTAGAGTGCACATGCTCTAGCCCTCAAGCAGAGTTTTTTCAAATGAGAAGATATTATCCTTGACATAAGAATGATGGGGGTGCTTTGAGATGAGGGGACACTTTGCAGTCAGAGGGTAAGAAGAATCAATGTTCATTACTTAATTGGAATAAACATTCATTTATATGAACAGCTGTCAGGAAGCAAACTGATCAAAGGCCCATTAGTCACAAGGTTGGCTTTGCAAAGGGCCACTTAGTTAGGGTGGTGATTTTAACATGAAAGGGAAGGGTGAGCTAGTACATTGCGGCCTGGTACATTGTGCATTAGTGATTATTAGGGTCCTAGTTCTGCAAGCTTTCTCTAATAGAGGTTAACCCAGATGCTGAAGGTGAACTGTATCAAGTGTTAATGGCAGGTATGGGCAAGTGATGACTTTGCATCCCCTTGTCAAATTTCTGAAGTGGCCAAAATTAAGAGCAAGACTGAGAGGGAGAAATGTCAAATTTCTCAGAAAATATGAGTTCTCAAAGACAAAAACAAACCTCTTAGACCATTACAGGGCAGAACAAAGCTGACGACCCAGTGTCTGCTTCAGAATTTAGAACTTGCCAGACTTTGGAAAGGTCATTAAGTCTGGGCTTTTATACACTTGTGTTCCAGTGGCACTTGATCTTTTTAGTATGGAATTCTTATTTTTGACAATAGTAATATTAATGATAATATTTATATCATTATGTTCTACAACCAGTGTGAGCCACAAATTAATAAGCATTCGCATAACACCCACGGGGCACCAGGTGCTGCTGCTACAATGGGCATAGATATTGCAGAATTGCATGGAGAGATAAATGATTTAATTTATATTTCACATTTTGTAAGCACATTTGCATTATACAAGCACTCAGCACATTTACATAATCTGCTAGTTGAATGAACAGACAACGCATTGTGAAATTGCCTTTAGTATGTGGTGAGGATATAATTACAGTGATTGTTATAATTGCCCTCATTCGCTGAGTACCAACTATTGGGGGTACCACATGGGGGACAACAGAGGGCAGTGGTTAAGAGCACCAACTCGGGAGCTGCATTGCTGTGTTCAAATCCAGACTCTGCTACTTACTAGCTGTATATCCTTCAAAAGCAGCCTGATTTCCTTGTGTTATTCAGTTGCTTCATCTGTAGAGTGAGGTGGTAACAATGGTACCTGCCTTATAATATTATAGAGACTAAATGAAGTAACATTTATAACATGATTGGAAGAGTACTTGGCACAATGTCACAATAACAATAATACTAATGCGTCTGTATGTGGGTGAGTACACACACACACACACACACACACACACCTACTGGGTGACATACTCATTTTACACATGAGGAATTTGAGTCTCAAAGCTTCAGGAGCACACAGGTTGGTCTTACTCCAAGTATATTCTCCTTTCACAAGGCCAGCTGTAGCTTGGTAATGAACATAGTATGCTAACCCTGGAGGCCCCACAGATGATGTTCTGCCATCATCATCATCACTGCCAGGGGATGGCAGTGTCTTCTTCCTTCACTATATGTTGTAATAATAAGGCAGAGCCTTCCCGTGCCTCCTTACCCGGAAAGACCATGTCTATAACATTGACACTATCCCATCTTTCATGTAGCTGGAAAGAGTAACCATTTCCAGAAGAACAGTCTCTGCCTCAATGTGCAAGGACTCTGACAAAGGAATTCAAAGAGATTCCATTGCTAATGTACTTCTTGAGTTACCACTCTAAGGAAAGAAATTTAACCTCAGAGTTGTGTTCCAAAAGGTCAATGTCTCCAGGTGTCACTCCACAACCATTATTAAAAATAACATGGCTTCGAGGGTCTGTGGTCTGTAGAAAATCCCTGGAGCTGGGCTAGACTGGACACGATGAGGGTTTTAAATTGGCATCACCAAAGCCAAGACAGTCACTGTGATGAGGAGAAATGCAGTCAGAGGGAACCAACAGTCAAGCTAAGAACCAGTATAAAGTGTCCATTCTGAAGATCAAGGAAATAAAATGGAAGGAAGGTCAAGCTGAACCTGGGACAAATGGGCATCAGAGAGCAAAGCATGGGGTGAAGTGGGGTGGCAGCTCCATATAGTCTGAGCATACTGGTGGAAAGCGGCACATCCAATTGCCTTTGGTGCCTGGGGGCTTGGTTGTTTAAATTTTTTTTTTTTTTTTTTTATTTATGATAGGCACACAGTGAGAGAGAGAGAGGCAGAGACACAGGCAGAGGGAGAAGCAGGCTCCATGCACCGGGAGCCTGACGTGGGATTCGATCCCGGGTCTCCAGGATCGCGCCCTGGGCCAAAGGCAGGCGCCAAACCGCTGCGCCACCCAGGGATCCCCGGGCTTGGTTGTTTAAAAGGAGCTGTGCAAGGCTGCAGACCAACAAGATTCCCTTGGTTTTTACAAGGAATTTCTAGAGTTTGAGTCCAGTGAAAGTTAATCTGATGGAGAATTTTCTCTTTAGTCTTATAACAATGGGGATACCTTGGGAAATTTTTGAGTCAGTGCCACATATTGAAGTTGTATTCCTGCTCAATTATACTAGATAGGTAGTTTGGTGGGAGAAAGCAGGGAGACAAGAAAAAACTAAAATCCTGTTGAGTAAGCACCATCAGGTAACATTTCTCTTCAGTCTGTTACCAACTTATGATGACAATATTAAGAATTTTGTTAGTCCCAAATGAGAGATTTGATTTTGGGGATATTTCTCCAGGGTCATGATATCACAGTCAATGGAGACAGAAGAATCTTTGCTAAGATTCGGCATTTTTATGGCGTCTCTTTCTTCTCAATATGAAAGTAGAACATTAATCTAACACTGATAGGGAGTATCCAGACAAGGAGATTTATCCACACAGACCAAATTATGTCAATATATTTTTTATTTGACAGAATATAGGGTGGGTCATGTTAGAGAGGGTTAAACTTTGCCTTGAGCTGGCTTTGATCTTGAACTGGACAGATGATCCTTCCTTACCTAGAATAAGACATCCCCACTCTATTGGCCAACCATTGGATTATTTTTGTTTTACCCATTGAGGGTAGTGGTAACTCTCATATCAGCCTGTTCAGTGTTCTCTCCTTAAAAGGATAAAGGAATAAAGAACCTGAGGTTGCAGGGCTAGGAGGCCTTCATGAAAAGGTGGACTGTTCCCCATCATCACAGGGGAAACCTATAGAACTACAGCTTATGAATCTGACCCAAACCTGTTTTTCAGATCTCTCAAATCCTTGCCTCTAGCCTACTTCCTCACGGTTGGCCCTGCTCTTGTCTTTATTCTAGCCTTGCCATGTACCTGTATATAGTTTTTACTTTCCTTGTACTCTTTGGACTGGCCTCCTGGTTGCTATCATTTCCACATTTGGCTTTTCTTTTTTTTAAGATTTTATTTATTTGTTCATGAGACACACACACACACACACACACACACACACACACACAGAGGTGCAGAGACACAAGCAGAGGGAGAAGTAGGCTCCATGCAGGGATCCCGATGTGGGACTCAATCCTGGGTCTCCAGGATCACGCCCTGGGCCAAAGGCAGCGCTAAACCACTGAGCCAGTGGGCTGCCCCATTTGGCTTTTTAAATGCACTTTCTTAAAACTTGTTTCCTCTCCTGGGGCACCTGGGTGGCTAAGTTAGTTAAGTATCTGCCTTTGGCTCAGGTCATGATCCCAGGATCCTGGGATTGAGCCCCATGTCAGGCCCCTTGCTTAGCAGGGAGTCAGTTTCTCCTTCTCCCTTTGCCCTGCCACCTGCTTATGCTCACTCACTCTCTCTCTCAAATAAATAAACAAAATCTAAAAAACAAAAAAAATTTTTTCTCCTCTGCCAAACTCACTGGCAACCTTGACAGATAACTTAAATGCTGATCTCCTTCTCAATTTACAACTCTCCCTAACCCCCTAGAGTTCTAGAGCCTAAATGCACTGGTAATGATAGATGTGCCTTCTCTTCCAGCTTAGAGTGTTTACTACATCAGGCAGTCTCCTGGCAGTGTTTCCTGTGATACCTCCTCCACATCCCAGCAGATCTAAATTGTTATTCATCCATTAGCTGCATGCCAGGCACTTTGCAAATACTGCATTAAATACATCATCTTGTGTAAATTTTACAGCAACCCCTAAGAAGAAATTTTATTTCATAGGGAAATTTTGAATTGTGTTTTAGCCATTATATTGTTGTAGAGATTCTGGATTCTGTTATATTTCTCTAAAGAGTGTTTTGTTGTTGTTCATTTTTTATTTTTGTTTTTAGCAGGCAATAACATACTTAGACTAAAGTTGCACACCCTGTCTTGATTATGGTAGATAGCAGCACAAATCTCAGTTGAACCCTTTTTTCCTTTATCTGGGTGGTTTGCAGTTTGCCTCATACTACAGTTCAGGAATGAACCAAAGGTTTGGGCAGAGTTGACACATAGAAATTAAGGCTCCTCTACTCTGTCATTCTTCTTCCTGGGCTTCCCTCTTTCCTTTCCAAAGACTGTGGTCACCCTGGGTGCTATTTCTGATGTTCTCATACCAGAATGGTAGTGGGTTTTCCCTTATTCCTTCAGCTGGCCTATGTCTACAATATGATTGTGATCTCCCCCTTAGGATAAAGTTACAACAAAATGGGGTACTTACCTTCTGTCAGTCTCTTCTTTCAAATTTTAGCTCCTGTCTCAAATCCACCTGCCTTTGTGAACTCTGTAGAGCCTTTGAAATTATTTTGGCTTTTTTATATTTTGTCTAATGTTTATAGCTGTTGTTTGTGGAGATTGGTCTGTTGGCCACTTATTCTATCACACCAAAAGCCGAACTCCAGAAAATGTTCGACAACTACTATCAATCATTACTATCTTTACCATTATTCTCATGATCAGTCTTCTCTTGCTAAGTCACAGAATCACAGATATCCTGGACCAGTGCTGTAGAGCTGACCGATCTCTGGAATGTAGGATTTGCACACCTCTGCAGAACTTCAGAACTGTGTGGGACAGTTCACCCTCCCCAAACCCCATATATATGTGGGGAGAATGTGGAAGAGTCTCATTTTCATGAGTAAAGAACAGTTGGTGAGTTGTTTGTTCTCCCTTCCCCTACATCTCCCTCCAAGACACATCGCAAAGGGCTTTTACTTTGGAGACAGGAGGCTTGCCAGAGTATCCCAACCAGTGAGACATGATAGGATGGTGGCTCAGAGTGAGTGAGGAGGCAGTAGCACCCTGTCCAAGTTCCTTATAGACCTTAAGGGGTCACAGAAGAGGGCCACCTCACTCTTATAACCCTTGCTGATGGAGCTTTGAGTTTATCTGTGAGACAGGAGCCATGATGTGTAACCTATGAGGAGTGTGGCATGTACCCCCTGACAAGGGCCAAAGGGAGATGTAGCTGCCACTGAGGAGGCCCTCCATGCCAGAGGGCAGCAGGAATTGATGCTGTTTAACAATCATGCACTCCTCAGGTGCCTCCACATCAGCAGAAACCACTCACAATTCACTGTGCCAGTTTGACCGTAGGGACACTTCCTTTCCACCTCCCCACTGTGCAGACCTCAACACATACCAATATAACTGTTATCATCAGTTCTAGGGCAAATAGGGATGACACCAGCAGTGGAAGCTGGCAGAGGAATGATCACAAGCCAGATGATGGCACAAGGGACTGTCATTCCTGGGGCCAATCTCTGCCAAGATGGGCATAGTCAAAAGTGAAAAGAGGAAGTGGAATTAGACAGAAGAGGAGGGGAAGATCATGAGGAAGATGCTGTGAGATGGGATTTGGGACTAGCCCTTGTTTAAGATTTTAATAACCAGGGCTGGGCTAAAAAAAGAAAAACAGGAATGACACAAAAAGAAACTGACTCCTCCAGGCAGATGGAGAGTTCAAGGCCAGTAATAGAGCTTGCAGTTCTGAGAATAAAATGGGCTTGTGTCTGAACCTGACTGAGTGGTGGCTCTCCCTTCACACCTCCTACAGGCACAGAACTTCAAATCTAGATGCTTGAAGGAAGACTGGCAGATTTTAGACATGGAAATGTAACCCTTGTAAGTTGAGAGGTAACTCAAAAGGTAAAAAGACAAGTGAGAGAGCTATATAAACTATTTACAATACATAGATTAAAAAATACATCAACAAAGATAACCTAGACATAAAGGACAAAAGTTAGGCAAGTCACAAATGCAGATGGGGCTAAGAAACATAAGAAAAAAAGGCTTATTTATCAAGAATTGATTGAAATGCAAATTAAAACAAGGAAAAAATTTTTTCACCTATTAGACTAGCAAAAGTATAAACAATTTTAAATATCCAGTGTTGCTGTCTAGTGAATGAGGCAAGTAGTAGAAGTAGGGGAAGGACATTCATCTCCTGATGCTACCTAAAGTCCAAGTCAGAATTACACAGGCTTTTCAGAGGGTGATTAACAGTGCCTCTCAAATTTTAAACAGGTTAACCCTTTGACAAACCATTCCACCCTCAAGCATCTGTCTTCTAGCAGTCTTCACGTGTATAATGTTGATGTACAAGGATGTTCACACTACGTAACTTGTAGTGGGGAAAAAAATCAGAGACAACCTAAACACACAACAATAAGAGGGTTGTTAAAGAAATTATGGCAACTATACACCATCCAGTATCCAGGATTCAGTATTCAGGAATACCATTCAGTCACTAAAAAAGAATGAATTACATCTATATGAGTAACAGAGAAGCTTGTCCAAAATCATTATTGAATGGCACAAGCGAGTAACTAAACCTGTCTTTCAGACTCTGTTCTCAGAACTTTACATTAATTGGCACATCTAATCCTCTATGAGTAAATGCCTCTATGATTGGCATTATTGTCACCATTCCCCCATTTTAGCCAAGGAAGCACCCAAGGCCCAGAAAGACTACGTAAATTTCCAAGGTTGGCTCCACAATGCATGTCCTTGACTATTATGTTATGCTGCCCGTCATTTGTGTGTGTGTGTGCACGTGTATGTGTGTTTTATGTGCTCATAGCGACGTAGAAAATATTTGGGCTTTATAAAGATAACAATACAGTGTATTTCTGTGGTGTGCCACCCAATTCTTCTTTGAAAAACAAGGCATGTATTCTCCCAAAGGCCCAAAGCGTTAGCTACTGGTGGCTCATAGCTCAGTCTCTCCCCTGGAACTGCCTTCTGCAGGGGATGAGGGGCAACTCATCAGCGAAGAGTGGTAAGGGCCTGGCCCTCTTTTAGGACAATTCTGGTGGTCCATCTCAGCTCCCAGATGGACCAGTTCCCCTCTAGGGAAACTACATCACAGGCTCAGCTTCTCCGTCCACCCCGTCCTGCTTCCTTCACTCTTCCAGGGCTCTGGTGATGGAGAGTACCTGTTAGTCACTGTTATTTTTCAGAGTTCTTACCTGAAAAATAAAATGCCTTTCTTTCCCTGTGCCTGGGTTTTTTTTCTCCTGATAAAACCAAACAACAACAAAAAGTATTTTCCCCCTTGTTTCTCCAAATTTTGTCTGGAAGATTTGATATTTTTGAGTCTCCATGGGCTCCACTGTCAGAGGGTGAAGGAAGCCTGCTGCATTTTCTCTCAAATCCCTGCCACAGAGAATGGGAGGCATTGAACCTTGTCAGAATTCCAAATTTATTGTATAAAAGCAAAATAGAGGAGCTGTGCCAGTTAGGTCATTGAGAGAAAGAAAGATTTGCTGATGGGAAGGAGGTTAGTATAATAGCTAGAACAGAAGTCCAGTAGTTTTCAGGGATCCATTTTAACTTATGAAATTGGGGCCCAGTTTGTTCATTCATTCTCTGTGCATTCATTCCTTTATTCATTCATTCACTTATCAAAAGCTTATTGAGGGCTGATTTCATGCCATGGATTATGCTCTTGGGAGTTGTGCTGGCCTGATCATGATCTGATGACACAATGCTGACTTATTGGATATAAGAAAGTGCCATTCAGTGACCTTAGTCCAGAGGAGGATAACCTGCCATTGTACCTGTCCCAGAGAGTTCTCTAGGGTTTAGGTAAATTTGAGAGGATGTAAATTGCTCTCACCTACAGAAAAAGCTACTGGGGAATGGTTTTTCCTGGGTGATTGAAGAGATTCTATATTATACCATGTGAAACAGAAGTCCTTTCAACATGAAGGACATTGTGATGATTACTAACAGTAAAAACAGCCCTTTGCTCTTGAAGAATATTTGGGTGAGTGATGAGATTATAAGGTGATAATCAGAGAGCTAAAATCACACTGTGAATGGGAACTTCAGGAAGGCATCAGGAAATCAATACATGAATAAGCAAATGAATGAAACTCAATTGTGCCTAGAAAAATGCTTTATACCTAGTGGCACTCAACAGTGGCCACTAGAACAAACTGGAGAAACTAAAGCACATCTGCTATGTCATGTGCTGCCTCTTTGTCTTCCCTTCAGCATGTTTTGAGCACCTACTTCGCGTTAAACTATGCCAGGCACCGATGCCTTCACACACATTAAGTCAAAACAAGATTTCTCATTCTAAGCCGAACTGTAGCCCACATGCCTTCCTACTCTTCTGCCATAACCAGACCATCTAAAAAGTGCTTCTATGACCAGAGAGAGAGAAAGAGGGAGAGAGAAACAATGAAAGCTCAAAGTCCTTTCACATGCAGTTTTTGAACCTAAACCTAACTGGCTTTTGAAACTACTCTTTTGACAGAGAATCTGCTCTTGGAACAACAGAAGCACTATGTCAGCGCAGTGATGACGGAGATATTTTTAGATTCCCATATTCTGACTTGCAGCAGACCTTGAAAGTGGAGCTGTCCAGGAGGACGAAAAGACGGGCAGTCAGGGACCAGGAACCTCTGGCATTATGGAAACTGAGATCAGTGGGTTGCTAAAGGGAAATCTAGTCTGACATTCAAGCTCAAGCTATTATAAGTCAGATGGGCCCTTAGTTAGCAGGAGTTACCTTGGAAGGTTTAAATGTATGTAGGCCTGAATACCTTTGCTTATTTTCAAATTGTCATCTGACAGTGACAGGAGTGACACCCTTGGGTGAAATCTCACTGATTTGATACTAGTTGACCAAAAATGTGGGGGATTCAAATTCCAGTGTGCTCAGCGAGGTACCAGGAAGGATAGGAGCAGTCAGGTAGAAACAGGGGCAGTTCAGAGTACCTGTGCTCCAGGAAGGTATCATCAGATACTAAATTCGAGCCCATTATAGCCTTGTGGGAAGTTCAGGACCTAGGGTGTTCTAACTTGTCCAGTTTCAAGAAAATCAGGAAATCTTGACTTTGATTGAAATCCTCAGTATATATTTTTTTAAATAGGCACCATCTAGACACATGTATTGGTTGGGTTTCACCAATGGGAGGCTCCTGAAGGCAAATGGTCCCCATGGTCACCATTTCCCTGGTGGAGAGGGAAAAGAGTAGATGAATAGAATGCACAGCAGTCAGAGGTTGTCATGGCAACCAAGTATGGGTACTGATGATGCCAAGGCAGCAAACTTCTTTCCTTCTTTTTTCTTTTTAAATTTGGCATTCAGAGAAAAACCAAGAAAGGTACCATGTGAATAAAAGGCCTTAATTTACCTGTAAAACAAGTTTGATTTTTCTCTCACACTGCTTTCCAGGCTTTGGGGAAACTTTGAGAGTTCAGGAGGTATTCTCATGGCTCCAAGGTAACTTTGCTACCCCACTTGTGGGCAGGCTGTGTATCTGAGCATAAATCAAGCAGTTTTCCAGAAGTTTTTCCACTGAGCAAGGGCGTAGCCCTTCCTGATATGTTAACAGTGTATATTTGGGGACTTGATAGGAAAAGGTGGAGAAGTAAATATGATACTGTCATCAGTCTTTTATAGTCCTGATAAAATATACTGAATGCTATCCTTTGTCTTCTCCTTTTATCTTCTGGAACTTCATTTTACTTCCTCAGACTTCTTTTCCAGACTTGGTGACAGAAATCCTTCAAGGTTGTAGAATGAAGTGGAAATTGCTTGGCCTGGGATTCTGGAGAACTAGGTGGACTGTGATACAAGCTAACAAATGACTTTGGACAAGCCTCTCTGAACCTCAGTTATACTCACTTGTAAGGCAGCAGTAATGAGGCAGGAGATTACCATGGTTTCAGGAGCCTCAGAATGAGGACAAAGAGCTAGGCTCAGTTCAAGCTTTGACTTAACCTAGATGTATGATCTTGGCTAGATCACGTCTCCAGGTCTCAGTTTCCTAACTGGCAAAATAAAGGTGCTCCTTAGTTCATTCATTCAACAAATTTGTTGAGCTCCTAACATGTGCCAGGCTGTTTAGAGGTTGGACTAATGTTGAATATTTCATAGTTATGTCTTAGCCTTTGTTGATTTAAGTAGGTTGAATATTGACCTCCAAAAGATGTGTCCATATCCTAATCCCTGGAACGTGTGAATGTGACCTTATCTGTGAAACAAAAGTCTTTGCGGATGTAACTAACTGATTTAAAGATTTTGAAATGAGATTATCCTGGATTATCTAGCTGGCTCCTACATCCTAAAACAGGTGTCCTTATAAAAGACATATAGAGAAGAGATCACAGAGAAGGAGGCCATGCAAAGATGGAGGCAGAGATTGGAGTTATGCAGCCATAAGCCAAGGAACTTTCCCAGCCACCAAAAGCTGGAAAAGGCAAAGAGGAATTCTCCTCCAGAGCTTTCTGCTAGAACATGGCCCTGCCAACACCTTGATTTTGGACTTTGGTTTCCATAAGTGTGATAAAATTAATTTCTGTTGTTGTAAGCCATGATAAGTTGTTATGGCAGCTTTAGGAAACTAATACAGATGGATTCGGGCCAAACATCTGGCAGCTTGCTTCTTTTTTTGTGGGACGACCATCTATGGATGCTGACAGGGCTTTCATGAAACCCCAGCATCATTTGGTTCCACTCAAAGCTCCCTGCAAGGAGAGTAATCCAAGATATTTCTTTCTGCTTGGGTTCCTACAGTCTCTGCCACATGACCATGCCATCTGTGGGGCCACTGGTTTACTAGAAAAATCTAACTCAAGGTTGCAAGACAGCAATGAGGGAGCCTGGAGGAATGCTTTGCCTAATAGGTCTATGAGTGAACATATTGGACCAGTCATATTCTTCCCCTTGGAGAGTTTGAAGCAAAGGCACAAAGAAGAGGATATTAGTTGTGAGAAGATGCAAAAGAAAGCAACATGAAGAACCCACGAGACAGTGGGAAATACAAACATCTAGAATTATAAGCTACAAAGGCTTTAGGTAAGCTGAAGCTATCAGGTAAAGAAAGTATACATATGCTTTTAAAAATAAATTCGTTAGGATTGGAAGTGGATTGGTTTCCACTAGTAAAAACAGTTTGCTTCCAAGTTTGAATTTTCAAAGTCTACTTACCTCTCTCTGCATTTGTTAATACATTTTTTAATTTCTCCATTTAAGGCCCTTATCAGGCTACCCAGGGACTATACCCAAATTCTTCTCTTTGGGCTTCTCACCTGGACCAGTGTTAAGGATGTTCATGTCCTGGGCACTAGGCTTTGCACCATGAAATAGAGATGAGAATTGGCCCAGCCCACAAATATCTTCTCCCTTTTCCCAGCTGGAGGACGTGCACATTGTCTTATAGAGGCTTTATCAAGACTTGCAATATATAAAAAAAATAAAATAAAAAGGCCTGCAGTACATGTCTGTCTGTTCTATCTCTGTGCCCTGGTTCAAACTTTTCCTGGATGCTGATAAATAAAAAGTGTCCTAATTCAACAACTATCACTTAGTCAACACCAGCATCACGTCAAGTGCCATAGTGGGGAGTTAGTGAATTATCTCTGATCCTCACAAGAATCATGTCAAAGGGAATTATGATCTCCCTTTTTAGAAATTCTTAACAATATTTATCTGCTGCAAGATTGTGGGCATCATAGAAAAATTGCCTAAAATGGCATACAGAAAACATTTCAGTGTCCATTGCTGCTGCTGCTACTACCGTGCCTTAGTCATGGATGAATCTACTGATGTGATGTGGGTTCCCCTGGAAGGGGACACTGTGGGCCACACAGGGCTTCTCATAGCCATTGGGGAAGTGACCAGCTCATATGGAAAGCACTGACCATGACCCCTTGCTTGACATTGGCAAGTACATGGCGTCCCCTGAAAGGCCTTGCTGCCTCCCTGAGAGGCCACGTTTTTTTTTTTTGTTTTTGTTTTTGTTTTGTTTTTACCTTGGTGTTATCTGTTATCACCTGCTAAAACCCCTACCTTCAGCTCTCTGTCCATACTGCCCCCTTTGCCCTTTGGTGCTGTTTAACACCAGTGGAATAACAAGCTGGTTCCCCTGCACTAGGTAGTAACATCCATTTCCATTCTCATCCCCAAGAAAATCTTTCAAAGGAGTCCCATTGACCCAGCTGTTAAAAGCCATTTGTGTGGAACCACCCGCCCCACTCCTTAAAGATGAACACTTTGATGGGTATCATACCAGTTCTTCTAGGCAAAAGTTTGCAAACCACAGCTGTGAACTGCATCCAACCAGAGCTGTGAACCGCATCCAGCCTGTTGCTTCTTTTTATAAATAAAGTTTTATTGGAATATCACCACACTCCTTACTGAACATATTATTGCGGCTACTTTAGCACTACAATGGTGGAGTTGAGTAATTGTGACTCAGCCAGTATGGCCACAAAGCCCTTTACAGAAAAGCTTGCTGACTCTTATGCTATAGTCCATTTGCTAGGCACATACCACTGTGTATACGTGTGTGTGCACACACAAACCCAGTTTATTGATCCATTAGGCATAGGCATGAAAGGTTTTATTAATTCCAGTAATCATCTCTAACTAGATTATGTTGTTCTTACTTCACCTCTGGGTACGGGCTCCTTTAGTGATATATTGGTCCACTCCTATAATTTTCAGCCACTTTGAGTCACTAAAAATTTCAGTCTGGTAAATGGATAAAAGAAGTTCTGTTTTTTGTTTGTTTGTTTTTTGTCTTAGAGAGAGAGAGAGAGAGAAGGCATACAAGTGGGGGTTAGGGGAGAGGGGGACGGAGAGAGGAAAAGAGAGAGAGCCCAACAGAGGGCTTGATCTTACAACCCTGAGATCATGACCTGAGCCTAAATCAAGAGTCAGATGCCCAACCACCTAAGCCACCAGGTGCCCCTGTTTGTTATTTTTAATTTTACTTTCAAACTCAATTTAAAGCACTTCTCTCTTCACCCTAGCAGTAGCACTAGGTACTTGAGGAAAGCAAATAACTTGGGTGCAAGATACTTCCCCAACTCTCTTTCCTCATCACAAAACTTCCACGGTTTGGGGAAGAAGTGGAGGGAGAGCTGGAACAATCTAAAAACTCCTTACCTTACAGGGTGAGGTTACATTCCTCTCTTTGGTTAGACAAACTCACTGATGTAGCTGTGTCCAGCCCCCTGAGGATAAGTAGTGGTTCCTACAGGCAATGTGGGCAATAAGTTGATTCCTCAGCACTGACAGCCCCTTAAGGCATCTGGCCACTTCTTCCAGTTGATTCCCAGCTGGTGACCGTCACCTCACATCTCTCTGATATGTCTCTGTCTGCATCTTTATCCCTGGATACTGCATAGGTCCTGACTGTAGCCTCTACCCTCATCCACTCTCCCCAACCCTCTCTAGGGACATGATTCCCTGCATCTGTTCCTCTTGTTCTCCCTTCCCCTGACTGACATTCAGCAAGAAAAATCACACCAGTCTCCCCTTTATGCAGACATTGGTTATCTTAAGATGGACTCTCTTAAAGTTTTATCTTCCCTTGGACACCTCTCACCTTTAGGGAGAAGAACAACAAAGCTCTCATTTCAACCCTTGTATACATCCCAAGGCTAATAATCTCTTAGCAACTCTTCTTAATCTGGCTGGAGGAGGCGAGAAAGGAGGCAAATGGCTAATAGTAGTAGGGCATTCTGGCTGTTTCTTGCATGGCTTAGAGAGAGGTGGCCATGACCAGATGCTGGTGGCTCTCTTTAGAATGTAGGGTACTTAGTAGTCATCATTGTTGGACCATAACCACTATTCTAAGAAGAAAAACAATACTAGTTGCAATCTTGAGAAATTCATGTTTACCTTTTGTGTATGGGTGGGGGTAGGGGTTAAAAAAAAACAGAACAAAGTTGTGGGGTTTTTTTTCTTTTTGAGAATAACAGGATAATGCTCTATTCATTATGCTGACACTTGCTTCTGTCAATTCAGCAATAGATTGTGAACACCCTTCCACCTTTTCACATGTAGATCTACATTAACCTCTTATTTTTATTGAGGTATAACTGACATATAACATATTAGTTTCAGGTACACAACATGATGATTCAATATTTGTATATGTTAACATTGTTAATATCTACAGAATACTTCATCATACACCATCCCTTAATAGATTTTTCTATTCCTTATTAATATACACCTAGATTGCCTATAAGTTTTTACTACCATAAATGATACTGCAATAAATAGACTTATGCAGATATCCTTGCACTTGATTGATTTTCCTGGAAGAGATTTCTAAAAGTGGAATTGCATATCAGGGCATGTACATTTTTATTCTAATATATAGTCCTAAACTGGATGTGTTAATTAGCACTCCCATTAATAATGAATTAATGAGTTTAAAATTTTTCTTTTACTTGCCAGTACTGAATAGTATCAGTCATTTTAAACTTTGCTAGTAACAGTTGGGGAAAGTGGGTATTACCTTTTATCTTCGCTCTAATGTAAATTCAATTCAACAGATGTATTTTGAGTAGCTGCCAGGTATATGGCACAATGGTAGGAAGAAGACATTTCTGCCTACCTTCTCATGAAGATTAGATTGTGAAGGGAGTCTGTGAGTATAATGCCAGTGCTGTTTGGAAGCAGAGAGATTGGGAATCCAGTTGTGGCTTTGCTACTTACCATGCAGGGTACCTCCAGCAGTACCTCCTGAGTCTGTGTTTTTTCCTCCCAATATGTGTATGATTATAGAATTGTGCTTGGTGCATATTGGCTAGTAATTGGCAGCTACTACTGCTACTGCAGGGGACAATTTTATAAGTGTTAACAATGAAATGTAAAATTAGGAGTGAAAGGATTTACTCTGGTTGTTGAAAAGGTAAAGAAATCCAGGAAGACTCATGGATTCGAGTTGGGCTTGCTTCTTGATCAGACGGGGCAACCAGGGAAGGCCCATCATTTAAAAAGGCATGGTGGAGAACACTGAGCATGTTGCAGTGGGAATGGGTATCAGAGGCAGTTGTGCAGCAGAAGCAGAGAATGCAGGGAGTGAACTGGGAGACCGTAGAGGGTATGGGCCGGAATATGGATAGCTGGATACCAGGTGGGAGTGAGAAGCTTAGTTTCTGACCTATATGCAATAGAGAGGAACTGAAACTTTTGGAGAAGGAGAAAAACACAGGCAGAAAGCAGTGTTTCACCTGAAAGCTAAACTTCATAAGGGTTTCTAACACGCCATCTTCAATTTATTTACATACTAACTTCTCCTAAATGAAACAGTGACCCCCCAAACCATTATGAACTAAAATAGCAATGGCTCTTTTTAAATTTACAAGAAAAAAAATTCAGTTGTATAATTGTCCCTTGTGCTTTGTTTTTTCTCCTATTCTCTTTCTTTTTTTCTTTCTTTCAAGTTTTTGGTACCCACAAACACTTGTCTACAGTAGACTCTGATATAAAATCATGTCTCGTTTATCATAAAATATTATAGTGTTTGTTTTATTTCAGTATACAATACGAGCACTTTGTGGTAATTGCATTGAGCATGAGGAATTCTGGGTCTTTATCCCTGGGACACACGGAGAACCATTGTTATAAATTATGAGCATCTTCAGGGCACAGACTGCGTTATTCATTCCTACCTCCCTGACAGCTGGTTAAGAGCTTGGAATGTAGTAGCTGCTCAAAAACATGTTTTTTGAAGTAAATAAAATACTCAACTCCATAGCTAATGGTAGCATCAAAAAGAGGAAATATAATTAAAGAAGTTGGCACATGGTTCAACAAAAATGACAAACACACATAAAAATGTGCTAATTGAAATCACAGAACAAAATGTAACTGTGTTGATATGATACAGCAAAGCCATTGAGTAAAATTGCACAAATGATTTTGCAGCATATATTTTAAATAAATAGGATTTACTTATGAATTAAAATTTATTTTTCAAACACTTCATTTTTCTTCCAAACAAATGAAACACACACACACACACACACACACACACACACAGATACACTCACGTTCTCCCCCCACACACACACATACACACATATACTTTTCACTAACACAAATTACCCATAATACTCAACATTCTTTCTACTTTAACATTTGATACAGGAATAGAAACACATTGTTAAACCAGTTTTAACAAATCTGGAGCAGCAGGTTCTTTATTGAAAAAATATTTACAGTTATCAAGAGACGTTTGCTGAAGGGAAGTGAACACGGAGTTCAAAGAACTGATTTCCTTAGAAAGCAAATTGGGAGCAAGGTCATTTATCCATGTTGATAACATCCAGATTTGAATTATTTCAACCAAAGAGGGAGATGCTCAGGAGATGGTCTAAGCCAAAGCAGCCACAGGATATGTGGTTAATTTTCAAAAGAAAACTACTTATTTCAGAGTATTATGACTCCAACCAGGGCTTCAGAGATAAATATATTGACCACCTTAGTTGGTAAATAATCTTGCAGTGTGTATGTAACTTTCATGTGGGCACATGGAGGGGGTAGTTTCCCTGTCCCTTCAGATAATTTCTGGAACTGCAATTGAAATATGTCATTGATGGCACCCAACCTTGTATGATGACATTTCCAAATAGTGCTTTACCTTTAAAGCTTTGCAGCAGGATACATAAAGGAAGAAAAGATGACAAAAGAAGATATAATATAAAGCATATGTTTACAAAAGAAAAATAATGCAGCTTTTTCTGAACAAGTGCCCCAGCCTGGCTGGGAGAAAGGGTTGATACAAATTTAAAATGGTCTGGGCTGTTCCTCTGCCTGCCCAGAGGAACTGATAAGGGCTTCTTTCTCTCCTCTCCTTTTCCTTGTCAGCATCACAGCACAGGCAGAGACCAAGGTGGTGTGTTGATCTTCCAATCTGTGTAACAAATTACACATGAATGTAGCAGCTTAAACCAACACCCATCTATCATCTCACAGCTCCACAGTATGAAGCCAGGTAGGCTCCACTGAGTTCTCTGTGTAAGGTCTCAAAGCCAAAGTCTAATTTTATTGGCCAGATTGGCTTCTTATTTGGAGGGTCTAGGGAAGAATCCACTTCCAAGCTAATTCAGGTTGTTGGTAGAATTCAGTTCCATGTGGTTGTGGATCTGAAGATCCTGTTTCTTTGCTGGCTGTTGACTGGGGTTTCTTCTCAACGACCAGAGGCCGCTCTCCTCCATTCCTTATGTATGGCTCTTCTCCATCTTCAGAGCCAGCAAAGGTACTTCAAGTCTTCTCATGCTTAGAATCTCTCTGCTTCCAGCTAGGAAGAACAGTGCTTTAAAGGACTTGTGTGGTTAAATCAGTTCCACCTGGATGACACCTGTTTTGATTACCTCAGAATTAACCCATTAGTAACCTCGATCACATCTGCAAAATGACATAACCCCAGCGTGAGATCTCATCCTAGGCACTGTCCTGGGGGGTCAGGGCAGGCAGTCGTAAGCTGGGGGTAGCTTGGGACTGTGCCTACCTCAGGGAATCCAAAATGCTGGTTTTGTTCAATGTCTGAACTAAGTCACTAGATGCCCAGAGAAGTAAGATATTCTTGGACTGGAATTTCTTAACCAGGCCTCAGGATACCAGTCTCATATAAATGAAAGAACATGGGCTTTTTGGAATCAGAAAGGCCCAGTGCAAATCCCAACTATGTTGTTTATTAGCTATGTGATTTTGGAGAGTTTACATTATTTCCCCAGGCCTCAGTTTCCTTGCCTATAAGATGGCCACAATAACAGTTGGTTTCTGAGGTTGTACTTAGCACTAAATTAAGTGAAATTTATGGAAAAAGCCTGGCTCATACTAAGTGGCCCCCAAAAGATGGACTATATCTGTCCCTTCTTCACAGCTACCATGAGCTACTTTTCCACCAGGCACTGCTCTTCCCATGACAGCTGGAAAGTAGGATGTGGTTGTCCAATAAGGGATGCAAGGTTCTGCCCTGTGACTGTGACTGCATTGTCCCATGCTCTAGATGGTTGGTTATTATTATTTTATGTGTAACTCATTTCATAGTATCTTTTGCTCTCCTACATCCACCCCAAATGACCCTGGAACTGAACTTTGAATTCACATTGACCTGACTTTTGTTCAGATTCCAAATAATAGTCCCACAGTACTTTGAACAGTCAGGACTGCTTTCATCCAAAGGAACCTAAGCCAAGGTCGGTATGTTTGGTAGCAGATCTTGACTGAAGGTTTGGAATGGAAGGTTTGGAAGTGACCACCAGACCTTCTACAGAGGAACCTGCACATAGACCTCAACGACCTCGGTCGCCTCCTTTACTTGCTGTGATCAAGAATGCCCCAAGCAGACCTCCTTCCCTGCAGGCTCCCAGGCCAGCTAGCCAGCCCCGAAAGGCTCCTGTTATCAGCAATACCCCCAAAGCCTTCTACCCTGGCAGTTTGGGAGGAGGCCAGTACATCCAGGCTGCTGCAACCACTTGAAGCACCCAGAAAGCCTGCTAACACACCAGTTAAGACTGCGCCCCAGCCCACTCCTATGGTGCAGCCACTGTCACCATCTCTGCTACCCAACTCCAAGAGCCCTCGGGAGGTCCCTGCTCCCAGAGCCATCAAGACCCCAGTGGTCAAGAAGCCAGAGCCACCCAGTAAACTCTCCCCAACCACTCCTAGTTGGAAGCAGACTCTTGGGGTCTCTGATGAGGAAGAAGCCGAGGAAGAGGCTGAGAGGAAGAAAGAGAGGTCTAAGAGGGGCAAGTTTGCTGTGAAGGAGGAAAAGAAGGACTTGAATGAGCTCTCAGACAATGCTGGGGAAGAGGACCCAGCTGACCTTAAGAGGGCTCAGAAAGATGAGTTGCACATGGAGATGGAATGGAAAGGAGGTATTATAGGAACTGTGTAGAAATAACTGAAAATTAAAAATGAGCTATCCCTGCCACATGCCCCCAGCTCCTCATCCTGCCTTAGATCCCAGCTCGTCTTCCTCTTACCACACTTCTTTCATCCTCCCCCTACCCTGCCACCAGCATGGAACCTCCCACCTGTCTGTTTCTTTCTTTCTTTCTTTCTTTCTTTCTTTCTTTCTTTCTTTCTTTCTTTAATTTATTTAAGAGAGAGAGAGCAAGTAGGAGTGGAGAGAGAGGCAGAGGGAGAGGGAGAAACAGACTTCCCACTGAGCAGGCAGCCTTGACACAGGGCTTTATCCCAGGACTCTGGAATCATGACCTGAGCCGAAGGCAGGCACTTAACCAACCGAGGCACCTAGGTGCCCCTGCTTGTATATTTTTTACTAGAGAATTTTAGTATGGCACATCCCATAAGGCTGTTTATAGGCATATCTGCACCTCCCTCAAAATCCATCAATGGTCTGGTAAGTTGGAGCTTGTGCCCAACTCCTGCCACCTAAGCACTGTCCTCATATTGAAACACAAGACAGATCATATTATTCTTATACTCAGAATCTTCCAGTGACTTCTCATATCAGCAGAAATGGCAGAAATCCTTTCTGGCCCCACATGATCTTGCCACTAGATATTTCTCAGCTTTTCTTGCACCTTCTTATTCTCATTATCTTCAACCCAGCCACACTGGCTTACTTGTCCTCCTTTTAGCATGATAGACATGCTCTAGGCTCAGAGCCGTCATACATGGTGTTCTCTCTGACTGAAACACTATTCCTCCAGATTTCCTATTTATTACTTACATTATTTGGGTCTCTGTTGTGGGATAAATCATGCTCCCCCACAAAAGAGATATCCATGGCCTAATCTCTAGAATCTTTGAATGTTCCTTTTTTTGGGGGGAAAGGGTATTTTAGTTAAGTGTCTTAAAGAGTTATCCTGGATTCTCTGGGTGGACCCTAAATGTATCACAAGCACCTTGTAAGAGAGAGGCAGAGGGAAAAAAGACATACACAGAAAAGTAGGTAACATGACCACAGAGCAGAGATTGGAGGGGTACAGTCACAAGTCAAAAAGTGGTGATAAGCACCAGAAGGTGGGAAAATACAGATTTCCTAGTGCTTTGAAGGGACGATGGTCCTGCCAAAACCTTAGTTTTGGATTTCTGACTTCTAGAACTGTGAGAGCATACATTTCTGTTGTTTGAAGCTACCCAGTTTGTGG